>NC_134467.1:44264493-45560743 GCF_047948215.1 Lycorma delicatula
CTTAACCGTCCCAAGATCAACAATACATAAATAAATAAATTCATTAAAAAAACCATTTTCTATCGGATCAAATTGTGAATCTAAAACCATTCTCGAATCAACTTAATCACACACACAAAATTTCATCAAAATAAGTCCAGCCGTTTAGGAGGAGTTCAGTACATACACACGAACAGAAGAAATATATACATATAAAGATATATATACAGAGTATATAACCAAATTTACCCGAGACTTTTATATTTTATTCTATTCGTGAAAATTATGGAAAAAGTTTATATAAACATATTTTCTGAAATGCTTGTTTTGTAACTTACGGATCGTGAAATATTTCGCTCAGATTTCACCACTGGGGTTTGAGATATTTATAAAAATTATATTTATTGACCGATTTGGTTCATATTCTGAATATGAATATTAATTACGTGAAAAGAAATATTTTTGCAAAAATTATATCCGCTAGTTGGGGCCGGTGTCGAGATATTTACCAAACAAACAAACATAAATATAAACAGACTTTTTTATTCTATATATATATATAAAAAAGGCATGTTCGTCTGAGTGTCCGCTAAAGACCAAAAAACTATTGACCGATTTACGCGCGGGGGGGAAAAAGGGGAAAATTGAAAACGGGGACAAGGTGGAAAGAGAAAAGAGAAAAACGGGAAAGGGTAAAAAGGAAACTGGGAGGGGATGAGGGAGAAGAGTGAAAGGGAGAAGTTGGAAAGGGAAAAGGGAAGGAAAATAAGTGAAACGTAAAATTTATGAAGTTCCGTAAAGTTCAGTTTTTTTATTTTTTATCAAATTTTCAATTGTGTTCATTTAAACTCTCTCTCTCTCACACTCTCTGTCTCTCTCTCTCTCTCTCTCTCTCTATATATATATATATATATATATATATATATATATATATAGAAAAAAATATAAATATATAAAAAAAATATATAAATATAAAAAAAAATATATATATATATACTCAAATATGGCAATAGCGAAGCATTGCCAAATCTGCTAGTTTCATATAAAAATTAATTTATCCGTGGTTAAGAAAACACATTTCTGTGTAAATTTCTACAAAATGTATACAGAGTGTTTCACGAAGTTCTTCCGGAACCTTAATAACGTATTCTACTCGATAAAATAATGGGAAAGGTTTATATTAACATTTGTCCTAAAATGTTTCGTTTGCGAGTTACGGATCGTGAAATATTTCGCTCAGATTTCAGCTAGCCCGGTGAAATGAGGTTGTACTCAAATTTTCGGATGTTAATTGAGGAGAAAAATTAGTGATTTCTTATGGTTTTATAATAGGAAATCGAATAAAATAAATCGGAAAACCTTGTATGCAAGAATTTTTGAGAAATCTGGAGTAAAAACCAATAAATTGGGGTAAAAAAAAACCTGTTTTATATGTTTGATGTACAAATTGGTTAATGATAGCATTATTGTGTTACATTAAATTCTCTAAAAAAAATTCATCAATTTTATTGGTGGATGCATATTGCCGATACTAACAAAATAATTTACATTTTATCTTTTTTTTTTTAAAACAAACTCAACGTGTACCGTGTCCGTTTGAAGAATCCAAATTGACGCGTTCATTTTTTCTAATTTTTTTGGGTAAAACGTCTCGCATAAAAACGCATTCTTCAACTTTTTTGTGTATTCAACCAATTCGTAATCATATAAAGCGCGTTTCGATATTGAATCTATTATTTTTTTTTTTTTTTGGTTAATTGAAATCCACCCACCAAAGAACACCAGCATCCACCATCTAGTATACAAATCCGTGTAAAAATAACTGCTTTTACTAGGACTTGAACGCTGGAACTTTCGATTTCCAAATCAGCTGATATAGGAAGACGCGTTCATCACTAGACCAACCCGGTGGGTCCTTTAATTTTAATCTGCCGGCCCTTATTATTTTCAATTTACCGCCAAGTTTATATCTAAGTTTCATCGCGTTAGTTACAGCGTATGCCACCGCTTTTTCAGTTAAACTGCTATCTGGTGCGATTAACCGTTTCCAAGCGGTTTTGGTTACTGCTTTATCGGCTACAGATCAGGTTTTATTATTTTAATATTTTGAATAAGCTATATCGTGGTTATGTAACAAAATGAATTTCGGTTATGTAATAAAATGAAAATGAAACAAGAACAAAACAAAAGTAATGAAATGTAGTAGAAATAACAAAGATGGACCACTGAATGTGAAAATAGGAGGAGAAAAGATTATGGAGGTAGAAGAATTTTGTTATTTGGGAAGTAGAATTACTAAAGATTGACGAAGCAGGAGCGATATAAAATGCCGAATAGCACAGGCTAAACGAGCCTTCAGTAAGAAATATAATTTGTTTACATCAAAAATTAATTTAAATGTCAGGAAAAGATTTTTGAAAGTGTATGTTTGGAGTGTCGCTTTATATGGAAGTGAAACTTGGACGATCGGAGTGCCTGAGAAGAAAAGATTAGAAGCTTTTGAAATGCGGTGCTATAGGGGAATGTTAAAAATCAGACGGGTGGATAAAGTGACAAATGAAGAGGTATTGCGGTAAATAGATGAAGAAAGAAGCATTTCGAAAAATATAGTTAAAAGAAGAGACAAAGTTATAGGCCACATATTAAGGCATCCTGGAATAGTCGCTTTAATATTGGAAGGACAGGTAGAAGGAAAAAATTGTGTAGGCAGGCCACGTTTGGGATATGTAAAACAAATTGTTAGGGATGTAGCATGTAGTGGGTATACTGAAATGAAACGACTAGCACTAGATAGGGAATCTTGGAGAGCTGCATCAAACCAGTCAAATGACTGAAGACAAAAAAAATATAAAAATAAAAAATAAAATGAAATTTGACTACACTAAGATGAAATTCCATCATTACTCTTTCCGAAACGCCATTTTTGACCCCCAGTGTAAAATAAGAATGCTACAGCTCATAAAAAAAAGTGACGAAAATGATTGTTTTTTTTTACCTGTTAGCGAGTTACAAAATAGTCTGTTCTCAATAGAAAATATGTTTTAATACACATAAAACATATTAAATTTGTAGAGAATTTAATTTTGAACAACATGGTTTAACTTAAGTTGAATACAACAAAGAAAAATTAGAAAAATAAATAAAAATTACTTAGATAATATTTTTTTTATTAATGCCAGAAATACAATAAATTATTATTTCAAAGTTGGCAATAAAATAACAACAGCTGATCAACAATGTATAATAGAGAATTACTGTTTAAATAATTCTGTTAGCTATATTAAGTATACGGGTTATTGTAAACTGTGGTGTCGTTAGCAAAGCCTTTCTCTGAATTTTAGTATGAACGTGATCGGTTCGACATTGAAGAAATGTCTTTCTTCAAATCAGCTATTTGGACCGTACATAATACCCGGCCGTTTAAATTGTGAGATCTCTTGTATTTTCTTCAAATAGAATTGTCGCAGCAATTTTAAAATATTTCTCTAGCGGTGAGACGGAAAGTATATTCTAGCACGATAGCGCCTCTCCCGTTGTCTTCCACCGTTGCCACTCGCTTAAATCATAATTTCCCTGAGAAATGGATCGATCGTGGAAATCCGCATTTCTGGCCAACAAGATCACCTGATCTAAAACATTTAGATTTATGCGTCTGGTGACGGATGAAAAATATTGTATTCAAAACAAAAATAAATTCTAGTAGGGAATTAATTGTTCGCATTATGGATGCAAATGAGCAACTTAATCACCATCTTGAAGAACTAAAAAAAGCAACAAAAATAAAACGGAAGCGTGCCAAGAAATATGCTGAAAAAGGCGACTCATTTGTTAACATTATAAATTGGTATTAATAATGGCACTTTGGTCTAGTGTACTATTTCTAAATTCTGTTTGTTTTATTCAACTTAAACATGTGTTTATTACTCATTTAACTAATTTATTTTAAGTCAAACATAAAAACAAAATTCTTTATTCCAATTTATTGGTTTTCACCCCCAGAAAATTACTGCAATTTATTTTATTCAATTTTTTAGGTAAATAACCGTAAGAATTGACTAATTCTGTACCTTAATTAACGTCCTAAATATGTCAGTACGACCTTATTTCGCCGGGGTAACTGAAATCCGATCGAAATATTTCACTAGCCGTAACTCGCAAACAAAACATTTTAGAATAAATGTTACTATAAACTATTCCCATTATTTTATCGAGTAGAATACGTTATTAAGGTTCCGGAAGAACTTCGTGAAACACTCTGTATACATTTTGTAGAAATATACACAGAAATGTGTTTTCTTAACCACGGATAATTAGTTTTTATATGAAACTAGCAGATTTGGCAATGCTTCGCTATTGCCAGATTTGAGTATATATATATATATATATATATATATATATATATATATATATATATATGTATAGAGAGAGAGAGAGAGAGAGTTTAAATAAACATAATTGAAAATTTGATAAAAAAATTTAAAAACTGAACATTACGGAACTTTATAAATTTTACATTTCACTTATTTTCCTTCCCTTTTCCCTTTCCAATTTCTCCCTTTCACCCTTCTCCCTCATCCCCTCCCAGTTTCCTTTTTACCCTTTCCCGTTTTTCGGGAAAATCGGTCAATAGTTTTTTGGTCTTTAGCGGACACACATACGAACATTCCTTTCATATATATATATATATATATATATATATATATATATATATATATATGAAAAAAGTATGTTTGTATATTTGTTTGTTTGTTTCGTAAATATCTCGACAACGGCCCCACCTAGCGGGTATAGTTTTAGCAAAAATATTTCTTTTCACGTAACTAATATTCATATTCTGAATACGAACCAAATCGGTCCATAAATATAATATTTCTAATTATCTTAACTCCAGCGCCATCTAGCGGGTACATTTTTTTCAGAGATAATTCTTTCCATGTAAGTAATACGTATTCTGAATACGAAGCAAATCGGACCATAAATACAATTTTTCGAAATATCTCGACGCCAACGCCATCTAGCGGATCCAAACTGATTTAGAAACCTTCCCTGCCATGCGTCCAACCGTTTCCCAAAGTTTCATCGCTATCGGATGAACGGTTTAGGAAGGCATAAGAGACATACAGATAGACAAACATTCATTTTTTTGTATATAGATAAACATTTCTATATTCTATGCTGTTTATTACTTAATCAGATATCGGCAGAACCTTTTACCGATTTCCATGGCGTAATGGTAACATCTCAGCTTTTTAACTGAGAATCCTGGATTCGAATACCGGTCAAGCATGGTATTTAAATAAACAGCATCTGTAATGAATTAATTCATCATTGGTTTCCTTGGGATTTCTCTCCACACCCCCTCATTCAGTCATCCTACAGCATAACACCAAACGTCTGTGCCACAAATGGCTACTGAGCCTCGAAACAGTTTAGCGACCAGTGTCCTAACTAGCTCCTAGAGCTAACTTAAACACCACGACTGGTACCATACACCACTCGCTTGCGTGTCCCATTGCCCACTTGTCATATATCACTAAATTGGGCAGGCGCACCCCGTCAACTGTTAAATCATATGTGACTATCAATAATTAAATTTATCTCGTTAAAAACAGAAATTCGCTGTCACACCTAGGTCGCTGAATGCCAGCAAGTACCTGTCAATCATTAAAACGCTTTAAGTCTTAATCTAGCTGGTTTCCAACCATATTTCTCGGTTAGCTTCCTACAGGAGCGTGGTAAAAGTGTTTTCCCTTAGGTAAACTACTGAATTAATTCATTAAGCAAAAACAGTTGAATGAAGAATTAAATATAGTGATTGATTTTATCTGTTGACAGGGCATGCCTACGGCACGCCTCCGCAGTTTACCTTCCGAGCGAGTTGCCCTGACGGGCGGCGTCTCGGAATGCTATTATTAGGTGTCTAAAATTGATTACCTTTTGTGTAAAAATGTTTTTTTTTTTTTTGAATGATGATCAAGGAAAAGCGAATAAATATCAGCAAATCTTTCCAATTAAATTTGGTTTAGATCGGTTTTGACATCTTTTAAAGATTGCACACTCTCAACATTTTCATCAATATCCTTAATATTCATATACTTCACTAACTACGAGAGATGGAAGCTTAAATTATAAATTAAAGTAACGAACTTATTATTTATATATTATATTAAACTAGCAGACCCAGCATCGCTATTGCTAGATTTGCTATATATATATATATATATATATATATATATATATATATATATATATATATAACGCAATTGAAAGTTTGATAAAACATTCACAAAATTAACATTACGAACTTCACAAAATTTAACCTTTCAGTTTATCCACTTTTCACTTCTCCATTTCTCTTTTTCCCTTTTTCTATATTTCCCTTTTACCCTTTTCCCTTTTCCGCTATTTCCTTTACAGTTTCCTCTTTTTCCTTTTTCCCATGTCTCATTTTTCCCATTTTCCCCTTTTCCAATATTCCCTATTTCCCTTTTTTATTTTTTCTCCGTTTTTCCCCGTGCGTAAATCGGTCCAATAGTATTTTAGTCTATAGAGGAGATATATATCAACATATATATATATATATAATTGAGAGAGAGAGAGAGAGAGAGGGAGAGGGAGAGAGAGAAGAAGAAAGTCTGTTTGTATATTTGTTTGTTTGGTGAATAACCGGCGCCCCCCTAGCGAATATAGTTTTTGTAAAAACTTTTATTTCTTTTAAAATATCTCTTTTCACGTAATTAATACATTTTCTGAATATGAATCAAATCGGACCATAAATGCAACTTTTCAAAATATCTCGACTCCAGCGCCATCTAACGGGTCCATTTTTTGCAAAAATATTTTTTTTTCATGTAACTAATATATATTCTAAGTATGAGCCAAATCGGAACATAAATAATTTTTTTCTAAATATCACGACCTCAGCGCCACCTAGCGGGTCCAAACTAACTCGGAAACCTTCCCTGGAATGCGTCCAACCATTCCCCAAAGTTTCATCGCTATCGGATGAACGGTTTAGGAAGGCATAAGAGACATACAGACAGACAAACATTTTTATATATATATATAGATTTACGAAATAATACGAAACTAACCTTCGTTAACACAATAACAGAAGAGAAAGAAGTTGGCTTCAAAATCAATTAATCGCTAAGATCCTCCTTAGGATTAATTAATCCTACATATCCTGTAGGATTCAAAATTCTTCTAATTTTGACCTTTATTGTCTACCCTTTGATTTGTCCCATGTGTTTTGCCTATATGTATGTTTAATTGTAACTACAAGGCCAAAATAAAATCATATATACGATTCTAAATGGATAATCGATATTATTTTCAGTATCGATTTATTTTAATCGAAACTAGTTGTGTTTAAAGATCTTCTACGATATTGAATGAATGAATTACGGTAGTAAAATTTGTTAATTTATTTTATAATTACTACAAAACTGACTAACAATAGAGCATTTAGACAAATTCATTTAATAAAAGTGAACATTTATAAACAGTAAGAAAAAAAAATGAAAAATCTTTATTTTTACAAATAAAAAAGGAGAAATGTAGTCTGAGTATTATCATAAATAAACGATTTTATGAAGAAAAACAATCACGTAGATAGAAAAATATGTTATTAATATATATTTTGCATATATATCGTTATATAATAAAACAAGCATACACTTGACCACCACGAGACATGGTCTAACGAATCGGAATTTTCCGCTTGTCATCGGTACATTCCGGTGTTAAGCTAGGGGGAACGCATACACAGATAGACGCACACAAATGCCTTTTAGTAGGGTTGTTTAATCAATGAATTAAATTCATCATTACAAAATATATATATATATATTTTAACTTTTAAGGCCGCAAAGGACCACTTTAGTCAGAATAATTCAAGTCTTTTTTGCCGATCTTTTGGCCTTTAAGTTCTTAGCTTTTACTTTCTCCCAATATTTATTCATTCTTAATGATCTTGCTTTACGATCCTCTTCTGAATAAACCCTTTTTGTATAATTAAAAGTTCTTACTTTAAAGTCGGTATTCGAATCTTAAATAACAAATTTTAATTTTTTTGATTTATTAAGTAAATCTTCGTAAGTCAAATTTAATTCTTGCACGTCTTCTTTAATTTCTTTGATCCATAATGGCGGATTTTTTAAAGACCAAAATCAATCGATAATTCTCTTAGTAATCCTATCCTTAACGAGTGTGCGTAGAAAGAAATTCGCTTCTTTTTCGTAGTATCGATTAAGGATTCCAGGTTTTCGTACAGAAATTTATTAGGCGATAATCTGTACGGATTTTCGTGTTTATGTTTTTTGTTTATGCAGGTTCTAAGAATCCTGCGTTCAACTTTAAGCAAAGGTTCAGTCCTATTTTTCTGATTTAATCTAAAATCAGATCAGGTCGCGTAAGTAATTACCGGTTTAACCGCAGTTTTGTAATGTCTAATTTTAGTGTTAATCGAGAGCAAGTTTTTGTTGTAAGTATTTTTGGTAACTTGGAGCACTTTAAATAATTTATTAATTCTTTCGGTCCGATTTTGTTTTTCGTTACGATTACAAGTAATGATCTCTCCAATATATTTAAATTTTTCTACAAGTTCTACTTTGTTTCCGTTAATATTCGCAGAATTAATAACTAAAGGATCTATAGCCATCATTTTAGTCTTTTCGTAAGAGATTTTAAGTCCGATTTTATTCGCAAGTTCTTCTATACTTGTTATTTGTACTGTGGCTTCTGCGATACTATTAGCTGATAAAGCCAAGGCGTCGGCAAATGCTAGGCAATTTAAGTTATCTCTTTTGTATCCTATGTGAATATATATATATATATATATATATATATATATATATATATATATATGTATATATAAATCTCTGATAAAAAATTAAATTTTATAAAATTGAAACTTTTATATATTATTAATTTCTTGTTTTTTTTTGTTTTTTTTTTTTAATTTTGCACAAAAATAAATTCGTTCATATAAGTGACGCATAAATTGTGGTATTACTGTTAAAAGCTTACAGATAAGAATGTACTCGTATATTCATAAAGTCCTTTTCATGATAAATCATTCCTTTAGAGAGTTTTCTTTTATACTTATATATGTTTACTATTCACTATTATTATTATTATGTCAAATCGTATCGAATTTATTGACTTCGTATAAAAAAACAAAGAATTTTGTAAATCATTTTAAAACAAAGATTTTTCATTTACTAAAAAAAACAACCGAAATATAGAAAAAGGTGTGAGTATTTTCATCTCGTTTTGTTTTTATTATATAATATTTGAACAATATCGATTATTCTTTGTTATTTCGTTCTTTTCTTTTGTTTTTTCCTTCTTTCTTTTAGTTCTTTTACTTATTTTTCTAAAACAGATTGAAAGTTTCAATTTTATGTATCGAGGATTTTTTTTTTACGTATTCAGTTTTTTTTATTTTTGTATACCCCTTATTTTCGTTGTATTTATTATTTATTTGGTTTCTTTTATCTATTTTGAAATCAATTATGAAGAAATACTTATAATTTTCCCCCGTTCTGTTTATCAATCAGTTTTTCTTATCTATATAACGCGTATATACAGAGTGTTCTTTAAAGGTAAGGCCTTAAACTGTAGGAAGCAATTCTACTTACCATAGTAGAAGAAAAAATATCCAGTGAACATCGATCCGAAGATTTGATATTTGTCAACGAAGAATTTCGTTATTTTTTGCCCTATTAAAAAATGTTAGTTTAAAAGGCACAAAATTTAATAAAGTTATCTCCAACCGTTCTTAAAACATTAGTTTTTTCTTAAAAAATTAAAATGGCGGATAGACAGAAAAATATGCATTTTAGGAACTATGTTCACTGTGAATTTTTTCTTCACTATATTAAACAGAATAACTTTCTAGTGTTTGGCCTCACCTTTAAAGGACACTGCATATTCAAAAGTCAAGTTCACTCCGTTACTCGTTACTGAAATGGACTCGTCCAACATCTGAACATCGCGGCGACGCAGTAGAACACTACCGATAGTAACAACAATGCAATCATAACGTTCAGTGTATTGCGAGAGATAAGATGGTGTTTTCGCTAGATGAACGTGTTTTCATCGTCGAGTCGTACTTCAGTACGAAATCAGCGGTTGCAGTGCAAGATTTGTTTCGCCATAAGTTCCCAGATAAACCGGCTCCTAACAAAACATCAGTATTAAGGTCAGTCGCAAAATTTAGAGAGACCGGTTCTGTTAATAACAAGGTACACAAAAGATCAGCGTCGGTGTTGAATACAGATACAGTCCCTGAAATCAAAGACCGATAACTCGCCTCACCAAATAAATCGATCAGACGTTTGTCTGCTAAATATTAATTTGTCTAAATCGACTGTTCATCGGGCGACCGAACAATTACAATTACGACCTTATCGCATTCAAACGGTTCATCGACTTCTTGAGCCCGACAAAGAAAATCGGCTACAATATTGTCAACGGTACCGTCGTTTTCTGCGCGAGGGAATTAACGTTATGGATTCGTTATTTTTCACAGATGAAGCGCGGTTTCATTTGGACGGCTACGTAAACAGCCAAAACAGTAGAATTTGGAGCGCTGAAAATCCCCACGCTTATCACGAAAAACAATTACACCCGCAGAAGTCGGGCGTGTGGTGCGGGATATCGCGGAAGAAAATAATCGGTCCTATTTTTTTCGAGTACATCATTAATGCAGAACGATATCAGGATATTTTATTTCGGTTCATCGCACTCTTGGAAGAGCAAGACAGACGCTGGCGGCTACAACATGACGGTGCGACATCGCACTACGCAGGTTCAACTTCTGATTTCGTCGAGGAATTCTTCGGTAATCGTGTTGTCGGTCGAGGCTTGTGGCCACCAAGATCTCCAGATTTGACTGCGGTGGATTTTTTTCTACGGGGTTACCTCAAAGAAAAAGCCTACAGCGACAAACCAGGAACACTTGAACGATTGAAAGTCAATATTGAACAAACCGTATTAAATATCCGGCCACAAACCTTGGAAAAGGTTGCAAGAAACGCTGTAAAAAGAATTGAAGCTTGTATTGAAGAAGATGGCGGCCATTTCCAACATTTACTCTAAATGTAAGATAATGGATGGTAATAATAAAAATTACATTTACATTTCCACATGCCTTTTTATTATTTCAATACCTACCAATATAAGGTTGGGTTGCGTTTTATATGGGACAACCTGTATATATGCAGTGATGTATTCGCCGAATTTTAGGAAGTGATTCAGGATATCAGGATACCAAATTAGCAAAAATGTTCATATCGACTTTCGTCCTAGTTTGCTTTGTTTTCCTTCTAGACGGCATTTTGTAATTTTCAATAAAAAAATTATTTTTTCAGGAACGTGTAAACCTACTTTAATTAAATTTGGCAAATCTAAGACTTAATCTACAAAATAAAAAAATTTGAAAAAATCACCCTCAAGAATTTCAAATTGGCGGTTATCATAATTTTTTAATCTTCAATATCTTTGTAATTATTTCTTTGACCATATTTTTAGATATTACAAAATTTATTAAGCATTATATTTTGAAAAAAATGACACCTTATTTGTAAAGGTCCGTTGACAAACAATCGAGTTATTGCAGATAATTATCTCGTCAGTACAATTTTGTACCGTAATGCAAGCTGATCATATTTTCCATGTTTTATTTCCTCCATTAAATTTAATAAAACTTATTACTGACAAATTATAATAGTAAATTAATAAAAACTATATATATTATTTTTATCTTCATCATTTCACTGGTTTGATGCAGCTCTCCAAGATTCCCTATCTAGTACTAGTCGTATCATTTCGGTATACCTCCCACATGCTACATTTCATTGCTGCATTTCAAAATCTTCTAATATTTTCTTCTCAGATACTCCGATTGTCCAAGTTTCACTTCCATATAAAGTGACACTCCAAACGTATATTTTCAAAAATCGTTTCCTTACATTTAAATTAATTTTTGATGTAAACAAATTATATTTTTGACTGAAGGCTCGTTTTGCCTGTGCTCTTCGGCATTTTATATCGCTCCTGCTTCGTCCATCTTTAGTAATTATACTTCCCAAATAATAAAATTCTTATACCTCCGTAATCTTTTCTCTTCTTATTTTTATATTCAGTGTTCCATCTACATTATTTCTACTACATTTCATTACTTTCGTTTTATTCTTGTATATTTTCACGAGGTAGTTCTTGCGTAGGACTTCATCCACATCGTTTATTGTTCATTATTGATTGTGTATATATATATATTTTTGTCTTCAGTCATTTGACTGGTTTGATGCAGCTCTCCAAGATTCCCTATCTACTGCTAGTCGTTTCGTTTCAGTATACCCTCTACATCCTACATCCCTAACAATTTGTTTTACATATTCCAAACGTGGCCTGCCTACACAATTTTTCCCTTCTACCTGTCCTTCCAATATTAAAGCGACTATTCCAGGATGCCTTAGTATGTGGCCTATAAGTCTATCTCTTCTTTTAACTATATTTTTTCAAACGCTTCTTTCTTCATCTATTTGCCGCAACACCTCTTCATTTATCACTTTATCCACCCGTCTGATTTTTAACATTCTCCTATAGCACCGCATTTCAAAATCTTCTAATCTTTTCTTCTCAGGGACTCCAATCGTCCAAGTTTCACTTCCATATAAAGTGACACTCCAAACGTATACTTTCAAAAATCTTTTCCTGACATTTAAATTAATTTTTGATGTAAACAAATTATATTTCTTACTGAAGGCTCGTTTCGCGGCATATTTGTATGTCGCAAAACGTTATATATTATACATATATATATATATATATATATATATATATATGTGTGTGTGTGTGTGTGTATAATATATTTAAAAAATTATACTATTTACAAAAATGTCGCCACGCTCTTCAGTTATCCTGTATAAAAAAACATTGTCTTTTACAAGGTTTTTTTTTAATATTTATCTCTTGTTATAAAATAAAATCCAGTGGAGCGTAATTGCAATTATTATTTTGTTTTTAAATGTTAGGAATTAATTAGCATTTAATTTTTAAAATTATTTGGTTATTGCCGCTGTCAGTAGGCGCGCTCTGGCGCGAACGGGTGTTGTGGTAACTAGAGTTAATTTACTAGAGTATCAGTGTGTGTTGTGTGAACAGACAAAGTCGGCTTACCGCCTTTCCCTTCAGGGGTAATACAAAAATTGTCATAATGCGTACTTATAATTAATTTTTTGTTTTCATTACCTTTCTGTTTAATGCATATTAATAGCGTACTGTTATTTGTAATTAAATATAACTGTAGTTCACGCATCCAATGATTTTTTATACAAATACGTACACAGTCAATTTAGTTTTAGACCTTTACTTTATGACCGTTCAAAAATTAATTCTTGTTATCAGTGAAGAGCTATTAAAAAAAAGGAAACGCGTTTAATCAAATGATGGTTAAATTAGATAAAAACAAAACATTTTTTTTAAAATAAATTATTAGTAACATTGTATTTTTTAATATTTATTAATAATCTTTTATAATTTTAGTGGTACATAAAAAAAATGATATATTTTTTAAAATTATTTCTTCGTTTCCATTAAAAATCATAATTTTAAAGACTGTTAATTTATCCGCTTGCAATCCAATTGTTAAAAAAAGAACAATATGTAACGTAAACCAAAAAATGAGTTTTTATTAGAAACCATAGTAAATCAGAATTAACATTTTAAAACAATATATAAAAAACGATAGAAAAAACTATTTTATATATTTTTTTTTTTAATACTTATCTAAAATCATAATAATAAATCTTTTGTAAAATTTAGTAGAAGAGATATTTGTACTATCTTTTTCCTTTAGACACAAATCGCTTTCAAGGTAGTAGGGTAAACGGTTTCTCATTCCACATGATATGATGAACTTTCACTCCCGTCCTTTTATTAAACTGTCTGATATAATAAACCATCATTCATAGAAATTTTACTTTCATTTCATGTAACTTTCATTGAATTTCAGTTTTTTATTTATGTTTCTTTCGTTTAAAAAACTATTACTAGATTTTATATCATAGAAAATAGACACCATGACAGATTTAAATATTTTTGTAATGATGTTAATGGTTGTTAAAATATAAAGTAAGTCAATACGCATGCGTGAAATAATGACTGCAGCGCTTCTGTGTAGATATCCATAAACAACGATACTCAGTTTTCGAATGATCACATTTTATTGCAATTTTCTCAAATGAAATACTGTGGTAATAGATTTCAACTCAACCCATATTCTGTTTTCATTGTTTCTTCTAAATCCTTTTTATTCTCGGCTAGAATTACTAAATCATCAGCAAATCGTATCATCTTTATCTTTTCACCTTGTACTGTTACTCCGAATCTAAATTGTTCTTTACCATCATTAACTGCTAGTTCTATGTAAAGATTAAAATATAACAAGGAATAGGGAACATCCTTGTCGGACACCCTTTCTTATTACGGCTTTTTTCTTATGTTCTTAAATTATTACTGTTGCTGTTTGGTTCCTCTAAATGTTAGCGATTGTTCTTCTATCTCTCTATTTTAACCCTAATTTTTTTAAAATGCTGAACATTTTATTGCAGTCTACGTTATCGAATGCGTTTTCTAGGTCTATAAATGCCAAGTATGTAGGTTTGTTTTTCTTTAATCTTCCTTCTTACATGTTTTATATGTTTTTATTACATGTTTATTCATATATTGGTAGAAGGAAGATTAAGGAAAAACAAACCGACATACTTGGCATTTATAGATCTAGAAAAGGCATTCGATAACGTAGATTGGAATAAAATGTTCAGCATTTTAAAAAAGTTAGGGTTCAAATACAGAGATAGAAGAACAATTGCTAACATGTACAGGAACCAAACAGCAACAGTAACAGTTGAAAAACATAAGAAAGAAGCCGTAATAAGAAAGGGAGTCCGACAAGGATGTTCCCTATCTCCGTTACTTTTTAATCTTTACATGGAACTAGCAGTTAATGATGTTAAAGAACAATTTAGATTCGGAGTAACAGTACAAGGTGAAAAGATAAAGATGCTACGATTTGCTGATGATATAGTAATTCTAGCCGAGAGTAAAAAGGATTTAGAAGAAACAATGAACGGCATAGATGAAGTCCTACGCAAGAACTATCGCATGAAAATAAACAAGAACAAAACGAAAGTAATGAAATGTAGTAGAAATAACGAAGATGGACCGCTGAATGTGAAAATAGGAAGAGAAAAGAGTACGGAGGTAGAAGAATTCTGTTATTTGGGAAGTAGAATTACTAAAGATGGACGAAGCAGGAGCGATATAAAATGCCGAATAGCACAAGCTAAACGAGCCTTCAGTAAGAAATATAAGTTGTTTACATCAAAAATTAATTTAAATGTCAGGAAAAGATTTTTGAAAGTGTATGTTTGGAGTGTCGCTTTATATGGAAGTGAAACTTGGACGATCGGAGCATCTGAGAAGAAAAGATTAGAAGCTTTTGAAATGCGGTGCTATAGGAGAATTTTAAAAATCAGATGGATGGATAAAGTGACAAATGAAGAGGTATTGCGGCAAATAGATGAAGAAAGAAGCATTTGGACAGACTTATAAGCCACATATTAAGACATCCTGGTAAAGTCGCTTTAATATTGGAGGTACAGGTAGAAGGAAAAAATTGTGTAGGCAGGCAACGTTTGGAATATGTAAAACAAATTGTTAGGGATGTAGGGATGTAGGGGGTATACCGAAATGAAACGACTAGCACTAGATAGGGAATCTTGGAGAGCTCCATCAAACCAGTCAAATGACTGAAGACAAAAAAAAAAATTTGAAACCCAACTATTTTTTTTTTTTTAATTTATCGGTAAGAAATTAACATATGAACTTGATTTTTGGTGTGTGTAATTTTCATATTAATATCTAAATACCGATTTATAGATTTTTTGTAATTCGACCTTGGAGAGGTGAAAAAAGGTAAAAACATATTTTTAAACAATAATTGGAATTTTCCCCACTTCCAACTACACCAAACGAGATATTCAGTAAATTGGGGCTTACAAATTTTCTAAAAATAAATATTTAATAATAATTTTCGGTTTTTTAAAAAAAATGAAAAACGAAGTACGGTCACCTCCTAGTAGTTGTCGAGTAACGCTACTAACCAAACAAAATACATTTTTCTCGTACGAAGTACGGGTAAAAATAATAAATAATGTTTTTAATTGAGTTATTATTTAACACAAATAATAAATAATATTTTTTATAAATGATATTTTTAACATGACGGCCGACTATTTGAAACCCACTTTCTTAGATCACTCAAAATTTTGGGTCCTGTACTGATCAAACTGTTGCTTTGAAGAAATTACAATACAATAATAGCTTTTATAAATTGAACAGGCTTTAATTTTTATTTATCATTATTATTCCCTCAAGCATGACTTTAATGAACGCAGCAGGATCCATAGAGCAGAGGCTTCTACTAGTTAGACGATAAGGGGGAGCGAAGCGAGAAATGACCGGCTAAATATCCCCTGACCGCGACGGGAAACGCAAGTAACCATATAACCAAGCGTAGGCGAAGCCGCGACAGGGATGCTATATTAACAAATAATCAAAAAAAATAATAAAACGAGTAGATTAAATTAATCTAAATTAATAGTAAATTAAAAATTAAAAAAAAAACATTCGTTATCATTAGTCTTGATTCACTATTTAATCTGTAAAAATAAATTAAGCTAAAGTTGGCTTTAAAAGTTCGACAAGAATTAGAAGGTAGAAAAAAAATAAATATTTTTTTTTAATCCATAATTGAGATAGAATAAAAGTATTTAAAATTTAAAGAGCCGTAGTTAATAATAATATTTAAAAATTAGAGGTAGAAAGAAAAAAAATATTTTTTTTTAATCGATAATTGAGATAGAATAAACGTATTTAAAATTTAAAGAGCCGTAGTAATAGTATCATTTAAATCTGTTACCTTTAATTTTTAAATGCCAAAAGTATAAGTTTATTTAATATTATTTTTTAATGATGAAGCTTCTACGATAGAAAAGACAAAACAATACCGAACAATTATTTACGAAGAAAAGATTTAATGATAAAGATTGAATAATAATGAAGTGTTAATTAAAATAAGAAATAAATAAAATTAATTTTGTATTAATATTTTTAAATCCATTATTTCATTAATAATTGTTAAGCAATCCTATTTTTGATTTCATTTTAATTTATCATTATTCGTTCTTTGTATTTTAATGAAACACTTTTCTTTAAATCGATTTTCTAATTTGATTCTTTTATATTATTGCATAATTTTTTAAAATATTAAACAAAATTAGAAATTAAAAAAAAAAACGCATACAAACAATTTTGTTAGTTCATTTAATATTTATCATTCTTTTTAATATTTTCTTAATCGATCATTTTTACAGACTTTTCAAAGAAATGTACAATATTACTATTGGTCGTACGGTGGGATTGATTGGTAAAAATTAATTTTCTTTACGTTTTGATATATAAGGAGTATAAAAATACCATTATAACATTTTGTGGCTCGAAAATCACCAAAACTACTTGATCAATTTCCTTCAAATTTATATATGTTGTAGTAGTTTATCTGAAGTTGTGCATGTAAAAATTTTATGAAGATTGGTTCAACCATTTTTGAGTTAGCTCTATTTAAGATCAAAAAAAGGCAACATAACCTCAATTTCTGGTATTATTTTCAGTAGCATAGTGGGATTCCAGGTGAAAATGAATTTTCTTAACGTTTTGATGTAGGGATTGAAAACACCGTTCAGTTAAACTGTAATTTCCTTATAGATATACATATACCTACGTATAAAATTTGTGGCTCATAAATCATCAAACCTACTGGATCAATTCCCTTGAAATTTATATATGCTGTAGTAGTTTATCTGAAGTTGTGCATGTAAAAATTTGATGAAGATTAATTCAATCATTTTTGAGTTAGCTCTATTTAAGATCAAAGAAAGGCAACATAACCTCAATTTCTGGTATTATTTTCAGTAGCATAGTCGGATTCCAGGTGAAAATGTTTTTTTATATATATATATTTCACTTTCTTGTGGACACAATAACTGTCATAATTTTCAGCCAGTCACTTTCATATTGATACATAAAATATCACCACCCAAAATCTCAAACGAATATGTTAATGGGCAAAATCGGTCCATGGAGGTGAAAAATTTACTTTTTCGAAAAAACAAAATATCGCTATAACATTCTTATTAAGTAAAATATCGAATTCGTTTAAAGTTCCTACTATTTTGTGGATAAGGGCCTAAAACTTATTTAAGGAAAGTTTTTTGATATCATCAACCATTGGCCAAGGGGGGTGGAAAAAATGGGATTTTGAAGATAAAAAGAATCATACCTCCCTTAATAGACACAGTATCGAATCGGTTTAACGCGGTCGTTAGTCCTGTAAATATTACCTAAAACTATGGTCTGAGACATTTTTTGATATGACAAACCATTACGGCAAGGGCTGACCAAAATGTTGCTGGAATTGTAAAACGATGGGGCTTGTCATATGCTAAACATGTGAAACTTTTTTTACATGCAACCATTGTCGTATTGAATAAATTTGAAGATTTCTTAATTTTAAGGCGGAAATCTTTTTTATTCCCTACTTAGCACAGGTAAAATCTACCTCCGCCTTGCCGAAAAGGATTTTTTTATTATTATTTATATTTGTATATAGTTTTATTTTAATTTGCTTCTTGATTGTTTATTTGTTTCCAAATTCGTTTTATTTGTAAATTTTAGATTAGAAAGTTTTATTTTTTATTTTTTTG
This sequence comes from Lycorma delicatula, assembly GCF_047948215.1. Lineage (NCBI taxonomy): Eukaryota > Metazoa > Arthropoda > Insecta > Hemiptera > Fulgoridae > Lycorma > Lycorma delicatula. The sequence goes on from NC_134467.1 coordinate 44,283,309, forward strand.
AAATGGAAACAAAATAAAATAATGGAAAGTCGGTCTTCTAGTAGAACTGCTAAAGTTGTTTGTTTTTTTTTTAATAATCTATTATCTCTGAGCAAAGAAACACTCCCCGTTATGAACTGCTCCAACTGAAGCCAAATTATCCTACCTCTACATCTTATTCGTGGAATATTTACCCTTTTTTCCTCATATTTTTTTTTTTTGCGTAGGCAATTTACAGATAAATATTTCGAAATAAAATAAAATACGAAATGAAATTTTTTAGCTAAGGAAAAACTAGGATTAATCCGGTAAAAGCTTTTTAATCTGTTACATTAGTGTAGGATTACGAATTGTCTTTTACAGCAAGAGAAACAAAATAATAAATCTCCAATATAATTACGTATATTCCTTTCTAATTAATTAGACTTCCTGTGAAATATAAAAACTTGAAAATTTTTTAATAGACGAACAAATATTAGTTAAATACACACTGATTATATTCCTGAATTTTTTTTTTAGAAATTTATCAACGTGTCATATCAAAATTTAAATATATTTCTAGTATTAAATATTTTTTCTATCCATATACAGAGTGTATCATGAAGTATTCCCGGAACTTTTATAACCTATTCTACTCGGGGGAAGTAATGAAAAAAGTTCATATAATAAACATATGTTCTAAAATGCTTCTTTTGCTAGTTACGGCTAGTGAAAGATTTCGCTCGGATTTTAGGTAACCCGGTTAATTGAGTTTGTATTATAATTTTAGGACGTTAATTAAGGAGAGTGAAAAGATAAAGATGCTACGATTTGCTGATGATATAGTAATTCTAGCCGAGAGTAAAAAGGATTTAGAAGAAACAATGAACGGCATAGATGAAGTCCTACGCAAAAACTATCGCGTGAAAATAAACAAGAACAAAACAAAAGTAATGAAATGTAGTAGAAATAACAAAGATGGACCACTGAATGTGAAAATAGGAGGAGAAAAGATTATGGAGGTAGAAGAATTTTGTTATTTGGGAAGTAAAATTACTAAAGATGGACGAAGCAGGAGCGATATAAAATGCCGACTAGCACAAGCGAAACGAGCCTTCAGTAAGAAATATAATTTGTTTACATCAAAAATGAATTTAAATGTCAGGAAAAGATTTTTGAAAGTGTATGTTTGGAGTGTCGCTTTATATGGAAGTGAAACTTGGACAATCGGAGTATCTGAGAAGAAAAGATTAGAAGCTTTTGAAATGTGGTGCTATAGGAGAATGTTAAAAATCAGACGGGTGGATAAAGTGACAAATGAAGAGGTATTGCGGCAAATAGATAAAGAAAGAAGCATTTGGAAAAATATAGTTAAAAGAAGAAACAGACTTATTGGCCACATACTAAGGCATCCTGGAATAGTCGCTTTAATATTGGAAGGACAGGTAGAAGGGAAAAATTGTGTAGGCAGGCCACGTTTGGAATATGTAAAACAAATTGTTAGGGATGTAGGATGTAGAGGGTATACTGAAATGAAACGACTAGCGCTAGATAGGGAATCTTGGAGAGCTGCATCAAACCAGTCAAATGACTGAAGACAAAAAAAAACAATTAAGGAGAAGAATTAATAATTTCTTATGTTTTTGCCCTGGAAAATCGAACAAAATAGGCCCGCCCCCCGGAAGCGTATCTGAAGTAGTTTCTTTTTTTTTAAATTTGGGATAAAAACCCTGTTTTATATGTTTGACGTACAATAACGTTGTTAAATGAGTAATAAACAAATAAAACTTTTAAACAAAACATGTAAAGATGTTATTAATACTGAATAAAATGATGTAATATAAGCTGAATATCACAAAAAATTTTCATGTGGACAATATAAAATTTTATATCATTAAAAACTTCTGATATTTTGTCTTTTTTTTTTGTTATTATTTAATTATTATTTATCGTAAAACATTTTTAACAATGAGAGGTTAATAATTATTAATAAATCAATAAATTTAAAATAAAAAAAAAGGAAATGAAGTCTGACCCGAACCGATGTGCCTTCCCCTTGTAAGATCCAAATATTTCTTTAATTAAAATTGTATTTGGCTATAACACTGGATCCGATGAAAATAAGTACCGCTTATGATATATCGTTGAAAAGCTCTCAATGAGAGCATATTGCAGTTACAAAAGTTGTGTGTTTTTTTAACACTTTTGGTTTAATCGATTGCAATCAAAAGGGAAGGTGCACAACTAGATGTTACAACAGTCCTAAATCAAACATTTCAACATCCTATGGGTAATCGTTTTTCAGTTATGCGAGATACATACATACGTAGAGACGTCAAGCCGAAACTAATCAAAATAGATTCAGGGATGACCAAAATGGATATTTCCGTTGAAATCTGGAAACCGAAATTTTTCGCGATCACAATACTTCCTTTACTTCTTACAGTACAAGGAAGTAAAAATGAATGTTTGTTTGTTTGTTTGTTGAAATGAATGAATGTTTGTTTCTATATATATATATATATATATATATATAGAGAGAGAGAGAGAGAGAGAGAGAGAGATAGTTTAAATGAATACAATTGACATTTTTTTTTAAAAATTAAAAAATTGATACCTTTCATTTATTCTCCTTTCCCTTTTCCTTTTCCAACTTCTTTTCACCCTTCTTCCTCATCATCACCCAGTTTCCTTTTTACCCTTTCCCGTTTTCCATTTTCCCCTTTTGCCCGCGCGTAAATCGGTCCATTATTTTTTTGGTCTTTATCGGACACACATACGAACATGCCTTTTATATATATATATTATATATATATATATTATACAGAATAAAAAAGTCTGTTTATATATTTGTTTGTTTGTTTCATAAATATCTCGACACCGGCCCCACCTAACGGGTTTAGTTTTTTCAAAAATATTTATTTTCTTATAACTAATATTCATATTCTGAATATGAACCAAATCGGTCCATAAATACAATTTTTCTAAATATGTCAACTCCAGCGCCATCTAGCGGGTACATTTTTTGCAGAGATAATTCTTTCCATGTAAGTAACACATATTCTGAATACGAGCCGAATCGGACAATAAATACAATTTTTCGCAATATCTCGACCACAGCACCACCTACCGGGTCCAGACTAATTCAGAAACCTTCCCTGCCATGCGTCCAACCATTCCCCAAAGTTTCATCGCTATCGGATGAACGGTTTATGAAGGCATAACAGAAATACATACAGACAGACAAACATTCATTTTTATATGTATAGATAGATATATATCAAAATAGAGTCAGGGATGACCAAAATGGATATTTCCGTTGAAATCTGGAAACCCAAATTTTTCGCGATCAAAATACTTACTTTACTTCGTACAAGGAAGGAAAAAAATTAGAAAAAAAACGAATTTTATTTAGACAGTACAGTTGATCAAAGTGAATTATACCTACCAGTTTATAATAAATGTTCAAAAATGAGCCCGCCATTTTCAACATATTTCTTGGCAAGCTTTTTTACCGCTTTTATTGCTCTTTTTAGTTTTTCAGAGCTAGTCCTTAATTTGTTCAGCCCAATCTATAACGCGGACAATTAATTCCTTACGAGTATATATTTTTATTTCGTATGAAATATTTTTCATCCATCCCCAGACCCAAAAATCTAAAGATGTTACATAAAGCAATCTTGGTGGCCAGGAATATGAACCTATACGACCGATCTATTTTTCAAGAAAATTTTTATTTATATGGGCGAAAACGGTCCAAGAGAAGTGGGGAGTGCATCAACGTGTTTCAAGTTTATTTTGCGTCTCGATGCTTGAGAAACATCTTCAAACATCTTTGGCAATTCTTGAAGGAAATGCAAGTAGACCTCAGCATTTTAAGTGGCCAGATAACGGTCCAAGTAGCTGATTGAAGCCCGTGTCAGACATTGACGTTAAATCGGTGTTGAAAATATCCTTCCACCGTTTCATGAGGATTTAATTCTTCCCATGTATGTTCTTTGCAGAAGTTGTTGACGCCATCTATAGTATAATTTGCCTTACATACCAACATTAACATCCGGTTTTTTGGGTTTCTTAGATGTCAAACTGGTGTGTAATATTTATGAAAAAGGGGAATTTCCGTCAGACTTAAAAAAAAGTGTTATAGTCATGATACCAAAGAAAGCATGGGCAGATGAATGTGAAGAATACAGAACAATTAGTTTAACTAGTCACGCATCAAAAATCTTAACTAGAATTCTATACAGAAGAATTGAGAGGTGAGTGGAAGAAGTGTTAGGAGAAGACCAATTTGGTTTCAGGAAAAGTATAGGGACAAGGGAAGCAATTTTAGGCCTCAGATTAATAGTAGAAGGAAGATTAAAGAAAAACAAACCGACATACTTGGCGTTTATAGACCTAGAAAAGGCATTCGATAACGTAGACTGGAATAAAATGTTCAGCATTTTAAAATAATTAGGGTTCAAATACAGAGATAGAAGAACAATTGCTAACATGTACAGGAACCAAACAGCAACAGTAACAGTTGAAGAACATAGAAAGAAGCCGTAATAAGAAAGGGAGTCCGACAAGGATGTTCCCCATCACCGTTACTTTTTAATTTTTACATAGAACTAGCAGTTAATGATGTTAAAGAACAATTTAGATTCGGAGTAACAGTACAAGGTGAAAAGATAAAGATGCTTCGATTTGGTGATGATATAGTAATTCTAGCCGAGAGTAAGAAGGATTTAGAAGAAACAATGAACGGCATGGATGAAGTCCTACGCAAGAACTATCGCATGAAAATAAACAAGAACAAAACAAAAGTAATGAAATGTAGTAGAAATAACAAAGATAGACCGCTGAATGTGAAAATAGGAGGAGAAAAGATTATGGAGGTAGAAGAATTTTGTTATTTGGGAAGTAGAATTACTAAAGACGGACGAAGCAGGAGCGATATAAAATGCCGAATAGCACAAGCGAAACGAGCCTTCAGTAAGAAATATAATTTGTTTACATCAAAAATTAATTTAAATGTCAGGAAAAGATTTTTGAAAGTGTATGTTTGGAGCGTCGCTTTCTATGGAAGTGAAACTTGGACGATCGGAGTATCTGAGAAGAAAAGATTAGAAGCTTTTGAAATGCGGTGCTATAGGAAAATGTTAAAAATCAGATGGGTGGATAAAATGACAAATGAAGAGGTGTTGCGGCAAATAGATGAAGAAAGAAGCGTTTGGAAAAATATAGTTAAAAGAAGAGACAGACTTATAGGCCACATACTAAGGCATCCTGGAATAGTCGCTTTAATATCGGAAGGACAGGTAGAAGGAAAAAATTGTGTAGGCAGGCCACGTTTGGAATATGAAAAACAAATTGTTAGGGATGTAGGATGTAGAGGGTATACTGAAATGAAACGACTAGCACTAGATAGGGAATCTTGGAGAGCTGCATCAAACCAGTCAAATGACTGAAGACAAAAAAAAAAGATGTTAAAACGTCAAGATCCGGAGAAAATAGCATATGACCAAATTGGACAGATTACATACTTTCCCTTCTAAAGCTCTGCTATAACGCTATTTAAACGGGAAAATAAAAATTCAGATAAAAATTATAAAATTCTCCATAATCCCTCTTTTAATATAAATTTATCAAATTTTCCTGATGATGATGAGAAAAAGCTTTGTAACTAATATTTTTATTTTATTTTTTTTTAATTAAGGGATTTTGAAATGTTAAATATTATAGATAATGGGAGGATTATATTTTTTTTACATATTATCTGACCTTCTGATTATCTATAATACAATATTTCATTCAAAATTATATATTTTATATACAAAATTTTGTGGCACGAAAATCATCAAAACTACTATATCAATTTATTTGAAATTTTGATATGTTGTAGTACTGTATGTGAAATTGTGCATGTAAAAATTTGATAAAAATTGGTTGTGTCGTTTTTGAGTTTTCTTAATTTAAAATCAAAAAAGTTTTAGCGGGAAATTTGAAGCGTGCTTTGTTATATAGCTACAAGTTGCGGCGTAGACATTTCTCTACGTGCAAATTAAAAAAATATTAATCGGTCTTACTGCGCTGAACTGCGTAAGAAACCTTTTTCGTTAAATAATTTTCTCAGTAGCACAATATTTAAATGCGTTTATAATCATTAAGTTTTGTTTAAAATTAAAAATATTTCGTACCGGAGAATTTATTTTATAATCATCTCAAGAATAAACATCTTTATAAAAATTTGTAAATATAATGTATCTATTTATGTAAAAATATTTCAATACCAAGAAGCGCAGTAAGAAAAGTAACTGATTTACAGCATTCATAAACAATGGAATATACAACTGATGCAATGATACTAGTTCAGATACACACACACACACACACACACACACACACATACAACTCAAATACACAATTGTATTTCCAGTAGAATACAGAATGCAGGAGAAACGGGTTTTGAATTAACAATAAATGGCCAATACCTGTCATTCTCATACGTTCTGCACCGTTGACGTCATTCTAACTTAACCGATATGTACTATATATGTACAACGGCTAGTGTCTGTTACTATAGGTATATTAGGTAATCTCTGTCACACCCACGAATACTCCATCTTGAATTATAATATCAACGCTTCGGATTTCAACAAATCATTCGAACGAGCTTACAAAATATAAAAATATTAATCACTTATTTATAATATACAGAATATATCACGAAGTTCTCCATGGACTTAAATAATCTATTCTACTCGAGAAAATAAGGGAAAAAGTTCACATAGATATCTATTCTAAAATATTTCGTATGCGGGTTACGGGTAGTGAAAGGCTTTGCTCGCAGCTACCCCGATGAAAAAAGGTCGTACTGAAATTTGTAGAGCTTAATTAAGGAGCGAAATTAGTGATTTATTATGGTTTTTGACCTTAAAAATCTAATAAAATAGATCCTAGAATAGTATGTATTGTAGTTTTTGAGAAATCTGGGGTGAAAACCAATAAATTGGGCTAAAACCTTCTGTTCTTTATCTTTGACTTAAAATTACGTAATTAAATGGATAATAAATACAAAAATATTTAGAGAATTTAATTTTTAACCAAATCGTATAAGATTTGGTAATAAATCGTAATAAGATTTAAGTTGAAAAAACAGGAAAATAATTTCTAGATATTTATCTGAAGAATATTTACAAGCCCAAATTTACTGAATATTTTGTTTAGTATAATCGTGAAAAATTTACAATCATTATTCAACATTTTTTTATATCTCTAAATCTTTTTCAATATCGAATTTAAAAAAAATCTAGAAATCAATTTTTTTTTTCATGAAGTTGATATCTTAATTTGTTACTAAAAAATTAAAAAAAAAAAAAAAAAAAAAAAAAAAAAAATGGTGTAGGTTTAAAGAAATAATCAAAAATCCATTTATTTAAACTTTTTTTTTTTTTTTTTTATGCGACTTACAAGTAGCATATAGACCTATATGCATGATTAATAACATCTGCAAACTCCTAGAGAGAGTGTTGGAATTGCGGCTGAAAAATGCGATTGAAGAACATGGTGGCCTTTCTAACGCACAATTTGGTTTCCGTAAGGGGCGTTCTACGGTGAGTGCTGTTAAGACAGTTATGCGTCTGGTGGACGAAGCGGCATCGGGTACTTGGCGCACCAGGATATTGCTTGATGCGAGCAATGCTTTTAATTCGCTGAAATGGGATGCGATCCTACAAGCGTTGAGAGATAAGGATATTCCTGGATACCTAAGAAGAATTATCCAGAATTACCTGCAGGATAGGTTTGTTGTTTGTCACCAGGGTAGATCCTGCTTCCGCTTCAAACTGACGTGTGGAGTGCCTCAAGGCTCTGTCTTGGGGCCACTCCTTTGGAATCTGGTCTATGACGGAATTCTCGGGCTGAGTTATCCTCTGGGTGTTTTCCCAGTGGCTTTTGCTGACGACCTGGCCTTGGTTGTTACTGGAAAAACTGAAGTAGAGGTATCGGAGAAGGCAAACGCAGTGATACGAATGGCAGAAGTCTGGATGTCCACTAAAGGCTTAAAACTTTCGCATGGTAAAACAAAATACGTAGTCATGACAGGCCGTAGGAGAATATCTGACATCCTAATTCGAGTAGGGGGTAAGCTTGTCCAGCAACAGACTTCAGCCAAATATTTAGGGATCTGGCTTGACAAGAGGAGGAGTTTTACGGCACACGTGAATGAAATACGTAAACGAGCTGAATGCACGGTCAAAAATCTTAGCAGATTACTCGGTAATATGACAGGATCCAGAACTGCGAAGCGTAAGATTTACGCTCACGTAGTTAATTCCATCTTACTTTACGGTATACAAGTCTGGGAAAGAGCTCTGCGTGCCGACAAGAACAGAAGAGCCCTTGAAGGAATTCAACGGCGCATGGGCTTAAGAGTGATATGCGCATATTCTTCAGTCTCCACCGAGGCAGTACTCGTAATTGCAGGAGTTCCTCCGCTTAAACAACTGGCGGAGATGCGAGTGAGTATAGCATGTGGACAACCTTCTAAAGAAGCATATGAAGAGATGCTGCGTAATTGGCAACATCGTTGGGATGTAACCAACACGGGACGATGGACACATCGTTTGATACCTTTGATCCGACCGTGGATAGAAAGGAAGTTCGGGGACATAAATTACTGGATAACGCAATTTTTTACAGGGCATGGGTCGTTCAGGTCCTATTTATGTGCGAGACTAAGGGTAGATAACAACAACTGTCCTTACTGTGGAGCTTATGATTTCCCTGAACATGTAGTATTTGAATGTAACCGTTGGACTGAAAGCAGGCAATCATGTGTAAGACGTATAGGGCCATTATCTACGGAGAATGTGGTGGATAAAATGCTACTTAACGAGGATAACTTTAATGTGATCTCGTCGTTTATAACCGCAGTTATAAAGAAGAAAGATGAGGAAGCTCGTCAAGAAGAAACCGCTCGCTGATGACGGCTTGTCGTAGGTGGAATTTCCACCTACGAAATAAAAGAGCTAACCGGTGAACTGACCTGCCGTGCCGGACATACAGCCGGCGGGAGGGGAGGCGAGCTAGAGTAAAGGACACTCCTCTGGCGGCTAGTCAAACTTGATTGTAGATCCGTTCCAGAGGAGTAGGTGGGAATATAAAAAAACAAAAAATCGTATAAGATAATATGAATAAAACAAATAAAAAGTAGAAAAATTCGAATTTTATTTTCCAGGTAAAACACCATAAGTCACTAATTTTGCTCCTTAATTTTCGTCCTAAAAATTTCAAGTACGACCTCATTTTACTGAGGTAGCTGAAATATAAGCGAAAACCTTCACCAGCCGTTAACTTGCAAACGAAACGTGTAGACATATGTACTATTTCCATTATTCTCACGAGTCCCCTCAGAACTTTCTAATACACTCTGTATATAAAATAACATACCGTTAATGATTTACAATCAACGCCCAGTAAAAAATACTAAAGATAAATTAATGAAAATTTGTATAAACTTTTTTTTTTAATTCCGAATTTAAAGGGTTAACATGAAATAACAATGGAATTTTATATTTTTTAATTTTTCAGTAAGAAATTAAAGATATCAACTTGATTTTTAGGTGTGTCATCTTTATGTGAATACCTATAAACTAATTTTTAGATTTTTAGAAATTCGACTTTGAATAGGTGAAAAAAAGGTAAAATAATTTTGAAAAATTATTGCAAATTTTCCCCATTTCCGAATTCGAGATATTCACTCGATTTGGATTTGTAAATAAATACTCTTTTCAAATAAATACCGTTTTCATTTTCTCCATTTTCATTTTTACCATATTTCCTTTCCGTTTCCCCATTTTTCCCCGTCATCCTTTTCTTTTTTCTCCTTTTCCCTTCTTTTATCTTTTTCTGATTTTTTCCCTTTTCCGATTTTTCCCCGCGAGTAAATCGGTCCAACAATTAAAAAATTACGGACACGCATATCGGATACATTGAAATGGAATCGTAAAATGTTTAGTACTGCGTTTGTTGCTTTTACGTCCAACAGATAGCGTTGTTTTTTTAAAAAAAAGCATGTTTTTACCTGTCACAGTTGTGATACCTTTTCTATGCTACTTTTCGCTGGGATAAAAGCATTTGTAAATTTTTCTACAAATACTTAACGTGATTCTTCAAATGATCCAGAACGAATATAAGCCTCAACTATAGCTATCCTCTCCTGGATTGAATAAAGCATTTTACATCAACACAACTTTATTTTTCTTCCTTTTTAGCCTGCGGGAATTACCGTTCAGGTATTCAGAGGATGATATGTATGAATGTAAGTGAAGTGTAGTCTTGTCCCAGTACGACCATTCCTTAGATGTGTAGTTAATTGAAACCCAACCACCAAAAAACAGCGGTATCCACGATCTAGTATTCAAACCCGTGTAAAAATACCTGCCTTTACTAGGACTTGAATGCTCAACTTCCTAATCAGCTGATTTCGGAAGACGCGTTCACTACTAGACCAACCCGGTGGGTTACACACATCAACACTAACAATACTGCACTGTAACAAAACGGGTACCGACTGAAACGTAACCACCTGACAAACGGCAGCAACAATCAGTAGTAACATATACATCCACTAGTCGCGCTAGTTGTATGAGTCTTTCATAAATAGTGTTGGGTAGCGGTTTCAAGATGGGTTCGGTTTTACGTTCCTCTCACCCTGTAGAATAGAATACTAGATACAAAATACGTATGTATTTTCTTTTGATGTAGAATTCTAGATTCTAGAATACAGAATATTTTAATGAAATTTAAGTATATTTAATAGTACAGAGGAATAATATAAATCTTAAAAACATTAATTTCTGTAATATACGAAGGTATATTACCCCTAAGACGAAAATAATTATAAGTTGTACCTCATATAATATAATATACGAGGGTAACTCTATTATCCGCAATGTGGTTATAAATTTTATTGCAATGCAAATAGGAGACTTACATTTACACCATTTTTCAACATAGTCCCCTTGCATTTCAACACACTTGGTCCATCTTTGCACAGATATCCTGATGCCCTCATAAAATAAGTTTTTCGATTGAGCTGCGAGCTAGAAATGCACCGCTTCTTTCACTGTTTCGTCCGAGAAACAGTACTACCAACATAAAGAAAAATATAACTAAATTGTGGATAATAATTGACTTAACCTCGTATATATATATATAGTCAATATACATACACAGACATTTTTATAATTATTTTTAAAAGAATTCAAAACAATTTTTTACAAAAAATTTTATTAAACAAAAATATATACAAGAATTTTTATGATGAAATTGTATTACTATTTTTATCACTTATACGTTGAATTTTTATGTTTTTATGTTGTAGATTTTCATTATACTTGTAAATTTTGTAATTTTCATGTCTTGTAGTTTTTAATAATACTTTTAAATTTTGTAATTTAGATATCTTGTAGATTTTAATTATACTTTTAAATTTTGTAATTTTAAAAACCATAAATTTAGATAGCGTTTAAAATTATTTTAATTAATTATTCTTGCCGTCATTAAAACTAATGTCTTTAAGATAAGTGCACAGATTACATACTTCAAAAATGGAGCATTAAAAATTATGTATAGTCCAGTAGAGATTGTGAATGAGATTAAATTTACAATAAATAGTAGCAGTAAATAAAGATAGCTGATCATATCTAATATCTTATTACTTTATCGACGTCTATTAATATTTCTTATTTCTTCTCCGTTCTTACTATGTCGATTGTCTTAAGAAGAATGATTTTAATAAGATTTAACGTATGTGGCTATGAGATTAAATTAACAATGATGTATGTAATACATTGTTTAATTTTATAAATTTTTTATTCAATTTTAAACACACCTTAGTAGCTATAATGCGTGCGTACGCACACTTATATAGACATATCTGTAGAGGTGGTTAAAGTTCACAATAGTTGAATTTTAAATTATTTTTTCTACCGTTGTATTACGCGGTTAGAATCCGTTATCATACTGAAAATCCATTGTGAAACAAATTTTCATTAAGATACAGGTGTAAAACCAATGAAAATCCTACTTTTTTCAAACACTAACCAATCAGAAATAGATGTTATTTATCAGTAGTTTTTTTTTTTACTTTGATTTTAATGCAATTTGTAGTAGTTAGAGAACAGAGAGGTTAATTTGAAATTACACCAATATTTAACTAAGTTTCTTATATTATATTGTTTATCTTTTTGTTAATTATATCGGATTATAAGAAGAAATGTTTTTAACACTGATTGATATTTAACAGCAGGCATACCTTATGACTAATATTACCACAGAAATACGAGGTGTGTGAGAAAAGTAATGAGACTGGTAACAGTGCGAGCGATCTGGCAACGCTGTGTCTACCGGTCTGTGCTAGACCGGTTTGTTCATCCGTTTCACATGCTCAGTACGAGTTTCAACTTCGTTCAAGCAACACATTATTTTTGACAGCGCCATCAGTGAAGTTGTATTTTTGTTGTGTGTTACGAAAATGGAGCATCGGAATTTAGAGCGACGATGTACAATCAAGTTTTGTATTAAACTTGGGGAATCCGCGAGTGTGACCTTTGAAAAGTTGAAACAGGCCTACAGGGAACATTGCTTATTAAGAACACAAGTTTTCCGCCGGCACAAATCATTTTTGGAAGGCTGAGAACACGTTGAAGATCAACCTCGCTTAAGGAGACCTTTGACTTCAAAATCTGACGAAAACGTTGAGCGTGTGAGGGTTCTTGTGAGATCAGACCGTCGTTTAGCAAAAAGAATGATGAGTGAACGGTTAAATTTAGACACTTTCACAGTACATCAAATTTTGACAGACAATTTGGACAAGCGAAATTGGTGCCGATAAACTTCTCTACGAAACAGGACAATCGAAGAAACGTGTGCGTTGATCTTCTTAAGAGGATTGACAATGACCAAGAATTCTTCAGTCGTGTGATCACAGTTGATGAATCCTGGATATTTATTCCTGGCGAAGAGCGGCACACTCTCCTTGACCGGAAAAATGTCGAATGAGCAAATCAAAGATCAAAACCATGCTGATTTGCTTTTTTGACAGTAGACGTATCAAGCATAGGAATTTGTTCTTCCAGGACAAACTGTCAACCAAGTATTTAACGAAGATGTCCTTGAAAGTCTCAGGAAAAGACTGATTCGCGTGAGACTAGACACTGCAGACAAGTGGATGCTCCATCATGACAATGCCCCGTGTCACACAGCCATTTCCATCAGGGAATTTTTGACCTCAAAACGCATTCCTATGGTTCTTCAATCCCCCTATTCACCTGATTTGAGTCCTTTTCACTTTTTCCTTTTCCCGAAATTGAAACACGCCTTAAAAGGACGTAATTTTGGAACTCTGGAAAACATTCAAGAGACTGTGACCGACCGGTTAATAGCCCTACCAGTTGAAGCCTTCCAGCGCTGCTACCAGGAGTGGTAACAACGACTCCGCTGATGTATATCTGTCCAAAGGAACTACTTTGAAGTGGATAATATTGTTTTTTGAAAAAAATAAAAACTTTGGTAAGTAAAAATTCAGTCTCATTACTTTTCTCACACACCTTCTATATTGTTTTAATGTATTTTTTGAAAAATTAAAAACAATATTGTCGCATGTTCGCGGCCCAACCAGGATCTTGAGAGACTAATAAATACAAATGTTTATATAAATATTATTTATTAGTTTAAAAACATAAAAAACAAAACAAATCAATAATAATAATAATAATAATACTGACGACGTCCAGTCTAGCAATGCTCCTATGGAGCATTGCTAGACTGATATGGACGATCTCCAACAATCCTGTCGACGATCAAGCTGTCTCTTCTTATCATCGGGACGTTCAACAAGACTTGGCGATACGAGGGCGATGATCTTCGTAGTATCCTCCGATTACTGCTTCTTATTTTCCTTGCAGACTTCTTGCAGTCGATTTTCAAGTTCCCCGTTCCACCACAGTTCCAACAGACCGTTCAATCCTGTTCTTCGGTTTTACAACAGACGTTTTTCTACTTCTCGTTGAATTCGTATTGGTAACTAGGAGGTCCTTCACAGAAATCTTGATGTCGTTCACTGACTCTAATTTTTCAGTCGATTCCCATTCTTCGAAGGCGAAAATTATGACGGGGCAGTGCGCCGGCTGTTTCCAGTCCCAGAAGCTGAGTAAGGACATCGTTGACTGACTTTACTGATCTGAAAAGAAGGTTTTTGATATCAGCGTCCCGTCGATAAAAGTGTGTGCTGCTTCCTTCTGGATTTATCCCAGCTAATACCGGTTGAACTAGCTGCTTGAAAATGGAGGCGAATAAATTTATCGTTAGTCTCCTGGACTCATTCTCACAGTTCACACCTGTACATGTCAAGTTGTGCTGCCCAAACGACCCTAACTATTACTATGACATCGTCATAGCCTTCATAGACTTTATTCAACTTATCTTACAAAACTTTATTTAAAATTAGATTCTCTACAAGTTTCGTTTAAAAGTTTTACGTGTTTATTACTCATTTAACAAAGATATTGTCCCGTGTTCGCGGCTCGATCAGAATAATGAGAGATTGATTACTGAAAATGTTTATATAATTACAATTTATAGTTTAGAAACATAAATAAAATAAGGCAAATCAATAATAATTATAAACGACAATAGTAAACAACATCTCACAATAATAATCAGAATAATACCAATAACGACAACAGGAAACAATAATAATAATAATAAATTTTAGTAATAAATAATAACTATAGTAATCACAACCACAACAACAATAATAATAAACAGTGATTACATACAAAACAGAATTTAAAGTAATCGTCAGGATTTATGTATAGGTAGTTAAATATTGAAAAGTAGAATCCAGTCCCATTGAGAAAAAGACATCAGCATGATCGCTAATCTAAACACTTTTAACCACTAGTTTTGTATTAACAATAAGATTTGTATTTGTACAATAGATAAGTCAAGTATAAAGTTCTGTCATTGAAAATACCTTTGCTGTTCACAAATAAAACTATCCTAACAATTTATGAATAAATTTTAGTACGTTATCTCTTTCACTCTTAGTCTAACAGTAATTCACCGAACCACTTCTTATTTTCATGTTTTGGAATCACTTGTGATGTCACCTTAATTGCGTCCAATGTGTACGTAATAGAAATTCCTCCTTTACTGATCTCCTCGCAGAATACTCTCGCTTGAAACCCGCATAACTCCTCACATTGATCTTTCTCACAGAAATCATCGTAGCACTCTCTCCCAGACTGCTCGTCTTCCTTAGAGTATTTATACTCTTATCCTCTTTACCTTCAGGACCGGACTCAACTCGGAACGTGAGAATGATCATCCATCCTCACATTTTCCCATGGATTCCTCTCCTGATCTGGTAACCCTTCTCACGAAATAACATCTCTTTAGGTGTATCAGCGGGCAGTATTACAAAGGATAATTGTTAAACGGGTCTGTTAGCTTTACTAAAAGGGTTTCTTCTAGCCCCTTTCTGGGTTCTTCCGATTATTATACTTTTTATTAGTTTTTTTTTAAATTTGCAGGAAACTGTTATACCGATCTTGTTACAGTACTTTACGTCAAACATAAAAAAAAACAGCGTTTTTTTATCCTAATTTATCGGTTTTTACCTCGGATTTCTCAAAAACTACTACAGATACAGTACTCGGACCTATTTTATTCGGGTTTTCAGATCAAAAACCATAAGAAATCATTAATTCTGTCTTAATTAATGTTCTAAAAATTTCAGTACGATCATTTCACCGGGGTAACTGGAATCGAACGAAATTTTTAACTAGCCAAAAATCTCAAACGAAACATTTTACGACACATATTTATATGAATTTTTCCATTATTTTAACGTGTAGAATATATTATGAAAATCCCGAGAGAAGTTTGTGATACTCTCTTTTATATATACGAGGTGCGACAATAAAGTAATGAGACTGATGTGAAAAAAAATGTTGCTTACCGTTTTAGTCATGTTTAGTGCTGTCTCCTTCAAAGTAGTTCCCCTCTGATTGCACACACTTATTCCAGCGCTTCTGCCAATGACGGTAACATTTCTGGAACTCATCTTCTGTAATATCCTCCAAGACCCTCGTCACAGATTTTTGGGCATGTTGTGTTGTTTGAAAATGGTGTCCCTTGACCGTCAATTTGACTCTTGGAAATAGAAAAACGTCGCACGGGGCGATATCTGGTGAATAAGGGAGCTGTGATAGTACTGAAATTTGTTTTGAAGTTAAAAATTTCTGTACTGACAGAGCAGTATGGGATGGCGCATTATCGTGATGCAGAATGCAATTATCAGCAATTTTGGCACGGACACGAAGAACTCATTTACGAAGTCTTTCTAAAATTTCTTTGTAGAAATATCGGTTAACTGTTTGTCCAGGAGGCACCCACCCTTTATGAACAATTCCCTTGGAATCGAAGAAGCACACAAGCATGCGTTTCACTTTTGACTGACATGCGAGCTTTTTTTGGTCTGGGTGATCCCTTTCAGCACCATTGCAAACTTTGGCGTTTTGTCTCTGGATCGTATTGAAAAAACCAACCTTCATCACCGGTGATAACACGGCTCAACAAATCTGGATCGATTTCCGTTTGCTCTAACAGATCGGCTGCCACATTTTTCCGTGTTTTTCGCTGTTGTTGTGTGAGATTTTTGGAAACCATTTTTGCACAAATCTTTCTCATACCAAGTTCTTCAGTTAATATTAGACGAACCGTTTCTCGATTGATGTTGAGTTCTTCTGCGATCATTTTCACGGATAATCTTCGATCAGATCGTACGATTTCACGCACCCTGGTCAAGCTGACATCTGTCCGTGAGGTTGATGGTCGTCCACTGCGGTCTTCATCTTCAACATTCGTTCTGCCTTCACTAAAAATTTTATACCACCGAAAAACTTGAGCTCTTGACATAACCTCCTCTCCAAAAGCCTTCTGAAGCTTACCGTAAGTTGTCGTCGCGTTTTTACCCGATTTAACGCAAAAAGAAACGGCATACCGTCGCGCAATATTTTGCGGTTTCATTTCTTGTGACGAGAGTCACAAACACGTGTTCACCTATTATAGCACAAATCACGACCGAGCAGTTGCATCAATGTGCCGCTTGGACTAGAAGTAGCTTATAGACCAAGGTCAAAGATGGTGTGCCTACGCAAGCTGCAGGGTTGCCACGTCTTGTAAAGAAAAATCAGTCTCATTACTTTATTGTCGCACCTCGTATATATGAAGAAAGGCGTAACGGTCCGTCACGATCGTTAATATGAAGAAATTTTATTTATTATTAAATTGTTTTTATTTATATAAATGGACTTTTATATTTTTACAAATATCTATTTATGATTTTTTTATAGGTTATTTGAACCATATAGAAATATATTATGTGCAATTGAAAATACAAATATGGCTAGTTTATATGGTACATGGTATTTAGGTACCGGTAAATCATCTTTGTATAGTTTGACACAACATATACATTTTGAGTCGCTTGCTCGTGAATATATATTATCGACTGAATTATATTCATTTGTCGTTAGTAAAGAAAATAAAATGATATTATTGCAATATCCTGAACATTTTGACTTATTTCATAGGTAAGTTATATATTAAATTATTTATATTATGTAACAGTTTTTTTAAGATTTTATAATTTTGTATTTTATGATTGTACAGTTATAAATTACATTGTATTTTATATGTTTATTTTTCAATTCTAGTTTAAAATGTAGAATAATATTTGTCACAAAAATTTTATTAATTAAATTATCTATCTAATAAATTACATTTTACAACAATAATGATTCATAAAGGATATAAAACACTTTCAGGACACGTTCTACTGGTAAAAAAAAAAAGGAAGAAAATTTACATAAATATTGTTTTGGAAACACCTTCGTTAGCGAATATCGGCTGACAAAGATTTCCCCTTCACTTCTGCGGTTTTGATAAAATTCAACAAGATTATAATTCTTAGATCCAAAATTAATGAATAAATTTAGTTAATTTATATGAAATCTAATCTGTAACGGAAGGAACCGCAAGAATAGCGAGAGTTTATTGTCTCTCTACCAATCGCAGAACCTGGACAAATGTACCTTTCTGCTGTGACTTTCTTTTATTCGTTCGGGTCATTATTTATTTAATTGCGGTAATGAATTTTTGTTTTATTTACGGACGGATTTGGTTTTTGCGCTCCGGTCCTTCAGATCAGTGCGAATTACTTTACCGTGGCTGATCGTGGAAGGTATTTGGTTAACTGGCATTTCTCCCACCACCACCCCATTCGGTCGCCCTAGAGCATAGACCAAATGTTCCGTGCCAAAAAACGGCTACTGTGCCTCATAACGGTTTAGCGACCCAAATCCTAAAAGCTCCTAGTAAGCTACCTAACGTGCGTGAGCGAATCAAGCGGGGCGCCATACAGCACCCGCTGAAGTTTCCCAATCGCTCACTTGTCAAACATAAAACTAGATCGGGAAGGCTCACCCCTTGTACAACTTATTACTAAACGTCGATAAATTAAAAGACACAATTTTGGCTACCACGCCTCGGTCGCTGTATGCCAGCTAGTACCTGTCCACCATTTAACAGCGCTTGGAGCTGATTTGGCTGATGGCCAGCCCTATTACCAAGGTTGGTTTCAAGCAACAAAGCTATTAGGAGTCCAAATGCAATTACATTAAGAATCCCTTAAATTTACCGATGACGGTTGAACATAGCAACCTCATCGAGGAACTCCCACACGGTCCGACAGTGCGGCTCTCGCCACACTGCCTCGCCGCTTGTGAGCGGCCAGGTTTCCCCCTGACCTCTAAGTTCCAGGGTGGCACGGTCTCTGGCCCCCCCAAGGGCCGGGCAGTCGTACATCATGTGTACATTAGACTGGACCTCCCCGCAGACACACAACTCATCAGCCACCAGGCGAAACCGAAACAGATATTGGTTTAGATTCACATGGTTGGTGAGCACCTGGGCACCCGACGCCCTTAAAAAGGAACTCGAGGCATACCATCCCCCAAATCCTGTATAAAATTATACAAGGATCTACCCTTAGTCGTGGTGTGCCATTCAAGCTGCCATGCCTCCATCGCGAGGCTTTGTAGCCTTTTCCGCAGACGGGAGATGGGCAACTGGACGAAATTTAGCTCCGGTGCATTGTGATCACCGTTCCGATCCGGTTCTGGCCCGGCTCGAAACCGCATCCCAAATGCCTCGGCCTCCCGTCGTGGAAGGTATGTCCGGACGAGGTCTACAGCGAAGACAATAAGTGAGTTATTAAATCACCGATTCAAATGTCTACGGAGGCATTTACATCGGTAGCATCCCAACGAGGCTAGGCTTATTACTATGAGATGTAAAAAGTAAGAGAGCGATAGACGACTCCCGTTAAAGTCCATCAGGGCAAGAAACGGGGGGAGATGTCTTCCCCTACGGGGTTGGGATGATCGTGGAAGGTTAGGCGTATACGACCCTCGTACTCCCGGCGTAATTCCCCTTCAGGTCGACCACAGAAGTCCTTTTGGGCTAACAGGAATACGCCTTCCGGGGTCCTAATGTTTGGGGGAAACAATACGCTCCCTTCTCCAGGGGGAGTCGCATGTGCTGACTGAAGTAAAATTGTAACTTAGGAAAGGACGGTGGGTAATTAGTAAGATGAAGTTAGACACTTCTTCACTGTGGCTATCATTCGTGCTACATCTCGACTGGGATCGGTCGGCCGGATTTCAGTCCGTGATAGCGAATCGCTTTGTGATTCTTCGTTCTTTTTTCTCTTCTTCTGTTGTCTTCGTGTTATGCAAAGAATGTAATAAACTTTCAATAAATGCTCTACAGGTAAAATTTTTGAAGAAAATTCATATAAACAAAGGTTCAGTAACATTTCTTTAGCGAGTATCGGCAGGCCAAAAATGTCCCCCTAATATCTGCATCTACAGTAAAATTAAGCCCAATCTTGAGACTTAAATTAAGGATTAAATTTAGTGGTTTTATATGAAATCCAATGCCGGATTAGTCTAATAGTTAAGTTCTCGCAAAATCATATAATTTTCCAAGACGAGTGTTGTAAGATTCAAATCCTTGTAAACGTAGTTGCTTTTATATGAATTTGAATGTTAGATCGTGGGTACGTTGGGTTTGAATTAACCATACGTCTTAGGAGTGGTTGAGCTGAGTCTGTTCCAGCTAACATGTTTACCGGTATATTTACACTTAACATTGCACTATATCAGACCTGGCAAGCCAGTAACGGTAATTGTATTTGCCCGTACACACACACACACACACACACACACACACACACACACACACACACACACACACACACAGAGAGAGAGAGAGAGAGAGAGAGAGAGAGAGAGAGAGAGAGAGAGAGAGATCTTGCCGTAGCTAGAAAAATGGTTGGTGAAACAAATATAAAATCCAACCTGAAAAACTTTTGTTTTTTTAAATTTGTGTAAAAGACAAAAGATCGGGGTCACAAGTTTTAAATGAAACTTATAAGAATTTAATTCTCAGTAAACTGGTATGAATAAAGCCCATGGAAACTGAATAAAAACGTAATAATTTCGAAGTTTATTAAAAACAAAACATATCGAAATTATATCAGATTTTAACTAGGTTTTAAAGAGAAGAAAATTTTTTCAGGTGTTTACTTGACAGCTACCGTTTTTTAATGCCACAGTTAAAATAACAACCCCCCTCAATTTAAAAAACATAATATTAAAATTACAAAAATAAAAATTTTAATTCTTAATTCTGATCCCATTGGATCCTACTTTTGTAAAACTTTTTCCATGTCCCATATATAAAAACTATTGGTTACTTTTGGATTTTTAATTTTGAGTAATAAAGTTTAAAAAATATGTTATTTTAAGTTCGAGTAACATTCACTCCCCTTGTATTTTGTAGTTTGAAACTGTTTTTAATGGATTAATCATTTATTTCAATAACATTTAACCAGATTTGGTACAATTCAACAAGGCTAGAAACAAATTTAGTTTTCTACAAAAAAAAACAAAGCTAAAATCTACAAATTGTCCCACCAAGAAACGGAAGAACTTTTAGGAGATGTTCTACTGGTGAAAATAATGAGAAAAGTTCATATAAACATAAGTCTAGAAAGGTTCGAGTTATGGCTAGTGAAAAATTTCGCCTGGATTGCAGCTCTTCTAATAAAAATAATCCCTACTGTAATTTTTGGGAACCCAAATTAAGGAATTAAGTTGGTGGTTTGTTATGTATGTGTATGTTATTTCATATGAGCTGGGTAATACGATAAAACAGCTCGCAGAACTATAACTTCAGTAGTTTTTAAGATAACCGACCAAAAATCAAAATTCAGTGTCAGTTTTTTTTAAGTTTGTAGTACAATAGCTTTGTTAAATGACTAATAAATGCTAAAGATTTAGTAATAAAATTTGTAGGTGATTTAATTATGATAAAATTAATATAAATACAGCCAATAAAAAGCAAATAATTTTTTTTTTAAATCGGTTTTTTATTGTAGCAAATAAAAAACGTTTTATATCCGTTACTTTTTAATCTTTACATGGAACTAGCAGTTAATGATGTTAAAGAACAATTTAGATTCGGAGTAACAGTACAAGGTGAAAAGATAAAGATGATACGATTTGCTGATGATATAGTAATTCTAGCCGAGAGTAAAAAGGATTTAGAAGAGACAATGAACGGCATAGATGAAGTCCTACGCAAGAACTATCGCATGAAAATAAACAGGAACAAAAAAAAAGTAATGAAATGTAGTAGAAATAACAAAGATGGACCACTGAATGTGAAAATAGGAGGAGAAAAGATTATGGAGGTAGAAGAATTTTGTTATTTGGGAAGTAGAATTACTAAAGATGGACGAAGCAGGAGCGATATAAAATGTCGAATAGCATAAGTAAACGAGCCTTCAGTAAGAAATATAATTTGTTTACATCAAAAATTAATTTAAATGTCAGGAAAAGATTTTTGAAAGTATATGTTTGGAGCGTCGCTTTATATGGAAGTGAAACTTGGACGATCGGAGTATCTGAGAAGAAAAGATTGGAAGCTTTTGAAATGCGGTACTATAGGGGAATGTTAAAAATCAGATGGGTGGATAAAGTGACAAATGAAGAGGTATTGCGACAAATAGATGAAGAAAGAAGCTTTTGGAAAAATATAGTTAAAAGAAGAGACAGACTTATAGGCCACATACTAAGGCATCCTGGAATAGTCGCTTTGATATTGGAAGGACAGGTAGAAGGAAAAAATTGTGTAGGCAGGCCACGTTTGGAATATGTAAAACAAATTGTTAGGGATGTAGGATGTAGAGGGTATACTGAAATGAAACGACTAGCACTAGATAGGGAATCTTGGAGAGCTGCATCAAACCAGTCAAATGACTGAAGACAAAAAAAAAATTGTAGCAAAACAGGCGATAATGGACGGGGACTCCTGGTGAAGCCATGCGGGGGTAAATCAGACCCTTAATAACGGTGGGGCATCCCTTCAGGTGTTCCCCATTAGAGGTAAGGCAGGGAGAACGTAAGACCGTAGTCCCGGTGGGCGATCCTTTCGGGAAGCGCGATCCTCGCGCCTTCCTTTAACACCGAAGATTTTTCATAAAAACTATTCCCATGTCTAATTTCAATTAGACTATGCACTCAAATCATTATTTGATTGAATCTGTTATATATCAAAAATATTTAATGTCGATTGCAACAACGAAAATTTTGTTCTACAATTCAACCTTCTCAAATTTTTCTTGATTTACTAAAAAATCAACTAACAAATTCATACATTTGATAAAACTTCTAATGAAACATACTATATCTCTCTCTGCTTTGATGAACGAGATCAATACCTATATCCTTTCACACCGAAGCTCTCTAAACATATCAATTCTCATCCTAATAGCTAATCTCAGATATACATAACCGGAGATCGATGCCAAAACATCCATTTTGGCGAAGTAAGCACCCAGGTTCTTGAAACGTTGTCATTTTCCAAAACCCCTGATACGATGATGTTTACAATTTCTATATAATGTGCTATTACAGCATTAAAGCTATAACCGGGAAAATAATATATATTCTACCCTAGTAAACGGCATTTGTATATGTGTCTTCTTTCTTTCCCGTTTAGCCTCCGGTAACTACCGTTTAGATAATTCTTCAGAGGATGAATGAGGATGATATGTATGAGTGTAAATGAAGTGTAGTCTTGTACATTCTTAGTTCGACCGTTCCTGAGATGTGTGGTTAATTGAAACCCGACCACCACAGAACACCGGTATCCACGATTTAGTATTCAAATCCGTGTAAAAATAACTGGCTTTACTAGGACTTGAACGCTGTAACTCTCGACTTCCAAATCAGCTGATTTGGGAAGACGCGTTAACCACTAGACCAACCCGGTGCGTTTCCTTACCTTAACACCGAAATGTACCGATCACTAACGGAAAATCCCGAATTGTTAGTTCATGTTTCGTGGTGGTCAGGTGCATACTTGTTATATTATTACATATCGATATACCGCATATATATATGCGATATACATATATCGAAGTTTTTGGAACAATTTAGTACTTTTTAACTGGATCGGACGAAAATCGCAAATATCTCAAAAACGGTCGGTTCTAGCGCTCTGAAAATTTTTTTCGACTCCTGAATGATACTCAATCGGCTCCCCAGTGGAAAGTCGTTGAATGATAATACTTTTAAGCGCCCCCTGGGACGCCGAAGTTTGGGAGGGTGTGTAATGGGTTGCCACCGTAATATCTCGGCAACCGCTCGTCCGATTTTCACGATTCAAACGGTGTATGTATCACCAGGTCGAGCGCTAACTGTTTAACGCATCGGGTACACTCTCGATCGACCGGATCTTGGTTATCCGGAGATGAAATCATTTAGCCCCGTGTTTTGATTGGATTCACCAATTGTAAAACGTACCGATACGGTATTTCGCTAAATACGCTCAAACCTGTGCGCTAGCGCAGCTGTAAAGTATAATTTTATGTAGACTGAAAAGTAAAAAATATATAAAGAAACTTTTTTTAAAAACCATTCTTATGTTAAATGCACTAAAAAGTAGAAAATAAAAAATATATTATGAAAAATAAAATAATGAACTATAACCAAAAAGTAGGCACCGGAATGTACCGATCACTAGTGGAAAATTCCGATTCGTTAGTATCAATTTCTAGAGTTAAATTTCTAATTTAACTTTCGTTAAATCAATTTTCATCATTCTCAAGAATATATTTTTACACAAAAGGTAATCAATTTTGGGCACCTAATAATCCCATTCCGAGACGCCGCCCGCCAGGGCAGCCCGCCTTGAGGGCCCTAGTTAAAAAGGCAGGCTAGTTCAAAATAAATCAATATCCTTTTAAATAAAGGATATTTAATTACCTTAGCGTATAATCAAAGTAATTATTTTAAATAAATTTAAAAATATATTATTCTAGTTATATTTCATGGTGTTAACTTAAATAAAAAAAAGCAACAAAAAAAAAACATTGTTACCAAATTAAATTAAATAAACAGAGACATTTCTCACAAACAGTATATTTTCTGAGTACTAATGCATTATTTCATTCAAAAACACGACAGTTTTGTTAATGTCACTGCTAGAAATAGTTTGAACGTCATCGCATTTATTTCTAACGTAGAAATATATTTGTACTCCCAGTAACTCTTCATATAATTTATAACGTGTTTTGTGAAATGCAATGGAAAAAAAAAACATTTAAAATGAAATGGCTAGGAAAAGCCAGTTATTTTAATTTTTTTTTTCGAATAGAAGAAAATATATGTGACAAATGAACCATTAGTAAATTGTTATTTATGATACAGTCAGTAGTTACGAACTTATAAATATTAATTACAGTTTATTTGAATTTTTGGTTATTTAGAAGAAAAAATATTTTTCTACTCTGTTATAATCCTACATATACAATTAATTTATAATAAACTAATCGATCTCTCCGCTTCGCTCGTCTCCTTCCCATCTAGCCAGAACTGGACTGGAGCCCCCCCCCACACGGTGGATTAATTATCTTCATGGATTAGAGAATAACACTGATATAATATTGAGAATATATATTGATTTGAAGATATTCATTAAAGAAAATAATTAACCATTTACTTCATTATACCGGATGATTCGGAAAGGGCTTCATAACTTTAAAAGTACAAAAAAGTTTATTAAATAACTTACAGGTTCGGTTGAGATCTCATTTCATACCAAAACACGTCAACTTATAACTCACGTCGTTCGACTGGTACCGAATTCGGGCACCAGTACTCTCACCAGTGTTTATTTCAAACGGCTACATTTACTGGTACGGAACATGCTCGCTGTGTGTTTTGGTTTCACGATTTACAGTCAAAAACTGCAGTTCAACGTAATTTTCCAAGAAAGTACGATAGGAAGTCTCCTAATAGGGGTACAGTTTACTTTTGACATCAAACCTTTGTCGTTACAGGTTTTTCTTCTTCCATACAGAATGAGCCGTTCTTTTTCCAGAAGGCAACCGTAAATGGTATCGTTTATCTGGGCGTGCTTCAAAATGTTCTAATTCCTCAGTTAAAGGATGATGGCTAAGATAGACACCATTTCTATCAGTAAGACCACCTCAATACCTTCTAGAATTCCGAGATTTTCTTGATACTCGATTCCCAGGTCGTCGGATTGGTTGTGAAGATCCAATTTGCATTGCTACCTCGTTCCCAGATTTGACCACGTTAGATTTTTTCTTCTGGGTTTCATTAAATATCGGGTTTATGTACTGCGTTTGCCTCGTATTGAAAGAACATTCAAGATGTCCGAACGAGGCCTATAACGAAGACAAAAACCGAGTTAAAAATCACTGATATAAATGTCTACAGACGCATTTACATCGGTGGCATCCCAACAAGGCCAGGCTTATTACTATGAGATGTAAAAATTCGGAGGGCGATAGACGATTCCCGTTAAAGCCCAACAGGGCTATGAATGGGAGGGGGGTGTGGTGACCGGAACGTCACTATGACCGGAACGTCTTCCCCTAAGGAGTTGGGATGATCTTATTGAGAAAAGCCTTCGAATTAATGCCACAGCTGCTGAAGTTACTCCCGACTTGCTGTCTACAGTCTGGAATGAAATTGGCTTCAAGTGAGAAGTATGTAGCATTACGAATGAAAGTCACATCGATCCACAGTGAGTGTTGGGCGAAAAATTTGATGTTCTTTTCTATGAAATGATACTTCAATCGAATCTGTAAGTTATCTCAATAAATTTTTATACGCTTTTAAGATGTGAAGTTCTTTTTTAATCATCCGGTACCATGTTAACTGGGAGAGAATTAATAATCCCGTCTGTAGTAGGAAATGTAACCCTCTTTTCATCTCCTTAAGGGAAGAATTTTGAAAAATCCTTTCTTAGTGCGTGCTTACACCCCTATAGGAAGCTACATGCGAATTCTCAAGTTTCTAGGTCTAGCAGTATTGACTGTACGTTAATGAGTGAGTAAATCAATCAGTGAGAACAAATTGTTTTTTATATATATATATATATATATATATATATATATACTAGCTGCAGGGCGTGCCTAAGGCACGGATCCGCAGGTAGGCCTTCCGGGCTGGTTGCCCTGGCAGGCGGCGTCTCGTAATGCTATTATTAGGTGTACAAAACTGATTACCTCTTGTGTAAATATGTTGTTTTTTTAATGATGAAAATTGATCAAAGAAAAGCGAAAAAAGGGTTCGTCATTGTTCAGTTAAGCACCCTTCCTCATTAGGAAATAAGTCTAAGTTAAAATAACTTAATCTAAATAAATAATTATTCCCGGCCTCCATGGCGCGTCTTGGCATTTCATCCGGAGGTCCCGGGTTCGAATCCCGGAAAGGCTTGGCATTTTTACACGTTACTTGTCATTCATCTCATTCTCTTAAGCAATACCTAATAATAACGGTGGTTATTAGGTATAGGTTATTTTTCAAGCTACTACTTCTTCTGGTTAATTTCGGAGATAATAATAATTAGTATTTCTGATTTCATACACTTAATAAAAAAAAAAGTTTTGTAAGCAAAAAAAAATCTGATGTGGGCATCACATGACTTCCTTGTACGCCTATTAAATTACATATTAACATTTTTTTTAATGAAAAGTACATAAAATTTTATTTCATTAACTTCTGATTTTTTTAAATTATTATTATTGAATTATTATTTATCTTAAAAACGTTATTATAATCAGTAATTATTAATAAATCAATATATTCAAATTAAAAGATGAAGTCTGATTCGAACCGATGTGCTTTCCCCTTGTACGATCCAAATATTTAATTAATTAAAATTTCATTTGGTTATAACTTTAGACCAAATGAAAATAAGTACTACTTATGATATATCGTTGAGAAATTTTCGATGAGGGCTTATTACTACACTTAAGAAAAAGTTCAAAATCTAAATTGTTTTGATTTTTGGGCTTTTTTGGACACTTTTGGTTCAGTCGATTGCAATCAAAAAGAGAGGTTCACAATTAGATGTTACAATAGTCCTAAATTTTTTTTTTGGATTATACAATCCAAAAAAATTACAATAAAATTGTAAACCGGACGGTAAGAGTCTCTCAGATAAAATTTCGATTCGGAAGACGAGAGTTCCAGTGTTCAAGTCCTAGTAAAGACAGTTAGTTCCTTTTATACAGATTTGAATACTAGATCGTGAATACTGGTGTTCTTTGGTGGTTGATTTTCAAAAACAACGAATTACCATAAGAATTGTATTATTTCTGTAAATGTGATATGTATTACGTATAAATTAAATCGGGCTGAAAAGTTTTGTAACAAATTTTTATTTTTTTTTTGCTATTATATGGAACGCTTAACTATTATTTATCTATTATTGTATATATATTGTCTATTACATATACAGAGTGTCCCATATAAAACGCAACCCAACCTTATATTGGTAGGTATTGAAATAATAAAAAGACATGTGTAAATGTAAATGTAATTTTTATTATTACCATCCATTACCTTATATTTAGAGTAAATGTCGGAAGTGGCCGCCATCTCCTTGAATACAAGCTTCAACTCTTTTTACGGCGTTTCTTGCAACTTTTTTCAAAGTTTGTGGCCGGATATTTAATACAGCTTGTTCAATATTGACTTTTAATCGTTCAAGTGTTCGTGGTTTGTTGCTGTAGGCTTTTTCTTTGAGGTAACCCCGTAGAAAAAAATCCGCCGCAGTCAAAATTATATTATGATAAGTGTATTTATCGATCAATAACACGATTACCGAAGAATTCATCAACAAAATCAGAAGATGAACCTGCGTAGTGCGATATCGCACCGTCATGTTGCAGCTGGCAGCGTCTGTCTTCCTCTTCCAAGAGTGCGATGAACTGAAATAAAATATCCTGATATCGTTCTGCATTAATGGTGTACTCGAAAAAATAGGACCGATTATTTTCTTCCGCGATATCGCGCACCACACGCCCGACTTCTGCGGGTGTAATTGTTTTTCGTGATAAACTTGGGGATTTCCAGCGCTCCAAATTCTACGGTTTTGGCTGTTTACGTAGCCATCCGAATGAAACCATACTTCATCTGTGAAAAATAACGAATCCATAACGTTAATTCCCTCGCACAGAAATCGACGGAACCGTTGACGATATTGTAGCCGTTTTTCTTTGTCGGGCTCAAGAAGTCGATGAACCGTTTGAATGCGATAAGGTCGTAATTGTAATCGTTTGGTCGCCCGATGAACAGTTGATTTAGACAAATTAATTTCAGCAGACAAACGTCTGATCGATTTATTTGGCGAGGCGAGTAATCGGTCTTTGATTTCAGCGACTGTATCTGTATTCAACACCGACGCAGATCTTTTGTGTTCCTTGTTATTAACAGAACAGTCTCTCTAAATTTTGCGACTAACCTTAATACTGATGTTTTGTTAGGAGCTGGTTTATCTGGGTACTTGCGGAACAAATCTTGCACTGCAACCACTGATTTCGTACTGCAGTACGACTCGACAATGAAAACACGTTCATCTAGCGAAAACACCATCTTGTCTCTAGCGATACACTGAACGTTATGATTGCATTGTTGTTACTATCGGTAGTGTTCTACTGCGTCGCCGCGATGTTCAGATGTTGGACGAGTCCGTTTCAGTAACGAGTAGTGTTGTAAGCTTGACTTTTGAAATTTCATGGATGAGTGATTCATGGGTTACGTTTTATATGGGACACTCTGTATTTATCGTGTATTTTTTTTTTAAAGAAGATTCTAAATTAATAAAATATTTTGATAATAGAAATGTAGTGTCTTACCTTTTTTTGATATCAGCACCGTTTTGTTAAAAACAGTTTTATTTTTATTACAGAATTTTTTTGTTTTTTGAGAGGAAGACTCTTACCGTACGGTTTACAATTCCAATGTAATTTATTTTTATATCACTGTGTTTTGTTAGATTTTTCTTTTATTTTTTTTTTTTTATGAATTAGTGATTGATATCTTATGGATTTACTATTAAAATTTACCACCTTAGAATAAACAGATTGAATATCACGGCCAATTTTTTTTTTTTTTTTTTTGATATTCATTTCATTCCTTCATACCACATTTTTCCTTTTTACAAATCGAATACCTTTACATACCTTTACACATACCTTTACAAATCGAAGATCCGTAATGTAATATTGCACTTCTTACTTTGTAAGTGTAACCCTCCTCGATTTTTATCGTATCCGTGGACACACTTTTTATATTGTTATTATTAAATGAACTTTAATTTATTTCTCCATCGATTAGTTCAACTAGTTGTAATTGTCGAATAAAAATTTTACTAATCGAAATATTTTTGTTTATTATGTAACAAATCTTTGTCGCCATATTTGCAACACTTTCCTACAGTTCGTCATTTTTTTTTTTTTTTTGTTTTATTAGCAGCTATAATTTCTTGTAAACTAATACTTTTTTTTTAAATGAAGTGATGAGAATTAAAAAAATTGTTTCATTTTCAGTAGTTTCATTTACATAAGACCTTTTACAATTAAAACAAGTTGTAGTATATTTTATTTTAAATTTTATTATTTCAAGTACATTATGATGTTTTTGTACGCTACCTAGTACTATACAGTACTGCTATCTGGCGGCGCGATTCGTAAATAGACATTAAAAAAATAATTAAATAACATATTCGAGTCCGCGGTTCATCAAATTCAAAAAAAACATTCTTTAACAAAATTCGAGGTTTTTTTTGAAAGTATTATTTATAACTAATCTAATTTAACTGAAATATAATGTTTCACGCTTATTTTTTTCCCTCCATTTTTATTTCACGGTTAGGTTACGTCGTGTTTAGGACTGTAAACGTAGTTCGTTGACATTGTTGCCTGTTACTGACGAAGTTCTAACGAACTCCGTGATTATGTGTTCAATATTGAAGCATACTACAGCGCTCCAGAATGAGTGGCTAGAACTAATTAAAACCATTGTACGCTTGCGCGACAACAATCGTGATGGAAGGGGTGTTTATTTTACTCAAGTTTATCTCTACTCTTACACTTATCTCTGCGCATGCGCTGTTTTATTTTATTCAGTTCTACCAGTTCTAGTGGCGCTAGTTTATTTTTCAAATTTTACCAATTCCATAACATGGGATTTCCTCATATCCAGTTATATAAAGATCACTGGTGTTAACCTTCGATTTTTTTTTTTTTTTAATTTTCAAAATTTAATTGTTTTTAGATAAAAGACGACTTTTTTTTGTAAAAAAAAATTGTTATAAAATAACGAATCATTCTCGCGTTTTTCTTTTTGTTTTTTTTTTTTATTCTCTGGTACCACTGTTAGGTATTGCTTCAGAGGATGAGATGAATGATTTGTAGCGTGTGTAAAAATGCCATACCTGACCAGGATTCGAACCCGAGACTTCCAGATGAAAGGTCGAGATGCTACCACTTTTCATCTGAGAGGTTCCGAGTTTGAATCCCGATCAGGCATTTTCACACACGCTACAAATCGTTCATCGGTGGTCCCGGAGGTTAAAAAAAAAGAACGTTCTCTCGTTTATTTATGAACTTATGAAAATGTTACTACAAGTTTTTTTGTGAAAAATTTTACGTTTTACACTTAGAAACCTTTTCCGATAAATTCAAATTAAACTACGGAGTAGTTACAACCGAAAAATGGGACTACGATACGTTTTTACATCGATATACAGGATTATCATAAAAGAGTGGTGCGGTTTCAGTATTTCATAGGAAGATTGTAGGGAAATTTCTAGATGTTATATTGGTTTCCCTTAAAGCCTCCAACCCAAAAGTTTGTTTATCAGCAGTCGTAACACCACAACGTCAGTTCTTGTATTGTTGTTGCGGTGAGTTTAGCGAGTTGCTATGTTCTCGGATAAAGACAAAGCAAAGTGTGTTTTATTGATGGCCGAATTAAAATCCGTAATTTTAGTTCAACGTGCGTTCCGACGTGAATTCGGAAGAGATCCGCCACACAAAAATAACATAACACGTCGGTTCAAACGATTCGAAGAAACCGGATCGGTTAAGAAACAGAAATCAACCGGCAGACCGAGTGTACCGGACGAAACTGTTGAACTAATTAGACGATCGGCAATTAGAAGTCCTGGAAAGTCCATCCCCCGTCGAAGCGTCGAATTAGGTACTGCAAAATCAACAGTTCACAAAGTTTTATATAAAAAACTGAAATTACACGCTTATAAAATACAGATACTGCAGGAATTGAAACCCGATGATGGTGTAAAACGTTACAATTTCGCTGTTGAAATGTCGGACAGAATAAGAGAAAACTAATCATTTTTAGACGATATAATTTTTACAGACGAAGCTACATTCCACGTGAATGGATGCGTTAACAGACACAATTCACGAATACGGGGCTCTGAAAACCCACACGCAATTATCGAGAAACAACGCGATTCGCCTAAAGTTAATGTTTGGTGTGGTGTAATAGGGCCTTTCTTCTTTGCTGAAAAAACAATTAATGGAGTCGTGTATCTTGACATGTTAACCGATTATTGCTTTCCTCAGCCGGATGAACTCGAAAACATTCATCAACTTCATTTCCAACAAGATGGTGCTCCCCCAAACTTCAATGCATCAGTCACGGACACTTTGTACGAAAAATTTGGAGATCGATGGATAGGCCGGCAAGGACCCGTACTTCGCCTCCAAGGAGTCCAGACCTGACACCTTGTGACATTTTCTTGTGAGGGTACATCAAAAGCGTTGTTTATACACAAAAAATTCGCGACCTAAACCGCTTAAAAACAGGATTAATGAAGCAATGATAACCGTTAACGAAGAAATGTTAACTAATGTTTGGAGAGAAGTCGAGTATCGTTTGGACATTTGTCGAGCGACTAAGGGCGCACATATTGAAATTTATTAATTATGTAAAAAAATGTTTGAGAGGACAAATTTGTAAAATTAAAAACATAAACTGTAAGTAATTCTGTTTTAATTTAAACCATGTTCAAAACCGCACCATTCTTTTATGATAACCCTGCATAATGGGCCATTTTATTAGGTCTACCCGGATGTCGGCCTCCGTGGCGCGTGTGGTAGTGTCTCAACCTTTTATACGGAGGTCCCGAGTTCGAATCCCGGTCAAGCATGGCATTTTCACACACGCTACAAATCATTCATCTCATCCTCTGAAGCAATACCTAACGGTGAACCCGAAGGTTAAACACAAAAAAAAATTCTACCCCGATATCTGAAAATATTTTGGTTAGGTTTTCGACTTTTGGTATGTAAATTGCTGGATACTTAGGGATCTTTTCCGCCTGACCTAATCAACAGGAAGATTTTATCTCTATATTCATGTCTTGAATCTAATGTTCCTATTCTAAATTCTATAGTATTGGTCCCAACACTAAGCTCTCTGAAACAAGACTTAATAGCATTGACCTATACCTTTTTGTTGAAAATAAAATAATTATTGAAATTTTTTTTTGTCTTCAGTCATTTGACTGGTTTGATGCAGCTCTGCAAGATTCCCTATCTAGTGCTAGTCGTTTCATTTCAGTATACCCTCTACATCCTACATCCCTAACAATTTGTTTTACATATTCCAAACGTGTCCTGCCTACACAATTTTTTTCCTTCTACCTGTCCTTCCAATATTAAAGCGACTATTCCAGGATACCTTAGTATGTGGCCTATAAGTCTGTCTCTTCTTTTAACTATATTTTTCCAAATGCTTCTTTCTACATCTATTTGCCGCAATACCTCTTCATTTGTCACTTTATCCACCCATCTGATTTTTAACATTCTCCTATAGCACCGCATTTCAAAAGCTTCTAATCTTTTCTTCTCAGATACTCCGATCGTCCAAGTTTCACTTCCATATAAAGCGACACTCCAAACTTTCGAAAATCTTTTCCTGACATTTAAATTAATTTTTGATGTAAACAAATTATATTTCTTACTGAAGGCTCGTTTCGCTTGTGCTATTCGACATTTTATATCCCTCCTGCTTGGTTTATCTTTAGTAATTCTACCTCCCAAATACCACAATTCTTCTACCTCCATAATCTTTTCTCCTCCTATTTTCACATTCAGTGGTCCATCTTTGTTATTTCTACTACATTTCATTACTTTTGTTTTCTTCTTATTTATTTTCATGCGATAGTTCTTGCGTAGGACTTCATCTATGCCGTTCATTGTATTTATACCGATATTTCAATTATTGAAATATCAAAAAAAAAAAGAAATAATAAAATAGAAATAAAAATAGTAAAATATTTAAAAAATTAATGAAGACTGAAGACCAATCAAAATTATAGTATACAAAATTTGTCTTATTTTAATGTCTTTTTTTCAAATAATATAAACGAATTTACGTAATATATTACAAAAAATTTTATTTCTTATTTTTTTATAAAATACTAAAACTATAAGTTAAAACCAAAAAAAAAAATTTGAAAAACCTTGTTATCTTTATTGATTTTAAATAATTCTGTCCGTGTTGAAAAAATTAATTCTAATTTTTATTTATTCATCATAAATAAAATTATGTTTTACAAAATTTAAATTCAGTTTAACTTCTTGGAAAAAAATAGGACGATGCTATAAATGAAACAGTTTTGAAATGTGATATTATACATCACGAGGTTTCATACTGTTCGTAATAAGTGACATCGATCCGAAACATTAAGACCAGTCAACAAGTTAAATTAAGTACTGTAATTAAGTACGAATTAACCACATATTAACATGCTAATGAGTTTTAACACAATAAACGGTTTTCTCGTTAATAAGCTTCTTTGTTTCCTCTTTCTCTCTTGTTGAAAATTAGACCTTATAGTCATATATATATAAAAGCTCACAACACTCTGTAGAACTTTCCTGTCTCGCGACTAAAACCTCGTTCCATAAAATTCCAATTAAGTTGTGACTTAATCTAAAATATTTATCATTTTATTTAAATACTAGCTGTTCAGCCCGACTTCGCTGGACTTCATAGCCAAGCATCGCTTCGCTCTACTCTTTGGATCGTAAAAGGAGATTCAGTTTTTAAAAACTAATTTAATTATCGTTATTGTGTAAAAATATATAATTTTAACTTTAGTTATAAAATTCACTAAAATAATACAAAATAATTGTAACTGTTTTACACACAACCCATAAGGTACAGCCAAATGTGCGTTTTGTTTTTTTATAATTTTGAAAATGTTTTCATGACACGATTCAGTTTTACGTGCCTCACATTAATTGTTTATTACGAAAAATTACTGTAATTAAAAGATTTTTACTATTCATTTTTCCGGTATTTTAATTATTCATTTCGATTTCGTAATTTTAACTTTAGCCCTTGTACTACCATTAAATACGGTGTTTCAATTTTTAAAATCTGTCGTACCGTTCCGGAGATTTAACTAATTTCGGAATGAGAGAATGACCGGATAACCGGATAATCGAGAGTATCTTTTGTATACATACGTTACACCTTGTACTTCTATCAAATAGGCTGTTTGATTTTGTAAATTGGTCGTACCGTTCCGGAGATATAGCTAAATTTCGGAATAAGAGAGTGAACGGATAACCGGACAACCAAATAATCGAGAGTATATATTTTGTATGCACACAATAGATCTTGTACTGCTATCAAATAGGCTGTTTGATTTTTGTAAATTGGTCGTACCGTTTCGGAGATATAGCTAAATTTCGGAATAAGAGAATGACCGGATAACCGGACAACCGGATAATCGAGAATATATCCTTTGTATGCATACAATAGATCTTGTACTGCTATCAAGTAGGCTGTTTGATTTTTGTAAATTGGTCTTACCGTTTCGGAGATATAGCTAAATTTCGGAATAAGAGAATGACCGAATAACCGGACAACCGGATAATCAAGAGTATATCCTTTGTATGCATACAATAGAACTTGTACTGCTATCAAATAGGCTGTTTGATTTTTGTAAATTGGTCGTACCGTTTCGGAGATATAGCTAAATTTCGGAATAAGAGAATGACCGGATAACCGGACAACCGGATAATCAAGAGTATATCCTTTGTATGCATACAATAGAACTTGTACTGCTATCAAATAGGCTGTTTGATTTTTGTAAATTGGTCGTACCGTTTCGGAGATATAGCTAAATTTCGGAATAAGAGAATGACCGGATAACCGGACAACCGGATAATCAAGAGTATATCCTTTGTATGCATACAATAGATCTTGTACTGCTATCAAATAGGCTGTTTGATTTTTGTAAATTGGTCGTACCGTTTCGGAGATATAGCTAAATTTCGGAATAAGAGAATGACCGGATAACCGGACAACCGGATAATCGAGAATATATCCTTTGTATGCATACAATAGATCTTGTACTGCTATCAAGTAGGCTGTTTGATTTTTGTAAATTGGTCTTACCGTTTCGGAGATATAGCTAAATTTCGGAATAAGAGAATGACCGAATAACCGGACAACCGGATAATCAAGAGTATATCCTTTGTATGCATACAATAGAACTTGTACTGCTATCAAATAGGCTGTTTGATTTTTGTAAATTGGTCGTACCGTTTCGGAGATATAGCTAAATTTCGGAATAAGAGAATGACCGGATAACCGGACAACCGGATAATCAAGAGTATATCCTTTGTATGCATACAATAGAACTTGTACTGCTATCAAATAGGCTGTTTGATTTTTGTAAATTGGTCGTACCGTTTCGGAGATATAGCTAAATTTCGGAATAAGAGAATGACCGGATAACCGGACAACCGGATAATCGAGAATATATCCTTTGTATGCATACAATAGATCTTGTACTGCTATCAAGTAGGCTGTTTGATTTTTGTAAATTGGTCTTACCGTTTCGGAGATATAGCTAAATTTCGGAATAAGAGAATGACCGGATAACCGGACAACCGGATAATCGAGAATATATCCTTTGTATGCATACAATAGATCTTGTACTGCTATCAAGTAGGCTGTTTGATTTTTGTAAATTGGTCTTACCGTTTCGGAGATATAGCTAAATTTCGGAATAAGAGAATGACCGAATAACCGGACAACCGGATAATCAAGAGTATATCCTTTGTATGCATACAATAGAACTTGTACTGCTATCAAATAGGCTGTTTGATTTTTGTAAATTGGTCGTACCGTTTCGGAGATATAGCTAAATTTCGGAATAAGAGAATGACCGGATAACCGGACAACCGGATAATCAAGAGTATATCCTTTGTATGCATACAATAGAACTTGTACTGCTATCAAATAGGCTGTTTGATTTTTGTAAATTGGTCGTACCGTTTCGGAGATATAGCTAAATTTCGGAATAAGAGAATGACCGGATAACCGGACAACCGGATAATCAGGAGTATATCCTTTGTATGCATACAATAGATCTTGTACTGCTATCAAATAGGCTGTTTGATTTTTGTAAATTGGTCGTACCGTTTCGGAGATATAGCTAAATTTCGGAATAAGAGAATGACCGGATAACCGGACAACCGGATAATCAAGAGTATATCCTTTGTATGCATACAATAGAACTTGTACTGCTATCAAATAGGCTGTTTGATTTTTGTAAATTGGTCGTACCGTTTCGGAGATATAGCTAAATTTCGGAATAAGAGAATGACCGGATAACCGGACAACCGGATAATCAGGAGTATATCCTTTGAATGCATACAATAGATCTTGTACTGCTATCAAATAGGCTGTTTGATTTTTGTAAATTGGTCGTACCGTTTCGGAGATATAGCTAAATTTCGGAATAAGAGAATGACCGGATAACCGGACAACCGGATAATCGAGAATATATCCTTTGTATGCATACAATAGATCTTGTACTGCTATCAAGTAGGCTGTTTGATTTTTGTAAATTGGTCTTACCGTTTCGGAGATATAGCTAAATTTCGGAATAAGAGAATGACCGAATAACCGGACAACCGGATAATCAAGAGTATATCCTTTGTATGCATACAATAGAACTTGTACTGCTATCAAATAGGCTGTTTGATTTTTGTAAATTGGTCGTACCGTTTCGGAGATATAGCTAAATTTCGGAATAAGAGAATGACCGGATAACCGGACAACCGGATAATCAAGAGTATATCCTTTGTATGCATACAATAGAACTTGTACTGCTATCAAATAGGCTGTTTGATTTTTGTAAATTGGTCGTACCGTTTCGGAGATATAGCTAAATTTCGGAATAAGAGAATGACCGGATAACCGGACAACCGGATAATCGAGAATATATCCTTTGTATGCATACAATAGATCTTGTACTGCTATCAAGTAGGCTGTTTGATTTTTGTAAATTGGTCTTACCGTTTCGGAGATATAGCTAAATTTCGGAATAAGAGAATGACCGAATAACCGGACAACCGGATAATCAAGAGTATATCCTTTGTATGCATACAATAGAACTTGTACTGCTATCAAATAGGCTGTTTGATTTTTGTAAATTGGTCGTACCGTTTCGGAGATATAGCTAAATTTCGGAATAAGAGAATGACCGGATAACCGGACAACCGGATAATCAAGAGTATATCCTTTGTATGCATACAATAGAACTTGTACTGCTATCAAATAGGCTGTTTGATTTTTGTAAATTGGTCGTACCGTTTCGGAGATATAGCTAAATTTCGGAATAAGAGAATGACCGGATAACCGGACAACCGGATAATCGAGAATATATCCTTTGTATGCATACAATAGAACTTGTACTGCTATCAAATAGGCTGTTTGATTTTTGTAAATTGGTCGTACCGTTTCGGAGATATAGCTAAATTTCGGAATAAGAGAATGACCGGATAACCGGACAACCGGATAATCAAGAGTATATCCTTTGTATGCATACAATAGAACTTGTACTGCTATCAAATAGGCTGTTTGATTTTTGTAAATTGGTTACCGTTTCGGAGATATAGCTAAATTTCGGAATAAGAGAATGACCGAATAACCGGACAACCGGATAATCAAGAGTATATCCTTTGTATGCATACAATAGAACTTGTACTGCTATCAAATAGGCTGTTTGATTTTTGTAAATTGGTCGTACCGTTTCGGAGATATAGCTAAATTTCGGAATAAGAGAATGACCGGATAACCGGACAACCGGATAATCGAGAATATATCCTTTGTATGCATACAATAGATCTTGTACTGCTATCAAGTAGGCTGTTTGATTTTTGTAAATTGGTCGTACCGTTTCGGAGATATAACTAAATTTCGGAATAATAGAATGACCGGATAACCGGACAACCGGATAATCAAGAGTATATCCTTTGTATGCATACAATAGAACTTGTACTGCTATCAAATAGGCTGTTTGATTTTTGTAAATTGGTCGTACCGTTTCGGAGATATAGCTAAATTTCGGAATAATAGAATGACCGGATAACCGGACAACCGGATAATCGAGAGTATATCCTTTGTATGCATACAATAGAACTTGTACTGCTATCAAGTAGGCTGTTTGATTTTTGTAAATTGGTCGTACCGTTTCGGAGATATAACTAAATTTCGGAATAATAGAATGACCGGATAACCGGACAACCGGATAATCAAGAGTATATCCTTTGTATGCATACAATAGAACTTGTACTGCTATCAAATAGGCTGTTTGATTTTTGTAAATTGGTCGTACCGTTTCGGAGATATAGCTAAATTTCGGAATAATAGAATGACCGGATAACCGGACAACCGGATAATCGAGAGTATATCCTTTGTATGCATACAATAGAACTTGTACTGCTATCAAGTAGGCTGTTTGATTTTTGTAAATTGGTCGTACCGTTTCGGAGATATAACTAAATTTCGGAATAATAGAATGACCGGATAACCGGACAACCGGATAATCAAGAGTATATCCTTTGTATGCATACAATAGAACTTGTACTGCTATCAAATAGGCTGTTTGATTTTTGTAAATTGGTCGTACCGTTTCGGAGATATAGCTAAATTTCGGAATAATAGAATGACCGGATAACCGGACAACCGGATAATCGAGAGTATATCCTTTGTATGCATACAATAGAACTTGTACTGCTATCAAGTAGGCTGTTTGATTTTTGTAAATTGGTCGTACCGTTTCGGAGATATAACTAAATTTCGGAATAATAGAATGACCGGATAACCGGACAACCGGATAATCAAGAGTATATCCTTTGTATGCATACAATAGAACTTGTACTGCTATCAAATAGGCTGTTTGATTTTTGTAAATTGGTCGTACCGTTTCGGAGATATAGCTAAATTTCGGAATAATAGAATGACCGGATACCCGGACAACCGGATAATCGAGAGTATATCCTTTGTATGCATACAATAGAACTTGTACTGCTATCAAGTAGGCTGTTTGATTTTTGTAAATTGGTCGTACCGTTTCGGAGATATAACTAAATTTCGGAATAATAGAATGACCGGATAACCGGACAACCGGATAATCGAGAGTATATCCTTTGTATGCATACAATAGAACTTGTACTGCTATCAAATAGGCTGTTTGATTTTTGTAAATTGGTCTTACCGTTTCGGAGATATAGCTAAATTTCGGAATAAGAGAATGACCGAATAACCGGACAACCGGATAATCAAGAGTATATCCTTTGTATGCATACAATAGAACTTGTACTGCTATCAAATAGGCTGTTTGATTTTTGTAAATTGGTCGTACCGTTTCGGAGATATAGCTAAATTTCGGAATAAGAGAATGACCGGATAACCGGACAACCGGATAATCGAGAATATATCCTTTGTATGCATACAATAGATCTTGTACTGCTATCAAGTAGGCTGTTTGATTTTTGTAAATTGGTCGTACCGTTTCGGAGATATAACTAAATTTCGGAATAATATAATGACCGGATAACCGGACAACCGGATAATCAAGAGTATATCCTTTGTATGCATACAATAGAACTTGTACTGCTATCAAATAGGCTGTTTGATTTTTGTAAATTGGTCGTACCGTTTCGGAGATATAGCTAAATTTCGGAATAAGAGAATGACCGGATAACCGGACAACCGGATAATCGAGAATATATCCTTTGTATGCATACAATAGATCTTGTACTGCTATCAAGTAGGCTGTTTGATTTTTGTAAATTGGTCGTACCGTTTCGGAGATATAACTAAATTTCGGAATAATATAATGACCGGATAACCGGACAACCGGATAATCAAGAGTATATCCTTTGTATGCATACAATAGAACTTGTACTGCTATCAAATAGGCTGTTTGATTTTTGTAAATTGGTCGTACCGTTTCGGAGATATAGCTAAATTTCGGAATAAGAGAATGACCGGATAACCGGACAACCGGATAATCAAGAGTATATCCTTTGTATGCATACAATAGAACTTGTACTGCTATCAAATAGGCTGTTTGATTTTTGTAAATTGGTCGTACCGTTTCGGAGATATAGCTAAATTTCGGAATAAGAGAATGACCGGATAACCGGACAACCGGATAATCGAGAATATATCCTTTGTATGCATACAATAGATCTTGTACTGCTATCAAGTAGGCTGTTTGATTTTTGTAAATTGGTCTTACCGTTTCGGAGATATAGCTAAATTTCGGAATAAGAGAATGACCGAATAACCGGACAACCGGATAATCAAGAGTATATCCTTTGTATGCATACAATAGAACTTGTACTGCTATCAAATAGGCTGTTTGATTTTTGTAAATTGGTCGTACCGTTTCGGAGATATAGCTAAATTTCGGAATAAGAGAATGACCGGATAACCGGACAACCGGATAATCGAGAATATATCCTTTGTATGCATACAATAGATCTTGTACTGCTATCAAGTAGGCTGTTTGATTTTTGTAAATTGGTCTTACCGTTTCGGAGATATAGCTAAATTTCGGAATAAGAGAATGACCGAATAACCGGACAACCGGATAATCAAGAGTATATCCTTTGTATGCATACAATAGAACTTGTACTGCTATCAAATAGGCTGTTTGATTTTTGTAAATTGGTCGTACCGTTTCGGAGATAAAGCTAAATTTCGGAATAAGAGAATGACCGGATAACCGGACAACCGGATAATCAAGAGTATATCCTTTGTATGCATACAATAGAACTTGTACTGCTATCAAATAGGCTGTTTGATTTTTGTAAATTGGTCGTACCGTTTCGGAGATATAGCTAAATTTCGGAATAAGAGAATGACCGGATAACCGGACAACCGGATAATCAGGAGTATATCCTTTGTATGCATACAATAGATCTTGTACTGCTATCAAATAGGCTGTTTGATTTTTGTAAATTGGTCGTACCGTTTCGGAGATATAGCTAAATTTCGGAATAAGAGAATGACCGGATAACCGGACAACCGGATAATCGAGAATATATCCTTTGTATGCATACAATAGATCTTGTACTGCTATCAAGTAGGCTGTTTGATTTTTGTAAATTGGTCTTACCGTTTCGGAGATATAGCTAAATTTCGGAATAAGAGAATGACCGAATAACCGGACAACCGGATAATCAAGAGTATATCCTTTGTATGCATACAATAGAACTTGTACTGCTATCAAATAGGCTGTTTGATTTTTGTAAATTGGTCGTACCGTTTCGGAGATATAGCTAAATTTCGGAATAAGAGAATGACCGGATAACCGGACAACCGGATAATCGAGAATATATCCTTTGTATGCATACAATAGATCTTGTACTGCTATCAAGTAGGCTGTTTGATTTTTGTAAATTGGTCTTACCGTTTCGGAGATATAGCTAAATTTCGGAATAAGAGAATGACCGAATAACCGGACAACCGGATAATCAAGAGTATATCCTTTGTATGCATACAATAGAACTTGTACTGCTATCAAATAGGCTGTTTGATTTTTGTAAATTGGTCGTACCGTTTCGGAGATAAAGCTAAATTTCGGAATAAGAGAATGACCGGATAACCGGACAACCGGATAATCAAGAGTATATCCTTTGTATGCATACAATAGAACTTGTACTGCTATCAAATAGGCTGTTTGATTTTTGTAAATTGGTCGTACCGTTTCGGAGATATAGCTAAATTTCGGAATAAGAGAATGACCGGATAACCGGACAACCGGATAATCAGGAGTATATCCTTTGTATGCATACAATAGATCTTGTACTGCTATCAAATAGGCTGTTTGATTTTTGTAAATTGGTCGTACCGTTTCGGAGATATAGCTAAATTTCGGAATAAGAGAAAGACCGGATAACCGGACAACCGGATAATCGAGAATATATCCTTTGTATGCATACAATAGATCTTGTACTGCTATCAAGTAGGCTGTTTGATTTTTGTAAATTGGTCTTACCGTTTCGGAGATATAGCTAAATTTCGGAATAAGAGAATGACCGAATAACCGGACAACCGGATAATCAAGAGTATATCCTTTGTATGCATACAATAGAACTTGTACTGCTATCAAATAGGCTGTTTGATTTTTGTAAATTGGTCGTACCGTTTCGGAGATATAGCTAAATTTCGGAATAAGAGAATGACCGGATAACCGGACAACCGGATAATCGAGAATATATCCTTTGTATGCATACAATAGATCTTGTACTGCTATCAAGTAGGCTGTTTGATTTTTGTAAATTGGTCTTACCGTTTCGGAGATATAGCTAAATTTCGGAATAAGAGAATGACCGAATAACCGGACAACCGGATAATCAAGAGTATATCCTTTGTATGCATACAATAGAACTTGTACTGCTATCAAATAGGCTGTTTGATTTTTGTAAATTGGTCGTACCGTTTCGGAGATATAGCTAAATTTCGGAATAAGAGAATGACCGGATAACCGGACAA
Source organism: Lycorma delicatula (assembly GCF_047948215.1). NCBI lineage: Eukaryota > Metazoa > Arthropoda > Insecta > Hemiptera > Fulgoridae > Lycorma > Lycorma delicatula. Next base: position 44,326,622 of record NC_134467.1, read on the forward strand.
CCGGATAATCAAGAGTATATCCTTTGTATGCATACAATAGAACTTGTACTGCTATCAAATAGGCTGTTTGATTTTTGTAAATTGGTTACCGTTTCGGAGATATAGCTAAATTTCGGAATAAGAGAATGACCGAATAACCGGACAACCGGATAATCAAGAGTATATCCTTTGTATGCATACAATAGAACTTGTACTGCTATCAAATAGGCTGTTTGATTTTTGTAAATTGGTCGTACCGTTTCGGAGATATAGCTAAATTTCGGAATAAGAGAATGACCGGATAACCGGACAACCGGATAATCGAGAATATATCCTTTGTATGCATACAATAGATCTTGTACTGCTATCAAGTAGGCTGTTTGATTTTTGTAAATTGGTCGTACCGTTTCGGAGATATAACTAAATTTCGGAATAATAGAATGACCGGATAACCGGACAACCGGATAATCAAGAGTATATCCTTTGTATGCATACAATAGAACTTGTACTGCTATCAAATAGGCTGTTTGATTTTTGTAAATTGGTCGTACCGTTTCGGAGATATAGCTAAATTTCGGAATAATAGAATGACCGGATAACCGGACAACCGGATAATCGAGAGTATATCCTTTGTATGCATACAATAGAACTTGTACTGCTATCAAGTAGGCTGTTTGATTTTTGTAAATTGGTCGTACCGTTTCGGAGATATAACTAAATTTCGGAATAATAGAATGACCGGATAACCGGACAACCGGATAATCAAGAGTATATCCTTTGTATGCATACAATAGAACTTGTACTGCTATCAAATAGGCTGTTTGATTTTTGTAAATTGGTCGTACCGTTTCGGAGATATAGCTAAATTTCGGAATAATAGAATGACCGGATAACCGGACAACCGGATAATCGAGAGTATATCCTTTGTATGCATACAATAGAACTTGTACTGCTATCAAGTAGGCTGTTTGATTTTTGTAAATTGGTCGTACCGTTTCGGAGATATAACTAAATTTCGGAATAATAGAATGACCGGATAACCGGACAACCGGATAATCAAGAGTATATCCTTTGTATGCATACAATAGAACTTGTACTGCTATCAAATAGGCTGTTTGATTTTTGTAAATTGGTCGTACCGTTTCGGAGATATAGCTAAATTTCGGAATAATAGAATGACCGGATAACCGGACAACCGGATAATCGAGAGTATATCCTTTGTATGCATACAATAGAACTTGTACTGCTATCAAGTAGGCTGTTTGATTTTTGTAAATTGGTCGTACCGTTTCGGAGATATAACTAAATTTCGGAATAATAGAATGACCGGATAACCGGACAACCGGATAATCAAGAGTATATCCTTTGTATGCATACAATAGAACTTGTACTGCTATCAAATAGGCTGTTTGATTTTTGTAAATTGGTCGTACCGTTTCGGAGATATAGCTAAATTTCGGAATAATAGAATGACCGGATACCCGGACAACCGGATAATCGAGAGTATATCCTTTGTATGCATACAATAGAACTTGTACTGCTATCAAGTAGGCTGTTTGATTTTTGTAAATTGGTCGTACCGTTTCGGAGATATAACTAAATTTCGGAATAATAGAATGACCGGATAACCGGACAACCGGATAATCGAGAGTATATCCTTTGTATGCATACAATAGAACTTGTACTGCTATCAAATAGGCTGTTTGATTTTTGTAAATTGGTCTTACCGTTTCGGAGATATAGCTAAATTTCGGAATAAGAGAATGACCGAATAACCGGACAACCGGATAATCAAGAGTATATCCTTTGTATGCATACAATAGAACTTGTACTGCTATCAAATAGGCTGTTTGATTTTTGTAAATTGGTCGTACCGTTTCGGAGATATAGCTAAATTTCGGAATAAGAGAATGACCGGATAACCGGACAACCGGATAATCGAGAATATATCCTTTGTATGCATACAATAGATCTTGTACTGCTATCAAGTAGGCTGTTTGATTTTTGTAAATTGGTCGTACCGTTTCGGAGATATAACTAAATTTCGGAATAATATAATGACCGGATAACCGGACAACCGGATAATCAAGAGTATATCCTTTGTATGCATACAATAGAACTTGTACTGCTATCAAATAGGCTGTTTGATTTTTGTAAATTGGTCGTACCGTTTCGGAGATATAGCTAAATTTCGGAATAAGAGAATGACCGGATAACCGGACAACCGGATAATCGAGAATATATCCTTTGTATGCATACAATAGATCTTGTACTGCTATCAAGTATGATTTTTGTAAATTGGTCTTACCGTTTCGGAGATATAGCTAAATTTCGGAATAAGAGAATGACCGGATAACCGGACAACCGGATAATCAAGAGTATATCCTTTGTATGCATACAATAGAACTTGTACTGCTATCAAATAGGCTGTTTGATTTTTGTAAATTGGTCGTACCGTTTCGGAGATATAGCTAAATTTCGGAATAAGAGAACGACCGGATAACCGGACAACCGGATAATCGAGAATATATCCTTTGTATGCATACAATAGATCTTGTACTGCTATCAAGTAGGCTGTTTGATTTTTGTAAATTGGTCTTACCGTTTCGGAGATATAGCTAAATTTCGGAATAAGAGAATGACCGAATAACCGGACAACCGGATAATCAAGAGTATATCCTTTGTATGCATACAATAGAACTTGTACTGCTATCAAATAGGCTGTTTGATTTTTGTAAATTGGTCGTACCGTTTCGGAGATATAGCTAAATTTCGGAATAAGAGAATGACCGGATAACCGGACAACCGGATAATCGAGAATATATCCTTTGTATGCATACAATAGATCTTGTACTGCTATCAAGTAGGCTGTTTGATTTTTGTAAATTGGTCGTACCGTTTCGGAGATATAACTAAATTTCGGAATAATAGAATGACCGGATAACCGGACAACCGGATAATCGAGAGTATATCCTTTGTATGCATACAATAGAACTTGTACTGCTATCAAATAGGCTGTTTGATTTTTGTAAATTGGTCGTACCGTTCCGGAGATATAACTAAATTTCGGAATAAGAGAATAACCGGATAACCGGACATTCGGATAATCGAGAGTATATCTTTTGTATGCATACGTTAGCCCTTGTATTGGTAGCAAATCCACTGTTTGATTTTTGTAAATTGGTCGTACCGTTCCGGAGATATAAGTAAATTTCGGAAAAATAACGGTTAACCGAATGATCCAGCGTATATCTTTTTAATGCAAACGTTAGCCCTCAACATGGTAAAAAATAAGCTTATAAATTTTTTAAATTGGTCATACCGTCGCGTAAATATGACTCAATTTCTGAATAAGAGTGTCTAGATAACCGGACAACCGGATAATCGAGGGCATACAAATTAGATAAAAACCACCCTTGCAGTAAATAGAAATTTACTGCGTTAGTGGCGTTAATGACTGATTTGATGCAGCTATCCAAGATTCCCTATCTAGTGCTAGTCGTTTCATTTCGGTGTACCCCCTACATTCTACATCCCTATCAATTTGTTTTACATATAAAAAACGTTGCCTGCCTGCACAAGTTTTTCCTTCTATTCGTCCCTTCAATATTAAAGCGACTATTCCAGGATGCCTTAGTATGTGGCCTACAAATCTGTCTCTTCTTTTAACTATATTTTCCAAACGCTTCTTTCTTCATCTATTTGCTGCAACACCTCTTCATTTGTCATTTTATCCACCGATCTGATTTTTAACATTCTCCTATAGCACCACATTTCAAAAGTTTCTAATCTTTTCTTCTCAGGTACTCCGATCGTCCAATTTTCACCTCCATTAAGCGACGCTCCAAATATATACTTTCAAAAATCTTTTCCTGACGTTTAAATTATTAATTTTTGTTGTAAACAAATTATATTACTGACTGAAGGCTCGTTTCGCTTGTGCTATTCGGCATTTTATATCGCTCCTGCTTCATCCATCTTTAGTAATTCTACTTCCCAAATAACAAAATTCTTCTATCTCCATAATCTTTTCTCCTCCTATTTTCACATTCAGCGGTCCATCTTTGTTATTTCTACTACATTTCATTACTTTTGTTTTGTTCTTGTTTATTTTCATGCGATAGTTCTTGCGTAGGACTTCATCCATGCCGTTCATTGTTTCTTCTAAATCCTTTTTATTCTCGGCTAGAATTACTATATCATCAGCAAATCGTAGCATCTTTATCTTTTCCCTTGTACTGTTACTCCGAATCTAAATTGTTCGTTAACATCATTAACTGCTAGATCCATGTAAAGATTAAATATCGGTGAATCTCCGGGATAACCGTTATGTATTACTTCAGCGGATGAGATGAATGAAAATTTTTTAGCGTATAAAAATACCATGCCTGGCCGGGATTCGAACTCAAGACCTCCGAATGAAAGACAAAGACGCTACCATTTGCGCCACGGAGTTATTATATTCTGTCAACGTATTAAACCGGCTGATGTTTTATATTACACTTTATTTCAATTAAAATGTATTATTCACTGTGATTTGAGTTGCTAATTAATACATATAAATAATTTTCTAGCTTTATTTTAATATTTTATTTAGCCTCTGGAACCACCGTAAGGTACAGAGGATGATATGTATTAATGAAAATGAAGTGTATTCTTGTACAGGTCGATCGTTTCTGAGATGTGTGGTTAATTGAAACCCAACCACCAAAGAACACCGGTATCCATGATCTAGTATCGTTCTTGTTAAATAGTTCAAGCTAGACAAAATTATAAAACGTGTTAAATAAACATAATTTTAAACTTAACTTCAATTAATACAAAATAATATAAATCAAAATGTAATAAATTGATTAAACATTAAGTAAGTAACTGATGTATTTAATGAACGTTTAATTTCCGGCAATTATTAATTTAGAGAGTTAACATAACTTAGATATTGCACCGCGGTTTATCGTAGATTATATTTTGATTGAGTTTATTTATATATAATTAGAGAGGAGATGATGAACGGAATTTACCATAAACTGCCTGTCAAAGATGGATCCCGTGGCCGGGCTGTACACTGTGGAATGTGTTACAGTTTGAGGGCAAGAAGATGTCCTCCGTTAAAGCCACTGCTGGTAAGGAACGGGGGGGGGGTTGGTGTAGCGACCTGACACGCTACGAGTCTGGGATCTTCTCCCCTCGGGGGGGAATTGAGATGTCAAAGATGGATAATTTTTCCTACTTTAATATTGTAAAATCTTCTAAAATTTCATTAAATCCAAAATCCTCTACTACTTTTTTTAAGCTTATAAAAAAAAAGATTTATTAATCCCGTACGTGAAGGTCTCAGATTAGTTTTAACCTACCAAGTGAACCTAGAAAAGCACCTACTGAAATAGCAACAAATAAAAATGAAAAAGATGAAAAACTGAGTTTAAATTCATGTCTACGTTCATTATAAATGACTCAGCTTATTACATATTACACCATCAACAGTGTTATAATAATTTCCAAAAATCATCACCGGTGATGTAAACTTAGAGATTTTATGTGTTGTAAAATGAATTTTAAAAAAATTTAACATCAACAAATATTTAGAATTATTTAAACACAATCGAGATATTAAACTAAGGCGTCATATTATTCGACAGTCTTCACATTCAACCAACTTTGTCGCGCTTTCTTACGGTCGTGGCGAACTTGGACCCTTTCCACTGCGATGTGGTTTTGTTTCTCGGTCATACTTATGAACTCATGATTTTGTAATTACCCTATTTAACAAATCTGGGTCAATTTTGGTCTGATTAATCAGTTTTTTGGGAACTTTAATTCGGTGTTGTTTCTGGCGGTCTGACTAGAATGAATTTCGCGGATACTCGACCCATGTTCTTCAAATCTTCAATTTAAATTTATTGAACCGCGTAGGAACAACTTAAATTCATTTCATTGGCCAACTTCCTATTAATTGTAATTCTATGATCAAAAAGCACTAAATTGTGAACTTTCACAATTGTTTTTTTTTTTTTTTTTTTTGAAGTGGAAGGTCGTTCGAACAGGGAGTCATCATCGACTGATTCACGTCCATTTTTAAATCTATTGAATCAGATAAAAATATTTGATAAAAATATTCCCCTCCGTTAATAATTTATCTACCCGATTTAATGCACAGGATTGAAGCAGCTTTGATTCCATTACTCCCAGCATCCTGATTAAACTATGGAATGATGTCTCCCGTCGGGTAGATATGTCCCGCGTCACAAAAGGTGTTCTCATTGAACACTTGTAGAGAAATACTGTAAGACTGTTCTTTCAATTTGTATTTAAGTCAAAGTTAAGAAATAATAAATATTTTTAAAATTCCGATGTTCTTTTTTTACACCCTTTCGTCTCAGTCCTAACAACGATTGACTTAAGATTTCAATACTGTAAAGAACTCTTACGGTATTAATCCGGTATCAAATTTCATGTTCCTAGGATGCCTCTACAAAAAGATGTAGTTTTAAAATTCTGGTAAATACATCACCCCCTTATCTGAATAAATTAAAAAAAATTATGGTATCAATAATGCATTTATAGAAATATTTGACCAGATATCCTTCTAGAATTTTCCATGTTTTTTTGTGGTTTTCGGTTAGAGTTATGAAACGTCAAAATTTTCAAAAAATCTCCCACACTCGAAATTTTGACCGATCCCCTCACTTATAGCTAAAGTTGCTATTGCAGCTACAAAAAATTAAACATTTAAAATATAAAAAAGTGAATATTTGTTTAACATATCTCTAAGTATTTATGATCTATATATATGTATATATATATATATATATATATATATAAATGTTTGTTTATCCCGTATGCGTTTTTATACCATTCATCCGATTGTAATGAAACTTTCGTGAGTTGTGCGCACAACCGCGAAGGTTTTTCAATTAGTTTGGACCCGCTGGGGTAAAGATATTACGAAAAATCGTATTTATGGTTCGATTTGGTTCATATTCAGAATATATATTAGTTACATGAAAAGAAATATTTTTGCGAAAAATGGATCCGCTAGGTTGCGCTGGGGTTGAGATATTTAGAAAAACTGTATTTATGGACCGATTTGGCTCATATTCAGAATATATATTATTTACCTGAAAAGAAATATTTTTGCGAAAAATGGATCCGCTAGGTTGCGCTGGGGTTGAGATATTTACGAAACAGATATCCAAATATATGAAACAGGCTTTCTTCTTCTACATATATATATAAAAGGCAATCTTCGTTTGTGTGTCCGCTATAGACTAAAAAACTAATGGACCTATTTACGCGCGGATTTTTGCAAAATGGTCCGCGTTGTCCGGAGAAAAATTAAATCTATTGAAATCCTCGATTCTAACCAGTACAAAGAAAGTTAGGGGTGCTTTGAACCGACTGCTGTATTTAGAGAGTATTTTTAATTAAATCCGATTGGTAGTGCTGTTTTACCGATTGGATTTATTTACATTCTGACTTTTATAAAGTGAAAGGTTTAATTTTGTGAAGTTCCGTAAGGTTCAGTTTTTTAACGTTTTATCAAACTTTTAATTGTGGTTATTTAATCTATATATATGTGTGTGTGTGTGTGTGTGTGTGTGATTTTTTAGTCCTGTTACCCAATTGTTAATGTCTGGTAATTTTTTTCTAACAAAGGGAAATTTTGTTTTGCGACACGAACTTGGAAGCGCTACTCAACTGGTATAGATTACGGCAGTGTGAGTTGATTCTCCTTGAGCTGAGTAAACTTTAGTGCTGTTTCTAGTCGTGTTACGAACATAATGTCTTTTACCCTAGAACAGCGAGTTTTCATTATTGAACAATATTTTGCTACGAAATCGTACGCGAGTGTAAAATAATCATTTCAAATTAAATTTGCTGGTGTTCCTCCGCCAGAAAAAATGTCAATTTCTAGGCTAGCAAACCGATCTCGAGAGACAGGTAGTGTTTGCGATTGAAAACGTACCGAATCGCTTGACAGATGACGTTTTAGAGAATGTGAAAACAAGATCGCTCAATTCTCTACGGAAAAGTTTACGAAAACTTTCCACGCAAGTCGGTTTGTGGTATTCGAGTGTTCAGAAAGCCGCTAAAAAATTGAAATTGTATACGTATCGCGTACGATTACTCAAAGAGCCTCCAGATTTAAACAATCGATTGCAATATCGCCGTCGGTTTAGGTCTCTCGTAAACGATAACGGAATCGAATTTTTAAATCCAGTGTTCTTTAGCGATGAAGCTTGGATCCATGTCGACGGTTATGTGAACAGTCAAAACTGTCGAATTTGGACGGTTGAAAATCCTAACGCTTTATAAGACAAATCTTTGCATCCTGAAAAAATTTGTGTGTGATGTGCGATATCTCGTCATCGTATAGTCGGATCCGTATTCTTCAAACAGACAATAAACGGTGAAGTATAGAGGAATATTGTACGCCGATTTGTATCCCTCCTGGAACCTTAAGAACGGTATTGCCGGTTTCAGCAAGACGGCGCTACATGCCACACGTCTCGAGAAACCGTGAATTTTCTGCAAGAGTTCTTTGATGATCGAATAATAAGCATTATGGCCTCCAAGGTTCTCAGACCTCACATCTCCTGACTGCTTTTTGTGGGGCTATATTAAGTCCGAGGCCTTCAAAAACAATCCTCACACTATTGATGAACTTAAAGTCAATATTACAGACTTAATCACGAATATTTCCAATGCGACTCTGAAAAAGGTTTCTGTTAATATGCTGAAAAGAGTCCGTGCGTGTATAACCGCAAGGGGTGGGCATTTTGAGCATATTCTTTAACAATTATGTAAGTAATAGCTTTTTATTAAATCTCTTTTGTATGTAACAAATACATTTTTTTATTCCACCTAAATTTCCCTCTCTTAAACTACATTTAAATTTGGGTAACAGGGCTAAAAAACCACTCTGTATATGTACTCAAATCTAGTAATAACGAAGGATTGCCGTACTTTAATAAAGTCTGACTGTACATTTAAGACATATTTATCCACAAACTTGACTGTACATAGTAATCAATGGTTTACTTCACTGCATGTTTTATATACTATAATAAAAGAGAAGTTTAATAAGTTTTTTAAACGTAGTTTTCGCGTAGGTTGGAAAGGATATTGTACAGTAGGGTGAGGGAATTATGTTATACCGCTGGAGCGGGGCGAAACACTTGCAAGCGCTCAGTAGAATGTCTGTGTCTCCCTTCAGGCAGCAGAAGCCTACATTTATTCCCTCCTCTTCATTCTATATACTCCCACTACACTCGGTCATCAACATCAGTACATAACCAAATAAAATGAACTACTGCGCATCAATTAATTACGTTTAAAGACTAATTACAATTTTTTTTTTAATATATATGCATTTTTGTTTTTCTTATTATTGGTAACATTATGGTTTTGTATTTTTTATTGATTTAAAATAGAAAGAGTGATATCTATAATAATAAAAATAATAATACACCTGATACGACACAAGCTATGATCTATAATACTGAAATTAAAAATTATATTCATGAATTACATCGATATCAAGACATCTTGTATGAATCGATAAGGTAATATAAGAATTTTTTTTTTTGTTTTAAATAATTTTTAGTTTATAAAATTCTGAATTTATTTTATTTATAAAACAACTTCGATCATTAAATTATTGTCTAGTAAATCAGTTTAGGTATGTGTAGAGAATGATTCAAGAAGAATTTTCAGGACATTTTCTATACGTAAAAATAAAAAAAACACTGCATATAAATAAACAGGTTCTGAAACGCTTCGTTAACGAAAATGATTTTTGAGTCTTCGGTAAAATTAAACCAAACTATAATTTTTGGAACCAAAATTAAGGGGTAGATTTAATTAACAAAAGTAATTTCAAACCAATTAATAAATAAAATTTCAACAGTTTATTTAATTGTTTGTAAGAGATTTTATTGTTTGTGTTTGTAATTCTTTTATTTTATTATTTTTTTTTAATAAAATTTAATTGTAATAATCTTTTTTAATATTCAAAATTTTACTTTTTGTAAGTTTTGATTTTAATAAACTTCAAAATTCTTACAATTGTATTTAGTTCCCGTGTACTTTATTTTTACCATTTTACTTCGAATCAAATTCTCTACAAGTTCTTTTTTTTCGTTAGCTGGCATCTCTCCCGCCACCCCCCCATTCGGTCGCCCCAGAGCAAAGACCAAATGTCCGTGCCAAAAAACGGCTCCTGTGCCTCTAAAACAGTTTAGCGACCTCGTTATTCCTAATGCTCCTAATGAGCTCCTATCTTGCGTGAGCGGTTAAGCTGGGTGCCGTATAGCACCCGCTTTATGTGTCCCTACCGCTCACTTGTCACATTAAAACTATATCGGGGAGGCGCACCCTTTGTTACAAATTAAAACTAAAAGAGTTACAAGTTAAAAGACGGCAATTTAAGCCGCCACGCCTCGGTCGCTGTTTGCCAGCTAGTGCCTGTCCACCATTTAAAGCGCTTGGAGCTTATTACTGGCTGATGGCAGCCATTATTTCAAGGAAGACTTCCCACCGACACGCCACAGGAATCAATAAATCCCATTTAAATTAAACGATCTAACGATGACGGTTGAACATCGCAACCGCATCGAGGAACTCCCACACGGTCCGACAATGCGGCTCACGCCACATTGACTCGCCGTTTATGAGCGGCCAGTTTTCCCCCTGACCTCTAAGTTCCAGGGTGGCCCGGTCTTTGGCCCCCCCAAGAGCAGGGCAGTGGAACATTAGGTGTTCGTTCGACTGGAAGTCCCCGCAGACACACAACTCATCAGCCGCTAGGCGAAACGTAGGCTAGTAACTTTTAACTAGTAAATTAGTAACTGTAACTTTTAAATAAAACTCTACAAGTTTTAATTAAAATTTTTATTTGTTTTTTTTCTTCCCCGTTTATCAAAGTTATTTAACACCAAATACGAGGTTTAGTCAATTATTATCCGCAATGTAGTTATAAATTTTATTGCAATACAAATAGGGAAACTTACATGTACATAATTTTTCAACATAATTCCCTTGCATTTCAACACACATGGTCCATCGTTGCACAAGCTTCCTGATGCCCTCATAAAAGAAGGTTTTCGGTTATGCTGCGAGCCAGGAATGTACCGCTTCTTTCATCGTTTCGTCCGAGGTAAATCGACGGCCACTTAATGACTCTTTGAGCGGACTAAACAAGTGGTAGTCAGAAGTGGCAAGATCAGGAGTATACGGAGGACGAGCCAGTACTTCAAAGTCGAGTTTCTGGAGCGTTTCAGCAGTGTTGACGTGCAACAACAGAACACCTTTCGACAGCAGTCCTCGGCGTTTGCTTCGAATTGCAGGCTTCAGCTTGGCAGTAAGCATCTCGCTGTAACGCTCATTGTTTATTGTCGTGCCCCTTTCCTCATAATGTTCCAATACCGGGCCTTGTGAGTCCCAACAAACTGTAAGCATCAGTTTTCCTGAGGACGGTCGGGTCTTGACTTTTTTTTGCAGGGCGAATTTGGATGTTTCCATTCCATACTCTGCCGTTTACTCTTCGGCTCGTAATGATGGATCCATATTTCGTCACCAGTGATGATTCTGTCTAAGAAGACGTCCCGTTTGTTTCCATAGCGATCCAAATGTTTTTGGCAGATGTCCAAGCGCGTTTGTTTATGCAACTATGCGAGTCGTTGTTCAGTTTTTGGTCAAGGTCGCAGACACAACGTTGTTCGAGAAACCACAGTTTTGCCGATTTCGCATTAAAAGGACTAGGGTTTGTCAACAAATCAGTGAATGGTGTTATAAACAACATAACCCAAGATCGTTTATTATTGCAATTCTGACCTTTATGCGAATGCCGATGTCAGCTCTGTACTCTGCGTTGGGTATGTTAGTCTCGGTGCTGTGAACATTGTTTTTTTTGTTGACAATATATCGTCGCGTCAAACTCTTTACAAGAATTTAGTTTTCTAAAGACTTTAATGTTTTACTTTCTGCTCACGGCTATTTTTGTATTATCGGATAAGCTAGAATTATTATTTTTTTAAGTGAAATGTTGACCACGTTAATGTTAAAGTCAAATGTCGTGCTATGTGTTTTCGTACTGTGAGTTAAAATTATTTGTCTTAATTCCTGTTTGTTTTTATTTTGTGAATGTAATAATTATTCTCAGTTGTCTTCTCTTCTTGTGTTTCTATTATAATTATAATTATAAATTAAACAAACTTCAAATAATGCTGATGTGCTGTTTTATGTGTTTTTTCTTATTCGTAATCACTACCCAATCCAGACCATCAGATCCTCTCAGAACAGTCGTTTTGGGATCTATCTTGCACAGCCTTTATGAAACCCAAGTCTGTTGCGGATGATTTCTTAGGCAAAACCGTGACTAATTTGCAGACGATGTGCCGCTTCATCAATAGTTACTCGTCTGGCTAAGAAAACCATGTCACGTGCACGCTCAATTTTTTCCTCATTTGTGGCGGTAAACGGTCGTCCGGCTCCTTCGTCGTGCGTAACACTTGTGCGACCGTTTTTGAATTTTTCAATCCGTTCGTAGACACTCCGTTGCGGCAAAACACTGTTCCCGTACTGTACCAAAAGTTTTCGATGAATTTCGGTCCCAGATACGCCTTCCGACCACAAAAAACGGATCGCTGAACGTTGTTGCTCTTCTTTGGTACAAACAGAAAGTGGAACAGCCGTGGTTAACGGAAGGCAGCGATAATGGAACTAACCTTCTTTCTTTCTTTTCCAGTTTAGCCTCCGGTAACTACCGTTTTAGATAATACTTCAGAGGATGATTGAGGATGATATGTATGAGTGTAAATGAAGTGTAGTCTTGTACATTCTCAGTTCGACCGTTCCTGAGATGTGTGGTTAATTAAAACCCAACCACCAAAGAACACCGGTATCCACGATCTAGCATTCAAATCCATGTAAAAATAACTGGCTTTACTAGGACTTGAACGCTGGAACTAACCCAGCAGCATCAAATCTGCACAGATATAACAACAATTAAACCACGCATGCGTCATCTACGCAACACGACAGTACTAACAACATAAAAAAAAATATAACTAAATTGCGGATAATAATTGACTTACCCTCGTACAATATAAAGTGTTTTTTAAACCAAAATCTTATGCCTTTTACCCCAGATTTTTCGAAAATGACTAAAAATACAGTTCTGAAATTTTTTTTTCAATTTTTCAGATCAGATTTCGTAAAAAACTATTAAATTTGCCCCTTAATTTACAGTCCTAATAATTACAGTACGGATTAATTTTACTAAAGGTTCAGAAATCTTTCACCAGCTGACATACTAATGTAGTGTTTCCAGACTTATGTTTATACCAACTTCCTTCTTTATTTTCACCTATAAAACATGTCCTGAAAGTGTGTTACATTCTTCGTGAATGACCTGTATAATATATGTAAAAAGAAAATGTTGGAAGTTTTTTTTTTTTTACGTAAATAAATAGGTTGTAAGATTGATAAAAGAATTCTAAAGTGGAGTAATTGGAGATTAAATAGAAAAAGAAGTATGCTAAGAGATTGGTCTTTAAATGAGGTGTAACGCAATTATGTTGCATAGGACCAATACTTTTATTTTCTTGGTTATGGATGTAGCTATATAAAATATTAAGGAATGTATGATGATCAGTCAAAAATTACCTAATTTTTCACAGATCTGAAGTCATACCTATAGAGACCATTAAAATAAAAACAAAACAAAAATATTTTTCTGGATGGATTTATGTATGTACATTGCTACATTATGTATGTACATCGATGAATGTATATCACCTTGCTTTTTTCTAAGTATCTACAAACTATACGTACTGATTTTGTTCAAATTTGATCGGTAGGAACCTGTCATGTTAAATCTTTTTGCAAATTTCCTTGGGATAGAGGATTTCTTTATTTTCAACTTTTTACTTAGATGGTTTAGAAAAGAATTTTCTTCAAAAAAAAGTTTAGTAGAGATGACATAAATTTTCAACAAAAAAATTACAAAATTTTGACCTCCCCCCTTAAAATTACAAGTATACAATTTAAGTGTTTTTTTCTTTAGAATATTTCACTTATAAATAGCAATCGATTTAAAGCAATAATCACACAGGGAATTTTTTTTTAACAGGTTGAGTCCCACAACATTTTTTTGGTTTCCAACCCTTGGGACTGTAGAATATTTTGCTCGAAAAACACATTATTTTGTATTATTTATCTTCTATTACACATCTTAAATCATTAGTAACACTATTTATAAATACGTATAAAACAAAAATGTGAATACCATATATGCTACTCATGCCTGCTGGAGAAATTTAGAGATTACCATACAGATGGGTACTCATGGCCTCAGAATCAGGCTTTATTTTACAGATATCCATTCGTAGAAATCTTACATCATTATTGCAATACCAGGTTCTACCCAAAAATTTGGGGAATTTAAATTTCGCACGCGAACCATTCCTGGTACGACTTGCTGCCGCTAGATGTGGCTAGATGTAATTCTTTGTGAATCAGTGTTCCAACAGCTGTGACGGTGAGAGGCTGCATTGTTGGTTTCGTGCGGTTGTGTAACGTTGTGTTTTACTGCTTCAGTGATGTTCTAAATGGCAGATTTTTAAATGCAAAGAACCTGCATCAAATTTTGCTTCATGCTTAAAAAACCGATGCAGAAACCCATCGCATGCTTGTGGAAGCATTTAATGATAATGCTATGAGTAAAAGTAAAACATTTTTGCGGTACGAACGACTCAAAGATGGACGAACGACAGTCGATGGCGATGAGCGTTCAGGAAGACCATCAACAAGCGCAACACCGGAAAACATCGCGAAAGTGCGAGAGGCTATTGTTGCAGATCGTAGACAAACAATCCACGATGTTCGTGCAATCGTACAAATGTCATATGGGTCCGTGCAACGCATTTTGTCGGACAATTTGAACATGAGACGCACTGCTGCAAAATTCGTACCGAGACTGTTGAACAGCGACCAGAAACAAAATCGCGTAGCTGACTGTAGCGAATTGAAAAATTCAGCAAGAGATGACCCTAACTTCATCTCCAACATCATAACCGCTGATGAGACATGGGTGTACGAGTATGACCCTGAAACTAAGCAACAGTCGTCGCAGTGGAATTTGCCAAGTTCGCAGCAACGTGAAGTCCACGATAATTGTTTTTTCGATATCAAAGGCATTATCCATAAGGAATTTGTTCCTCTTGATTAAACTGTCGATGGGATGTTTTGAACTGTCGATAGGTGAAGTTTTGAAGCGGTTACGTGAAACATTAGGCGCAAACGTTCAGATCTATGGGGTAACAACAGCCGGGTTCTGCACCATGACAACGCGCCCGCGCACACATCGCTAGCCGTTCGGAATTTCTTGGCTTCCAAAAAGACGGTAATGATTCCCCAGCCACCCTATTCGCCTGACCTTTCCCCGTGCGACTTTTTTCTCTTTCCGAAAATAAAATTTCAATCGAAAGGCCGTCGTTTTAACACAATTGAGGAGATTCAGGAAGAAACGCAGAACGTGCTTCGAACACTTACACCTGCAGACTTCCAGAGATGCGTGGAATAATGGAATCACTGTATCAATGCCCAAGGGGATTACTTTGAAGGAGACAGTGGAAATTATAAGTTATGTTAAGCTAATTTATTTTTATGGTAAAATTCCCCGAACTTTGGGTAGCACCTCGTATATAAAAAACTCTCAGTTTTTTATAAACAGTTAGGCTATTTATTTTAGATTTACTTTTATTATTACACTCACTTTTTTTAATTTTATTGGCTGTGTTGTATTTTTTAACAATTTACATTACTTTTAATTTTTTAAATTACAAAAGAAATATTCTACATCAAATTTTTAAATTTTCATTCTTTAGTTTATTTTTGTTATTGCATTTACAGTTATATTATATTTTACCACTGATGGGTTTATTTCATTTATAATAATGAATATATATATATTAAAATATGATTATTGAAAAAATTATTTATCATTTTATGTACAAAATATACAGTAAAAAGGATTTAGAAGAAACAATGAACGGCACGGATGAAGTTCTACGCAAGAACTACCGCATGAAAATAAACAAGAACAAAACGAAAGTAATGAAATGTAAATGAAGAAATAATGTAGGTGAACTACTGAATGTGAAAATAGGAGGAGGAAAGATTATGGAGGTAGAAGAATTTTGTTATTTGAGAAGTAGAATTAGTAAAGATGGACGAAGCAGAAGTGATATAAAATGCAGAATAGCACAGGCGAAACAAGCCTTCAGTCAGAAATATAATTTCTTTACATCAAAAATTAATTTAAATGTCAGGAAAAGATTTTTGAAAGTGTATGTTTGGAGTGTCGCTTTACATGGAAGTGAAACTTGGACGATCGGAGTATCTGAGAAGAAAAGATTAGAAGCTTTTGAAATTCAGTGCTATTGAAGAATGTTAAAAACAGATGGGTGGATAAAGTGACATATGAAGAGGTGTTGCAGCAAATAGATGAAGAAAGAAGCATTTGAAAAAATATGGTTAAAAGAAGAGACAGACTTGTAGGCCACATATTAAGGTATCCTGGAATAGTCGCTTTAATATTGGAGGGACAGGTAGAAGGAAAAAATTGTGTAGGCAGGCCACGTTTGGAATATGTAAAACAAATTGTTAGGGATGTAGGATGTAGGGGGTATACCGAAATGAAATGACTAGCATTAGATAGGGAATCTTGGAGAGCTGAATCAAACTCAAATGACTGAAGACAAAAGAAAAAGTATGAAAATAATGTGGTCTCATTATACAGTGCAGGCATGAGAGATCATTTCCAATTTCAAAAATTTATTTTTCACATATATTCCTTGGCCAAAATATTTTGCTGTTTCTAAAGAACTAAATTATTTCATAATTAGTGAGGATTATTTATGTTAAGGTAACTCAGCAACTCTATATTAAACATAAATGTGTTTTTTTGGGAGGATGCTGAGCAATAGAATAGTATGTCATATTTTTGAATAAATATCACTAATTAATCTGTAAAAATTATGTAAATTGTTTATTCTAAAAGAAAAAAATAGAATCGTGTTTTTTTTAAAGTCTAGTACCATATGTGATACTCACAATCTGCTGGAAGAATTTAGTGAGTTCCATATGTGGTACTCGTGGTAGTCAATGTGTTGATATATCATACATTTTTCCAGATTTATTTGACCTTTCAACTACTTGACTCATAATTCGTAAATATTTTACCATGAATTGAAATAAAATTTTTAAATTACTAAAATTAAGTGGTATCAATATTATAATTATCATATATGAATGCTTCTGAATCATGAAAAGTCAGCATCATTGTAAAAATAAAATTTTATATAAAAATCTCACCCCCCTCGAAGAAGTTGATCACATATATGTGATAAAAATCAGTTTTCAAAATACAGCTTCACTTTTTCAGTTTCAGGAAATTATAAAAACTTTTTGCCAGGTTTTTTATTATACTTGTAAAAATCACAGAAAAAGACAAAGGTATTTTTGTAGGTAAAAAGAAAAACTACATGAGGAATCATCAGATGATGTCGGAATTTGAATGCCGTAATCTGAGAATGATTAATTAATATTTTTAAAGAATGAATAAGTACACTTTCAAACAAAATAAACACAATCAAGATAAAAGTTTTAAAAAGCTAATACATCACTAAAAGGAAGAGTACTGGAGATATTGAAAGGTTGCTAGAACAGATAAGATCATTCAAGTAGAAGCAGAATAACCCACCATGTTGATCTAGTGGTGAACTCATCATCGCACATCAGCTGATTTTGAAGTCGAGAGTTCTGTTTCAAATCCTACTAAAGGTTACTTTTATACGGGTTTGAATTCTAGATCATGGATACCGGTGTTATTTGATGGTCGGGTTTCAATTAACCACACAACTCAGAAATGATCGACCTAAGACTGTACAAGACCATACTTCATTTACATTTATACATATCATCCTCATTCATCCTCTGAAGTAATACCTTACGGTAGTTTCAGAGGCTAAACAGAAAAAGAGGATAAGTTTTAGAAAAATGATTGGGTTGTTGATTCAGAAGTATCCTGATGGAGTTAATAAGATCATTTCATAAACAGTGTTATATTGTACCAATCTGAATTACGTTAATAAAGAATAAAAGAACTAAACTTCTTTTAGATAGCTTTTGAAATTTGTAAGAAGTAGAACAGATGATCAAAGTGAAGAATAACATTATAAAACAAATAAATCACCTCATGAGAATAATAAAAGAGAAGAGAAGCATCTTCTTGTCAACTATTTGTAGAGATTATCTACAATGAAAGATCGTAGGATAAATTGAAGGGAAAAAAACAAATATAAGGAAGAGGGTTTAAAATTGTATTCGATAACAAAAAATAAAGATTTTATAAAGAAATATACTTAGAAATGACAAAAATGGAGAACATCCAATCTGTCAAGAATACATAGAAGAAGAACAACAACTGACATGGCTAAAAAGACTCCAATTTTAATTTTCTTTTTTACAGTTTTTAATTATACCAACTGTAAAAACAGTATCGAAGGATATTTCAACACAGTCTTTTTTTCTTGTCTCTTAAATCTCCTTACCTAAAAGAACATATACTTTAAAAAATTAATAAAATTTTAATTTAATTTTATAATTTGTACAACAATTAACTCTGTGATTGGTCTAGCTATTACTTTTTTTTCTTTTAATCAAACAACTCATCAGAAATCCAGCAATTGAAAGTGGTAAATTATCCTCAATCTATAATTATTATTTACTTTAAAAACTGGCTACTCCCAAACTTTGAGACTGATGTCATTAACATTTTGAATTTTTTTTTGTCTTCAATCATTTGACTGGTTTGATGCAGCTCTCCAAGATTCCCTATCTAGTGCTAATCGTTTCATTTCGGTATACCCCCTACATCCTACATCCCTAACAATTTGTTTTACATATTCCAAACGTGGCCTACCTACCCAATTTTTCCTTCTACCTGTCCCTCCAGTATTAAAGCGACTATTTCAGGTTGCCTCAATATGTGGCCTATAAATCTGTCTCTTCTTTTAGCTATATTTTTTCCAAATGCTTCTTTCTTCATCTCTTTGCCACAACACCTCTTCATTTATCACTTTATCCACCCATTTGATTTTTAACATTCTCCTATAGCACCGCATTTCCAAAGCTTCTAATCTTTTCTTCTCAGATACTCTGATCGTCCAAGTTTCACTTCCATATAAAGCTGCGCTTCAAAATATACTTTCAAAAATCTTTTCCTGACGTTTAAATTAATTTTTGATGTAAACAAATTATATTTCTGACTGAAGGCTTGTTTCACTTGTGCTATTCATTATTTTATATCGCTCCTGCTTCATCCATCTTTAGTAATTCTACTTCCCAAATAACAAAATTCTTCTTTGTCCATAATCTTTTCTCCTCCTATTTTCACATTCAGCGGTCTTTGTTATTTCCATCTTTGTTATTTCTACTACATTTCATTCCTTTCGTTTTGTTCTTGTTTATTTTCATGTGGTAGTTCTTGCGTAGGACATCATCCGTGCAATTCATTGTTTTTTCTAAATCCTTTTTACTCTCGACTAGAATTACTATATCATCAGCAAATCGTAGCATTTTTATCTTTTCACCTTGTACTGTTACTCCGAATCTAAATTGTTCTTTAACAGCATTAACTGCTAGTTCCATGTAAAGATTAAAAAGCAACGGGGATAGGGAACATCCTTGTCAAACTCCCTTTCTTATTATGGCTTCTTTCTTATGTTCTTCAATTATTACTGTTGCTGTTTGGTTCCTGTAAATGTTAGACATTTTGAATATTTAATGCTTATTAAATATCATAATTTCAGATCTATCTCGTCTACAATTGTTTTCTTTTTGCACCCAACAATTTAATAATAATGAAAGAGTATATTTTTAAAGTTTCAATTCTGTTTTTTTTTTTTGTTTTTTTAATGTAAATAAGTGTGTCTCACTTCTAAAGATATTGAAACAACCAGTTTTATTAATATTTATTCATATTTACCCATCTTACTTCATTCTTGTAAGTTCTGTTGTTTCACCTCACCTATTTTTTAAAAAACAATTCTAGTTTTTAATTTTTTTATTAATTTTTTTTTTTTAGTTTAATTTTATTTCTTTATTGTTCATCAATTATTTTAGCATTCTATAATTTATAAACATACTCACATCTCTTTATATGTTTCACTTAAAATCTTTGTAGTTTAATACTTGCTCAGTTTATAACAAAATTGTTTCGGAGTAAGCTTTTTATTTTTTAGGAATTTTTATTAATATTCTGTGACCTTTCAAAGTTCTTTTTCAACATAAACTTGTTGTTTTTATTATTATTAATAAAAAGTTTTAAACTTTGTAAAATTTGAATTCCAATTAGCTGAGTTTATAGCTTATAATCATTAATTTTGTAATAAAATTATTTATTTTTTTTTAGAAACTATAGACTAATTGCTCAATTAGTTACCAATGAATGATGAATTTTGTAACATATGAAAAATGCCAGCCTGACCAGGATTTGAACCTAAAACCTTCTGTATAAATAGTTAATTTGTGATTGAAAATACATACTAACTTCTGATTTAAAAATGTAAACTATTAACTGTTCTTTTATGCCAATTTTTTAAAATTATTTATCTTCATTGTTTTTCCTGTATTGGGATCAGTGATACATTTGTCCCTCTATATTCTTTGTCTATATAACATCCACTTAGTTTAATCCAGTATGTTTCCAGATTAATAAGTGTCTTGTTTCTCAATATCTAATTGGATGTACCTCCTCAACCAATCGCTTCAACCTATCTCAAGCTCTTCAACATTATACTTTACCTTAAAATTTCAGTTGTCACAATAAAAAATAAATATGCTTAATATAACATTATTCTTTAATTTTATCAACAAGATTATTCCTGAAGTATTTATGTTACTTCATAATATCACTGTAATGTACTACACTGCGCAAATTAATTGGGACAAGCTATTTTTTTCTCTAAATTGTTATGCGATTGCTAGTTAGTTTAAGTCTGAAACCACCTTAAACAGTTTTATCTGCCTTGAAGTGGTGTGACTATTTGACCTTGACAATAAGAAAGCAATTTGATCCATTTTAAAGTGATTAAAGATCACATTTCTATGAAAGTGAGAGAGATCGCTTCTGCAATTTGTGTAGGTAAATCAAGTGTAGCAAGAATTCTGACAACATTCAAAGAAAGTTGTCAGTAATGAATGCTGTTAGGTAACCTCTAGGAGCTATTTAGGACACTGGTCGCTAAACTGTTTCAAGGCTCAGTAGCCCTTTGTGGCACAGACATTCGGTCTTATGCTTTAGGGTGACCCAATGGGGTGGTGGCGGGAGAAATGCCAAGCAAACCAATACTATAAAAAACATTCAAATAATCTGAGTCATCATCTCCATGAAGGAGAGGAACTATGTGGGCACAAATGGAAAGCTACTCTAAGAACTGATAAAATTCTACTAAGAAATAATAAAATGAATCCAAGAAAAACAAGCTCAGATCTTAAAAGAAATTTATTGGCTACTGGTATTGTTGTTAATAGTTCAACTGTATGTCGTAGACTTCTGGAAGCTGGCTGAAAGGCAAGAAGACCAACAAAAAAATAATTTTTAACTCCTAAAATGAAGAAAAACCTTTAGCATTGGCTCAAAAAATAAATCATGGTGTTGAGACCCAGCTCCTGAAGGTTCCCTCAGCTCTGTACGGCTCACATAGCTCCATCCATGCTATAAAAGCTGGTTCTGCAATAGAATAAACCAGTCTCTTTCCATCATTCAAAGACTTAAATTGAGTTTGTTATTGACCTCAAGACTAAAATAAAAATCAAGATTATAATAAATATAATTGATAAGATAATTGAAGTAAGACTTTTTATTTATGTAAATAAACCAGCAAATAATTAATTATTTAGAATAATTAAACCTAACTGAAGTCACTAAGGCAGCAATTATTTCAACACTTGGACTGCTGACAAGTGGAAGAAGGTAATTTTTAGTGATGAAACTCATTTATTTGTGCTGGGTTATAGAGCAAACGTTGTGAGACGAAGTGAAAGTGAACCTTTGAGTCCTGAGCATTTCCAACAAACTGTAAAACACTCTCTGAAACAGATGTTTTGGGTTTTTTTACAACAAATAGCACTGAAAATTTAGTTCTTGTTCAAGCTATAATGAATTCAACCAATTACATAGAAGTATTACGATGTAGGATTGTTCCATTCTTGCAAACTTTTGACAGGACATTTTAGCATGACTTGGCCTTTGTCATAATTCGAAATCGGTCAAGACTTGCATGCTGGAAAATCAAATTAATGTGCTTGATCGTACTGGAAATTCACCAGACTTTAAATCCCTTTAAGAACTTGTGGAATATTTTGAAGAGATGTTTAGATAAGATGGACTGTATGACAAAAGAACATATGATAACTAATGCTATAAAAGTGTGGTACCACGATGATGAAGTCAAGAATATATACACTAATCTAGTGGAATCAATGTCAAAATGTCTTGTAGAGGACATTTCTGCTGAAAGAGAACATACTTCATACAAATATATTATTTATCAGAGAGTATAAAAGTATAGGAATGAATAAAAGCATAATTTTTTGAAAAAAGATTGTTTTTTTATTTTACTTTGCCCAAATTAATTTGCACAGTAATTTGTGTAGTAAAATTGCACAAAATTAAGATAAAATAGTTTTTATTACATAGCCGATTTGTGTGGGTGGTGTGTGGTCGTGCTTACATCGATCCAAATCTCAACTGCATTTCAGTTGACTTAATATTTTGATATGCTACATTATATTTAGTTAAATGAAGAAACAATTTGAAAAAATTTCATTCCTTACATTTCCTATTAAGCCTAGAATGTGATAGCTTTTATTTCTGAGAATGGTTATGTTTTTTTTTTTTTAATTATTGGTGTATGACATCAGGCGGTGTAAAACCTTGACATCAGGTGGTTACGTCACTTGACATATATATTTTCATAATTTGAAAATAATCGAATGTAATTTATATTTAATTTTCTTCATATTATGGATATCAGTAATTTTCTAAATTTTACATGTCATAAGTAACAATTTATGAAAACTTAGATGTTAGGTATGAAAAAAAATTATGGAAAACTACAATTAAGGAAAATATTAGAAACGCCACAAATTTTTCAATAGATGTATATTTTAAACAGACATAATATTATCATATTTAAATATTCATGTAACTAACAATTTTTTTAATTTTATTGTTTCAGTAAACATGTACAATCAAACAAAATATTTTCATTACGTGCAAGTATCGTTATGGTAATACTATTAATGCTGGTTTTAATTATATCACCAGTAATAGTTATATTAGTACATCACGCTACAACTACAATACAAATTTATACAAATTCATTTGTACGCCGTACAGTACAATTACGAAATGAAAAACGTAAAAGTGATAAATTACTATACCAGATGTTACCGCCAGCAGTTGTTAGACAACTTAAATCGGATAAACAGGTATGTATCATATTTATTTATTTATTTATTATTATAATTTAAAATTAATTATTTTGTTATTTATTTAACCAAAGAATATTAATCAAATTTGATAAGACTGTTTTGATTATAATAAATCTATTATTAAAAATCCTACATTTAACTGTAAACACCTGTGTGCATATCTGGTTAGACCACTAGACCAACTTGTCACCGCAAATCAGCTGATTTCATAGTTGAGTCTTAAAGTTGTTCAAATTCTAGTTAAGGCAGTTGCCTTTACTAGACCATCAGTGTTTTTGGTGGTTGGGTTTCAATTAACCAGACACATCTCAGGAATGGTCGACCCAAGACTGTACAAAATCTACAATTCATTTACATTCTCCTTTGAAGTAATACCTTATGGTAGTTCCAGAGGCTAAACAGAAAAAGAGAGAGAGAGGTTTAGTAT
This sequence comes from Lycorma delicatula, assembly GCF_047948215.1. Lineage (NCBI taxonomy): Eukaryota > Metazoa > Arthropoda > Insecta > Hemiptera > Fulgoridae > Lycorma > Lycorma delicatula. The sequence continues at coordinate 44,350,593 of NC_134467.1, forward strand.
TCCTAAGAAACGATGACTTTCAGTGAGTATTTAGGTGTAACTTCCTTATTGCTTTTCCAGCTATATAGTTATACTGCATAAGAGAAAGTATGCTTATCAGGTCAAATTTTGCATGTCACAATTTTTAGAGTTCTTGATGTTTCATGATCTCCTCTAATCAAAAAAACATAATTTTAGTATTGAAAAGTTCCAAAATGATGTATTATATACATATTTAGGGTGTGTATGTAGATATCTCCAGATTGGATGGAATGATTTGGATGAAAGTTTTTCAACAATTTTTGTATATTGGTATTAATACTATTTAATTTTGATTTTGATCTTAATCGATCAAGGGGACAAAGAAACACAAATCTTATGAATTTTGTATCTCAAAATTTTACTCAGAGGTTAGGTAAATTTGTTAACATAATTTAATGCTTGTTAGGTAGCTAAAATATATTTTATTAGTATTTGGTGTTATCCATATGAAACGAAGATTGTGTTTCTTTTTTGTAATTTCTGGACTAAAAGTCACATTTTTGGACTAATTGTACAATTCCATAACAATAATATGTCACTTAGATTATGTATTTTAATCATTTTGTTCAGGATGGGCTTTAATATGCTTATTTTTTTTTTTTTTTGCTTTTTTAACAGTTATCACTTTGTTTCATATTTTCACATTGGATTAATTGTTTTTTATTAAACTTAGTCACTTCCGAGTATGACAATGATATTATTTCATTTTTGTTACAATTGGCCCAGCAGTTTGGAGATAGAGTTACCATAAGTCCCAAATTTCAATATTTTACTAAGAAAATTTTTAAGAATATAATAGTCATTTGAAGCGAAGCTTATTAATGCAGGCTTTGGGATGAGGAGACAACTGAGAAAAAACAAGCGTCATGTGTAAGTTGATAGCACAGTTCATTCAAGAATGGTGTTCAAAGAATGATACTGTTACTTTTTTGAGAATGGTTTTTGACCACGCTCATATTTAAATATTTCAATCATAGATTGGATTTAAGCATTGACAGATTTAACCAATTGGATTTCATTGTTAGTTCATATTTCTTAATAAAAAATTTTATCATTTGTGTATATTGCGTATACGTTATTTTGCAACATTAATAATTCATATAATACTGCGTAAGAAGCTTCATTTCTGTAGTGTATCCATGCACCGGTGCACTCATTTTAATTTTTATATAATTCTTTATTTGCATACTTACAACGTTTCCTTATTTTCCTCGTAAGTAGTAGTCTGTCGAGGGTGAATCCTTCAAAAAACAGAGTTATGCAACTCTGCCAGTTTTTTAATTTTATTAGTTTTAATTGTTATCAATAATTAAATCATACCTTTTAAAATAATATTTCTTCTTAAAGAAAAATGTATAATTGTTACGTGCTTTAACGTTGATTTTCATTTATGAGCTGCACGATCATCTGATCATGTAATCTTTTTGAACGAAGAATCTATTTAGAATCAAATTCTTTTTGTTACACCAACCAGTCCATATTAATAAACAGATATTCGTGGGTCAAGCATAGTTCATGCTTGACCATTTAATTTATGTTTTCAACAGTCTTTTCAAAAGTTAATTTTATAATTAGTTTAGCACAGGCATAAATTTACATATTTTTTCTGATACACAAATTGTGAAAAAAGTAGATTAAAAAATTCCAGTAAAATTCAAGATTGATGAAAATATATTTCATGTTAAAAGAAAGAGTTATTTGAATAGTTTTTAGATTTTTTAAATAGCATGTTAATTTTTTCCAATTTTATCTTGGGCAGATGTAAGTAGTTCACATAGTTGTACATCCAGAAAATCAGTATTCCAATAATGAGCATCCTATTGTATCTATAATCATGTAGTTATATTTTCAGATTATTAAAAAATCAAATGTAATATCTACAAACATAGAAAAATGGAAAACCAAAAATATATTAGGTTTCTGAAAGTTCGTATTACTTTGGAATGATGAAAATATCATTTACTTGATAAAATTAATAGGTTTTTAAATAAATTTAGAGAGAAGGGATAAAATCTAATTTTTTTAAAAATTAACTCAGTAATGCGCCACATTTTAACTAATTCTGAATAAATTAATTTGGTATGTGTATATAAATTTTATAATTGAGGATATAAAATGTAAATATATTTAAGTTAAAAGATTAATATAAAATAAAAATTAATTAGAGAGAAAAGAAAAACAAAAATTTATAAATATCATTTAATTTAATTTTTATTTTACAGGTCTTAGCTGAAAATTTTGATTCTGTTACAATATATTTTAGCGATATTGTTGGTTTTACGAACATATCAACACTAAGTTCACCGATGGAAATAGTTAACATGTTAAATGGTTTATACACATTATTTGATTTATGTATTCAAAAATATGATGTATATAAAGTTGAAACAATAGGTGATTCATACATGGTTGTATCAGGCTTACCACAACGAAATGGTAAGTAAAAAAATATAGTTTTCTTTATTGTTAAAATTTTAGTATTGTTCATTCTTGTAAAAATAGTAGATATTACTAAATTTGTAAAGTTGTAGATAAGCTACAATCACTATAGCCAAACTCTAGATATATTTTATTTATTTATTTTTTTTTTATATTATCTCAAAGGTAATCAACAGTGAGTATAGGATAAATCAAAAGTTGAACTTAATCATATACTGTAATTACCTTGCTTATTAAGAAGGAAAAAAAATTTTGCACAAGAATCATCAACACATACATACCGAATCATAATAAAATGAATATTTGGATGGTAAATGGATGGTTATGTACATCCGCATGGCTCTAAATATGGAGAAAGAGATATTACTTAACTTTATTCCTATGATACCTATCCAAAACAGATGGGTAAAAAGGTGAAAAAGGATGATCAACCCTTATGAGAGATTATCTTGTAGATCAAATTAGTTTACTGTTTTGTCCAAGATGTAAAGATTATGCCAAAGAATAGACTCAAAATTTATTAATGGCAAATCACTGGAATTCTATGCTGCACAGATATATTCAATTTGACTATAAATTATTTGGTCAAATCTTGATTTTAGGATATTGAAAACATAACCTGTCAAATTAAAATTTTTATCCAGATAAGGCAACAATATTTGTTGTGTTTACGTTTTGCTAAAAGAGATGAAGACAATCACTTTTTTACATCAGTACAATTATGTCTTAAACGTTATTGCATACTATAGGCTACTATTGCTGTTAATAAAAATTTTTATTTCTTACCTAAAATCGATTTATATGTTATACTGAAATGTTATTTTGTATTTATTTGAATTGATAGTTGATGAGTTGTTACTTGCTATTACTTCATAATAGTGACGTACACATTATGTATAACAGAAAAGTTTTTAAACAATATTATAATAAAAAAGTGGAAAACAAGATTACATAATATCTAAACCTAGATTCCCATTTCAATTGTTAAACAATCATCAGTAGATGCTACACAAAAAGAAGATACATATATAAAATAAGTAAATAAATAAAAAAATAAGAAATAATAATAAAATATATATATTTATATATTAATTAGTCTAGCACTCTATACCCCAATAGATTCATTATCCTTATGATGTGAAAATAATACTAACAATTTGCAATTAAAGCCTGAAAAGCTCTCTTTCCTCCATTTTTTCCTCATTTTTGACGTAGAAGCTCGATATGTTCCTGCTGTAGACAAAGCTCCCATTGTTCAGGAAATTTCTGATGGATAGATGGTTTTTTTTTTTGGCTACATTAATTATTTAACCAATACTCTTTCTTTTCTTCAGTGGCATTTTGATAGGTTTGAAGGGTACGGAATCAAAAGTTCCAATCCAAGTTACTTGTATTCATTTTTCAACACCTTTTTCCAACATAATTATTTTTGAAATTTTTTTTTTCACTTCTAATTGTCCTACTAGTTGACAATACAAACACACTTCTGGCACTTTGGTGCCAGTATGTCCATAATCGATGTACATTATAACTAAAGCCCTTCTATCCTTATGTGACCATAGTAGTTCTACGACGACAGTATGAACTCATGAGGAATTTAATTGCAGCTCATGTTGAAAATGTATTAAAATAAAATGTGAATATACATTACATAACATACATACATAATATAATATATATGTTATTATATATACATAACATCAATATAATAAAATGTATTAATATAACTTTTACTAGGATTTGAACCTCAGAACTTTGTACTTTAAAAACCAGCTGTGTTTTGCAACATGTTTACTATTATATCAGTTTGTTGGGCTAAAGATTAAATGAATAAATAATTTTTTAGTGGTTATTAATCACAAGAAAATATTATACAAGAGTAATGAAATTCATATAACAAGTTAGTTCATCAAACACCCAATTTGCTACTTGACTTCCATTATATTTTTTTACTTAGAATTTTAGTAATATTACCATTTTGTTTTTTATTGATATTAATAATATTTTTTAATAACTATTAAAAACAAACAAAAAAAACAGAATGCCAGCATAACAATAGTAAGTTATTATAAGAAAAAAATTAATAAAAGTGGTTTGGTTAAAAATTAAATAAAGAAAAGAGAATTAATTTTATTCAACTTCCAACTGCAATGAAGCTCTGTTGATAAGTATTCAAAACAGGTATTGTAGTAATTTTTTTAATTAGTCATGTTTTGAATTTAAATTGTGGTATATTCATTTATTTTACATGATTTTGTTTCTATTTTGTTGTAAATATATTTTTCTGTATTTACTGAAAACAAAAATTTACTCTTCTTATAAGATATCCATGTAAAATTTAATCAACAATCAGCATAACTTTAGATTCTATAAAACATCTTATTATGGAAGATCTGTGTAAAAAAATCTGGAATAAAAACAGGGTCTAAGAACCATAAAAAATTAATATTATAACACTTCAGTGATTCATAAATTTTTTATAGATGCTAATTGTTGAAATCATTCTTCATGCTGATAATTTCTTACATTTACATATTCTTCTTTTTTAGGTAATAAACATGCTGGTGAAATTGCAACAATGTCAATTGATCTACTGCTTAATATTAAAAAATTTACTATACCACATAGACCGAATGAAATATTACAAATGCGTATCGGTGTAAATACAGGGCCATGTGTTGCAGGTGTAGTTGGAACAACTATGCCAAGATATTGTTTGTTTGGAGATACTATAAATACTGCTTCACGTATGGAATCGACTGGTGAAGGTGATTTTATTTTCTTACATTCAAATGATTTAACTTATTTTATCTTTCTTGCACTTCATAATTACGAGCAGTAACAGTTAAACAAGTTTACTACATTAATTTTATTATATTTATATAATTATATTGTATTTATAATTTTTGTTTTTAAAAATTCAAAATTCATCTAATATATTAATTTGTGAAGGAAATAATTATAATCCATAACACATAAATGTTCTGATAATGGATTAATATCCGAAAGCGCTCAAACATAATAATAAAAATAGTTGGTAAGTGGAAATTATTATATAATTACAAAGTTAATTATAACTTAAGAATATCTGAGATATATTTTAATTTGTGACATCTATAAACAAAATGGGAACATAAATTTCTTATCCAAGTATTATTTAAAAAACACATTAATATTATATTTTACTTAAATTTTTAACAATAAATTTTCTATAACATAATTTCGGTATAAAGTTTTTATACAACTATGGGCAATACAGGTTTTGCCTTTAACAAACTATTATTTAGAGGAAAATTATGTAAATCATTGAAGTATGCAAATAAAGAATAATATTAACAACTATTCTACTAAATGGACTCGTGGTGGCCATACATGACCTTTCTTTTAACTAAATGCATTGAAAATTAAGTGGTTCCAATAACGTATATTCATAAAATATCAAAGCAAATTTCATAAAAGTCACTTATTTAGTCACTTTATTCCAGTCTGAAGTAATCAAACAACTATTGTAATTTCATTTGCAATCACTTTTGTAATCTCCTTTGCAACTATTGCAATCTTGTTTGCCGATTCATTTGCAACTACTGTAAAATTTTGTGGTCAAGCAATAGCAAATGAAATTAAACGGTCAGTATATTTCAGAATCAGTTAAAAAATATCATTATGCAATTTTTCTTTGCAGTAAAACGTTCAACGAGCTAACTTCTAACGAATGATGAACTGGCTGCTTTCTTTTCTACCACACTGATAAAGAATACAGTAGGTTATTTACTAAATAACTTTTTTTCTATGAATGAGTAAAGTCTATTGATCATTGAACTAAAAGTAAGTAAAAAATTCACGTACCAAAGGTTTCAATGCCATTTGTTAATTCCTCCATACCCTCTGGCTATATATATGAAATGGTTTACTTTGAAATAATTTTATTCTGTAGATTTCCAAAAAAATACTTATTGTATTTCTTGAGTTATAATTATTAATGTTTAATTTCTTTTAAAAATCTATCTATCTTTAAATGATTATTGCTTTACAAGCAAATAATGAAAGAACCATATTACTTATAGTATTTTTTAATTTACAGTAAATTGCTTTATTGCGAGAAATAAACTACATATTTGGAATGTATGAATTTAAACATATATCTACAATGATATTTAGTTTTAAAAAGAAAGAGAAGTGTGTGTCTTTAATCAACAGATACTGTAGGAATACCACAAGCAAAAATAGCTTAAGAAACTTTTTTATAAATAAAATTGCGTAAAAAATTCTACCACCACTACTCTCTTTTTATGTTAAACCTCTGGAACTACTGAAAGGTATTACTTCAGAAGATATGTATGAATGTAAATAAAGTGTAGACTTCTCCAGTCTCAGGTCGACCATTTCCGAGATGTATGGTTAATTGAAACCCAACCACCAAAGAATACCGGTATCCATGATCTAGAATTTAAATCTGTATAAAAGTAACTGCCTTTACAAAGATTTGAACCTTAGAACTTTTGACTTCGAAATCAGCTGATTTGTAATTTTCCACTACACCAACCCGGTGGTTCTCTCGCCATTATTACACTGGCATTACTATACTCTCACATACTCGGTACTATCTCCTGACATCAATGTTACAAACTTTTTTTTTTTGCTTGATGATATCACTACATAAGTTTGAAGCTTGTACATTGGAAATGTAACGTATGAAAAATTCCATGCCTGACCGGGATTCCAACCCAGGACTTCTGGATATGAAAGGTCAAGATGCTACCACTCGCCCCACGGGGCCCGGCATATTGTAATAGTTAATTATTGAAATAAATTTAATCTGGGAATAGATACATGAGGTTACAACTTATGAACCATTATCAAATAACATTTACTAAAAATTACAATCTCAAATTCATAACAATCTAAAGAATAATACAATATTTATATAAAAAACTTACAGTATGGCCGGGAAGTCACCGTATCCCTAAAATTAACGAAAAATATGAGTTAGGATATGTGTTTAGAACAAACGGTATTTTATAGGGTCGGTTGGTAATATTTTTTTACATCACACATTCTGAGTAAAAGACAGTTGTGTTAAAATGGCTGATACAACTAGTTACAACATCGAGGAGCAGTTAGTGACAAGTGTATGTGTTCATGAACGACAACATACAAATCAAACAATGAATCTAATTAGTGATATGTTTTGAAAACATTTTAATAAGCCACCACCATGAAGAACAATAATGTCGGCTTGGGAAAAATGTGTGTTTGAATTTAGCAGTGTTAAAGACAGGCCACAGTGGATGAAAGTTATCGTGTTTAGAAACAAGTGCTGCTGTTGTAGTTTCCATTGAACAATCCCTGATGAAATCAACTGGTAAACGATCAGCTGAAATTTATATACTGTGAACGACAATATAAGACCATATGAAAAAGGACTTGAAAGTTAGGCCATTTTGTCCAATGTTCATCGATGAACTGACAGATGCAGACATGGAACACCACGCTGCATCCTGCCGAGCTTTATTAGAAAAATCCCACAAATGTGATTCTATCGCAGTTCGCATGCCAGAAATAGGTTATTTTGGGCAAAAGAAATTCCATATTAAACGACAGAGTCGGAAAGAAATCCATTGCATGTCATGATACTGGCTAGAATGATAGCTCATCATTTGTTTAGTCCTTATTTTTTTGACGAGCCAGTGAATCCACAAACTTATTTAGAGATGTTGGAGCCACAGTTAATACCACAGCTTCAAGAGAAGGATCCCATAGAACGAGTATAGTTACACCAGGATGGAACACCTACACATTTTGCACTATCAGTTCCTGAATGAAAATTTTCCAGGATGTTGGATCAACCATGGTACTCCAGCGTCACCAGCTCTGCTATCATAGCAATCATGAAGTCCTCCTGATCTCACCACACCAGACGATTCATTGTGGGGAATTATCAAGGCACATGTATCTGCATCTTGCTACACCACAATTGAAGAAGTGAGAGATGCCTTTCATAACTTAACGCCAGAAATGCTCTGTTGCATGTCACAGAGAACATGACGACGTACAGAATTGTACATGCAATGTGAGGGTGAACACACAGGACTATTATATCACTTTTTCATTTATAACTTGTTGCAAATTTTTAATTAGAACTTTACGGGGTACAGTAACTTCCTGGCTGCTCTGTACACATTATTCACAAAGAAAACTGTTCATATTAATCACATATCAAAAATATTCTTATTAATTATAAATGATTGCAACTGTGGATGTAAAATTCCGTTTAAAAAAAGTAAGAAATGTTTATTCATAAAAATTTCAAATTATGGAATAGCTTTACTGTATGTTGCACAAAATTCTCATTGCAGATATCATTTAATTAAATTTCTATTCCAACTTAATACAATCTTTGTGTTGTAAACATCAGTTTACATAAAAACTAATCTCATCAAAGACATTTGAAGTTTATGAGTCACATTTTTTTCAGCAATGAAAATACATATATCAAATGAAACGAGATTAGCGTTAGAAGAATTAGGAGGATTTACTGTTGAATTCAGAGGAAAAATGGATGTTAAGGTAAGAATAAGAGTAAATATGTTATAATAAACCCAGATATAACAGTGTTATTATTTATTTTATATTTTTCCTTGTACATTTTAGTTTTTATTCAAAATATTATAAATCAATATAATCAAAAATGTAACAAAAAGAAAAATAGATACATCTATAACCATTCATTAAACTGATTTTTATTCTTATATTAGATCAATTTAGAGCTACGTTAGGTTAGATGAATTTCATATTATATAGTGTTAAAAAAGTGACACAACCTTATGGGAAAATGAGTAAGTTACAATAGTTGTTGAAAGTGCCCTCCATTACGTGATTCATATAATTTAATACCCACTTTAAAAATCTGTTACCAATTTTAGTAGAATCTATTAATTTTTAGGGAGGAAAACTAATCTTAATAAAATTATTAAAGAACTGGGATTTTCTTAAACAAATGTAATGTTTGTTGAGGAATTGCAGCGACAGATCTTTCAATTTTGCTCTGCAATTCGGGAATGGTGTGATGAGTTTTGTAAGTAGTATCCTTAAGGTATACCCACAAGAAAAAGTCAGGAAAGGATAAAGCAAGAGACCAATGGGGCCACAATCCCTTCAAAATCACTTGTCCATGAAAACACTGATCTGGTGTTGCAAATGACATGAACCACTGATAGAAAGCTACATGTTTTCCAGTGTCTGCACATAACAATTTGTGAATAACACAAATTCTGTACAGATGCATCTTTAAACATTTGCGCAATGCCAAGTATTAGCAACAGAGACCAGACTGGCTAGATAGTTATTGTACAGACTTCTTGAGACTAACAGAATATGCTGCTTGAACGTCGATCAACTTTTTTAAAGTTAGCACTTTTGGTAGCATCTGCTACATTCTTGGAACTTGTTGAACACCCACTTGAAGGAGGACTTGTTTCTTGCATCCACACCATACTCTTCTGTAAAGTCATTCTGTGTCTGGCACATCTAATCTATTGGAAGACAATAAATATTCTCTGCTGCATTGTGTAACCCATTTTTCTCAATTAAACTTGCAACAAAAGAAGGAAACATTCTTCCATAAGGTTGTGTTACTATTTGAATGCTCTGTATTACAATAGATTATATTAGAAACAATCCAATCCAATCCAACCCTAAAATTTAGTATCTTACCTGTAAAGTTTAGTCAATAAATATTCCAATATAAGTGAAAGCTAAAATTAGATATTATCATTGATAATAGTAGTTTTACACCAACAAAGAATAACTAAAGAGTTTTCCAACGGTATTTATAAATTTGAGATTATGAAAACAAGAAAAATTTTTATCTTCTGGGTGTGGAATTGTGTATTATATCTCTAGTATATACAAAATATTGAAAAGTATGTTGTACACTTACAATATAAATTACAATAATTGATATCTTATTACGTATTATCATATCACATATTTTCTTCATATCTTTGACTAATCTGTTTATTTTTTATTTTAACCGTTATTAAACAAATAACACCAAATTGTTAAGGACAAAGTTGTAAAAAGTATTGTTTATTTTTTTCATATCATCATTGTTTAGTTAGCAAAATTATATCCAGACACTTATTTTTTGAAGATATTTCCCTGGACATTTTTTCAATGTGGTTTTTTCATGCAAACAACTTTTTTTATAGGCCTATCTTTATTTTTTTAAATAATGAAACAAAATGAGAAAATAAGTTTTTAAAAAACAATAATAATAAAAATAACTTTAAAAGAATTGCTAATAAAAAAAAGTAATGAAAATAATGTTGTTTTCAGTTTTATTTAAATTTAGACTCTGAAGTCCGCATCATTGTTAAATGTTAATAATTAACACTACAGTGTTACTCAATGTTCATAATTTTTTTTAATTATTTAGAACTAAAAAGAAATAATGAATTTAAAAGACCAAGATTTAAATAATTAAAATCAATATTAATTTTTTTGACTCTAGACCATTTTGTTTTAAAATCAGTTTTTTTCTAAATAAAACTAACTTACTACCACAGATAAATAATTGCAATATTAATAATAGTAGTACTAGAAATAAACTTAATGATTATCAGTAAATAAACTTTTAATAATTAAATAAAAATATACTCAATAAAATTAATTTTATTAAAAAAGTTTGGGTTTTAATAAAAGTTATATATTAAATATAGCTGAGTTTGAAATTCTTGTGATTGGGTTATGTTAGGTTTTTTAAAAAGATGTTCATAAAGATTCAGCTTGTTTTCAGTTACTGATTACTTTATAAATTTTTTGAACTATTTAAAATGATATTAATATAAATGTAAAAAAGAGTTTATTTTTATTGGTTAAATATCAATAACCTTTAGCTGATAATTTGTGAAAATTCATAACGTAACCACATAATATAATTTATCTAAATGTTTCATTAATTTTATACTTTCCTTTATTTTATGCTTTTTAATGAAGAAATTATATCTCCACAACGATATATAATAAGGAACACACAACATTGGCTTCATTACAGATTTATTATTATAAATTAAATATTTAAGTAAGTTATGTTGAGAAGATATTTATTAATGTTTTTATAATGTATTATTGTACGTGGTGAACTCAGCAGGGAAAGAAGCACAGGCCTTTTCAGTTATAAAATAAATTAGAATCTTTACTAGTACATCTGTTAAGTGAAAATAATTTGGTGGCACTGAGCTTTCTTTCTCGCTAGCTCAATAATGAAATAATTGTTTTTTATAATAAAAGACAGTATAATAGTAACTTTCCTAATAATAACCTCAAATTATTGTTGTTTTTTTTATATAGTACTGAAATTATAACAGAAAGAACTTACTGTATTCCATTATATCAACGATTTGTAAATGTGCAGACATTATCTCTTTATAAAAGCATAAAATATATAAAATCTAATGATTTTTGATTTGACAGTTACTTCAAAATTTAAAAAAAATCTGGTTATACATCTTGCATGTTGTAATTAACCAAACAAAGTAAGACCTTTAGAATCAGATTTATAAGAACAAGATGTTTTTATTTCAGATTCATTGGAAATAAGTCTCTAATAAAGGTTTAAAGAATATTGAAACATAAACAGTAAATGGGAAAACAAAGCTAAAGTTTTATGTACCTATGAAAATCTAATTATCCTCTAACTCAGCTATACTCATAGTATTATACTCATAGTAACGTGATAATAAACAATAAGAAAATCGCCTCACTTGATTTAACATGTAGTCAAATATTATTCATTTGATCGTTGTGTTTTTTCTCTTAAGATATTGTTACTTTTGTTCCTCTATAAATTTTATTCTTAAATGCCGAATTTATATGTAAATAAAAAATGCATATTCTAGTTAATATATATTCATATTCTGAAAAATTATATAGTTATTTTTTATACAGTCAGTTTATACAGTTTTATACAGATGAAGAAATTAAAAAAAATTGTATCTCAGAGTGAATTTCAAAATTGAGTTAGAGATAATCAAATGAGTATTTTTTTTAAAAATTCACCAACTCAAGAAACATTTTTACATAATTTAGAATGTTTCAATATGAGCTCCATTGGTTGCTCTGCAAAAAATCAGCTAACAATTGACTTCCACCCAGCTCCGCTGGATCATTGCAGGCATAACTGTGGCGATAGTAGTGGAGATCCATTGTTTTAAATGTTGTACATCCCTGATTTTTTAACAATGTTTTTAACGTAACAGAAAAAAGTCTAGGGATGTAAAATCTGAACATCTCAAAGGCCAAAGCACAGGACTGGCCCTACCAATCCAACAATTAGAAAATCTTTCATTGAGAGTGCGTCAAACACCCAGGTTAAAGTATGAGGACACATCATCTTGTTGAAACATTACAGCAACGTTACTTTCTTCTTCAATTTTGGTCAACTTGCAGGAAAATTTATAGTTGTAACATGTCTAAAAAACATTTTTTGTGATAGTAGAATCATGAAAAAAGGATGGACCAATCACACAAACAGATGTCAAACCGCACCACATATTTATTTTCTGAGAATCTCTGACATACGCGATAGTTTCATTGAGTTGCTGAGATCCCCATATCCTACAATTATGCTGGTTGACACAACCACTTACATGGAAAGTCGCTTTATCTGTAAACTTAACACGTTTTAAACATGTTTCATTATCATCAATGTTATTAATCATTTTATTTGTGAATTCAACACGTTTAGGATTATCCATAAGTTTAAGGTATGTAAAACAACTTTTTGAGTTGGTGAATTTTAAAATAAATTCTCATTTGGTTACCTCTAGTAGTTCTGGGATAAATTTTTTTTTAAATTTCTGCAACCTTTTTTGATGGGTCGTGTATTTAATATCTTTATGTTTTTACCTTAATATTATTTCATGAATTCATGTGTTTATATTTTTAATAATTATTATTATTATGAACTTTAATCACATATAATTACTTTTGTGATGCTGTTCTTGATCTTGCTGTTTGTGATCAAGATTTAACTATGGTTTCCCTTGATATATTCAGGCAAATGCTGGGACGATTCTTTTTTTTTCCAGGGAGTAGGATATCTACCCATCCTTGATATGATCTGTGTAAAAAAAAGTATGATATATTTGTGTACCAAACAAAATAAAAAATTATTTATTCATTCTATGAAATTAAAGATATATGGTCTTCAACCAGGAAATGTAGTGACTTGTTCCCTAGCCCATCCCATATTTATAAACCGTACTATAAAACTGATTATGGTATAGTATAAATTTTTAATAACCTTAATTGATGTTTTATAAGTGTAAATATTAATTCTAATATTTTACATTTTATGTTATTTTATGCTTTTATTCTCTATGTTATTTATATGTTTTTTTCTAATTCTTTCATGCTTGCATTACTTAAAAAAGGGAAAAGGTTTGATGAATACATATTGGTTAACAGGTAAAGAAACAGGTTTACCAACTATACCAGAAGAAATACCTGAAAATATATTTATACCAAAGTTTATGCAAATGATTACTTCTGATATTGAAGATGTATCCGATATTGATAAGTTTTAATTCTCAATCTTGTTTTGTTTTCTTTTTTTAAGTTTCAAATAAATAACGCTGTATTAATAAAAAGGGAAAATGTGATAATATAAAATTTTCAAATTTCAATGGATTACTTACATCAATCGATTAAAAATATGTTTTTGTTTGCAAGGTTGGCACAAGGTTTGATAACAGATGTTGAAGATAATCTATTTGATTGACTCTGTTTAAATTTTGTACATATAATGACTATGAATATTCCTTTATGTCAGTATTGGCTGCTAAATTAATAACGATTAGCTATTCAAGCATAATCAGGCTGGTAATTTTTGGTTAGATGTAGATTATATATTAAATTGAAAATTTTATCCTATTTAATTTAGTTTTTATTTCCTAATTAGAAAAAATAATTTAAAATTTAGAATCTAATTAAGATTTAATAACAGTTTAGTATTACCATATTACTAAGATAATAATTTACGCGCTAGTTATTGCTAATTATTTACATACACCAAATTTTGTAAGACTGCTCTTAAATCTTCTAATTTTTTTTATTAGTATTAATTTCCCAATTTATATTAGCCTACATGAAAATTTAAATGGCAAACTGTTTGTCATAAGGTAAATTTTCTTTAGAACAGTCAGAACCGATATATTTTTTTCAGCATCTTGTGTAAGCTTATATAAATGTATAAGTTGTAACTGGGAATTGAACCTTAGACTCTTTTAATAAATATAATACATTTCATTAGATAGTAACTGACTAATTTGTCAGCAGACTTTGTTGTTTGTTTATCCAAAACAGTAAATAAAGTTTTAAATAATTAAAATAGTAATTATTATTTATTTAATATTAAATGATTTACTTTTAAAGTAACGTAAATTTTACTTACACAGGACTTTCAGAGTTAATTATTGATTCCTTCCTCATTGTAATATCTGGTATCACTGATGTCAATATCAACTATTTAAAAAAAACAGTTAGGTAACTTAACCTAGAAGAGTATAATCATCATTGTCATTTGGTGTTCAGGTATACCAAAGGATTGAAGTCTGACAAGGATGTGTGCAATGTTTACATCCTTAATTCTGTCAACTAAATGTATAAATTTTCCGAAATGTAAAATTAATAAATATATAAAAAAGAGACATAACATTTAGTTTCAGTATTGAATGGTGCTTGATTTTTTTGTGTCATGATCTTATATGGTCATCTTTCTTTAATTACACTGCTAAACATAACTTTTATTTCCTGACATGCAATTCATGATTTTAATCTGTTTTTTTGATGCGGAAAACGAATATGAACTCAGAAACTTTCTATCACCCACCATTTTGGAAAAATTTTTTAATTTTAATTAAAGGATTTTTTTCATTTTTTAACGTATAATTAGCATTTTAAGCTCCTATATTGTATTTTGTTAACTCATTTTTTATTGTTTAACTTTGTTAACATAATTTGTAAGCTATAAATAAACAATACTAGACAAAAAATTAAATCATATCATGGTCACATATTATGGCATCAAATCTAATTCTGAAGAGTTCATGGACAAGATTAATCATGTCTGTGCAGGTCAAAATATGTAGCTGAAAACAAAGCTGTGTTGTTTGCATTAAGCATTAGATTTAGGAATGAATTAATTTTATACAATCTTATTGCTGTCTAAAGTTTGTTAACAGTGCAGTGTCATAATACCTCGAAATTGTGTAAATGATGTGGATGCCTTTTGTTATGTATATAACATGCCATTGTTATGTATATAAGCTTACCGTAAAATCAAATAGATAAAACTTTACACCTTTAATTAAAAAAGCATATCATTTGTACTTTCAGTGTAAAATTGGTGATCAGTATAAAACGTGGGCTCCTCATATAGTATGCGCTAATTGTTTTGTATATTTAAGAGGATGGCTGAAAGGTACACAGGAGGCTTTGCCATTTGGAGTACCTATGATTCGGCATAAACCAAATGATCATGTAACCGATTGTTATTTTTGTTTAACAAGTGGGTCTGAAATTTCCAAAAAAATCTAAACTTACTTTAAACTATCCTTCATTGCAATCTGCAATCAGGCCTATACCTCACAGTTCCTGAGCCACCTGTGAATGTATGTTTCGAAAGCAGCGATGAAGAATCAGGCAGTACTGAAGAAGACAACAATGATTTTGATTTTGAATCATCTTCCAATAAGCCAAATCTTATATCACAAGGTGAGCTAAATGACTTGGTTAGGAATTTAAATTTATCAAAAAATCAAGCTGAACTGTTAGGATCAAGACTGCAAGGTTGGAATTTAATTCAAAAAAATACAAAAATTTCAGGCTTTCGAAGCCGACAAATAGAACTTCCTCAGTACTTTATTGATGAAAATAATTTGGTTTATTGCACAATTATTGATGAGCTTATGTTGCCCTTAGGGCAAGTTATAAACCTGAGGACTGGCCCCTTTTCATAGATCCATCCAAGTATAATTTACAAGTGGTTCTACTACACAACGGTAAAATTCTTCGATACCAATCACTTATGGTATTAATTTGAAAGAGACATACAATGTGATGATAGATGTTCTTGAAAAAATAAATTATAAAAAACACAGCTGGAACATATTTGATGATTTGAAAGCTATACTAATTACATGTGTTTTCTTTGCGAATGGGACAGCCGAGCTAGGAATAAACATTGTGTTACCTAAGACTGAAAGAAACGAGACAACTTAATTCCAAATGGGATAAATATAATTCATGAGCCCTTAGTAGAAACCAAATAACTATTTTTACCTCCTCTCAATATCAAGCTCTAGGAGTAATGAAAAATTTTGCAAAAGTAATGTAGAAAGATAGTCATGGACTTTTGTACATCAGGCAAAAATTTCTGAATCTAAGTGAAGGAAAAATTCAAAAAGGAATATTTTCTGGTCCTCAAATAAGAGAGTTGATCAAAGATGATGTATTTAACTTGATGTTAAATAATGTAGAAAGTGCAGCTTGGACTTCATTTAAAGACGTTTGTAAAAATGTTCATGGCAAACAAAAATCCAGCAATTAACACGATATTGTTAATCAACTTCTTACTTCAAACAGAGCTATGGGATGTAATATGTCTTTGAAAATACATTTCTTCTACTCACATTGGGATTTTTTCCTGGACAACCTCGGAGACGTAAGTGACAAACATGGTGAATGTCTCCACCAAGATATTTCGGTGATGAAAAGCCGCTATAAAGAGAAATGGAATACTAACATGTTAGCCGATTAGTGTTGGACATTAATTCAGGATGTGCCTGAGGCTATTTATAAACGAAAAGCTTCAGTGAAATCACTCTTAACACAGGTATGGCCATGCAAAATTATAAATTTTGCAGATTTTAACTATATTTTCCCTTAATTTTTTTTAAGCATAATTTATTTAAAACTTTGGGTGATAGAAAAATTGTATTTGCAGATCTGTAATGTACGCAAAAAAGTAATTCAAGAAATAGTATCACACTTAGAGAAACATTACAATTTTTTTTTGTCTATCAGTGTTATCCTTTGTCTAGTTTTATATTGTTCTCTATTTCTTTGTGTTCTTTTGCTAATCTTTTAAATTTAGTATTTTTATTATTTTTTTCATCCTCAGTTATCAGTTTTATAATTCCAGTCTTCGTCTTCTACAATAAACTAATTAAACTAACAAATTAGCATACAAACTAAATAAACCTACATAGTAATGATCTATGTGGCAAAGTGATAGCATGTCGACCTTTCATCTAGATTTCCCAGGCTTGAATCCTGGTCAAACATGGCATTTTTCATACAATACAAAATTTCCATTTATATTCCCATACATAAAAAAACTAAATTTGTCTATTACCAAATTAACTAAATCTTGGATGATTTAATATGTGCCCCACAAACCAAATTTTTACAAGTTTCTCTTTATTCTGTCTGTTTTAAAACCTGGAATTTTTTTTACAAAAATCCCTATTATATCTCTATAGAGATCCAATATTTTGAATTTTATAAAAATCCTTCTGTAATATAAGTTTTCAAAGTCATCCATTCTGCTTTGCCTTCATTTTTAAGAATATTTCTTAAGAGTGACTCTAAGAAATTAATCAGTGTTTGTACTAAAAACCTTCTATGCATGAAACCTCTCCTTACTTGTAGATACCTTTTTTCATCACCCATCCTTTACAATTTTACTACTTAGATAATATAATTATCCAATTTCTAATTTATCAAGCTCTCATATCTTAATTGTTATGGAATACGACCATAACTTGTACTGGTTGCATATGATTTACTTGTTTGCTACCATCACAGCCAGTGTTTAGCAGCGTGAAAGTACAATATGTGAGTAAGGGCTTCTCCTTTTTTTTCCATTCAAAATGACTGAACAGGTAGAGCAGAGAATCTGCGTTATTAAATTTAATCAAAAACTTGGTGAACACAAACAGAGAAAATAAGGAAGATTCAAACAGCTTTTGGTGAACAAGCTAGAAGTGTTACACAAATTAAAGAAAGATATCACTATTTCCAAGATACCTGAACATTTATCAAAAGTGATGAATGCTTTGGCAGACCTTCAATCATAAAAATCAACAAAAAAAGAATTGAACAAGCTCAATGACAGATGGTGAAGAATGATCATCGAATAACAATTAGAGAGCTTGAAGATGAAATCTTGATGAAGGAATTTCATTTGACTCAATATAATCAATTTTAATAAAAGATATCAGGATGCGGTGTGCAGACGCAAAAGTTGTCCTAAAACTTCTCAACTATGAAGAAAAGGAGAACCAACTGCAAAATGCACAAGAAATGTTGGAATCTGCTAATAGTGATACTGATATTATTAAAAAACATAATTACTGGAGATGAAACATGTACCTACCCTGAAACAAAAGCACGGTCATCCTACAAGAAAACTCCAACTTCCCTGCAACAAAAGAAAGCCAGACAATCATGAAACAACATGAAGGTCATGCTGACAGTCTTTTCTGATTATCAAGGCATGCTCCTCAATGACAAACTGTAAATAAAGAGTACATAATTGTTTTTTGTCACCTTACTGTTTA
Source organism: Lycorma delicatula (assembly GCF_047948215.1). Taxonomy (NCBI): domain Eukaryota; kingdom Metazoa; phylum Arthropoda; class Insecta; order Hemiptera; family Fulgoridae; genus Lycorma; species Lycorma delicatula. The sequence goes on from NC_134467.1 coordinate 44,369,678, forward strand.
ACAAAAGAGATCACAGTTTTAGAAAAATATCAATTTGAAATGTTATCATAACAATGCTCAAGCCCATGCATCACAACTTATCCAGAGTTTCTTGGCATAACACAGGATCGAACAAATTCAGCAGGCTTATACTCACCAGACATGGCTCCTTGTGATTTTTGGTTCATTCCTAAGCTTAGAATTATTCAGCTTAAATGAAATAGATTTGAAGATAGAGAAGAGATCACAAGAAATGTAACAATTGGACTTGCAACAATGCTTCCAACAATGAAAACATTGCTGGGAAAAGTGTATTAAAGGAGACAATTCACTGAACTAAATAGGTTAAGTATTTTTGCTTCTATGAGCCAAGGTTGGATACTTTTGGATCACACTTATTTTTTCTTTGACCAGCAACAATATTTCACTTTTCTATTATGCCTCATTACTTACACTAAATTCTATGCAATGTTGTGTTTTTTAAGCATCCAGCAATATGTTTTGAATTTCTTTTTCAACATTTTCATCACTTGTAAATTTTGAGCTTAAATAATAATTGATTTTAATACAGACAACTTTTTTTAACATTACCAAATGGTACATTTAAATTCATCATTATCAAAAATTGTTCAGTGTTAATGTAGTAAGTAATCTATCACTGTAGTTAGTTCTTAGATGTCGGCACTGAACACTATATTGAAATAAGAAAATAAATACATATAATATATCCAAACTTAACCTATGCTCGCTTCGCTTGCTAGTCAAGGTCGCAAGTGAAGGTTAGCAAGCGAAGCGAGCATAGATTAATTAAGTTTGGGTAGATTATATTTATTTATTTTCTTATTTCAATATAGTGTTTCATGGCCAACATCTAAGAACTATTGAAGACAGAGATGTATCGACTATCTACAACGGTAGATTGCCTACTACATTAATACCAGTTGTTTATTTATTATGTACTGTTTCTTCCATTCAAATTATTTACAAATTATTGCATCATTATTTTTAATTACATTCATGTAGAATGAGTAGTAGTTTGACATAGATCAGCATAAGCATAAGAAAAGAGAAAAAATGTATTAACATTAATAGATGACATTGTATTTTTAGGAGACAAAGCACAAACTGTTCAAGATAATAACACATTTTATTAAAATGTGGAGTGAAAATATATTTTAACAAAAAGATAATGAGGATAGGAGACAATAAACCAATGAATATCTACTTAAAAAAAAAAGAAGAATTTAACAAGTAAAATAGTAAAGTACTTAGGTAGAAATTAATAGAAAATTTTAGACTAAAAAATGAAATAAAAACTACAATAGCAATAGATAATTAAATCAATAGGACAAAAAATGTTATATATAGTAAGATGGAATTATAACATGATAAAGTATCTTATGAAGTTTTATATTTGAAATATATTTTATATGTGAAACATAGATGTTAAAAAAAAGGGAAAATATAAGTCTGAAATGTGGAGAGATTAAAGAAAATGAGATTAAAATGAAGACAATGGAATTAATAATAATAGAAGTTTAATCAAAATAATTTACAATAGAAAAACTAATTGGCTGGGAAATGGTATGAACCAGAAGATAGTACAAAGACAAAAGGTTTAAAAATTACAGTTAATTTAAAAAGGAAATTAGAGTTATCAAGAACTTAAAAATTAGATAAAAATGGAATAAAATAGAGAACGAAAAAGTGTAATCCCCTCAGAGCAGTTGATTTTATGTTACACAACTACAATTCCTCTCTGAGTAGATAATCCTTTTTCATAATTAATTAACAGTGAATTGTGTGTCAACAATATGTTTGTTGTTGTAGATGGTCAGTTGCTTTATCGTATCTTTGATCACCTCTTTCTTAATTTTGAGTGTTGCTCAGCCTCTTTACATTAGATCAATATGTAAGGACTTAAAAGAACTGTAGCACCCCCCAATTCTATAATTAATATTATTAATAATTCCATAACTGTTTAGAGATTGATCAGTAAATGTAAATAAGTACATAATTAATATTAACTAAAATATAAATATTTTTCTGCAGAAAGTGTACAAATAAATCCATGCACACACAAGTACAAACTGTTAAATGCATAACCTTTCTCTATATAGGATCTGGCAGAAATAACTCCCCAATTTCACACCACTGCATGTGGAACACTAATAGTACAGGGGGTGGTGTTGGCACGCAATTTTGTAGCAGATTCTTGCCATTTCAATTACAACCATGGCATGGATTGATGAGCATCACGCTTTCATTATTGAAATGTATTTTAAAAATGGTGATTTTGTTATCAACAAGCAGCAATTATTTTATTTGCACTTTCGGCTAGGTTGACATGTCGTGGTACTTGATAAGAAGACAATTCAGTTATTGGTGTCCAATTTTAGAGCTACCAGTTCAGCTTTGAAGAAGAAACCGCCAGGTATGTGACACCTGGCGGTAATATTTTGAAGCAGTAAGACAAACAGTTACATAATTTCCAAGTCACTCAGCTCTTAAACACGCTGTTGTGTTACAAATTTCTGATCGAACTGTAAGGATAATATTACATGCTGACTTACAGTTTCATCCTTACAAAATTATGGTTGTGCAGCAGCTAAATGAACATGACTGGATTAACTACATTGCTTCTTACCAGTTTATTCCAGAAAATGTTCCGGCAAACACAATTGTGCTGTTAAATGACAAAGCCTGTTTTTATTTATTGGGTTGTCTTAAACAAAACTTTCGATACCATACAGAAAATAATCCCCTACAACTTCATGAGCGCCTTCTGATCTCTGAGTGTGTTACAGTTTGGTGCGCAGTTGCTGAATTTGTAATAATAGGGCTATACATTTTTAAGGAAGAAAGGCAATCGGTTACCTTCTGAAATTATGTAAAAATGTTACAAGACTTCTTCCTACCAAAGACTTAATGAATACAAAAATCAAGCTGAAAATTTATGGTTTCAACAAGATTAATTCAACTCGCTGTGTGAGGAGTTGAATTGTCACACAGCAAGACAATCAATGAATTTCCTCAGAGAAATGTTTCCTGGTTATCTTATTTCATAACTAGGAGAGATCCCACGACCTCCACAGTCACCCTATCTTGCAGCATGTGATTTTTTTCTCTGGGACATCTAAAAGCTGAAATCTTTAAACAATAGCCAAGAAACATCCATCATTTAAAAGCTGCTATGCAGCAATAAATCGCAAAAATACCATTGAAAATGACAAGAAAAGTAACGCAGAATTACTGGAAGAGGTTAAAGACCTGTATAGATAGTGAAGTTTGGCATATGAGTGACATAATTTTTAAAAATTAATAAAAGGTATGTGAAAATAAAAGGCAAACACTGTTCTTTCAGAATATATTTAATTTTTTTTTTTTTTTTTTTTTTTTTTAATTTTGTTGTAATGATTATTTTATTTATATCTCTAATCAAGGAGTATTTCTGCTAGATTCTGTATATAAAGCCTGGTAAAAATGTACTGAAAGTAACAATGGATAATAAAAATTAAAAAGATTTGTTTTTCTTGCAATGTTTTATGACAGAATCATACATAACATTTTATATTTATATACAAATAATATAAAATATATTAAAAATTATTTTTTAATAGCAATTAGTAACAGTATATAACTAATCAACAATAATTTTAATTGTTTAACAAAACTTAATCCACATAAAAAATAATATACATCAAATATAACTTACATTATTAACAGAGAAAAAGATACTTATTATTTTCTCTATTAAAGTAATAAACACCAGAATTAAATCTTCAACATGAGATTCCTTATTATGCTTATATACACATATATATATATATATATATATATATTCCAAAAAGCAATTTAACCACCAAACACAGTAAGAAAAAAACTAATACCAGTATTCGAATTTTCGCAGGATCCCGCATCATCAGTTGGTACATAATTCTATAATACATCAACAAACAGCAAAAACAATAACTTAAAAATTTATAAAACATAAACCCTAACAACCACAAAATTTCTTTCTTTTTCCTGTTTAGCCTCCGGTAACTACCGTTTAGATAATTCTTCAGAGGATGAATGAGGATGATATGTATGAGTGTAAATGAAGTGTAGTCTTGTACATTCTCAGTTCGACCATTCCTGAGATGTGTGGTTAATTGAAACCCAACCACCAAAGAACACCGGTATCCAAGATCTAGAATTCAAATCCATGTAAAAATAACTGGCTTTACTAGGACTTGAACGCTGTAACTCTCGACTTCCAAATCAGCTGATTTGGAACCACAAAATTTAAAACAACACAACTTCACTGCCATATTGGATTGATGTAAATTTAAAACTTCACACAACTTGTTCGTAAACACAGTTGCCAACTATTACAACCCAATGTGTCTTAAATTAAGACATCATTTTCAACAAAAATTTGTTGATTAATCATTTTATACTTTTGTTTAAATTTATAAATATAATATTTTTTAAGTATACCCATTTTTTTATTGTTACAAATTTCCAAAATATCTAAATTATTTTTATATCAGTAATATACTATGCTTACATTGCAACAAATGGTCAGCCATATTAGACACCCCTCTCTTTTCTGTTTCTGTAAGCATTTTAAAGTTCCACAAATCTTTTTTTTTTTAACTTTTTCTTTTGTAGAATCATGTACAGAATGATGATGCAGGATCCCGCGAAATTCAACTATTAGTATTAATTTTTTTAGGTTTTTTCTTATTGTGTTTGATGGCTAAGTTGTTTTTCAAGTTTAATTGGTACAGTAGTCAATATGTTGCAGAATTATTTGAATTTGCAGAATTATATATTTATATTAAAAAATTAATGCAAAGAAATATTGTATGTACATTTTAGTATCTCAAAATCATTCCATCCCATTATAATGAGTTGGACATTCCATTACAGAAATAAAAAAGATAATAATAATTAATTTGTGATAATGAGAAATCTCAAATTACACATTAGAACTTAATTTACTGTGAATTAATTATTTTTCATTTTATAAATTATAATTTTGATATACATGAAATACTGTGTTAGAAGTTTTTAAAATTATCTACAGTACAATTTATTTTAGTGAAAGTTATTAAAAAAAAAACTTTATCCAATTTTTGCTTTAAATGTAACTTTTTCTGAGACTGATGCTGAGAATACTGAATGTTGTGCAGATGCAGCGTTTAAGTTTTCAAATATCTCTTTTATTCATGATGATTGTATTTTTTGTAATGTATAAAAGTTTTAAATTGTTTATATATAAAAAAATATCTAGTTTTCATCCTCAAGATACAAAAACAAAAAAAAAGATAATGTAAAATAAACAAAATTCAATTTAAATCACATACACTTTCAAAAACATAACCAAAATAAAAATCTTTCAAAATCTAATTCTAACAAGTCTTTTGTTTCATAGTACTCTGAAAAAGCTTGATTTAAAGTAAAAACTAACAAATACATAAGTTTTCATAACTTTCACCAGAACTTTTATTCTTTTTTTCATAATTCAAAAGAGTAATAGGATGTCTCTCACTGTATTTATTTATAATTTGTCTAAGATTTACCTTTAAATTAATCAGAGTTACAGGAAATTTTTTTGGAATACACTGGTCTCAAAAAAATACGTAAAATACTATCTAACCTTCAACACAACGTGAAAGACTGCAATTATACAAAATAAAATTGTTTCTACATACAGTATAAGGCATGTTTTTAAAGTAAAGTCAATTTTGAATTTCCCACCTATGGAGGAGATGTAAACAGATAGAGCTTGCATAGCTACATTATTTCAATTAATAATCAGCAACACTAGTTTAATAATTTTGTAGTTTATATTCATCCATTTCTAATAAGTGTTACAATTCATGATGCCACCAAGTATGAAGTACGAGGAGTAATTTGATATTTTATGGCAAAAAACAATTCTGCAGCGGCAGAAATTCACAGGCAAATTTGTGACTATAGTACAACAGTGCTGCCGTTTATTTCAAGAAGGGCAAAACAAATATTCATGATAAAAAATATATCAGCCATCCGTCAGTTATAACTAATCATTTGACTGAAAAAGTTGACAAGAAATCCACAATTATCTTTGACATTTCATGATCTTTGATTAACGATAAAGTTTTGACAAAAATTGGGCTATAAAAAATTATATCAATTGGGTGCTAAAGATGTTAACTGAAAAAATACAAGTAAAAAATGTTGCTGTAATGTATAAATTTTTGCAGCATATGAAAATGAAGGTGATAAATTGTTTGATTATATTGTTACTGGAGATGAAACCTGGATTTCTTTTTTCAAACATCAAGACAAAGGAGCAGTCACTGCGATGGTAGCATTCACATTATCTCCTAGACTGGAGAACATTTGATAATTAAGCATATGGCTATTGTTTTTTGGAACAAAATGGGTGTCTTGCTTGTTGAATTTGGTGATTGTAGAACTACTGTGAATGCAAATATGTGTTGCAGAATGTTAAAAAATGTTAGAAGAGATATGAGAAATAATAGGATGTTGTTTCTGCATGACAATACCTAGCTACACACAGAAAATCAGATTATGAGGCAAATTAAAAAATTTTGTTGGCCTTCAATCATCCAACCTATAGCTCCCAGCAATTATAAGTTACTGATATTGGAATTTCTTGAAGAAGGAATGAAGAAGTTAGTAAAGTGCTATGAAATATATGTTAAAAGTTGAAGGCAGTTACATAAATAAGTGTAGTTTTCATCTGAAATTAATAGTCTATTTATAGTTTCAGTTTTGTTTTTATTTTAAAATGGATCTTACTTTAAAAACACACCTAGTAATGGATTTCAAAAGCAATTTGAAAATTATCTCATATCTTTATGACTCATAAGTTAATGGTTAAAATGAAAAGTATTGTATCAAGTAATAAACTTTTATAGTTTTTTTCCAATATTATTAAAAGATTAAATACACATGCATAAACATTCTGAAGTATGTTTTATATGTTAACCCAATAATATTGTAATTCTTAAATCCCCATTTTTAAACTGAAGGATCCCTATCAAAGAAAAACTGGCAGAGTATGCCACCAAAGAAAAATCAATATGTAAGAGATCAATTGAGTGGAAAATTTTGTAAAAATATTATTACAAATCTACAATAATGTATAAAGCCAAACATAGGAAAGGAAAATACTAGCCAAAATGTGAGAAATTATCTTGTTACAAAAAAAAAAATAATTAATGATGTAATAAAGAAAAACTAAGTACTAAAAAGAATAAAGAAAGACATATGAAATGCAGAGATGAAAATTGATAAAAAGAGAAAACAAGAAGATAAGCAAAAAAATACAAAAGAGACCAAAAAAATATGATTTTTCTTAAACCATTTTCTTCTAATCTAAAAGCCGTAAAAGGGATTATACAGAAGATCTAGTTAAGTATAAATTGAGGAAATATATCTACAACAGTGAATGGACTAATAATGGTGAAGAAGTAGAAAACTTAATAAATTTTTAATCTGAGTAAATGGATTTATATTTTTATTTATTTCTCATTCCTCTCCCAATGCTCCTTCCTCCATAACTTAAGCTAGAATCAATAGTATTCTAGAAATAACTGTACTAATGATACTTATAATCATTAAGCTAACAAGGAAAGCCTCACACATTGTTGTGAATTACAATTCTCTACAAATTCAGTCACAAATTGTATTCACATTAAACTAGACGTCCAAAAAAAAAACAAGGTTTCAGGAACAAATGAAATTTTTATTTTGCAGCACTCAATTTTTGCTTTATGTGTAGTCTTGAAGTGACAACAATTAAGTTTTAATTTGCAAATTCTCAGATAGCAGCTTTGTTAAACTGTTGCACAGACCAAGGTTTATGAGCCCAGCCTTCAGTACCATACAAGAGAGTACAGAATGTGTACCGATTTTCAAAAACAAAAACAGTGACTGTTGTACAAAGAATTACAGGGTGAGACAGAACTGATTAAGCAGTTGGTGGAGGGGGTAGGTAGGTGTGTGTTATCTCCATCGGTTCCATCAGTGACCCTATTTCAGTAGCCAACATGGTTTAGACCGGAGCACATCGTGGCTTTGCTGTGCATGTGAATTTTGAAAACAACTGATCTGTTACCGCAAAGAGTTTTTTGGTAATGGTTCAACATTCCGCATCACAAATGTCATTCCTAATGCGAACACAATTCGGTCCTGGGTTAGGCAGTTGGAGAAAACTGATAGTACATTAAGCTGAAGTACACATAGCTGAAGCAGTCCATCAGAATAGCCGAAAATGTGCAACTGATGAGAGCAACGATTGAACAATCGCCAAGATGTTCTGCTCGGAAGCATGCACATGTCAAACTGCAGTTTGAGGAAGGTTTTTGCATTTCAATCCTTCAAAATAATGATGATGTCTCAAGAATTGAGCCCAGCAAACTACGCCAATTGTCAAAATCTGTGTGAGCAAATGTTTGCACAGATCACTCCCGTGGCAGCTTTCTTCAGTAGTAATGAGGTACATTTTCACCTCAGTGGGGGTGTGAATAAGCAAAATTTTCACTACCGGGCTGAAAAAACCCCCAAATATTCACAAAAGACCGCTGCATTCCTTTTAAACTGACGGTGTGTTGGGTGTGCCATTTTACAATTTGGCTTGACAAGCCTGGACTTCTTTGAGGAGGAATGATGTGTAAGTGACCGTGAATTCTGAATATTGTCTCAATGTTATAAAATTTTCTGCAGCTCAAAATGGAAGAAATTGTTGAAGAAGAGGGATTGGAAGACTTGTGGTTCTAACAGGAAGGGGCCACAGCTTACACAGCCCGAAATTCACTCAATGTTTTAAGAGGAATTTTTCTTGGACATCTGATCTCTCTGAAGAGTGATGTGGGGTGGCCTGCACGGTCACTGAATTTGAACATTTTATTGGGGATATCTGAAAGGAAAAGTGTTTAAATGTTGCCCTCACACCTTACCAGGACAAAGGGAGCAGATTATTGAAGAAGTTAACCCATACCCCATAATATGTGTAAATGAGCTGTTCAAAGCTTTAGAAATCATCTCCAACAGAGTGTTACTGCTAATGGCCACCATCTTGAGGGCATTATTTTCAAAACTAAAAGATAAATGGTATGTACTGCCAATTTAAAAAATAAAAACATCTTTTCTCTCTGTATCCACGTTACTTTTACGTAATTCCTCAAAACTCCTTAATCGTTTCTGCAGCACCCTGTAATGCGATTCTATGATAGTAATTGTCAAGTGACAAAAACATACTTAAGTGGTGTGTGCAGGTTTTTTTGGAAATTAGAAGCATTTTGAAAGGACAGTCACCAGTTTTGTCAAAAACAAGTACTGAAAATAGAGAAATAATTTGAATGTCTTTCCACCAAAGTTCAAACATTCAGTTCATAGTGTTAATCATCAACAAAAAATTCCTAAAATCACTGTCCATAGTGTAGTTTATAAGCGACTGGTACTTTGTTCTCTAAACTGCAGCTACTTCATGAAATTAAACTTACCAATAAGCCACAAAATGTTCAATTTGTAACTACCATCTTGGATTTTATTTTTACTGATCATAACTATCTGCAATACATTTTATTTTCTGATGTAGCAACATTTCATGTTCTTGGTGCAGTTAATCACCTTAATTGTCGAGTGTGGAGTTCAGAAAATCTACACGAGTTGGTGGAATTTCTCTGCATGTGTCTGGAATGGAAGCATGCTTAATCGACTTTGTGGGCCATTCTTTTCCATGAGCAAACTATTGTGGGCATAGTGTATTCAGACATGTTAGAGAAATTTGTGTATTTGCAAACTGAAAATACAGAAGATCTAATTTTCCAACAGGATCATGCAAAAGTTGTGCAGGCAGTGCTCATTTGACAGGTTCCCAGATGACTGGACAGACAGAGAAGCTCTCATTGCTTGGCCTTTGTGAAGTCCCAATTCGACACTGATGGGGATTTCTTTTCGGGCTAAAAGATAATTCTAACTATCTTAAAAGATATTGTATACCAAGAAATAATCCAGTCACATGAACACCTGCACCAAAGAACCTTCGTAATAATTCCTGTAGACATGTTCTACAGAGTATAGAATGAGATTGATATTTATTTAATGCCTGCTGGGCTGTAAATGGTGCTCATATTGAGTTGCATTAACAGGTAAAAAAACTTTAGACTTTGTACTTTCATACATTTAAAAAACATACATTTTTAATTCTAAATGTAATAAAGTAAATTTAACTTAAGATTACTGAAGTTCTTTTTATGTTTTTTTTTCCTACTATTGTTTTATAATAATTCCAAAACATTATAGATTTTTAAAAGTTAAACACAGAAGTTTTAAATATAAGTAGGTAAACACTTTTCTTTAGGATAAAAAGCATAACTGCTATTCATAAACTAAAGGCCAGCGTAGTTTACAAATTTTTTCTAACTGAAGATGAGACCATTTACTGGTTTATTTAAAACTATGAAAATGAATACTCTGTTGTTACACACTTTTCTGAAGAACTAAAGACTATGCCAGGATATATTTTTACTAATCTATTTTTTGCAACTGGAACTCAAAGTAAAAAATAATAAATAGATTTTTAAAGTATTGTATTTTATAAATGCACAATTAAAATTTAAAACATCAAATAATAAAAAAAATGAGATCACTGGTGAACCTTGTGGCACATTAATAAATAAATGTGCACTTACAAAAAAAAGTTTTATTTATCTAACATCAGTAACAATTTTATTATATTTTAGTTCATCTTTATTATATTTTAAACCAATTTTATATTTCTCATTAATATGTAAACTAAAAATATACTTGAAAAAATTATATTAAATCTTTTTTTCACTTTGCTTAATAAATTTTTAATCATTTTTCGTAACTTTATTTTACTTTTTTTTATTTTTCAGTTTATAGTTTTCGCTTTTTATGAATGTTTATGAAATGGAAAAAAGCACGGTCATAATATTTTTCTTACATTGGCTGCAAGTTGTGGAGACAATTTTAAAATTTGTTGGATTTCTGAACAACCTGGTGCTGGAACAACAGCTGCATAGCAATATCCCTTCTACGGGTTCTTTGATTTTCTTTGCCGTCTTATTAAGTCTGTTTTGTTAAAATTACCAAACACTGGAAATTAGGCAATACAAACAGAAAATCATCTACTATTTCTTGGTAAGGTAAGTGATCATAACTGTTTCTGACAAATCCGAAAAGATGATTGCAACGTTCAGATATGTTACTATTCTTTGTGTGCATAATAAAAATTCAAAACATTACAAAAGGCCGATAAGAGATACAATGATTCGTGGCTGAGAAACCAAAGTATTCCTCATGACCTGCAGGGAATTTGAGGAACGCCAGCATTCCTCATGATAGGGAATAAGTTAAATAATTACTGAGATAAAACAAACAGGATTTCCTTATATACAAATAAATTAAGTAACTAAATATAAATTTCATATAAATTTCTCTGGAGATAAAATTTTCAAAAACAGTATATTTAATAAAATTAAATAGTACATCTAAGTATTTATATTTCAAAATCAAGAAAAAAATTGTTTGCTATTAACCGATTTATTACGGTGAAATATAAGATCCACCAAGTATAAAACAAGCAATTACTACCAGAATGAAGAACGGTATGTACGTCTTGAACCAAGCGCCCCAACTGAAAATAAGCAAAAAAATAAATAAATTGAATACATATACCTTTAGCATTAGCAATTGCTCTTACCAATTCAGAATGATATAATCAATCACATAATGCACAATCTTTTGTTTAAATTTTAAACGCGACAAATTTTTCGCTGCCATCAATTCCAGTACAGAATTAAAAAAATATCCATTCCAATAAATTAGTTTAATTCAACAGCTGTTTTGATAAGTGTTTTACCATTTTTTTCTGGATAAAAACTTTCCAAAATTCCAGTTAGATGGATTTTTTTGTATCAATTATGTCGGGTGAAAATTCCATCACATCTTTCCTTTAATGCTAATAATATCCTATTACATTTTCATCAGCAAAATTTACAATGCTAATATATTTATTACAAGCACATTTGGTCTGGTTACATCTTTTCTTTTGTAGTATCTCTACAAGAGAAGTTGGGTTAACAACATGTTAACTGTCAGTTAATTGTCTGAAATTCAGACAAATAAATAGCTATAATTACTAAAATAAATTAGAAAACTAGATTACACTCAAATACTTTTTCTAAAACTTTATATTTTAGGTAAAATTAATTTTTTAATTGTTTTTTAGCGTTATCTAATTTCCAATTCATTTGCACAAAGTTCATTAAAAATTATCACCATACAACAAATTAACTATTTCATTCAATATGGATCATTGCTTAAAACAAAAACAGGTTGATTTAATTCGAAATGCATTAAAAAAAAACTGTCAATTCTCTCCTCCAAGAACACTGAATTATTGAAGAAGAGTACTTAATCAAATTATTTTAAGAAATATTTATTTTCTGTAATCAATTTAGGCATAATATGCAGACAGACATATGTCACTTTATTGTTTATATACAAGCAAAGAAGGGACTCATGAATTCATCATTAACCTTTGTTATTAATGTGAAATTCTTTTAGTCAGGTCTATGAAGGAAATGACATTTAAATGGTGTCAACAACATAGTCTACATATTTATCAAGACATATGTTAAATTGAACAACTACTTTTCAAAACATGTGGACAGAAGACAATCTTGACGAGATGTTATCGAACTCCCAGAATGATCATAAAAGTAGATATATTTAATAATTTATATGGTATTTTATATTCTGAAAGATGAAAAAAGTACCTCATTTGAAAAGCAGGAAACTCTTTTAAGTATAATTTCATAGTTACTGTACTAAGTTCAAGATCTTTTTGAAGCCGTCCTTAGCGCTATAAATTACTGTAGACCAGCAGAGAAACCTGTGTAATAAACTTGTAACTATATGTTACATTTTACAGAAATTGAATGTAAGAGCTTTTTAAAAAATCAGATGGCATACTGTTAACTGATAAGTATGAAGGTCAATCAATTGGCAGTAACATTAAAAGGATAATTTGAAACTGTCTGACATTCAAGTCAGATCCCTGACATTGAAAATGTCAGCTGTTTGAAAAAAAATGTTCATTTTACAATTTCTTTGTTCATTTCAAAATGTCAGCTTTGCTTAAAACGTGTGTAAAGCTCAACGATTAATTGAAAGTATAAAGTGAAATCAACAGTGCGTACTATTGTGACATTTTACAAAATAAAGTGATAACCATAGTAAAGAGAAAACATCATGGTTCTCTCTCAAAAGGTGTAATTTTTCTGCCTTATAACTTTTGCTCATATACCTCTCAAAAGACATGGGAAGTATTCAAAGGTTTGGATTGGGAGGTGTTCCCATTTCTATCTAACAAGACTTTTATCTTTTCTATTATTATATATCTAAAAGAGTTGTTGGGTTAATGAAGTTAACTACGTCGTTATCCCTAGTTAATAACATAGTTAACTTCAAACTTAACTTCATTAATTAATGAAGTTTGTAAAAAAAATAAACAACTATACTTACTAAAATAATTTGGAAAACTAGATATACTCAAGAACGGTTTCTAAAAGTGACAGCTTTTGTAAATTGTTTTTGAGCATAATCTAGTTTCCAATCCAATTACACAAAAATCATTTACTTATATCCTGATCGCTGTAGGGAAGTAAGGGGCCTTGTGATGATTCCGGTTGCCACACCACCCCCTTTGTCCCTAGCTCTGATTGATGCGCTTTACCAATGTTATCTTTTATAACATGTCTCAGTCATCAGTATGATCTCTGTCAGGATGCCACCAATTCATATGCCTCGGCAGACATTTCCATCAGTGTATTTATACAACCTACTATCGCCTTCATATGCCTCTTCTAACCATGACCACCAACCGTAACTTACAACCCTCAACTATCAAATTAACCGATTTGACTATTAACAAAAGAGGACAAGAAAAATACAAACCGAAAATTGTACGAGATTACAACCAAATAAAATCTGCTACAAATCAAATGAACCGACACTCATCACCACTGAAAAAACCATCAAATGTTTTAGAAAATTAGGCATTGAACTGCTACTAAACACTGCCATAGTAAATGAGATGATTCTTCACAACCTAACAACTAGAAAAAGATTGCCTGCGGTTCAGTTCAGGAAAGCAATAATTTAGTATCTCTTTGATGAAATTAATCATCAGGAAAATGTTTTAACTTTGAGACCTAGATGACTGAAACATGAACTACAACGCAAAGAATGTGCAATTAGGAAGACAAGAAAGTGGTGTCGAGGTTGCTACAAGACAAATGTGATGACACATGTCAGGATATGCTAAAAACAAACTATAAAAATCTTAATATTTTGCACTAAATGTCCCTCTCAGCCTCATTATTCTTTGCTGTGTTATAATAAAGAATATCGCTACTGATTTTGGACATTTAATTTTTTTTCTAACTATACTTTTGACTAAAAATAATTGGAAACATTATTTCTTCATATATATTCTTTTTTATGTATTGTTTAAAAATAATTTGTATTTTAATTAATTGTATTTTTATTTAATTTTTTTTTAAATTGCATGAATGTACAAAAAGTTAAAAAATAAAAGATATTTTATGTTCTATTAAGTATCATTCTACTTTCTTTTACTTCCCAAATTATTGACCTCTCAATAGCCATATCGAAAAAAGTTTTGAAAACCAAATTGTATACATATAGGCTATACTGGTCACAGCAGATAGTAAAATATGAAGTGTATATGCCCGACGGCATAGTATGGCAACTTGATTTTGCCAGTCACAGGTGACCGCTTTCGCCCAATGCAATAACACAGATAACAGTGATCCCCATGGCAGTTAATGTGTTAATATAAGTTGAGATTAAAAGACAAGCACATAATAAAAAATAAACATGCATATGAAATCAATCAAATAACTGGAAAATAATTTATTAAAATACAAACCTTATATAATGACTATAAATTAATGAATTTTTTGCTAATACAATCATACCCCAGTTTTGTTTGTTATCATAATTCATTTTATTTAAAGCAAGTGCAACCATCGAATGACAATTATCGAAGAAAAGGCTGTGCTGAAAAAAAAACATATTAATTAATTAAGACAAACAAAACAAACTGTGACATAATTATTTATTATAAAATTAAGAGATTATATTTTGTTGATAATTAATTTTTTTCTTGAAATACGAGGTCTGTTCAGAAAATACCCAAACAATTTTAATTACATTCAACGGAAATATTTAGTGATGTGGTTGGCAGCATTGTGTTCCGCATAACCTCTTTTATAACCATATTGTTGGATTTTTGATATCTTGTTTAGTTTTCATGTTACTATTATTTGAGTGCAACATGTTTAAGTGTTAGTAACGATTTTTGTAATGTGCGATTTTCTGGAGTAACGATATGACTAAAAATTTTGTGTGAAACTGGGGAAAACTTTCACAGAAAAGTTTCGGCTTTTGAAACCAGCTTATGAAGATGATGCTCTGAGTTGTAAACAATGTTACAAATAGTTTTTCATGATTTAAAAGTGCTCGTCAATTAATTGAAGACAACCCTCGACGAGGAAGGCCCCTTTGACTTCAATTAATGACAACCCCAGAAAATCAATGATCTAGTGCGTGCAAATCGCTGATTGGCAGTCAGAGAACTTACAGAAGAGGTTAGCATCTCAACTGGATCATGCCATGACATTTTGATTGAAAAACTGAACGTGTATCGAGTTGCAACAAAGTTTATTCCTTGTTTGATGACCGAACAGCAGAAAGAACATCAAATGGACATTTTTCGGCAACTTCTTGAACAAACTGATGACAATAAAACATTTATGCATTGTAATGGAAGGTGAAAACTGAGTTATGACTACAACATTGAGAAAAAAGTTCAATCATCAAAAAATCACCACAAACACTTAAACACGTTGCACTCAAATAATAATAAACAAAAACTAAACAAGAATATATGGTTACAGAAGAGGTAATGGGAAACAATGCTGCCAACCACACGTCACTAAATATTTCCATTGACGCGTAATTAAAAATATTTGGTTATTTTCTGGACAGACCTCGTAATTATAAATATAACAGTAAATACATTTATTATCAATTATGTAATCCAAATGTAGAATAAACCTCCCTTACGTTATCACAGAATTATTTGATTGCAATTTTATTTCTAATTAATAAAAAAAATTATCGTATTATTAACAAAACCAAAAATGAGGTCTTTTCTGTTATATGCTTCACACCTTGCTTTTTTGTTATTTCTCGTGGATTTATGTAAAATTATGATGAATATCATTTAAATCATTATATTAAATAGTTATATAATGTTATAGTTAAATAATCTTGTAGAACTGTTACCTGAGTTGGCCTATATGGCTTACAGATAAGATAATAATCTGGAATTACCTATTTGTATGTGATATTAATAATTCGTTGTTCTGTGCAAAAAAAAATTAATGTTCCATTATTCAAAGTATTGTTTAAATTAGTTTCAGTTAGTTAAGTGAGTGGGTAGAATATGTTAAATTTTGAGAAAGTGTGTAGCATAGTTTTAAAAAGTATTTTATATGTTACTTTTCTCTGTACGGTAAGTCTGCTTTTGGATGATTTTAATTAAAAAATGGTAAAAGGAAGTTTGTATTTTGTTAATATTTTACTAATTTAAAATTTATTTTCATTTTTATAAAGTTAAGATGATGTTTCATTAGATGCCATGTAACAGTACATTGTAAAACTCTTGTTGAAAAGCTATCTTACAGACGACAGAACTATATGAGCTAAATAAAAAAGTTCTCCTGGTTTAGTGTAAACTTGCAGAGGAAAAGTACAACTAGTCTTGTGTTCAAATGATCTTAGGTTCCAAACTCTGTGAATATATGGAAAAAAAATAATTCATAAATAGTGCATAAAAAGAAAAAGATTGCAATTAACAGAAAAGAACCCTAAAATATCCTAACTTAATAATAAAAGATATTAAAAAAAGGAAGTTAAGTTAGTTAATAACTTCTCTCTCTCTGTCTGTTTGTGTGTGTGTGTGTGTGTACACGTGCATGCATGCATGTGAATATGTGTTGCAGGGGGGATTAGTACCGGGGAAGTTTGATAGTCATGTAAAGGCAAGAAATTCTGTATTATATTTCCCTTGCTTCCAATATGGGCATACACCAACATTCATAATAATTCCATAGTCAATATGATTTGTAAAAAAATGGATAAAAGAGAATTCTGTGTGGTGAAAACATTACTTTTTGAAAAGTAAAACCATACAGGAAACTAAGCCATCCATGATAAAATGATGGAGGACAGAAGGTTGAAAGTACACAAGATCATTAACTCAATAAGTATCTTAAAATATGCAAAAATTGTCTGCAAGAAAAATTCTATATTTGCTTAAAATTAATCAAAAGTATGAACAAGCAAATATTTCTAAAAACAGCTTGGGCCTTCATTAACATAACTCTGAAGAATTTTTGTTATATCTCATAACAGTTGATAAAAATCTGAAACATCACTACCAATCTGAAATCAAGAAACAGTTAACATAATAGTAGGATGCAGTCAGGGAATTTGCTCCAAAAGCAACGAAAATGTTTCTATCATTAGGAAAGGTGGGTGACTTCTGTCTTTAGAAGTGCTGATGGCACAATCTTCACTGACTATCTAGAGAAGGATAAAGCAGTAACTAAGGATTTTTCCTGGATCATCTAAAGGAAGAAATAAAGAAAAAAGACCACATTTGACAAAAAAAAAGTTTCTTTCTTACAAAGAAAATGCACTAGAGTTATTCTGAAATTGTGATAGTAGATTGTTCAAATTATACTACATAATACTTCTGTATACCCATTAACACACCAGATTATTGTCTCCTTTCAAAAAAGAAGTGGCTTGATGGGTGAATAAAGATTTACACAAAATGATGATGTTATTACCGAAATATCTAAATATTTTGAAGACTTGAATAAATCAAAAGACAAGGATGGAATTGAAAAAACTTGAACATGTTAAACTAAATGTATAGGCTAGCTTGAGAGCAGATTATACTGAGAAATAGAAAAAATAAAATTATCTTCTTTATTTTTCTACAATTTTTTCAAATACCTCTTGCAACAGTATAATCATAAAAAATATAGTTTCCCTCTGAGCAATTACATCTTTTAGACAGCTTAATAGAAAAAACTATATATCATATTAAAACTTGTTTGTTAATATATTATTTTTTGAAAATTTCAATTTATTT
The DNA here is from genome assembly GCF_047948215.1 of Lycorma delicatula. Taxonomy (NCBI): domain Eukaryota; kingdom Metazoa; phylum Arthropoda; class Insecta; order Hemiptera; family Fulgoridae; genus Lycorma; species Lycorma delicatula. The sequence continues at coordinate 44,387,943 of NC_134467.1, forward strand.
AAAAAACATAACAAAATTTTGGTAAATTAGCCTTTTACCTTTTTTGATGAAAATGAATTTCATCACTTATTCCATACCTTCATTACTAGTATACTTCAGTTAAAACAGCTGTACAAAAAAAAAATACAATATCTGCATTGTATTTTTTATCTTACAGGAAGCAACTTTATTACTTTTTATTTTATAAAATACATCCATTACAATGGAAATTCTTATGTTCCAACTAGACATAACATAACCTAAAAACTCCAGTTTCATTCTAAAACTTTATACAAATCTAAATCTTAAGCAAAACATTGTTGCCAGTTCCATGCTCCAATATATTCTGAAAAATATTAAAATCAACTATTTTACAGGTTATAAGCCACCTTACATACCATTCTAAAACTAAATATCATATACACATATAACATTCACATACAAGGTTATATGCATACCATTCTAGTTTTATAAACATCAGCTGCCTCTGAAATGGCTTGATCCCAAATTGATGCACCTCCAGCTACTTTTTTTGGATCTAACTGCCAGTATTTAACCGGGTTACCAAATCCCATATTATCTTCACCGACATAAAACGGTCCAGCAAAATCCCTAATTATTCCAGTTGAAGTACATATACCCATATGACCAACGAATGGAAAAAGCCATCTAAAACATAATTATTTCATTTAAAAACAAACAAACAAAATGTACGATATAAATTGAACCAATGTACAGGTATATTAGCTGATACATGGAGTGTGTGTGTGTGTGTTCCAAAGTGTTGGTAGATGTGTAATAAACAACAGCAAAATTTGAAAACAGAAAAATATTTTATTAAAAAAAATTTATTTTATTTTCCTCATCAATAAATAGGTATAAAAATACTCATACTACGTCTACTTATTTTATGAATTTACAGAATGTTAGAATCTAAGAGACTGAAATAAAATAGACTAAAATTCAGGTTTACAGAATTAACATAACATTTAACTAATGTGATTGTGTTACCATCACAATCACAAAAACAACAAATACAATTAATTATTAGAAACATTTCAATCCATGCAACCTCACATAAATAATCTGTTTTTGAAAATAAGATCCACAGGCTGCTCAACCTGAATATCACACAGTACTCAAAATGATAAGATCCCTCATTGACACATACATACACAAAATAAAGATTAAAAAACAAAAGATACATCATATTAACAGTCATGGAAACTATCTTATATATTAAATACCCTATTATACATGAAAAGCGACCACTAAATAAACACTATAAATCATAAAGTGAACTGTTCTCAATGAAACCCCTCTATATTGATGAAATAAAATTATTATCAAGTAAATATAATGATTTTTTTTTTTTATCTAAATAATTCTGGCTCTACTAAAACTTCAAACCTTTGTTTACAAACACAACCATAACCTAAAATAATAAATAACATCGAAATTATTAATAAAAAAAAAAAAGTATTACTGTAAACAAAAACTCTTCTCTAAAAGCTACGTATAAACTTACGTTAAAAGTGGTATTGGTGTCCACACAACACAAAACGGATATTTCACATTTTTAATATCAATACTAGGATGCAAAGCCATGTCTTCCTCAATCCAGTTCGTGTTATTATACAAATCTGGATGCATATTACATTTAATTATTCAACATTTCCAAAATAGTTGTTATATAACAAAGAAAGTATATAGGTTTGTTTTATTTTTTATATCATATAATTTATAATATTCCGCGACTTACTCAACGACCAAATTGATAGCCTACTGAACCCTCAATCAAATTAATATTATCGATATATCGTTTTGGTTTAATATTATCGATTTCATAATGGTCAGTAAGTGCCATAACAGTTAATCGTAAATTGCATAATCCTTAAATGAATAATTCATTTTCCCAGACATTGAGGATTACACAATATTTTTCTAAACATTTTATATCTTTACCTTAGGATTTGTTTCTTCGCGGTTTAGCTCTTAATGGCTGACCCAAATGATGAGGTTTGCTACATAAATTTGTAGTTGAGTAATTACGTGTTATTAAATCTGATCGTTAATACTTGTATGAATATAAATAGTTTTTTTTTTTTAATTTTTACTCATTTGATATTTAAACGAATGAAATAAAATTTAAATCCAAATTTTTTGTATGAAAAATTCTATTGTAGGTTTTACCTACTATAACATTTTTATCATTAATACACTTGATACAAAGTTTAATTGAAGTTTTAATGAATAAAAATTATATATTCAAATCACACTGTTTCAGTCTTAATAAAATGCTGAGCTTGTCATCGCTATTAAATATTAAAATGTATATATATATTATGGTGGGACTCTCTTAAAAAGTAGAAAACGTGATTTCAAGCAACAAAAATTGGGTATCACATAATTGTTTGACGCTAATAAAAATAAATCATGTAGACCAATCGTACAATCTGATAAAAATAGTTAATTTTAAAAACAACATCCACCTTTTACAAACCAGACAACAAAACTGTTTTTGTATAACTCAACGCAATATTTCAGCTTATGAGAAAGGATTTTGTTTAACAAACCTAGTTTTATGGAACGCGAAAATCCCGTTTTGGGGTTCACAATCAGCAGAGGAAGGATGTTTAGGAGGTGTGTTCAAAATCTACGCCTTGATGTAGTTTCGGGATTTCAGCCGACATACTGGCCTACGGACCTAACGAAGATCTCGGATTTACTTGATTTTTTTATCACTTTAGTTAAATTATCTACATACACTGTGGTAAAAAACAGCTATGATTCGACGACGGACCACTCGCCCGTTTTACTTACACTGAGCACAATGGTTTTGAGGAAGAAAAGAAGACGTATCCTGCATACGAAACAAACAAATTGGGTCTCCTATCAGGAATAGATCAAGGAGGAACTGATTGACTCATTTCTGCTCGATACTCTTGAGAATATAAACTATGCAACATACTTTCTAACGTTGGTCATGCAGGAAGGTGAACGACGATCTACACCAAGTTCATTCGACCAAAGACAATACCTATCTGAGAGAAGTGATAGATCTAATTGGCTAAAAATGGTGTCTTAGACGAAATTGGCAGCGATTCAGGAGGCCAGAAGACAGAACACTTCTTAACAGGACTGCGCGGAGGCTGAGGAAGTTGTTGAAGGCTCTTAGAGACGAAACATTCAAGGAATACATCGGAAATCTTTCTAACCTGAATAGAGACGGATGCATCTTATGGAAGGCTATGAAGAGGCTACAACGATCCACAACTACGCTACCTGCATTACAGAGACTTATTGGATCATGGGAGAGGAATGAAAAAGGGAAAGCTAATCTATTTGCTTTACACTTAGGCGAAACTTTCCAACCTCACAATGAAGAGGGTCCCATTGACGAGAATATTAAAGACTTCTTAGAGAGCCCAATCCCAGTCAGCTTTCTGATTAGACCGATCTCAATAAGGGAGTTATTGAAGTTAATCAACCAGGGAAGGTGACTAAAGAAACCCCCAGCTTTTGGCTTAGTGATGCACAAAATGCTTGTCATACTACCCCTTAAAAGCATCATGTACATTAAGGATCTCTTTAACTCTGTCCTGCGGACGTCTTACTTTCCAGCGGAATGGAAGGTATCAGAGGTGGTAATGATCTTGAAACCAGGGAAGCCTGCACACGAGGGTTCTTCTTATAGGCCAGTTAGTCTCCTACCGATAATATCTAAATTATTTGAGAAGCTGTTACTTTGTAGGCTTAGGCCAGTTTTGGAGGTTGAGGAGGTAATTCCAGAACCACCAATTTGGGTTCAGGTACGGCCACTTCACCATTGATTAATCCCATAGAGTCATTAAGGTCATCAGTAGATGTCTGAAGGAAAGAAAAATTCTTAGACATCCAGCAGACCTTTGATGTGGTATGGTTCCCTGGCTTGCTCTATAAATTAAAATTAAAACTTCTTCAATCATACTAACTTGTCTTATGGAATTATCTTCCAGGAAATTATTCTCTCTCTTTGAGGAATTATTCTCTCAGCTAAGATGTAATGATGAGTTATCGAACTTCTTGACATTAGGTCGGGTGTTCCTCAGGACTCTGTACTAGGTCCTATGTTATATTCGATATTCACTGCGGATCTTCCAACCCTGGAAGGTTGCATCATCGCCACATTTGCCTATGACACTGCTATCCTTGCCGTTAATGAAGATACAGCTCACGGGAGCTGCAAATTACATTAAACCTTGTCTGTCCATGGCAGAAAAAATGGAAGATTAACGTTAATCAGGATCAATCAAAGCATGTCACATTCGCTATGAGAAAGGGTTACTGTTCCATTGTGTACATGGATGGTGTCTTAATACCACAAACAAAGATTGTGCGGTACCTAGGACTTCATCTAGATTGGCGTTTGACCTGGAAGTGTCACGTAAGAATGAAAAGAAAACAATTGAACGCGAAGTATAGGGAACTACATTGGCTGCTGCAGAGAAACTCACACCTCACGTCCAATAAAGTTCTGATTTACAAAGTTATTCTACGTTCAATCTGGACTTATGGCGTGGAGTTGTGGGGAACAGCAAGTAATAGTAACGTAGCTATCATACAACGCTTCCAAAACAAGGTAACGAGAATAATTGTAGAGGAACCATGGTTCACACGGAATGATGAAAATCATGAATATCTGGAGCTTCCGACGGTTCGTGAAGTTATGAAACAACACAGTGTTAAATACCAACCACTAGAAAGAAAATCATGTCAAACACAAGCGATCAATCTGCTTGATAACAGCAGGGACATCCGAAGGTTGAAACGTATTCATGTGCTTGACTTAAGGCTGCTGATGACAGTTTGCAGTACTATCGTCAAATCTAGTGATATTATTTTTTTTTTTTTGTATCAACAAGTTATTTTGCTTTTTGTTCGATTAGCTATCACTTGATATTTGTTTTTTTTTGTTTTGTTTTTTTTTTAATATCTATTTGTTTTTTGGTGTTTATTTGTTAAAATGTTGTTTTTATGTACTATGAAGTGTTAGCAGAAATATTTTTTTCTGATGAACTTTAAGAATATTGATTACTGATAACTATTATTTTCAATTGACTTCTTATGGGAGTTCCTTAAGAAACCCTTATTATCAAACGATTTACTTATAGTTCCACTTAAGGAGCCGATTGCAAATATGTTGGTTGTAGAAAAAAAATATTATAGTTGATTATGAAACAATCCCGAGATTCTGTTTTAATATTATTTATTTCATTTTAGTTAGGTCATGTTCCCAATCGTTGAACATATACTTCTTAAAAAAGGTTAAATAGTTTTAAGACAGCAGCTGGATGAGAGAATATATACTTATTATTTATATACTTTTTTTTTTTATTTGAAAATATGTTTCATTTGCAGTATGAATTTATATTAAGAAAAATATTACGCATATTATCATGTTTTCAGTTACATATCGTAATGAAGCAATTTGTGCGGTTGGCACGAACTATTGAGTTTCTAAACAGTTCTGAAGTTACTTTGGGTTTGTGGCATGAGTTGAGTAAGTATTGTATTTATTTATTTTTTTAATTATAGATTAATTATCAGATTGATTGCCAAAAATATTTTTGTTTTATTGTCATATTTTAATTACATATATAAAATGATTTAAGTATCCTTATTACGTTGGATGGAAGTTAAATGTTCTTCCCCCTGAAATTGTTATCATTATTTCGGTATTTAATGTCTCTGCAGTTTATATAACAAAATTTTGTCATTCATTAATATAATATGTTTATTGTACATTATTTAGTTGTATTTATTTATTTCATTTAATATACAATAACATAACCGTACCTACAAGAACAAAATTGTTCGCCAGTATTGGTTTCATTTATAGAAAATTTTCATTCAGATTATTAACGCACCAATTAATATCTATACATTATACAGTGTGCTTATTGTCTATATTGAACATAGTAAAACCGATAATGGCCTACAGAATTGGATATTGAACATGCAAAAAGATATTATTTACATTTTTATTTAATTATGGTGAAAAATTGATAATAAATTTTTACAAATTTGAAACCCAAATAGGTTTAAAAATGATTTAAAATATTTCATCTGTTGTGCAGTTTTTTGATTTCAAATGTAAGTTTGACAAATATACACATATTTGAACAATTATTTTTAATCTGTGATTCATAGAATATGGTGTCTAGGTTAAAATCTTTCTTACATTAAACATTATTTAAATACTGAATAGCAGGTGGTAAGCCAAACAAAATTGTTTCACCAAATTATTAATGTTAAATCTATAAACCATTAAGTAAAATAATATATATTTATGTGTTTAACTGTTAGTTATTATCTGTAATAAATGATTATAACATCCCTACCAGTTCCGAAACATAACAAAGGTTATTTAGCCATAAAATTTTACTTAAAAACTTAGTTTTACTATCAAACAAACACTAGAGAATAGAATCATTATAACCGTTTCATGAAGCAATGAGGAGAGGTAGTTTTGAAATCAGTTCAAATTTATAAAATTGAAAGTGTCTCTGTGTTTGTTAGGAATTATTTCTGAGTAGTTCACCAATTTTTAATTAAAATTTAAGATTGTTTGATTATAGATGTAATTCAGAATTATTCATCTTATCATTTCAAAATTTTATTACAGAGCCCCTGTCCCCTCTCTTGATCAGAAATTGTTTTCATAATTTTCTGATTTAGTAATGTTTTAGTTAAAAATTAACAAGGAAACATACGTTAATCTTACAAATTTTAAACAACTTTTGTCAAATTTTTTAAAAATAAATTAAATTATATATTTAAATTATTTTGTTATTTATAGAATGCTATATGGTACTTATGCATTAACCAGCATGCATATTATTTTAAATAATTTTCTTATTATTGTATGTTTTTTATTTATCTAATGCTAGTCTTAAAAGTAATTTAAGTAATTAAAAAAAATATATAAAAAATTTGTTTAAAATTTTAAAAAAAAAATTATAAAATAATCATTTCATACTGTGTCATTCATATGGGGGTCACAAAAGAGATATTCCTTTAGTATTTTTCTAAACAGTGCATTTTTTTGGAAATTTTTGCCAAAACATGAATTCAGCTAGGTAGGATTTCAAGTGGTATCAAGCAGTACCCTGGTGTTTTTTGTTCCTCCGTTTAAATGATCCCCACATTCTTTCGATATGCTGAGTATGTGATCCCATCTCTGGGTCGATGATTGTAACAATGGTTAATTTGTAGATGTGTGTACTATCTCAAATTCATTTTGGTGATAACCATGCCAGCAGTCTGATACGATGTTTGATCCCATTTCAACTTTTTCTGTAATTTCCAAGCAGCATTTTTGCAGAACAATCAATTACTTAGACAATGAACATTTGGTTTAATTCTTTGCAAATTCCCCCAAAAATCCACTATTGTGGAAGAACCCTGCTCGCATTATTTTTGCATCATAAACAGCCTTTCATCAATCTCCACGACTGTGCCATTACCATCTATTTTGCCCGTCGGAAACTGATGTACAGTAAAAGCACATATTTCTCTTATGTACATATTCCAATTGACTACAGTGCGTTGACTTATGTTCAATTGTCGATTGCATAAATCTACTGAAATCAGTTCCTCGCACCAACAGTAGATAAACCATATAACAGTAGTAATCAGAAGCCTACTATCCTCCAGCCTGTTTCCAACACAAAATTTCTTAGTTTCATTACAAACTCTTTTGTTACATTTCCATTTCACACCATAAGTGAAATGTAATTTCATGTCGTGATCGTGTCTGTATTTTCAGGAATGTAACGCTACTCCATATTCATGTAACAAATGTACCGCTGCCTCTTCAGTATTTGGTAGCTGCCATAAATTCATTACTGTTACTTGTTACAATAGAAGGAAACTGAATGATAAAAACACAACAGCTAATTAAACTAAATAAGAGAATATTGTTATTGCAATAACAAGTAGATAATGAGAAATAAAGTAACTTTGATAACAGCACACACCATAAAAATAGTAATATATAATAGCTATATCTGTAAAATAATAGTTTTATATAATAGCTATATGTTATATAATATTAACTATTGTGTTATATAATAGCTATAAATGTAAAAAAAATATGTGTGTCGGTTAATGTAGAAGTACCAGTAAAAATAACAAAGTTATATGTAGTTAGAGCAGGACTATAATTTAAATCTAATGTGACTATTTACATATTATCTACATCTGCTGGTGTAAACATATATAAACTGGGACAGACAGAAATACAAATCAGTAGATTTGTATTTTATGTATTGCTGCAATACATAAAATTACACAATTTTATGTATTGCAGCAATGAAGATCAACAAACAGTGTATAGGATGGTTTAATACAGCAAGAGCAGACATGTACGGCAGTACAGACCTATTCAATTTCCAAGATGAACCATTTATTCCAGGAAATATACAAAGATATGATATAACTAGTAGAACTAAGTGAAACCATAGACATGACTGAACCAGCAAGTAGAATGTCAAGATAATCTGACAGTAATAAACAAAAATGGTACAACGATCTACATTGCAATACGAACACTATATAACTCAGTTGAACTTATACAAAAACCAAATAACAGATATAACAACAGTAGCCACAGAAACACACAGTCATAAGTTTGCACCGGATCCATTACAGGAACTGAATTCTGTTTTCCAGCTGTTGGTGGGGAGAATGGGAAAGTTATCTAAATGATGCTTGTCAATGCCAGTTCTCAGATTATAAGAAAGAAGATGTGGGATGGGCAGACATATTAATGATATTGAACTCAAACTACAAAATGAAAAAGACTAGCTACAATTAGGTCACAACAAAACAGAGGTGTAATGCTATGAGATGAAAATGGAAGAAGAGATAATACTAGCAATAACAAAAGCAAAGACAGAAGCTCAACAGATACTCACTACAGACAATGCACTTCCACCTTGAAGGTTTATTGTAGAACAAAATAATCAGTAATAATACATATAATGACAGAAAGAGGCAACATGAAACCAGCCTGAACTATCCATGTCAACTGATAAAAAGAAATTGTAGTGAAAGAGAAAAAGCGATATTAGAAAAGAAACTAAAACAAAGAATAAACAAACAAGGACAGACATGTACAGCGACAATACGGACAACACAGAGAGGACATAATGAGAAACCAGAAAATAGTGGAGATGATTTAAAATGTGGATTCACATTTATCATCCACAATAACAACCAAAACGCAAACTGGCAACAAACATAAAAGAAACTGTGCAAACAAGAATCCCAATTCACAGAATTCGTCTTGTGATAAACAAGCAGGTAATAGTACAAGAACAAGAGACAGAATTGGAAGATATCAACAATGTAACTGTGCAGGACTGCAAAAATATATATATCACAACACAGAAGATTTACAATCATAGGCTATACATTCTGCATTATATCTGTAATGGTATAGGTACACCCAATCAGTTTGGGGCTAGAAAGTCAACAAAATTAATTAATTACAACAAGAGCTGCAAAAATATATAGAAACAATAGACACGCAAGAAAAAATCGTAGACTTCAAAGATTGTAAACAATATTGGGAAGACAAAAAAGAGAATAGGAAACGACAACATAGTAAATGTAATATATAACCTAACTTACGAAAACAAAATAACATCTGTATCAGAATGGCGGATAAAAATTGAAAAAAATCAAAAAACAACTAATAAAAAAATTCAGTCCAAATATGGAATCATACATACAAAAATTAATAAGATACAATAAACAAGAAAGAGTAAATAAAATCAAAGATCATTCATTAAAAAAGGTAATTATAAACACATATAAATTTCATATAAAAGACTAGGAACTAGAAGAAGCTAAAAGAAAACTAGATTGCTAAAAGAAAACAATATAAATCTAATAGAACTTTTTGTGTGAATGGAGGTATTAAAACTGAAGTGATACAAAAAAATAAATGGGCTAGTACTATATGGACAAACAAATGCAGAGTTATCACTAATAATAGACAATCTAATAGGACCAACACACTCAGAAGAAATATCAAAAGAATGAGACAGTATTAGATTCCATGTATACCAATTACCAAATTCACCTGGAGCATTATTTGAAGAACCAATATTAACGCCGATAAATGTAGGAAATTACTACTGGAGGAGAAAACAGTAAAATCAGATATAAAATGCAAATACAAGGAAGGAGTCAACAAATTACCAATATACATCATGACAGTAACACCTACAACAAACTGCAGACGGAAACGAAGAAATACAAATAAACCAAAGAATTAAAATATTTACATTTACAAAAACCGATATTCCATAGAGAAGGATACATCTCAAACAGAAATGTAACGAGTAGTAGAATAGAAAAACCACCAGGAATAATAATGAATAATTGTTATAGGTACATAGGTAATAAAAATTAAATTGTACGATAAATTCAGATTATTTTGCTACGTTTATCTTTTAAGAAATTGAAAATTACTGCTTTTTATATTGCATTAATCATTTGAATTGCATTCTTATAATATCAGGCAATACATATTGCAAAACTATAGATTATTACTTAAAAATCTATAAAACAAAATAATCTTCTAACCACATAATAGCAGAAAAAGATTACTTAGGTATTTTATTCTTTGCATTTAAGAATTCTATATTGAAAAAAAAGTGTGAATGAGGGAATGTTGGTAAAAATAACAAAGTTTAGTTACAATAGAACTATAATTTAAATTAATATAAATATGAAATGATAAAAGTAGACTTACCAAAATTATTATAAATATTTTATTAATTTTTAATATGCATTTAACATTAGCCTAGTTTATTTGTTTTTTAATGCAAATATTTGATAATGTTTTTTCCTGTAGAAGATGAATACAAAATTTGATGATTCATTTGTGGAAGAGCCATTATGTGTTTACATCAAACAAGAAATTAATCAAGATGAAGTGGAAGATAATGGATGCTTATATATGCCAGATGTCAAGTTGGAAAAAGATCAGACATCTGATGATGTAAGTTTCATAAAGATTTGTTGTGCTAAAAGAAAATAACAAGAATATTCATTTTTATAAAAAAAAAAATTATTTTCTTCTATGAGGGATGTTCAGTAATTAACAAAAAAAATTGATGTATGAAAAAATTATTTATTCAATGACAATAAAACTTATACTACCTTTCAACATAGTCTCCAGCAACATTTAGACACTTGTTCTACTGTTCTGTGAGCTTTCTGATTCCTGTAGCGTAGAAGTCTTTACCTTGCTGTTTGAATCATTTGTGTACCATTTTTTTTTTTTATTGCTTCGTTGTCGTCAAACTTCTTGCCATGTAAGACATCTGAGTGGGTTAAACAAATGAAAATCGGATGGGATGAGGTCTGGGTTGTAAGGAGGATGTGGCAACATCTCCCAAATAACTTCTCAAGTGTTTCTCTCATTTTCTGAGCAGTGGGGTATTGTCATGCAAGCGAATCGCATATTTTGAGAGCACCCTGTTGTGTTCATCTTATTGCAGGTCTCACTTTCTGTTTGAGCATGTTAGAGTAGTACTCACTGTTCACAGTATGTTGCTTCCTCTAAATAGTCACTAAAGATTGGGCCTTGTGTGTCCCAGAAAACCGTCAACATGACTTTACCAGCTGATGCGTGACTTTTGAATTTTTTTCAGTGGGAAAATCTGGATGTTTCCACGCAAGCTTTTGCCATTTGGTGTTGGGCTCAAGATGGTGTATCTACATTTCTTACGTAGAAAATCATTCCCTTCTGCTTCACACCGTTCTTTGAGCTCTGAACATATGCGAATTTGGGTGTCTTTATGGGCCTCAGTCAGCTGTCTTGGAATCCATCTTGAAACATGTTTTGGGATAATTCAACATGTCATGAATGATTGAATGTGCATTTCTAACACTAATATTACATAATTTAGCAATTAGGAAAATTGTAACTTTCTTGTATTTTCAAATAAGATCATTTACGCAATTTTGCAGCGGAGTAGTCAAAAGCTATCGGAACTGGTCTTCCAGAGCGCACACATGTTCTGCCTGAATTAAACTGGTCCACCCACTTATACACGTTACTGCGATTTAAACACTTTTCACCATACTGTTTCAACATTCTTGAGTAAATATCCACCGGTTTTACACCTGATAGCAAAAATCTTATCACTGAATCTTATTGATAAAAACGTTTCAAACAGAGCCGACATTCTGAAATCAACAAGAGAGGTTATGTTTACATTAATTACTATCTAACAGTTGATTAAATTTGTTCCCAAGGTTGCCAACTTGACTCAAAAAGTTTCTTTTGTCATTGAATGAACTGTTTTTTCTCTATTTCAATTTGTCTCTTTAATATTGAATGCCCCTCATATGTTGAAATTGTCCTCCACATTTGTGACATACTTATGTCAGTGTTCCATCCGATCTCAAAACATTTGTGGAAAATAGTTTTTGATAAAGCCTTAAGTTCACATAATGATCTTTTTCTTTGATTCAGCCATCATAACAAATGACTTTCCTTTTAATGTTCTCTTAATCCATGGGAATAAAAAAAAACTGACAAAAAAGTTGTAATACTTTCCCTGACATTGTTTTTTTATTCTTATATAGTTGAAAAGTTTTTTTGATTTATGGAAAAAGTTAACTAAAATTTATTTTTTGTGGTGGGGTAATTTGTGATGAAGTTTTATTGTTAAATTATTGTTGTATGTTTAAATGAACCAAAAAGTTTTAAACATCTAAAAAAGGATTTTTTTTCTTATTCTACTATGATTGGTGATTTTACCAACAAATTGACCAGTATGCATGAGTCTGTACAAAATTTCATCAATCCATTAATCCATAAAGCTTCAAACACGCCAACACATTTACACATGTATGTATGAACATTCCTCCTACTTTTTTGTTGTTTTTTTTTGGTCATGAATAGTGAAATACAAAAAACTCATACCCAGTTTTTTGAATGATTACTACAATAATTTCCTTTTTCAACATAGATCAAGTGCTATGATGCCAGGAAAATAAAAAAGTGACAGGGTGCCATGTCTGAAGAATATTGAGGATTTGGCATCAGCATGGTGTTATTTTTTGCCTTTTTTTTTTTTTTTTGTCTTCAGTCATTTGACTGGTTTGATGCAGCTCTCCAAGATTCCCTATCTAGTGCTAGTCGTTTCATTTCAGTATACCCTCTACATCCTACATCCCCAACAATTTGTTTTACATACTCCAAACGTGGCCTGCCTACACAATTTTTCCGTTCTACCTGTCCTTCCAATATTAAAGCGACTATTCCAGGATGCCTTAGTATGTGGCCTATAAGTCTGTCTCTTCTTTTAACTATATTTTTCCAAATGCTTCTTTCTTCATCTATTTGCCGCAATACCTCTTCATTTGTCACTTTATCCACCCATCTGATTTTTAACATTCTCCTATAGCACCACATTTCAAAAGCTTCTAATCTTTTTTTCTCAGATACTCCGATTGTCCAAGTTTCACTTCCATATAAAGCGACACTCCAAACATACACTTTCAAAAATCTTTTCCTGACATTTAAATTAATTTTTGATGTAAACAAATTATATTTCTTACTGAAGGCTCGTTTAGCTTGTGCTATTCGGCATTTTATATCGCTCCTGCTTCGTCCATCTTTAGTAATTTTACTTCCCAAATAACAAAATTCTTCTACCTCCATAATCTTTTCTCCTCCTATTTTCACATTCAGCAAATAATCACAAATTATTAGTTAAGCATGAACTGGAGGATTATCTTGGTACAAAATTCAAGAATTATTTGTCTACATTTCTGGTCATTTTTCAAACTATCTCACATAAATAGCATAATATTGCTAAGCGATTCTGTTTTCGGGCATACCTTCTACCTTCTCTTTTTCTGGCATTTGCCATTTTTTTATTGATTCGAGTACACTTGCTAAAGTCAATATATCTAAAACAGAATGCAGTGATTGAAAAAGTGAGCGTTAATGACAATTGTTGGGATGATATTGATAAAAGTATTCCGAGTAAGTTAGCAGTAAAAGTTTTTCATCAGAAGTATGAAACTGAATATTGAGGATGAGCCTAGCAGTAATCAACCATTTTTGTGATTTATAAGAAGCACCAATAGGGAGTAAATGAATTACTTCAAAATGACAATCACACAGCAGCGCATCATCGCCTAAATGGGCATGTCAGAAGAATGAGTATGTTACTTCATTGCACAACTAGGCTACTATAAAAATGATTCACTGTTAAAAGAAATTTATAGCTGTAAATTGTGACTGTATAGAAGAATAAATAAGTTTTTTAATAATGAAATATACTTTCATGCCTTATTTGTTTTGTTTGACTATCATTTGTGAGTTATAACTGTAGATTACATTTCAGCCGTCCATCGTAACTACATTGTATGTTTGACTTTATATTCTTGTTTAGAAATTAAGATTAGAAGTTTTTTTATAAGATTAGGTTATCTTTATTTATTTATTTAATGAAAGGGTATAAATATTATTTTGAAATAATATATCGATGGATTTTATGAAATTGTAATCCTAAATATTATTATACTTTTAGGAGAAGCTTTTGGATATTTCAGCATTTCTTAACACTATAATTTCTAAGTTCTTATACCCATCTCTTTTAAAGATGAAAATTATATTGATTTGACTGTGAATTTATGAATAATTGTACTACACTCAGCACAACAGCTGTTCTGCTATAAACAAACTGCTTTGGTATAATAACAACTGACTAACTGCCATAATGCTGTTCAGTCTCTGTCCAATAAATGAGGCAGTCAATAATAAGGATTCACTAAACAAAGACCCTTCATTATCACAGCATTTATGACAGCGGTATAGATTTACTTTTACAAATGTAGCAGTTGTTCCAAGAAAACTGTGTGACATTAAAACAGTTTTGTACATCTTAAAAGTGAGTAAAAATAAACTGGATGATATTATTAATTTAAATAAGTAATAAGTTGTGAAATCACAGTTTAATATATGAAGGCGGTCCAGAAAATAACTTACGTTTGTGCCTAGCATGGAGATGGGTGAGGATAGAACCACCATCTTGGGATCAAAATGTTTCTACACTCAGTATGCATCAAGCTGTCATAGCGTGTTGATCGTGATTTTTCTAATTTGTTTATTGTGAATTATTGAAATGTGCGCTTCAATAAAAAATCCTGTGAGTTGTGAGATGCATTCAGTGGTAGGTTTTTACCAATTTCAATTCATTGGCAACTTTGTGAGGTGTATGGAGATGGAATGAGTGAAGGTGAACTGAGGCAGTGGTGCATTCAGTTTAAAAATGGTTGCACTAGTGTTCATGATGAGGACCACAGTGGTCAGCTTAGCCTTGTGACTGATGAAATGTTGATGAAAATCAACGATAAAATTTGTGAAAATTGCCGCATTATGATTAGGGAACTCTTGCTTTATTTTTCCCAAATTTCACCAAGTTTACTGCATGAAATTGTATCAGGGAAGCTTGGTTATCACAAGTTGAGTGCCAAAAATCTAAGGCGGCAGATTTCTACAGAGAAGGAATCGAAAAAATTGTGCATTGTTATGATAAGAGCCCCAATTTAAATGGTGACTATGTAGAAAAATAATTTAAGATTGTCCCGTTCTAATGTGTATAATAAAATTTTTTTTCTTTTATTTGGTTGGTTCTTTATTTTAACATGTAAGTTACTTTTCTGGACAGTCCTCATATAAGCAGTAAATTTAGTTGTAATGCATAATATAATCTCGCACCAACTAGAAATCATTGGTTAAACAAAAATTGCCAGCTTAGCTTACATCAATTGATATGTTTTCCCACAATTCATTATCATATGAAATCATGTGTTGCATAGCTTATTTATATAAAAAAAGATTATGAAAAAATGTTCATGAGCTCAAAATTCATGAGACACTTATTTTGCATATGTTAAAGCACTTTTGTATTCTTATATATAATAGATATATATATCTATATACATATCTATTATAGTTGTGCTGTTACTAGATAGATTAGAAATGCTGCTTCTTAAATAATGGAGCAAAATAACTAAATTGTTTTGTGCTGTTTAGAATTATTATATTATATTTTGGAATAATAACCTGCATTCTCTCTAAATTTGTTTTCTCACATCAAATAGTATTTATTATTAATTTTTTTTTTTTTTTTTTTTTTTGTTACAGAAAATAAATCCGCAAGTAAGTGATTTATTGGAAAATGAAATTCCAGTATGCCCTGAGGTTAAAGTAAATGTTAAACATGAAGTAGAAGAAACTTTGTTTGTATCGGTTATTAAAACTGAAGATGCTTTGACATCTGGACAGGTAAGTTTCTTGTACTTGGGTGTTCTTTTATAAATGATTTTATCAAAGTCACTGTAGTGTTTGATGCGTTTTTCTATTATTTTCTTTTATGTTTGTATGGATATTATATATGTATATTGCTACATCTTTAATGATTATTTTTGTATGTTATCTTTTACTAAACTTAATTGTTTAAACCTCTGTAATTTTCATTCAATATCAGCTTTACTGACACTGCATGTTGTAATAAAGCTTTAGTATATGATGGTTCTCTGTAGTTCTTTTAATAAATTCTTATTTGCTTTAGAAGTATAAGTATGACAAAATGTCACAAAAAAACGGGAAATAGCCATCATATTTGGCATTATTTACACTTTCAAAATTTGTTTTATATAAAATTATAAGTGTTCTGGTTTCTGAGAAGTGGTTATTTAAATTTTATTATGCTTGGTCTGACAGAGAGCTTGCTCTTATCTAATTGTAGTAGTTAATTTTTTTATCAAAATTTGAAAATAAGTATTTACTACAAGGGCGGTTCAGAAAGTAACTTTCATTGTAGCATAGCACTAGTAGTAGTGTTAGTGGCGCTGCCATTGGCACATCGGCTTGCTCTGAACCATTGTGTTTGCAGCTGTGTCAGTGTGAGCTGCGTACTTTAATCCATTTACTGGTTATAGCCTAAAAACATGACCGCTGCAATAGAAAATCCTGGAAAATGCATGCTGTCATAGAATTTCTTTGGTCAGAAATTTTTCCACAGCAGACATCCATTGTCAGTTGTGAATTGCGTATGGCCCAAATATTATGAGTAATGGTGTAGTGTAGCAATTGGTCCGATTTTTAAAAAATGGAAGACAAACATTCTTGAAGAAGAGAAGAGGTGGTAGGCCTTCTGTTGTGAGTGATCTTGTCAGTGAAATTGACGAAAAATTGCGTGAAAATTGAAGATTCACCATCTCTGAACTTTCTTAACATTTCCCCCAAATTTCTTGTACAATTTTTTACAAGATTCACTGATAAATTAGGCTACCAGAAGTTCTGTGCTCAGTGGGTTCCAAAAAATCTTTTCCCTGTTCTTATTGCTTCATATCACTGGGGGAATTAAGAAATCATCTGGATAAACAGAACAACAAAATTGATAATGTTGTTGCAAGATGCAGTGAAGATGAGGAAGAAGCGTCCTGTTGACCACATGGTTATGTTGAAAACTTATGGAGATTTGAAGCAACACTATGAAAAGTTTTGTTTATTGGATAATGACAAAAGGTCACTAAAGAATGTTTCAGTACTGTAAATCTTCCAATTTTCGAAGAAAACAACCAAAGTTTACGTCATTCCAAAATGCATTCTCTCCAAGTTGCATGTGTTACAAGATTACTTGAACCTTTTATTTTAGGATGAATTGGTTCCTCTCATTAGCCGAATAAAGCTTACACCCAAAAATTATCAAGATGATATATTTGAAGGTAACGCATGCAGAAAGTTATTAAAAGAGGCTGATAATCTTTTTCATCCTTTGACCTTGGATCTTTAGTATTGACGTCATTTGTTTCTGCTTTTAAAGCTCAAAGCTGTGGACAAAGTTGTGAGTTGCTACCTTACAGCATTAAAAATAGGCAGCGAATTAGATCAGCATGTTTTTGATCTGTGTAAATGTTTTGAAGCTATGGAAATTTCTACCATATTAAAAGTTTGTGTTATTTTAGAACATATGGCTCAATGCCTGCAGTTTCTGGGTAGAAGTTTCTGAGTAGCTGGTGAAATTTTTTGAAATTATCACTGATAAATTAGGATACCAAAAGTTCTGTGCTCAATTTTATATAAATCAGATGCATCATTCATCTGATTTATATAAAATAAATCAGATGAATGATGCATCTTATTCAAAACATCTGTGATGCAGATTTCTCATCACAGCATGTTGAAATTGACTGTGCTTATAACGTAAATGTATGTTATTATAATTAAAATCTAGGCAAGTATAATGTCCCATTGGAATTCGTACTTTAATATATATTGCTGTGAAAATATAATAGTTAATGTACTTGAGGTTATACCATTTTTTTTGTATAGTAATTAATGAAAGATATAAATAAATTATTTCATAGATATGTTTATGTTAATTAATATATTTATGCATAATTAATAATTGTTAAATTACGATAATTGTCTTTACAATAAATAAAGTAGAAAACTAATTTATACTTTAAAGAAGTAATAGGCTATTGTGACATTTTCTCCCCACCCAACACCAATACATACTAACCAAGAAATAAAATCATTATTTATATTATTTTATACATGAATATTATTTTTAGTACAGCATGTTAGTTTTAAAATGCAACCAAAAATAAGCAACCCCTTTTAAAGAAAAATAATTGCTATATTTAATGCGATTAGTTATAAATATTACAATTATTTGTGCAAACAATACTGAAATCAAATTTTTTTATAACAAATGTTGAAAGTTTTCACAATTTTCATCAGTGCAATTTTCATATTTCAACCAACCTTTCGAATTGTATCTCTTCCAATTTCTTGTAATTCTTGAGTTACGTTGCTTTCAGTTCTTCATTGATGTGTGGATTATTTTCAAATATTCAGCCTTTTAGATATTGTCAGTGAAAAAAATCTGCAGGAGAAAGATTAGGTGATCTAGTAGGATGTAAGCTAGTCAATATTGTTCTTTCACCAAAGAAATTTCTTAAAAGATCTATTGTTGGTCTTGCCAAGTAACTTGTAGCCTAATCTTGTTGAAACCATGAATCTGTCTCATTTAATTCATAATTTGCAAAAAATTTCATTACAATTTCTTGGTAGAGATCAGCATTAAAAATGTTTTTAAAGAATATGGGTTCAATTATTCTTCACCTGGAAATTGCACGCCACACAATTTTCTGAAGTTGTAAAGGGTGTGAATGAATGATGTGAGGATTGTTGGAGCACCATTAGCGATTAACCACTCAAATGAAACCAAGCCTCATCTGTAAAAAATGCATTATCCAACACTTTAATGTTCTTCCGAACAAGCTGATTAATCTATTGACTGTAGTGGAACCTAGAAGTATAATCTACTGGGTGTAATTCATGTGATACATGAATTCAATATAGCTTTAATTTAAGTACCCAGGTAGCTTTAAAGACACTACATAGAGATGGTACTTCTTGTTGCGCAAGTTTATATAATGATTTATTAGGTGAGTTTAAAAAGCATACTCTAACATCTTCCAATATTTCATTATTAAGTACTGAACATTTCCGGCTGTGTTTCTGATTGCAAGCAGACCTAGTCCTTCTACATTTCTTTATTTTCTTTATCAAATGATTAGTTGAAAATTTATTTGGTACATCTTACCCAGAAACTGCAATTGAAATACTTCTTGGTACAAAACAAAATATTTAGTTGTTAAATAATTTTCCACGATAAAAATACTTTCTTCCATGCTCAAAACCATTTATTCTTAATAAAAAACAGATAACAGAAAATAACTAACTGTTCACAAAAAAGAAATAGAAAATTATATCAGCTGATTATAAAATAACAATGCCAACCTCTTCATCCGAAATTATTTAACTTTTCCAAAAAGTATTTTGCTTGGATTTGCATTCTAAAACTAAACACCCAGAACTTGTTTATATTCCAATTTTGATAGAAAATGGATTATTATCTTAAGCTAAGGTCATGCATGCTCTTTGTCAGATCAAGCATGATACAATTTAAATAACGATTTCTTGAAAACTAGAACAACTATGATTTTATTTAAAATAAATTTTGAAAGTATAAATGATGTCAACTCTAACCCTGCTTCCCATTTTTACTTCCTTGTACAAAGTAAAGGAAGTATTGTGATCGCAAAAAATTTAAGTTTTCAGATTTTAACTGAAATATCCATTTTGACCATCCCTGAATCCATTTTGACTAGTTTCAGCATGACATCTGTACATGTGTATGTATCTTGCGTAACTGAAAAATGATTAACTATAGGATGCTGAAAATTTGGATGTAGGACTGCTGTAACATCTAGTTGTGCACTACCCTTTTTGATTGCAATCGACCGAACCAAAAGTGTCCAAAAAAGCCCAAAATCCAAACAGTTTAGATTATGGACTTTTTCTTAACTACATCTTCTTAACTAATTAAGCTCTCATTAAGAGCTTTTCAACGATACATTATAAGCGGGTATTTATTTTCATCAGTTGCAGAGTTATAGCCTAATGAAATATTTGGATTTTAGAAGGGGAAGGCTAATTTAATTAGATGAAGTCTAATTTGAACCAATGTAGTTCAAATTAGACTTCATCTCCTTTTTTTTAATTTAAATTATTGATTTATTAATAATTATTAACCTATGATTGTAAAAAAAAGTTATGTTAAGTAATAATTCAGTAATAACAATAAAAAAAAGTATGAAAAAATATCAGAAGTTATTATTAATGATATTTGTGTCCACATCAGATTTTTGTTACATTTTTGTCTTGCCAATCACTTCTTCTAGAGCACTGTTTGCTTGTAGTAATTAGAGAGATATACAACAGTATGTGTGGTGGTTCAATGAAGGAAACATAGGAAACTACTTCTCACTTTCTGTAGTGAGCTTGGTATGAAATTATTCTTTAGAGTGACTGAATGATTTTTTTTTTTTTATTGTACTTATGGCTCATGTTGGTCAGCTGCCACTTATATAATTATGGCATTTAACATACATGCTCTTCTTTGTTTTCCACCTTAACATAGTTTTAGTTCAAACTGTGTATAGCCACATAATTTTCATAATCCCCATGTAATATTTTTCAAAAACCCCTTCTTGTCATCTCTTTCACTTTCATTAGATCAATATTTTTCTATAATTTAGTACTACGCATTAGAAATGTATTAAAATTGTATTTCCATTTTCAATTAAATAAATTATATTACGGTTGCATAAATGCTTTTGTTTATTGTTGCAGGATATTGATAAGTCATATTTGTTACCTGAAAAGGAGGATCCGCTCGATATAGGATGCAGTGGCAGCAATTCATCAAATGGTATTAGTACGAAAATAGAGTTGCACAAATTTGAACAGTTTGATATTAAATGCGAAGAAGCGGTAAGAGCTTGGTTTTATTATATAACAATAATATCAGGTACGACAGTGGATCGGGTGATTAGCTAACATTTCGTACAGTCTCCAATTGATAAGTAGGGAGAATGAAAATTTTGCTATCTTGTAGCTCTTGATTTTACCGTTCTGTCTTGAAAGAGTCATGGAGTGGTGTATACTTACTTTTTGCTGTTAAAATTCGTTTTAAAAAAATAATCAACTGCATCACATAGTCACAATTATGTCACCATGCATCAAGTTCAACATCATTTCAGGAAATTGGCTGCACATTGAAAAAAAGAACTAGGACATTAAAGTGTGTATAAACCAGAAAATTTTGTAATAGTATTAGAGGCTTCTTTAAAACAAAGTCCATACCAATTCAGTACAGCGGTACAAAGTATCACTAGGCATTTCTGATCGCATTATAAGGATTATTTTACACAAAGATTTTCAGTACCATCTAAGATTCAGATCATGTATGCACTGAATGATGTTGATCACGTAAACGAATGTGCTTTTTGACATTGATTAACAGACATAAGTATTAATCCAAACCTCCAAACAATCATTTGAGAGTGATTAGACTTATTTCCACCTTTCTGGCTTCTTCAACAAGCAAAACCTTTACTTATCAAACATAAATCCTTAAAATTACACAGAAAGTCATTCTGTAGTGTCAAAATGACATTCTGGATGTTATTTCATCACTTGGAATTACATAGTTCTTTGAATATGACAAAGAGAATATAGTTATGGTAAATTCACAGTGCTGTGTTAGCAACTTAGAAAATTTACTTCGACCTGAATTAACTTGTTGATCAAATCACGTATTTCAACAAAATGGTGATATAAGCCACACTTCAAGGGCTTCTATGAAGTTAGAAGAAAATTGTTTCGTAATCTTATTATTTCAAAGAACCAGTTCATTCCGTGGCTGAAAGATTTGTCTGCATGTGATCTTTTCCATCGGTACTTGAAATCTCATATTTTCCAAACACTGCTATCATGGAATCTTCACGACCTCAAAGAACAGATCCGATTAGAGGTAGTTCAAAGTCATCTGTCCAACTAAATATGTTGTGCTACTTTTTGGAATGTGTTAAACAAAACAGAGGCAATCTTTGAGATGTTATTTTTAAATAAATGAAATATTATATATTCACCTCATATTTAATTAGTAGTCATGAATATGTTTTTATGTATTTGTGGTGTATTTTTAATCGTCAAATTCACTGCAATATCCAGTATATGAAACTTACTTGAGTTTCATATGTTTACAGGTTTCATTTCTAATTCAAAAGACTTAAAAATTCAATTCATTTCATTGTATGAGAAAAACATTGTAAGAATTTGAATTTTAAAGATTGAGAAGTTCAGTAAACAAAAAAGACTGAGTCTTTTCAAAATGTTCAATTTGTAAGTTTTTAGTGTAAGTACTTCACAAGTTATAACGTTATGTAATTTTATTCTAGTTTGATGTCGATTAAAAATTGCTGAGAATTTTATTTCATGTTTTATGTTTATGTAATATAATACATATATTAAAATTCCTCAGAAACAGTGGAATACGATTATCCTATTTTTCCCAGCTGTAGCTCTATTGCAGCTGCTGCAGTTGGAGAAATATAGATCAGCCAGAATTTTGGGTATTAGAGTTTTGCAAATGTTTTTTCAAAAAAAACTCATGGTTCATGGTTCAAAAAAAAATTATTTTAAGAATTTTTTAGATGTACATGTTGTTGGCCTATATTTTGAATAATATTTTTGGGTTGGTTCAAAATAAATTATTCAAAAATGGCTCAAACAATTTTAAAGTTTTAAATCAATCAGATTTATGGATGGGCAGAAATTCAACATTATTTCTAAATAGTTTTTGCCTACTGTATAGAAAACTCATGGAAAAAAGGGATTGAAATTTGACTCTTGTCAAATGATGATTTGACTCTTGGCAGCTTTAGCCTGATTTTTGACAATATCAGACAAGGGGGCATTAAAGCAACCATATTTTTTTTTTAGTCAACTATAATTTTTTTTACAGTTTTTGAATAACATTGAGCCAACTTATTGTTGTAAGTAATTTCTTTAACAAATAAGATTTTAAGTGAGGGGGTTAAATTGACCTGTACTTAAAATATTAATTTATTTGGACTCTAATTTTCGAGATCGAAAATCCACCTGTATGTAGTATTAACCCTTAACCTCCCGCTTTATTTTGCACACGAATTGAGATTTCAGTAAACGTTTGTTTATCTCGATATTACTGAATTGTTTTTCATCCAAACAATCTGAAAAAATTAGGGTATGTTAACAATGCATTATTAATTTATATTGTTCAACAAAAATTAATTTTTGTTAATATTTGATTATGTTGCGCGCGCACAAATATGCTATAAAAAAATTACAATTTTTTTTAGTTTTTGATTTTTTTTTTTTTTTAAATCAGTGACCTTTGTTTTTTTTATATTTATATTAACTATAGACTTTTCTGGTTAATTTGACGTAAAATTTATTTATATCGTATAAAAACTGATTATATAAATAAATAAAAAAAAAAAATTACATTTCAGAAAATTGTAACTAAAAAAAATTGAGATTTCGGTAAAGGTAAAGGAGTATACATGCGTATGTTTGTGTCATTGTACTAGTATAAAATCTAACTTTGATATATATATAAATGTTTTGCGTTTGATACATGTATAAAAATATTTTGAATAAAGAACAAGTATGGTTTAAAAAAATAATAATTTAAAATTATTGCTTCCTTTCGTAAAAGTCACGTTCACTTGTTATTCTGTTGAATTTACGTTTGCATAGCAATTATATAAAAGATAATAAACCGTTAATGTATATAAGATCAAATAAACAAAAAAAATACCAAAATACTACGACTTAAACAATGACATCAGTGATAAAAAGTACTGTGTGTTTGATCCCTTGTGAAATATCTACACTATACACGGCTGTTATGTTTATTGCATTTTCTCATAATTCAAGGCGTTGTGACTAAATCCATATAAAAATCTTTTTTCTATGTTAAATAGTTCATGAGAAATTTGAATTTGAAAAATTGATCCAGCGAGAGACAAGGGGTTAATGTAGGTAATAGTAACTTTTTACATAAAGGTAGTCTAAGAATTAAATTCTTTTTTTTATAATTTGCGATACTTTTATCTGTTTTTCAAGTTGTGGCTGTTATAAAAAATGTTACACAAGGTCATTCAGAAAATAACTGAACATTTTTAATTATGTTCCAATGAAGATATTAAGTGATAGGCGGTTGGTAGCATTATGTTCTGCATAAACTCCTCTGTAACCACATGTTTTTGGATTAATGATATCTCATTTAGTCTTAGTATTATTGATATCTTAGTGCAACATGTTTAAGTGTTACTTTGCATTTTTCTAAAACTAACTTTTTTTTAAATAAAGAATATAATAGATTATTACTTACCAGGAAAAAAGAGACTATCAAATTCTGGTGTAAAACTTTTCTGCTCTTGTTTTATTTTTTCAAGATGATTTAAAAATTGAAATTTGATTTTTTTTTTTATAAGACTGTCCCTTTTTCTCTTTCCAGGTCACATCTTTTTATTTAATAAATAAATTATATATATATATATATATATATATATATATATATATATTTTGAAATTATTTTTAAAATACCTTTGTTTGATTTTTAATGACTCAAAAAATTTTGAATTTTTAAAATATAACTAAGTATGTTATGAAACAGCTTCCAGATTTTGTACTGCATTAAAATATAGGAAAATAGTATGGGTCCTTCAAGAATTTCACCCCATCACATCGCTGTATTTTTACCACTGATATACTTTTAGCATATTCATGATACAGAATGGTTTCTCATGTTGCCCAATACCATTTTTTTAGTAGGAAACCATGGTTATTAGATGTGTATTTATATAGTAATTTGTAAATGGTAATTATCTTAAATACTTCTCAGACTTATAAATAACTTAGTATTTATAGAAAATAAGTTAAAATAAAATGGTTTCTATAATTTTTCAATTTTTTTTTTTAATAAGTATGGGAGAAAAGAAATTAAATGAGCTCCTACAAATTAATAGTGTTAACAATTGGCCAGTAGCTAAATACCCAAGCCTGTAAATTATTATATTCATCGATTTTCTCCATGGCAATCATTACGCTATTAATTTTATGGTAATTTTTATATTTTTAATGTATATAAATAAAACAGTTTGTTTTTTTTTTTATTTCAGGAATTTGGTGATGAAAGAGTTTGTAAAGCCCCAGAAAATGTAGATTTTACCATGTCGACTGGAAAATGTGCTGCTCAAAATATAAATAAAGATAACTTCATGCATGATGATGGAATCAGACACAAATATGATGATTTACAGAGCATGTCATTCAAAGAAACAATCTCTACAGAGGGAGAAGATAAAAAGAGAGAACAATACAATGTTTATGTAAATTCGTCTTTAAATAATTCAAATTGTTATGAATACAATCGTTTACGGGATGAAATGTTTCATTGTTACGATTGTGGTGAAGTTTATGTTGTTAAAAGCAAAATTTCAAATCATTTATGTAAGGGTGTGCGTAAATTTTATTGCATTATATGTAGCGAGTCATCAGTAAGCGAAGAAACTTTAAAAATCCATAGTTGTAATTTAAATAAGAAAAATGACATTATGAATGGTGATGATATTAATAAGAAATCACAATCGGAAAATTTTACTGAGAATAATTTTGTTAGTACTGTAATTCATAAAATAATACAGCATAAGAGACATATTAATGATTGTGGAAAATATAAATGTAAATTTTGTGAAAAGATATTTAAATGTAAACGAACTTTAATTTTCCATAGTAATATTCATACGGAGAAAAGCAGCCACAAATGTACATTTTGTCAAAAGTCTTTTAATCAGAGAGGTACTTTAAAGAGACATCTAAATATACACACCATTGAAAAAAAATTCAAATGTAATTTTTGTGAGAAGGCTTTTAAGGATAGAGGTAATTTGAGAAAACATATTTTTGTTCATACGGGTGAAGAAAGATTCACTTGTAATTTTTGTCAAAAGTCTGTTAGGAAAAGCTATTTTAAGAAACACATTTCCATTCATACCAGCGAGAAAAAATTTACATGTGATTTTTGTCAAAAGTCTTTCCATCGTAGCGGTGATTTAAAAAAACATTTCTCCATTCATACCGGTGAGAAGAATTTTAAGTGTAATTTTTGCGGGAAGTTTTATAACCACAATAGTGATTTAAATAGACATCTCAAAATTCATACGGGTGAGAAAAAATTCACTTGCGATTTTTGCGGAAAGTCTTTTAGTAGAAGTGATTATTTTAAAATACATCTTTCTAATCATAGTAGTGAGAAAAAATTCACGTGTAATATTTGTATAAAGTCTTTCACTCAGAGTAGAGACTTAAAAAGACATCTATCCATACATACGGATGAGAAAAAATTCACTTGTAATGTTTGTGAAAAGGGTTTCAGTCAAAATAGTCATTTGAAAAGACACCTCTTCATTCATTATGGTGAGAAAAAGTTCACATGTAATCTTTGTGAAAGATCTTTTTATCAAAATAGTGACTTGAAGAGACATATTTCTATTCATACCGGTGAGAAAAAATTTTCATGTAAGTTTTGTGAAAAATCTTTTAGTCGGGGTTCAAGTTTGAAGGTACATCTTGCTGTTCACACTGGTAAAAATAATTAATTATTTACTTTTTTTTTTATTTAAAAACCTTCACGTTAATTATTTATTATCTCCTCCCCTGCCTCTAATTCTTTGATATTGAGATTTATGAATCTTTTCGCCATCAAGCATTTTGGACTGGGATGTGCTAAAAATGTCAGGTTTTTAACTTTGTTATGTTGTGGTATTTCAAAAAGTTAATAAATTGTCCAGTATTCAGTCTAAAAATATGAAAAAATTCATACTACAAAAACTTGCTGCAGAATATGATTATCACCAGAAATTATAACATTTTGTATTGTTTTTATTTTCTACAGGATGATTTTTTAGTACTGTTACCCAATTATTAATGTCTAGTAACTTTTTTCTAGAAAGGGAAATTTTTGTTTTGCTACACGAAGTTGGTAGCGCTACTCAACCGGTATAGATATGGCAGTGTGAGTTGATTCTCCTTGAGCTGTGTAAACTTTAGTGACGTTTCCGGTCATGTTACGAACAGAATGTCTTTTAACATAGAACGAGTTTTCATTCTTGAACAATATTTTGCTACAAAATCGTACGCGAGTGTAAAAGAATCATTTCAAATTAAATTTGTTGGTGTTCCTCCACCAGAAAAAATGTCAATTTCTAGGCTAGCAAACCGATTTCAAGAGACAGGTAATATTTGCGACAGAAAACGTAGCGGTCGACCAACTCGCTTGACAGATAGCGGCGTCTTGCTGAAACCAGCAATACCGTTCTTGAGGTTCCAGGAGGAACACAAATTGGCGCACAATATTCCTGTATACTTCATCATTTACTGTCTGTTTGAAGAATACGGGTCTGACTATACGATGATGAGATATCACATACCAATTTTTTCAGGACGCAAAGATTTGTCTTGTAAAGTGTTAGGATTTTCAATCGCCCAAATTCGACAGTTTTGACCGTTCACATAACCATCAAGATGGATCCAAGCTTCATCACTAAAAAACACTGTGTTTAAAAATTTGATTCCGTTATCGTTTACGAGAGACCTAAACCGACGGCAATATTGCAATCGCTTGTTTAAATCTGGAGGCTGAAGTTCTTGGACTAATCGTCTGCGATACAATTTCAATTTTTTAGCAGCTTTCTGAACATTCGAATATGACAAACCAACTTGCATGAAAAGATTTCGTAAACTTTTCCGTGGAGAATTGAGCAATCTTGTTTTCACAGTCTCTAAAACATCATCTGTCAAGCGAGTCGGTCGACTGCTACGTTTTCTGTCGCAAACACTACCTGTCTCTCGAAATCGGTTTGCTAGCCTAGAAATTGACATTTTTTTTGGCGGAGGAACACCAACAAATTTAATTTGAAATGATTCTTTTACACTCGCGTACAAGATTTCGTAGCAAAATATTGTTCAAGAATGAAAACTCGTTGTTCTATGGTAAAAGACATTCTGTTCGTAACACGATCGGAAACGGCACTAAAGTTTACACAGCTGAAGGAGAATCAACTCACACTGCCGCATCTATACCAGTTGAGTAGCGCTTCCAACTTCGTGTCACAAAACAAAATTTCCCTTTATTAGAAAAAAATTACCAGACATTAACAATTGGGTAACAAGACTAAAAATTCACCCTGTATTTATCATAAACTTTAGTAGTTTTGAACGCCAAATTTTCTAAAAACGTTTATTTTTTTTTATATATTCAAAAAAGTCACTTACAATTACAAAAGTGCACTAATGAATGTAAATATCTATATGAATTTCTTGTAAAATAAATAAAAAATTACAAAAATTGGTTCACTATTTACAAATGATGGCTTTCAGAAGCCAGATGGTACGTAGCCTTCATTAGTTTTTTGAAATGTTTTAACATTCATCTTTAGGAAAATACTTCCATGTAATCTTTTACCTGCACCTGGTACAGACAGTTCTTGATTTTCTTTTTCTTCCTTCTGATGTTCACACACAGCATCTTGTTTTTTTTCTTTTCTGGTAATTTCCTCAACCCTGGTTAACCACAAGAATTGTTACGTTTGTTTTTTGCTTCTAGCCGTTGAACTGTTAAACGTTCCTGCATTTTTATTTGCTTTGCAAAGCGGTTCATTTCTTTAGCAATGAATTCTATTTAACAGAGTTATAGTAAAAAATAAATTGAAACTCTGCATATCCCATGATCATATGTTTTGGTCTTGGAAGTTCTTTGCTTGCATGAGGTAGCGGCTCCAGCTGTTCAAGAGCAATGACTTCCAAGTATTCACTGTCTTCCAATTCATCATTGATTATATTATTGAGTGCCTCGTTGTTTGAATCCCTCTGTTTCACTCAAATTATACTCAGTATCACTCTCATTGTCAAAATATTCACTAATATCGTGATCGGTTAGGCTTCTATAGAAGTCCCTAGTGTTGCAGGTATTTTACACAATAAAAAACCAAAACTCAAAGAAACAAAAGTGAAAGATATAACAAAGAAATATATGTAGAAACAATATGATATAATAATATACCCCGAAATAAGAACTAACTAAGAAATAATTGCATTTTAACAGCAGTCAGGTTATGTACGACAACATTCGTGGAACTACGGAAAGACAATTTTCAATATTCGATATTTCCTTTTAATTTTTGACTATCTGAACAAAATCAATGTCTGTGTACATCGATGTATATGCTTTGAGAAAATAATATAGCAACACCATCAAATGTTGAATTTTGTAAACTATAGATGACTAAATAAAGTACCAACAGATCGTTACATAGACACATTTAGCGATATCTCGGGAGGGGGTAACAATGTTTGTTACATTGACATCCAAAGCGTTAATCTAAACCAAGTACGAACAATAAAAAACCAGTAATTTTAAGTTGAAAACACATAAAAACATTTATAACTAACGTTTTACAGTCATCTTCAGAAGATTCAGAATCGTCTGGCTGCTGCTGGTGCTCAGAACCATTGTAAAGTTGTGTTATTGTTTTTATCAAGGCATCGATTCACAATTTTTTATCCAATCTGAGTCTGTGAACCATGAATTTGGCCAGGTGGCTGATTAAATGGTGCTTTCAGTTACCTACCTAGGCACATTTGCCCAAACTTTATACCTCATTCTTTCTATCACTTGTGTATGAGCTCCAGTATCAACAAAATTTACTGAATGGTTAACTGTTATGTGATTATAATTTTTGAATGGCCAACAATTATAAGATCTCCAACAGTTCTATGAAACAGTCCTAGTTGAGCCAGGCAGGTTGTACTATTTGATTATTACTAATAAAGTTTTTCTTAACACCAATTGAAACTAAAACGAACACTTACGCCATGCTCTATGAAAATCCAGTTACTGTCAATTAGCGAACCTTTGTTATATTTTGTATTACCTATTTTTGCTTCATTTATTCTAGTTATTCGTATACCACTGGTACTGAAGACACCTGTCATATAGTACATACACAAACTTCAAGAAGGTATGAACTTCAATCTAAACATGTTTGAGAACATATCCTCATCTTGTTGCATAATAAATCTTTACTTGATAATTGTACTGTAATCCAAAACATAAAAAATGTACAACCTGTGTTTCAGTTAAATTATGATGGGAAAACAAAGTAATTTTATTTTGTGAGATTGCTTGTCACTTTTCTCTGGTGAAAATTAACTGTATTCGTTTGTGACAATGAAACGCTTCCCTTTTTTAATTTAATGTTATTTCTAACATTAAATGTGAAAAAATGTTCACATTTATTTATTTAAATGGGGACATTTCTTAAATGTCCGCATTTAAATAATTCAATGTATACATTAAATGTCCGGATTTAATGTCTATTCAATTCAGCGCCTTTCCAACACTCAAGATCTGTTTTTTATCGTTTACAAACCATTTCATTAAATATTTCTCAATATCAAAGAGTTTTAGAGGCAAGTTCAAATTCTAGTAAAGGCAGTTACGTTAATATAGATTTGAACACTAAATCATGGATATTGGTGTTCTTTGGTAGTTGGGTTTCAATTAACCACACATCTAAGGAATGGTCGATCTGAGACTGTACAAAACTACACTTCATTTACACTAATTCATTTCATCCTGTGAAATGGTGGTTCCAGAGGCTAAATAGAAAAAGACAGGGGGTAATAATAAAAATGTCCAGTCTCAATCAGATAATTCTATAAAGGTTGAATTAAAACAAAAAGTAAAAATTAACAAAATTTAATTTAGTTCACAATCTTTATTTCCAAAAAAATTACGCATTAAAATTTTAATTATGAACATATTGTGATTGTGCTAAGAATGTATAACTATATTTTTCATTATTTATGTCTAATAATAGTATTTTTGTAACAGCATTTATTGTATGTTTGATTCCCATTTCTTTTTTTGTTATTTTTAAAAGAAAGATATTGTGACAGTTTTTGACATTTTATTTCTTGTTGTAATTTTTTTGGAATTAATTATTCTTTCTAACACAGTGTGTCATAAATTTTTCTAATAATGTTTGAAAGATATATTAATGGAATTTTATATACAGGATTATTTCCTCATTCTTTTTGAGTTATAATCTGTGTTAAGGGAGTAGGGTACTTCCAATCTTTCCCTTGTTATTTTAGAAGAAATACATGTTCCTTTTTTTTCA
Source organism: Lycorma delicatula (assembly GCF_047948215.1). NCBI lineage: Eukaryota > Metazoa > Arthropoda > Insecta > Hemiptera > Fulgoridae > Lycorma > Lycorma delicatula. The sequence goes on from NC_134467.1 coordinate 44,419,659, forward strand.
AAAACTATCAAGATATTTCAACCTGAAATTTTTTTTGTGTTGTATACCATTATTTTATTTTAATGAAGCGGTTTTGAAAATGTTTCTTTTCATAAAAGTGATAAATCTTTTTAAGACAACACAGGGATGTTTAAATCCCTGTGTTACATTGTAAAGAATATATGCAGGAAACTCGCCAAAAAATTTCAAACCTGAATGCAGCTTGTATAGTTTTTGAGAAAAAAGAACATAAATAATAAAAAATTGAATTTTCAGAAAACGCATTTTAGACATCTTTTTTTTTTAGTAGCCACCTGGTGCATTCCCATCCTCTTTTGAACATGATCCACACATTCAAGTTTAGTTACGCGGCAATTATCTCCATAAACATTTGAATCAAATACAACACTGAATGCTTTTGAGTCCCCATCCCTTAAATATTGCATATAACAAATGTTAAATTTACTAACAGAGCAATTAAAAATATTGTTTATTCCTTGAATTTCCAGAAGTACTAGAGTAAGTACACAGTTTTCAGTGGAAATATTTTGACATGTCTTACATTTTCAGTATTTAGACACACCTTCATAATCTACTAATAATTTGCTAGTGACAGTAATGACACTGTTGAGAGATGTGTGTCCTCTCTTCTGCCATGAGCCATCTATTGCCACACAAATATCATGATCAGCATTATCAATAATTACTTCTTCAATTGCTGATTTCATTGTTTTTAAACAAACCTTTTGTTTAGCATTAGCAATCACATCAACTTATCTTGAAATTCTAACGTGGTTTTGGAAAATTTAGTATATCACAAAGCGTTCACCAAAACGCTTTCCTTTAAAAATAGCACGAAGCACGTACACTAATTTAATATTTACTTCAAAGAAATCCTGTGTTTTATTGTTATTAATTTTAATCTAAACAAATGGATAAGAATAAGAAACCCTTTTTTTCAGTACAATTATTGCAACAACAAAAAAAATAAGTTTAGAAGCCAAGCCGATGTTGAAATATCACTTCCAAAACATCGACATACAGCACATTTTAGAAGCATATTATTTAATTCATGTACAGTTAAATACTTAGAATCTGCACTAAATTCTCCATATATATATATATCTAAGTTATTTGTTATTTTACTATTAGAAGCACCAGCAAGAATGCCTGTTTGCTTTTGTAGGTTAGGTAACTTTTCATCATCTATGTCACAATTTGTTCCATAATTTTAACTTACATTGTTATATTTCTTAAATATTTTTTGTGAACTAGGCATTATTAATACTTAAAAATAAAAACAGAAAACACACTTCACCAGGGTTAAAATACAATTATCAAACCAAAAATACATTAGTATAGAACTATATATTAACATTGTTATTGTATTAAATGTCGATTGTGATGATAATAATAATAATAACATTTAGGAAGATATTGACATATGGTTGAATAATACACTGAAAGACAGGGTGATAATTCAAAAGGAGAGAACAAGCATGACAGCTTAAATCAAAAGGGTTAGAAGTGAAAAAATAGTTCTCCAAAATCTTGCTGTAATTTATTGAAAATTCTAAAAAAATATTTGGCAAACATATTATTCACCAGATTAAAGAAAAAACTGTGAAGAATAAATAACATTTTAAAAAAATAATTTTTTATCATTTTGTTGTACCCTACCCCTTAAGTTATTATATTTTTCAGTTTTAATTATTGTTTTGAAGAAATATATTTATCTTTTGTAATTATTGTTGAAAAACAATTTTCCTTTTGTAATTATTGTTGAAAAACAATTTTCATGATTTCATCTATTATTGTTATTTTTATAAATTGAATATATTTATTTATTTATTGTAAGAAAAAAGATTAAAAATGTAATTAATATTATTAATAAATTTTGTTTACTTATGTTGAAATTTATTTTAATACCTTTCTACCTTTTTATCTTCATTTTGATTTCTTTTTTTTTTCTAGTGTTTTATAATATTTCCATCTTATGTATGTAATTATAACTAAAATAGATTAAAAAATGTAGCTGTCATATGTAAATGGAGTAATATTTACATTATCAGATTCTCGTATAGAATACCAATGTCTGTGACAAAATGATGTCCCATTCTTTCATCCATAAGGATGAAAGGATGTTATTCAGGTTCAAATTTCTGTAAGACATGGCATTTTACATACGCTATAAAACTTTCATTTCATATTCTCACTTAACAAGCTTCAAATGTATGCGTCATCAATTTATAAAATTAAATGGATATCTTTAGTGTCATACGACATTAAATTTAATTGATTTTATTGAATTCGATAATTCAACATTAATATTAATTATAATTTCAGTTTAATATTTTTATTGTTAATAATAAATAAGTAATTTTTTGTGAATATAATTTGTACAGATTTTGTATTTTTCATCATATCTTAATCCGATTATTTAATTCCAAAAGAAAATCTTTAAAAAATTAATAAATTTATGACACTGAACTTTCCTTACAAATATTGTTATCATCCTATTTTTTTTTTTTTGTAATAGGATAAGAATCAATATTTTCAATTATAATAATTATTTCATTATATTAATTTTTTTTGTAGATTATGCTTCAGTGTCACTACGCTTAATCTTTGATGTAGCCAGTTGTTTGTCGGTAGAGCTTGTAATTTCACTGTTAACTCAATTAAGTTTATTAGTTTTGAATTGATGCTTTCTTATAGAAAAAAAAAATTGGGTGCTCATTTTATTTGTATTTGTAATCAAATATATTTAACTCATAGTAAAGAAAAAACAAACAAACCGGTTGTTTATCTATTTTTTTTCCAGGAAGAATTCATACTTTTTTTTCCAAACATGTCATCACCACCTTTTGCGCTATTGTAATTTTTTTTAAATTAAGATTTTGTGATCTTAATTGTAGTGTGTTTATTGTTGAATATCTATGAATAGAAAATAACATTTTGTTATTTTACTGATGAAACATTAGAATGCAATCAAACAAACATCCATTGACAGTGCTAGTATACAAAGCATTAAAATAAATGTGGAAGTATATTTGGATAAAGAAGAGATTATTAGTAGTAATAGTTTACAAGAAAATGTAAATTATTATTTTTTAAAATGACATATTTTGGTATTCTTGATTATTGCAAATTGTTAAATAAGAAATTATTTATAGTATCATTGTTGATCGAGTCATTATAACAACGGGTGGCTGAAATGTAATACACAATCACTTATAACAAACGTTTATAAATTGTACATAATGCAGTTATGTACAATTTCAGTTCAAATTCAAATTAGTAGTGAAATGAATACCCATTCTTAATTAATGAAAAAGTAAAAACCACAGGGTGCCAAATCTTGCGAACACAGAGGATGTGGAATAAGTTCAAAGAGCCTCTGAGGTTGTACATGATGTGTGTTACGGTGCGTTATACTGTTGCAGATTATCAGCTTCATGGAGTATTGAACACAACGCATACCTCCTAAGATGTTTTAGTATGTAAATTAAACATCATGAAGCTGATACAATTACAAGTTCCATACATATGTTTAGAATCCCAGAACACTATTAATGCAAAATTTATTGTATTATTTACTTGCAATATCTAGATCGATAAATCAAATGGCTCTTAGATGGCATTGAATTTCACTAACATTCGCTTTTCACATCGCTGCACATTGTTTGAAACATGTTGACATAGCTTACTTGACTCCATAACCATAGTGACAAAGAAAGGGTATGGGTCAAAGAAGTTTGGATGTTAGTAATAGGGGAATGAAATTTTAAGATGGCAGTAAATATTACTTTTTGCGACATGTTGTTTTGTTACATTTCCGTCACCCTCTCGTAGCTTAATTAAATAAGTGTTTATTAAATATATTTAATTTCTGGTAAAGTTAAGTTTGAAAATTACCAATTTATTTTCGGCAGGAATATCGGGAATTATATTCACAGGAGGTATAGATATATGTGTATGTATAGAATGTAGTCTAATCCTTTTAATACAAAACTTTTACATTATTATGCATTTTATTTTCATATTTACTGTAAACTTGTTTTTCATCTACTTCCTTATAAAAATTATTTATAAAACACCAGTTCATATTAAGTTAAAAATATTACAATTTCTTTGAATTTAGAAAAAAATTTAATACTTAAAAAACAGATTCATTAAATAAAAGTTAATAACTGAGATTGTTAAACGTAAAATAGTTTGACTAACTCGATGTAACAAGTGTGTTGTATGAGTATATATATATGTAAATTAATGTTTGATGAGTACTAGCAAACAAAGAATCACATGAAATAAAGTTTTTGAGAGCAATCATTAAATATAATCATTTACATATAAAGAGGAATGATTATATACAGACAGATTTAAACATTTTTAATTTAAGTCAAACAGTTGCCTAACAGTGAAAAAATTTGAGACTACATGAAATCAAAATTAAATATAAATTTACTACTTAAAACATTTTTGAATACAAGCCAAAGATAACTGTAGTCTTGGATGACCCATTAAAAGATTCACAGAAAAGTGATTAAAAATTTATGTGTGATGTAATTATTCCTTCTAGTACTTGATGATGATGATGATGAATTTAAAATCTGTCTAACCCATTCCCCACTTTGATGAGTCTTAATTCCTTTACTTTGTTGTTATACACGCATCCAGTTTTTTTAATCCGACTAGCTGTGCATTTTTAATGGATTATTACAAAATATTGTCATTACATGGTAAATGGATGATATACAAAGTCTGTTCAGAAAATAACCAAACATTTTTAATTATACTCCAACAAAGATATTTAGTGATATCCATTTGGCAGCATTGTATTCCGCAAAACTTCTATAACCACATTTCTTGCATGTTGATATCTTGTTTAGTTTTCGTGTTATTGTTATTTGAGTGCAACGTGTTTTAAGTGTTAGTAGTGATTTTTGGGCGCAATGGTACAATGTGAAATTTTGCAAGAAATGAGAAAATTTTGAAATATTGCAAACAGAGATGATGTTCTCTATGTTGTATGCAATGTCATGAACGGTTATCACAAATTGAAACTGGTCATCAGTCAATTGAAGATGACCCTTGATGAGGAAGGCCTTCGACTTAAACTGATGATACCATTTCAGAAAATCAAATGTCTGGTGCATGCAAATTCCCGATCGACTATCAGGAAACTTACAGAAGAGGTTAGCATCTCAACTGGAAAATGCACGACAATTTGACTGAAAAATTGAACACGCATCGAGTTGCAGCAAAGTTTGTTCCTTGTTTGATGACCGAACAGCAGAAAGAACATTTGTGGGCAACTTCTTGAACAAGTCGATGACGATGAAACATTCATGTAAAGGATAATAATGGGAGACGAAAGTTGTGTTTATGGTGACATTAATCATCACATCGGATTGGCAAAGGATTTCCACACCCCAAGAAAGCACATCAGTCTCAATCCAATGTCAAAGATATGGTCTCTATTTTAATGATATGTATTTTGAATTCTTGCCTCAAGGTGAAACTGTGAACCGTGAATACTATCAAGGTGTTTTACAATGATTATGTAAAGAAATGAGTTGTGATTCCTTCTCCATGACAATGCACCCGTACACTTAGCTTTATCAATTTTGTGTCAAAACAACAGAACAGATGATTGTCCTCCCTCAGTCTCCCTATTTGGCAGATCTGGTACCTTGTAATCTTTTTTCTTATTTCTGAAATTAAAATCAGTGGTGAAAGGATGCTGTTTTGAGACTATTGATGACATAAAGCCAATTCATTATGAACCTTAAAGGCCATTTCAAATGAAGCTATCCAGTCCTGCTTCGTGAAGTGGGAGAAGTGTGTAAATAGGGAAGAGAAGTATTTTAAAGGGAGCAAGGACCAATAACCTGTAAAATTAATATTAAAGATTAAAAAAATAAAGTTTGGTTATTTTCTGAACGGACCTCGTATGCTGCAATGGATTTTTTTCTTTTGAAATTCCATGATGATTTATATTTTTATTTTACATTTCAATCTGTATTGCTGACTAGCTGCAGAAAATTTACTCCCATTTCTGTTTAGCCTCCAGGACCGCCATAAGGTATTACTTAGAGGGTGATGTGTGTGAATGTAAATGAGGTGTACAGACTCAGGTCAACAATTCCTGAGATGTGTGATAATTAAAATCCACCCACCAAAGAACACCAGTATCCATGACCTAGTATTCAAATCCATATAAAAGTAACTGCCTTTACTAGGATTTGAACCTTAAAACTCTTGACTTTGAAATCAGCTGATTTGCAATGAGTTCACCACTAGACCAACCCGATGAGTTTGTAGAAAATGTATTCCTGAACTATTTAATTTTGTCTGTGATTTGTTCATAAGTCCGAGTTCTGATTTACAAAAAAGATTGCCTGTTATAAATGATGTAGCCAGGAAAGTAAAAACAAAGAAAAAACTTAAGAGTACATCATCATTTGTTCTAAATCAATATTTTCCTATATACTTCATCACATTGTTTTAGGTAAGAAACCCACCTGTTTCTTAAATATATGGTTTAATGTTATCAGCTCATCGTACAGACCTAACCACCAGACATTTCCAGTTTCTATATAAAAAGCCCACCTTACATAATTAAGATAAATTTCCTTTATATCTAAAGTAATAAGTCATGTTAATTTATTTACATAATCACGTAATATTAAAGAAGAACAATTATTAAATAAGTTAAACGTTACTTTATATCGAATCATATGAAAACGATTTAAATGATCAACTAATCTTCCAAGAGGTTCCATTTTTACATTTGTCATTTCTTTTTCGCATTGACGAAAAAGAACAACTAAAGTTACACTATTAATTTTTAATGAGTAATTCGTATCATTAATATTATTTAAACACTGAAAAGGTCGACCCTCAAAAATTACTCCATCTGTATCGATTATATAATGGTAAAACAGGTCTTTAAATCCCATTACTTTACTGCTTATTATACATTTATTTAATTCCATTTTTTTCTCTTTTGTAATTTTATATTCAACAGAAAAATTTCCATTATTTTCCATATTTAATTTGTTAATTCTTTCCTCAAGTTTTTTAGATTGAATCATTTTTTCAAGCTCAGGCATCACATAAATCTTTTTTATAAAATTTGTAGGATATACTAATGGAATTTTACATAAAGGTTTATAACCCCATTCTTTCCGAGTTATAATTCGTGTTAAATTTTTATTTATATTTAAAGAAGTATTTTTATGTTTTACAATTATTGTTGAAAAATTAACACGATGTGTGTTATTATTAATTGCATAAAATAAATATGTTGAATACGAAGAAAAAATTAAAAATATAATTAATATTATTATAATTATTCTATTTTTATGTATTTTATTTTTTATTTCACTAAATACAAATTTTTTATTTATTCTTTTGAGATTTATTTCAATATCATCTACCTCTTCGTTTTCATTTAATTTTGTTTTTTTTATTTTTTCAATATTTTTTAATACCTCCTGTTTATTATCTGTATTTACAACTAAATCTCCATTAATTATATATTTGTAATTTGATAATGCACCAACATGTACATTTTTAGATTTTGATACAGAAACATTTGATTGAAAATCTTTTTCAGGTTTCATACCATTATATTCACTTATTGAATTATGTAAGTCATCCTCAATGTTATTTAATTGTATGATTTTATTTTCCATTTTTTTATTGTTAATACTTATATATTATATAATTTCATTGTTGTGAATCAAATCGGCTCATTTTTGTTTTTTTCATCATATCTTAATGAAATTTTTGATGATTATTTCTGAAAGAAGATAAAAAAAGAAAAAAATTATTGATTTATATCATTGTACCGTTTAAAAATGTGAAATGTTCTAACAAACAAATTTCTAAAGTACACATTATAAAAAATTTTAATCTGTGCAGACCTGTATATAATACATTAACATTTGTGTTTTAAAAAAATTAAAATAAAAGTAATTTAAAATTATTTTTTAAATTTTCATATTCAAATTTCATATTTTAAAAACTTAAAAATGTACTACACCTTAACACACTCAACTGTAATATTACATATAGCGCTAATGTGCAAATTAAAAATTATATTACTTAAAATTACTGAATTTAAATGAAATTTTGAAATGTTTAAAATCTATACCCTACTAGCCAGTCAGGGCGAGTGAAATGAGGCCTTTCCTACTCAGCGAAGGTTCCACCCCCATGTAGGTCATTATCCTCATGTTTTGAGAATAATACTGATAAATAACAATTAAACTTGTTTAATTTATAAAAAGATATCAGTGTATTAATTTCTTCAGAGCAACAGTTTGGTCTCCACAGGACTTGAAACTCTCTCTTTTTTCCTGTTTAGCCTCCGGTAACTACCGTTTAGATAATTCTTCAGAGGATGAATGAGGATGATCTGTATGAGTGTAAATGAAGTGTAGTCTTGTACATTCTCAGTTCGACCATTCCTGAGATGTGTGGTTAATTGAAACCCAACCGCCAAAGAACACCGGTATCCACGATCTAGTATTCAAATCCGTGTAAAAATATCTGGCTTTACTAGGACTTGAACGCTGGAACTCTCGACTTCCAAATCAGCTGATTTGGGAAGACACGTTCACCACTAGACCAACCCGGTGGGTACAGGACTTGAAACTATCTGAAGTATAAAGTTTTCAGAAGTCAGCCCAATTTAAAAAATAGTATTTATAACCGGTTACCCGTCCTTCATACAGATAGAAAAGTATTTTGCATGGTTCTTAGAATTAACCAACAAACACCACCAGGAGATGATCGTAGTTCAATCTTTTTTTAATGTTTTTATTTTATATTTTAACTTTTTTTTGCAGAACAATTTGTGAATAAGAAAATGTAAAGAATGGACTGTTTGAAGTGTATATATACAGATTGTTTCTACAGGAGATTCTGGAGCAAGCCACATATACAATTACTAATCTGAGAAGTAAATTCTCCAAGTGGCCATTTAAAGCTTAAGCCCTTACTGAGACTTATTTATTTTCATCGTAAAAGGAATTTTATTTGGTAACGCTTGAAAGTGAAGGGTAAATCTAAAGTAATCTACACCGTAATCATCTCGCATTAAAGCTATTTTTTTCAACAACTTAAAGAAGTATAGAAAAAGATAGATAGATCTTTTTTTTGTAATCCACCGGGTTGGTTTAATGGTGAATGCATTTTCCAAATCAACTTATTTGGAAGTTGAGAGTTCCAGTGTTCAAATCCTAGTAAACACAGTTACTTTTTATATGGAATACTAGATAGTGGATATCAGTGTTCTTTGGTGGTTGGGTTTCAATTAACCACACATTTCAGGAATGGTCGAACTGAGGATACTATACAAGAATATACAATTCATTTACAGTCATACATATCATCCTTTGAAGTAATATGTGAACAATGGATTCCTGAAGGCTAAACAGGAAAAAAATATCTTTTTTTTTGTAGAACATCTAATTTCATATACCTCAAGTGGTCTCCAGATTTGATTTGACCAACGGTTTGATCATAGTAAATTTGAATGTAAGCAACATAATCCAGTTGTTACTGCAAGCCATTAGAATGGTCACAAATTTGAAATGGAAACATTCATTCCATTGGCATAAGTTCTATGTTCTTTATAGGTATAAAAACTATGTTCAAGCAAAATAGTTTTTGATTAGTTTTTCCATTAAAGAGTTACAGATACCACTAGATTTATATATAATAGATGTATAAATTAAAAGTATGATAGGTGTTCATAAAGTAGACCTCGGTCAGCGGCGCACAGTGCAGCTTTTTTTACAAATTGTAATTACAATTGCATTGTTTATATCAAGAGATAAATATTAGAAATTATAAAATATCACTGACAAAAACAAACATTGCTGTTTAATACAGTGTAATAAAATTAAATAGCGTGCAAGTAACAGTTTAGGCATTGAGCTGGTACGTTGGAACAAACATATACACCCTAAATGTATTACACTCAATTTTGGGCAGTCGTATAAAATCGCTAATAAGTCAACTTCACTCGTATGAGGTTTCCGAATCGTTCAGAATGAAGTAATGAGACTGCAAGTTATTCAAAAACAACTCATTCATGTGACAGATTTTATTTATATTTACGTATTTATACAGCCAATGATAATCCAGTTAATGTCAGGATTCTATTGCGAAATCACACACCTAAACTGGTTCAGCTGTTGAGCTGCTATGGTAGAAAATTCATATACACTAAATACATTGCACTCCTTTTAGAGTAATCGTTTAATAAAATATTTTTTATTGATCGAATATTTGGGAAGTAGAATTACTAAAGATGGACGAAGCAGGAGCGATATAAAATGCCGAATAGCACAGGCGAAACGAGCTTTCAGTCAGAAATATAATTTGTTTACATCAAAAATTAATTTAAACGTAAGGAAAAGATTTTTGAAAGTATATATTTGGAGTGTCGCTTTATATAGAAGTAAAACTTGGACGAACTGAGTATCTGAGAAGAAAAGATTAGAAGCTTTTGAAATGCGATGCTACAGGAGAATGTTAAAAATCAGATGGGTGGATAAAGTGATAAATGAAGAGGTGTTGCAGCAAATAAATGAAGAAAAAAACATTTGGAAAAATATAGTTAAAAGAGACAGACTTATAGGCCACATATTAAGGCATCCTGGAATAGTCGCTTTAATATTGGAGGGACAGGTAGAAGGAAAAAATTGTGCAGACAGGCAGCGTTTGGAATATGTAAAACAAATTGTTCGGGATGTAAGATGTAGGGGGTTTACCGAAATGAAACGACTAGCACTATATAGGGAATCTTGGAGAGCTGCATCAAACCAGTCAAATGACTGAATACTAAAAAAAATTGATCGAAGTAATTGATTATAATTTGATTTATTATTGATTTTAATTGATTTATTATAATTGGTTATTCTTTATTAATCGAATTTATTGAACAAAAAAATTACTCTGTAATAAAAAAACCAGTTAAAAGAATTATAACAATTGTAAAAAACTGTTGTGGACACCATATGACTTCCTTGTACGCCTATTAAATTACATATACACATTTTCAAAAGTACATAAAATTTTATTTTATTAATAACTTCTGATATTTTTTTATAATACTTTTTATTATTGAATTATTATTTATCGTAAACATTTGTTTTACAATCGGAGGTTAATAAAATCAATATATTTAAATTAAAAAAAAGAGGAAATGAAGTTTGATTCGAACCGATGTGCCTTCCCCTTGTAAGATTCAAATACTTAATTAAAATTTCATTTGGCTATAACTCTGAACCGATGAAAATAAGTACCGCTTATGATAGATCGTTGAAAAACTCACAATGAGGGCTAATTACTGCAGTTATGAAAAAGTCCAAAAACAAAATTCTTTTGAATTTTCGACTTTTTTGGTCCAATCGATTGCTATCAAAAAGGAAAGTGCAAAATTACCGTAACCGTTTTAGAGTTATGCGAGATACAGACGTCACGCCGAAACTAGTCAAAATGGATTCATAGATGGTCAAAGTGGATATTTCCGTTGAAATTTGAAAACTTAAATTTTTTGCGATCACAATACTTCTTTGACTTCGTACAAGAAAGTAAAAATATGTTAAAAATTCCATTTAGTGTGAAACCTCAGATCATCTTATTTGTTACTTTAATTTATTTAGTAAAAAATCTTTTTTGGAAAATATTTTAACGGTAAAATTAGTATATCAGTAATAATCTTAAGTATAAATTCGAGAAAATTATTATGTATCCTATTATTAGAATATTATAGATCAAATTAAATTTGCATATTACCTTTCAGTTTAAATTTTTAATTAATGCAGAAAACTTATTCCAGTACTTTAATTTGCATTTAGATTTATTATATGTAATGTAAAAAAACTACCAGAATTTTGGCAAATAAGTGAAATATAATGTAAACTACGTTTTCTTATAAGTGTAATATATCTTAGTAATCTCTACAACACTGGTTTGAGGTTTCGTGGTAAAGAAAAGGAAGGATGTGATATGATATTACAAGATTAAACAAATAAATTCTAATCATATATAGTATAAAAATTACTATTTTGATATTTATCATGAAAGTAAACAATTGAAAATGAAGTTTTAATTTACAAATACAGTCGAATTCCTATATAACGAACTTTAAAATGTGAAAATTTTCAATTTAGCGTAATTTTTTGGAGAACGGTGAAAACACGGCATTATTACATAACAAATTTCTAGTCGAATTTCTATATAACCAAGTTTTTTGTCGTAAATACTTTACGTATAATAAATGAAAATGAGAAAAAAATTACAACTGCAAAAGTAAGCTTAATGCGCAAGTGAATTGCTATTTGCTCCTAATGTTCAAAATAACGATACAGATGTAGTGATTTCGTTTTTCTTACTGTAAATACATTGCATTTGTTGTTTTGAGCACCGTAATGCCCTTGTTGTTTTTAAAAGTACTGTTCAGTACTGTACAGCTGTGTGAAAAAAAATAATCGAAAAAGTAATAGCGCGAAATATGATTTTGTAAATATACAAACAATTGAATACAGTGAGAGAGGAATTGTACCGAGTGATTCAAAGAAACGGGAAATTTAAAAAATTAAATAACGTTAATCAAAAACTTTTTTTAGAAAATGAATTTTATTTCATGTAATTGTACAAATGTTGCCATTTTAGGATACATACATTTTAGTTTATTTTTTAAAGATGACATCTTCCAGGTGACCTCCTCTTCTACGTAAACACTCACGAAGTCTCTTCGTTAAATTGTTCATGGTTTAACGTAACATCTCGACTGGAATTTCCGCAATCGCTTCTCGGATCTTTGCCTTCAGTTCTTCCGTTGTAGCAGGTCTACTGTGTAACGCTTTGCTTTTAAGGTGACCCCGCAAAAATTAATTGCAAGCTGAGAGATCAGGCGATTTGGGAGGCCATCTAATGTCACCGTTTCGTGAAATGACACGTTGTCCAAACAATCAGCGTACAGCTGCCGTCGATATTTGTGCAGTATGTGACGTTGCTCCGTCTTGTTGAAACCAGGCTGTGTTAAGAATCGGTGGAAATCTCTTTTGTTGTTCCACATCAAAATTCCTTAAAAAAATAAGGGCCTATAACACCGTAAGATGACATAGCACACCACACAGTCACTTTCTGGCTGTGCAACGGACGCTGGGGTAGCTGCGTAGGATTTTCTTGTGCCCGGTATCTGAAATTTTGCTCGTTAACAAATCCACTGAGGTGGAAATGCGCTTCGTCTGACAGCCACAGTTCGTGAACAAACTCTTCGTTATCATTTATCTTCTGAAGCATTACATTACAGAATTGTGCTCGCACAACTGCACCGTTCGGTTTCAGTTCCTGGACGATCTGCAACTTGTACGGATGGAATTGCAAGTCCTTCGCTAACATTCTTCGAACGCTTGAACTATGCAATTGTAAAGATGCTGAGAGACGACGACGGATTGACCGATGTGGACTTCGTGTGACAGCATCTTGTAAAGCTTGAACATTCTGTGGTGTACGGACGGTTCGCTCACGGCCTGGAGGTTTCTTTTTCATTGCCGAACCGGTTTCCTCAAAATTAGATATCCGTGTTTTAATTGCACGTGGTGATGGAACACGGTCGTGCCGTCCCAGATTAAAATGACGGCGAAATTCTCTACGCGCTCCCTCCACACTGTGATTGTTTTTGTAAAACGCTTTGATAGCAAATGCACGTTGCGCACCACTCCAAGGATCCATGACAACTAAATGGGAGGTTAGATTAGAGAGGCTGGCGCCACTTATCAAGTGGCACCAATCGCCCACGGCAACCAATACAACTTTCAAAATTTCCCGTTTCTTTGAATCACTCTGTACATAAACAAAACATTACCAAATAAGGAGCGATATGCGACACTGCCTGTGAGAATTAACCGACTGATTCACTTTCTGCGGTGATGTATCAGCCGCTGGTCATGTTGTGCAACAATACCAGGGTACAGTATCAGGGTAACAGTATCAGGGTGTATCAACCCGGTAGCGGCAGCCAAGCGGTATCAACTCGGTGCCGGCTGATAAAGCACATCCGCAGTATTATAAATGCAATACTGTTTACGCGGTGTCATCATTAGCAAGCAAGTGTAGGATGACGACGAGAGTTGGACTTAATAAAAACAGGATTTAACCCGAAATGTACTTTGTGATCCCCCGGGATGATAAAGCCTAGTTTCATGACTCGAGGTGCCACTATCTTCCAGAAATTTTTCCTATTTGATGATGTAAAACTATCATATTTATTTAACTGCATATATATAGTGAATGTTAACAGCAATACCGTATGATCACTAAAAGTATCGGGTTAAGCCTTTCAAAATCACTTCAGAATTGGCCTAGGACGCACTGTTTTTGAGATATACCCTTTTTTTAGAAATCACTATTTAGTGTATCGAAACACCCGTGAAAATATACCCTCAGGTTCTGCAACACTTTCATTGTTAGTTCTTTGTTGTAATTTTGGGGGCATCTAAAACCCATGTTTTGCTATGTATTTTGCAGTAAATCCAGCGTAAAAATTTAACTGTAAACAGGGGATAATCGTGGAAAACATACCTTCAGGTTCTGAAACGACTTGACTCAAGGGGTCAAAGGTCGAAATATTGCAGAACCCGAGGTTTCTATACTACTTATCAGGCTATGATTCTCACTTCATTATCAGAGAACTAAACTTTGACGACAAAATGATACACATGATACCGAAAATGACTGAAAAGTTCATCACATTTACTAAGAACATCAGCGAAAACATATCGGTAATGTAAGTGGACACATTCTAGTTTATGACGGCCGGCTTAGAGAAAACTGGTATCCACCTTACCGGAAGACGCATTCTAGTATATCCGGAAGTACTTCAGTAAACAAGATTAGCCGCTAGCGACAAGAAAATCTGTACGAGGTTTGTTCAAAAAATAACCGAACATTTTTAATTACGCACCAACGGAGATATTTAGTGGCATGCGGTTGGCAGCACTGTGTTCCGCATAAACCGCTCTGTAACCACATGTACTTGGATTGTTGATATCTCGTTTAGTTTTCCTGTAATATTATTTGAGTGCAACATGTTTAAGAGTTACTAGCGATTTTTGTAACTTTTTAAATGGTTTTTGTTGTACAGGTAATTCAATCGATTCTTGAGCAGTTATATTATCGATAATAAATTTTAATAGCAGTATATTAATACACCATTTTCTTTTAATTTTTGACCATTTAACAGATTTTTGTAAACCATCTGGTTTAACAACGCTATCTTCATTTTTCATATTTGTATTTACACTGTTATTTGAATTTTTGAATCATTTGATTTATTGTTAGATGTAATATCTGTTCCATTTGGAGCTGTTGCATTCATTTCATTGATGACATCATCGATTGGTAACCATCTTAGTTTCCTTATTTGTAAAATAATAAGGAGGAAATGATACATGAATCTGTAGAGATACGCGCTCGCGCGCGCGCGTGTGAGTGTGTGTGATCATTTTTTTAAAAACCCAAAAAAGATTGGTGATGCGAGAATGACGATAGAAATACACGAGTCCTCATTTTCAGAAAGAAAGTACAATAGAGACAGAATTCTTCCAAATCAGTGGATATTTGGAGGTATTTGCAAAGAAATTACAAATACAGAGTGATTTTTTAGTCCTGTTACCCAATTGTTAATGTCAAGTAATTTTTTTCTAAGAAAGGGAAATTTTGTTTTGTGACATGAAGTTGGTAGCGCTACTCAACCGGTATAGATACGCCAATGAGAGTTGATTCTCCCTGAGCTGTGTAAACTTTTGTGCCGTTTCCGGTCGTGTTACGAACAGAATGTCTTTTACCGTAGAACGAGTTTTCATTTTTGAACAATATTTCGCTACGAAATCGTACGCGAGTGTAAAACAGTCATTTCAAATTAAATTTGTTGGTGTTCCTCCGCCAGAAAAAATGTCAATTTCTAGGCTAGCAAACCGATTTCGAGAGACAAGTAGTGTTTGCGACAGAAAACGTAGCGGTCGACCGACTCGCTTGACAGATGACGTTTTAGAGACTGTGAAAACAAGATTGCTCAATTCTCCACGGAAATTTACGAAATCTTTCCACGCAAGTTGGTTTGTCATATTTGAATGTTCAGAAAGCTGCTAAAAAATTGAAATTGTATCCGTATCGTGTACGATTAGTACAAGAGCTTCAGCCTCCAGATTTAAACAAGCGATTGCAATATTGCCGTCGGTTTAGGTCTCTCGTAAACGATAACGGAATCGAATTTTTAAACGCAGTGTTCTTTAGTGATGAAGCTTGGATTCATCTCGACGGTTATGTGAACAGTCAAAACTGTCGAATTTGGACGGTTGAAATCCTAACGCTTTACAAGACAAATCTTTGCAACCTGAAAAAATTGGTGTGTGTTGTGCGATATCTCGTCATCGTATAGCCGGACCCGTATTCTTCGAACAGACAGTAAATGATGAAGTATACAGGAATATTGTGCACCAATTTGTGTTCCCCCTGGAACCTCAAGTATTGACGGTTTCAGCAAGACGGCTTTACACGCCACACGTCTCGAGAAACCGTGGATTTTCTGTAAGAGTTCTTTGATGATCGAATAATAAGCAAGGGCTTATGCCTTCCAAGGTCCCCAGATCTCACATCTCCTGACTGCTTTTTGTGGGGCTGTATTATGTCCTAGGCCTTCAAAAACAATCCTCGCACTATGGATGAACTTAAAGTTAATATTAAAGACTTAATCACGAATATTTCCAATGCGACTCTTAAAAAGGTTTCTGCTAATATCCTGAAAAAAGTCCGTGCGTGTATAACTGCAAGGGGTGGACATTTTGCGCATATTCTTTAACAATTATGTAAGTAATAGCTTTTTATTAAATCTCTTTTGTAAGTAACAAATACTTTTTTTTATTCCACTTAAATTTCCCTTTCTTAAATAACATTTAAAATTAGGCAACAGGACTAAAAAATCACTCTGTATAATCTAACTAAACGTACGCTTACATCGCTCACTAATCTTGTCTAAGAGTAATCTTTTTATTCTAAGTCTGGTCACCGCTACTTGTTCTCGGCGAGTCAACTTAAAGTCGCTTTTCCATTTATAAGGAGAAGTTTTAACTCAGTTTAATTTTGTATTTAAACTCCTCCATTCAGCGTTCCACTTGTTTTTTACTATGTTTGTTAGACGGTTTTTAACATCTGCCACTCTTACAGGAAATGTATCCAAATCATCGCAGACTGTTGCCTTTCTGGCAGCTTCGTCTGCGATTTCATTACCTGTAATACCAGCATGCCCTGGAGTCCATACAAATACGCATCGCTGTCCTCGTTGTTTTAGTACGTATAAAATGGATAGGATGTTTGCAATTAAGACATCCTTAATGTTCTTGTTCCGAATTGCGACGAGTGCACTTAATGAATCGGAACATATTAGCACTCTCTCTTCGCAATAGTGTTCAGTGTAGCGAAGAGCTTGCTGAATTGTAGTGACTTCTGCCGTGTAGACACTGGCCACATCTGGCAGTTTCCAAAAGTGGGCTTCTTCATTTACATATATCGAGCATCCAACACCATGTTCGGTTTTAGAACCGTCGGTATAAATTCTAATATGTTCTTCGTAACTACTGACGGTTGCTAAAAATTCCTGCTGGATGATCACTGCTGGTTTCTTTTTTATTTCTCCTTGAGAGAGATCCAAATTTGTATTTACCGCTGACAAGAGCCATGGGGGTATTTCTCTAGTAGAAATTGCTAGTGTCTCTGGTATAGCAATTTCATATTTTCTTCTTAATTCGTGGTACCTAATTCCGGTTGGTCTGGAATAGGTAGCACGATGTTCATATACTGCAGCCATAGGATGATTCGTAAACAATTTATTATTTATGTGAGCAGGGAAAGCCCATACATTTGCTGCACATCTTAACAAAAGGATCTCTCTTCTATAATGTAGTGGCATTATTCCGGCTTCAGACATCAGACTAGCCGCCGGACTTGTGCGGAAAGCGCCTGTTGCATATCTTATTCCGCTATTATGAACTACGTCTAACTTTCGTAAGTGCGACTTTCTAGCGGATGAATATACGATACATCCGTAGTCTAGTTTAGATTGAACCAATGCTTTATACAATCTCAATAATGTCTCTTTGTCTGAGCCCCAATTTAAGTTCGATAAACATTTTATAATGTTTAGGGCTCTTTTGCATCTATCACTCAAGTCCTGTATATGTAATCCCCATGTAAGGGATTTATCCAATACTAGTCCTAAATATCTTACGCTATCTTTATATTGTATTGGATTATCGTCAATTGTCAACGCAGGACTTTGATGAGGAATTCTCTTCCTACAAAAGTGTACACAGCACGTTTTCTCTGGTGAGAATTGGAATCCGTTATTCCTTGCAACTTCATTTAGAGCATTGATCGCTCGTTGCAATTTGTACCTCACCATAGCAGTCTTGTTGCTGGCATACACAATTGCCAGATCATCAACATAAACGCTTTTGCTGATTTCTACTGGAATGGCAAGTATCAATTTATTAATGGCAATGGTAAACAAGGTACCTCTCAACGGCGAACCCTGCGGTATGCCATTTTCCAAGATTCTTTCACATGAATATTCATTGTTGACACGTACTTGGAAGGTACGGTCATTCATGTAGTTGCTGAGCAGTATAGGCAGATTGCCACGAATGCCCCATTCATGTATCTGGAGCATTATACCATGACGCCAGGTCATATCGAAAGCCTTCTGAAGATCAAAGAAGACTCCGACACAATGTTTCCTTTTAATAAAGCTGTTATATATAACGTCCTCTAAGCTGATCATTTGATCAGTGGTAGAATGGTATTGCCGAAAACCTGCTTGATACGGTGATATCAGGTTTTCTTTTTCCAAAACCCAGACGAGTCGGTTATTAATCATTTTTCCCAGTATTTTTCCCATAGCACACGTCAAAGAAATAGGACGATAGCTATTGGGGTCTGTTGAATTTTTATTTTTCTTTGGTACTGGAACAACATGAGCTTTTTTCCACTGCCGCGGGTACGTTCCATCCCGCCATATTTTATTATAAAGTTCCACTGGCATCCGGACCAGCAGCTGTGTTACCTGCTTTTTCCAACGCTTTCGCGAATTCTTCCATTTTAAATGGTACATTATATGAGTAATTATACTCAGTTCTAAAATTTAGTAGACCTTCGAGTTCTTCTTTTTTGGTTCGAAAACCTTCCTCGTAGTTGGCCGTTCTGCTGGCCTTTTCGAAGTGATTGGATAACAGCTCTGCAATTTCATATGGAGTGTCTTTTATTTCATCTTCATCTTGAAGGCTAGTTATGGGAGCAAAATCATTACGCCCACAAATTGCCTTCACTTTCCTCCAAACAAATGATGCAGTAGCAGTTTTGTCGATGGATGACACGTATTGCTGCCAGGATCGTTTTTTCGAGTCTATCATAAGACGTTTTGCATACCCCCTGTGTTTCTTAAAGGCAACAAGATTTTCTAAAACTGATTTTCTAAAATGATATTTCATAACATTGGCCACCCTAAAAGATTACTTCAATAATTAAACAATCAGAAGTTATTTCTTGTTATATCTTCAATATAACAATAAAACGAATAACAATACACATACTCCCTTCAGTATCACCGATAACACGTAAAATTAACCGCACTCAATGATTACTTAAAAAACTAACAAATCAGATGAAAAACACCAATAACTATGAAGCCATTAAGTACACATGTTCACCCTTTAGTACCAAAGAATACACATTATAAAAAACCGCGCTGGAATATTATTTCAATAACTAAGCGATTAGAAGAGGAAAGATTACAACAATTAAATAAATAACAGACACATGAATCCTTCAGTATACAGAAAAAAAAATAACATTGATTCACCTCATAGATTATTTAAATAACGAATAATTCAGAAGAGGAAATACTACAATAATTAAACAAAAACAGATACATTCACCCTTCAAAAAACATAATACACGCAATATTGACCACCATCAAAGAATTCTTCAATAACTGCTAAATTAGAAGAAGAGCACCGATAAACTATTAAACCAATAACAACAAACATTCACCCTTCAGTATCACAGAATACACATAAAATTACACACATACACACACACACACAAGAAAAACTTCAATAGCTACACAATAAGAACAACAATGTCTACAACATTTAAACCATTATCACGCACATTCACTTTTCTGTATCACATATAACACACAACATTAACCGCTCTCAAAGATTACATCAATTTATACACTATCCGAAGAGGTAAGCATATAACAATTTTACCAATAACAACACAAATTCTCCTTTCAGAACCGTTGACAACACATAACATTAACCGCCGTCAATGATTACTTCAAAAACTACCAAACCAAATGAAAAACTTTGATAACAATTACACTACTAACTGCAGACGGTCACCCTTTAGTATCACAGAATACACAAAATATAAACTGCCATGATATTTTACATCAATAACTACACAATCAGAAGAGAAAAACCTATAACAATTGAATCAATAACAACACATATTCATCCTTCATGTTCACAGATTACACATAACATTGACTCCTCTCAAACATTATTATAACCACTCAATCAGAAGAAGAATGTCGATACAAATTAAACCAAAAGATTGCTTCAATAACTAAACAATCAGAACAGGAAAGCATATAACAATTAGACCAATAACAACACACATTCAACATTCAGTATCACAGAATATATTTAACACTGAATTTCCTCAAAGATTACTTCAATAACTACACAAGCATAAATAGAAAGTTTCAACAATTAAACCAATAACAACACTCACTCACTTTTCAGTATCACAGAATACACATAATATAGCCACCACCAAAGAATATTTCAATAACTGTTAAATTAGATGAAGAACACTGACAACTATTTAACCAATAACATCACACAATCATCCTTCAGTATTACAGAACACACATTGGCATGAAATATTAACACGTACATTCACTGTTAACTATCACATAATACTGACAACATTGACCGTTCTCAAAAAATGTTTTAAATTACTGCACATTTAGAAGAGGAAACCTGCAACAATTAAACTCATAACAACTACATTATCAGTATCACAGAAAACAATGACTGCCTCATATATTACTCAGTCAGAGTAACTCCAGTACAATTTAAAAAAAACACACTCTCACTCTTCAGTATCGCAAAATTCAGATAACATTGACCGCCCTCAAAGATTACTTCAATACCTACACGATCAGAAAAGGAAAGCCTATAACAATTAAACAAATAAGAAACACATTCACCTCTCAGTATCACAGAATAAACCCAAAAAGATACTGATGGCTGAATGTTTGTTGTTATTAGTGTAAATGATATCGGCGTTCCTCTTCTGTTCGGGTAGTTATTGAAGAAATATTTGTGGGCGTTGAATGTTATGTGTATTCTGTGATACTGAAGGATGATTGTGTGTTATTATTGGTTTAATTGTCATCAGCGTTCGTCTTCTGATTGAATAGTTTTGAATTAATCCTTAAGGGTGGTCAATGTTATGTGAATAGTGTGATGCTGAAGGTACAAAGGTTGTTGTTATCGGTTTAATTGATATAGGATTGCCTCTACTGATTGTGTAGTTACTGAAGTAATCTTTGTGGGCGGAAATTGTTATGTGTATTCTGTGATACTGAATGGGGAATGTGTGCTGTTGTTGGTTAAAATTTTATCGGCTTTCCTATTCCTACTACATTGCAAATGAAACATACTTTGAAGGAGTTGTGCGTAATGTCCGATATAGAAGAGTGAAAGTGTGTTGCCATTGGTTTAAAATTTATCGGTTTCCTATTTTGATTATATTGTTACTGAAATAATCTTAGAGGGAGGTGAACGTTATCCTTTAGGTCATATATAAAACAATGAAAGAGTGTTGTCATTGGTGTAAATTTTATCAGCTATCGTATTCTGATTACATTGTTACGTAAATAATCTTTGAGGGTGGTGAATTTTGTGCGTAATGTCTGATGTAGAACCCTGAAAGACTATTGTCATGGGTTTATATTTTATCGGTTTTCCTATTCTGATAACATTGTTACTGAAATAATCTTTGTGGGTAATGACTGATATTGAAGAAAGAAGAACTGTCAATACAGTAAAATGTCAATACAGAAAATATTATTTAGTACCCGATTAAAAACGCTACAGTCCAACAGTGCTTAATTTTAATTTCTATGTACACAGAAAAAAATACTTAATATGTTTGTATTAATTACCTTCTCTTTCACAGTTTCAGCATGTTTTTGGGCAGATTTGGTGATTACAGAGCCCTTGCTTTCCACCATCATCTTATCACTACAGAAAAAACAACTAAACCGCTTTTTATATTCCTTCTGCCAACTAGAAAAGGGAACAATCAAGTAATGTTTTCTATACACACACGGAGTAAAAAAACAACTACCTTCCACCAGTACGCCAGGGTCGGCAGTGTGGCAGCGACAGTGCTCTCTCTCTCCCTCAAAGCCTCACATGCAGCTTCCTATGTGCACAAGAGCCAAACACCACAAAAGACAATACCTGCTAGAATTGTGAAGCGCACAGTTCCATACAAAGATCTTTGTATATTTTTCATAAACTGGGGGATGGCTTCTGACATTAAGCTTAAAGATTATTCTACAAGTTAATATTCTACATTAATATTCTACAAGTATAAAAAAGAATTAAAGACAAAAGGACTCGTTATATAAAAATTTATCAATATGAAGTGGAAACTTTTTCTTTATTTCTTTCACTTTTACTTAACTTAATCATACTTAATTTAACATTGTTTTATAATACAATTTAATATTTGTTACTTAACTTAACTTAATTTATATTATTTGTCAAAGATGAAAGATTAGGTGTCTACAAGGGTATTGCCCGTTTTGTGGCACCATCCCTTTTCTATTAATCTTTTTAGTTAGAGTAAGGGGAAAAAGTAAACAGTTTTATCTTATATAGGAAGATTAGTTTTGGTTCTATTCATGATTTACTCTGGTGGAAACTTATCTTTTCTGCAGTTAAGTATAAAGAAGATCAATCGTCGTCAAATATTTATGTTTACTAATAAACCTTTCATCCAGTGCTACCCGTTAAGTTATATATGTAAAAAATCTATTACTATGTTAAGACCAATAGTATAAAGCATTATAATTAATTCTATATGTAATCATAAATCATGTAATTACATGGAACATACTTTCAGCGTCATCAATATTAATTAGCCATCGTCTTAGAAGCTTTAAGAAAGCGTTTAGGTTCCTACTGGTCTTTATATGATTAGGAAGTATGTTATACGATCTAGGAGCAGTACTTTAAAAGAACTTCATATAACTCGTTTTATTTGCTCTGGGGACATATACATTCCTTTTACTTCAAAGTTCGTACTCGGTTATCGTACTATCTCTATGACCGCTTCTGATAAAGAAAATTTTCATTACTTTATAAACATATAAATAACGTAGCGGTAATGTAGACAATTCCCTAAATATTGGCAAAGAATGAACCGTAGTTCTTTTTTTACTTATCATTCTAACGAATCTTTTTTGGATTTTGATTATGGAATCTAAATTTGTAACGTAAGTTCCTCCCCAACAGCTGATGCCGTAGTCTAGTCGACTATGGACAATAGCAAAATAAAGTTTTCTCGTGATTATTTTTGGGGATAGTTTGCTTAAAAAATAAAATATCTTAAGATAGCTTTTGCTTTAATAGCGCATATGATTCTTCCAGGTTAGACCGCTATCTAACACAATGCCCAAGTATTTATAAATATCACGTTGTTCGATCTCACTACATTCTAAACAGTCAGATTTATTTATCACATGTTTTTTTACATTTATATTTTATTGTAAGTGGTAATTTTATTTTCCCCTTTAAACAGAAGTTTATATACAAAGTTTTTTCAACGCTCAAGATCATATAATGATTTGAAAAGCATAACCGCAGTGCGTCCAAATCTGATTGCATGTCCTCAGCCACTTCTATCCAGGTGTTGCGAACATAACACAAGGCAGTATCATCTGCAAACTCATATACATTACCTTTAAGCGGGGCTGAACAGACACTATTTACATATATTATGAATAGTATGGCTCCAATACGGATCCTTGTGGGACTCCATATTGTACCCCAGCAAAGTTACTTAAACACCCTTTTATTCTCACGCACTGTCGCCTGTTGATCAGATAGCTCTCAAACCGATCAAATGAAACACCTCTAATGCCACTCATCCACAGAATGCGTAGCAGGACATTGTGGTCTACACAATCAAAAGCTTTTGTTATGTCTAAAAATAGACCGCTCACACATTTCTTATCATTTATGCCCTGAAATACTTGGATAGTAAAATTTAAGAGTACCTTTTCAGTATTGCTCCCTTTTTTTAAATGTGGCTAAAGTTAAGAAAAAGTCAAAAATTCAAATTGTTTGGATTTTGGGCTTTCTTGGACACTTTGTTCCAGTCAATATTATAATCAAATGAGAGGTGCACAATTAGATGTTATTATAGTCATAAATCCAAAATTTCAATACCATACAGCTAATCATTTTTTAGTTATGCAAGATACATACTTACATAAGTGCATAGAGATGTGACTACAAAACTAGTCAAAATGGATTCAGGGATTGCCAAAATGTATATTTCCGTTGAAATCTGAAAACCGAAATTTTTTTGTATCATATCACAATACTTTTATTACTTTGAACAATAAAGTATAACACCCAAAAATGGTTTTTAGATATAAGAGGGTAAGTCAATTATTATCTGCAATGTAGTTATTGCAATACAAATAGGAAACTTACATGTACCCTTGCACCTCAACTTACTACCCTTGCAACTTTTCAACTTAGTACCCTTGCATTTCAACGCACTTGATCCATCGTTGCACAAGCTTCCTGATGCCCTCATAAAAGTAGGTTTTCAGTTGAGCTGCAAACCAGGAAAGCACCGCTTCTTTCACTGTTTCGTCCGAAGTAAACCGACGGTCCCTTAATGCCTCTTTGACTGGACCAAATAAGTGGTAATCAGAAGGGGCAGAGGATGAGCCAGTACTTCAAAGTTGAGTTTCTGGAGAGTTTCAGCAGTGTGGGCAGCAGTATGTGGACGGGCGTTTTCGTGCAACAACACAACACCTTTCGACAGTAGTCCTCGGCGTTTGCTTCGAATTGTAGGCTGCAGCTTGGTAAGCATCTCACTGTAACATGCAGTGTTTATTGTCGTGCCCCTTTCCTCATAATGTTCCAGTACTGGGCCTTGTGAGTCCCAAAAAACCGTAAGCATCAGTTTTCCTGCGGACAGTTGGGTCTTGAATTTTTTTTGCAGGGCAAATTTGGATGTTTCCATTCCATACTGCCGTTTACTCTGTTGGATCCGTGTTTCGTCACCAGTGATGATTCTGTGTAAGAAGATGTCCCATTCATTACCGTAGCGATCCAAAAGTTTTTGGCAGATGTCCAAGCGCATTTGTTTATGCGGCTGTGTGACTTATTTTGGGACCCATCTTGCACAGACTTTATGAAATCCAAGTCTGTTGTGGATGATTTCATAGGCAGAACTGTGACTAATTTGCAGACGATGTACCACTTCATCAGTTGTTACTCGTCGTTCTAAGAAAACCATGTCACATGCACGCTCAATGTTTTCCTCATTTGTGGCGGTAAACGGTCATCTGGCTCCTTCATCGTGCATAACACTTGTGCGACCGTTTTTGTATTTTTCAATCTGTTCGTAGACACTCTGTTGCGGCAACACACTATTCCCGTACTGTATCAAAAGTCTTCGATGAATTTTGACCCCTAATACACCTTCTGACCATAAAAAATAGATCGCTGAACGTTGCTCTTCTTTGGTGAAGACAGAAAGCGGAGCAGCCATGATTAATGGCAGGGCAGCAATAATGGAACTAACCTACCTGCATCAAACTTGCACAGACAACAATTAAACCACACACGCGTAATCTATGCAACACGACGATACTACCAACATAAACAAAAATATAACTATATTGTGGATAATAATTGACTTACCCTCATATATGCGAAGAGTATTTGTAAGCCCAAATCAAGGGGATATCTTGTTTAGTATAGTTGGAAATATGGAAAATTTTCCATAATTCTTTTACGTTTCTTCCTCCCCTTTCTAGCAGAATTTCAAAAAATATAGAAATTGGTTTTTAGGTATTCATATCAAGATTATACGTACCAAAAATCAAGTTGTTTTCTTCAATTGTCATCGAGAAATTAAAAAAAATAATAATCTTCACTATTACTACATTTTAACGATACAAATTTGTAATTTCAAAAAATCCTTTCTTCTTTTTCACCTTCAATTCAGCTGGTTTGATACAGCTCTCCAAGATTACCTACCTAGTGCCGTTACTATCTAGTAACGTTTTCTTTAGTTAGTATTGTTTTTTAACAAATCACTAATGTAGATTTACGTTGTTCACAATAAAACTTTTAGTAAAACTATGTATCTTAATAAATATATAGTTAACCAATTGAAGAACATTTCTTGCAATTAGTGTACAAAAAGACTTAAAAAGAAGCTGACTTTGAAAGCTAAAGACTGAGTCCCAACATATTAGAGTATTGCAGCTGCTATACTAGACACAACACTCTGGTGGTAGGTACTTAAGTCATTGGCAGACAATTGCTTATAACTCAATAATAATGACACTAATAGAAAAATGGGTTTCACCATTGTTTTTCTTGTAAAATTTTAAATTGAAAACATGTGTCATAAATTATGTGCCTTAATTTTTTTTTAAAATTAAGTTTGATTCTATATGACGGATCCAAGATGGCAGACAAAAATTAAAAATCCATCATAATGAAGGTTTTTTTTAACTCTGTAGAACCCCATTTCTTTCTGTCTCCAAATACCTCTCAGGTATACAGTATAAAACTGTTTTCATACTTAAATATTACCCAGTATATCTCACATCATTTACATAAGTATATCTATATATATAAAAATGAATGTCTGTCTGTCTGTATATGTCTCTTATGCCTTCCTAAACCGTTCATTCGATAGCAATGAAACTTTGGGGAACGGTTGGGCGCATGCCAGGGAAGGTTTCTGAATTAGTTTGGACCCGCTGTTGTTGAGATATTTTGAAAAATTGTATTTATGGTCCGATTTGCCTCATATTCAGAATACGTGTTACTTACATGGAAAGAATTATCTCTGCAAAAAATGAACCAGCTAGATGGCACTGGGGTTGAGATATTTAGAAAAATTATATTTATGGACAGATTTTGTTCATATTCAGAATATGAATATTAGTTACGTGAAAAGAAATATTTTGGCAAAAATTATACCGGCTAGGTGGGGCCAGTGTCGAGATATTTACGAAACAAACAAACAAATATACAAACAGACTTTTTTACTCTATATATATATATATATATATATATATATAAAAGGCATGTTCGTATGTGTGTCTGTTAAAGACCAAAAAACTAATGGACCGATTTATGCATGGGCAAAAGGGAAAAATGGAAAACAGGGAACAGGTGGAAAGAGCAGAAAACGGGAAAGGGTAAAAAGGAAACTGGGAGAGGGGTGTGAAAGGGAGAAGTGGAAAGGAGAATAAGTAAAAGGTAAAATTTGTGAAGTTCATTTTTTTCATTTTTTTATCAAATTTTCAATTGTATTCATTTAAACTCTCTCTCTAAATATATATATATATATATATAGAGAGAGAGAGAGAGAGAGAGAGAGTTGCTTTGCTATATGAATACCTGTGTTTCCAGTAGTGGTAAATCTTTTATCTTTTTTAGTTAAGTAACCAAAGGCAGGTAAATACAGCCAGTCACACACAGTAAAGGTGGCAGTGGCTGTAATGGTTGAACCACGGACCTTTGCACCCCTTAAAAAAAATTTGCATAAATGTTTTTTAAATATCTATTTGAAGAGTATTTGCAAACCCAAATCTACTGAATATCTCATTTACTATAGTCAGGATTGGGGAAATTTACTATCATTGTTGAACATTTTTTTACCTTTCTTCATCTCCTTTCAAGGTAGAATTTCAAAAATCTAGAAAATAGTATACCGACATGAAAATTACACTAACCAAAAATGAGGTTGATTTTTTTTTTTTTTCACTTGCAACCAACAAATTGAAAAAAAAACAGGGTTTCAAAAACATTTCAAAAATCAATTTTAGACTTTAAATAAAAAGTCTCTTTTTATTTAAAGTCAAAATAAAAATCTGATGGTGTGACATCGGGACTGTATGGTGAATACAGTAAAATTTCCTGACCCAATTTTTTGAATAGCTTCCCATGCCTTTTGTGGTATGGAATAAGGATTATCATGCAGGAAATATTGTATGGGAAAAACCACGACGTAACGTATTTTTTGCAGGTTTTACTTTATACTATAAAAGATCACAATAGAATTCATAACTAATTGCATATTGTTTTACCAAAAAATCACAATATATTGGGTGTTTATAGTCCCAAAATACTAAAATTACAGTATCACTTTAATGACACCATTTTTTTGGTGGGGAAATTCAAGTTGTTTCTGTTCCATAATCAGTTGTTTAATTCCCGCTCAAAAATCATCATTTAAGTTTTATACAAATGTGAATTTGGGTGTCTGTGATTCTGGATGACCATTTTGGGATACCTAACTTGAACATTATTTGTGGTAATTCAGCTTATCGTGGATAATCGAATGGTTAGTGCAAATACTTCCACAACAAATTTCCCGAATTTTTATGTGTTTGTTCTTGCGAATAAAATCATTAATGCTATTTTGCAAAAAGTCTTTCTAAATTTCCTCGTCTTCCACTAAGATGAAAATCAATGACAGTCATTATGCCAGAATTAAACAGTTCGATCCACTTATAAGATTTGCATGGTTAATACACTTTTTCCTGTACTGTTTTATCATCCGTGAGTGAATTTCAGCTGGTTTTTCACCTTCAGAAAAATAATATCTTATTACAGAAACCTGTTCTTCTATAATAGACATTTTTTAAGCGGATCCAATAATTTGAAATAAACAAAAAAGTTATAATAGTAATAATCTTTTCAAACAGCAGATATTTTCTATATCAAGATTGCCAACTTCAATGTCAAGACAGTTTCAGTTTATTGTATGAAATAATTTTTCAACTCTTGCTATTTGCCTTAATCGTTGAACAACCCTAAAACAATCTTATTCCTTGGATTATTATCAAAAACATTTTTATTCTTTTTTAATACAAGCAATTTTTGTAGATGGTACGATTCATAAAAAAAATTTTTAATGACAAATTTACTAAATTAATGAATTATAGTTTTGGAGATAACATCAAAAACAACTAGGTTTGGATTCGAGGAGTAATGGTGGTTCCTATGACTCCACAAGAAGGAAGACTGCACTTTTGAACCTGGGGTAGATATTGTACTGTCAATTTCATTACATTCAACTCAACTTAGTAGATAACAGCCTTATATCTTGACAGGGTATCTATGTCATGTAGTGAAGGAGTCAGGTGACTGCAACAGGATAGAATTTGATCATTCATTGAGCCAATGAGAGCCTTAAACCAGATTTGACTTCTAAAAAACGTCCACTGAACTATCACTGAGCGCCACTAGAAACAGAGCAGGTAAATATATGTTCCTTCATACAGGCCTATTGGACGTTGATGTGCAACTGGAAGTGCCAGTAACAAGGAATGTGTTCAACTATTAACATAGATAAAGAAAATAGACCATAAAATAAACCTAACACCAAATATGAACACAACAAAAAAATTCCACTTGAAAATATAAATAAAATCAAAAATAACACGCTGTGCGATTCAGTTTGTCCAAGGTTAAGTGGTCTGAGATGCTAAACTAAATGTTTTTAATAATACAACACACTCATTTCACCTCAAAATCATTACAGAATACTTAAACTACTCAAATGGATATAACACAAATTTGTTATATACAATCCACTCCAAAACGCTTTTCATAAAACAACAGCAATGGTTAACCTCTAATCTTGATTTGTAGTAAATAGTTCGTGGTACAGCCTTGAAAAAAAATCTAAAAGAGAATTTCAATATTTCCATCGAGTTAAAATATTTTCTATATTATTTATCCTGTTTATCATATTGAAAATTTTGTGAAAAAATTAAACCAAATTTATCTATGGAAATCAAAATAAACAGATGGATGTTATAATTTCTAGAGTCCAAATTAATATGCTAAATAAATTTTTTTCTATGTAGTGTTTTTTCAGGAAATTTCTGTTGTACTTTACAGATGTCTCTCTCATCAAAATAATGAAAAGGTTTTTATAAATATAGTTCTAGAAGTTATGGCTAGGAAATAGCCATAATTACTTTTTTATGGCTAGGAAATTTTTATTTTCAAGTTATGGCTAGGAAAAAATTTTTGTTCTAAAGATCAAAGAATGCTAAACTAAAACTCTAAGATGAATTACTGAGCAAAATTAGTAGTTTTATACACAATTTTACATAATGAAAAATTGAAAAAAAAAAATTGTTCCCAGAACATACCTCCAGTAGTTTTCAAAAAAATTATTCTAAAACTGAGTGCATGAATCCACACATCCATATTTTGTTAGGGTCTAGCTTTTTAAGGTTTTTAACTTTCCTTCTAAAGTTAACATATTTGAAAAACTTATTTTTACATGGATGTAAAATGTTTTATTCATAATTTTAAGAAAAAAGTAAAAGGAAGTAAAAGGAAGTAAAAGGAATCAAAATCTTCAGACTTCAAAAAAAAAAAAAGAAGAAGCCATTACACAAATAATTTTAATCTAGAATTTTATTACCAAATAAAATCTCTCGAGATCGCATTTTTTACAAAAGTTCTTTTTATTTTTTTCCACATTTTTTTTTTCTGTATTAAATTATGATGTTATTTCTGTTATTTATTTTTATACATTTTTATTTTCAGCTATCAACACCGGGTACTTTCCATTGTAAACTTTTACCGACTTTATACATTTCTTCTAAACTAGTCTGTACTTTACTTTCACATTCTAACTGTTGGTATAATTCATATAATTGTAACGCTGCTCTAGCATCTTCGATGGAATCGTGAGTTTCTGACTGGATTTTCATACCTATAACATAAATCAGATAAAAAAATTTTTCATTGCAAAATAAGCTATACCAAAAATATATAAAGTATAAATTCATAAAATAAAATAATATATTCATAAAATATATTCAGGAAAGGATGAAATACAAGGGATGCAAGTGAACTAATAAGAACTACTGGTGGCATATATTTTACTTCACTTTATTATTTTCTACATTGCACTTCAATGCACAACAAGCGTTTCAATTCATTTAAAGAAAACCTGTAGGAATTATACCAGGCAGACAGACAGTTTTGAGCTATGTAGTACTGAGAACATGGTGGTGGGGATAGTTCTGGTCCTCACAAAACACTATTTCAATAACAATGGAGCCGTGGAACATGCAACATCAGATTTCGTGTATGACAGTTTTGTTAGAAGTGGTAAGACTATGCAGCGAGTCTTTCATATTAAATTCAATCTTGGTCGGCATGGAGCTATTCAGAGTTCTAACAGAATCCTAAAATGGGTGGAACATTTAAGATCAACTGGAAACATTATGAATAAGAACCATAAAAAGCCTGGAAACGCAGCGTAATGACATCGGAAAACATACAAAGGGTAAGGACAGCGCTAGTCAGAAGCCCAGGATGGTCAGCTAGATGACATACTAGTGAGTTAGCGATCAATTGTGAATCTGTTAGATGAATGTTACATAAAGAATTAAGTTTTCATCCGTACAAAATTCTTATAGTGCGCTAAAAGTGACAGAATTTGCTGCACACGAGGACTTTGCTTACAGAATGCAAGTGATTTTGGGATTGAATGAAAATGTAAAATTAGTGATGAGTGATGAAACTCATTTTCAACTGACGGGACCTTATATAAGCATAATCTGCATTACTAGGCTCCTGAACATCCACACATTCACCAGTGTCCTCTGCACTCTCAACAAGTAACAGTCTGGTACGTTGTTGGCTATTTTGGAGTTAGTGAACCACATTTTTTTTGAGGAAAGTGGTGTTAATGTCACTGTTAATTTGGCTTGAAATACTCTTCAGCCCAGAACTGCGAAGCAAAGGATTACTTTAAAAATATGTTTGGTTCAGCGGGATGGTGCTACAATACACACCGCAAATGATTCAATGGCAGTTCTTCGAACACGTTTCCTATACACATCATCTCACATTTTGGGGAATGTTCCGTAGCCTCCAAGATCTCCCGATTTATCAGTCTATTACTATTTTCTCCAGGGGTATCTTAAAAACCGTTCCTACAATCACAAACCCTGCAATTTGGACGAGTTAAAGAATGCCATAATTCAAGAAATTGCTACAATTTTTCCAGAGATATATGCCCGCATAATGAAGGATTTCAAAAAGCGACTTGAGAACTGCATTCAAATTGACGGATGTCACCTGAAGGACATAATTTTCCATAAATAAGGTGAACATAATTACATTCAAATGGCATGTATTGAGCTTTAATTTCATATCAATAAACATAATTTAATTTTAAAATTAACAGAGTACTGCTTATTTAAAAACTGTCCATCTCCTGTGCGTCACCAGTATATAGTGTCATTATATCTTTTTTTCACATGTTTCTGCAATAGTGAAATGTAAAAATTCCATAATTTCATAAATAAATTAAATAAAATTTAAGGTTTAATTTTATTTAAAAACAGAATGATATTTGTTGTTCAAATATCTATTAAAAACAAAATTGTGATAGGGGCGATAACATTTTTTTCTAAATACCTGTTTCAGAGTCTTGATAAAATTAACATTTTTCTTTTACACTACACCTTTTTATTAAAAGAATCAGAGAATGTAATACAGTTCAATAAATGATTTGAAAAAAAAGTTTGTGAAGGAAAGAATAATTTTTATCAAAATGAGTAGGGATCTTGACCATCTATTAAGAAAATATAGTCGTCGCTTCATGTAACTGTAGAATGCAATGTATGCATTGGTTGTACACATCACAGTAGGCTACTGCTGTGAAGTGATTCTACCTACACTAACAAACGAATAAAGATTACTTTCAGAACTTGATGTAATACGGTATATATAAAACTAAATTTTTTATTAGATATGACTCTTCAAAGATAAACCATTTAGCAATACAAATTCACAGGAAAACAGACCTAAACTCTAAGCCTGCAACCAAAGATAGATTTTAATTTAAATACCGATCCTACTACAAAGCGCATTTTATAAAATCATATTTGAGTAAAAACAAGAACTCTATAATCAACCATTGCAATCTTATAAACAAAATAAGACAAAAATTATAGTATTAACTCTGAATCATATTTTCCTTCTATCTCTGACACTGCTGTATCCGATCTGTTGAAAAAATACTTTAAATAAATCTCAATTTTTCAAACTTTTTTTTAGTGTTATAAAACACAATCTATCTAATCAACCATATGCCAACAAATATACCTAAATGAAAAAGGCATAAGCAAGTTATTAAATATTTTTTATTATGAAATTTTATAACACCGTTAAATTCTACAGTAAATGTTGAAAGTGACCAACATTTTCCTGAATACATGTTTCCATTCTTTTCACTGTTCTTTATAACCAGTTTTATAGTTTTTAATTGGATATTTAAAACAGCTTTTTTATTATTGATTTTCATTTATTCTAATAATCGTAGTTTGTTGCTAGACTTTTTTTTTTTCAGGTAATCCCAAAGAAAAAATCTGCAGTATCAAATCTAGAGATTTCAGTGGCAAAAAGCCACAATCACGATCGATGACATGATCACCATAGAATTTTTTAATGAAAGAAGCAGATGTTAAATTTGCATAATGTGATGTTATGACATTTGTAACACAGGTAGTTACAATCTACGAGATGTGACTATTATATAACAAGACTAATGCTACTACAGAACTGTGCATGTGCCAAATTTGTATGACCAACAGTTGTGTAGCATGAAGCCTTCTCTTTCAATTGTTAACACTCCAGTTTCTGTAGACATATTAGTCTGGTCATGACCTTTGTTTGGATAAAATCTGATTTTTTTGGTTTGCTGAAAAAATGAGAAGTGTTTTATTAGAGCAAAGAATTGTTAAGTTTCATATGAAACTTGGAAAAACCGCTACTGAAACTTATCTTTTATTAAAAAAAAAAGTATACGACAATGAATGTTTATCACGTGCATGGTTTTGTGAGTGGTTTAAGCGTTTCCAAGATGGCCAAGAAGATGCTGAAGATGAAGTTCACCCAAGTCGCCTTTCCACATCAAAAACAGATAAAAATATTGAAAAAATCGGTAACCTGATCTGATCTGACTATAAGGTAACTATTCTTGGTATTTCTAAAACTGTAGGAATTGACGAAGAATGTATAAGGCAAATTTTACATAACAATTTTAAAATGCAAAAACTGTGTGCAAAAATGGTGCCTAAAATTCCCACAGTCGAACAAAAAGAAGCTCGTGAAAATGTTTGTTCTGACACTTTGAATGCCGTTGAAAATGACGCAAACTTCTTGGAAAGAATGATAACACGTGATGAATCTTGGTTTTTTACTTATGATACAGAAACTTAACCGAGAGCTAAAAAAGCTGTAATGAACAAAGCAATAATGATTGTTTTTTTTTTATATTCATGGGATTGTTTACCTTCATTGGGTTCCTGAAGGTCAAACTATTAATCAACATTACCACCTTGAAGTCCTTGCTCAATTAAATGAAAAAATAAGAAAAAACCGACCAGAATTGTGGAAGAACAAGTCAAGGGTTCTTTATCAGGGCAATGCACCGGCTCACACTGCACTGTCTATCAAGACGTTTCTAGCCAGATATAAGATCTCAGTATTAGACCATCCGCCTTATTCGCCTGACCTGGCACCATGAGACTTACTTGTTTCCCAAGGTCAAATTTGCATTAAAAGGAACAAGATTTAAGACCACTGAAGCTGTGAAGGAGAAGGCGTATATCATATCATGAAAGAGCTCATAGAAGAAGACTTCCAGGACTGTTTGGAACAATGGAAAATTCACATGGAGCGTTGAAGGGATAGAGGAGGGGTGTGCATATTGAACGGGATAATAACTAAATATGTATAAATTGAAAATAAAATATTTTACAGCATTAGTTTCGTTTGAGCCACACCTCATACTTCTTCCAAGAGTGCAATGAGTTTTAATGGAATATTCTGATATCATTCTGCATTAATGATGTACTAAAATCAAATTAATTTTTTTTTGCGATATTGTACATCAGACGCTCATCTTCTGCAAGGATAACGGTTTTGAATGATACTTGGGAAGGTTTACAGGACTCCAAATCCTACTGTCTATATAGCAATCCAAATGGACCATGCCTTGTCAAAAGAAAAATAGCAAGGCTGTAACATAAATCCTCAGACAAATCAGCAAAACCAATCAATCACTTTTTTAGGGTCAACAAGTCAATAAACGTTTTTAATTCAATATGGTTGTTTAACAGTTTTGTCACCCGATAAACTACTGATTTCAGCATATGTGTCTGCATTCAACATAGTCTTCAACTCTTTTGTGAAAGATTCACTAACAGAATCTTTCTCTCTGAATTTAGTCATTGGTCTCAATACTGATTGTCTTATTAGGAACTGCTTGCTTAAGTACTTGTGGTGAAAAGATTCTTGCACTGCAGCCACCGATCACGTACTGAAGTACAGCTTGTAAACAAAAACCCATTCCTTTTGAGAAAATTCCAACTTTCCACTAACAATGTACTGAGTGTTCTGATAGCTTTGTTACGGTTAGTACTGGTAGTAATCTACTGCTTTAGTGCAATTGTTAGATGTTGGATGAATCCATTCCAGTAAAACGTGGGGAAGTAGAGAAGTCAATTCAAATTTTATGGAAGGCTGATTGATAGATAGGTTGCATTTTATGGAACACTCTGTACTTAAAGAAATACATACTATATAAAACAATGAAAAATCCAAAATTGATATTTCTGACTCTTTTATATGTGTATATATATTTTATACAAAATATATCCTAAATCTGGCTATTAAAACACTTATTAAACAAATACATAATCTTATCTTACCCAAATAATGCCACGCTAGAAATCTTAATGAAACCATACGTTGATGAGGCAGATGAAACAAATGAACTGTGTCAATAACTTGATCTGATGGTACTATTAGATTGATTACTCTGGAAAAACAAATAAAAAATTTCTTTAAAAAAATAATCAATCGATACAATAAATACAAGAATGTATGGGTGTGTATGTGTTCGTACAGATATTAAGGAACTCAAGAACCGCTGTTGCTGATTTGAATCGATTTTTATTGTGTTTTGGCATAAATTTACTGAATGTCACATGAGAGGTGTTGACTAAATTATGAGGTGCAGTTCAGAAGTAAGGGCTGATCAGTAACAAATGAGAACAGTTGAAAAACTGATAGATTTATTAACGGTTTCAAAATCTTACATATTTACTTATTTTTCTATGTAATCACCACTCCATTCCAAACACTTTTGATATTATGAAACAAGCTTCTTCAAACTGACTCATAAAATTTCGCTACATGGGATTGTAGCCACTTTTCCACTAACAATGTGGTGGTTGCATTGCCAACAAACCATCATGCAGATGCGTGAACCAATCAGCGTTAACAATCGCTACTTATAACTTTTCAGCCCTTACTTTTAAACTGATAAG
This sequence comes from Lycorma delicatula, assembly GCF_047948215.1. Classification (NCBI taxonomy): domain Eukaryota; kingdom Metazoa; phylum Arthropoda; class Insecta; order Hemiptera; family Fulgoridae; genus Lycorma; species Lycorma delicatula. The sequence goes on from NC_134467.1 coordinate 44,456,452, forward strand.
GTGCAGAAATTATTTCTGAAAGAGATAGCTCCACGACTAATTACATGATACCTTGTAAATTCAATTATTTCTGTAAACTGTTAAGAGACATTTCATTGTCAAAAAATTTACTTAATTCATTCTATTCCTATTAGAAGTATAATTTATTTGGACTCTCTCAAAAAATTCATGATATAAAAATGGGGTGTCAGATCGTTGTTTGGCACCCTTAAATATAAATCATATAGACGGATTGTATTAAAATTATTAATTCATTCTTGCATTTATATTTATTAATGTACAATCTTATATTTATTAATGCACAATATCCACCTCTACTAAATCTGACATTAGAACTGTTTTCATATACCTCATCGCTTCACTTTGGCTTACAAGAAAGGATCTTAATATGCTTTCATAACCATTTTCAACAAATTAAACTATTAAAAAAATGTTACATCAATTTAATTAAAATACTATAAAAATATTTTCTTTTACAGAAACAACATTGTTTTTATATGAATTTTTAAATGATACTAATTTAAATAATCACACGTTTGCTACATCCTGTTTAATGCAAATATAATTATGTGCTCAAATAATTTTTATTAGCATTTCCTGAATTATGAATTTTTTTATATCTAGTACATTAATGTACTAATTTTCCTTAACATCATGTCATACATTAATATTTTAAATAATCAATATGGGCTTAATCAAATCTATTTTTTTATTTTACAATTAACTGTGTATTTTGTGATGCTACACTGATCTGAGTTTTTACCAGTTTCCCTTGATCCATCTAGGCATTCCCTTTTTGTCTATAAAATACCATATCTACCCATTACTGACATTGTCTGTATATTAATAAGTAACAATTGGAGTACAAGATTAATTTTTAATTTTATCTTTATGTTCCATAGAAAACTAAATAAAGAAAAGAGGATTTTGCTCCCAATGGCTTTATTTATTTCAATTTGTACCCATTATCTAGATACATGTCCATTTGACTGTGTTTCCCGACTGTTTACAGGATTATGGATGAATGACACAACATATTTTGAAAAATTAACTTTATATAGATATAACAATTTAAACCATTAGAAACTTAGCAATTTCTGCTATTCCTACACAACAAAAGACTAACCAGTTTTTTGGCCATGAAGAAAAATAACATTTTGGCACTTATTTGCTTACGATTCTATTTAGAAATCAAGAACCTGCATCATTTTTAATGAGAAATATTTTTGATTTGTATTTCAGAAGATATCTTAGTAAAAAATGTTTAGCTAAGGATTTTTTTTTACGATTAATTCATTATATAAGCTTCAAAGCTTATATATAAGCTCACGCATGAGAATATGAAATAGAAATTTTGTAGTGTATGAAAAATCCCATGCCTAACATTCAATCCTGGGACCTCTGGATAAAAGACCAAGATGCTATCCATACTATCAGCATCTATTTAAGAAAATGCACTACCACCCTATTAAAATAAAATAAAATAATAAAATATTAGGGTGGCACACACTGCCACGCTAATATCCTTTTATTAAAATACATTCTCAGGTGTCATAATATTATAAGCAACACACAGCTATATTAAATAGAATAATAATCAAAAAAGAAGAAACAGCAAAATTTACCATGTTAAAAAACTAGTCCTGGTATGAAACACTAAGAAAGTAAAGAACTGCAAAAAATTAAAGATGACAGTCACAAAAATTATACTCTTCAATTTACCAAGGTAATTAAAAAATAAAATGTACTTAAATCTTGTCCACCTGAAGTAAAAAGGTTTGATTGTGTGCGTTTGTGCACATGCGTGCGTGCGTCCGTCCACTCACTCACTCACTCTCTCTCTCTCTCTCACTCACTGACGCACTCTCTCTCTGCATGTGTGCGTGCGTGTGCTCACACATGAAACAAGATTTTATAAATCAAAATGGCACTGAAATAAACTCCATTAATCCTAAATATTACACACTATATATAAATATTAATGCACCTGAAATCATTTCGTAATCCATGTCCTACAAATTTAACTCCATTATCAATAAGATATCGCAATTTAAGATAAGTTGACTTAAGCGTAGTTAAATGCTTTGAACTGCAAGTTGCATCCAGATCACCCGGTTTAATACCAGAAAACTGTGTTAAGTAATCAACAACTTCTTCTTGAGTTGATATGTAATCATCGATGAATGGCGTACCTTTTGACGATCCTTGTCTATGTAATGGGAAAAAATAAAACAATTTAATATTATAAGTTAACATATTGCGGTGTTATTTATGAGAAATTTGTACAAATGTTACATTTATTACAATGTATTGCTACACCATAATAAGTTTAATAAACGAAGTATAATGATTTAATTCCTAGAATAAGCAGTAGGTGAATCGGTTCAAATCATATAAATGATCATGTTTTTACACACTTCAAACTAATAAGCATGTACACCTCAAGCCGATGGAGTAATTTTTTTAAATATAAGATCTGTCGGTTGACTTCAACATAAAAATGAGAAATCAAAATTTAGTACATCATATTAGCATTAAACTTTGTATGAAAATTAGTAAAAAGCTGCTATTCAAACGTTGGGAAATGTTGAAAGTAGTGTACAATATAGATGCTCTGAAGTCAAATGCTTTTGAAATAGTATAAGAGACGTAAGAAATGTGATTATCAATCCCACAATTGCGTGGGATTAATCAATCCCACAACTGCGTGATTAATGATCACTTGTGAATAAAATAATTGAGCTATGGTCTGAAAGCGGATTATCCATGATAAAAATGCAGAAAGCAATTTTTATACTAGCTATGAAGTCATCAACCAAAAAAAAAATAATTGATCATTCTGCTTAATCATATAACTTATTCTCTTGTGATTTCTAGCCATTCACCGCATTTAAGAATGCGTTAAGAGATAAAAATCTTCTGACACTGTTAATACCAAAGCACTATGTGATAAAGAACAGAAGAGTACTGTAGAAAAAAGAGCTCGAGACCTGAAATGGGAACGCCATCTAAATCAGCATATAAATGCAAAAAGCTTTTCAAATGTGACAACTGCTACTAATGTTCAGTTCTGAACATGATTTTTAACAGTACATTTCAAAAACTTAATTGTCATACCTCATATTAAAATATTTGTATTTTTTTCATTATATTTATCTTTTACTAGTTTGACCACAGTTCTACTATTGTTGCAGCAGCATAGCTACAAAGGTAAGATACAGCAACTGGAAAAAATTTTTAAGTGTCGGGTTTTGGAAATGTCAACGTTTCAAGACACCCATAATTCAAAGAAATAAAAAAAAGTTATAGACAGTTCTGAAAGATATATGTGTGTACGTACATGAGTCAGGCTGTATTTTGATTTAATTGGGTCAACAACATAACCTCTTGAAAAATAGCTCATAAATGTTTAATGTGAGGCACTGATAGCATTACATTTTAATGGGCAAAATTAAAAAACCAGGAAGAAGTAGTTTTTACCATTTTTAATTTCTGACTTTTTAATGATCATAAAAAATGAGCTTTAGTAACATGAAAATACTAAAGTTATTTAAAATTCCAAAGTCAAACAGATTTAGCAGTGAAGGCAAACGTAACATTATTTCTAAATATACTTATATCTAAATAATACAACAAAATTAATATTTACAAAGCCAAATGTGTAAAGAGCCAGGGAATGACCAGTGGATGAAGGCTAATAATTGAAGCTATTCAAAGAAAATTTTATGAAAGATTTTTATTCATATTGTTGGCATTATCAAAACCTCGTATCTTAACTTTTTTCAATTTCTTTCTACATCATTTTTGTTGTTATAAAAATAAGCCTGAACAGATTACACTTAGTCATATCTCAATAACATGAACGAGTCAAAAAGAACTGATCTCACTTTTTTCCCTCATATCTCAATCGATCAAAATGAACGATCCATGAACCTTGTATCTCAAAAATAGAGAAATATATTTCCCCATCAAATTATGTTCAGATTATCGAGGAAGCATCTAAATGTTTTAAAAACAGCCCTTATAAAATAAATTATATTGATCATGAAATTTTTACAGATTTTCCTTCTTTCTTTTTCCTGTTTAGCCTTTGGCAATTAATTTTCAGATAATACTTCAGAGGATGATACGTATGAGTGTAAATGATTGAATGTCTTGTACAGTCTCATTTCTGTACCATTTCTGAGACGTGTGGTTAATTGAAACCCAACCACCAAAGAACACCGGTATCCACGATCTAATATTCAAATCAGTGTTAAAATAACTGACTTTACTAGACATCCAGGGTTTTTTTTTTTCACCCCGAAACCGGTTATCCATTTAAGTATACTCGGTCTGGGAGAGTGTCCTTATACTCTAAGGGGGCCTTCCTGCCCACCGGCTATAATTCCGGCACGGCAGGTCGGACCCCCGCGGCCGGATCTTTCATTACTTTTATTGCTTGCCTGCCTCCAATCCCCAGGTAGGTAGCCAGGTCCAGCAAAGCTGTCCCCAGCCCCGCCCCAGGGACTGGGTCTCGGTCTTTTAGTATGCCTGCTTCAAACCCCGCAGCCGGGGAGCCCGTCCCGGCTATGCCGTTACGGACCCCAAGACATCCAGGGTCTAAAACTGGAAATCCTTACATTACTGACATTAGAACTTTAAAATATGATGTTTCTATTGGAATCCAGTAGAAACTTGATTTTGATGACAACCGGTCTTTACTACTGAGACAAATGGTAATGAACAATGTAGGAGAAAATTGTATAAACTGTATAAATTTCTTTTGTCAATTACATACGATAAATACAAGCGCTTGCAAGAGCTGAAATATGTCCTTCATAAAGATTACCATAGACTATAAATCACTGATGAATGAGAAAATTCAAACCACTAAACAAAACTTAATTTGATTTTTTAAGTTTTTGTATTTATTTCAACATTATAAAGTATTTATTATTTTGAATGACAGATTTAAAAAAACTTTTTATTCTGTTTGTTTCCTAATGCAAGTTAACAGGTCATAAAACGTTATTTTTGCCTAGTAGAACTTTAATTTATTTTATTTTTACTTTTTATAGGAAGAGCTAGTAAGGTTAGTGTGAGTTTACTAACAAACTGTAGTCCAGTTCGAGAATATAATTTATAACTATTTAATGACACTGTAATACTGGTAGTTATTTTTTTATTTTTCCAGTTTTAATCTTGAAACTGTGAAAATGACAAATAAAATATTACTTTAATTTTTGCTTGTTCTTATAGTTGTTCGGCATTCAATAATAATTTTTATTATTAGGCCTACATTTTTTTAACATTGATCAAAACTAGTTTGCCTACAATTTTGTATTCTTTTATATTAAAGTTGTTATTAAGAAATTAAGAGATTTTTTTTGTTTGGAACTGTTAAATTCAAATTTTCCATAAATGATTAATTAACTAAATTTTAGTGTTGTAATTGTGTAACTTATGTGAAAAATATTTTCTTCTGTTGCTGATTTTTTAATGTTAAAATTACGTAGTGCATTTATACGGTTTAAGATAATTTAGTAATATTTTTTATACTTTCTGTATAACTTTAGTATAGAGTATAACTTTAGTAATTAATAAATTTTATACTTTAACTCTTAACTTACTTTATTTCATGACCTCATATATCATTACAATCAAGCATCGTTTAGTAACAAAAACTTGTATTTTACATTTATTATATAGATTAGAAAAATATTAGATTTATCGGTAATTATTATATACGTCAGTTGTAATCCATTTCAGTATTCATTAGACACCATAACATATCAAGATTTCACAAAAAGTTAAGTATTTAATACGTTTTTTAGTCTCCTGAAAAAATAGTTTTGGAGTTACCAAGTTTTGACTTAATGCTGACGATATGTCATTACACCTAGAAGTAAGATCCTTGTAAAATTTCATACAGATCAAAGAATTCATTACGTTTTTACTTACTTCACAAAGGAAATAATAAAAGATAGAAATATCAGAAATTACAGATGAAAAAAATTAAATATATTAGAAAAATATTACATATATACTACAAACAAGATTTCAGTTTGATAAACCATCAGACAGTGTTTGGGGGAGACATTCTTATAAAATCTGCAACAGATAGCAGCACTTTTGTAATAAATTAATATGCAATTACTTTAGTATTTTTATATTTAAATTTTACTATGCTGTAAAATCATTTCAATCATTTCAACTATAAATCATTTCAATCGTGACTGAGGATGCGGGATCCACGAAAGTACTTTCATTGTAAAATTAAGGTTAGATATGCCTTATCTCAATATTCTGTACTACATGGTTTATTTAACATAATTTAACAGTACAGAGGAAAAATATTCAACTTAAAAAATTAATTTCGGTAAATTATATATATATGACCTATGACATCATTATACCACAGAATTAAATCGCTAATTTCAGCATGCTTAAATTAAAAAAAATTATTTTCTTTTGAATTCACATATAGGTGGATGAAATATAAGCAACAATTTTATTCTGAAGCCCCTGGAGTTGGAGTAGGGTGATTTAACCTTGAGGTGATGTTTATGGAGATATTACGTCACAGTTGCTAGGCTGGGAGCATCACTGAATTGATAGAACAGTCTATAAAAGGAAGAACAAGGAGGTACATCGATCAATTAAGCAACATATAATAATCAGATTCCTGAAGGTCTGCACAGCAGAATTTTTCAGAGATTACGTGACCAATTCAAGGAATCCACCATCTCACAGCCGTGTATTTTTGGCATTAGACTTTCTCTTAAGATAGAGATAGAGAGGAAAACAAGATTCATGCATCAATTCTAACAGAATATTTCTATTTGCCTTTGTGAAGATAACTTTCATCTTATTCTAATCTATTAAAGGTGCATGGTGGCTGGGTTTAATGGGAATTTAAACAAGAGGTTAGATTACATACATGCTAATTTTTCCCTTTCAACTTGGATTATCTAAAGAAATAATGTTTTATTTTAATCAAAGGCTGGTTTTATTTATGTTATATTTTATAAACATATTTTCTAATAGGGTTTTGTAAGTATAGCCCTCTGATTTCACTTTATTTATTATTAAAAGATTATTAAGTAAAAGATTTAAATATTTTTTTGTGAACAGGGTTTTTGAGAACTTTCTGTTAATTTATTTAAACAACCTTTCAGAATAGCCCTAAAAAGAAACAAACAACATTAAAAAAAAATTGAAAAGGTTATCAAAATATTAAAACAAAAAAAAAACACATTATATGTATATTCATTCCATAATACAAACCCACGTATACAAGAAATCCGAGCAACAGACATATGTGATGGTTTTATTGTTGCTAATTTTCCGTCACTCCTTAATTCTGATTCTTCTTGATTTAATGTAACAAATTCAGCATCCATTGCGACTAAATCACCTGAAATTACAAAATAGTGGCAATTTATATTCTACTCATACTGAATTGTACTCAATATTTATACTAAAACATCTTTTTTAACTATTTAATTTTGAGCATCTGAGAGGCATTACAATTTCAACCAAAAACTAAAATTTTTCTATAGCATTTGATTTTTATAATAAACAATCCACTTAATCTAAAAGAATATAAATTCAAATAAACATTATTAAGTATTATACATAATACTTTGATCACTTTAATTATTATGTTGTTCTTTATTGTTTAAAACGCATGGTCTAGAATTATTGTTTTTCATCTTGGACAAATCAAAATAATACAGAATTCTTTATACACTTAACCCAATTTTCACCCGTGGACACAAAATATGAAATTCAATCGTCTGCTTGATCTAACTTGACAATTGTTGTATCAATAATAAAAAATATAAGTACAGTAGAATTCCATTAGTCTGGCATCCAACAGTCCGGAATGCCTGATAGTCCGGCATCGCTTCGGAAAATTGTAAAAATTTTGGTTTTCTCCAAAAGTGTGTCTTTAAAGCAAATAAAAACACTTGAGAGTTATTCGGAAGTTTTCAGGGTAGTTCAGGATCATCCGGAAGCGCTCTGTATTGTTCGGAAACAATTAGCGGCCGGCTAGTCTCAGCTGTCACAATAAATTCAGGTGCAGTGCAGCTCCGTTAATGAATCATGAAGCGTCTTCGCCATTTTTTTTGTGGGTTGTTGTTTTGTGTCCTTTCACATCGCAGTAAACGTAACTTTTGAAACTGTTTATAAAAAAAGTGATTTTCGTTCTAACTGTACAGCGACCATGTTTTCAAAACCTAAGCCTTCGAGTTCAAATGGAGAGAAACGAAGACACGTAACACTGACTCTCAATCAGAAACTAGAAATCATCAAACGGCTAGAAAAAGGCGAGAATAGAAATGTTTTAATGAATGAGTTTAATATTGGCTCATCAACTATTTACGACATTAAAAAACAAAAAGATGAACTAATGAAGTTTGCTTCTCAATCGGTAACAACTGAAAAATTGGCTTCTAGACAAACATTAAAAAACCAAAACTGGAACAGCTAGATAGTGTATTGTTCAAATGGTTTAGTGCAGTACGTTCTGAAGGAAAGCCGGTAACAGGGCTTCTAATCGACGAGAATGAGCCTGTTGAACGAGAACTAACCGATGAGGACATTATCAACATTGTAGTAAACCCTCAGCCTTCTCAAAATCTTGAAGAAAGTGACTCAGATGCTGAAACGGAAGAAAAAGAAAAAATCAGCTGGGCAGAAGCTGCAGAATCACTAAATAATTTTATCTCTTTTGCTGAGGCTAGTACTAGCTACAGTGCTTCAGAAATTATTGATTTCCATATCATTAGAAATAAATTTTATACTAAACGCCAAAAGTCAAGAAAACAAAAAGACATTCGTGACTTTTTTAAATCTAAGTGAAATATGTTTTACAGTACGTGTACATACATTATATGAAATGTAAAATAAACTTTGTTGTATGTATTTGCATACTGTATTTGTAGTTTAATTATTAACCTAATTGTTCTTATAATTACCGCCCGATAGACCGGAATTTTCGGTAGTCCGGCACCGAGCCGGTCCTGAACGTGCCGGATTATCGGACTTCTACTGTACATAGTTGCATCAGATTTCATGCAACTCTTTAAATTGTTCAAAACAAAAAAAATAAGATTTTTTCTTTAGATATAAATATGAGGGTCTGTCCAGAAAATAACTGAATTTTATTTTTTTAATCTTTATTATTAATTTTACAGATTATTGGTCCTTGTCCACTTCAAAGTACTCTCCTCCCCTATCCACACACTTTTCCCAGTGGTGTTTCCACTTCGCGAAGCAGTCCTGGAGAGCTTCATTTGAAATGGCTTTTAAAGTCCATGATGAATTTGCTTTAATGTCATAAATAGTCTCAAAACGACATCCTTTTAACACCGATTTTAATTTTGGAAATAAGAAAAAATCACAAGAAGCCAGGTCTGGCAAATATGGAGGCTGAAGGAACACAGTCGTCTGATTTTTGACAAAACTAACAAATTGACAAAGCAGATTTTGCAGGCACAGTGTCGTGGTGAAGGAACCATGAGTTGTCTCGCCGCAACTCTGATCACTTTTTGCAGATTTTTTTATGTAACTGTTGTAAAATGCCTTGACAGTATGCACAGTTCACTGTTTCACCCTGAGGCAAGAATTTAAAATGTATAATATCATAATCTACAAAAACAGAGAGCATCACTTTGACATTGGATCAAGACTGACGTGCTTTCTTCAGGCATGGAGATTCTTTGCCTATTAATTGTGATGACTGAACTTTTGTTTCAAGGTGCCATGCTGAAAACCCGGCATTCATCTCCTGTTACGATCCTTTGCATAAAGGGTATCATCGTCCTCTTGTTCAAGAAGTTAGCGATAAACATCCAGTTGATGTTCTTTCTGCTGTTCGGTCATCAAACGAGGAACAAACTTTGCTGTAATTTGATGCATATTTAATTTTTCAGTCAAAATGTCATAGTATGATCCGATCGAGATCCTAACCTCTTCTGCAAGTTCTCTGACAATCAATTGGCGATTTGCATGCACTAGACCATTGATTTTCTGAACACGGGTGTCATCAGTTAAAATCGAAGGCGATTCTGGTTGAGGATCATCTTCAGTGGACTGATGACCACATTAAAATCATGAAAACCATTCGTAACATTGCATACGACCTAGAGCATCATCTCTGTAAGCTTACTTCAAAAGTTGAAACGTTTCTGTGAAAGTTTTCCCCAGTCACATGGAAAATTTTACATTGTATCTTTGTTTCCAAAAATCGCTAGTAACACTTAAACATGTTGCACTCAAATAACACAAAAACTAAATGGAATATCAACAATCCAAAAACACATGGTTAAAAAGGAGGTTTTGCAGAACACAATGCTGTCAACTGCATGTCACTAAATATCTCCATTGGTGTGTAATAAAAACTGTTCAGTTATTTTCTGAAGAAACCTTGAATATGTTATAAACATTGTTCTTCTACTCCATTCTAAATATATTAAATAAAAAGCAATAGATCAAATAACTCATTTACTGAACCACTGAAATATCTATTTATGCTATAACAAGTCTTGTAAGTCTAATTCATTAAATCCAAAAATATTTTCATTCACGAACTGCAGGAGCTAGTAGAGAATATCAAACAACTGAGAGAGACTGTATATTATCAAATCACTCCATAACATACAGCCATTAAGGAAACTCAATACAGTAATAGCTGACTCACTTGCGAAAACTCTACATGCAGACCTTAAGTACCACTTGTAAAAAAATTATGTTTGTTTGGGAATTAAAGGAATACAATTTGATCAACTGCCAACTATTCTGTGAGGTCATCTTGTAAAATGTTACATGTCACTCTACTTTTAGAAGGATAAAAACGATTGATTGATGAGCACAAAACTGAAAAAATGCACACAGTATTGACATTTAACTAAGCAGTATGTTTAAAAGCCTAAGAATATTCCGGCAGAATAATAATAGAAATAAGATAAGAATCAATTTCTTCAAGGCATTCAAATAAATGTAAAAACTGAAAATAGTTTAAATAGTGGATGAATGCTCGTTCATCTAACAAAAGGATTTCAGCAGGAACTATTAATCTGATAAGTAATGGATATAATGTTTTGAGGTTGCAAAAATATTTTACTGATGGAATTCTTCTAATCTGATACCAGATTAATGTCAAAAGTTAATATTTTTTTTTTTACAGTGAAGAAACTTAGAAATCAACCCAAGACAAAAGATGCTCATAAAGATGATCCGAAAATACATGTTCTCAATCTATAGGTTGTACAAAGGGTTACTTGAACGGTTCAAAAGTGGGAGATTGAGCAAAAAATTGAAATTGAAGCTGAAATTTTAAAATGCTCTTTGTATCTAATTGTTATTAAGACACTGTAACAAAGACAAATGCTATTTAAGACATAAATTTATTTATTAACATACCTGGACCAGGTGTTTCATCAGCAGTAAGTGGCGTAAATGTGATACCCTTTCCGCTCCGAGCTAATGAAATATCTTCAGATAATACATCGGCTGTAATCGGATTTGATTCAGAAGAAGTTGGTGCTTCTAATGTCCTATCCATCCAATATAATATACATGGTACTTTCCAGTCTAATGAAAACCAAACTGCTTCTTGACCAGTGACTGGTGCAATGCTAATAATTAAAAAAAAAAAAAAAACTATAATTTTGATACACAAGAAGAAATGTTATTGTACGGGGCAAATGTCATCTGTATTTCAATGAGTTTGAGATGCTAATGCAAAATTCTACATTCAACCTAATAAAAGTGATGAGAATCATCACTTTACTCATTCTTGTCCTTACTATATTTGGTACATACTACTTGATTCTTTTGAGCATGTTACTTTCAGGTATGATTTACATCTAGCATAAAATTTATCTACATTTACAAGGGTGAGCTAAGTTTCTGGCCTCATAAAGAAAACATTTTTTGGGGTATTTTATTTTTATTTTTTAATATAATCTCTACAGACTAATACATTTTAGTGGTGCTGTAATTTAGTTATACCATTTTTATAATGCGATTAATCGAGCTCCTCAAAATACCCATTTACAGCATCTATAACGTCTCTTAAATCTTAAGTTGCTCTTAAATTGCCCACCAAGCAATTTTTTAAGGTTAGAAATAGGTGGTAGTCTATGGGCGCTAAATCTGGCGAATGAGCAAGGAATTCAAAATTTAGTTCACCAATTTTAGCCACTGTGAGAATGAACGAATGTGTTGGTGCACTATCATGGTGAAACACAAGATTTTTTTTCACTACATGTGGTCATTTTTTTTTTAACTTCGACATTCAAATGCTGCAGTAAGTTTGCACGGTACTCACCATTGATAATTTTACCTTTTTCAATGTAATCAATAAAGACAATCCCTTTTGCATTCCAGAAAACAGTCACCATTACCTTTGTCGGCTGACAAAGTTGTCTTTGCCTTCATTGGGGTAAGTTCACCTGTCCCCCTGTTTTGACTGTTGTTTACTTTCAGGAGTATAGTGGTGGACCCAAGTCTCATCCATTGCTTATGTGGCAATATCAAGCAAAAAAAAATTGAAAAAAATTATTATATACAAAATTTACTAATTGTTAATTTAATTGTTATTTTTGCATACTTAAATTACTTGACATCGTCTCTGCCAAAATTCAAGCACTTGTATCGTCACACTTTTAAAATAACGACACCATCAAAGAACCCATTCATTCATTGCCTCCATCCATGAGTTCATCACTGAAGTATTATCATTTTGAAGTATTGAGTAGCCAGTCAATTCTACAATTTTGTGAACAGATGGAATAAATTTTTGTGAGGATGGAATAAATCGCCACTTAAAAACTTATTTAGTATACCCTTTGTGCGAGCAGTGGCATGAGACCATTGTCATGAAAAAAAACAATCCCTCCTCAGAGTTTATGTTTAATGTTTTAATAAATGTTTAATGTTTTATGTTTATCACTCTCCTAAGTTCTGTCAATGTTTGATAATAAATGTCAACGATTATTGTCATACCCAGCTTCATAAAGTAGTTATTACTTCACAAAGGAGTTAACAAAATCCTTTACGGCCCTAAAACTTGACAGGCATCATTCTTTTGTTCAAATCTGTTTATTTGAATTTTTTGGACTTGTTTGATGAATTCATGTATGTGCATCCACTATTTGGACTGTACTTTTGTTTTAATATTGATAAACCGAATCCATATCTTGTCCCCAATAAATAAATTCATTTCCTTTATTCCGATATTGCCGAAAATAAGTCAATACCAGTCCCATTATGGTTTTGTGGGCATTTATACATTACTTCAGTATCCATCACGCACAGAACTTATGAAAAAAAACCAATCATCTGTAATAATTCCATAAGGGTGGACTTTGAAATTTAAGGCCAATTTTTATTACTGAGTTCAGTAACTGTGAAGTGACATTTATCACCACTACTTGAGTGGTACAGAGCAAAATGGTGATTGACTGTATGTACGAAGATACTTAAACTTTGTTGATGTCTACTCCACATGCATCTATGTTGCTAAGTAAAGTGGTTTATTTGTTTGTGTACAGAAATCGAGGATAATTTATAAAACGCCTACATACAATATATACAATAAATACTTGTGTATTTAACAAAGATTAAATCGTTATAATTAATCTCAAATTACTAATAATAATACAGCTAAAGATACATTTCACATTACAGTTCTACATAATTTAAAAAATCTAATGAATAACAATAAATTCCTAAAATATAAAACTAAATGTATGATACACAAAACTTACCTAAAATCATTGAAGATATACCATTGTGAAATGTTTTGTCCAGAAGCACGTACATGATAAGCTGTATTAACATTTATTATAGCAACAAGATTCTTTTTCTCTTCATGCACGTAACAAACAACAGCACACAGATCGTAAACAACAGTTTGCTGACCAGCAGTCTTTAAGTTAATAAAAGAAAACAAAGAAAAAAGATATCATCTATATTTAATGCATATTCAACAATAAAATTAACATGATAAAACAGTAACAAAACATACAAAATTAATAATTTTAATTTTTTTTTGGAGTTATCAGTCATGTACTGATTTGATGCTATTCTTCATTCCGGTGCTAATCTTTTAACCTCAATCTATTAACTAAATCTCATGTTCTCAGTTGCCCGTTTTATAAATTCCTATGTCTTCCTTTTTTAATTTTTTTTTATCGTTACAACGAATTAAATTATACTTTATGATCAAATTAACTGAACTCGTGTCTTAATATGTAGGCTCTACTAACCCGGTAAGCAAATTTACAAGATTCTCCTATAAATTTCTCTCCTCTTCTATTCAACATAAAAAAATTTAAGAAAATTCAATTTGAAAGAATTCTTGAAAAAATGTTTGTGGAGTGTAGGACTTTTAGCAAATATGATTTACAAAAAAAACAATTGAGGTTGACTTTGAAATGTAGTGTTACAGGACAATGTTGAAAATTAAAAGGGTTAATAAAATATGAAATGAAGAGTTTTTAAGGAATACTGGTATGTATTTATTGTTATAAGAGAATATCAGTCCAAAAATAAAAACAGAGTAAAACAAAAGTAAAGAATGTGACACATAGGAGTATAATAACAATGAGAATGATGTAATATGGCATTATGAATTTCTGTGATGATTTTGTCATCACAAAATTGTATTTTGTTACAAAATACTTTTTATAACAGTTAGAACATCAATTTTATTCATTTTTCAGAAAATATCAAAACTTATTCACATTATTCGATCGCCACAAACAAGCAACTAAACATGCACATATAAAACTTTGAGGCATGTAATCTAAAGGATCATCCTTTACAAATATCATAGTCATTCGATCATACTTGTATCAATTCTGTGTCAGGCTGAGAACTTTCCGAATGGTCATAATACACCAGAAATGGAAGAATACTGTTACTAAGATAGCAAAATTACAAAGGATGGATGAAATAATATATGCATCAAAAATAGATTCTATAAATGTGAAACACGAAACGGTAGGAAAAACAGAAAGGAAAAGAATTTCAGTACTTGAAAGTGGTGTTACAGGAGGATGTTGAAAATTAGGTGGATTGTTAAATTTTAAATATAGTGGCAGTCTTAAGTTCAAGAGGAGATTAAAGAAATTTCTGGCAGAATTTAAGAAAGAGATATAAAGAGACAGAACTAGATTGCTAAGTAATATATTAAGATATTCAGATTTACTTAGTTTGGTGATGGAGTGACGTGTAGAAGGTAAAAGCTGTAAAAGTTTGGAATGCGTGAAACAGATATTTAAATATCCAGACTGTGGTAAATATCCTGAGGCTTACTGATTAAAATAGAAGTAAAAGGAATGGAAAATAACATCAAACTAAACTAATGAGTGAAAGTTAATATATCTAAGTTATGTGATTTCATCTATTAAAACGTTAAGATATGAAATAAAAATTCTATTACATTTTTGTTTGAATTAAAGTAAAATAAAACATATTTACTTTATTAAACTAATAGTCCTTTTTATGTTTTATTTATATAAATATATATATATAATAAATATATATAAATTTGTTGTGTAAAGAGAGAGTTTGTGATAATGGATGTAACACCTAGGAAGAGGTGATGGAGTGATGTGTAGAAGGTAAAAGCTGTAAAAGTTTGGAATGCGTGAAACAGATATTTAGATGTCCAGACTGTGGTAAATATCCTGAGGCTTACTGATTAAAATAGAAGTAAAAGGAATGGAAAACAACATCAAACTAAACTAATGAGTGAAAGTTAATATATCTAAGTTATGTGATTTCATCTATTAAAACGTTAAGATATGAAATAAAAATTCTATTACATTTTTGTTTGAATTAAAGTAAAATAAAACATATTTACTTTATTAAACTAATAGTCCTTTTTATGTTTTATTTATATAAATATATATAAATTTGTTGTGTAAAGAGAGAGTTTGTGATAATGGATGTAACACCTAGGAAGAGGGCTGTTGTAATCGCTTTATATGAAAAACACCTCCACAGCTCAATCAGCTATATCGGTCAGATATAAGGTGAGTTTAAGTTTGAATAATAAAATTTTTAAATTGAAAAATTAAACTCGTTCAGTATTACCTAAATGTAAAGAAATTGTGGGAGGAAATGGACTGACCTTTCAAGAGATGCATTTTTTGATAAGAAAAAGTAATGTAGATCCTCAAAAAACCAGTTTTAACCATTAAAAAGTTCTTGGAGAAACCGAAGTCAAAGTACATGACTCGACAGTTCATCCGCAGATTATTGGAAACTGATGAGAGGGTTGGTAGACCAGTGAAAAAAAGCAACCATTAACATTTGCAATGATGAAAAAATGTCATGAATGGTCTAGAGAATACAAAAGTTTGACTCAGGAAAACTGAAGAAATATATTATTTTCTGATGAATCCCAATTTTATGTTCAGAGGTTAAGAATACAGCACATATGAAGAGCTGATGATGAACAGCAAAGTCCAAAACATATCCACCAAAATGTAAAACGAATGGCGAAAAATGGAAAACAATATTTTAGGGTTATTTTTCATTTAATGGTGTGGGAACGATCGTGGCTTGTATGATGAATAGTGAAAAATATTTATCATTACCAGGCCAAGAGTGTTACCAGAGTTGACAAAAACTTCAGCATCATGGATGAAGTTTTGTTAAGTTTTGGAAACATGCGAGATGTTAGCAAGATATCACGATCTTGCTAAAAGGCGAGGTTCATTTGACTGAAACCCTGTAATTTAAAATTATTTTCCTTCTTGCCAGAAAGGTTTACCCTTTCAACTATTTTGGTCCTAAATTCAATTCCTCAAACAACATCCATCCAATTCCTTCTTGGGTGAACAACATTTCTGATCTTTAGTGGTTTACACTGCAAGACTTCCCTTTGAATTCTTTCTGGTGATATTTTTTACACAAGCTCCTTTCACTGTTTCATGTATTCTCTAGCCCATTCATTTAAAAAGTGGACACCAACTTCCACAGTTCTGGAGCTTGGAATTTGCTTTACTCTTTCTTACCCAAGCTTCATATCCATATGTCAGCATAGGAACTACCATTGTTCTGAAGATATTTTAATTTTGTGCCTTTTATAACTTTAATCTTTAGGGTGCAATTTATTCTTTTATTGATCTATTATATGTAACAGTACAATTCAAATAAAAAACAGACATCTGCTCTAGCATTTCATTTCACAACTTGGTAACAAACATGTTTTGTGATCTGGTAACAGATATTCTTGGTTATATATACGTTTCACAGGAAAACCTACACGGTTTCCCTGTGAAAAATATTTGAATTTTATGGATAAATTAGCACAAACTACCTCAATTTTACAGGATAAATAAAATATATGTGACCTTAGTAGCAGATAAATCAATAGCATCAACTTCAGTTTTATCCAACTTTTTTATTGATACTTCACCAGCTGAAGTCAAATCAAGTTGAATATGTTGTGGCAACCATGAATGTGAGCAATACAGATGGCTTGGACTCGGATTATTATTGCTAGTCGAGTTATTACCAACACTACTATCTGAAACAAAAACATATTTTAAAAAGAAATCATTTTACATAACAGATGTCCCAACAAGAACATCGGATCTGAACTGGATTCCGTTGTTTTGTTTTTGGGTATGTAGCGCTAATCTTATAAGTTCTTTTATATACTTTTGTTGCAGTTAGTTGTAATAGAACCCTGTAAAAATTTTATAAAATTTGTAACAAGGAAGATGAGTGTTACACAGAGACAATCTTAACCTTTATTATCAAAATATAAACAATGAGACAACAATCTGTTGGCAAAACAAGAAATTTGAAGCAATAGGTTACACTACAAACTAAAGACTACAGATCTTTTGTTCTAACCAGTCTATTGAAAACATTGTCAGTAATGTAAGACTAACAACATCCATTTGTTGTCATTCACAAAAACTGGGCATTACAAGAAGTTTGTCAAGTAAATTCTTGTGAAAGAACTCCATTTGCACTTGCACAAAATTCATCAACTGATTGCTTGCAACAGAGATAATTTGTTGAACAGGTAAAAATGTGGATAACAATTTTTCAAAAAATCAACTTTAGTGATAAAGTACATTTCCACTTGAGTAGTGGAAACAAAACGAGTCACGAGAATGAGTTTGGTAAAAATTTTGGGCTGGTAGAGAAATCTGATATATTTTTTGTCAAGATGGAAATGTAAATACTATGGCAATGAACGAGAACAGTACTTACAAGCTTTATATGACCTTATCTAAATGGTATGGATGTTGAACAGTTTGTGATCCCAGCAAAATGGTGCAGCCTGCTACACTGCCGATGAGATGATACTTTGTTGCATGAGAAATAAATACGCCAAGTTTCCTTGTGTGTAATGGCCAGCAACGACATTTAACCTTTTTTTCTTTTTCCTGTTTAGCCTCCGGTAACTACTGTTTAGATAATTTTTCAGAGGATGAATGAGGATGATATGTATGAGTGTAAATGAGGTGTAGTCTTGTACATTCTCAGTTCAACCATTCCTGAGATGTGTGGTTAATTGAAACCCAACCACCAAAGAACACCGGTATCCACGATCTAGTATTCAAATCCGTGTAAAAATAACTGGCTTTACTAGGACTTGAACGCTGGTTTCGACTTCCAAATCAGCTGATTTGAGAAGACGCGTTCACCACTAGACCAACCCGGTGGGTTAACGACATTTAACCTGACGCTGTGCTACCGTGTTAAAAACCACCAGAATCGGAAAAGAAGGAATTTCTTCCTTTGCAGGTTTAGGAAATTGCAGGTTTATGAAAATAAACCATTAACCTTACACCTCAAGAGATCTGTCACAAATCTGATGTGTAAATGGCCAAATTAAGGAGTAAGACTGTGAAAAAGTCATCACGAATTTTATCGATAGAGTGACTAGGTGAAAAGAAAATTTGCAGGGGCATTTACCAGTTAATTACTTTTCATACTTGAATTGCAAAAGTATCTTTTGTAATGATAACATACATTTTTCATAAAAATGTATGGCGTTTCATGAAAATAAAATAATTGATGCACCCAATTATATCCAGCATTCTTATTGGAACACCTTTCTCACACAGTATTTAAAATTTATTTATTAATTTCAAAAGTATATATATATATATATATATATAAGATCAGTTCAAAAAATCATTAAACTGTTATTACATAAATTTGTTAGGACTTACCTGGAAGCTATTGGTTCTTATTACATTCAAAGTAATCTCCTCCTTTAATGATACATTTTCCCAACAATGTTTTCACTTCAGTAGTCTTTCCCAACACGTTGTAAAAAGCTTCAGCTGGAATTTCTTTCAACGACATAAGCAATTTTGTTTTAATCTTTTCAGTAATATCAAAATCAGGTATTAGTTTGCGTTTAAAAAACAAAAAAAGTCAGCTCTAGTGAAGTGGAGGCCCTATCCATAGACAGGGTAAATAGAAAAAGTCATTCCATCTTTGGAACAAAACATATAGATTTAATAAAAAGAGTACAATGTCATGCTGGAGCAACCATGATTTGGAGCTTCAAAGTTCATCAGGTAACTCCTTGATGACAGTTTATTCTTTTTAAAATTTCAAAGTAGTGATGCTGGTTTATAGTTTATCCTTCAGGCATAAACTGGCAGCAATTGAAACCTGTACTGTCAAAAAACTGACAATATAAAATTAACAAGCTTATTTTGCTTTAAGAAAACCTTTTCCTATCCATGGCAAAGACTGAACTTTAGTTTTGATATTCTAGCCATAAATCCCTATTTTACTACCTATTAGGATAAAATTTAGAAACTTTTCATCATCAAAAAAATAAGTAACCAGTTCCTGATGACCTCAAAAAAAACTTTTTTGGTCTTGCAATAATAAATGGTTTTTGCTATTCATTACACAATTCCAATTTTTTTTTATATATCATGGCATGAAATTGTACTCTAAATACATAAATTTTTGTCTTTTGTTGCATGACAGAAGCCTAATAACAATTACAGTCTTTTCCTGATTTTGGATCATTACCACACCAATTGTATCAATTGAACCAATTGATATCCATTTTTAAATCGAGTACATCATTGACAATATTGAATATGTTTTAAAAAAATCATCAGTGTAACCTTGCATTAACAAATCCTGTGATCCCATAAATAAAAACCTAAAAATAAAAATCGCAAAGCATTTCAGGTTTAATTTATTTTAAATTTTCCTTGAGATATTTTTTACTAAAGTTCAAACAAAGCATGACAATAAAAAACAAAACTCTGAAAGGTAAGAAAAAAATTCTTGTTAGAAATTTCAAGATGTTTTTGTGAGTCATATAGATAAATTTATGTCTAAAATCATTCATAATATTCAATAAAATTATATGTTAAAAAAATAATAAAAATGCATTACCACTATTTTGTCCAGGATGTTTAAATCTACAACCAGGTCGTGTGCAACTAGTACCATATCGGCATGGTTTACTAGTAATCGGGCTATGACGAGTAGCTGGTGTACCATCTGCTGATGACATTTCTAACGCCTTTTTTACTAACCAATCCATTTGATTTTGCCAAAACCTTTTCTCCTAAAATTACAAAAATTTTGTTATTCATATACACAAAACAAAAAACTTCAATTATTTTTTAGCGACTTGTACAGCAATACATTCAGTAAACTACAGGATTACATTCAGTCGCCTGGATTGCATTCAGTGGGGGGGATTAAAATTAATTTCTTTACCTTCTGAAGTATGAGGAGTATGAAAATACTACTTCCTTAAATTGGGGTTTCCAAACCCCAATAGACCTATAGTCTAGGTCTAGTAGACCTATATTTTTAGGTCTACGTAGAAAATTTTGGGGCTTGAAAATCTCCAAAATTACAAGATCAATTTCACTGAAATCTAGATATGCTCTAAAACTTATCTGAAGTTGTGCATGTAAAGATTTGGTTGACTCATTCTTGAGTTATGCTCAATTTAAAGTAAAAAAAAATTGAGTGCAACAAATTAGAAGCGGGGTACAATATGATGCTGCAAGTTGGAATGTTTGTTTCTTTATCATCAGTATCTATTGTTAGCAATATTAAACCGAATTAAAAGAATATTAAAACCAAACTAAATTAACGAAAAGTCAGCTTTCTTGAGCAAGAACTGTACGAGTTTTTAATTTTACAATAAAGAAATTTAGAATAAATATGGGAGAAATTCGCCAAATTTGATAATACTATATACAGTTCAAACCTAGAAATTAAGAGATTTACATAGTAAATAGGTACAAAGAAATGTAACTTAATATTTTTGTCTAACACATGCTTTTGGTGCTTTTCATACTTATATGCATGTTTCATCACTGAAACAGATAAATAATTTTTGAAATTAAAGCCAGGTTTTAAGAGTTAAATAATTTATTGCATAATTTTTTACGGAAAAGAACATCCTATTTTTGTTTATTTGTATTAAATATTTATAAAAATAACATCATCTTCTCCTACATAGTAAAAATTTCAAATTTGATTTTAAATTTTCTGTTGCATGTCTCACCAGCACCACAATAATTTTTGAGCTTTCAAATTTTCAAATAGTTTTTGACAAAAACTTTACATTTGAGGTATCCCTCATAAGAAGCAATTGCTAACAGATCTATGACGGTGAACCAAATTTAAACAGTAATTTTCCTATTCTACGCAGCAAGCAGTTTTGTTTCGAGCTGGATGGTAGAGTGGGGGTTAATGTTTGGTGGGTTAAAGAGGAGTAACCAGCTTGGTTAACTCCTCCGCTCTGTTCTGTCGTCGGTATAGCCATGAGTGAGGCAGAGGTTCCATTGTCTGTTGCACAACGTATAACCATAAAGTTTTTAACAAATGAAAGCTTTAAACCTGTGGAAATTTTAACACATTACAAGGTACAGTTTGGGGACGCTAAACTGTCCCAGAACCAAGTGTATACATGAGCTAGACAACTAAGGGCAGGCGAGAAATTGTAGAAAATGAAAGTCATGATCGACACCCAAGGTCAAGTCTCACAGCTGAACATCTGTGCTGTTCAAGAGCTTATCAAAGGTGCTCCAGTTCACGGTTGAAAAAAATCGTATCAGAAAAGGGCAAAAACTATGGGAACGTTCAATCTACTATCACTGATCATCTTGGCTTTAGACAAGCTTGTGTTTGATGGGTTCTGAGATTATTAACTGAAAATCAAAAACAGGTAAAGTTGGAGATCTGTGAAAGACTTCTGATTCAATTTTGGGAGGACAATTTTTTTAGGACCATTGTCACATGTTATGAGACGTGGGTCCATCATCACACTCCAGAGTCAAAAATTGCAAGTAAGGAGTGGCAATGGAAGGATGAGGACTGCCCAGTGGAAGTCAAAACCCAGAAAAGTTCTTGCACCAATTTTTTTTGACTCAAGGGGAGTTTTAATCATTGATTTTCTCCACAATCAACAAACAGTAAATGTGGGTTACTATTGCCAGCTGCTAAAGTCAACAAAAGCCAACTACTGAAACAAAAGACGGGGTATGCCCGTCAGAGACATCATACTTCTCCATGATAATGCTAGGTTGCACACCACGATTTTGACAAGGGATAGATTGGAAAAAATGCACCAGGAAACCCTCAACCACCCTCCCTACAGTTCAGATTTGTACCCCTGAGACTATTTTTTGTTTTCACCCTAAAGAAAGAAAGAATCGCTTGGAGGGGAACAATAAATAAACAATGAAGATGTCAAGGAGCATGTGCGCAATTGGTCAATGACTCATCCTCAAACTTTATATGAAAAGAAACATTCAAGCTTCCAAATCATTGGCAAAAGTGTGTAGATCATGGAAGAAACTAAATGGTATCAATTGTGTATATTATTAATCAATTAAATTATTAAAAAAATATCATTTATATTTGATTCACCCTCGTAGTACCACTCATTAAACACATGAAAAAACGATAATATATCTGGGAAGATAATCCGTCTCAAAGATTATTGAATTTCCTGCTCTGTGAACAGTTCTACCAACTTACTAAATCCAGACTACGAGTACATATGCTTGCCATATTGAAATCTGAAAATTATGTTTACACCTTCTCTAATGAAGTCAGGTAGCAGTTGACAAATTAACTAAAATTCCTGCTCAGAAAATATTGACTTGAATATTTTTTAATACAACATCAAACAGACGTATGCAAGAATTATTAACAAAGTAAGGGAACTCATAACTATTCAATCATTACATGTAGAAATGTGAAATTTTGAAAAGATTCCTACATCAAAATGACTATTTTCAGTAGAGAACAACGCACCCTGTAGAAAGCCCTGTAGAAAGCACTTCAAAAATTTTAAATAAATGTGCTAGTTAATATTTTTTTCACAGCTAATTTTAAAAGTGGCTACAAGACACCCCAAGTACAAAATAATAATCTCATATAACATTTGTTTAATTTAAAATTTTTTAGCATTTCACTGTTGAGCAGTCATTTACGATATACTATTAAAGCTCTCAACTACTTCACCATTCACTCATATATGATACATTCAAATTAAATCCATTTCAAAACATTTTCAATTTTCCTTGTTTTTTATAATAGTACTGATTGATACTATTTATTTAATAACTCTACAAAGCATTCAAACCAAAACAAAATATAATAAAAAGTGTAGAATAATATTAAAAAATCGCTAATACCTGCATGTTATCCATACCGCAATTGACCGTAAGAAATGATGGAAGTACTTGTAATCTACGTGACTGTAATGTCGGTTGAAATCTTTCACACTGATCACACCAAGCCGGAGTTGTTTGTTCCGGACAAAGACTTGAACGTAAAACCTCGCAGAAACTAAATTCCCCATCTAAATTATTTATGAATAAATTAATAAACAATTTATTAATTTTGGAAATTGTAGATCTCTTTAGTATGATCAACAAATAAATATAAATATACATAGGTTAAATATTTTTAAATTCTTATTTTCTATCGATAAGAGATAGTTTTATCTTAACGATTGATTACTTTTACAATTCAAGCCGAAACGTAACAAAGCTACCCGCATAGGATTCATAAAGTAAAAGATTAAAACACATCTAATAACAAGTAATTTGAAATAAAATGTGAAAAATATTTCATAAAAAAAATAGGTTAATATAGAGAAACAGTAATTTAAATGTAAAGAAGATCAGTTTTAGTTACGAAAGATTAGGACATTTAATTCTTATAACAACTGATGTGGACTCCTGGGTGAATAATAAAATGCCAATGATTGAAAAACTAATACATTTTAGTGACAGACTCTCATGTGATTGTGTAGTTGTTTCACACATGAGAGGTGTGGCTATTAAATAACAAAACTAATGCTGAAACAGAAGAACTGCGCATGCACCAAATTTGTATGACTGACAGTTGTGTAGGGTAAAGCCTTCTCTTTCGATTGTTACCACTCCAGTTTCTGTAGACAAATTAGTCTTGCCGTGGCCTTCGTTTGAATAACATCTCTTTTTTGTTTTGCCAAAAAAAAAGTGTTTTATTAGAGCAAAGAATTGTGAAATTTCATGTGAAACTTGGAAAAACCACTACTGAAACTTATCTTTTATTAAATAAAAGTGTATGGCAATGAATGAATGTTTAACACGTGTATGGGTTGTGAGTGGTTTAAGCATTTCCAAAATGGCCAGGAAGATGTTGAAGATGATGTTCACCCGGGTCACCCTTCCTTGTCAAAAACAGATAAAAATATTGAAAAAATTGGTAATCTGATCCGATCGTCGGTTAAATATTCGTGCGATTGCCGTAACTGTAGGAACTGAAAAAGGTAAGGCAAGTTTTAACATGCAATAAGTATGCATGAAAATGTTATTTACAATTCTCACAATCAAATAAAAAGCTCATGAAAATGTTTGTTCTGACAATTTGAATGTCACTGAATATGACCCCCAAACTTCTTGGAAAGAATGAAAACATGTGATGAATCTTGGTATTTCACTTATGATCCAGAAACTAAGTGTCAATCCAAGCATTAGAAGACCCCAACTTTACCGAGAGCTAAAAAGCACGAATGAGCAAATCAAAATTCAAAGCAATGATGATTGTTTTTTTTTTTATTCGTGGGATTGTGTACCTTCACTGGATTCCTGAAGGTCAAACTATTAATCAACCCTTGACAGCCTTTTTAGCCACCTTTTTTTCAAATACATCACTCAGTTTTGAAATATTAATGATTTTATTATTTTTACCTAAAATCTATCAAATAAATTATAAAATACAAATAGGAAATAATTTTAGTTACAAATTTAATAAAATGTTTTAGAATTCAGTTTCTAGTGTGTTCTTAGAGATTCTAGTGATATTTCACTAGCTGATAAGCATTGATAGAAATGTTATCTCTTGTAAATAATTAATAATCCCTTGCATGATTCCCTTTTAAGGAAATATTTTAATTAAATCTCGCATAATAATCGGGGGTACCATCTTACCTGCTTGGCTGTAGGCATGCAGACTGGTAATTATGGGTTTAACAATTTTATGCCTGTTTTTACACAAATTTCATTTTAAGAGTTTCAGTTATATAGAAGCTGTTTATCAATCGATCTGAATAAATAAGGTGGCATTTTGCTCAAAATAAACGGCTTAAAATATTTTATTTAACAAAAAAATAATTTTATAAAACTAATATTTACAGAGGAAGCTCTACTAATGATTAAAAAATTTTAATTTTAGAATTTTCAAAAGTAAAATCTTCAAAATAATTTATTTGTTAGATGTTTTCAGGTACATATACTTCCAAATTTCATTAAAATATCTCTATCTGTTCTTATGATATAAATTTTTATTGGATAAACATAAAATGTAGAACAGAGGGCAAATAAAGTGAGATAGGACATTTATCTATGTAAAGCTTTTGTTTATTTTCATGCGCTAAATCAGCCCATTAAGTTTGGCAACTGCTGCAAAATTCAGTCAGAAAAAAATAAACAAAAAATAAAAAAAATATAAATACTGTGATATCCTTTGGTCTGATGGGTTTGAAAATCAGGTTAAAACTAGGAAATACAGAGCCAAATTTCAAAATTTTTAGTTAATGGGTTTTGAGATATTAGGTGAAAACCAATTAGAAATAACATTGAGTCTCATCCTTAATTCCAATCACATTTGGAATTTAGAATAACTCAATAACTCCTTTCATTGTTCTAAAAAGCTCAATTTTCTATGACCACTGTACAAAAGGCAAAAAAAATTCAATATGGCCAAAACTACCCCTTCCTCTTTTTTAATTTATTTTCCAAAATTTAATGCCAACAGTGCCTCATGTATAGAAATTTTTCAAGTCATTTTCAAAAAATTTATCTAGAGCCAGTCCAGAATATTAATCAAAACACAGGTCAAAATGTAGATACATCTTCAGAAATTTCTACAGACTCTTACTTTCCTGCGTAGCACTATGGGAGAGCTATAGCTTTAGAAGAGAAAGTATTGCAATTGGCCCAATTTGAGCATAAGCAGTTTTCACCGGATCTTTATATTTTGACACCTATGGGAGCCCAAAAAACACAAAATCCAGAAAGAAATGTTCACATGTACGTAGTGTCCAGTGTTTCACACCTTATATCTCCAGAACTATTCGATTGATTTTGACCAAACTTGACATGATTACTTCTAAATATGGGACATTGATGCCATAAATTTTCCAACTTAAAAGGTCAAGGGGATAAGGCTATAAAGCAAGATCATCCCCAGTATCTTGAAATTTCGTCTAATTAAGGTCTTACTTTTCTTAGGTGCATTTCTTAACAATTAAAAAATAATATTTCCAAAAAAAAATTTAGCCTAATCGCACTCTCACCCCAAAAAATGGTTTAAATAAACTTGTGGCTAAGTGGGTATAGTGCATCATTTGTACTCCTTCTCACCACAAAGAGTGCTAGTATCATTGATGTACAGCTGCTGTAATCATCTGCTATGTTTTAATGTCACAGGTGAGCAGTAGAATTAAATAAATGAATAATATTTAAAGTGTAAAAAAGTATTTAAAGTGGCTGCTAATACCGCCTAATCTGCGCGAATGAAATATGGTATGTGCATACGCTTTAGTTAAAATCGTTGAATTAAATAAACCAAAAAATTATATTCAAATAATATTTTTAATTAAGTTGTATGTGTAAGCTGTGCATCAGAAAAAAAGCCACATGACAGGAGAGTCCTACAACTGTATCATCTGCTTTTGTTTTAATGCTTTTTGGATGAGGGGTATCTAATTAAAAATCAATATTTACAACAAAAATCCCAATTATGAAATTTTGAACTGATCTATATATTTTCCTTTTTCCTATAGCTATATTATATTTCCTACGCAGGAAAATAAACTACAATTTTCACCGTAATAAACCATATCTTTTTCTGCATTAATTAATAATAATGTCTGCTTTATTAATCATACTGTAAAAAACCAATCACAAAAAAAAAATAAATGTAACTTCTTTCCCAGTAGCACACCATAACTTTGTTAATAAAAAAAAAAAAAAGTTAGAATTTTTACTTGAGTTCCTATTTATACTTAAAATAATTTAAAAAATTTCTCTGATGATATTTTAAAATAGTCATTTACTTTTTTAAATTTCTATTTAAGATTTCACAAAACGTAGACATTTTTTTAGCGTGAAATATCTGATTTAATAATACGTATCTCGTATATAGTTTCATAATTAAAATTAGTTTTAGTTAAATTACAAGAATCTCCATTAAAATTGCTGGCAATATCAGCTGTTTGTTACAAAAAAGTACAGTCTCTTCATATATGTGTACTCGCTTTGTATTTATTAGTACACAGCTGTTTCAAAGTTAAATGACTGTAGAATGCTGATTCCTATAGGTTTTTTCCAAATAAAGTAAAACTTTCAATATAATAATATAGAAATGCGCAAGGTAAGATGTATAACTCAATTTTATTAATAAATGATATGTATGATATAAATCTTTAAAGACAAACTCCTTCAAGAATTATAAATATTTTTTTGAAATATCAAGCGTACATCTCAAAGACAAGTTCATTACAAAGAGGGAAAGACAGTTATGTTGCTATACACAATTCCTTTTAATTTGTACAAAAATTGATAAACTATTATTTTTCAAAGTTTATCTTTAGAGACATAAACATGTAGACGTGCAATAGTTCTATCTAAATTATTTGAAGTAGTGTCAGCATTACTAATAGTACGCAGTGGAGTACATAATGTACCATGACACGACTGCCATCTAAGGACAAAAAATTTAAACAAGAAGGCCAGAGAAAAGGTGGTGTTATAAGGAATAATAATAGTCGTTAATTCTATAAATATTGTATGATGCTATAAAAATAAAAACAAAGTAAAAAAAGGTTACCTGAATCTTCTGGATAAATGAGATTGCAAACCAATAAACTCGACTCTCTGCTAACTTCTCGGCTACACTTTAGACATCTATGTATATGTAATTGTTTACTACCAAAAAGTCTACTGATTTCTGTTTCAGCATCCTTACTTTCCACATTAGATGATACTGTGGATCCGTCATCTGTAAGCAAAGAATAATAGAAATTAATACCTAATTATAAACAAGTACTTATCATATGAAGACCTATTTTAAAATTATATAGTACTGACACAAATAATAATAATAATAATAATAATAATAATAATACAATACCTAAAAGCGCTGCTGGAGTATAAAGTTTTTACATAAATAAGAATTTGGTACAACTTCTCACAGATGCTTAGAAAATATTTTCACACTAAACCACTAGTTTAGATAAACATAGTAAGCATACTACGAGTGGAGTTCTGAGAAATGTAGATGGGCTTTCTGCAGTTGCTATGCCCACAATTCTGCATCATTAAAACTTTTTAGTTTGTTTTAGAATCTTGGGAGAGTAAGGGAAAATAATGAAATTACTTTTATTAAAATATAGCAATTTTTAAAAAATATTATTTTTTTAATTTTGAGCAGTTTTGTTTGTGCCTTGTATGTCAATTTTTTCTATAATTTTTATGAAGAAAAATGATACTTCTTTACTGGATGAGTGTTTTATTATTTTTTTTAAATTACTTGAGAGTTGAATTAAATTTTCTATTTACTTTATTATGACACATCATAGTCGTTCAGAAAGTTCTAAGCCTAATACAGAGATGGTGCAAGTCAAATATGATCCTTTAGATGACATGCTGTGCACACTTAGTTTTACACAGATTTGAATACTAGATGGTGGATACCGGTGTTCTTTGGTGGTTGGGTTTCAATTAACCACACATCTCACAAAAGGTCAATCTGAGACTACAAATCTTGTGTTTTCTTTGTCAGGTCAAGAATTTTCTTAACGCATGTGTTATTTATAAGTATTGTAGAGTATATATATAAATTAACCTTGACCCCATTATAAAAATCTCATAATTATGAAAAAAACATCACAACAAAATTATCATTAAAACTTTGATTTCCCACTACCTGTTATAACAAGATGTAAGATTATAAAATTAGACCTGATGTAAGCGAAAATGAAGTTAATTGATATTTTCATAATACTTTAGTTTATTTTGAAAAAACAGTATCATATTTTTCTATCACAAAGTTATTATTTGACTTGTTTACTTTGTTACAGTCACCAAACTTTATTCAAAATAAATATTTTCTGGTTTATAAATTAAAGAAATATTGTTTTTATCTAATATTATCGTTATTGAGGCTATTACATTTTCTGGACTAATTGTATAAATAATAGATTTTGTTCATACTTTTCAGTTTTACCTTACTTTAAAAACACTCCTTATATTAATAAAGTTATTGACTATTAAAACTCTACACAAGAAAACATGAAAAACAAAATACTTTTTATACATTTACTACTTTTTTTATAGATGTGCTACAAATAAGTTAAACTCTCAAGCACAATGTAAAAAAAACAATGTTTAATATGACATAAAACTTTTATTTTTGTTGTAACAAAATACACCTTTAATAGTAAAAATTAGAACTACTAATTACATTTTTGGAATAATACAGATACATACAAAAACTACATTATACAATTTTAAATTGCATAGCAATCTCTCAGGAGATGATTCTATAGCCAAAAATTAAAAAAATTTCATATTATCACAACTCGGAAAACAGTTTGTTAGTGAGTTTTGGCTTAAGAAACATTTAGCCCTGTTTTCTGCTCCCTCTGTGAAATTGAACCATACTAAAATTCTTGGGGTACAAAACGAGGGGATAAATTTGCTTATTCCTTATAAATTTTGATTTAACAAATTGAATAAAGTGATTCCAGACCTCTACCTCACTTAGGTTTTAAGAAAAACGCGGTAAAACACAAAAACGTTTTTTCAGAAAATACACTTTTTTAGGTCTGGAAAAAAATAACTTTGTAAATTTAACAATAAACAAATAAAAATTTCTAGCTAACTTTGTAGAGAATTTAATTCTGAGAAAACTGATGTAAATCAATTAAAATTAAACACAACTTAGAGAAGTTCAACTTTTAATTAGAAACAAAACACACAAGACTGGATCGAAAAATGATGAAAAACAAATAGAAAACTTATGAACAGAAAAAATGAATAAAATTAAGATTTAAAAAATATAAATAAAATCACATACTTTTTGACTTTTTCTAAAAATGATTACTTGATAGTACTGCAAGCATTTCTTCAACGCAATTGCTCAACATGGCCGCCATTCTGTTCAATGCATAGTTCAGCTGGGTAGGTATAATAGCATCATTATTATTCGTAACAGTAGTTCCAGCTTCTATTATACAATGTCTCATTTTTCTTTTGCGTCAATATGAACAGAATAGAATTCATCCAACCCGAAAGGAAAAAGTCTGCTGGCAAGAAATTGGGAGATCGAAGTGGCCATTTTACAGGTCCGCTTTAACCAATCCATTGCTTACTAAATAATTCATCATATCACAACAGTAGTGAGTAGGAGCATCATTACTGAAAAACCTTATCTGCAGTCTATCTGCAAGTGGAATATCTTCCAAGAGTTCCATCAGATTTGTTTGTAAAAAATGCAAGAACCGCTCTCCATTGAGCTTTGACAATAAGAAAAAAGGAACTTTAAGATTATCACCAAGAAGACCACATAACACATTAAACAAAAAGGTGAGTTGGAATTGATTTGTAGCAGTCTCACTGGAATTTTCTTCTGCCCAAGTGTGAGTGTTTTATCATTTACAATACCATTTCTTGTAAAACAGGAATCATCAAATCTTCTACAAAGTTAACTAGAAATTTTTATTTGTTCATTGGTAAATTAACAAAGCTGTTTTATTCCAAACCTAAACAAGAGTATTTTCCGACAAAATTTTTCTGTGTTTTAGCCCATTTTTCTTAAAACTTAATTGAAATAGGGGTCTGGGAACAGTTTTATTCAATTTTTTATAGATCAAAAATCATAAAGAAGCACCAAATTAATCCCTTAATTTGTATCCGAAGGATTTTAATATGGTTTAATTTCACAGAGGAAACAGAAAGCAGGGCTAAATGTTTCACGATCTGAAACTAACCATTTTCAAACCATACAAACCATTTTCTGACCTATATTTATATGAAGTTTTTATTACTTTTGGCTATAGAATCACTTTCCAAGAGATTGCCGTGCAATTTGGAATCATCCAGTATATGAGATGTGATAAAAAATAATGAGAATATTAATTTTTATGAAAAAGAATTTATTTATTCTTCTATATCGTTATCATATCTTTTAAAGTATTCCCCAGAGTTGCAACACACTTACTCCAGTGTTTCTTTCAATCCTCAAAACATTTGTGAAAAGCATTTTTAGATGTAACTAAAAATTCACTAAGCAATTTTTTTTTTATTTCATGTATTGCTTTCACCTTTTAATATTCTCTACATCAATGGGAACAATAAAAAATCACAGGTTGCCATGTCTAGAGAATAACAGTATGTGACATTATTATGGTGTTATTTTAGGCCAAATAATAACAACTTATATTAACCCTTCACAGGCGTGATGTTTTATGGCTGTAGATGGAAGACATTTTCAACAAAAAAAATTTCATGCAGAAACTATTTAAAGTAGTTTAAAACATGATTCATGCATAAGCACAGCATATACATTGAGTTTTTGCTCAATTCTGCCACCAATCTGATTAAGAAACAATGTTTAATTATTTCACAAGAAAAAGCTCAGAGTGAAAATGGCACAAGTCTCACTGAGCACACTAGAATTTGCAAACTATAGGTGATGATTTTGGTTATGCTTTATATTGAATTCTTTTCATGAATAATAATAGAACAAGTAGTAATGTTGACACAACAATTTTTAAGAAGTAATGCACCTAGGCAGGGAATAATATAATATGGTTTTATAATAATAATAATAATATAAATATTTTTATTAATTTCCTTCTGAATTTTTGTCTCGAAAATTTGGTTTGAATTCAAACAAAGCAAGCCAAAAATGAAGTTTTGGAAGGTACAGTTTGCAAACAAATTACATAAAAATGAATGAAAAACATGAAAAAATAATGCATGCGTCTTATTACATATGCACGGTCATTGAACTCATCTGTTAACTGAAAGTAAAATGGTTCCCAATCATGTTGAATCCGGAATTCTCATCTCAAAATGATTGAAAGAACATCTCCTGTCATCTCTTGTAATTTATATGTAACTATGTGAAGACAAATAGCCAGTCATCATCGTGAAAAATCAATGTATTGTTTGCCCACATTTGTGTTCATTTTCTTTGAATTGCCTCACAAAAATGGCATATAATACTGTTTGTTAACAGTACAACATTGTGGTTAGAGATTATAATGGACAATACCATTCCAATAAAAAAAAATATATTTATATAAAATATACTAAGTCCTTAACATGTGATCAAACTCCGTGAGCTTTTTTTGATCTTGGTTCTTCAGAAAGCTTTCAATGGGATGATTGGACTTTTGTTAAAATATCATAGCTGAACACCTACATTTTGTTACCTGTTATGACATATTTGAGTAATTCTGAGTCGTTAGCATTCTTAGCAATCAATTGTTATGTAATTTTTCAACAATTTTGGAATAAATTTTCCAGCTACTTGTTTCATACCCAATACATGTAGTTTATGGCAACTTGTTTCACACTAGCCATAAGACAGTGGTATAAGAAATTCCCACCTTTTCATCTGCTTCTCTAATAGTTATTTAATTATTGATCACAGTGTCCTTTATTTTGTCGATATTTTCATCTATTAGTGATGTGTTAGGACATTCAATCCTTCTGTCATCTTCAACATCTACATGGCCTTGAAATGTTTACACCATTTATAAAAATCCCTGGTGTCAACATAACATCCTGCTAAAATCTTTTTTTAAATCTTCACTGCATTTAATTTTATTTTTAATGCAAAATTTAATAATGCAAATCCTTTGTTCTGTCATTTTCAATGACAACAAATCAAATATTTATGTCTAACACAGCTAAAAATATAGATAAACATAACAGACAGTGATGCCCTCAAATGAGAAAAAGATAAACTCAGTCGAAAAGACAGCATGCAAAATTAAAAATTTTTCTTTTTTTATTACACATCATGAATACATATATATATATATATATATATATATATATATATACATATAATGTTAGTATATATATAATTAGAATGTTAGTAGAAACCAGAAACCTTAAATATTAAATAACCTTTTAACAACTAAACATACAAAAATGAAATTTTGTAATTTTCCAACCTTGAAATGACCTATTTCAAGTTTCTTTGTTTGAGATTTTTTAGTTAGGGTTTTAGTAACCCAATGTTTTTTTTTACTTTTTTTTATCAATTCCATTTAAAAAAATGTCTCACAATCGTACCTATTACATAAAAAAATATTTTGAGTTGCCCTCACATGGAGTAGTAGTTTCTTACCAAAAGACGAATCATTTCAAGGTAGCATTTGTTAAATATAGTTCTTTTTCTATGTTTAACTGTTGAAAAGTCACTCAGGGTTCCCATAATTTATTAACATGTTATTCCTATATATTTATTTATTTTAACAACAAATAGGACAAAACAAAAGGATAACATGGGATAAAAAAGGATATGAAAAAAAGGAAACAATTTACAAACCAGCAGAAATGAAATCTAATAAAGGTGAGGAATCAATCGTGCCATCCATAACTCTACATAAAGGAATATTCCAAAACGATGTTTGTACAAATTTAGCAGGACTAAAATGCGGTTTAGCACGAATTACACCTATGAAAAAATATCAATTGTTAAAAAAAGTTAAATATTTATAAAAATTAAATTTAATTATGACAAATATTCTTATATAACCCGCCATATAGATTTATTATTTAGAATAATGAAATTAAATAATGTCTATTTTGCAGTCAGATTTATTTTACATTTAGTTTAAAACTAGCAGTAGCGATTGGATATATATAGATACTGTGAGCAATACATACCACACTGTCACTAAAGTCATTTTGTCAAGCCTTGTGAGTTTTACAATTTGGTAAATGTGAAACTGTAATTTGACATGCGCTCTGCAAAAAGTTTACTTGTGATCCTCTTTCGAGTGACAATAATATTCACTGATGGCTTGAATTCTCTGGTTTGAAACAGGCAGATATCTAAGTAAAGGGGAGAGGTATAGGATGACTGGGGGTATCTGGAGAAAATTTTGAACACGTCAGCGAGTCTTCCTATGAAGTCCTAAAAAAAAATGTCAGGAAGACAAACTGCAAACTAGTGATGCAAGTAATGACAGTGTGGAATGTTTTCAAGTAAATGCTTACATATACATTTATACTACTCACAGCTGTTTCAGGCTTTGAAGCCCACTAACTACGCTGCACATGCGACTTCACAATGAAAATGTTGCAGCACCATGATGACTTTCACGATTGTATTGTGTTCAGTGAAGAGTTAACATTATGAAAAAATGTTGACTTTCTTAATGGAAAAAATTAACACGCATAATGACCATGTATCTGGGAGAGTCAGAAAATCTCCATGAACTCTTACAATGTGAAAGGGACTCCCCAAAATTGGGAAGAAGATTGCTTTATTCCCGAGCCTTCTCAACAGGATTACACTACATGAGATCATTCAAATGACTTTTCTTGATTCTGGATTAGTCAGCATGAATTCAATGACAAAGCTTGTTGTGGTGGGTTCCAAGGTCACCCAATCTGATCACATGCAATTTTTTTTCATTTTGGTGGTATAACGTTTTATGAAGTACAGGTTTCATTTGGGATTTTTCATTTGGTGTGTGTGTGCACGCATACGTGCACATCTGTGGATTTTCCTCTGCTACCAACCGATTTACCCAATTTGTGGCACAGGAGTGAAGCAGCTGTCGCTTTCATTATTCCAGACATGCTGGTTAAAATATGGGATGAACTCTTGTATCGGTTGGATGTGTGCCACATGATGAAAGATGCTCAAATTGAACAGCTGAAGGGAAAACTGTAAGAGTTATTTTTCAATTTTAATTCATTACTGTGAGTCAAAGTAAAAGGTTGTTAAGCAGCTTTCAAACACTGATATTCGTTTTTTAACACTGCACAAAGAACTATAATTAGCTTTGAAGCTTAAAAAAATATAAAAAATGATAATAAAGTAATTAACCTGAATTTTCAGTGCGTGGTTTTCTTCTAGTCCGTGCTTGAAGCTCTATACTGGGAAAATCAGTATCCCTATAAATAAAAGCTGGTCTTGGCGCTTCTTTTTGTTTGCGTTTTCTCTCTTCTAATAACTCATAATGGATCTGATGTAAGATAAACCGGTTCCAGTTCTGTAAACACAGAAATTACAAAACTAAAGCAATGGAAGAAACATTTTGACCTGAATGA
The DNA here is from genome assembly GCF_047948215.1 of Lycorma delicatula. Lineage (NCBI taxonomy): Eukaryota > Metazoa > Arthropoda > Insecta > Hemiptera > Fulgoridae > Lycorma > Lycorma delicatula. The sequence continues at coordinate 44,492,289 of NC_134467.1, forward strand.
GAAAGAATTTTTCAAAACCAGCAGCAAACAAGTATTGCAGAAACAGTTGTCCTTTCAAAAAAATAAGTTAATCTCTTTAATAATAGTAAAATTGCTGCAAAGCATAAAACCTTAAAAGTATATGTAAACAGTAGACAGATCTTGAACTTTTTTTTTTGAATTTAATACACTCTGATTTAATACTAATTTATGGGCTGTACTTGTTCGCTGAAACAAACATAACAAGAGTTGCGTATTTAGATATGCTCTGTGTATAGTTCTTTCCTCAACTGTAAGATGAAAAAAAAAATCTTATTTGACAATAATACGATGCACCTCCTCACTAACATAACTCTGTGTAGGATCAGTCGAATTATATTCTTACCAACCACTGGATTCATCAGCATGGACCCAATGAAGAGCTTGTCTGTGTGGCCTCCTAGGTCATTTGATCTGACCTCATGATATTTTTCTTCAGTGTTTTATAAAGGATTTTGGGTATTGTGTGCTGCTAACAGATCCACCAGATTTGAGGCACACGACTGAAGCATCAGTCGCTTCCATTACTCTACACATGCTGGTTAAAGTATGGAATGAAGTTTCCTGGTGGTTGGATATATGCTGCATGACCAGACTCACACTGAACACTTGAAGGGAGAACAGTAGAACTTATACTTTCAATTTTATTGCGATTCATTGTTATAAGTCTTAAAGTAAAGAAATGTTAAATAGCTTTAAAACCCTGTTATTCTTTTTTGTACATACTTTTGTAAATAATTATACACTGATTTAAATACAATATTTATTTATAATTAATGATCAGCCTTTCTGTCATAGTAAAAATTGTTCATAAGTAAATTTAGTTAAGTTTCTTTTATAGAAGAAATAAAAAATACATGATTATTTCAAGATAGTTTGAGAATTATCTAAACATCAACGCTTATTCACATTACATTACATATTAAAAAAATAAAATAGAGTTAAAAAATAATCACAAAGACAGAGACATAAAAATAGTAGAAAAACTATTTATTACCTGTATAAGAGAAACAAAATTTGTTTTTTTCCTGATGTCATTACCAGAATTCTGATCAGGTAATATTAAACCAAGTGCAGTAGCTTCGTGAGCATTCCTTAACGATCGTAAAAAATTTCCAGAATGACATGGTATACCTTTAGCAACATCTAACATGTGAAACAAAAATGATAATTCACAACTTAAACAGAACTCATTATAACACAGATGTGATAATAAAACATGTCGCAGAGGTTCAAGAAAATACAGCACCTGAAAAAAGAGGAAAAAACATATTTACTAACACAAGTTAAGCTTACGACTTCCAAAATGTTAAAATAAAGATAAATCTTAAATCATCTCTACAATTTATTTACATACAATTCTTTAACAATATCAAGCTGAAACTTCATTTTAATCCTTGAACTGTTATGTTTTGAAAAACTTTGAAAACATTCTTTGTTGGATTTTTTGAAAGAAAACTAGTTTTTTTTTAATTATGTAATAACCTTTTACAGACATATATGTGGTTCAGGAGCCTGAAAATCATCTGACTGATCATTAAACTCGTGACATTTTGTGAAAATATATAATCCTACCCTTGTCATTTTTGGAAAATCTGAAGCATAATTTCTTTATTCAAACAAGCTGTACTAGCTTTTACTGTTGGCCTACTATATTACCAAAACTAATAAATAACTGACCGATCAAAAGTGTATGTATATTATCTGTAATAAAAAAATATTATGAAAATAAAGATAAAACTAAACAAAGTGATGAAATCTCATCTAACAATCAGCAAGACATTAACATTATGTTTATGTTACAGAAAACAAGGATTACCTTGTAAAAGTTATACAACATAAACATAACCAGCAAAACAACATTTTATTCAGACAACTAAACCACTGCTAGCACTAAGGGTATACTATACAACTCAAGTGCCAGATTTTTTACCATTCCCCTTTACAGCTCTAATTTGACATTGATTTTCATCTTTCAAAAAATTGAAGTAGTTGACATTTCAACAGCAATGATGAACTTATGGATGGAATCAACAAGCTGGTGTCACAGTATGATAAGTGCTTGAATTTTGACAGGAACAATGTCGAGAAGTAACATAAATATGTATAAAACTTATGTATGTAGCAAACTTTTTTCAATTTATTTTGTTTATTTTTATTACTTGACCAAAGGTTAATTTATACAATCCTTGTATAATAAAAATAAAATTATTATTTATACAAAATTAATAATTATAGAACATACCTGCAAAATAGGATTGCAATATGAATTTGGTAAAGTTGCTTCTAAACCGCTAAAACAGGTCTTATTAAACTGTGTACAGTCACAATCATCAATAACACCAGGCTTTGTAAATTTTAATTCAATTTTGCGATACCGTTTTGGTATAGCAACAAATGTACCATTACCGGTAGCCGATGATACAGTATTATTAGTTGTTACAGATGATGTAACTGAATTATTCGTTTGCTCATCTTTATTTGTTCTTGATTCACCTCCACCACCTGTATTATTCGTTGCATTCTGACCTTTACCATCTTTTACGTAACCGACCTTAAAAAGAGAAAAAAATAAAAAGTCTTAATGTAACTCTTAACAACAATTTTTTAGCAGCTTGACTAAAAAAAAAAAAAAAAAATGATAAATTATGACACCACACAATTCGTTAACTGAATTAAATCTTTTTTGCAAAAAAAAAGTAGATTTGAACAAGGCAGTAAAGCATTAATAAGAAAAGAAATCTCCTGGTCATTGATCGTAGTTTCAGAAATTAGAAAAATATTCTTTAAATTATTTATTTAAACAAGGAAGAAGAAAGCAAGAAAAAACAAAAATAGAGGATTTAAAATTTGGTGTTTTAAGAGACAATCGAATACCTTTACTAATTTAATTAAAAGCAAATAATAATACAAGATCTTTTTTTAAGTAAGTACAATTTTGACGTATATCCACTGCATGCTTCAGTGGAAACGACAACGACCACCATGGTCGTTGTCGTTTCACACATGTATACTGCTGAGTAACTACGTCTATTGGTTTCCTATGATGCCATTACTTGATTGTTAGTCTTTTTTTAGCTTCTTATGGGTGTTAGAAATGCCTACGACTTACAACAGTGCTGCTGATTGTCAAATATGTGGTATAATTTGTTTCTTAACTGTAATAGGTACGAAAGCGGCCAAAATTTATTGACAGATAAAAGGAAGTGTTCGGGGGGTAACATTATGTTCGATGGAATGGTGAAAAAATGAATTAGGGTATTTAAAGAGGGCATACATAGGTGCACGATGTGGCAAGGAGTGTGGGTGATCATTTGTCATCACTGATGACCTGGTGTAGAGTTAATTGAAAAATCAGTGAGAGTGGACAGTTTATGATTTCATTACTATATAATGAATTCTCTTTAATTTCAAGAAGTGTTGTCTAAGAGACTGTGTTGGTACACTTAAATTATTGGAATTTAAGCCACATTAGCTACCAAAAATGCTGAAAAAAAAAATCAAATGTTTAGGCAGCATTTTGAATTTCCTTACAAGACACATCAATGAAGGTGATCTATTTTTAAGCTGAATTGTTGCATGTGACGAGACATGGGCATCTCATATTACATCAGAATCAAAACAACAGTTCATGGAATTGGAACACTTAACACCTCCCAAGAATGTGAAGTTCAAGCAAACAATGTCACATACAGAAAATCATGTGACTTTGTTTTGAGATAAGATAGAGGCAGTTGCTCATTGACTTTTTGCCTCGGGGTGAAATGATAAATGGAAAAACATATTGTTGACTAAACTGCTTCAAGCAATTCAAAAAATAAGGAGAAGGAATGCTCAGTACGGGAATCGTGCTGCTTCACAAAATGTTTGGCCACATGTAGCACAATGCACACAAGATATAATCGCCAGTTGACTGGAACTAAATTGATCGCCCATTGTAGACAGGCTATATGGTGGGTGATCAATTTGTACCAAGTCACTGGCACCTGTCACTTGTTCCTGGAATTAAAGCAGCACCTCAATAGTCATCACCACAATGATGACAACAACGTTAACATAGCCGTTCAGCAATGGTTACAAACAAATAAAGCATACTTGTATATGTAAATACACACAAACGCATGCTCGCTCGCTCTCTCACCTGATTTCTGAGTCTAGTATTAGGATTTGGTGCATAACCAATAGTACCTTGCATCTTCATTGTCTGTAATATTTCTGGATCAATTGGGGGAGTTTGTCTGTAACAAGCAAAAAATACGAAAAATAAATTTAAATCATTTAAACTTAAATTAACATGAACAGGATAATACTAATTTCAAATATATAAATTATACTTCCTAATTAACGTTTTTACTGACTGTAATTTAATTTACTTTTTTACTGACTGGGCTTGGTATTTTTCACAATTCAGTCTTTCCAGCTATTTGTGTCAATGAATCAAATTTTAATATCAACAGACATTTTTTCTACATGAAAATTAATTGATTTTGGTTCAGCCTGTGTTTTATTTCTATTTTACTTCAACCATCGTTTGTAAATTTTACAAACTAAATAACAAGTATGTTTTTGTTTTTTTTTGTCTTCAGTCATTTGACTGGTTTGATGCAGCTCTCCAAGATTCCCTATCTAGTGCTAGTCATTTCATTTCGGTACACCCCCTACATCCTACATCCCTAACAATTTGTTTTACATATTCCAAACGTTGCCTGCCTACACAATTTTTTCCTTCTACCTGCCCCTCCAGTATTAAAGCGACTATTCCATGATGCCTTAATATGTGGCCTATAAGTCTGTCTCTTCTTTTAACTATATTTTTCTAAATGCTTCTTTCTTCATCGATTTGCCACAACACCTCTTCATTTGTCACTTTATCCTCTTGTCTGATTTTTAACATTCTCCTATAGCACTGCATTTCAAAAGCTTTTAATCTTTTCTTTTCAGGTACTCCTATCATCCAAGTTTCACTTCCATATAAAGCGACACTCCAAACATATACTTTCAAAAATCTTTTCCTGATATTTAAATTAATTTTTGATGTAAACAAATTATATTTCTGACTGAAAGCTTGTTTCACATGTGCTATTCATCATTTTATGTCCCTCCTGCTTCGTCCATCTTTAGTAATTCTACTTCCCAAACAACAAAATTCTTCTACCTCCATAATCTTTTCTCTTCCTATTTTCCTGTTCAGTGGTCCATCTTCATTATTTCTACTACATTTTATTACTTTCGTTTTGTTCTTTTTTATGTTCATGCAGTATTTCTTGCGTAGGACTTCATTCATGCTTTCATTGTTTCTTCTAAATCATTTTTATTCTCGGCTTTTTTTTTTTTTTTTTTTTTTTTGTCTTCAATCATTTGACTGGTTTGATGCAGCTCTCCAAGATTCTCTATCTAGTGCTAGTCGTTTCATTTCAGTATACCCTCTACATCCTACATCCCTAACAATTTATTTTACATATTCCAAACGTTGCCTGCCTACACAATTTTTTCCTTCTACCTGCCCCTCCAGTATTAAAGCGACCATTCCATGATGCCTTAATATGTGGCCTATAAGTCTGTCTCTTCTTTTAACTATATTCTTCCAAATGCTTCTTTCTTCATCTATTTGTCGCAATACCTCTTCATTTGTCACTTTATCCACCCATCTGATTTTTAACATTCTCCTATAGCACCGCATTTCAAAAGCTTCTAATCTTTTCTTATCAGATACTCCGATTGTCCAACTTTCACTTCCATATAAAGCGACACTCCAAACACTCTCGGCTAGAATTACTATATCATCAGCAAATCATAGCATCTTTATCTTTTCACCATGTACTGTTACTCTGGATCTAAAGTATGTAACTTCTTGTAAATTATATTACCCATCTTTATATTTGATTCTTAGCTATCCTCCATCTATCACACTTAATTAACTTTCTTAGTTTCCAAATAATCTTCTAACTGAATTTCCTATATAAAAATCAATCTATAACATAATTATTTCTAATCCAATCCTAGTTTAAATCAACATAATCATTTCAGAAGCTAATCAGTCTCTGAAATTTTTACTCTACCTCCAACTTTTTTTTAGTTCCTTTATTGCTTCTTCAATCTACAAAATAAAAATAATAGGGAAAAGATAAACTCTTATAATAACTTCATTTCTTCACTAATCATGACACAAACTAATGAACAAAACTAATGTTAAGGTAAATACAAAAAATGTTATAAAAAGCTAAAAATACATATTAAAAAGTTGTCATACTTTCCTGGCATAGCTTATTTGTTCTTACATAATGGAAAAATAACGATACATTAGAAATAAACAAAAAAAGTTTTAAAAATTCAAAAAATCAATGTTTTTGAACGTTGATCGGCTCCCCCATCCCCAATATGTCCCCAAACTATTTGGTTTGTTCACTTTTACTACTACTACTACTATGCCTTGACAGACATAAAAAGAATTCGGCAAAAAAAAATATGCAATAAATAAAGAGATAGCATTTGTTAATATTTTGGGAAGAAAGAATTTTAGAAGCAAATTTTTTTTAAACGACATGACAAACATGTATACATATGCTGAGTTTAATATAAAGTTTGGTTACGCTTTCAAGTTTTGAAAAGATTAATTCCAAAGAAACTATCTATCCTACCCCCTGGAGATATTCACCCCAAACATTTACCAATAAATCGCCCTATATACACAAGTCTCTGTACCAAATTTTAATAAAACATTGAATAATGCATAAAAAACCATACCCCATTTTTTGACTGACTCATACTTTCCTTCTTGCAGCACAATTCTAGAGCTGTGATGCCAGAAAAGTAATAACGATAAAATAAATTAACAATTAAGAAGGCATTAATGAAAATTGTTTGGGCATATTATTTACAAGTTAAATAGACATTTTCAAAGTTGAAGGTTCTTAAAAGATCTTTATTTATTATTATTTAAAAGTTCATCAAGAAGAAGAATTTTTTTTGTAAAATAGATTTTTTTAATTCTATTTAAAGTAAATAAATGGAAGATTTTTTAAGTGGTTTGGTAATTAAAAATAAAAGAGGGCAAAGAAAACATAATAAGACCCTTTCTTATTAGCCAAAATATTATGTTGAATTACATGAAAACAGTTCTGCCGTCTAGTTTGGAAACTGTGGATATTATTATTTTTTTAAGAATATGTGACTATTATTTTTAACAAAGATTATATTTAATTACAGAATAAATACAAACACACACATAAATTAAGATTTTTTAATTTTATAAATAACACTACTTTTTAAAAAATTTACAATTTTTTCACTTGAATAATGAATCGTGTTTCAGACAGCACTCATTGTTAAAAACAGTAACTCTTTTAACAGTAATACTAAACTATAATAATAATTATAATCTCAAAGATGTGTAATGAATAATATTTGCAGTTTCAAGTTAAGTATACTGTTATAACTTTTACAACTCTGAAGTAAGCAAGACGTAATTTTTACAATAATTTAAACCGGATTTATATTGTAAATTTCTCAATAATCATCTAAACTCTCCATCAAAACAAGCCCCATTCAGACTTACATTCTTGGATTTATCATATCTAGATAAGTTATTTTATGTTTAAACAGTCAAAAATTCTATCGTCTGAAGTGGTTTTTTAACTAAATTTTACAATACGTTAGCAAATGGCAGATCATCTGTATGATTTTTTTAAATTTCTTAATTCATTTATAATCTTCCTTTGATAGAAAATAATAAATAAAGTTGTAAATATAAATCTTAATTTTAACAAAAGTGACAAACGTTGCTGCTGCAACATTAATAACTGCAAAAATGTTGAAATTATGTTAGAATCTACATGGTTGAGTGTGTTTATCCAAATTGAAATTATTTAATCAAGTTATAAAAGTCTTCACATAAAATTAAATTTAATATTATACTAAAAAAAAATATCTGTCCCAGAGAACCAACAAATACAATTTAGTATTAATAATAAGTTAAAAAAAATGAAACACAAAAGTAACTTAGCTAATGTAATTAACGCATAAACTGTTTAATACAAAAAGATTTTAATAATTGTAAAAGTAGTCTACGTGATAATAAAGAGTCATTACATCTCGACTGAACTGCTCACACTCGACTCGCTCAGTGGACTGTGCTTGTTGAGCAAGCGTTAACTCTGCTGCCAAGAGTGGGGATTTCTCAGATCAATAATATTACCTTTTTATAACTGTTTAAATGTTTTTTTAAAGATTTTTCATCAATTTACTCTAACCTTAACTAACTTACAAAACTACCCTCGTACAAGTGTATAAATTCAATAAAAATTCAACATACCTGTAAACTTTATTAAGAAATTGTTGAGGCCAATCAGAAAGTAATTTATTCGTCTGCAAATAAGGTAATGGTACCGAAGACAATATAGCTAAACGATCTTCAATATTAATTGGTGGATATGTTTCGATCGGATCAGCGAATTCAGTCGGCCTTGAAAATGCATTAAATATAGCGTTCGGTGTGGATGTTAACAGATGTATTGATCCACCGCTATCCCCGACGGCTAATGACTGACATGATGATGAAACATCCAACGCTAAGCAAATCGAATTGGCACTATTCACCTATAAAACAATGCGCATAAATAACCTAAACCATTAAAAAATCAAAAAACAATTCTTCATTAAGAGGGAGACTGCTTATAAGTTAAAAACCTACCAACTTATAAAAGTTATTCTTGTAAAGTTTTTGATTCAATACATATAAATACAATTAGTACAGAAGAATACTTATCTCTGGAACTACACTAAGGTAAACATAATTAAAAGAAATAATTAAAAAACTACATAAATGAACTTGTTAGTTCCAAACTGTTATTATATAAATCAGACAACTTTAATATTACAAAAGGCTTCTTTCCATTTACATTTCACTATTTTATACACTTTATATACTTTTTAACTGAAACTGAAAATGATTTTTACTTGCTTTTCTTTAATTTATGTTTTTTTCAATTTTTTTCATGTTGTTCTCAAATCTTGCATCCTTAATTTAACGTACTTCCTAACATTGCCGAATGATTAAATTCTAAACCGTTACTAAGGTCAGGTGACAATACAATATTCCACCATTACTTTGTCAAACATCCCCCTGTACAGGGGTAAATTAAGGGTGAGGGTGTAAAAAATCTTTTGAAATCCAAATTAACCTGCAAATTAAACTCGTGCAATGTATGATAATAATTTGATTAAAGTATGACAAAAAGTATAAAGCAAGTTTTTAAAACTCTTCAAAAATGTTTGAAATATTATTACTTAAGAAAAAAAAATTGGGGAGGTATATTGTTATTACAGAAAATTAAGCATTAAGGATCTTTTTACAAACTGTAAAGAGACTAACTACAGCTCTAAAACTGCATTTGTAAACAAAATTTAATTTAGGAATGTAAACTTTTCCAAACCTAACCCTTTAAGTTTCATCAATTTATACTCCATTAAAAATAAATACTATTCCGCACTGAATTTTTTAAAAATTAAAGTTAAAAACATAAATTAGTTGTAAATGATCTGAAGTGAGCCAAAAATTACTAATGAAAATGGCAAAACCATATTAACAAATAACAAACATCCCATGCCAGGCTTAATAAACAAAGTAAAAATTGAAGCTATTTGTCATCAAACAGTCATAAAAATTGTAGCCCTCGAATTTTTTATACCTCATCTACCTATCTATTCGTATATAATTTCTAACATTATCATCTACTATGATATGTCAATATTAATCTTTTTTTTAATACAGGTTGGTACAATTATTTCTATTATTTTTACATATAACTGGTATTTAAATTAGTTCTTACTTTATTTGTATTTTTTAGAGTATGATTAGTTTTCAAAATACTCTCCAGGATGAGGGCCAGGCTAACAGTTGTACATGTTACAGAAGAAAACTGTTTCCTTCCTTCTCTCTTTAACTTTTCTATAAAAAGCACAGTCTTTAGAATTACTTTAGGGATTTAATACAACTATTATTCTGTGGTTCTTGAACCGGAGTAAACAGAAATTTAGAAAAACCGGGAAAATCATTGGAGCACATATTCCATTCATCTTATAAACCACAATCCATTACCAACACCACCATCCCCTACCTCAATCATGATTTTGTCTAATTCATTCTGAATAATTTCATTTGTCCATGAAGGTGAAGAACTAAAACTGTCAATATCAAAAGCTGCAATAATAATATAATCATCATTTAGAAATCGCCAACAAGAAGCCACCATGAAAACACAAAGAAAAACAGAACACACGTTTAAATTAAGAACTGGGCACCCTATGAAATTATAACTTCATTGCCGTAGTAATAAGCAACAAGGTTTTAGAATTACTTCAAAAGATAGCCAAAAGAGAGCAGCACAAATTGGTGTTTTAATGAAAGTCAGGGCTACCTCCACAGTCGAGTTATAGTTCAAACATGCGCGCGGGTGTCACCCAACATTTGAGTAAAATTGGACAGCGGCAGTGTGAGGCTCACACGACAGTCAAGGACTAAGAATAACATTATAAACACGAGCTAAGAAACATACAGTCTACATAAATGAATAAGAAAGGTGTCAATCCCTTCGTAACATATCAGGAGACTCTAAACACCTGCGTAGAATCACAATCTTAAGAGTTACAGCGACAATATTTAGAAATGGAAATACTTTCTCGATATACCTCGTAAATATCTTCATCTTACTTTGTTTACAGATCCCTTTTAATGTTTTCTAATAAAACTGAAAAGATCCATTTTTTCACAGACACTCTGTAGAGAGGTCGTTAACCCCTCAACTCCATCTAACAATTTATTCATAATAAATTTAAAAAAGAAAATTATAAACAATTGACAGTACTATGTATGTTGAAAAGATAGCTCATAGTTATTAGAGGACAAAAATATACAAAAGTGAACGGTGGAAGCATTCAAAAAATTATACTCACAGTAAAATAAAAATTATAAAATTTGTTTTATAAAATGACTCATGTGAGAGGACACCATTAAAGATTGTGTACATCTAAAAAACTATATACAAAGTTAGCATGTCAAAAAAAAAATCACATGAATTAGAAATAGTCTGAAATGCTACATATCAATGATCTAAGCACTGGATAAATAAGTACATGATATGTATTACAACAAAGAGATAGACAAATAAAAATCTATTTACATAGATAAATAATAACTAAATTTACCTGATATACAGTAAGATCTGGTTCAGACAATGTAACGGTATCGACTAATTGTAACTGACCGATTGTTGATGCGATAGCAATTCTTGATGAGAAAGAAGGCATAAATTTTAATAATAACGGATCTAACAGCACCGGTATCGGACTAATAGCTCTCATCATTCGTAAATCATAAACCATTAAAAATCTGTCAACACCTAAACCACCTTGCCTGAAAAAAATTAAGAAATATAATTATATAAATTTATTAAACAAATATGGCAAGGAATCCATATGAATGTTTATATACAAAATTTATGAATAAATTATCTGAAATTATAAATAGCAAAATGAAAAAAAATAATTTCAATGAAAAATAAACCGGAAAAACATTTTTATAATTTTATACTTTAAATATACTACTTTATAAATTTAAACATTACAACTCAAGAGACATTAAAAAAATATGACAAAAGAGATAAATACATAAACATAAGAAAATAACCAAGAAAAACTTTAAACGAGATAAAAAAAATCAATGATGATTCTGAAACTGATAGAAAAATATGGTACAGATCATATTATGAAAGAGATACTGTATATTATATATTATATATATATGTTACATTGCCTTATTTCTTCTAATTACTTTCAATTTATATATCTTAGTATTTCCAATTTTATATATATATATATATAATATATAACCAATACCCAGTCCAGAGTGAAATTCAGAGGTGAACTCTCTCAACCCTTCTACATAAAAACTGGATTGAGGCAAGGAGACGGCCTCTCACCACTCCTTTTTAACTGCGCCCTCAAATTTATCATGAGAAAATGGTATGAAATAAATCCCAAAAATATAAAAATGGGTACTAAGAAAAACTCCATCACACTAAATTGCCTAGGATTTGCAGATGACATCGCTCTTTTAGCAAATAATATTCAAGAAGCCAAAACACAAATCATGAGCCTTCAAAACCTAGCACAAAAGATAGGGCTTCATATCTCTTTCGAAAAAACTGAACTAATGGCCATAGATCCTCTGGTAATAGAGCACATTACGGTAAACAGTCAGAAAATTAAAATAGTAAAACAATTTAAATATCTAGGGGAAATAATAACTTATAATTTAAATGAAAAAGTGACATGGCAAAACAAGACAAATAAAATGATTAAATCCCAAAAATTAACTTGGTCAACATATAACAAAAACTGCCTTTCTGCTAAAACAAAACTTAAACATTATAAAACTGTAGTACAGCCAGAAGTCACCTAAGGAAGCGAGACCCTTTTCAAAATCACTCAGAAACACCGAATTGAAAAAATTCTGAAAATAGAGAGGAGAATTGTCAGAACGTGTATCAATAAAAAACACCAAAAAGAAGGCCGATGGTGGATTGTGCCAAATGAGGTGGTGTATCGAGAAATAGAGCCTGTTACTGATACTATGCGGAAAAAAAGAATCTCTTTCTTTATTCATCTCATAAGGACACCGGAAACAAGACTGTCAAGAAATATCATTGAAAAGCTCTGGTTCCAAAAGTAGGATGGATCAAAGAAATTAGAGAATATATGAAAGAATTGGGAATTTCCCTGACTGACACAGAATAAAACTGGAAAAATTACAAAGCTAAAAGACAAAAGCATTAGATTTAAACAAAAGACAGACAACGACAAAATACATCGAAGAGGGTGTTTACGGATGAAGAAAAGAAAGCAAGATCTGAACGGATGAAGAAATACTGGGCAGCTCGAAAGAGTAAAATAACACGCTTTTCTCAGAAAAGATCCAACTTAAATTGACTTAAGTGGTCCCATGTTGGCCGTAAAAGCATAATAATAATATATATATATATATATATAAAACATACTAAGAGATAAAACATACGATAAATTAGCGAAGAATTAGCTAGTAGACTAATTTGAAAAACATACAAAGACAACAAACTGGTTTAAATAAATTAAAGAGAACATGGAAAACAAATATATCAAAATTGAAGAAATAGAAAATAGGAGTGATTATAGAGGTATGATAAAAAAAAGAAAGAAAGAAAGAAGAAACGAAATGCACTCAGAATGATAAAAAATACTGAGAAGACAGGGAAAACACAACATGAAGATCTGAAGATCAACTGAAGAAATCGTAATAGTAAACTTATGTGTGGTCCTATGAGACTAGAACGAGTTAAAACAATAAATATACCTGTTCGAAAATCCACATGTCACAAGATGATTTCCATGAACGTCAAAATCTGATAAACTACCGGTATGCGTTTCCAATGAATGCTCGATAGCCAAAGTTGTTGGATCTCTTAATGTTATTTGTCCTGTGGGATCACCGCAACAAATAAATCTAGGATGTTGACGTAACATTGCACAACCATTTTCACCAACTTCCACCTGTTGAAATATAAAAGTAAACTTATATCTACACAATTATATTAAGTAATACAGCTCATTTATCTAGGACAATTTTAAAGAACTATTAAAAACAATATCAAAAACTTTTACAAAGTGGTGCAGGGAGTTTAAAGAGAGTAGAAGAAACATTCACGATGAAGGAGTGTAAAACCGTTGTGAACAAAACGAGTTTGTTGACGAACTTGAATGGCTGATTCGTGAAAATTACTACTTGACATTGAACAAACCTCATAAAATATGTCAAGAAGTAAGTTGAACTGTACTGTACAAAAAACATATAAAGCATATGCTTACCTGATTGCCATAGGTTGTATAGTAATCTAACATCCATCAAATTCTCCCCCTTCTTTATCCATCTACGGCAATCTGATTAAAAATCTGACTATAAGAAAACTATTCAAAACATATCCACCAAAATTTGGAATCTGGCAGTACAGACTAGAGAAAGTAACTCTTACAAACCGTGGTAGTATTTAAAATCTCTGCAATCATTGTAATTGAAATGCTTTTAAACTGTTGTAATTTCCTACAGATTCCTTCCAATTTATTCCTTTAACAAACTGTAATGTTGTAATATTAACATTTTCTTTTTTAAAATATGTTCAGTTAAAATAAGAACATCAAACAGAAGATAGAGAGGTTTAGGCCTCTTTATCCCCAGCCCCTATATTAACAAAAGTTAAAGGAAACAAGGTTATGCTCAAAAACCGTTTATAAAAATTTTACTTAAAACTAGATGCACATTGTGATTGTTAAAAAAAATCATTATTAGTAGATACCAAGAAAAGAATATACAATCCATTAATGAAGTTTGGGAACACTTAAACTTTTAACTTTAACACTTAACTTTCCAATAGTTAATTAAACATAAAAAATCAAATTTTGCAATTGCCCCTACCTCAAAAACGTTTTTTTTTAAGATGATACCACCACACCCTCAACCTCCCGTGGGGAGGCAACTCAAAAACTTTAAATGAAATAATAGGATTCTGACACCATTTTATACAGTACTGACAAACAAAAGTTCTGATGTAAAGAAAACTTTGTGCATGACAATCCTAACTAAAATGGCAGTCATTTAATATTTTTAACAGCTGATTTCAAAAGAAGCTATAGTACATTCCAAGCAGTGGTCTCATACAGAAGGATAAACCATTTTGGGATAAAAGTAATTGTTAAATAATTAATTCTTTTTAGGTATTTACTGTAATAGTTAATTAAAAAGTATGTTGACTACATTTGAGACTAGCCATGAAAAACATTAAATTGCTGCCATTTTGGTTATTTAGACTGTAGCCTCAAGTTTTTTTATACTAAAACCTTTGTTTTTCAATGCCCTTTAAAATGATTTAACACAACCTACCCTTTCCATTCAAAATTTGTTAATTGTCCCCACGTGAACTCCCTCAATGTTTGGGGTTATGGTAGTCTTATACAAAAACAAATAATCATTCTGAGATAGGTACATGTTGTAAATTTCTTTTGTAGACGTTAAGCAGTTGAAAAGTTATTTAAGGATCCCCATAGTTTAACAACTGGTATAAGAAAATACATAAATAGATTAAAATAATTCTACTGCATTCTACTTAGGAAACATTATAAAATACATATATTTTTAGTAAAAGATACAAACAACTGTTGAATAAAACAATCACATTAGAAAGGGTAGTAAGAGGTGTGTTCAGAAAGTAAAAATACAACATGTTTATACATCTGTACTTCCAAAGGAAAGTTTTCGTTTCAAAATTGGCACTACTGTGTGAAAGAGAAGTCAAAGTGAAAAGAAAAAAAAACTAGGAGGTCAGTAGCTTGATCAGTTATGTTAGAATCACATCTTAACAAGAAACCATCAATTCTCGATCCCGTGAGTGGAAGTACAAAGTGCAAGTGTGAAATGCGGGCCCTCATCCGATATCTCTTATCACTAAAAATAAAAAGCCCATCATTATCTACAGTGAGATTGTTTCTGTAAATGACAATATGATGTCACATGTTAAGTAATAAAGTGGTGTAAGAAGTTTAAAGATTGTAGAAGAAACATTTACAAAGTTCATTTGACTTTAGACGAACTTCATAAAATATACCCAGAAATCAATCAAACTGTGCTGTATGAAACAGTAACCAACCATTTGAATTTTCAAAAATGGTGCATGATGAATACTGAAAATGTTAACAGAAGAACAAAAAACAAATTTAGTTCATTGTGCTTGGGAATATCTCGACTGTTATGAGCTCGAGGGTAAAGAATTCAAATCTATTATAACCGAGGATGAAACCCGGGCGGCTCACAACACATGGAATCCAAAAGGCAATTTACGCAGAGGTAGCATACTGGTTTCCTGTCAGCAAATAGTCTGCAAAAAACATCATGGCAACATTTTTCTGGGATCAAAAAGAATTTTTCTTATGTTCTTTGCCTCCAGATCAATCCATAAATGTTGATAGATCTACAAAACCCTCCCACAGCATCATTGAGCCATTCAAAACAAAAGAAGAGGGCAACTGACAAAGGGAGTCTATATATTGCATGATAACGTTCATCCCCACACCATACACAAAACAGTTGATCTCTTCAACAGTTTTTGGTTGAGATATTCTGAACCATTCAGCCTGTAGTCCCAAACTGGCACCAAGTGACTTCTTTTTTTTACCCTTTTGATAGACCATATAATTGAAAAACGCTTATAAACTGACAAATAGGTGAAAAATGCTGTATGTGAATTGGTCGAAGGAGATGGCAGCAGGGACGTGCGACACAAGAAATGAAAGTTGACCAAATCCTTGGAACTAAATGGCAGATATGTAGAAAAATAGTGGTATACTTGGGAAATATGTAATACAAAGTTTCATTAATAAATACGCATTTTTTGATTTTTGTAAAATGTAACAGTTCATAAATTTAGCTTTAATAAATTCAAAAGTTACCAATGAAACTTCTGATCACATTACCCCAACGAACTGCTTAGTGCATGCCTCATATAAGATAGATAGATCCTTACTCAACAAAGATAAAAATAGCAGAAACCTTAAATCAATCAAAAAAATATCCCAACCCATCAATGAATTTAAGAGAAATTTGACATTCTTATGATTAAAAATACAAAAATTCATTTTTAATAATAAAAAAATTTATAAATAAATAGATATCGGTCCTTTATTGTTGTTCAAAATTAGTAAATTCCACTACTAATTCCTGCTTGTTCCAGATATGTTTTAAAATTTATGTTTCCAAAAAAATTAATTTTCATGGCCTCCAGGCAATCCTCTATTTACATACTCGTATATATAATAAAAGACAAATACTCTTTTGTTCTATTTCAATTTTTCTTTTAGTTGAAATCTCCCAAAGAAGTTTTAATAAATAAAAAATATGAAAATATTAAATTATAATAAAATTATCAATTTATTATTTTAATTGTTATTCTTTACAAAAACTTAATAATATATAAAGTAATTTTAAATATAATTGCACAAAATAATGATATTAAGGAATCAGTAAATGCAGTCCATTATTACAGATAAAATTTGTTGCACAAAATAGTTCCTAAAGATGGCAGTGGTTTTCAATAAAGAAATAAATGTTAATTGTACGTGTAGAGAGTGATAATTGGCATGTGAATCTGGAAACCATATGTGGATAATGTATCAAATGAATATGGACTATCTGTTATACGATAAAATCATGATAAACTATAATATAAACATAAAATCTAAATATGTATGTGTTGGGTAACGTTAACAAAAAATAAAAAGACACACAGCTCGTATTTGCCAAAAGAAATTGGACTTTAATTAGATAAAAAACAATTTAACCTTTTCTTAAATCATAACCTTAAAAAATTAAATGAAATTATGAAATAAACATAACTTAATTCTATACAGAATTTATACAAGGAATATAAGCTGAAATTAACATATCAAATTATAATATTAAATGAGAAATACATAAATATACATTTTTCAAATAAATATTTTGAAAATCTACAATTTATCACACAAATAAACTACATATAGGCTAATAATATGAAAATCTTCAATTTAACAAAGTCTGAAAACAAGAGAATTTAAAACACCTTTTTTAACAATTATATACTTATAAACATAACATCAATAAACATAGTGTAACTGTAAAACTGTTGCATTACTGACATATTCTGTAATAATGAAAATTAGCAATGAACAAATGGCATTAAATTAGAAAAATAAACTACAATAATTCCAGTATGAAAAAGAGTTAATTACAATATAATCAAATTGTGAAGTAATCATATAAAAAGAGTTAATTTTAGTAAGTAAGCTTTCTTGAAAATATTTGAGTTTCTTAGCCATTCTCATTTAATGACTTCTTTTTTCTAATTTGTAAAAATAATATAATACTTGATAGAGCAAAACAATATTTAACATTGATTAAAATTATTAATAACAGCAAGAATCTAAAACATTGAAATTACGTGAAATATCAGAAGTCTGAATAACAAATTTTAGTACTTAAAATAAAAAAAGAAACAAAATTAAATAATTATTGTCAGATGACTATAATAACTGTCTCATTAAAATTGATATTTTCCAAATGAAATCAAAAGGTTGTGCAGTTACAAGAGTCAATGGAGTAATATAAAATGTTATTAACCGACACATTCATGTTCATTAATGCTTGTGACATACATATTTTTTATAATTCTGAGTGGTATTTAATTACAAGTAGATTTGATAATAACAATAGTTGGCATTACTAGCACATAAAATATGCTACACATGAAAAAAAAATAATAACATAACCTTTATCTAAGCCAACTTGCAAGACTATACTTGAGTGAAAAAATGGTTTTAAACCCAACTTGAATTTCAAATTCAAAATGTACAATAAATTGAGTATTTCACTGATTTTACTAATAACAAAACTGTTTAATATAAATAATGAATAATTTGAACTTGCCTTAATCACACATAAATATTTGCAAAAGATGAACTCGTGAATGAAAGTACACATGAATACATACAGTTAATCCTAGGCATAGTCTATAATGGCTTATCAAAAATACAGAGGTGAAACGTTGTTTAGAAATTGAGTAATACGGAGCGTCTCAGATTTGTAGTAATGAGTTTGGAGAGAATTCTGCATCGATAAACTTGGCTGGGTTGTAGCAAATGAACCACTATCAACAGAGACGATATCTACTGAATTTGAAAATTAACTTAATAAAGAAACGAGGCAAAACAAAACATAGAAATCAGTGAAATCACGAAACACTGACGAGTAGAACTAGACGAAATAGTGACCGAGTATTAACACACAAAGCGAGAGAGAGAGAGAACCGCAAGCTGGTCCCCGGGCCGGGGACCAGCCCGTGCATCCAAACAACATGAAAAACTGAACTGGAATGAACAAAGCTGGCGTAGTGAGAAGTAGGGGAAACGAACAAGGCAATGGACAGAAGAGTGTGTATGTGTGTTGACAACAAGAGTAGTGTCTAAGTGTTAGTATAAGAATGATTAGAGAAAACGTGTGGAATTTGGGAACAAAAATAATTTACAAACAACAGACCACTAAAGAATTACGTAAGACTGGTAAAATAATTTCTGAATACGCACAAATTGAAGAAATGACGTGATCGTAGACAAAGAAAATTAGACTTCTAGGAACTTTGACAACAACATTAAAATTGGTGAGAACAAAAACACTTATGATTAATATATATATTAAGACTAAACAGCAATAAATAATGCGTGAGAGAAATAAGCTGACACCAATATGATGATGCAACAGTAAGTCAAACTGGAGCCGAGAGAAATTGATAACGAAAACAACAAACCAAAAAAAAACTTATTTTAAAAGTATACATAAGATAAGCCTTACAAAAATGCAAAATAAATTTACCAAGCCTGTAATAACTACAAGACTCAACCATAACCTTGAATTTATTGAAATAAAACAACTTTACGCATTGGCGTAAACAGTATGAATGGAACTAAAGTAATTACTAAAAATCAATAATGTATTTATAACTTACCAAATTTATTTCTTGACACTGATTTAAATTAAACTCTACTAACTTTCGACTATGACCACCGAGCAATAATGTGTGTGGAGACTGAGATAACTGTAATAAACATTGCATCTCATCCATATTTGCAGAACTGTAAAGTAATTAAATAATATAATCAATTATAATGCATCTTAGCGGCAAAATAAGTGAAAAAAAATTGTTTAAATTTACTTTTATATATAATATGTCATAAGCACAAATCAGAATCCATATTCAAAAAATGCATAAAGAAAAAATATAATTATCTAAATTACATAAAAAAATAAAAACCCTAGAAGGGCAAAAGAAAAGTCAATTTTAAAAATTAATAAAATTTATAAATTTATTCATACTTTACACAAAAAAGTTTCTTAGAAAAAAGAATATTCAATTAAAGTAACAAAGTTAAATTTTGAAAATGAAAATTGGCTCTAAAAATTATTCTTTTAATTTAACATCTAGTTAAAATTTATCAAGCTTAAAAAATCCAGTAAAGGAATACAAAACTTTCCCTGTTTAAACTGAAATTAAGCAAAGTTAGGTTAAGCAAATTTTACTTAGTTTTAAATAAAAATTATTATTTATAAATTATTATTATTATTATTATTATTATTATTATTATTATTTGACTTTCATGAATACAAAAATTGTAAATATTTACTGATTTAACTCACAATTGTAAAAAAGAACAAAATGTTCAGAAAAAAATATTTTGTCAATTTGACTTCCTTGACAAAATTTAAAATTTATATTTTTACTTTAAAAAACCATGCGGTATTAAAATTATAGTATTAATAAAGTAAAAACATTGGGAGTGAACCCTTAAATAGCCAAATGCTACATTGGAGTACAAAAAATTTTTAGTGAAAGAATTGTCACAGCTCATTTGGCTACCCTTGTTCAACAGGTATTTCATATAACATTTCTAATAACAGTCACTACTTAAAACACAGACAATGAATCACAAATTATAAAAATTCAACAAATATTTTATAATTTAAAATTCTTAAGCCAGGTGGTCTAGACCGTGTGATTCTTTCTTTTTTTTTTAAATTCTCATTTCATACTTCATATGTATTAATACCTAATACAGCTGGATTTCAATCTTGAAAATTAAAATTAAATAAAATTGATTCTTGTCAAATTACATGCCCATTCAACCCATCTTTTTTTGAGGCGTAAAAGTTTATTTAATGGAATAATTATTTACTTAAGTAGCTTAAATTTATAAAAAAAAAAAAAAAAACATCAGAATTCCCACTAAATGTTAACATTTGTTTTTCCTACATTTACTGACTTCTTCTGACCATATTAGTAAAACTTTCCTGACTCTCATATTGTCATACTACTGTCATTTACTCTACCAGCCTCCATCATCCCCATACCTGCCGGACTCACACCTTTTTTTATTATTTATTATTATAATCGTATTTTTAAACTTTATATTCTAATTATTTTTCCACAATATTCATTTAAAATTAGGCTAATTTTTGTGAAAAATTGTTCAGTAAATTACAAAAAAAAACAATTAATAAGTTTCTTGCTTAAAAATGAACATCATTGTAACTAAAAGTAATACGGATAAGAAATAAAAACCAATTAAAGCAATTTTTTTTCAATAATTGGATCGCACCTAAGATTGCTTAAAAATTTTTCACAAAAATTAGCCTACATTGTTTTGCAAAATTAAAGAAAAGAAATATTTAGTAACATTGTTTGGACAAGAATGCTGAGAAACAAAGATTTCAATTTAACAAAGAATGTATGTATAACCACAACTTAAAGGAAAACTAGAATAACTATGACTTAAAATAATATAGATAAGAAAACTAGAACAAAATAACGTAGATAATAAAACTAAAACAGAACACCTTATTTTATACAAGAAACAAACAACATTACTAACATTTTACTTGAAAAATATAACAAACACCAAAAAATAAACAAAATAATACGAGATATTTCCTGTTACAGCAATGCTGCTGCAGCAGTAATACAGTTATAACCAGGAAAATAAGAAAAATTATTTCAATTTAAAACTAATTTTTTCCACTAGAAACAAGGTAATCTTATAATATTAGTAATTTGTGTAAAAACTAAATCTGATGTAAAGAAATTATCGCACAATTTAAGATTTATTTTTGTTTCAAATTCCACACCAATTCACGCACAGTCTTCAGACTGCTATTTTTCACAGAAATGGCACATTAATTTGTTGCACTACATTAGTCTTAGCATTTCTTATGACTTTAATATGTATCAAGCATTTAAGATACTGAGAGTGGCTTTTCCTGAGAATAATGACAGTCACTCCCTGCTATGAAAGCGTCACATACAGCCGAATATCATTTACATTTCAGAAGATACATTGCAGCTACTTGAAAGTGTTTATATATCAAGAAGGAAATCAAAGGTAAACTACTACAGACCTTGGGCATTTAGGAATTTCAAAATATCTCCAACAATGGAAAAAAGAGTTGGCAAAAGTGCATTCAGACATATAGAGAGTAACCCACCGGGTTGGTCTAGTGGTTAACGCGTCTTCCCAAATCAGCTGATTTGGAAGTCGAGAGTTACAGCGTTCAAGTCCTAGTAAAGCCAGATATTTTTACATGGATTTGAATACTAGATCGTGGATACCGGTGTTCTTTGGTGGTTGGGTTTCAATTATCCACACATCTCAGGAACGGTCGAACTGAGAATGTACAAGACTACACTCATACATATCATCCTCATTCATCCTTTGAAGAATTATCTAAACGGTAGTTACCAGAGGCTAAACAGGAAAAAGAAAGACATATAGAGAGTACTTTTAAGAAGATACTAACTACTTTGAAATTTCAGTTGATAAAAATTATTTAAACTTTTTTTTTTTTTTTAATAATTCTAGTTATTTTTGGATACACCCTCTTATGTGTGTATACATATATATATATATATTTTAACTGTTATTTAAACAGTACAGCCACAGTAAACTTTATTTTCCTTTCTCTAATAATTTAAATATAATATCTCCTCTACAATTTGCTTTTCCAATTTGTAAACTATCAAAAACTAGAAGAGAAGAAATACTAACGTATGAGTGAAAATCGGTATCCCTCTGCGCATCTGACATCTCAATGAACTAGGTGTTAATGCTAATATACCATCATCAATTGTATGTAAACAACGGATATCTTCAGTAGCATGGACTTGAAATGATGTATGCTTTTGTAATTCAGAACCGTAATATGATGTCACGTGACCCTAAAAAAAGAGAAAAAAATACATGAATAAGATATAAATTACATGTTAATTTAGAAAAGTATGCGATTTCACAAGTATGTAATCTAGTGCATGTGTTTTAAGGAAAATCACCACAAATTAATACACAGTAATTTATTTAGTTACAAATAAAATATATAATTATTTTGTAATGAGATTTATTAATTTAAAAACAGTTTTTAAAATTCAAAAAAGGTATAGATCTATGTTAAATGTGATACAATGACAATATTGTAGACTAATTATACAAGTATAATCTTGAAATTTCAGTTAAGCGTTAGAAGATTAAGAAAAGATATGTATTATTCTATTTTATATTTTCTTAACATAGTAAATAAATTTATTTCTTTACTTAACAACCTAGTAAAAATAAAAATTTACACTTTTTCATGGAATTCAAATACCATGGTTATACTATTCATTCATCTCTAAAATATTTTCAATTAAAAACTACAAAAAAGCTAAACTGTAGAGTAGATGATTGAAAACCTCTCAACAAAGAGTTGCAACAACATGGAGTAATCACTGTCATGCAGAAGACTGAAAAGAAAAAGATCTGTTCTATAATTTTTGGTTTTTTATTTTCACATAATCTTTTGAATATCTAACAATAGCAACTGATATTTATTCCTATAAAACAATGCTTTCAGATCACAGAAAATTACCATTATGAGTTAGCAAGTTTATGACACCATCAAGTAACTGAACATTACCTCTCAAAGAGTAAAATGATATATCCGCAGTTCTTATGATGGTCAGATCAAGAAATTATCTCCCCTGCCTATCATTATTAAAAAAAGCAAAAACATTAGTACTTTTACCCCATCACCATTCTTCTGCTTTTGTATCAGTCAATCAATTGTTGCGGAAACTACTGTGGGTAAATTTTGTTTTAGTCTGGATATTATTATATGATTTCACCATACAAAGAATGAGAATGTTTTAAAAAAAATAAACAACTCGTCAAGTCTTTATCAAGTCATATCTTCGAAGATTTTGTCGACAGTACATTTCAAGTTTGTGACAAACGATGAAACTTTGAGTCTAATTCATCCATCATTAAATTTTAAACATGACTTTTTATCATTTAGTACAATCAATACCAAATAACCGTACAACACTTTAATTGATGATAGGCAGGTCTCATTACATTATTTTTCGCAAAATAATTTACACCAAAATTAATACTATTTTACAAAATCTGAAATTTGAAGTTATATCCAAAAATATATTTACATTTTTATATTTTTTATTGAAATTACTCTTAAGATTAGCTGACTTATTAAAGCTAAATAATAGAATGCAAAGCAAGAAATTAGGTATCCTGAGGGTTACCTGTGTAACATAAATTTGTTACAACAAAAAAGTTATTCTGTGTAGAGCACACAATAATAAAATAATAGAATTTAATGAATTCTTATTTACTTTCCATTGCATATAATAACTATAATTATATAACATTCACTTGTATCAACGAGCATACACAGCATATTGGTTATACTTCACTTTATAATTAAATTTTGCATCCATTAAAAGATGCAGAATATTTTTAAAAATGCAGTTTAAGAGTACTAAAACAAATTAAGACTATTGCTAGACGATGATAACTCAATACTTTTCTAAATTCTAGTTTGGTGTTGGGTAAGACTAGACGATATTATTCATTATCCAGTATTATTCATGCAGTAGCAACTTCTTTAATGTGCTCCTAAAAACACCTACTCATTTAATGTGTCTTAAGGGGACACTGTCCTGAATATGTGGTGAGACACACATAGATAGAATCTACAGAGTATTTCTTTGTGGGGTCTTGTAGGAGGAATTATACTCATCAATCTTAAATTACAATTAGTATTTGTGAAGTTATATGAGTATTGGCCACTTTTAATGTAAAATACTTCAAGAACTTTATAAAAATATAAATATCTCAGCAGAAGAAACTCTCTCTAAACAAAAAAAAAAATTTCTTTTGGCATGTCGGAAGCTGGAGGTAGATTTCACCAGTGCTAAGTAAGAGATAAAAAAGATTTAAAGTTAAGAAAAACTTCAAATTTAATCAATATGACAGTGACTGCATGTGAGAAGATGTTTCACAGCATATGACAAGCCCCATTTTCTTACAATTCCAGCAACATTTTGGTCATCCATTGTCGTAAAGGTTAGTAATATCAAAAATTGATACAGATAAAAGTTTTAGGTAATGTTTAGAGGATTAGCGACCACTTTAAACATATTTGATACTGTGCCTATTAAAGGAGGTATGATATTTTTTTTGTCTTCAAAACCCCATTTTTTCCACCCCCTGGGCCAATGGTTGGTGATATCAAAAACCTTTACTTGGATAAGTTTTAGGCCCTTATCCAAAGAATAGTAGGAACTTTAAACAAATTTGATATTTTACCTAATAAGAAAGTTATAGCGATTTTTCGTTTTTTTGAAAAAGCCCCCTCATTTCCAGCCCTACGGTTCGATTTTGCCCACTAACGTACTCGATTGAGATTTTGAGCCATTATATTTTATGTAACAATTTGAAAGTGATTGGCATAAAATTACAGCAGTTATTGTGTCCACAAGAAAGTGAAATATATATATAAATGTATGTATAAACTTTGAACTGATGGTGGTTTTGGGGTCTAAGATAGATGTGAAACGTGAAGATATATCAAATTTTTCCGAAGTCGAATCATGGTACCCATTACAACAGGTAGCGTTTTTATGAAATCTAACAACACTGAGGAATAAGTACAAGAATTTTTAACTATTACCTTTATTATAAATTTCTAACCTAACATAAGTGGTTTAATTATTAGGAGATAACCACATCCCTATACCACTATCTCATACTGAGGTTTACTTTGAACTAATGCATAGTATAACAAATTTACTATATAACCTTTGGATAAAGTATAATTTATGACATATAAGATCTTTTTTTAAATATGGTAATTCCAGCTCAGTTAGGAGTACTGTTATGCCAAGATATTTGATATAGTCACCTTCCTCAATCCCTCCCCACATCCACAGGCAGCTGATTTGCATCCAACAGAGTGCATTTTAAAGATTAGTGGCTGGTCTGAATTTGCCTTAACTTATAGGAAAGTTTTTCCTACATCTATACACAACGCATTTACATGATATCATAGATTATGCTTTTTCCTCATACACCAAATGCAAAAGATCTCAGCTCAGTACTTTATCACTGGCAAAAGCTATGAGCTTCCCATTCAGTTTTCCTTCACACAGGTCATTAACAAAAATTAGGAACAGTTTGGTCGAGAATCCTGAATCCTATGATACCCCCCCCCCATATTTTATTAAACCGTCAGCGCTCAATGTGTCAGAAATATGGACTTGTTAAGCTGTATTTGACAAAAAGCTCATGAACCAGTCATTGCAGATCCCTCAAATACCTCATTATTTAGTTTACTTAAAAGAATATGATGCCCTACAGTATCAAATGCTTTCTAATTTCAAGGAAAAGGCTTGCAGCTTTCTCTTCATTATTAACCCCCCCTCATAGATATCAGAAGATTTAACACTGCATCTTCCGTCTTGAGCCCTTTTCTAAATCCAAATTGTTTTTTACTAAAATGAATTTTTTAAACGTAGCTCTAAACAGTTATGTTCTAACAAGTTTTTCAAAAATCTTTACAACAACAAATAGAAGAGCTATCAATCTGTAGTTATTATAACAATTCTGCCATATCTATTGGAACAGTAACAATTTTTTTCAGATATTGTGCGTAAACCCCTTTAGCTGTGTTCATATTACAGATCAATGCTAGGACTTCAGAGATGATTTCAACTATTAACTTAATTGATCTAATATTAATAACATTAATACCCGGTGTCATTTTCAATTTTAAAGAGTTGACAATATTTTCAATTTCAGATGAAGTTGTGAGAAAAAAGAACACTGAAGAAAGATAAACTTTATTTTAACCAAATAATAAATTATATTCTATGGAATTTTTTTTCATCCAGATATAAGCTTTTATCAGAAACCTCATTAGTTACGTTTAAAAAATGGTCATAAAATCAGTAACTAAAGATTAGTCAAGAAATCAAAATACTATTAATTAAAAACTATTTAAAAAAATAATATTATAATAAAGTACAATAAAAGTGAAGATGTCAATAAAACTAAAGATATTTTAACCGGATTATAATCTACAGATAATTACATTAAAATCGACAAATTGAATGATCCTAAAATTAAAATAATTGAAGTTGATGAAGAATTTGCAACTTTGGATTTTATTCAATTGGAAAGCAATATCCATCAAAAGAAACAATATAACTGACAATATAGCGTTAAGATTTTACTAAGTACCAAAATAAAATCAATAGAAAATAAAGACTTGAATATCAGTATAAACCCTTTGCACTCCTCTATCCTGCAGTGCAGGCGATGGTGTTCTGCCAGTAGGCTCAGATTTGTTTGAGGATGTGTGCTATCATTGATATGAGTGGATGGATTGCAGGCCATAAGAGCTGTGGGGACAGTTTAGAAAAACTGTTTTGGAGTGCAAATAGATGCTAATGCTTATGATCTACTCATGATATAAAAAAAGTGTTTATTGGTACAAACAGATGCATAATCTAAAATGTTTATAATTTAAATCTGTATTTTAACTGCCATAATTATGAACATAATATTAAAAAATATACAGATAGAACTGATTGCAGAACTTGTGCTGGTAATCATTGTAACATAGAATGCAATAAAATAAGAATATTAAAAAATATACTAATTGCATCAGTTTTAATAATAAATATCATCAGAACAGACCAATTGATCATCCAGATAATGATAAGTAATTTGTGAGACTTAAAATTGGCTTCTGCTAACACGGTAACAAAAAACTAATAATCTATTTAACCCAATCTAATATTCTTGGTGTATGTTCAACAACCTAGAGCAGCGCTTCTCAACCTGTGAGTCACGATGATATGAAAGAAGGGTCATAAATAGCCTACAACTACACGTAAATAATAATGAAATCATTTTATAAAAAAAATAATTTATTATAAACATTTTATATACATTTATAGGTACACATGTAAAGAAAATAAGTTAACGAGACGGTTGTGTTTGTTTTTCCTTTCAAAGTTTCTCTTTACGTAGATCTGTTTTAGAAACACACAAAAGAAAATTGTTTTAAGTGATAAAAGACGATTGCTATATATTTAGTTTTTAGCACAACCATAGACGATAAACCCTTTCCACAGAGGTAAGACATGGCGAAAATGATAAAATATTTTCTACCAACATTTCGATGTACTAGTCGTGAATCCCAACTGGTAACTTAGCAGCTGCAAAGTTTTCATGAAGTGGATTCAGTACACATCTCTTTAAGAAATTATTTTTATCTTCCGGGAAATAGTCCACAAACTGAATTTTTAGCTCACGCAAATGCCTCTTCATGCTATCCAAACTGTGGTGAATAATAGTGTCTTCTTCATTCAAATTTTTATCAAAATAATTGGAAGCGAGTGGTAAAACATAATAAAAAGCTTCTTAATGAAACCATGAACTTTGTCTGTCATTAATAAAATGTTTATATGATGTCCTTGTCAATTCACATTCAAATTGTTTAAATGCGAAAATACATCAGTTAAGTAAACCAACAGCAACATATACTCATTATTCTGTAAACATTAAGAGTGAAGTCCTGGAAAAATATTATTAATTTTTCATCTCGCAATTCCAATAACCGTGTTAACACTTTCCCCTGAAATAACCAGCTGATTGCTGCATGGAAAAGAAATTTTTTCTATCTGCCCATTTATTTGCACAGTTTAGCAGACAGCCTATTCTGTAATGGTCAATTTTTAGTAAAATTAACCATTTTTACATCTTTACAATTGTTTGAGATTTTTAAGTATATTTTTTGGGGCAGGAGCCTGTCTGTGAAAGAAGCAGTGTGTTCATTCTGTCCTTGGTACAAAACAATCTTTTAATTTTTTCGGAAATCCGTTGTTCTTTCTTGTTATCACTTCTGTAAATCACTGCATAATGCAATACGTTTTGTCCAACACGTGTTATAGTTTGTAGTAGTTTTATAAAAACATCAAAAAGACATTTTCCTGTTGCATGAAAAGATACTGAATTGCAAAAGAACATATTTTCTTTGATTGATCTGCCCCTACCGCATTCATATCTCACAAAACATAAAAACTGAGAATGTTTGCTACATCTGTTGATTCATAAAATTGAATACTAAAAAATTCATTTGCTGAATTATCTGACATGAACATTGGCAGCCGTGTTATCGATTTGCCATGATGCTGCTGTATCATTAGAAAGCAAAATTGTTTCAATTTTTTTGCTTTTTCCACGCCTATTAAAACACTTACTTTTTCAATCACAGCAGGCAATATGAGGTTTTTGCAGATTATATGGGATTTGGAAATCTTAGCTACTCTTAATGCTATGAGATAAGATGCTTCAAAAGAACTTTTATCAGTATGTCTTTACAAAAAGAAGCAAGTTAATTTCTGAAAATAAATTTTTTTTTCAAAAAATTTGAAAGGTTTACTTTAATGAACCAAATGTTTAATTTTTAAATGTCGAATTAATTTTGATGGCTTCATGTTTTCATCTGAGGAAAAGCACTGTGGGCTTTCTATCCAGAGGTGAAACCATAATTTAAATAATTGTCATAATACAATCTTGTCTTTTTACCAATCAATTCACTGGATGTGGATGTGTGAGCCATTTTTAAATGATTCACTCTGTTTGTTCACAATTTTACCAATTTTGCATAAGAATCTAATTGGGGAAAAAAACAGTTACATCTTTCGATCACACCAAAAAATCGAAACCTAAATTATTATTATTTTCAATGAAACTACGATTTTAAAAACTAAATAAAGGCACCAGACACAATTAAAACTAAACTGATGTTCTGAAATCCCTTATTTCTATTTTACACTGCTGAGAGCATGATGTGTTCAAACATATCACATGCATGCTTGAACACGACACTCTCGCAGTAAATCTTATGCAAGCAGACCAAATTACAAGGAGCACGTACACATAAAGATAGAACCTGCAAATTGCTCATATTTCTAAACTTCACACAGGAATGTTCAAACCTGTCACTAACAACACAGCTAAATAGTTTTAACTAGATTTCATTGGTTGGGAGGATTGCAAAATATTCATTACATTTTTTTTTTTTACTTTTTAGTGGACAAGGAACTAAAAAGGTTAAGAATCACTGATCTAGAAGTTAGTATACATATATATATATATAAGCAATGAAGAAGGAAATGGTATGATTTCAGCCAATGAGTATGCTGTCAATGAAGAAATTTTTGAAAAAATATCTGATTTTAATTTAATATCAAGTGATAATGGTAACAAGAATTTTGAAATAAAATATTGTTAAATTAAAAGTGCTTTTACATCAACTTATATCAAAACCAAAAAAATGATTATTTATACTGAAGATTAAACGAAAAAAGAATGCTATTTATATTAATGGTTACACTTTACATACGAACAAAAACACATTAAACAAAGCAGGTGGGGTTGTGATTTTTATTACAACACTGAACATAAAGTAACTAATGATAATTTACGACTGACTGATTTATTATTAAATAAATCAGTATATAAGGTAATATGCATATTAACACATATACCTTTAAAGAATAAAAATACATTAACTGTAAGTGTTTTTTACAGAAGTCCTGATTATAAAAACGAAATCTTTATTAAGGATGTGTATAACTATTTGATACGTAATAAACAAATAAAAAATCGTAAATATTAGATGATCTCAATATTGATATAAACAAAAATTATTTTGGGAGTGTTAAATTTCATTTACGAATTAAGATTTGAAGGTTATTTTAATAAAAGAAATTGAATCGGACATAATTTTGATGAATCATGCATAGGTATTGCTTTTGTTAAAAGCTCTTTTAATATAAACTCTACACGACTCAATTATCAGATTACTGATCATTATCATTTATTTTTAATATTAATACTGAAATAAAATCTGTATCTTATATCGACCTTTTTCACTTTATTGATTTAAAAAGATTTTATTATTAAATGAAACCAGAGCTTGGGAAGTTTCATATTTTGTAGATAATGTCAGTGAAGAAGCAATGCAATTAATTAAATTAACTATTCTTAATAACCTGATGTCATCACTGCCCTTCCTTTCCTTTTCATGAAGCCACTCCTAGTTTTAACAATTAATTCATGTACTAATTCTAGTTGAAGAGGTGCAGGAATGAGTATATATTTCATAGATTTAAAGAAGGCATTTATTATAAAATCAAATGGGAGAAAATGATACGATTAAAAAATAAAATTATAAGATTTTTAAAGAGAAAAAAGTGCAATACAAAGACAGAAGATTAAATAGAGAATTGTACACGAGCCAAACAGCAGCAATAAATGTAACTAAAACTATGACTGACTGGGTGGGTCTAGGTCGAGATGTTAGGTAAGAATTCTGCCTCTCACCAACATTGTTCAAAATTTAATTTAAGGTATGATAAAGAATATATTAGAAGAGAAGAAGGAATAAGAATAGAAGAACGGAAAATAAAATGCAGAAGGTTTGCTAGTAATATGGTAATTCTAGCTGATAGTAACACACACACTTCAAAATTTGTTAACAGGCTTGAGGAAGGAATGAAAGAGTACGGAATGAATCATAAGGTATGTTTGGAAAGTAAAGTTTCAATATACCTGTAGCTCAGAGGAAAATTTTTCATTTCAAAATTGGCACTCCTGCATGAAAGGAAAGTCCAAGTGAAGAGAACAAGCCTAGGTGACAAATAGAGAAGCAAAAGACTGTCGATTGTGACAGACAGAGAAATTGTCTGTGACACTCTACTATCTGCTGGCTGTGACAATTGAGTTTGTTAACAAACTCTAATGGCTGATTCACAAAGACTGTTATTTGACTGAATGATAAATTTCATGAAATGTGTCCAGAAGTAGGTCGAACAGTGCTATATGAAATGTAACCAACTCTTTGAATTTTTTAAAACTGTGTGCGCTTCAGTTATAAGTGGGTACCACAAATGTTATCAGAACACAGAACAAATAGTTTACATTGGGCTTAGGAGTTTATTGACCGTTATGAGCTAGAAGGTGAAGAATTCCTCAAGTCTATTGTGACCAAGATGAAACCCGGGTAGCTCACTACACAGTGGAATCCAAAATGCAATCTATGTAATGGCAGCATACCGGTTCTTCATCAGAAAAAAATTTAAAACATAAGTTTGCAAAAAAAAAATCATGGGGCTATTTTTCTAGAATCAAAAAAGAATTTTGCTAATCAATGTTTTGACTCCAGATCAATCCATAAAATGCTGTAACTTCATTTTCAATTACTGGGTCCATCATGCAATTATGAAGTTCATCAAACTTGTTTCCATAAGCTTGAGCATTTCTGGAGGCAAACAAATATTGATATGAAGAGGAAAGCCTCCAAGAGTGACACTGACTGAATTTTCAATTTGTGTTTTGTTTTGTATACTATTGCGTTTTTTTATTTTTGTTTTAATGATTAATGTATTTTTTTAAATGAATTTAACAGTAAAATATGTGAAATTTGTATATATTTTTTATAACATTATTTTTAAATTTAATTATGTGCTGATGAAATTAGATAAATTAAATTATCTTTATAATATAATTTATATTATTATTTTTTTTATTAAATTAATTAAATATTTTTTTCCAATTCATCATTTGGATTTTCATTTATATGTAGGTATGTTTATTAATACTTTCATATCCATATAAAATTTTCTGTTTAAATTGATATATAACACTTATTGTTTAATTAATTTTTTTTAGCAATTTTTAATAAAACTTAAAATTCTCGTAACTACACCTTCTATCTTACAAATTTCATTATGCCCATATATAATCAATTAAAAATAATAATAATTATACATTTTTAAATGTTATTAAATGAAGCACAATCTATGTTTTTTGGTTATATCTACACGTTATTTTAAACCATACATTTTTGATATGCTTTTCTTTATAACAAAATGTACAGAGAATTTTAATTGGAAAATATAATAGAAGGAAAAAGTAAGAAAGGTCAAACCTTCATAAATTTTTTTTACAAAAATAAGTATAATTTAAAATACATAGCATGTATTTTCCTGTCCACAGTTTTCAATAGCTAAATGTTAAGACTAATGTCTACCTACATAATTTAAAGACAATCTTATCAAATAAATATATATATGACATTTACTTGATTTATTTTATATACTTTTTTATTTTATTTTTCATTTGCATTTATTACTGCAATTACTAACATTTATTTCATAACTTTTTTTATATATATATATTTATCTCCAATTATCATAAATAGCTTTTTTTTAACTGCAATTATTACATAAAATAAGCATACACATTTAATTCTCACTTTGCAGAAAAAAAATTGTTTAAATTGTTATAAAGGTCAATAGACCAATATAATTTTATCATATCTCATGCAATATTTAATTAACATTTACTTGATGACAAATTCAGACAAAAGACTATTATTTCTGAAACTGAATCTACTTGACCTTTAAAATAAGAGATATAAATCTGTTTGTTGGTGAAAAGACCAACAATTTAGAGTTTTTACAAAAAAAAAAAAAATAAATAAATAAAAATATCTATACAGAATGGCCGGGAAATCATCATATTCCCTAAAGTTAAAACTAAAAATTTTTAATGAGTTATAAATTAAAAATGCGATATAATAATGAATTATTTTATTTACTCACTTGATACAAAGTATTAATTTTAATGGTCAAGTGAGCCTGTGTGTTTGTACTCATGTTGCACGTACAATTCTACACATCACCACATCCTCTGTGACATGCGACCAGCATTTCTGGTATTATGTTATGAAAGGCGTCCTTCACGTCACACAATTCTTCATTTGTGATGTAGCAATATGCAGTTATGTGTGCCTTGATAATTTTCCATAATGAATTGTCTGGATTGGTGAGATCAGAATTTTGTGATTGCCATGATAACGGAGCTGGTGACACTGGGATACTGCGGCCAATCCAACATCCTGGAAATTTTTCATTCAGAAACACACGGACTGATAGAGCAAAATGTGCAGGTGGTCCATTCCACTGCAACTATACTCATTCCATGAGATCCTTCTCTTGAAGCTGCGGTATTAACCATGGCTCCAACATCTCTAAATAAGTTTGTGCATTCACTGGCCTAACAAAAGACAAGCTGTCATTCCAGCCCGTATCATAACGTGCAGTAAATTTCTTTCAGACTCTGTCTTGTAATAAGGATTTTCTTTTACCCAAAATAAAATTTCTGGCACGCGAACTGCGACAGATTGCACATTTGTCAGTAAAAAGCGTCTTTCAACAGCACACTGCAACAGGAAATTTTTCTAATAAAGCTCAGCAGCATGCAGCACCACATTCCATGTCTGCGTCTGACAGTTTACTGATGAACATCGGATGAAATAGCCTAACTTTCAAGTCCTTTTTCATATGGTCTTGCATTATCGTCTTCAGTACACAAAGTTCAGCTAGTCATTTACGAGTTGATTTCATTGGGGATTGTTCAATAGAAACTCCAACACAGCACATGTTTCTAACTGCGTTAACTTTCATCCACTCCACTACAGCTTATCTTTAACACTGCCTAAATCAAACACCCGTTTTTCCCACGCCAATATTGTTGCTTTTTTGTAGTGGCGGCTTATTAAAGCATTTATTACTTATGATATGAATCTATACGTATAAGAAAATAATTACACATATTCTTTACATCCAACTCGACACGATAAAACTTTACTAATAATGATATCAATACACATTTGTTTCTATACTAATTGATTTAGTTTATCATTTTATAGTGTACTGTGCACTGAATTTATCTTTACATGTTGTGCTGTACAAAAATATAATATGAAAATTTGGAAATTACTGAATTCTGAGCAGCAAGCAGTGCAATTTTTCCAAGCACAAGGCCTATTACTGAGAGTGAAATTATGTAAAACCAACACAAGTATAACTTGTATTTTGAACCATACGCAAATTGGAGGTGCACAACTAAAAATTGTCATAAAAAAATATCCGTATGATTCGGAACATGGTTCGAGGGTGGTCGCCTCCATTCCTAACCGCATTACGTTTCTTGTATTGTTAGACAGAACAGATGACCATCTCAATTCCCCCCTGAGGGAAAAGAAAACCCGTGTGACATTCCCGGTTGCTACACCACCCCCTCCGTTCCTAGCCATGATTGACTTAATCGGAGGAAGAACAAATCACCATCCCAACCACCTCGTGACAATTCCAGTCGCCACACCACCCCCCTCGTTCCTAGCCCTGATGGGCTTTAACAGTGAACAGATGCCCAGTTTGAAATGCTGCCAATGACATCTCAGTATGAGTTATGAAACTATAGATGACTAGTCATGTATTGTCGAGAAATATGTTATCAGCCATTGAACGAATTTCATATTAAAAAAATTGGCGGTTATGGTAAAATAGTAGAGGTAGACAAGGCAGTATTCACTACAATATTGGCCATATGCTTCCCCACCAACGGGTATTTGGGGGAATATATAGAGAAACGAAGGAGGCATTAATAGTTCCAGTGCAGAATCAAGACACCGAAACACTGATTAAGGTAACCAAAGACTATATTAAGCCTTGGTCTACAATTTATTCGGATTGCTGGCAAGCTTACGACACTGAACAGCTTGCTGCAGTAGGTTTCGGTTACCAAACTGTCAAATCACACATACAACTTCATAAATCCTACGGACAGAATCCATACACAAAATATCAAGCGGTTATGGGGCTCAGCGAAGTGGTGAAATAAGAAACATAAGGTTACGGCAAGACATCATTCGGAGATGTATCTAGTGGAATTTTTATGGAGGCAACATAATGATGTAACTGGTGCTGATACTTTTGAGGCATTCTTACATGAAATTCGTGTCTGCTGGCCACCTAAATAGATAAAATATATATAATTTGTATATTTAACGTTAATTAGATGAGGTTAGCATGCGAAGCAGGCGTGGGTTATGTTGACATATGTGCGCAATTTGTCATTACAAGGAATCAACATAATCTAATCAAACATAACATTCGTTCGCTTCACTCACTTACATCAACTGATTAACATTAAAAATAAAAATTATATACTTATAATCATTTAACTAAAAGATAAATTATGCAAATTTACAACAAGTAAAACGCAAAAAACAATTGGATTTCAGTAGGAGACCTGTATAACCTATTAAGTACCAAAAATAGTTCTAAAATCTCATCTTTGAAAAAGATTTGAAATTAATAGATACTAACCCCTTGATTTCCCATCCATAATAATTCCTCTTGTAAATCAAAAGCAAGTGCAGTAACACCAAAATGATCACCACCATCTGCGAGTATTGTTCGTCTTTCTTGAAATTCACCTTCACTGACTGCTGTATATTCTTCAAAACTTTCCTCCAAACCAAAACTTGTATTCTCTTCAAATTGTGGAACAACCTCTTCAAATACTATAAAAAAAATACAGCAAATAACTACTTAAAGAATTTTTAATTTAAAAATTTAATAAATACAAATATGCTACCCCAAGACATGAATACTCTCACATAATCCTAAGAACGAATGTTCTTAGAAGAGCTTTACTATTCAAGTCAATATAACCAATTATTAAACAGAAGTTCATTAACATAAATTGTCTTAAACACGAGTATAGAAAAGAAATGGAGGCGAGTTTTGTGATGGATATATAAGTAAAGATATATATATCCCTTTTTGATAATTAAATTTCTCACAGGTATAGGTTTCTCAAAAAGAATCTGGCAACACTATACTCCATAGCCCACCTCATCCAGTACTTAATAAATTTAAACAATTAACTTCATTTCAATTTACTTTAAAAAGAATCCATAAAAAGCCATCATCACAGTGTTTCCCATACAAGTGGTAATGGGAACTGTGGAGATATTATTTCAGTCTTATAAAAGTTGCCCTAGAAAATTTAACAAAATCTTTATAATTTAACAAAAGTTTAAAAAAATTTTTTTAAGTGTAAGAAGCGTGCTTAAAAAATAAAAATAATGAATCTTTCTTCAAATAATGATTTTATTAAAATCAGTCAAAGTATTAATAACAAAATATCAAAGTATTAATTTTTCTAAAATCTGTACTAGATGCTGTCGTATCAAAATAGATCTGTGAAACACCCACATTATCAAATTTCAGATCACTGTTTAATTAAATTATTATGATCAACCGATTATTATTAGTCAAATAAATAAGGTAGATAAAATATATTTATATGGGTATCGCAAATATAACTGTGTACTTAAACAAAATAACTGACTATCAATCAATAAAATACAATTTGAATTGTTTTCTGATATTGTCACCAGTGTAACTAACAGCTGACTTTACTCACAGCTGATTTCCATGTTTTCAGTGTTGATAATACATTTTTATTTCCATAACCATTAAAGCTTTGGTTTCCTATTATTTCTAGTATCCAACAAAGGTTTTAACACTTGAAGCTCATATTTTAGGTAAAACCACGTTAAGTACACAGAATATGATGAAAATATTTCAACAAAGGTTCCTTAGTGTTCCACATCGCAAAGCTTGATCGATCAATAAGTTTTTAGAAACTGGATCTATCAGAGAAACACCTGAGTCCTGAAGACCATCTATTCTGATAGAAAAATCTGATGTCATTTCTTATTGTATATCTCGAAGTCCAAAAACATTTTTAACGAAACTGGCACAAGAAGCAGAAATCTCAAGTAGTAGTAAATACAAAGCAGTCACTAAATATTTAAAACTTCATCCATACAAAATAACTACAAGCATTGATTACACAATACTGATTTTCCAAAATATGTTGACCAACACCAATGGTTTTTGGACTTCACAAATGAAAATTGAGAAGACATTCTGGATGTAATATTTTTTTTGGATGAAATATTTTATTTATGTCAAAATAGTCTGGTCTAGACTATGAAAATAATAATGAAATCTTAGAATGACCATTATACAACAAAAAAGCTGGAATTTCACATGCCGCACATAAGCAGATAGTCATTCAATTTTTTTACAATACATCTACATATATTGTTATGAAATTATTCTTTCATCGGCCAATTACATGAGGAAGAAAATTATGGAGAATACTGCCAACATATGGAGCAACGATGCATACTGTCAATGTTTTACTAAATTTGCTGCACAAAGTTTACAGGAATAGATTAATTTCAAAGCATATCTATTTACTAAGATTCCCAAATCTTACACAGGCAGATTATACAGAGCAATTTTATTTATATGTAGCATCTAAAGGATCTGTTAAAAGAACAACCCTCATAATCTGGATGAACTGTAAAATAACATAACCAAAATTGTAAATGCATTCTTCCCTTTGATGCTTCAGTGAGTATTTTCAAAATTTTGAAACATGTTCAGGCATGCCTGAAGGCAATTGTGACCATACTGAACAACTTTGTAAATAAAAAAATCACTGTAATAAACATTATTATTTTTTTATCATTATTTGAAAACAGTAAATTAAATATTTGTAAACATTGGTGGACAATTTCATTTGAGATACCTGTAGATCTATCAGCCACAGAATATGTGTTAACTAAACTTGACTATAATGGTTTGCTTATATCATTTTTATAATGACAAATTATAATACTATTATTATTATTAAACTAGCTGTTACTTTTTCCATAAAAAAACCTTCCAGTATAATAATAACACAAATAACAGATAGTTTGCTTTTTAAAAAAAGTCCATCTCAAAACCAAACATACCCATCTGTGATTAGTAAACAACCTGCAAAAACCTCACATGATAAAAGTAAGTTAAAATATTTTTTTTTAAATAAATTTTTGGATAAAGACAAACATTTCTATAATATACTATAATAAACACATTTTTTTAACAAACTAGTTTTGATAGATACCATTTAAAGCACAACAGTTTTCACAGCTGGGTAATAATAGGAATGGGTATAACATTCATAATATTGCTGAAACAAGCAATTAAGCAGTCACACAAAATAGTGACACTACTTACAAACAAACAAAAAAAATGTATTATGTTATTACTTCATAGTAAAACAAAAAACTAAGTGGTTAATCTAAATTTGCTCAAAAGAGAAATGATAAATTTTTATTAGATACAAGTAAAAAGATGTATATATATCATCATATTTATGATAGATTTAAGTCAACTTGATTCAAACAAATTACATCACTCATGATTTAAGTTTAAAAATATTGAAATTTTTAACACCAGTGGAAACGGCATTTTAATGAAATCTATATGACACCAATGATCATCGCATTAACTGTGAAACCTATTAAATTTTTTAATTTGTATTATTATAGTATAATTATGATAGTTCATAATATAACTTTCAAACCCATTAATGTTATTCACATTATAGATTAAATTAAAAAAATTAATCCAACACACTAGTCATACAAATTTGATAATACTTTCACAACCGTAGTGTCTCCGGATTCCCACTGAATGTGGCACAGCAACATTGGTAATAACTGGAGGCTCAATCACTAATTTCTTAAATAAAATACAATATAAGTAAAATTAAATTATTTATGAATGATTTCATACCTGACATAATGGGAATTTCATTCAATTATAAAATATGTCAAAACAATGTATTCTACATAAAACACCCAAAAACCAGAAGTAAATTTCGTTATATTTTATTTTGATGTTATAATTAACAAACAACCATGTTATAAATAAATGCTGAATACGGTGGAAAGATCTACTGCTGACACGAGCAATTTTAAATCATCTTTCTGTGCTACTTTAAAAAAACTGACACAGAAAAAGTTTTCAAAACAATACATTAGAATATCTAAAAAAAGTTTCGAAATCTAAATGAAAATAGAAATAACATTAGTAAATATACAATTTAAAATTTAACGAAAGACTTCAATTCCAAAAAGAAATTTAAATCATGCTTGAAAAATAAATAAAACAACGGATAACTTCACACGAATGTACCTGCCAGAAAGTACCACCAAAATTTTAATACCGTGTAACATCTAAAATTAGTTTTTATAGGGACTCACATAGTAACTCATCATGACCTGTATCATATGGACGTAAATTCTGAGATCTTAAATCCATCTTATTTAAATTTGAAAATTATATAAATAATCATTTGCTAAAAAATATATATTATTCAAACTAGGTTAGCAACAAAAACAAGGTAACGCCATCTTTAGGATTTCATTTGTTGGTTAGCTCATGCCAACAACATAGTTTTTTTAAACAAACATTATTATCTAAATTATCATAAAATATTACTCATCGCTTTATAAAACAACTAAAAGATTTACTTCCAAAAAATATAAATTTTATGCTGCATGTAAATATTGAAAATTAACGTTTATTGACAATTTTATAAAAAATTATTCGGCGTAAAAAACCAAATAAAGAATAAACAAATCTTATCCATTAAATATGTTTCGATCGGTTTTTAAAAGTATTAAAAAGTACTTTTTTAGTAATAATGTTAATTTGTAAATATTACATTACTTTAATACCGTTTTAAATTTATAAACAAGTTAACTATATTTTTCTAATCAATATTTGGCTAACCTGTTAAGTTAGGAGGTTCTTTTAACCTCTGTTCTGTCAAGGTCTGTACGGAGAGTACGCTTGATAGCAGCAGTTTGTGTTAGGTTATATGCGCAGGTGTTCGTACTGCTTGTTATATTAATTTACTTGGAATTTTAAAACTAAGTAAGTATAATTTACATGATATGTTTGCAATTCAACTTAATGTATAATTATTTCACCTTTTTTATTATATTTTATGTTATATTTTGCTATTTTAAGTGTAAGTTGGCACGTTGTATGTATTTTATTACCGAAATTTAACACTGTAACCTTGACTTTCAGGTAAAAGAGTTCATTTTTTGTGTTATGTAATGAACCGATTTTTAAACCATGTTTCGAGAGATAAAAGAATATTTATGTATATTATATACGTAATAGTGATACACGTTTATTTTATTCTATTATTTGTTATGTTATATTTGCTTGTTTATATTACTTAACAATAGTTTAAACCTTGAACATGTAATTTAATATCCTGTCTGTATTTTTTTTTTTACAGAACTATATAACCATGGTGTTGGAAGAATACAAAGAAATTGTGGCTTCTGTAGCCGGTATAACAACAATAGCACAGTTTTTCTCACCAGTGTAAGTTAACACATAAAAAATATTTTTTTTTATAATACAGAAAATATTTAACATCTTTTGTTTCTGAATAGATAAAATTATATGTGAATTAAATTACACGTCCAAACAATAAAATATCTAATTTATGTACAGACATTTTGCTGAACATAAATTTTATAAAAATAATATATAAGTATATTTTTCTCATTACTTTTCTAGTTCTATATAATACACAAAGAATCTATAAACATAAGTTTAACTTCCCTAAATTTTTAACTGTTTTAAAAAGAAGGTAAATTTGTAATTAGGTTAATATTTTTTAAGCTTATAGTTAAACGTGACCTTTCTAAATGGACTACATAAAGTTCCTGTGTTGACTGTTATACGTTTCCTAGTTACTTAAGTCGAACAAGTTCATCATCTTAATTTTTTTTTATTCATCATTGCTTTAATATTACATTTTTATATTGCCATGATTTGCATCCTGATGTCATGTGAACATTCATTGTAGTAATGTAAAAAAAAATTGTGTAATAATATCCAATAATTTTTTTTGGATATTATTATTTACAAAAGTAGTAAAAATCATACTAAACTGTTTAATTCAATAACCCTTCATTTTAACACTCAGCATTCTACTAATTCAGTTGTCTTGGATAGAAGTTAAATTTCAATTACAAAATTTTATAAATGTGCTTGTGGTATCAGCATCTATTTTGCTTCAATGTAAAAAAAGAAAATAAAGAATTGGTTTAACTTAATAATTATGAATAACTAAGAGGTGAAAAAAAGAAATCCTATATTTTTGAGAGTCTAAACATGATAGAAATTTCTTAATATTGTTTCTTTGAATTTTTTTTATTTTTTCAAGAAATAGATTTCTCACTTGGTTTATTAATTTTTTTTTTCATACAGACATTTTGTATAAGCTAGCTTATTCATATTTTAAATAATTTGAACTAAAAATAAAATTATAAAATAAATACAGTTAAAGATAAACTGTTCTAAATATTAATAAAAGTAATATATTTTTAATTCTTTAAATTTCAGCATTTAGTCATTTTTTCAGAGGGGGGGATGTAGTATATGTAGGGATGTTGTATGAAGGGGGAGAGGAGTCTATTTTTATTTTTACTGTAGGTTCTATTTTTCATTTCTCATCATTAATTACTTGAGATTTTTAGAATACAGATTTTTTTTAAATTTACATATTACTTTTTTAAAAAATATGATAATTTGTGATTAAAAATCAAAAGTTCTTTTTAACTAAAATTATGTATCTATTACTATTTTCTTACAAATGCATTTAGTTATCAAAAAAGTGGACAAGATGGTTAATCTTGGCATGGGTTAGGCTAATGTTGATTGTAGTTTGAATGGAAAATCCCTTTATTAGTACTTAAAAAAATTACTTCAAATTATGATAAAAGCATTAAAAATACCTGTATTTTTTAACAAATTTTTTTTTGATATTATTATTTACAAAAGTAGTAAAACTTACTAAACTGTTTAATTCAATAACCCAGTAACTTCATTTTAACAGTCAACATTCTACTAATTCAGTTGTCTTGGATAGAAGTTAAATTTCAATTACAAAATTTTATAAATGTGCGTATGGTATCAGCATCTATTTTGCTTCAATTTAAAAAAAGAAAATAAAGAATTGGTTTAATTTAATAATTATGAAATATAATTGGTAGTTTGTGATTCAGGATATTTATATTATTAAGTTTTAAAGGGAAAAAATGGGTTAGGGAGATATTGATGTGGTGTATCAAATTCTATTTCGATTTACAGAATTTTTTTTTATACATGTTTTCTTCAAATGTAATATCAGCGCAGAATCCTCTGATAATAATTATAACATTAACAACTTTTTACTACTTTAAATAAGAAGTAAATAAAATTTTATTTCATTAATAACTTATGATTTTTTTCATATATATTTTTTTTATTATTATTATTGAATTATTATTTATTGTAAACATTTTTTTACAATCAGAAATTAATAATTATTAATAAATCAAGAACAAAACAAAAGTAATGAAATGTAGTAGAAATAACAAAGATGGACCACTGAATGTGAAAATAGGAGGAGAAAAGATTATGGAGGTAGAAGAATTTTGTTATTTGGGAAGTAAAATTACTAAAGATGGACGAAGCAGGAGCGATATAAAATGCCGAATAGCACAAACTAAACGAGCCTTCAGTAAGAAATATAATTTGTTTACATCAAAAATGAATTTAAATGTCAGGAAAAGATTTTTGAAAGTGTATGTTTGGAGTGTCGCTTTATATGGAAGTGAAACTTGGACGATCGGAGTATCTGAGAAGAAAAGATTAGAAGCTTTTGAAATGCGGTGCTATAGGAGAATGTTAAAAATCAGACAGGTGGATAAAGTGACAAATGAAGAGGTATTGCGGCAAATAGATGAAGAAAGAAGCATTTGGAAAAATATAGTTAAAAGAAGATACAGACTTATAGGGTACATACTAAGGGATCCTGGAATAGTCGCTTTAATATTGGAAGGACAGGTAGAAGGGAAAAATTGTGTGGGCAGGCCACGTTTGGAATATGTAAAACAAATTGTTAGGGATGTAGGATGTAGAGGGTATACTGAAATGAAACGACTAGCACTAGATAGGGAATCTTGGAGAGCTGCATCAAACCAGTCAAATGACTGAAGACAAAAAAAAAAAAAAATAAATCAATATATTTAAATTTAAAAAAAAGTTAAAACAAAAAAAGGTAATGAAGTCCGATTCGAACCGATGTGCCTTCCCCTTGTAAGATCCAAATATTTCATTAATTAAAATTGTATTTGTCTATAACTGTAAAACCAATGAAAATAAGTACCACTTATGATATATTATTTAAAAGCTCTCAATGGGCTTATTACTGCAAGAAAAAGTGGGCTTTTTGTTTGACATTTTTGGTCCAGTCAATTGCAATCAAAGGGTGAGGTGCACAACTAGATGTTATAACAGTCCTAAATCCAAAATTTCAACATCCTACAGTTAATCAATAAAAGACCCTGAGTTACTCTGGGTTTATCTGGGCCCTGAGGGTCCAGGTTTCGGTTAGACAGGTCGACTGATATATATATATATCACCTTTAACCTGATTTTCAATCCCATCAGGTACTCATACCATCTCATCTCATCTCATACTCATGCCATCTTGGTACTCATACTTTTTTTTTTTGTAAATTATAATTGTTATTAAATTTATTGAATAAAATTGCATCAAATAGGGCCAACTTTTTAGTTTAATAATTATTCTAATAATTAAGTTTTTATACCCCAAAAACCAAGGGGTTTGAATGAAATCCAACTTAAAATATCAATTTTTTTTTAAACTTCAATTTTCAAGTTATAAGATCTCACTGTGTCTTATGCATGAATGTAGACAATATGGAAAATGTTTAATTAACATAGGTTCTATGTAACCTGATTTAAGAATTTTTTAAATTTGTTGAATTATTTATATTTTCTGATAATTTATGTTTTCTTTGTTTTTTTCAACTTGTGTCTGTTATTAAAAATGTGAGGTAGGAAAGTATTTAAACAGGATCTAAGTATTTTTATTGAACAGTTTAATCTTTTTTGCAATTTCACTAAATATT
Source organism: Lycorma delicatula (assembly GCF_047948215.1). Taxonomy (NCBI): domain Eukaryota; kingdom Metazoa; phylum Arthropoda; class Insecta; order Hemiptera; family Fulgoridae; genus Lycorma; species Lycorma delicatula. The sequence continues at coordinate 44,537,077 of NC_134467.1, forward strand.
AGATTATTAGGTCATTAATTTTTTAAAATGTCATGATAAATTTAAATTAAAAATCTGTCTTAGATAATGCCGGTAATGTTATGCAACTCTTTACTGTTTTTTTTTTTTTTATCTAATGCTAAATTCAAAATGATAATTTCTTAAAAATGGTTCATACAATCGTAAGAGAATTTTAATGTACTTATAGATGAATCAGTTCAAAATGGAGTTTTACGTTCTAACATATTCGTAAATTTTTGTTTTTTCCATTAAGGAACTGTTTTCCTATTCATTGTTTGCTTTTAGTTCCTAGAAATAAAGCATTTGTTGTTGCATAATTTTTTTTTGAGCTGGTCTATGATTGTTAAATGCTGTCCATTAACTGGAGAGATCTTTGGGCTCTCTTCTGAGTAGGATTTTTTGCTTTCTACAATTCCTGTTTGGATAGATCATGTTTCTCATTGTGCCATCCCTTCTTCTTTTCATTGGTCCTTTTTTCCATTTTAGGCTTTCTAGATCCTAGTTGTCCTGTACTAAGAATGCTAGGATCTGCCACACAATAAGTTCATTATCTGATGTTATATGCCTGTAAAGTGATCTGAACAGTAGTTAGACAATAAGCCTAATGACAAAAATGATCATCAGGTACATACCACAAATCCCTCATAAAATACAAAATAAAATTTTCAGTAAGTAATGCCGAAATCAGTTAGGTCAGTAAAAATTGTTGCTAGATTTTTGTTAAATTGTTGTTTTTTTTTTGCTTGATGATGTGTTATATAGGCTTGTGTGTGGGAGGGTTATAGAAATGGAATTTTTTAGTATACGAAAAACGCCATGCCCGACCAGGATTCTAACCCAGAACCTCTGGATGAAAGGCTGAGATGCTACCACTCTGTCTTAGAGATAAATTTCTTTTAATATTTATAAAAATAAATTACCTATTCATCCATTTTTATATATCAGTCTATTTGATTACTACATTTGTTTGTCTTTGATATCTTATCAACTTTTGTTTTAATTTTATTATTATATTATACATATTACAGATGTGTATATAACTTATTACAAATTTTATCAAATTAATAAGTGCCTTTTTTATTAAATCTACTACATCAAATATTACAATTGCTTTTACTTTATATTGTTGCCATTTTATGAACGACCATTAAATAAATTTTCAACAATCGATAATAAAAAAATGAAATTGTAACATCATTTTATAGGCCATTGAAAGACAAAAATTTTTGTATAGAAAGATTCCAGCTAAAAGCCAAAACACACATACACAGTTGGTCAGACATTCAAATTCATTTACATATAACTATGGTTTTAGCTCCTTATCTCTTCAGTAACTAGATAAAAATGTCCATTTATACTTGTTTTATGGAGAGATACATTTTTTAACATGTGAAATGCTAAACCTGACTGGTAACTCCAGTTTTTAAAGGGAATCCTTCAGTACTGTAAACAATACAAAATAACAGCACTTGACCAACCAGTGGCCAACTTTTGTAAAATTGTTATAAAAAAAATCTGAAATAAGCTAAGATGATTTTGATCAGCACGATCAGTTTGGTTGATTTCATTTATATAAAATCATCTTCAAACACAAAAACTATATTGGTAGCCAATATCGTTGCCGAAAGTTTTTTTGTCTTCAGTCATTTGACTGGTTTGATGCAGCTCTCCAAGATTCTCTATCTAGTGCTAGTCGTTTCATTTCAGTATACCCCCAACATCCTACATCTCTAACAATTTGTTTCACATATTCCAAATGTTGCCTGCCTGCACAATTTTTTCCTTCTAACTGTCCCTCCAATATTAAAGCGACTATTCCAGGATGCCTTAATATGCGGCCTATAAGTCTGTCTCTTCTTTTAGCTAAATTTTTCCAAATGCTTCTTTCTTCATCAATTTTCCACAACACCTCGTCATTTGTCACTTTATCCACCCATCTGATTTTTAACATTCTCCTATAGCACCGCATTTTAAAAGCTTCTAATCTTTTCTTCTCAGATACTCCGATCGTCCAAGTTTCACTTCCATATAAAGCGACACTCCAAACATACACTTTCAAAAATCTTTTCCTGACATTTAAATTAATTTTTGATGTAAACAAATTATATTTCTTACTGAAGGCTCGTTTAGCTTGTGCTATTCGCCATTTTATATCGCTCCTGCTTCATCCATCTTTAGTAATTCTACTTCCCAAATAACAAAATTCCTCTACCTCCATAATCTTTTCTCCTCCTATTTTCAAATTCAGTGGTCCATCTTTGTTATTTCTACTACATTTCATTACTTTTGTTTTATTCTTGTTTATTTTCATGCAATAGTTCTTTCGTAGGACTTCATCTATGCCGTTCATTGTTTCTTCTAAATCCTTTTTACTCTCGGCTAGAATTGCTATATCATCAGCAAATCGTAGCATCTTTATCTTTTCACCTTGTACTGTTACTCCGAATCTAAATTGTTCTTTAACATCATTAACTGCTAGATCCATATAAAGATTAAAAATTAACGGTTATAGGGAACATTAACGGTTATAGGGAACATCCTTATTGGACTCCCTTTCTTATTACGGCTTCTTTCTTATGTTCTTCAAATTATCAAATGAATAATTTTACAACACTTATTGCAAGGTATATTAAATATAAAACTATAAAAGAGATTCTTAAGTAACCTCATCAGAAATCCTCAATTTTAAGGAATTTTTGTAAAATTCCCTTAGTAATTATTATACATTATTTACATTTATTCTATTATTATTTTATAACTCATCTTTCGTTTTTGCATTCTTTTTAATATTTTTATAAAATTAAAATAAAATATATATATATATATACTAGATTTTACTTACATGGGAAATTTTTAGAATAGTTTTTCTAAAAAAAAATATTTAACACTTCTTAATCACTTCACATGTAAGGCTTGTTTTGCACTCCTGAAAACTTAATATTCTATTTAACTCTATATCTTTCTAACAAATATCAAAATCTACCTTATTTGACTAGAACCATCTACACTTCCCAAAAGAATAACCTGCAAAGAATTGTAAATTGTTTCATTCTCAAGGGTTTCATAATTGATGATGATGCAATTTCCAATCTTAGAAAGCTGATAGTTAGCTCTACATAGCTGTCGAAACCCTAACCAAAATGATGTACATTTTATAATTTTTCGAAGCTAATTTCAAAAGTGGTCTACGTTACATGTTAAATAACTTTTGAATAGTACTTTTAAAAGACTAAAAACAAAAATTAGCAAATGCTTCAACCTCAAAATGATTTAGTTTTTGGTATGAGAGTCACTATAACCCATCCCCCTGTGGGCAGGGTTAATGAAAAAATTTACATTGAAAGAGTAGGGTTGTGATATCATTTTAAAGGGCACCGAAAAACAAAAATTTTGTGTTAAAAAAAAATTTGGACTATGACAACTCAGCCAGTTAATATTTTTTGTAAATGCTCTACATTACACTCCTTAAATAGTTGTCTTGTAAAGAAATTTTTATATCCCACTGGTTTTCTCTTGAAAAAAGTTTTATTAAACTTAATGGGAATGTTTTCCTTTTTTTTTGAAATGTAAAATACAGAGATTTCAACAAACAGGTAGACATTTAAATTTGTATTCATATTATTATTGTTCATTAATATATTATTTAAAACAAATTTAAATATGGTTGATAACCTTGTAAGAACTCGTATTGTTTTATTTATGAGTTTTTTTAGTCGCCCACTTACATAATTTATTTTATCATTGTAGTTGGTATAACGTATTATAAATTATATAACACACATGGGGTACACATTTAATGTATGTGTGTGTGTGTATATTTGGTTTTCTATGCAGACATTTTAAAGTAATCTATTAATTTAAATTTGATTTACTTAAATGCCTATTATGTTTTAATTTAAACAAATTTGATCTTGTGCCAAGAATAATCTAATAAAATAAAATTGTACCATTTGTCTTTGACCTCATTATATTGTACTGTTATGTTGGTTTAGAATATAAATTTTAAATTTCTTATCTACTTACATTCTATTGCAAAACTTAATAAGAGTTAAATAGGTACCACTTCCCTAACACTCTTGACTGTTTCCCCCTCCTTTTCTGGTTTATTTTAAAAACAATCTGATAAAATTAGTTGATAAACTATTGCTTTTGTTTATTTTTAAGGATTCTTTTGAGTTTTTTTTTTAAAGTATTTCTATTTCTTGTGTATACAAAATATAAGCGGTGTATACAGATTTTTTATGATTAATTTTTTTTTCAAATAATTATATTTTATATATAGTTATATACATTATTACTATTTATATTTACATTATAAACCTTAAATAAATGTTTAATAAAGAATGGTGTAACAGGTTAAGGAGTTATGTATTTGCCAATCTATGTAGTCTATTTTCCTACTGGTTGGATTATTATATATAATATATTATGACTTGAGAAAGCAGAAGAATAATTTGTTTCTTTACAATACCTATATCAGACTTTTTTTATGACTGCAATGCGTATAAAGCACTTGAGATGTAAAATTTATTAGTTGAAGTTGATCTCTTTGAAGGTAATGATGTTTATATAAAAATAAAGTTAATCTCTATGAAGAAAATATTATCTATCAGATGTGCTCAAAGTTGTTTTCCCTAATCTAAAAAGAGTTTTATTTTTTTTGTCTTCGGTCATTTGACTGGTTTGACTGTATTATAATATACTATAATTAATTAATGCATGTATATAATATACATTTGTATATGAAATACATATATATTTTTCACTTTCTTGTAAACACGATAACTGCCATAATTTTGCGCCAATCACTTACAAATTGTTTCTTAAAAATAAGTCCCAAAATCTCAGTCGAGTTTGATAACTCAAAATAACTCAAAAACAATTAGCCATAGAATGTTGAAATTTTGAATTTTGGACTGTTGTAACATCTAGTTGTGCACCTCCCCTTTTGATTGCAATCGACTGGACCAAAAGTGTCCAAAAAGGCCAACTAGCTTTAATAACTGCGTAATAAGGCCTCACTGAGAGCTTTTCAACGATACAGTATATCATAACTAGTACTTATTTTCACTGATTCCAGAGTTATAGCCAAATAAAATTTTAATTAATGAAATATTTGGATCTTACAAGGGGAAGGGAAGGCACATCGGTTTGAATCCAACTTCATCTCTTTGTTTTTTAACTTCTTTTTTAATTTAAATATATTGAATTATTAATAATTATTAACCTGTGATTGTAAAAAAATTTTACAATAAATCAATAACAAAAAAAGTTATTTACGAAATAAAATTTTATGTACTTTTTATTTTTTTTAAATGTGTATATGTAATTTAATAAACATAAAGGAAGTCATCTGGTGTCCATATCAGATTTTTTAAATAAAGTATAATTGTGTTGAGTTACACAAAAACAGTTATGTTGTTTGGTTTAATAAACATTAATAATGTTATTTTTAAATAATAATGACTAATTTTTTTCAGTAATGTTTCCACATTATAATCTATCATAACTCAAGAATAAGTTTACATTTTTCATTTTATAAATCTCAGATTGATTCTTGTGAGTGTCAAACATTAATACGACAATTCATTTTTTTATTTTGTGAACTCATTTTGATTTTTTGAGGGAATCTCAAGAGATATTTTATTTAAGACTGGAATATATTTAAGCATAATAAATTTAATGTCAAGTAGAAGATAGTCATAGCTGTACCCCAATTACCTCTTCCATATCTAACCTAATGGCCAAACTAGTAGTTGTCTTTCTTATTCAAAGATACCAATTTACTCGCCATTTTATTCATGAGGCCTGGTTATCTACAAACCGTTGCCCCATAACCGATACATGAAATCATTGTGATAAGGCAGGAAGAACAAAAATGAATCTAATAATAGTGCCAACTCCATATTCAGTTTTTATGTAGAAACAAAATTATATTATATGCTCCAACGATCATATTTTAAATTTATATCTGCTTTCTGATTAGATGCTTTCCCTATCTACTGATTTAAATAATTCTGCAAAAAATATAAATTAACTTATATGCTTATAAATAGTTGATTACTCCATCAGCATTTGATCCAACAAGTAATTTATTTATAATGCGTACAGTATTTATGATTGATACCATTCCCATGAATGAAAAGCGTCTGATGACTCAGTAACTAAGCAAGTGATGTGGTTTCCCAAAAATTTTCATAACCAAGTGAAACATATTGTTTTACATCATGCCAAATACATTATAATTCAGCTTATGTTTAGACTACAAGTAAAATTTTTCTATTACTAAGAAATTGCTTTATAATAAACATCATTACTCTGAGAAAAACAATTTTGATTTATATCTAACATTATTTAGATGCATTAAATCCATGTGAAAGACTGAAATCGGTAGTTTAACGTATCAGATGTAATATGTGTATTTTTGATAAAAACTCAAATGTTAGATATCTACTGTATTAATATTTTTATAAAGTGACATCTCCAATAATTTATCAGTCATTTTTTTGTTTTAAATTTGCTAAATTAAAATCGTTATAATTTATGTTAAAAATAAAAAGTTGTTGAGGAGATTGTTGAAAATTATTGCACTATTTTACATCATCTCTTATCTATTATTGTATTTTTTTACATAGTAATATATATGTAACACTGATAATTTTTCGTAGAAAACACAAATAATGATAGTAATTATAAATTTAAAAATTCTTAGTAATGTGTCTTTAGTACTTAAAAAAGTTGATTATCATTGTATTAAATGATTTGAATTTATAATCATTTTAGTAAAGTGTAATTTTTTTTAGTTTTATTTTTTTTCTTATTAAGCACATCTTAAATAAAAATGCTTAAGTTGTGCGTGTGTTTGTGTGTTTTATATATATGATTGATTGATGAGTGCTAAATTGCTCAATCACTGTATTAATGTCATTTAATAATTAAATAGACAGGCATTTTATAAAATTGTTGTGGAAGCATAATAAGGCCCTTTCTCATAATTTGAACAGTTGTGTTGTCTTGTTTAATAAAGGTGGATATTGTAATTTTTTAGAATATTGAAATTATTCCTTTTAACAAAGATTACAAATTCATAAATATAAATATATGGAAAAAAAAATCTTCTTAATTTACTAAGTATTGGTCTACACAATTTAGACTTGCACAAAAAACTATTATCTTGAAAACTTGTTCTGACTTTTTGAAAAAACCTCAAGCAATAATATGGTTTAAACTGGAGAATATATAAGCGTTATAAGTATTTAATATTCATGATAACCTTCGCATTTCATTTTTATTGTGCTTAAGCAAAACATGCGTTGATTTTTTTTTCAAATATTCAATTTGATCATACCAAGAGATTTTATCAAATAAAACATCCAGAAATTTTGCTTTATATGCAGTGTTATTAGTAGATGTGTAATTTTTAAACAAAATTGTAGTCAAATAACTAGATATAAAAAACTGGCCCATCTGAAGTATAGTAAAATATGGTAGCAACATTTTAAAAAACAAAAACCATAGTGTAAATTCATCTCAGCATTCTCTTTACAGGATTATTTAGTGAAGAACTTTCAAGGCCAAAAGAAGGTAATTTTTTTTTTACCTCCGGGACCACCGTAAGTATTGCTTCAGAGGATGAGATGGATATCGGTGTAGCGTGTGAAAATGCCATGCCTGACCGGGATTCGAGCCCGGGACCTCCGAATAAAAGAAGATACTTACTGGATACAAAAATGTTTGGTTAATAGAAACCCAACCACCAAAGAACACCGGTATCCATCGTCTAGTATTCAGTCATATAAAAATAACGTAGTATCCTTTACTAGGATTTGAACTTAGAACTCTCGACTTCTCTCGAATTAATGAACTGTGACCCCCTATCACTGTGTGAGCTGGGTTTGAACTGATCGATTCGAATCAATAGAATGAGTAATATTACAAAAATAATAGAATTAAATTTACGTTAAATAAAATAATATTAAATAGATTTTAATAATAATGGGCTTCCCATGGGGACTGAATATGAGGCTAGAGTGGTGAGAGGATACAAGCACCTCGTTCTAGTCTAAACCAATCATCACTATCAATTGTTAACAAACGGAGTGTCACTGAGGTGCAGTGGGGTGCTCATATATCTCTGCAAACAACTGTCCAATTTTTAAAATTCAAATGGGGTATTTGTTAGTAGGTTAAAAGCTAACTTTGGCATGAATTAGATATATTATCATTGATCTAACAGACCACAGTTATTCAGAAATGTTATATTTTTGTAACCAATCTTCCAATTTTCAAAATTCAAACTGGGTTTTTTTTGTAGTATAATGCAAAATCGCAATGGAACTAAACCAGGAAAATGGTTTTTTTTTTCAGTCGTGTTTTTTTAAATATTTATTGCTTTTTTTATAGTTATTTTTATATTTAATTTATTCACTTTCATGTGTTATATTTAAAATAATTAATATGGACTTCACTCAAATTAATTTTTTATTTTTAATTAATTGAATATTTTGTAATGCTGGTTCTAATAAAAGTTTTACAATGGTTTCGCTTAATACATTCATACAAAAACTGGGACAGTTCTTTTATTATTCATGGAGTAGACATATCTACTTACTTCTGTATGTAATCTTTATAATATATTTTGTACCAATCAGAATAATGATTTATTATTTTATTTGGCAAATTTTATTGATGATTTATAGGGAAAATATTTGTATTTAATAAATTAAACTTTTTATTGTTTTTTAATAGACTGTTTATTTTTGTGTTGTTTTACAGGTTTATATGTAAAGATATTGTACAGAAAGGCAGCACAAAAGATATTGATCCGATGCCTTTTATCGGTGGAATGGTCATGTAAGTACCGAGTGTAATAAAATTAATTATTCAATATAGAAAGTATATTTAGCATCACCATACTTTTATAAATAAACACTTGAGTGTTTTCATTATAATGATTTGTAATAATTATGTTCAGTGAAACTTCCCTTACCGGTCGCTTCCCGATAATACCAGACAACTTTAGATTCCCCAGTTGTTTTATGATGGTATTAATGGTTAAAATATTTCTCAATAACAAGACCTAAATAGCAGCGGACGAGTACAATGAATTTACTTATAAACACTGTTCAGTTATTTATTAAAAACATACAACAGGAATAAAAATTGTAATTTTTCTTGTTTCATTTTATACTCAGTGTGAATAATTTGTTTATCTGATGTGAATTACATCACTTCCCACGTTGATGCTGAAGTTATGATTTCAATCAATTCATTACCCATCATGAACGCATCAGTTAACTGTGTTTGAGTACATTGAACATGTGTAATATTTTTCTTAAGATAGATAGCACTATATTTTTTATTGTAGTATATTTTCTATACAACTGTTTATGTTCAATTTTGTGTATTTTATAAAAATCGTTACAACCATCGTTATTGCAATTCAAAATATCTGAAAAACGTAAAAGCTTGACATTAAAAGAAAAAGTAGCAATTATATAAGAAAAAGAAAAACTCAAGTGTGCGTGATATGACAAAACGTTTTGGTATCGGGAAAATTCAGATAAGTAATATCTTAAAAAGCAATTTTATATACTAAATTCTTGGACTAAAAATGACAATCGATTAAGAAAACATGCATTTCCTAAAACATCAGACTTAGCGGTTGACAGTTAGACTTATGAGTGGTTTTGCAGGGCTCATGCTAATAACATTTCATTCTCTGGAACTTAGATATGTAAGAAAGCCCTAAAGATTGCTTAAGAATTCGGTTACAATGATTCTAAAAATCAAGAGGTCGATTAGATAAATTCCAAATTAGACATAATGTTTCATTTAAAAACATGTTTGTGATGAAATGTCTGGAGCTGTAGATGAGAATTTGGTATCTGAATTAGAAGTTAAACGAAATATTTGTGTATAATGAAGGAAACATTTTTAATTGTGGTGAAACTGGTCTTTTTTCCGGGCTTTGCTCGGTAAAACTGTATGTTGAAAGAGGGAAAATACAGTGGGGAAGAAATCAAAAGAAAGACTGACTGTTATGTCGGCTGTGAATTTGTCAAGTGAATTTAAAAAACCATTAATAATAATAGGAAAAGGAGTAAAGCCGCAATGTTTTAAGGGCATAAACATAAATTCATTAGAAATTGAACGGTATTCAAATAAAAAATCTTGGACGTCTGGAGACATAATGGTAGACTGGTTGTTTAATTTTGATCGTAGAATGGGAAGGCAAAATAGGAAAGTCATACTATTCTTGCAAAATTCCAACCTAACATTAGCTTAGAAAATGTAAAATTGTTATTTCTTCTCCCAAATACTACTGCAGTATGTCAACCGCTTGATCGGGGGATCATTTACAACTTAAAAGTTCAATACAAAATAAAGATGTAGTGGTACTTTTTGTCAACAAGAAATGAAGTTACAGATGTGAATGAGGTTCCTAAAAGCATTATTGTTGGATGTAATTTTATGGATTCATTATGGCAATGAACCAGGTTATTACTATGACAGTGAGAAATTGTTTTGTAAAAACCAATATTAAATTTCCACAAATTAACTTCAATTCCAACATTGAAAATTTACTGAACAAAATGAAAATTCTGTGGAACAGAATGAATTACAAGAACTTATTTAACCATTTGGAAACCACAAAAAGTACCAAACATTGATGACGCACTCGACAGGACATTATCGACTTACATCCGTGATGTTGCTGCCTCTGATTTGAATACTTTCAAAGCAAATGACAATGACGGACAATGATGAATCTGGATTTACTTTCACAAGTAAGGAAGCAACAGAAGAGGTTAGAAAATTAAAGCAATATTTCTTTCAAAAAGGATTATCTGAAGGTGTTATTTTAATATCAAAACTCCAGTAGCTTATTGAAAAATAATATCTACCAGGACGCAGTTCAAACAAAAATAGACAGCTATTTTAAACGATTTATGCATAAATAAACTGGTTTTTTATTTTGATTTTTACATTATTTTTTGTACATGTGTTTTGATTAATTTTCTTTTTTACTGTAGCTTTTTTGATTATGCCTAATATTTTTATAGCTTACATTGTTTTTATTCCATTGTAGTATAGTACAGTAATTTTATTCTCTTATTTTATTGGATGATTACTGTAGTAAACTATTATTTTTTTTTTATTGAAATTTGAAAATAGAGGACAGTGTTCTATTTTCATAAAAGCAATAAAAAAAACTTGAATTCTATAGTTACTTAAATTAGCAAATTTTTTTTAATTTACACAAAATAAATACATAATACTGTTGTTCTTTTATTCATAGTGTTTTATCTGTTCAGTAACCGAACATTTTGTATTTGCATTTTTCTGAATAGCAAATGCCTCTAAATAATGGACAGATTGTTGTTCCCAAGCTGTGTTCAGTATTGGGAAGTTTTACTAATAATATATTTGTCAATTTATTTAATTGACAAATTAAAGCTTTTTTTAATTAAAAAAAGCTGACTAAATGGTTATTGAAATAAATTGGGTAACAAAAATAAAGAGAAAATAGTTACAAAGATTTCTGCTTAAAATTGAACACTAGATTGTCATTTTACTCTCTCTGAGTAGGGAGTTCATTGCACCTTCCAAAAATTAAAACCCGTCAGCCGCATTCCTACTAAACCAGTCAGCTTTCAATGTGCAGAATTGCATCAGGAGACAGACACATTTACCTTGCTAATCTTTTAAGAAATAACGTAATTAGAAATAACATTTCAAAATCTGATTTACAAAAGATCAGAACACATTCTAAGATTATGAAGTACCATAATAAAAAATTATATATAACGGTCAATAAAACTTAAATATCCAACTGATAATAAGAAAAATCCAGCATCAAGGGGCCAATGTCCAGGCTCTACAATTATTAGGAGGAATAAAATATCCCCAATAATCTTGCGTTCGGTTGTCTTTTTGATTATTAGATAATTGTCATCAGTATATCCTGACAAAAAATTATGTATAACAAAAATTATATGGATTATATGCAATGGCATATTAAGCCCATTCTCACCGGTTATTGTATATTTTCCTTAAAATTTACTGATAATGCATATTTTCACTATATTTACAATATTTTTCAGTAGGGTACCTACTTAATAAATGAAATCTTAAGTTGTAGCCAGCCAAACCTAGCAGCCGCATGTCTATTTTTTTGGTAGGATAATATTATTATGAGGCCAAGTAAAACACAGACTCAATACGAGACAAGGACGGACGATACCATTCTGCGTCGCGCAGAGTTACTGCAGCACTCCTCCGACTGGGCAATTAAATTACGCATTTTATTGTTGATGCATTCATTGCATCAGTTTAGTTTTTTATTTTTTTTGTAAAGTTTAATGTGTACCATGTCTCCCGAAAAAAAAGTGTCTCTTGTGAATAGCTGACTATCCTGGAACATTTGCATATAACAGAAATTTTTTATATTGTTGAGTTTGCGAGAAAAATATTTTGTGCACAAAAAGTTTCAAATAGACCAGCATGTCAAGACAAGTCTTCATATCGCAATATTGCAAAAGAAAGGCCTACAACAACTCGTAACAGCGGCAAGTAGCAGTGATTTTACTTCCAAAGATAAACAAAAAGACCACTTTACCATGGATTTATGTGAAGCATTGCTTACAAGTAATATTCCTGTTCACAAACTTACAAATCCTACCTTCAAAGATTTTCTGCGAAAATATTGCTTGAATCAAAATACACCAGATGAATCAACATTGCGTAAAAATTGCATACCAACAATTTACCTGCATGTTCTAGAAGAATACACAATCAACTCAAGGATAGCATTATTTGGAATTCAGCTGATGAAACTACCGACACTTGTGGCCATTACATTGCAAATTTAATTGTTAGTGCATTAAAACTAGAGCCCTCTTCTTCGTATTTGGTGGCCTGCAAACACCTTGAAAAGACAAATCATTCTACGATCACCAGATTTGTGAATTTGGGTATTAAAAAAATATTTTCTGAATCTTCTGCTGATGAAAAAGTGTTTATATTTCTCTCAGATGCTGCTCCCTATATGATCAAGGCATTTTATCCGAACCTGATTCACGTAACGTACTTTGCTTATGGAGTATATCGACTTGCTGAAGAATACAATCCACATTTGGGAATGTAAATAAACTGGTTTCATCAACAAAGAAAGTGTTTCTTAAGGCACCTGCTCATAATAAGACCTATAAAGAAAAACTGCGAAAGGTTCCTTTACATCCCGAACCAGTGGTAACTCGATGGGGAACGTTTATTGAAGCTGTACTGTTTTACAATGAACATTTTGAAACAATTTTAAAGGCAGTTTGTCAGTCCAAGGAAGCATTTAACGATTCTAGTATAAAAAAACAGTATCTGTGATTTGCACTCATTTTTCTCACATACCTGCAAGTATTAAAAAGCTTGAAACTCAAGGTTTGGCGTTGACTGAATCTGTTCAGTTAATGAATAAAATCCACCAAATGAACTTCACATTGCCAGAGGTATTCCTGTGTAATCTTAAAGAAAAATTTGAAAACATTTTGAACAATAACCCAGGCTTTGAACCTTCATGTCAAATTGATAGTTTTATTAATGGGATGGGTGAACTTTTGCCAGAAACAATATGTGCTAATATTGGACCCAAATTCAAATACCCCCCGGTTACCTCAGTGGATGTGAGGCGATCCTTTTCCACTTATAAAAATATTTTGAGTGATCCAAGACACAATCTTACTGAACATTTGGAACAGTACCTGATTGTTTACGTTTACAAAAGTAACAAAATGTTAAATAATTGTTAATTATTGAATTTATCGTTATGTTATTCAACTACTTACTAATTGTATGCTGATTTTGAAATAAAAAACTAAAAATTACAATTTTTTTGTTATTTAAAGTTGCATATTTTAAGCATTTTTCATGCATATTTTACACATTTTCATGCATATTTCAAGCTTTTTATATTGCATATAATCCGGTCTCTACCAACAATATAAAATAAATATTTGTAAGAGTGTTTTTAGTATATGTGTAAAAAGTACAAATAACTATCCCAATCAAAAACATTACTTTAGCTTATAAAAAAATGTATATAACCAGAGTTATACAACTCTGTCAGCTTTTTTTACATATGATATCATTAGTGTCAAATATTAATTAATATTTTTACAGTCAATATTTTTAAAAGTATTTTTGTTTTTTTTTTTATTACAGGTCAGTTCTTATGTTACAACATGGTTTGATTTTAAATGATCCAGCAATGATTCCTGTTAATATATTTGGATTTGTTTTAAACTTCATTTATTTTCTTGTATACTATTCATATTCTAATGAAAGAGTACGTATTAATATAATCATTTTACGTATGGTTATTTATATGTTTAATTACCTATTATTTAAATAAACTTGGATTCTTCAGTCATCCAATTAGAAACAAATAGTTTCTTTTTTCATATTTTAAATTATTATCAGTTAGAAAATTGACTGACCTCTGGTGGAGTGGTAGCATCTCTTCCTTTAACGTGTAAGATTCTAGGTTTGAATCCCGGTCAGGCTTTGAAATTTTATATGCTGCAAAATTTATTTTTCTTTTTCTGTTTAGCTTTTGGAACCACTGTAAAGTATTACTAAAAAGGATGATATGTATGAATGTAAATGATATGTAATCTTTCAAGACTTGTCAGATCTGATCCAGTCCTAAAAGAATATTATGATTATTTTTTGTTTTATTATATTATTAGAAGTTTTGGTACTTATGTATTAACGCCACCGCAGTTACAGCTTTAGGTTATGTTGACTTCATGTATTGACAAATCGTACGTATATCAAAATAACCTAACTAAATATAACCTATGCTTGCTAACCTTTTATAATTAACATTAAATATGCATAATATATACAACTTATTAATAATATAACCTTAATGTTACAGCACCGAAACCAATTGACTACGTTGTTTTTAAATAAAGCTGTAGCTGTGGTGGCGTTAATACGTAAGTACCGAAGTTAGCGAGCATAGATTATATTTAGTTAGGTTATTTTGATATACGTACGATTTGTCAGTACACAAAGTCAACGAAACCTAAAGCTGTAGCTGCGGTGGCGTTAATACTAAATACCGAAGTTTTTTTAAAGATTTATCTCTTAATAGATCATCAGCAATTTTATTTAGAAGTGTTAAAAAGATTTATGTGACAGTATGTAAAGAAAATTATCAAATATGTAGAGTTGCATTTATTGGATCCTTCACAATTCTTTCCTACTCGCATGACCTTGATCGAACAGCAGTATTTGGTAAAAAATTACATTACAGTTTTTCCTCAATCTCTTTACCTGAACCTTGTGATTTTATTCTATTCCCTTGAACAAGAAATTAAAGGAAAATGTTTTGTCGATCAAATGGGAAAAAAAAATCATAAATTATGTCAACACTTCACTATATGTTGTCAAACTTCTAAAAATGTTTACAGTAGTGGGGGAAATTTTTGGGATATGTGTATCAAATTAAAAGGAGAATTATAAAAAGTTGTTAAATTAGTATTTTATGTAAACATAATAAACTATTTTTTAAAAATTCCAATTTTTTTTTTGGATCCTATCTTGTATATTAAGCATTTTTAATATATTAAACCCTTATATTATTTCTTTATTTTACAGGATTCTCTTCACGGAAAAGTCAGTAAAGGTGTTGCACTTGTGGCTGTATTATTAGGTTACGTACGATGGGAATATGAAGAAAATGTAGAATTTAGATTTGGTATAATCGTAACAATGTTAATGTTGGCATTAGTCGGTGCACCTTTATTACACCTCGGTGAAATTATTAAAACAAAAAGTACTGCTGGTCTTCCATTTCCATTAATATTATCTGGTACTGTCGTCACATTTTTATGGTTATTATATGGAATTATTATTAAAAATATATTTATTCAGGTACGTATTATAAAATAATTCTATTATTTAAAAAAAAATCTAAATATAAATAAAGAACTACGTTATTAACCTAAAATAAAATGGCCATTTTAATTTTTAAATTAAAATCATCAACTGAGAAAATAATAATAATGTATGAAGCATATCTGGAAAGTAAGTATTATTCTGTTGTTAAAAAGTAACCCGTCGGGTTGATCTAGCAGTGAACTTGTACTCATAAATCAGCTGATTTTGAAGTCAAAAGTTTCAAGATTCAAATCCTACTAAAGGCAGTTACTTTTATACGAAATTGAATACTAGATCATGAACACTGGTGTTCTTTGGCGGTTGGGTTTCAACTAACTACACATCTCAGGAATGGTCGACATGAAACTGTACAAGATTTACACTTCATTTACATTTATATATATCATCCTCTGAAGTAATACCTTACGGTGGTTCTGGAGGCTAAATAGAAAAATAGAAAAGAGAGTTGTTAAAAAGTGCATAACTTTCAACAGAATAATTTTATTGCATGGAAGAGCATATACCTTAAAATACTTTTCTACATTATTTCCATAATTAATAAGGTACTTTTCATATCTTATTAATAGGTTTTTCATCTCTTCCTCAAAGAATGGTGCCACCAGTGAAGATAACCACTACTGTACAGCATTTTTCATATTGGCGTCATTGTCATAGCACTGTCAGCGAGGGATCGCTTATGATGAAGAAACAAGCAATAGTCGCTTGGCACCAAGTCAGGATTATAAGGAGAGTGCTTCAATTGCTCCTAACCAAATTTTTCAATCAGACTTTGTATTTCACTAGCAACGTGTGGACAAACACTTTCATGAAGCAACAAAATCGCACTCTTCTCTTGTTTTTTATTGCACAGCGCAGTTTTTTGTGAGTATTGCAATAAAATGAATCATTTGTAGTTTCACTTCTTAGCAAGAAGTCGACCAACAAAACCCCCTATGCCAGAAGACAGTTCACATGATTCTTCAAATTGAAAAGGCAGTTTTGAAGTTTTGTTTACAGCTCCTAATAAGACCAGATTTTGTGTTACGATTTCATATAAAACTGTTTGTGAAATCTCAGGGAACTCAATACATAGTGAAGAAATATTAAAACGTAATTTTCTTTAATTTCATCCACTCGCGTAATGAAATCATTATTCACAACAGAAGGCCGCCCAATCCTTATAAACATTAGTGAATTCCTCGTTAAACTCCCACATCCACTTTTTAACCATTCAATTATTCTTACTTTTTTTTCACCAGGATTTTTACTAATTTACTCACAAATATTAGCTCTTTGGATATTTATTGTGTTTAAAAGACTGATAACTGCTCCAATTTCAAGTAATCAGTGGGATCCTCAGTTGATTTTTTTATTTTAAACGATGATTAATTATCTGTGAGCAAACATCGCTGTACTTGTAGTGGCATCTATCAAAAAACAACGAATGAGGAAATGTGGTACACATGCTCTGAGCTGCAATTGTAGTGCTGCAGCAGTGGTAGAAGGAAATTGTACTTACTTTCCAGATACACCTCATATTAAAAATAAATATAAATAAAACAAAATATTCAATTAAAAAAAAAAATAGAAAATATTAATTCATTTATTATGAATTACTTTAAAATGAGTATTCATAATTGATAAAGTAGTATTTTCTTGTAAAAATTTTTAAGGATTGTTTACATGCCTTATGATGAAAAGTAATAAATATTTCTATTGATTTTTTTTTATCAAGACACAGGTTTTTTGCCTTTTGCATTACTTATAAATCACTGTTTATGAAGAGTATTTTGTTTGTAGGTGTATCTCTATTTTAAACAAAATAAGTATTTTAAAATTAAAATGTTAGTAAGCTGATGTAAGTGTAATGAAATATGACACAAAGTAGGATAATAAGAAATTAAATTTTAGATAAGGGTGTATAATTTGTCAAAATTTTAAATATGTTGTTATTAAGGATGTAAAATTATAAAATGAAATAATGTAGATATCAAAAGCAGAATAGCACAATACATCTTTCATACAAAGAAGAAATCTACTTATTCAGAGTGATTCACAAGAACTTCACGATTGTAAAATTGAAATAAAAATACAAAATATAATTTAGCTTTGTATGTTTTAATATGTAATTACAGCAAATATAATGTAATTTATTGACATAACTTCTTCTTTTAGTAACACATCAAACAAATGTTTCAACATTTTCTATACACTGTTATATGTCCCATCGATATTGCATTGCTGCTTGCAGTGTACTGTCTGGGATCGCTCTGATTTCATCTTGTATGGAGGTCTTGAGTTCATTAATGTTATTAAACCTATTCATGTACATTCTAGACCTTAGGTACTCCTAGAGAAAGTAGTTACATACAGACAGATCTAGAGATCTCAGTTACACGTGGACTGTGAAGAGGAAGTATGAAGCCATTTAGGATTCGTATTAAACCAGTAACAGAAGTTTGTTTACTGTGCTCAATAAATGAAAATATGCTTTGACAATAATTAGTAGGACTACTTCATCGGTAAATAAGTTAACTAAAATTTGAAATTGCATAAAAGTTACCCGATTTGCTTTGTCAAACTCACTTAGATTTTGGTTCACCATCATTTTATAAAAATAAAAATTCAAATCTTCATATAGAATTCTTTTGAAATCACTGTGAGATAAAAGTCTGTTTTCTAGTTGAGCACTGAGGGCTTTTCATATTGCCTGCCTGATTCGGTCAATGTTTGGAAGAATTCTCAAGGAGTGCTCAGGACCTGATGGTTTGTTTTTATTCCAGAAGCAGTAATTTTGAAATTTTTATCCACTTATATGTCAAGGTTGATATCTTATTTTTCTTTAAAAATCATCAGGCTCCTGAGAGTCACCTATATAAAATAAAGATCTAAGAATTAAAAAATAATTCTTACGAATTTTTTGTGGTAGTAAAACATCAAAAATAGAAAAAGCAGAAAGGAAAAAAATAGAGAACTTTGTAATGTGATGTTATTGGAGGACGTTGAAAATTAAATGGTTCAATTAAACTTGAAATAAAGAAATCTTAAGACAAGGAAAGAATAAAAATTTGTGGCAAAATTTTGTTTTGCCAAGAAATTATCATCTGAGTTGGTTGGCCATAGAATGAGTGTTCATAAAGTCGTAAAAACCATGTATAAAACAAAATATGTAATGACAAGAATAATTTAATTATATGACATGGGTAACTAGCAGACTATAATTTTTACTTTTTTTCACTACCACGTCACAATAGCCACCTTGAATGTTGATGGAGTTATCAACTTGTTCAGTGCAACTTTGCTTAGAGTTGCTGCTCTGATGTTACAGGTTCTGTCTTCGATATTTTCTTTCGATTCATCCAAAGTATGCGGGTTGTTTTTGAAAACAACACTTACAATAATTAAAATTTTTTTCCTCGTAAATAAAAATTTTTTTCTGGAGAACATGTAGGCCATAGCCATAGGAAATTCATGGTCATTGAAAATTTCATGTAACAAGTCCATAGACGATTTGTAGATGCAACATCAAGCTCCATTATGATGTAACCAGCAGTTTTGCTCTTGCAGTTTCAATTGAAGCTATAAAGTTTATAATAATTTCTGAATAACATCCTGCATTTATTAACATTTGTTTTAAAGAATGGGTCCATCAACTCTTTGTCATGAAATTATATACCACTTATCATTTTAACCATTAATGTATCCAGTAAGATGAGACTACGCTTCATTTAAATAAAAAACATCTTCCAAACCACCTCGAATGAAACATTTGAACTACCTTTAATATTGAATTCATCTGTTAAGTAAGGTTCTTGGACTACTTGAATTCCATACAGACAGAACTGAAGTTTTTTATAATCTTGTGAACAATCTTGATCAAAAGTCCAGTCTGTTGAGAAAGTGTCCTGATCCATTTAACTGGAGAACCTAAAAGTGACCAATGAATGTCGTGCAAACTGTCATCGTATAACACTGATGGATGACCACTATATTTATAATCGGTTACATCTACTTACATGAAATCTAGACCCTAAATGAAAAATAGTTAATTTTCTAGCCATAAAAATATTCCAGCTTTAGAATTTGATCAAGTGATTAAATAATGAACCATAATAAATATATCCTGGGCTTGTGTTAATTGTGTAATGTTAATGGGCTTGTTGAACTGGTGTGAGACTATTAACACAGATGGAGCGACAATGAATCATGCGATCTGTACTATTTGTTTTGATCTTATCTAGTATAGTGTCAGGAAATTATAGTGCCTCATCAAGAACCCTGTAGTAGAAAGCTTACAAGTGCAGGATCGACAACTGTTTCGGGTTGTGTGACTATTAAGGCATTATATAAAAGTGATAATGTACAATATACAACGCAGTAAATATGTTAAAATATTAATTTAGAATAGAAAATAATAAAAAATAACATCAAACCATTCAAAAAAAAGTTGATAACAAAGTTGTAATACTTTCCTGCCATAGATTGTTTATTCTTATGTAGTGGAAAAATAATTATACATGAAAAAGGTTACCTAAGATTTCTTTTTTGTGGGGTAATTTATGATGAAGTTTTGTTACAAAATTATCATTATTATTGTATGTTTAAAACCAAAAAAAGTTTTAAAGATTCAAAAAATCAGTTTTTCTTTTGCTCCTCCACCTCCAAAATCACCTTCCAATAAATAATTTTTATTTTTTTGCGTTTATTTTGTTAAACGGAAGAAACTAAAAAAAAGTTCCACTAAAAAATGTACATCCAATTAAAAGTTATCTAAGATTTTTTTTCTGGGTGAGGGTGAATTATGATGAAATTTTATTATAATATTATCCCTAAAGTTTATTGTTGTTAAAAGTTTAAATAAACTAAAAAAAGTTCTGAAAAAATGATATTTTTAAACATTGATAAGGCTCCCCCACTGTTAATATTACCCCCAGAGTTTTTATTTGTTATTTTTTTGGATCACTTACAGTACTACTATGCCTAGGAAAAATTTTAAAAAATTAGTTAAAAAATATAGCTTAAATAATAAGATAGTTTTGTCAATTTTTGGGAAAGGGGTAATTTTACAGAAAATTTTTTTTTAAATGTTAAGATAAGCATGCACACATGTAATGAACTTAATATAAAGTGGTGTTATATTTGTAAAACTTTGAGAAAATTGATCCCAAAGAAACAATCTATCCTACCCCTTGGAGATACTGACCCCAAAATTTTAACAAAAAATTTCTCTATATATAAAAGTCTCTGTGCCAAATTTCAACAAAATCGGTTTATTCAGTCAAATTTTATTAAGCTTCAAACATGTCAACACACCTATATACATATGTACAAACGTTACTCCTTTTTTTTTGTTTTTTGGGATCCCTAAATCTTGAATTGTTGAGAAATTGCAAAAACCCATTTCCATTTTTTGATTGATTATCCTACTTTCTTTCTTGCAACACAGCTCAAGAGCTATGATGCCAAAAAATTAAAATTTCTTGGTAGGAGTTTTTTTATATTTGTTGTCAATTTAAAAAAATAACCATTTTAAAAATTAAAAGATATTTTTCACTTTTTAATGTATTTTTGAAGTCAGTTGTTATATTTGTTTTTTTTTTATTGTAGTATAATTTATTTGTATATGAAATTGAATTTCTAGAGTATATAATAATGCAATACAAAACAAATTTCATAGTTGTCAATTTTAATTAATTTTCTTGTTTTTGCAGGTGCAAAATGTTGTAGCGTTTACATTATGTGCTACACAGTTGGCCTTATTTGCAATATATCCAAGTAAAAGTAAAGATGATGAAAAAAATGCTAAGAAGAAAAAATTATGAGTTAATAAGAAGACCCATTAGTTATTATAATTATTATTATTTTAGTAACTATTTTTATCGTAGAAAAGTACTTAAAAATTAGTACACAAATACAGATAAAATGTTATAGTGCAACTTATATATCATTTAAAATTTACGACTAATAAAATTAGTCACAATTCCTTTTTTTTTTTAATTAATTCATATATTAATGGAAGTCAGAGAATAAAGTTCCCCGAACTATTAAAATTTTTACTTCTTGAATTTGCAATCTTCTATTTTAATATGATTATTTATTTACATAAAATTTATGCATACTGTGATTTATTGTAATAAAAATTACAAAAAATCGCTAGACTAATTTTTGTAATGGATATATTATTTAAAAGCTTATACCATCATAATAATGGAAATAAAAAAATAAAAAATGTATATCTGACTGATAATTATGTTTGTTAACATTGACAGGTTTGAGAAAGCTATTTGATTTCAATTTAGTTATAATTTTATAAAAATAATAAAAAAATTTTGATATTTCCCAAAGTTCCTTTCCAGAATTACATTTTGGGCATATTTCTTGATTATATGGTTAGTCATTTTATATAATTGATATCAGTGGATTTCATTTTTTTTTTTTTTTTATGAAAATTATATTGGTGGCCCAAAAAATAACCCTGTTTGTAAAACTTTAACCAAACACAGAACTTGTTCGAAAATCAACAATATATTTATATATACCCCCGTACCACATTTTATCTGATTATGAGGTCAATATAATGTTAGACATGCCTTACAAGGCTCTATTGGTATATTGTCATTCTTTTCCTGAAATTTTCTATCACTTTCAAACATCACGATTTATGCGGTCACTCGTTAAATCTACCTTTTTAGCTCAGAAGTTGTTTATGGAGAGTTTTCATAAACCTTCAACTTCAAAAATCCCCAGAAAAAGTAATCACATAACACGACAGATCGCATGATCTCAGTTGCCATGTTTAGTCAGCATGGTTTGAAATTAACGTAACAAATCAAGTATTTCTCCTGCAGTGTGAGATGTTGGACTGTCTTGTTGAAACCACAAGTTATTGTTACCAATTAAGTATAATGATGGCCAAAAAATTCAGTCGACATATTACTGTATCATTCACCATTAACCACAGCTGCATTTCCAACTTTATTCTCAAAAATAACTCGCATCAGATCAAGATCCACATGAAAAAGTAACTTTCAGTGGATGTAACTGTACCTCATGAAGACCTTGATTTGGGGAACAGATTCCCTGTTCCCCAAATTCAACAATTTTGCATTTGATATACCCTTTAATGATTATTATATTGGCAAAATCACTGGTTACTGCATGAGACTGCTACACAAAATTAACAAACTCTCAGTTTTAAGATGATCCCTGGGCTTAAATTGAATTAACTCTGTGTGGGTGCATGTGCAGATCTTTTGTTAGAATTCTCCTTTCATGTCATTTGGTTATCCCAAATTGTTTTGAATGATGGTAAGTCGATGTTCTTGGATTTGCTACAACTCTGCCATGCACTAATTTGATGTTATCAAAAGATCTGTAAGTTGACTTATTCAGTACACTTTACTAAATATTTCCTGAACTTTATGAACTGTTGCAGGAAAACGACTCATAATATTTGTAATGAGTTTTAATAATAATTGCAATTCTCTTTTTTATAAGCTACTAATAACTGACTTGATATGTAAGATGTTTAAGGTAGACAACCCCTCTAGATAATAATGGCAGGAAATTTACCACCACCCATTATTATAAAAGATCATTTTAAGTACAAATTGATCTTTGCTTAAAAATATGTATTTAAATAAATGATTTAATAGTGCAATAGGAATTTTCTGTGTTTGGAGTAAAGGACATGACTAGGAAGGTTAGATGGGGGAATTAAATTCAAAATATGGGATTATAATTAAGAATGGTTTTTTTTTAGGAAAAGGTGTGTCAGATATTCGTATTTTTTTCTTTAAGTTTTCTGTCATATTCTGAGATATCCAATCGACTGAAAACTGCCCTGACGTGTATAGTAATCAGTATTCAACACAGTAGTTTTTTTTTTGTATTGTTATGGTGTAATTTGATATGAAAAAATTCTCGTTTTTCCATACAATTACTTTGTTAAATTCATGACACTTTTTTTTATGCTCCTTCACAATTATTAAGTTCAACATAAAAAATGTTTCAAGTTCATGATGAATTTGAAGTTGCTTTCATTTTTTACTCACATTTATTTATTTGTAGTTCCTTAATGAAGGATAATGCCTTTGTTAAGCCATCAGTGATAAAATTATGAAGTTTGGTTCTTTTATGAAGGTAGATTCAGTCACAGGCTAGATTTTATTCAAACTATCATAATGATGTTCAAGTACTAACTATATGATATAATAAATCATCATATACGGTAATTGCAATCCAACCAAGCTTAATGACTAGACTCTATTTCTGAATTATTTAAATTTTAATATATTTTATTTTTCTGATTACAAGACAATTTTAGTTTTTATGACAAGGTTTTTTTCTGAGAGTGGTGACACACATTTTAGTAGGGTGTAATAGGTCGTTTTGACTTTGATATTTTAATTTAGTATACATTTAAAATTAAATTTTAATAATTAAATGGTTTCTAACATTATTATTAGATTTGTTTCCAAGAAAATTTAGGTCTATCTCCCATTAGGTAATACAGAGAGATTGTAACAAAAGGAAGCTAATTAACCAATTGTAATTGATTTTTACTGTAAGAACAAACCATCATCCAATTATAGCTATTTATATTTTTTTACCGCTGGATAAAAATTGAATTGTTTAACTCATTAAAAATCTCAAACCTGGTTTTGATTGTGATTTAAAACCAGAAACTTTTGTATGAAAAACCACCACAAAGATTAGTGGAGTGGTATTTTTGTCCACAATTTATGATATATCATTTTTTTCATCTTAATTCATAGAGTATAAAAAGTATTGTCAAAAACTACCCTGTTTAAGAAAATAATAAAATTTGAACTTTATTAAAAGGTGTAATATTTAAATAGCAACATCAGTTGAGAGAGAGAGAGAGAGCCATGTCACTTCAGCAATAATTACATAGAGAACATTATTTTCTGACTTCCTTCTTTTATTTTATGCATGTATACGTACATAAATATATATATATATATACAGGACATTTATACTTAAATTAGTTATAAAAGTAATATTTTAATTATTAAATTAATTAACTTTATAATACGCAACTGAATACAGTACATTTTAAAGTTTAACAGAATGGTAATTTTTACATGACTGCCCAAAAAGGAGTGTAATATATTTAGGATGTATGTATGTTTGTTCTACCACAGCAGCTCAACAGCTGAACTGATATATGTGTATGACCCCATGTTGGAATCCTAAAAATATATATATATCCCTAAAATATATATATTTATATACCCTATAAATTAATAAATATATATATGTGTGTGTGTGTTTAAATAAATTTAAGAAATTTGAAAAAACAATTTAACCTGCATGTTCTTTAATTATTTTATATTAAAGAACAATGTTTGTCTCCCGCGTGCCTAACATGCTCACAATGCGCCCATTTGAAAATCAAATGTGAATTTCAGAAACCAAACTCAGAAGTTTCAGATTTCAACTGCTAGTTGTCCAACTCTGTTTTCTTTAGTTTTTTTTTACAGTCGTGTTTTTTAATTTTTAACAGATTTAAAACTTGTTTAAGTTTGTTCCTTTTTTAATGCGACAGAAAACATCATTGATAGATGATTTCATCACAAAACCTATTTGTCATTTCTGTTTGTACGAGTGCAACCATCTCTGTTATACAAATTAATATCTTGTTCAGACTTAAAAAGATGTGAAAGAACAAAAATTTTTATCGTTTAATTTGGCACAAAATTAGAGAAATATTTTTTAAGTCGTAGTAAATAATTTAGTATATTTCACTATTTTATGCTGATTATCTGTCTCGATATATTTGAAAGGTCTTATGATTTACCTTGAAAGAATAAATAAATTTGTCATAAAACACATCAAATAGGAATTTTCATTATAAAAAATTTATGTTATTTATCTTAATCGCTTTTAACTTTCATCAGTTTTCTCTCAATAGCTTACGCTCCAGATGTTTCTTTATAATTCTCCATGCTGAAGTCTTAGTTCTGTTCTGTACTGGTAAGTCAGTTCATATTTTTGGATTGTCTTCTATATGACTCTGGAGAGGAAAATATCCAATGTAGAGAATAGCTTTCATTGTACCCTGAACTAATATCGTTCATTCCTTGGAATATATTTTTCGTTGCAAATTTAAGCAAGATTGGTTGGTATAGATTACTGGTAGACTCTTCCCTCCTTACAACTTGTAACCAGATATATCTATAATAATATCAGGAAAAACATGAATGTATCCATTTGCGATATAAAAGATTTTCAGTTGATCTTGAATAATAATACTTTCTGATAATCATAATGTTATATCTAGCACTTCTTTACAATTAAAAATTTATTGCGACTAAACCTAATGAATCATATATCAAGAAATTATTTTCAATTATGTAGTTGCAAGTAATAAGCATAATTTCTAAACACTTGATTTATGAAATCTTACTAAATTTGGACTGTTTTCTGTTATTAATTATTGTATTGTTTTATTTGTTCTTGGACAGGTATATTAAAATAAATTTTTGTCTGCAAACACTTTTAACAGTAAATGAACCAAAATAAATCACATTTTAAAATAAAAATATAGATTATAGCGATCCATAATCCTATAAACTGGCAGAGCGGTAGCGTCTTAGCCTTTCATCCAGTGGTCCCAGGTTTGAATACCGATTAGGCATGACATTTTTTATATGCTACAGATTTCCTTTTGATCTCATAAAAAAAAATGAAAAAGAAAAAGTAATTAAGTGTATTCTGACTCAACATCACATGAGCAACTTAAGCAGTTTCAAAAAAATAGTTATTTACATTTTCTTTTACAGAAACAATATTACTTAACGATGAATTTTTATATAATACTAATTAAACATTTTAAAAAACAATGAATCTTCTGTGTTGTTCAGTGTGAAACTTTCATTGACATTTATGGACCACAATATTGTTATTGTATATAATTGTGGTCAAAATAATTTCCAGTAGAGCCTTCTGAATTAGAAACTACTTTGCATTAATCTTTTTTTAGAAAAATGGTATGAATGGAAATAATGAGGGATCTACATTATTAATCAGAAGTTTTACTTTTATTTAATGTAAATTTTCACGTTAGAACTGTAATTCTATGTACCTTCTAGCGGTTGTGTTGTAAACTAATAGATAAAGTTAGATTAAAAACTTTAAAATTTACTGAATTTTTCAATGTATAACTAATTTAAAACATCCTGTATATATGTATGTATTTGTTAATCATTTTGCACTATATTTTAGTTAAACAATTTATTGTTTATAATATTAGTATTATTTTAATGTTTTACAAGATTACATTCCCGGTTTTATTATTTTAATATTATTAGTTTTTATTTTAAGATAAGATTTTTAAAAATCAGTGCTTTCTATTAAATATATTTTTTTATGACTATATAATAAATTAATGTACAAATTGTTATAAATAATTATATTATTGTGTTGGTTTTACGAGGATAACTTTTCAAGTAAAAATCATGTTCTTATAAACTGATAATTTAATGTAAGTTAAAATCCTTGTTTTTACAATTAAAATATTCAAATTATTTTCCAGTATAATCCCTTTTAACATTTTTTAGTTCAGGAAATTAGTTTGAAGCAGTTTGATGGACATTGTCATCAGTTTACGTGTATTTTTCACTCAAAAATCCGTAAATTTTAAGAAAAGATAAGAGTCAGATGGTATGGAGTCTAGCTTATATGAAGGATGACCCAAAACTTTTGCAACTGCTCTGCCATATTTGAACGGTGTGAGGACATCCTTTTGTTGCGGAATAGTCACCCTTAGTGAATACATGTGATAATTCTGTATAGTGTGCCATAACTTTTGTAACGTTCTGTAATATTTTTTTTTTGTTGATAGTTTCTCCTTGAGAAAAAATAATGACGCTATGAAATTTTGAATGTTTAGATTGGCTGGTAATAATTAAATGAACTATGAACAGATTATTAGAAAGCACTGTTTGACAATTATTTTCAATTATTTATTTTTTTATATGCGTGTGTGTATAATTAGGAGACATCGATTAATTTATATGGATATAATTGTATATTTTTAACCTATAATTCGTATATATGAAACATAAGATTTTAAAATTCTTTCTCTTCATCGTGTGTAAGATTTTTAATGATGAATATTAAACAAATCCATCATTGCCCTTAACATAAAATTAAAAGACTGTTTGAGAAGAAAGGAAATAAGAGTATATATTGTCTCAAGTAAGACAATAAACTGCATTTACTTACAACTGATGGTTCCAGTACAACAGGAACATCTCAGAAAGTAATTAATATCATCCTGTAAATGAATAATGTGAAATAAGATAAAATGTCAATGTCAATTTAATAAATCAGTTCCAGTCGGCATTTAATAGTGACCATTACTGCGTTAATTAATGTCACTCTAAAATATTTAATAAAGATAAAAGTGTATGATTTTAAAATAAAATATAATTAATTTAGTAATTAATAATACTCCTTGATTTTACTCTAAACAATATACAGGGTCCGGCATATAAGCCTGACAATTTTTGAGAGATAATAATTAAACTGTGTTTCTTTTCTCAAGCCATCTTATATACAATTTATATGGCAGTATTACACTACAGGCATGAGGATTCCTAGTTTTTATGTAGATTTTGTAAGTTGTCTAGTCATATGTGATTTTTAGTTTGAGAACTTGGTCATCAATATGGTTTTTAATATCAAAATTTCCAATTAAATTAATTTTATTTATTTTAAATGTAAATCTATAATTAACAAACTGTAAAACTAATTAAAAATAGTTTTAAAGATTCTCAATTGTAACCAGTCATATGGTTAAGAATAAATATTCATTCATTGGTAAAAAAAATAATTGAAAATATTAGGTAGTTTTAATTAATAACGAAGAATATATTTCTTAAGTTTATTTGATTTATTTATTTAGGCTGTATACAAAATGATACATTATCAGTGTGAATCCCAGATTACCACAATAATCTAAAAAGCCTGTATGTAGGCCTTTTCTTTCTTTTTCCTGTTTAGCCTCCGGTAACTACCGTTTAGATAATTCTTCAGAGGATGAATGAGGATGATATGTATGAGTGGTGTAAATGAAGTGTAGTCTTATACATTCTCAGTTCGACCGTTCCTGAGATGTGTGGTTAATTGAAACCCAACCACCAAAGAACACCGGTATCCACGATCTAGTATTCAAATCCGTGTAAAAATATCTGGCTTTACTAGGACTTGAACGCTGTAACTCTCGACTTCCAAATCAGCTGATTTGGGAAGACGCGTTAACCACTAGACCAACCCGGTGAGTTGTATGTAGGCCTAAAAACAAAATATCATCCTATACAAACATTTGTGATTCAGCTGAATTATGTCATCATATTTAGTTTATTTTCTGTATTAAACCATTTGAATATTTCTTTTTTTTTCATATTAAAATATTTAAATTTTTCTAGTAGCAAATTATAAATTTTAATATCAATAGATTCAGAATTCTTTTGCTTGACCTTTTTATAACACTTTGGTAATGTTATACTAAGAGATCCAAAAGTTGTACGCATCAAAGTAATAAAAAAAAATAAGGAATTAAGTAATAATATTGAATGATTTATTTATTTTCACAATATATGCTCAAAATGCTGCCCCGTTGAATAATGCATGTACAAATTCTTCTTACCGTGTTTGAGGCCACTTTGTGGAGCACATGTATGCCAATGTTAATCTCCGATGTTAATAAACTGTATAATGATATCTTGGTACACAACAACGTTCACTGTAGTTTCAAGCGAAAATGGGGCCCACTATTCGACATGATGCAGCACACCACAATCCCATTATCTGAGAATTAAGGGGTTTCTTGTAACACTTTGGATTTTCAGTTGACCAAATACTAGTGTTTACTGTTCACATAGCCACTAAAGTGAAACCATGCCTCATCAGTCAAGAAAACATGGTCAAGCTTGGCAATAATTCCATGATTGTCAACAAATCACGAAACCATGTGCAGTACACTACGAGTTTTTCTTTATTCAGCTCCTTCAATTCTTGAGCATTCCGATCATGATATACACAAAAGTCTACCCGCTTCATCGCTGTCTGAGCACTTCCATATGAAATGTGAGAGTGCGCTGATAATATCTCAAGCTTTTTGAAGGCAAGCGTTATATCACATTCTTAACTTCAGCCGGTTTAACATCAGTAAAAATGGCCAGTCTCCCAGTTTTTTCTTGTCTGCAACTGATCCACATTCTCTGAAATGGGCATTTAATCTCACTATGGTCAAATTTTTAGGCACTGCCACATCTGAATATTTCCAACAAAATTCATCTACAACATGTGCATAAGAACAACTGAAAGTATAATATTCAACAATGAAAGCTCATTGCTCTTGGGAATTGTTTACCAAGCAATAAACTAAAGGCCACGTGTTTATACTTGTTTACTTGTACAGCAAGTGTAATGTGATCAATACACATCATAGGCGTCTATTTTTGTTGTTTATAAAATGGTGCTACCTTGCGGTAGCTGATAAAATTTTCTCAACTGTACTATTATTTATAGACACTTTAACTGTGCACAACTTTTGGATCTTTCTGTGTATCTGATGTTTCTATAATGTTTTCTAAAATCATCGTTTAATTTCTCGTGCATATTGTTCAGACGAATAAAGTAGTATAATTTTTTTTACTGATAATATACTTGGTTGTTTGAAAATTTTTTATCTTGATTGTATTATATTTTATCTATAAAAAAAAATTAAATCCAAATTATAATTTGTCAAGATGATAGGATTTTTAATACTGACAACGTTACATGTTAATTTTAATAATATTTATCTTTGGTTCTACAAACCTCTTGGTAGTTTATAGTGTTCCCAACAACCCTTGTAGAAGAAGCTTCTATCTCACTACTCACCGTTCACTTTTTAACACCCACTGCTATCAAGTCTCCAGTGTTATATTCGATCCACTTTTTTTTCAATTCAAACTTCTTTCTTAATTTACTGAATATAATGATAATATCTGTTTTTAGTTTCATAATTTTATAAAAAACTTCTCTCATTTTTTCATTACAATCCTTAACATTCCATTATCAAATCTCTATTTCTTAACACATTCCATTTGTATATTATTCAATTAAGCCATTTCTGAGGTTATAGTTTTGGTTTTTCAGTGGTGATATATTTTTTTTAATATCAATTCTTTTCTATATCTGTTCCCTTGACTTGGTTTTTTTGTTGAAATTATTGTACCTACACAAAAAGAATATTTAATTTTAAGGTATCGGTAAACCATTCTCATTTTCTTGATATCTTGCTACATAACAACTACCTGTATATTTGCTCAGAGGATAAACGAAAGACTCGTGAAAGAAAGATTTACAGATAAAGAGAAGCCTAATTTGAGGTCATCTTAACTTTTTATTGGCCTTTGATTGATTAAAGCACAAGTTATTTCAGGTTAATTCTTAGGAAAACATTGAAAATAAAGGTATATTCAAAAGGTTTGTGTATAAGTGTTCAAATTTATTCATTTTTCTTTATAATTAAAAAAAATTTAGCCAGAGTTAACTGTGGTTTGAAAATAAATTTCAATTTATTTTTTTAATAAAAATTTCTATTTATGAAAGAACTTACTTGAAGTGAAAAAGATAGGAGCATTATTGGTCCGGTCTGATTTAATCAGAGTTGCATTTAATGTTCCTGTGATTAAATATAATGTTCAAAACTAGTTATAATATTCAAAACTTGTATAACGTTATTGTTCTTTAATATATCTCATGTAGGTCTCAAAACTGTTGTAATAAACTGTCCCGGTGGAAGATTATTATTTATATAGTTAAATTTTATATATAGCTATTGTAAGGGAATTATATATTTTTTAATTTTTACTTTTTTCTGTCAATATTATTAGAAATTGTATACAAGTTACAATTTGAGATTAACAGGTTTTTATTACTTTTTTATAAATGATTCATGCATTTGTATGGATTCATCTGCATTTATAATTATTAATTCATAAAATAAATTTAAATAATGGTGCCTTAGATTACTTAGAATATTATTTTTGCTTGAGGTATAAATATTTTATTTACTAGAACAGATATTACTTACAAAAAAAAAAAAACAATTTTTTATTTGTTTTATTAATTTGCAATTTGAATCATTTTTATCAAAAGATTGTTGTGTTTAGCTTTAATTATTAAAATTCTAAAGTATTGTTTAGTAGTATAATAATTTAAGTGCCATCTTCCATGGGATAAACTGTAGTATAAAATTATTTTCAATTAAATTATTAATTTTTTTTTATAATAATTTATGTTGTAATTTTCACAGTATTAGTACTTAAAAAAAATATATATATTGAAAGTAATTGTTATTGTTTTGTTATTTAAATATTGTTATATAATTTTATTTCTAAAGATAAAAAATACAGGTTTATTTATCTATTTTCATTTATTTATTTATATACCTAATCACGTAATAGTTATAGTATGTATTCATGCTCTTCAATATATTATATAATGTAAAGTATGTTAATTGGGTCAAATTTTTCACTTCAATATGTTTGCGACTTGACTTTCATGACTTCCTCGTAACAAAAAAATATTTTAACATTAATAAATTCAGAAAGGATGGATATATGTCTATTTTTTACTTGATATCTCCAGGAAGGTAAATCTTTACACATAATCTTATGTCCCTTAGATAATTAAATAATTTATCATGGTATTTGGTCGTATTCAAGAGAAAAATTTTCCACAGGATCAAAACCTAAAGCGTATACCAAAATCAGTCATGAATTGACTCGATGATCAGGAATTTATTATTTCAGATTGGCAACCATAAAGCCCAGATTTCTTAATTCTGTAGAAAGTAAATTATTCCATTAACAAAGAAGATACTGATTTTGTGAAGCCAATGATAGCAATTAACAATTTACACGTATAAGAAAATTAATGACCAATGGAATTTCATAAGGAAGATAGGTAATAAAATTAGTTTGCTAAGAGTTTTTCCATCAGCAGACTAATTCCAATTACTGCAGCTTATAATTATATACATATAAATAGTAACATTTTAAAATGAAAGAGATGATCTGTATTTTTGACAGATTTTTGTAATATATATATATATTTTTTTTTAAATTCAAACAATTATTTACTTATTTTTTGAAAATTCATCAACATACTGACCACTGTGCTAAATTCAAAAAAATAGCTACTTAACCACCAAAACGCAGTAACAGAAAAACTTTTTAAAAAAATTAATGCCAATAGTCGACTCACGGGATCCCACATCATCAATCTGTACACAATTCTACAATTACATCAAACAACAAAAAATAAATTAAAATTTAGTAAACAAACACACTAACAACCGCAAAATATTAATATTAAATATACAATCTACAATTGTTTGTATATTCACAATTTATATCTAATGATTATAACGTCAGAGCAGAATAGAGGAACCTGCTCCCTCTCTTATATTGACGTTTAACCTTCCTGTACCACCATCTCAATTCCCCCCCCGAGGGGAGAAGATCCTGGCTCGTAGCGTGTCAGGTCGCTACACCACCCTCCCCGTTCCTTGCCAGTAATGGCTTTAACGTAGGACATCTTCTTGCCCTCAAACTGTAACACATTCCACAGTGTACAGCCCGGCCACCGATGCAGATGCCCCAAGGGACATCTACATCGGTAATTCGTCACAAGAGATAGTATTGAGTTCTGCCTTCCGAAGAAGACAGCTGACACCTAACGCTACCAAGTTGCCCTCAGGAACTAAGCAAAAGCCTAAACCACCGAGAAGAAGACCCCGCGCCTACCATAATCGGCCTAAAAAATATACTACACCCCTAGCGCATAGATGCATCAAGTATGCCAGGACAGCATATTTTTTAGCAATTCAGTCACCGCAACGGATCGTAAGAATTTAAGCGATTGGAGCACAGCCGCAACAATAAACCTAGTCCCAGAGGTCCTAAAGTTTGGTCCGTCGGGAGCTGAGTATAACCTCTAATCTCCCACTACAGCTCCGGTTAGGAGGGCCTCTCGGAATACACCCAGGTCGACCGAAACCAGCATCACTCATCACCCTGAAGTGTGCACTCCAATTCGACAATTCCTGTACCACCAGAGAAATTCAGAGTAGGTTACATGTATATTGGAGTGTGACCATTCATTCCCAACCCTAGGCAATGTTTCCAGTGTCAAAGATATGGCCATACTACATCTTGACAGAACAGTGCAGTCTGTGCTCAATATGCAGTTGAAGGCCACAATGCTCTGAATGCCAGAAGGAAGAAAAATGTGTTAACTGTAAAGGAACACTTCAACTCAGTCACAAGATTGCCCCACTTTTAAAGAGGAGAAGGTAATTTTCAAAATTTGTACAGAGCAGAAGATTTCATTTGCAGCCACATGAAAAAGTATAAAAACTCCTGTAAACTGGTAAAAACTGACATCTCTTTTGCAGCAGCTACAAGCAAATTGGCCTTGACTTAGAAAACAGTTCATATCAATGCATTCCCAGAGCTGTTACACAACCAGCCTTTCAAGCAACTTGCCAGTTTACTGGCAAGAGGCTGATGGGCTGCTAACTGCCAACCTCACTCAGATCCTTTTCTGATTTTAAGAGCACCCTCACCAAAGCCACTTTCCAACAAGTTGCAAAGCAAGTAGCTTAAGCACGCCGAGAACAGTCTGCCAAGCGGCTCTCTTATGACAGGCAAAAGATGGTAAAAAAAAATGTCCAGGTTAAGTTGGTCAATACCCGGTGCCATTTGAGAAAACACTCGGTCTATACCTACGGGATACACAGCCCGTACGCCAGGGAAGGGCATAACTCCCGCCCTGACGCCGACTTCTGCTTCACCTTCCAGAGCATCTGGAAACAGTATCCAGGAACGCCTGGTAAGTCGCCACAGATAACGTGTGGTCTCGACCACCAGACCCGCACCGAACACTGGACAGCATGTGCAATGGCTTTGGCCGGTAACATGGCTTTGCGAGCTGCCAAGGGTTGCGCTGTAACTCGCACATGGAGTCTTCCAAAACTTGAGTTGGGATTTCTTGATGGCATGAACGTATTCGCTACGGACGCACCGGTAGACACGCAGGCCCTCAGCGCGCACGTCATCCACGTTAATCCCCGTCAGGAGGCAACGCTGATACCTTCTACGTGTGGATCTCTCGCGCGCAGCACACTCATGTCAGAGGACCACCACTTTTACCCGGGCCGCCTCCTGCGACTAACAAAGTCCTCCTCGGAAGCAGAGGTGATGACGGTTTCAGACTCTGATTAACGGACTGGCCAGTACCGAAGAATCCGTTCATTGACCTTGGCCGCGTAGGACCCTATCGCAACCAGTCTTGATGGCTCGGCTGAATTGCTCAGCAATCAATTCCACCTCCTCCCTGTGCCTCATGCGCCATTCCAACCCCTGTAAGGCAGCTGCACACTCGCGCCGCAGCCTGTCCTGATCCAGGTTCCTTACATTGTAGCGACCTGAATCTAGAGCTCTTAGACCGCCTCCATAAACAATCTCGTAGGTTTTAAGCCTATAATCGCTCACACTGGCCTGGGGACAGACACTCCAACTACTTGTACACCTAAGCAGATCGCCGGTCACCAAAGTAACATCGATGTAACTTTCAGGCGTATTATACACGATCTTCGCCGGTTTATGTCATGCGACCTGCATTGTTTGCCCCCCGCCCCCGCAGACCGTCTCGCCTAGGACCCTCCCCGTTGCCGGTTTGAAATCCTTGACTCCTTCCACCACCTGATCCCTTTGCCCGACAGCCGAGAAGCAACTGAGTCAAGGGCTCCGTTTGCGCCCTGAACGTTCTCATTTTTTAACGCCAGCTTAGCAACCATCAAGCTACAGATACGTTCAAATCGACCAACTGTCTAAACTCAACCGAAATTCTAGACTCCTTCTTTGAGGAGACTTTGGCCCACGCGGACCGCATCTCCTCGATCCGCCCAATGCCTTCGGATTCCGATCTCGATCTCTTTAAGAAAGATGTCGCCCTGGAAACTTCCGGCAACGAGCCGACCACCTCACCGCTGCGGTCCACCACCTTTGACTTTGAGAGGAGCCACCCTTCAGACTTGGCTCGCCCTCCATTGACTAGCGGTTCCGACCGAGTTCTTTCCCGCACAGTTCAACGCTGAGGCTTCGACAGGAGTTTTTGTACAAGCCGCCGATACACTATCCTCGCGGAGAGAAGGACAAGACCGTTCGTTCTCACACAACCCGCTCGAGTAATCAAAAGCTAAAAGCTTCTAATGTACACCACCAGCGAGTTCGGAGCGAAATCGCTTCCCGAACCTGTCAGAGGATTAGAAAAATTTACTGGCCTCACTAACCTAAGAAATGGGGGACACGATGCAACTAAAGGAAACGTACTTATTTAGCCGACAGTGGCACTCCTGCAACACACTACGCAGCCCTGTACCGTAACCCCACACCAGCGCAAGTTGACAGCCACTGATCGTTGTCAGCCCCGACGTCATGAACGTAGGCACGCTGTCTACACTCACATAGTCAGCGTGCCTTCGCTGAAACGGGAACAGCGGTATTGAGTGTCCACTATTGTTGAATTGTTTGTTAATTTAAGTTATTGCAACATCTGCGTCTTAGTAGAACATAGATTCATTATTTGATTTTCTTCCCCGAGTTTTGGTTAGATTTGACGCGCACTAACCTCATCGAGGGCCCTTGACTGCTGATTATTAGTACCAGTTATACCCCCTTCAGTCCTGCTTACATCCTTTGGGTGCGAACCGTAGTCCGAGGTCTCGTGATTGGTTGCTGGGATAGGTATTTACAAGACTGATCCAATAACGGCAAAAAGGTACTGAGTGACGGGATTTATAGGCCTACGGCTGTTCGTAGCTCGCTGCGGATCAGTTGTCATGTTTGTGAGCTTGCCTATATTAAGTAGTAGTAGTAGATTTAGCGAGATACTCATTGTAAGTTTGACTTTGTAGAGTATTCTGTCGGAAGACAGTGATTCGAGGAAACAGCCTAAGGCAAACGAGGTAAGACTGGTGAAAGACGGAGGTAAGAATCAATGATTCCTTTCCATCCTCAGGTAAGGAAGATCAGGCAGTTGCAGATGTTTCCACCCAGGTTTGACGAGATAATCTGCTTGATGAATTTTTTATTGTTATCAGGAGGGCAGGTAACTCTAATCTCCCGGTTAGGTACTTTGAGAATCACTACGATCAATTTATGGTCTTTATAGGGCAGTGCCATACGAGTGGTTTGTCATATGGCACTGAGAAAGGGACTGGGGATTGACCAACTTGACCTGGATATTTTCTATCATCTGCTGACTGTCATAAGAGAACCGCTTGGCAGACTGTTCTCAGGGCACCTAAACTGAGGTTTGTTTTCGACTTGTTGGAAGGTGGCTTTGGTGAGGGTGCTTTTAAAATTAGGAAAGGATCCAATTGAGGTCAGTAGTTATCGACCCATCAGCCTCTTGCCGGTAATCGGCAAGTTGCTGGTTGTGGAACGGCTCTGTGAAAGCATTATGAACTCATTTTTAAATCGACGCCAGTATGGCTTCATGAAAGTGGTGGTATCGAGGATTGCATCTTAAATGCTCTTGCCGAAGTGGAAAGCGCTGACTGTAAATATGTTTTGGCAATTTTTATTGACATAGAGGCAGTATTTCCTTCCTTGTGTTGGAGTTCTGTTTTCTATGAGTTGGAATGCCGCAATTTTCCCGTAGTCCTGCAGGCCAGTTCAAATTAATTGTTCTGCAACCATTCTGATAGTTAATCACCGGTCATACCATATCAAGTCTCTGATTCGCTAAACATTGTCGTCACTTTTTGACATTAACGGTCATCCAGAGCATGGATCGTTTGTAACTGATTCCCGGCCATCTGAAAATACTTTAAACCACATAAACACTTGGGCTCACGATGGAGCGTTATTTCCATACACCCTTTTCAATTTTGAAAAAGTTTCAGTAGCATTCTGATCGAGTTTAACACAAAACATAATTGCACAATGTTTATAATTAGTATCACTCATTTTTGTAATGCACAACAAAAACTCATTTTACGAAAAGTTTATTTATATCTCATATGCAACGACAGACTAAAAATATTAACACCTAGTATAAATCAGCTGTTCATATAACTATATGTTTAGTAGTAACTCTACAGTTTTGCTACTTTGGCTGCCAAAAAAAACTAGTCTCGTTACTTTATTTACAGACCTCATATGTTCATGGGTTGATTGGTAATTTTGGTTGCTTTGGTATGGAAGATCAACTACGATGTTGCAAACAATTTTCGAGGGTAATGGACTTATATTCTGTTATAGATCAATTTGTAAATCAGTTTTTTGATTTGGTTTAGGTGATTTTGAAAAATATCTTGGTGGTTAATGCTGATGGAAATGTCTTTTGAGGCTTTTGCATTGGTGTCATCCTTATAGAGGCCGTACTGATGACTGAAATATGTAATCAGGTGTTGAGGGTCTAGAAGATGACCTCTGGTACAGTCCATCAAGGCTAGGAACAGAGGGGGTATTGTAGCAACCAGGATTGTCATAAAGCAAATGCCTTCCTCTATGGAGTCAGGATGATCTTTCATGTAGATTCAAATAATTGATTATTCATATAATTTTTTTTGTCTAATTATACCATTTGGCATATGCCAGGTGGTAATTTTGTTGTTTTAAGGTAGATTTTTAACATTTTATTTAACTATGGTTTTTTTTTTCATTTAGCATACGACAAATATAAATATGTATATATACAGTATATACATTAGTGACTAGATAGGTTTACTTGAAGGTGTTAGGGAAGGATGCTACCTTTCAGTGACACTGTTGAACATTTATGTTGAAGATATGATAAAGAATATATTAGAAGAAAGAGAAGAAATAAGTATTGGAGAACAAAAGGTAAAATAGCCCACTGAGCTGATGTAGTGGTTAACTTGTCACAAATAAGTTGTTTAACAGCTGATTTTCAAAGTCAAAGGTTCTGAGGTTCAAATCCAAGTAAAAGTTAATTGCTTTTATATGGATCTGAACACTACACAGTGGATATCAGTAATATTTGGTTGTTGGGGTTCAGTTAATCACATGTCAGGAATGGTTGGCATGAGTCTTTACAAAACTTCACCTCATTTACACGTCATAATATCATTCTTATCTCACTGGGCAGTGAAGTTTTGCTTACTGTTCACTAGTTGAACAGATTACAAAATACATATTAGGAGAAAAAAGTCACATAAGGTTTGCTGATGATATGATATCCTTCCGAGCTTCAAAAATTGTAAACAGTCTTGCAGGAAGGAATATGAAAGAGTATGGAATGAAAATAAATATAGGAAAAACTAAATTAATTAAAGAAAAAGATGTAGTGGGTAAAGACAAGCGAAAGAAGAATAGAAAAAAATATATACAGATATTTGGGGAGCATGGTGTCAGACAACTGGAAAAGTGCAATGAAAATAAAATTTAAGACAGCAATGACAAAAGAAGTTTTCATTAAGAAGAGGGAATTATGATGTAGTAAAAGTCTGGACTTATAATTAAGGAAGAGGTTAGCCAAATGTTATATATAAGGATGTCTTTATAAAAAAAATGAAGCATGGATGATGAAGAAAATAGAGAGGGAATGGATTGTCAACAGTCTAAAGAAATGATTGTACAGAAACAAAGGTTTACTGGAAATTTAACCGAGGCTATTAATCGAGGTGAGAATAAAAATAATTATTGTGTGGTCGATTGGGGCTTTAAATTCTGTAAACAAGTTTCAGACTTTCCATTCATTAGAGAATTTGATGATTACAAAAACAGTATAAATATAAATACCAATTGTGATGATAATCATAACAATGTGGACAGTGGTAGCAGTGGTGATCATAGTATTAGTGATAGTTAAAAAAAATAAAACGAAAAGATTATTATTATTTGACATTCAAGTGGTATTTTTTATTTTTAAAGCAAGGTGGTTTAGTTTTCTCCAAAAAAAATATTGATTTTTTTTTTTAGTAAAAATATGCATTTGTTTCACAAAGCCGTATATTAATCACTGTACAGATATCAAACAGTAGGCAGAAACTCCCTAATGTAAAAATATTTTCAGAAACTGACGAATAATTTATATTTTAAGATTTTGTATGCCTTTTCACAAAATTAAAATTTTTTTAATTTTAGAGCTCGTCAAAATTACGAATTGCCAACATCAAGTAGAAAAGCTTTTATTTAAGAAAGTTTATTTTTCCTCTTAATTTATAAACCGAATTTATCTCTTACATAAAAATTAACATTTAAATAGTCATATTTTTAAATGTATGAATTGAAAAAACAATTTGTTTGACTTGCAATGCAATATGGGTATACGATTTGGATAAGAAGTAACTGTTACACACTAACTTGTTCAACAGATATGTAAATAATGAGATTAATAAAAATATTCCTTTTATTCTTAACAATTTTAAAAGTATTTGATTTCTACTAATAATAAACATTCGTTTGAAACAGAAATCTAAAAAACAGTATTCACGTTGCATCACTGTCAATGCCAAAAATAAAAATGGCGCAGAGATTTCCTAGTACACAGCCGACTCCAAACTCGGGACAATCTCCACAAAGATACCCGGCACCCCCCGTTCCACCATTAAGACAATATGCAGGACCAAATTTTCCTGTAAGTAATGAACAACATAAATCTAATTTTATTTTGTAGGTTAAGAGCTCGTTGTAATCTATGTGGCATCGATAGGACAGCATACTTTGTAGTAATCATCAGCTTGTTTACATTTTTTATTATTGAGTTTTTCCTTTTATTAATGCGGAAGTAGTCAATTTAAAATTAATTTTGCCCTATCTATGTACATTATATACGTTGCGACTTTGTCATAAATTACTTTTGATGCGTAATTGGTTGCATAAAGTGGTAAAATGCATGTCTCTAGACGATGTTCGATTTTTTTTTGATGCGTTGCTCTGTGTAAGCGTGAAATTTAATCCGTTTATTTGCAAAGTGGTCGTGTTTTGTTTTAGCGGGAATTAAGAACACGTATGAATTTTCTTTCTTTTTTTTTAGTTGTATTATTAACAATTAGGTCTGATTTGATGATTGTTTTGGATTATAATTATTTAAATGTTATATATATTTTTAATTTTCCAAATCTAGCTTTAATGCTTGCTAAGTATTCAACTAAATTCTCTTTATTGTTTTTAAAAAACCGCATTAATTATTTACATAATTAATTATATTAACGTAACATAATATTTTCTTATTTTGTTGGCATAACAGTTACAACAAAGACCAGGCCCACCGACTTTTACTCAGGGTCCTGGTGGAGCATTGGGCACCTCTCCAGGACCAGGGATGATGGGCCCACGATCACAGCAGCAAGCACCGTATAGTCCCATGAGACAAGGTGCAATGACGCCTCAACAGGGAGGAAAACGACCATCAGATAACCGGCCTACACCTTCACAGTCAAAAGGGTTTGTGTAAATGTTTTATTAAGTATTGTATATCATTTAGTTTTATTTCAGGTTTAGTTATAAAACATCGGCTAAAGTTGATAAAGAAAATTATTACACTTTGTTAACTGGTCTTTCTTTTTTAAAAAATTAAGATTCAAAAAATTACTTTTTTTTAGTGATATCGTTCTGTAAAATTTTGAGTCATATTGTTAAGAAAATAATCTTTAAAAAATAAGCTCTGCGTACTTATTATATCTTTTTTTTAAATTGTGCAATTTCACACAGCATTTATTACCAAGATTTTTTAAGTTTTAACCTTTACTCCTTTGTAGCATTATTTTTTTTTTTTTACTATTGATTTAAGAAAATTGATATAAAAACTTATTTTCTAAATTAAGTAGAATTTTTTAACAATTTTCTTTGCATTTTAATTTAACATATTTGGTTTTTAGTGCCTGTATTTATGTGAAAAATAAATCCATCTAAATAAATTCAAATAAATGAAAACATCACATTAAAATACAAGCAAGATATTCATACCTTATTGATAAACTCTGTACTTTTTAATGAATAATAAATCCTTTGAAGTACTTCTATCATCATTTATCTTGTACATATTAATGTAAAACATAAATATTAATTTGTAAAGTCAAATTACTTTTTCAAAATTTTGTATTTTAATCTTATATACGATACCCCATATAAAATTAAAACTCAACTATTATAATGTCATCATTAAATATATATATATATATAAAACTGGTAGTATTGATTCTTCTCTTCCAAGAATGTACTGAATCACAGTTAAAATTTGTAATATCGTTCTGTATTAATATGTTATACTAAAAATAATTGGACTAACAATTTTTTGATATCACATTTTTTTTTTTTGTCTTCAGTCATTTGACTGGTTTGATGCAGCTCTCCAAGATTCCTTATCTAGTGCTAGTCGTTTCATTTCAGTATACCCCCTACATCCCACATCCCTAACAATTTGTTTTACATATTCCAAATGTTGCCTACGTACACAATTTTTTCCTTCTCCTGTCTCTCCAATATTAAAGCGACTATTCCAGGATGCCTTAATATGTCTGATGATGCTATATAAGTCTGTTCCTTCTTTTAGCTATATTTTTCTAAATGCTTCTTTCTTCATCGATTTGCCACAACACCTCTTCATTTGTCACTTTATCCTCCTGTCTGATTTTTAACATTCTCCTATAGCACTGCATTTCAAAAGCTTCTAAACTTTTCTTCTCAGGTACTCCAAGCATCCAAGTTTCACATCCATATAAAGCGACGCTCCAAATATGTACTTTCAACTATCTTTTCCTGACATTTAAGTTATTTCTGACTGAAGGCTTGTTTCGCTTGTGCTATTCGGCGTTTTATATCGCTCCTGCTTCGTCCATCTTTAGTAATTCTACTTCCCAAATAACAAAATTCCTCTACCTCCATAATCTTTTTTCCTCCTATTTTCACATTCAGCGGTCCATCTTCGTTATTTCTACTACATTTTATTACTTTCGTTTTGTTCTCGTTTATTTTCATGTGTTAGTTCTTGCATAGGACTTCATCCATCCCATTCATTGTTTTTTCTAAATCCCTTTTACTCTTGGCTAGAATTACTATACCATCAGCAAATCTTAGCATCTTTATCTTTTCACCTTGTACTGTTACTCCAAATCTAAATTGTTCTTTAACATCATTAACTGCTAGTTCTGTGTAAAGATTAAGGGAACATCCTTGTCAGACTCCCTTTCTTATTACGGCTTCTTTCTTATGCTCTTAAATTATTACTGTTGCTGTTTGGTTCCTGTAAATGTTAGCAATTGTTCTTCTATCTCTGTATTTGAACCTTAATTATATCATATCATATATAACTCATTTAAATTATATTTTACAAGCAGTATGCAAAACGTAAATTTCTTTGGAAAAAATACTTTTAATACCCCTGTTACATGACTTCAAGTTTCCAATTGTTAATGTAGATGATGTGTCCTGACAATTCTGCTTTTATATTTCATGAAATATATTGTCTGAAGGCTCTGACCCATTTTACTACAGTTACAGAGTTAATTCATTGCAGATGTGTTAAATTTTTTGTATAATTAATACACCAATTAAATCACATAATATTTTCTAACATCATTATAGCTTTTAATTAATTTATTATTAATCAGTGAACATTTTCAATTAAAAGATAATTGTGCTTTTTTTTGTTTTATTTTTTTTTTCAAGAGGTCAACATTCAAGTAGTGGGGAAGGTGGTAGTGGCAAAAAGAAAAAGAAACTGGCTGATAAAATATTACCACAAAAAGTTCGTGACCTTGTACCTGAATCCCAAGCGTATATGGATTTATTAGCGTTTGAACGGAAACTTGATTCAACTATAATGAGAAAACGTCTTGATATTCAGGTATTAATATTATCCTTATTCATAAATAATTTAAAAGTTTTGACTTATCCTGAATTTATATTTACGGAAATGTCTCAACTGTGCTAAAAAGAAAAATCTTACATTTTTACAGTATCCTATGATATCAAACCAGAAACAGAATTGTTTTCAAATTATTATGATCTGTAACTCAGCGCATTACTTAACCCTACAAAAAAGGGCTTTATTGTGCTTCTATTGCCATTTTTAATTAATTTCTATCCCGTTTTTTACTTTTCTATTAATTGCTCCTGCATGAAAAGTTCTGTACGAGTTATAGTAAAAGTGATTATGATGATTAAAAGTAAATTGTTTACATTATATTGTGTACCATTTGTAATTTTGTAATTACTGTTAAAATGTAGCGATGGATTATCAACAATTTACAAAGTTATTAATTTATGCTGTGACATAACCATTGAAAGATTTCTGCAACAGTTTGGTGATAATAAAGAACTGTGATGAAGGTCATGAATGATGTTAGTTTCAGTTAAAGTGGGAGATGTTGTAAATGTACATGTTATGTTGATGTACAGTCACTTCAAATTGATAGTTACAAAGGTATAAATTGCATATACAATAATTAAAAAAATTTATATATGAAACTAAACCCATTAAATTTTATGAAAGAGATCTTTGTCTTAATCACAACATATTTGTGGACTATAAAAACTACTTATTTTACGTTTGTGCTTCTAAATTATCATGTACTACATTTAATTAGGATCAAGATGAAACTGTCAGATAGAAAAGAAATAGTTAACTTAAAGTAAATGTAATATAGGACATTAATTCAGCAATGAATGTTTGGCAGAAT
The DNA here is from genome assembly GCF_047948215.1 of Lycorma delicatula. Lineage (NCBI taxonomy): Eukaryota > Metazoa > Arthropoda > Insecta > Hemiptera > Fulgoridae > Lycorma > Lycorma delicatula. The sequence continues at coordinate 44,581,760 of NC_134467.1, forward strand.
AAGGAGGCAAAGAAAAGATTATTTCTGTTTGCGATGCCAGATTGTAGTCTGTGATACATCGTGGTTATTTGAAATCATTTAGCCATGAAGAACAGCGGTAGTATTTGGTAAATGGCACACTTATAATGACATGTAATCAAAATATCTACATTTTACAGTTTATCGTACTGGATATATTTTTGATCCAGTGTCTGGTTGACATTCACAAACTGTCAAAATATTTTGGACATTGGCAAATCTCACATAAAACATAACAGTGAGATAGAAGTTACCATGTTGGACAACTATTTATGTAAATTTATATGGCACTGTAATCCTCCAGAGATGAACCCGTTTGAATAAATTTTACAAGATATTATTGAATTATTGGCCTTAATAAGCAAGTTTTTATTACTTAATATTATAAGCTTTTCAAATTGAAGAGGAAAGAATTTCATAGTGGGGGAGGATAATTAAGTTCAAGATTTTCTTTTACAGTAGTAGTGTTGTTCTTGTTGATGAATTTCTTAATAATATTAATTAAAAAAGTAAAACAAGATTCTGTATATCTCAGTGATATGTACAAGTAATGGTCACCCAATTTTCATTAGAACACTCATTATTGTTTCAGCTGTAGTGATTATGCTGCTACAGATATAATGGGAGGGTATACATATCGGTTAAAAAAATTTTTTTTTAACTTGGTCTTTTATTAAGTTTTGTGCCTGAAGGAGACATTTTTGAAAAATAAATTTTTTAACAAAAAAGGACAGATATAAATAAATTGTAAATAATCAGTGAAAAAAGCTTTTATTCCAATGTTTCCAAGTCCAAAAAATATTTTTTTCTCTAACAGATGTTTTTCCATATGTATGTTGGCCTATATTTGATCTTATAATTTTGGAAGGATTGGCGGATTTTCTTCAAATTTAGTCGATACCATCTAGGGGAAAAAACGTATTAAGTTTTTGCAAAAATTGAAAAAAAAAGGGACGGGGTTGTTTTGGCCAAGATAAAATTTCAAATCTTTACAAGGGATGTTAGCAAAAACATTTTCTTACAAAGTGGAAGGTTTTTTTTATTGAGATCACAAATTACCAGAAATTTTTGTTTAATATTCACCCCCTCTCTCAAAAATCTAAAAATTAGATTTTTTCTTTTTTTAGTTATATCTTGCTTCAGAAAGGGAGATTTTTGGATCTGTATTTTATACATCAACAGATTTTTAAACCATTAAAAATCTTTTGTGCATCCCACTCCAATGGTCTGTTATAAAAAAATTTTTTAACTTTGAAAAGAATTGTTTAAATTTAAATCCATCTTACAAGTTACCCATTGAATTTAAAAATGTAACAATCGCAATTTTTTTGAAAGCTCCTAACTATTAAATTCCTTGTAAGAAAATTGGCCAAAAAGTTCTTAAACAGTTTTTGAAAGTTTTTTTTTTAAATGTATTATTGCCACATACGATTTATTTTAATAATAATTAATATTACCCGAATGATTTCTCTTGAGTATGGAAGCCACCAAAATGAAAAAACTGAATTGCATAACTTGACCAACATAGCTGGACAAGTTATGCAATTCATTGCCTGTTTTTAACATTTGAATTGAATACACAGTTTAGAAAGTGATCTGCCCTTGTCATCTGTATCATTTTACACAAAGATGCTCTAAGTTTACTGGTCCTTGCATTATTAATTTATAGTTTTGGTAGCATCAGCCTGACAAATTACAATGGGGAAATACGATTCATGATTAAAGAAAATGATAGAGGGTGAAAAGATTTATCTATCTTGAGAGGAATCACACAATATGTGATAAACAACCCTGCCAAGAGGTGTGTGCATGCACATACATACATACACACACACACATGTGTGTGTTTTTATCTACATTATTCCATGTGATATATTTTATTCCTTTCAATTGATTATTAAAAAAAAGGTTTATGTTCTTTGTTTTAAAATAGGAAGCACTAAAACGTCCAATGAAACAGAAACGTAAATTAAGAATATTTATATCAAATACATTTTATCCCGGTAAAGAAGCAGAAGCTGGTGAAGAAGGAAGTGTTGCATCATGGGAATTACGGGTTGAAGGACGGTTATTAGAAGATGCAAAAAATGATCCAAATAAGGTAAATTGTACAATTATGATTTTCATTATGTTAAAATTTAAGTTTTTTTTCACGAGAAGGGTCCAAAAATATTGGGAGTTTTATTGGTGTAGGTAGTAAGATTTTAGTTCACATTTCTGCTCCTGAAAGAATTAGTCCCAACATCAGAATGCAAGACAGTGCTGTTACAAGAGGTACTAAAGAAGCTTGGTGAATTTTTGATACATGATATACGGTATGTGATTTTGGTGAAAACATGATGGCTAAAAATCATGAGCAAATGTACAGCTATCAAGTTTTATTACTGTTATTACTGTAGGAAAAAAACACAGCAGAAGGACTTGAAATAATTCAGAAAGCCTACAAAGAATATAAAACTCATATCTATGAGTGGTTTTTACATCTCAAATGTATATTAATTTAAGATCATCGATCTGGATTTCTACAAATGTTAGAATGGACTAAAACATTGAAAAATATTCACATATGATTGACAGATCAACAATTTAACTTCTTATTTCCCAAAATATTGCTTGTTTCTGTGACTGATTTTTCCATCACAAAATGCCCTTGCCTACACTGTACTCACTGTGCAAGAGTCTTTGATAAAAAATAGAATAACTTTGCCCAATCTTGCGACTTCTTTTGTTTTTCAATAATGAAAACTGACCTTAAGAGAAAACAGTTTGGCACAGTAGAAGAAATATTAAAAAAAAAAAAAAAATGATGCCTTGGAAGTCATTTCAAGATGATTGAGTTTGCAAAATTAAAAATAAATACATCATGGTTTAAAAGAAATAATAATTTTTGTTACTTTTGGGTGCCCTCTCTTATATAGTAGAAGATTTAAGAAAAAATCATAAACTTATATTGGATAACAAAAATATTAATATGTAGTATAATAGTGTTATTAGGTGGCAACACAATGTATCCTAATAATATTTAATTAGCAGTTTCTAAAGAACAGATGCATACTTTCACAACTCTGTTTAAAAGTAATTACTTAAATCTTTTTTTCTTTTTTTTTTGTCTTCAGTCATCATTTGACTGGTTTGATGCAGCTCTCCAAGATTCCCTATCTAGTGCTAGTTGTTTCATTTCGGTATACCCCCTACATCCTACACCCCTAACAATTTGCTTTACATATTCCAAACGTTGCCTGCCTACACAATTTTTTCCTTCTACCTGTCCCTCCAACATTAAAGCGACTATTCCAGGATGCCTTAATATGTCTGATGATGCTATATAAGTCTGTCTCTTCTTTTAACTATATTTTTTCAAATGCTTCTTTCTTTATCTATTTGCCGCAAAACCTCTTCGTTTGTCACTTTATCCACCTGTCTGATTTTTAACATTCTCCTATAGCAGCACCGTATTTCAAAAGCTTCTAATCTTTTCTTCTAAGATACTCCGATCACACACACACACAAACAAGTACATTACTGAGAAAAAAATGGTCATATTCTTTTTAGTCTAAATAAAACATTTTACATCATATAAACGTCGTTCAAATTGTGTAATAAAACTGATTCCTTTGTGAATATAAAACAAAATAACCAACTTAGATGCCATATAAAATGATTTTGTAACAGCGTTTTAAAACCGACGCCGTACATAACCAGTTCCAAAGCTACATGATCTGAAAAAGTTAGTCGACCAGTTGTGCATAACACAACTCATATTATAAATTCTCACATGGCTACTTAAAATATATTAGCAAACACTGATCTGGTGCAGATCATAACAGAACAGTGTAGAAGTTAAAGGTGACATGAATAATGACAGCATAGTTGACTTTATTATGATATCTAGTTTAACCTATTTTATGCATGATTGTTTCAATTTCCAGAAAGTATGTCTGTAAATCTTCAAAACTACTAGATGAAATTTAGATACTGTAGTAGTATGTATACATTTGTGCATGTGAAAATTTGATGAAGATTGGTCGAGTCATGTGTGAGTTACACTCAATTCAAGGTTGAAAAAAATTTGAGGTTATGTTGGTTGTGTAGTAGTGTATTTTTCATACGTGCTTATGCAGAGCATCACGTTGGTGAACAAGTTGAAACTTGATGCTTGTGTGCAGAGTGTACCAATTAATCAAACTTATGTAGTAGTACATTGTACTATGAAAATCATTGCATTTCTGACTGCGAATAGTGAGGGCATTGAAAACGAAAAGTCAAAAAATTAATTAATAGTTGATCAAGAGCTCTTGTGGTGAACTGTGTAAGAGCTTTTGTATATTATCATTTGTTTTATTTTTCTCTTTTAATAACATTTCTGTTAGCTTACTCTCTCTCTCTATTGGTGTCAGTGGAATAATTTGGTATTATAATTTTTTTTTTATGATAAAATTTTTATTTGCTATGTATTTTAAAAACTTTTTTTTATGTAACAAAAAAATCTTACACGGTTATATTTGTTTTGTTTACAGGTTAAACGTAAGTTCTCTTCATTTTTTAAAAGTTTAGTTATAGAACTGGATAAAGACTTATATGGCCCTGATAATCATCTTGTAGAATGGCATCGTACACCAACAACACAAGAAACAGATGGATTTCAGGTATTTATGATTTTAAAAAAATTAATTTATTATTTTTTACATTCCCGAATTTAATTCTATTGTTGCTGCAGAAACATATCTCTAAATGGAAAGTACAGTAATGAACCACAATGTTGGTTGCTGTGGCTTTTTCAAATGTTGATTATTCAAGATCCCCCTTAATCCAAAAAAATAATGAAGTTATGAGAATTTATAAATTTCTATAACTGTACGTATTGGCTTGTATTTTGATTAATATTTTTGGACTGGTTCAATATAAATGCTTTGAGTTTATTTAATGAATGATTATTCTGTGTCCTTCAGTGTTAGAGTGAGGCGTGGGGATCGTGCTTCTGCGAAACGGTTAAATAGTTAAGAGGGCTACAAAATAGAGTAGACGAGCAAAAATATGTTGGAAGAAGCCTATAGTGAAGTTAATAGCAAAGTTGAATTAAAACAATGATAGAAATGTTTACCGAGGCATTTGCATCTATGGCATCCTCATGGAGACCAAACTGATGACTAATATGTAATCAAATTTATACGATCAATAAGACAATCTTTGGTAAAGCCCATCAGGGCTAAGAACAGAGAGGTAGTGTGGCGACCAGAATTGTCACAAGGTGGGATCTTCCCTTACAGAGGTTGACATTAAATTTTGGACAATTTACATTCTTCATTTTCTTTCTTTCTTATTTTTGAACTTTCTATTACTAGAAGTTTCTCTACCCATTACAATAGTTATTTCATTCTCAAATTGCTTCTGTGTACATGTTGAAAAGCACTGGTGCTAGACAACATCCTTGAGCGCTATTGTGAATCAGCGTTTTCTATTGTTATTACTTCTACCAGGCTGTTGTACAGGTTAAAAATTACTCCTATTTTGCTATATTTAAGTCTGAATTTTCTTAAAAGTGTTTGTACAAAACATTTTTTATTCAAGAGAAATGTAAAGGAATAGAAATTATGAGAACATATGTCTTATCAGCTTGATGAAAGGTTTGAGGTGTATGATGGTTAGAAAGAAAACATAAGTTGAATGCAGTACGAGGTGCTACCCAAAAGTTCATGGAATTTTACCATAAAAATAAAATAGCTTACCATAACTTATAATTTTCACTGTCTCCGTCAAGGTAATCTCCTTGGGTATTGATACAGTGATCCCAGCGTTTTTCCCGTGACTCTGTGCATCCCTGGAAGTCTGCAGGTGTAAGTGTTTGAAGCACATTCTGCATTTCTTCCTGAATCTCCTTAGTTGTGTTAAAACGACGGCCTTTCAATTTTATTTTCGGAAAGAGAAAAAAGTCGCACGAGGAAGGTCAGGCGAATAGGGTGGATGGGGAATTTTTTGGTTGATTTTTTCAATTCACTACAGACAGCTACACGATTTTGTTTCTGGTCGCTGTTCAACAGTCTCGATATGAATTTTGCAGCAATGCGTCTCATGTTCAAATTGTCCGATAAGATGCATTGCACGGACCCATATGTCATTTGTACGATTGCACAAACATCATGGATTGTTTGTCTGCAATCTGCAACAATAGCCTCTCACACTTTTGCGATGTTTTCCGGTGTTGCCCTTGTTGTTGGTCTTCCTGAACGCTGATCGTCATCGACTGTCGTTCGTCCACCTTTGAATCGTTTGTACCGCAAAAATGTTTTACTCTTTCTCATAGCATTGTCACCAAATGCTTCCACAAGCATGCGATGGGTTTCTGCTCTGTTTTTTTTTAAGCACAAAGCAAAATTTGATGCAGGTTCTTTGCTGTTTAAAATCTGCCATTTAGAATTTCGCTGAAGCAGTAAAACACAAATTTACACAACCGCACAAAAGGCAACAATGCAGCCTCTCACTGTCACAGCTGTTGGAACACTGACTCACAACGAGTACTGTTAGCCACATCTAGCGGCAGCAGGTCGTACCAGCAATGGTTCGCGCACGAAATACAAATTTCCTGAACTTTTGGGTAGCACCTCATATATGTATGTATTCTGAAAAGTTTATATCTGTGAATGTGGGTGTACCTGCACATTTGCATGTATACATTACATATAACCCTATGTTCCCGTATTATAAAAAGAGTTTAATTTTTACGTATAATTTTTTTTTTTTAGGTTAAAAGGCCTGGCGATAAAAATGTGCGATGTACAATATTATTGTTACTGGATTATCAACCACTACAGTTTAAACTTGATCCTAGATTAGCTCGTTTGCTTGGACTTCATACTCAGACGAGACCTATCATTATATCTGCTTTATGGCAGTATATTAAAACTCATAAATTACAGGTAATTTTTTTTTTTTTAAGAATAATTGGAGGACCTGTATTTCTTTGGGTTTTTTATAGTTAATATTATGAATATGAACTTAAATCAAATCATTATTTTTAATTTTACAATTAATTGTGTATTTTTGATGCTGGTCTGATTAAGGTTCTACCATGCTTTTTCTTAATTCGTAGAATAATCTGTTTACCCGTTCCTGATAATGATTTGTATAATGTATTACTATATGCCATTCATAATAAAAGATTATTTATTTACTTATCCACAATTTTGGCTTGTTTTCTGATTATATTTTACCAAAAGCTTTCTCAAAATATTCAGCATACAAGTTTTCCATGCTTTTTTCATTACCTCAAATAAAAATTAGGTAAAAGAGTTTTACAATTTCTCTTAGAAAGTTTGTTCTAAAAGTTCCAAAACTTTCTTTTATAATTTTTTTTATTCCCTGCATACCTACAGCTGAATGAACCTTTTCTACTTTGAAGTTCATCCTTCCTGAGGTGGCAACAACTGATCTGACTTTTGGCAGATCAATTGTTGCTATTTTTGGAAGCAATCCAGGTAAGTATCTTTTCAGGTTTCTGCACAGGTCGATCTGTAAATTTCCATTAAAGTCTTCAATTGTTTCATATAATACTTTCAAAGAAGTTTTCAGTTTGGGAAATAAAAATTTATAATCTTTTCGTATTGCCCTAACATGATGCTATTGATATTTTATGAATTATTAAATGCGATTGATTCTCTAGTCTTATAAACATGAGCAGTGTTAGTGTTGTCATGCGGTGTTAAAGAGCATTCCTGATCACAGGTTGACTGATTATCATTCATAAATTGCAGAAACTACTTGTTACAATGCATACACCTAATGAACTAGTTACAGTTAACTTGTCTCATTACTTCTCTTTAGTTAATTTATTATTTTTGCTAAATTTAGTTTATTTATTAATTAAATTTATTAATATTAGGTATGATAATAAATATTATACCTATTATTTAACAATTTAAATGATTGTAATTATTTCAATATTCATTTTATATTTTAGTTTTTTATTATTAAAATTATGTCATAATCACTCTTCTGCAGTAAATCAGTTTGCCAGCCATTTTTCCAAAAGTAAAAAAAAAGTACAATGAATGGAGCTTTTAAATGAAAAGCTTACCATTTTAGTTTATAAAATGTGTTTTGATAGATAAAAATAATGATTACTGAGGTATAAAAGATTAAAATATTGATGTGGCTACCATTTTAAAATGTTAAATATATTTACAACATAATTGTTTATTAATCAAAGTTTATGTAAATATATGTATCAAGTATTATTCTACATCCTGGCTTATAAATACACTGATGAAAATGAAGGGGATGTAAATAGTAGGTTATGTAAATAAGTGATGGAAATGTCTGCCAAGGCATTTAGCATCCTGACAGAGGCCAAACTAATGATCTTGTTCTTATCGGTCTAAAAGAAGACCTCCAGTAAAACCCATCAGGGCTAGGAATGGAGGAAGTGATGTGTTGACCAGCATCATCACAAGGCGGGCATAAGAGATATCTTCTGTGGGTTCAGGATGATCCTCAAGTTTGATCTAGAAATATACATTTTTCCTTTAAAAAAAACTTTAAATAATGGACAGAAGGAAATGAAGAAGTCGTCATTTTTTCATTAGAAACTTTTTTTCAAACAATTCTTTTTCATGATATCACACACCATATCATCATTGCCCATATTTTGTGGGTGCAATGATATGTGTGGAGATTTTCAGAACTTCAAATCCTATTGTTATGACCATTTATGTAGCCTCCCAAAAGAAATCATATTTTGTCAGAGGTGTGGTTTAAAAGAGTTCATAATATGAATCACTTCATGTACAAATCGATAAACCTGATGACAGTATTCTAGTCATTTTTCTTTACTGGAATCATCAATTCATTGAGTTAGATATAGTCGAAGGTTTGACTGTTTTATTGCCCAAAGAACGATTGATTTGTTACATTAATTTCAGTTGGTTTTTTTTTTTGTGGGAATAACTTATTTCTTCAATTAATTATTTTCTTCATTCAACATGTCCTCAATATTTTGTGTTCTGTTGCTTAACAGAACCTTTCTTTGTGAATTTAGTCACTGACCTGAATACTGATATCTTATTAAGAAGTGTTTATCTCAGTACTTAAGGAAAAGCAATTTTTGCACTGAAGTCACTGATCATGTATTACAGTTCAACTGTAATAAACACTTGTTCTTGTGTTGAAAACTTCATTCTGTTAACTATGTACTGAGTGTTCAGATTGCTTTTTTATGGCTACACCAGCAGGCACTGAAATTAGTCTATTGCCCTGGCATGGATTGTCAGATTGAATGAATCCATTCCAATGAAATTTGGGGAAGTAGGACAGTCAATTTAATCTGTATAGAAAGCTGGGTTATATATATATAAATATTTATTTATTTAAGAAAGACAGGTATACAGCAACTAATTAATGCACAATTATTTTTTTTATTATTTGCAGGATGCTCATGAAAGAGAGTTTATAAATTGTGACAAATATTTGGAACAGATATTTGCATGTACACGAATGAAGTTTGCAGAAATACCGACACGACTGAATCCTTTGTTACATCCACCTGACCCGATTGTCATCAATCATATTATTAGGTAAAGTATTCATTAATTATAAGTTAATTATGAACAATCATTTTTTAAATAATTAAATAGATACACAGGAAAACCCAACCAAGATAACAAATTTAGAAGGTTTTTGCTAATAAAAACTAATGTTTTAATGTAATTTTTTATTTTTATCATCATATAAATTATTGTTTGTTGAATTGCGTGAGGTAGCTTTAAAAATATCCTGAAATATATTTTCTTAAAAAATAATAAATAAAAACAGTGTAAATTAAAAACTTTTAAGTTATATATTCTTCGTCATTTTTTTTTTTTTTTTGTTAGTGTTCAGAGATTTTTTAGAAACACTCCTGGAAGCTGTTAGAAAATATGTTCAACTAGGAATCCATTCTTAGAAAACGTTTTCAACTATTTAGCATATCAGTGTCTTTGCTTTATTTTTTTTAAATTGATTTCAAGTGAGGAAGCACTTCTCAAGGTATACATGATTACTCTTTAATTAAGCAGACTGCAAAAACGAGATTATTTACATTTGTAAATAATCTCGCTTTTCAGAGAGGAAATTATTATTTGCCGTTTGCGAATAGGACAATTAAACTTACTCATGGACACCTCATGAATCAGACTGATGCACCTGTTTGTGTTCACTATGACAGCCAATTAACTGTATACCACATTCTTGTGGGCTGTGTCTGTTACATGGCATTATGTTGGAAATTTAAATTAGGGACTAACATCTGAAATATTCTAGTAAACAATTTGACATTGTTATCGAATTTCTTGTTGTTTCTCAAGGCTGTGCATTCTGTATTAGAATATTTAATAATTATTATTAATGTAATATGTTTTTAAGTGTTTTATTTTGTGTTTCAGATTTTTATTATATTGCCTGTGTAATATTGGGTGTTTTGATTGTTAATTTTGTTTTTTTACTTTATTTTTTAAGTTTGTTTAATGTTTTTTATTTTCATAATTTTTTTTTTAAGTAGTTTATTTTAAAAAAGCATTGCATCTTGAAAAAAGATGTTCAGTGATTTTGATTTGCAATAATGTCATATTTATGTTACACCAGTGGTTGCTTGCATGGATTCTGGATTTCCACCGAGGATTTTTTTTCAAAAGAAACAGATACATTTTTGTTTAAAATTCGACCACAATTTAAAAGGTGATGTTTTAATGTACATATTGGTAAATCGTTTTATTTACTTTGGCAAGAATCTTGATCTTGTGAAATTGTTTCCAATTAATCCTAAACATGTTTATACAATGCAGATTTGTTCCCAGCTTAATGCTGAGAATGTTCGTACAATGCAGATTTTATTGACCAGTGATGTTTAGCAGCATTTCATGGACAATGGGCATGAAAAAATTGTTTGAGTACTTCTTTGTAAACTACATCAGTAATTAATTTTTCCTTCAGGAACAAGAATGACCAGAGAGCTAGGTGAGGATGCTTTGGAACAGGCCTCTTAGAACTGTCCATGAGAAAAGCAACCTTCCCAATTTCCATCGGCTTCAGAGTGTGCCCCTAGGATTTGATTGTAGTTACGATAAAAGACAGCTTTAGAAAAAACTGAACTGAAAAGATATTCTGATAGTATAAGAGGTGTTTGTGGAATAAACACTGACTCCCTATGTCGTAATCTGTTGATCACTGTAGCCTCAGTCATATTTCTCTAGAGGACTTTTACTTGCAATCTGTTTCACAGTTTCTATATTAAATATAGAAATTAAATTTAATATATTAATCAAATCATATAATAATAATAATATCGATTTAAAGCAAAGAAATTTTAATCATATACAAAATTAAATTTACTACAAATTGGCGAATGTAATTTGTTTTAGTATATGTACAATTATGATTTCAATATACATTTATGACTTTGAATTCCACTGTGTAATTATACAGACATTGAAAACATTATCAAACGGATAAACACTGAGTAAATAATAAACTAAAACTTACATGCATTTAAAAATAACTAGAACAACAAAGGAGCAATATTTCTCATTGAATTAGAATGGTAAAACAATGAAGAAAGCGGACAGGAGCTATCTTCCAGAATAGTATCATTGTTCATGCATATTTTGAAATTTAGAATTTTCAAATAAAATTATGGTTCATCTCTTCCTTGCTTCTCCCAAGTTTGATTACTGATGAAATTGTTTTTCAAGAAAAGTGTAAATGCCAGCATCTCAGCCTCTTACAGTTTCATGAAAAATTGTGCACCCCCAAATTGGATTTTTGAAAAATGATGAAGCAGGCAATTTGTTTTTAATGAAGAGTCTAAATACCAATTTTCATGACTTGTAAACCTCTGGTTTCTTAGATAGAGAATTTCATATAAAAATTTGTCTCTTTTCACTGTCATGTTTTCCAAAACCCTTACTACCACCTACCTTACTGTTATAAAAATAACGTAGTCCTGTAAAATTCACCTACCTGGATTAAGCAATTTCAGTTGCATATTGATCAGTTGGTCAGCCAGGACGTGTGTGTGTGTGTGTGTGTGTGTGTGTGTGTGTGTTACACTTATGAGGTATTAAAATATACATATTTTTTTTCTTTTTTTTCTACATAACCAAAAGTTATGCCAAAGTTAACCAAAATTTGTGAGCTGATTCTATAGCTAAAAATAGGGAAAACATTTATATAGACATAGACCTGAAAATGCTTCATTAGTGAGTTAACAGCTAGCGAAAGATATCACCCAGATTTCAGTTTCCCCCCATTGAAATGAAGACTTCGTGAAATTCTAGGAAGGTAAATTAAGGAGTGAATTTAATTGTTTTTGACCTGAAAATATTAAAAAATTGGGTTCCAGAACTGTACCTCTGTTAGTTTTAAAATATCTTTTATGTAAAACACAAAAATTGGGAGTTTCATTTTTATATGTATATATATATATATATATATATATATATATATATATATATATATACAGTTATCGCTGTTGCTGAAAAGATAACAAGAATACAAAAATAGCAGTGCTGTGATATGAATACTGCCAACTTATATAACAATAATTTCCCTGTTTTAGTTTTAACAGTATTGCAAAATTTGTAGAGGACAGTATTTGTAGAGTCAGTTATATGACATTTCTCTAACTGCTGCATTTTCCTATCACATTCTCCTCCAAATGTAGAACGCAAGCAAACTTAGGCTGTTTTGTAGGATTACTACTTTACAAGTATTGTTTCAATCAGAAGGCATTAATTCCAGGAACTTTTTGAATCTATGTCTTATTTAACATCTTGATCTGTTATTGAACAACTTGTGCTATATGTAGCACATTTTAATCGGGTATAATCTTTGTTGGTTTCATCTTACCTTCAAGGCATTAAATACAGGGAATGGTTGAAATGTAACACTTGAACATATGTCGCACAAAACAGTAGATGCTGCCATTTTCTGGTTTTATTTCCCCTGCTACTGATATTTCAAAACTCACTGACCTACACCGTGTCAATTTCTGTCAGTTTCCATTTTTATGGAGGCGAGTACACCTGTTACTTTAACATGTCTAAAACAACATCTAATGATTAATTTTTTAACAGTCGAAAAAGTGTTAGTGACATTCATCGTCATCTAAAAGGTATTTATGGTAAAACTGTTGGTCGAAGTGCTGTGATAAGTGGCCAATAAAATTTTGTTCACCAAACGCTGGTGAAACGAATATCAAGGATGAACTTTGCAATGGTTGACTGTTTTCTATGAACCACCAAAAGGAGATGGACGAATCTATTCAAAATGATCATAGCATCATACAATGAATTGCTACCCTGACAGATATATCGAAAGAACAAGTAAGATGCATTATTGCATGACAAAGCTACCATAAAATTTCTTCACAGAAAACTCACAGAAAAGAACAAAGAACAACATTATCATGATAAGAGAGGTCTTCCTTTTCAGTATAGTGACAGAAGACAAAACTCGGGTTCATTACAACTCAGAAGAAAAACGGCAGAGTGTGGAATACAGACAATCGTTCACCACAATCAGAAAAATGTTTGATGTTACTCCTCCCTGCAAAAACTATATTTTAACAGTGTTCTGGGATTCCAAACACGTGTACGTGATTAACTACTTGGAAGGCAAGTTGACTAAATTCTGTGCATTACGTAGAACATTAAAACACCTTAAGAGATGCCTCTCTTTAAGTTGTGTTTGACAATCCATGGAGCCAATAATTCTACTACACAATAACGCTTGGGGGCACACACATTATTTGCAACTGCTGAGGCTCTTGTGAAGTTGAAATTTGAACTTATTCCACACCCTCCAGATCCAAATCAGATTTGGTGTGCTGTGATTTTCCCTTCGTTTCAAAAATTAAAGAGCGGTATTAAGGGCATTTATTTCACTGAAAATTATGAACCGAAGGATGAAGTGAGGTTATGGATAAAAAAAAAAAAAGGAAAGACTGCCACCATTCTTTATTCACTGAATGAGAAAACTGTTAGAAATCTGTAGCTATAATTGGTGACTACATGAAAAATTAAATGTTAATAATTTAATGCCATATTTGTTTCATTTACGAGTTATTAATGACTGCATCATTTCAGCCACCTTTGTATCAGCTGGTTTTAGACTATTAGATAATTTTATTTGTATATTCTGATGTAATATTATTTATCTTTACGTAAGCCTGCATTTTCTAAATTTGATTTATTGTATGATTCTGTGATTGGAAGTAATTTAGCGTTTTATTTTTTAGTGTTGAAGGTACAGAACAGAAGCAGACTGCTTGTTATGACATTGATGTTGAAGTAGACGACACATTAAAAACTCAAATGAATAATTTTCTGCTCTCTACTGCTAGTCAACAAGAAATTCAGGTACTATATTAAAGATGTATTTTTATTTTATTTGTTGATTTTTAATGTTTTCCTGTATTATCATAATATTTAATCAATATGATTGTTGATTTTGAGTCTTATTAATCCTTCATCATAATCTGATGTTCTTGTATGTGATGTAATGGCTATATCGTGGTGTTTGATATATGAGGTATCTTCTTTATTAATGGTTCAAATGCTAGACTATTTTTTTTTTTTTTTTGTTTTTGATTGGTAAATCAATCCTTTTATATGTATCCGAAAAAGAATTCATCAATCTGGTTGATATAATTTACTATTTTGCTATTATCATTTTACAATTCTTATTTATATTTAAATGTACAAAGATTTAGTGTTTTCAGTTACACATCATTACTTCCATGTTTCATTTATTTACATTTAGATTCGGAAAAATCAGATTGGAAATTTTGGGCTTCTACGTGAGCACAACTTCTAATAATTTAAGCATACTAATACACCTTCATAGAGCACACTTTGTAAAAATAAAGGAAATTCATTTCATAGTGATGAAATTGTAAACCAAATCGTGGACCTTTCCAGTAACTCTCTGCCCCACGTTATCAGTAATGACAGATGATTACCCACTTCGTCCACATCATGTACATTTGTTCAGCCCTCTTTAAATGTCCTAACCTATTTTCTCACTGTTCCATTGAATATAGCATTATCCCCATATACTTTAATCTGTCAAATTTTGTATCTCTTGCATTTAAAAAACAGATTACACCACTTATTTTACAATCAATGGCACTATCTGTAGTCATAGGCATTTTAGACACACAGGAAACAGTAAGCAAAAACTAACAATCATGTAATGGTGTCTACAGTAAACTAATAGATGTAGTTACTCAGTGTATTTGTGTGAAATGTGACATATATAAACAATACATACTTAAAAAAATATACGTTGCAAATTAAGTGGCAAATCTTCGTTTTCAGGCTGTGGGTGAATTAGCATAACTTGTCACTCATTTCCACTCTGTTATTATTACCTTTTAGGGTTGTAATTGTATTTAAAAGGTGTGTGCGTAGTGCCCATTTAGAACCTTACAGAATTTAATTTTTGGATTTTATGGATATTAAAAGAAAGAAAGCAAGCAAATTTCAATTTTTTTCATATAATTTGTAATTGGGAATAATAGTAAAGTTGCATTGATTAGAATAGAAGCAAAATTCCAATGTGAAAAAGACAAAATATGGATGTATTCTATTTCCTGTTACTTTTCAAGTTAGATATTGTAAAACCAGTTAAAGATTTGAAGGAAAAACTTGTGAGTAGAATTACTCTGTTCTCAAATAGAATAGAAAGGTGCTGAAGAAGGTTTATGTTATTAATTATTATATATTATTCTTTTTAGTGAAACAAAAAAATGTGTTTGAATAAATACTATGTAGTGTGGATTCTTTGATGAGAGAAAATTAAATCAAAACAAGAGATTATTGTATAGAATTTTGTTGTTTAGTTATTTATGTTGTAAAGAAACTATTAAAATACGGTTACCTCAAGAAAGAAAAGTTTATAAGTGAATAAAAAAAGGTGGTGTTTGAAAAGATGCTACCATCAATGGGTTTACACTGTCTTATGAAAATTCTCTACAAAAAAATTTATTTATTCTAGTCTTGACAAAGCAAACCTAAGGGATCAATTTTAGTGCCTATATACTGTGTAGGCAGAAAACGATTTGGTAGTTTCAAATATCGATTTTGGAAATTTAAAAGAAATTTTTTAAATGTTTAAGTATTTTTATTGTTATAAGGTGTTGTGCGGTAAGAAAACTTAGAAAATAGAAAACTTAAACATAAAAAATAAATAATTTTGATTTAATAATTATTCATTTTAGAACAGTTTTAATTTAGATAGGTTGATAGTTGAATTGATTTGATTTAGATAGTTGAAATTCAAATGAATTAATTTTAATTGAAAAAAGGAACTTTTAGTAAACTCATAGCGCCTGGAGCACCTTAATAAATTTTATTATAATACCCACCTCTGCAGTTAGAGGAAGAGTACAAGGGTTAATACTGTTATGTCTTTATCGTTACTTTTTTATTCATTTCAAGTGGATTTCCTTCATGCTTTTCATTTACCTTACAGTACTCAGTTGATTTCAAACTTATTAACATGTTATATCTCGGTTGCATTCCTCTTTTTTTTAAAAGGATAACTTTTGATTAAAAGTTTGTTTTCAAAAAAAAAAAAAATACTCTGTTCATTTGTTGAAAAATTAAAAAATTGTCAGAAATTAAATAATTGATAACCAAGCAACTGGTAAAAAATATGACATTGATTCGTATATTCGATTGATGAATTGTATATTCTGATTTTGTTGTTATCAGTTTTATTGGGGAAACAAAAACCAATTTATTGGTTGTCATTTCTTTAAAAAAAAATGATAGATTTATGGACCAAAATCTAGAAAATCCCCCAAATTAAAGCAAAATGTGTATTAAAGAGAAAGGAGAAAAGTGTTTTGCTGTTTTTACAGAGATGTGCACTATAAAGTCGAAACAAATAGCTTTAGTAGGAAATATTGAGAATTTTACAGCTAGCAGAGATTGATTTCAAAAATGTATGTGTAGATCTGGTTTGGCTATAAAAAGACCAACCACTGTTTATCAAAGATTGCCAGATGCACTTGAAGAAAAGTTTACAGAATTTCAGCAATATGTTTATTGGCTTGTACAAAAAATTCACTTTTGAAGTATCAAAATAGGTAACACTGATCATAAGCTTGAACACTTTGAAATATCACAGAATTCAATGTTTGATTGGTGAAAGAAGTGAGCCTGTTTGTTCTGATGGTTGTGAAAAAGGTGTGTTATGCTTGCCATTTTAGCAAATGGAACAAAACTTCCACCTTTTCTGTTTTCAAGTGAAAGACTTTTCCCAAAGAAAATCTCCCAACGGGGATAATTGTTCAGTGTAATTAAAGCGGATGAATGGTTGAAATTGATGGTTTCATCGACCCAAAAGCTTGCGAAGATAAAATCTATGCTTGTTCTTCATAGCTAACATTTAATTAAATAGTGAAAAATTCATTATTGAAAAGTTATTCTGAATTAATAGTTAATCTAGGTAGATTAACTTCTGTTCTTCAACCTTTAAATGTGTGTATTAATAATAAGCCTTTTAAAGACTGATTGAGAGAATTTTATTCTTCTTGGATGGCAAACAATGATCATTCATTTACACTCATTTACAGAGACAAATGAAAGATCATATCTCTGTTTCCTCGGTCTGTGAATGGATATTGAATGCATGGGAAAATATATCTTCAGAGCAACTAAATAAAAGCTTTAAAAGATGTTCAGTTTGAAATAATATGGACGGAACAGAAAATGATATCTTCTGGGAAAATGAAGAGGACGAAGACTTCGATTATGGATCTGAAAATGAGTACGAAAATGTAGAAGGTGACTAACTGGTTAGCTTAGTCGTAAAAAGTTATTTATCCATTTATAATAATGATATATAAATTTGTAAAAGTGAATGGTGTTTATTTTTTACTAATACCGAATTTTCCATTTATTGAAGAAGTACAACAGTGAATCAAATATAAATAGGATTTTATTTTATTTTTTATTTTTTATTTATTTACTGAAAAATAAAAGGCAAATATAATTTATTTTTCTACATAGTTTCCTGCGTTAGAAATACATTTTTCCCGCAAGTAGGAAGGGTTTTTATCGCAACATCGTAAAACGAAGCTGGTTCCGTCAGAAGCCAGTTGCGCACGAATCCCTCCATGCCCTCATCATCTTCAAATCGTTGCCCTCCAAGAGCTTCTTTAAGCGGCCCAAACAAATGAAAATCGCAGGGCGATAGGTCCAGGCTGTAGGGAGGATGATCAAGTTGAGTCCAGTGCATTTCTTGTAATTTTGAGACCGTTAGAGCTGCAGTGGAGTCTGGTGTTGTCATGGAGGAGGATGGCCTTTTGAATCAGTTTGTCCTGTCTTTTGCGCCGATATGCAGCCCTCACCTTGTTCAACAGTTCACAGTAGTAAGCAGCATTGATTGTACATTGTTCATGTAAAAAATCAATGAGCAAAATGCTTCACCGGTCGAAAATAACGGTTGAAAGAACCTTGCCAGCGACAGTCGAGTCTTTGCTTTCACTGGGGTTGCCTCCCCTTTCCACCGCCACTCCATACTGGTTTGTTTCTACTAGGTAGTGTAGTGGTGGACCCATATTTTGATCTTCTTTCACAAACCTTCCTGTAAGCCTCCAAACGACTCAACTTCTGATCTGCGGTCAAAAGGTGAGGGACCATCAGCCACACACTTTACGGAACTGTAGGTCGTTTGTGATGATCGCTTGGCCGTTCCCGTAACTTATTCCAACCTGTTTTACAATTTCAGATACTTTCACTCGTCGATCGTCTTCAAGAATGTCTCAAACCGTGTGAATGTTTTCTTCTGTAATGCTGGTCTGAGGATGGCGATCGTGTTTCTAATTTTCCACTTGTTCTCGTCCTTCCTTGAACTCTTATGCCAGGCAAACACATGAATCTTTGACAATGTGTGGTCCCTGAACAGTGCAGTCAATCTTCGGAAAATGTCCGTCGCTTGAACTCCTTCACGAGCAAGAAATTTTATAATTATGTGTTGTACAGCGGAGGGGTGCACCTGTTGCTCTGGCATCGTGAGCATTACTAATAAATTGGTTGGGTAAGTGGAATGATCAGCTCTCCCCACTTCTAATGACCTCACTCAAGCATACCAAGAGTGCGGGCTCAATCCTACCAACCGTAGACACTCAGGAACAAAAATCCTGTTTATATTTTATTTGTCCTCATAATCTAGATGTAAATAGTTACATATTCTAAAAAATAAAATTTTCTTATTAATCTTAAAAGTAGCTTGTTCGGCTTATAATAGATAAACATGGTATATTCCCATCTGTAGTACCCAATCAATATTTTGTCATAAGAAAGGGCCTTATGTTTCCATTGGTATTCACAATAAATTATCAATCGTTTAATAAAATATTTTCCTACCGTTTAATTAAAAATACAATCAAGATTTTCTTTTACAGAAACAATGTTACTCTGTTAATGAATTTTTAAATAATACTAATAAAAAAGTAAAAGAAAATACATGAGTTTTCTTCATCCTATCCAGTTTGTAAAAAAACTTTATCTGATCAAAAACTTTTCCTGTGAATTATTTTTTTATATTTAGTATCTGTATATATTTAATTTAATATTATTATATAGGTTTGTATTTTATAATCAATTGTGTATTTTGTTTGATGTTACTACGATAAAAGAATTTACGTGGTTTTCTTTGATCAATCCTGGCAAACGGTTGGAACTTCCTTTTTTTATCCGTGGAATAATAAACTTATTCATGTTCTAGTAATGTATTATTATGTACTTTTCAGAATAAAAGATTTATTCATAAAAGTAGTACTAGATTCCTCGTTCGTACAAAAGACAATTCGGGTAATGGATGGAAGTACAGAAGATAAAAAAAAGTATAGATGGGAGAACGTTAAACAGATAATTAAAAATCTAGTAACTTGAAATTAAAGTACTAGGAAGTAAGGAACTGCATTAGATCATGGAGCAACCGATCGCCAAAATAAGTTAAGATAATTGTAATTGTTTTTATTATGTAGTTTTATTAATGTATATTTTTCGTTTGTCATTAGAGTCTGGATAATAAAATACACGAAACTGTTGAAACTATCAACCAGTTGAAAACAAATAGAGAATTCTTTTTAAGTTTTGCTAAAGATCCTCAACAGTTTATCAATAAATGGATTATATCACAGACTCGTGACCTTAAGGTATGTAATATTTTATCAGTATTAAAACATTGAATGACTGTTGCTTGTCAGGAACAGTAAGCGTTCCTTTTTTAATTATGTTTAAAATTTTTACTTTCATTTATAATTGAAACAAATTTAGCCATTAATTTGATTTTTACTTTCTGGAAGTACAGCTATACGGATTAAGCTATACGGATTCATTTACTAGGTAAATTTCATTTACCTAGTAAATGAAATTTGTTCATTTAAGTAATGTACATTTGTAGTGGGCTAAAAGTAATTTCTCTTGTGTACTAATTTAAATTCTGTATCAGGTGGGAGATTTTGGTTTTGTAGTTTGTAACAGCCAGCTGATAGAATTATTATTTAATTGTTCAGTTCAATTTTATAGAATCTGGTTACAGTGATGTATTGCTGCAATAAATACAAGGACACACACA
Organism: Lycorma delicatula; assembly: GCF_047948215.1. Lineage (NCBI taxonomy): Eukaryota > Metazoa > Arthropoda > Insecta > Hemiptera > Fulgoridae > Lycorma > Lycorma delicatula. The sequence continues at coordinate 44,602,397 of NC_134467.1, forward strand.
CTTTCCTTGTATTTATTGCAGCAATACATCACTGTAACCAGATTCTATATATATATGTATTGATCAAAAAATTTTTTTTTAAATTTGAATTTTTTTAAGTGTTGTGCCTTAAGGAAATATTTTATAAAAATAGATTTAAATAATCTGCAAAAAAAAATTATTCCAGTGCTCCAAAATAAAAAAAAAATATATTTTTGTCAGATGGATGTTTGTCCATATTTATATGTGTGTATGTATGTTGGCCTGTATTTGGTCTTATTACTCTGGACCCATTGATTGATTTTCTTCAAACTTTGTAGGCAGGTACTACCTTTGCGAGAGAATCGATTAAATTTTTGAAAAAAGGGGTGGGTATGTTTTGGCAAAAATAAAATTTAAAATCTTTATCAGGGTACTTAAGCAAAAAATTTTACTTTCAAAAATTAAAGTTTATTTTTTGACCGTCCCCAAAAAATAACTACACCTTTTTTAGCAATATCTTGCTTCAGAAAAGGAGTTATTGCATCTATATTTTCTTTATTGAGTAGGCCTTCAAACTATTATAAAAAAGTTTTATCTGACGAATCCAATCTGTGGCAAAAAAATATATTTTTAATCTCGCGAGTTAACCGTTTAATTCAAAATGTAAAAATCAGAGCCCTTACTATTTAGTATTTCTGGGAAAAAAATTGGTCGAAAATGGTCACCCTTTTCTTATAAAATTAAGTTTTCTTTGTTGTTGGATACCACAACAGATGACTTTAAATATTGTTTTGAGCAATGAAGTAAAAGATTGGATAAATGTATTATCTATAATGGAGATTATTTTGAATGGGATTGAAATTTTTTTTTTGTAAAAAAATAATTGTGGTTATTTTTAGGTACCCTCCGTATTTTGTTAAATGATCTTTATTTAGTAATTTGAGAAGTTGACTTTTAGCCCATTTGTATTGCATATATTTTTTTAACTCCAAAGTAAAGATGAGTGTTAAAAATCCATTTGTGAATAGAAAATAACTCTATAATGTTTAGGTAAAAGTCAGTTAAAGTATAAAATTACATTTTGTGATATGAAGCATAATTTGTAAGTCCATTAATATTTTAAACATTACATAAAAGGTAATGCCAATTAAAGTTAGCATTACATCCTTTTTCTTTTAAAGTTGTTTTTTTTCCATTAATCTTATACAGATCACAAAGTATAACATTTTGAATATTTGAAAAAAGGTTTTACGTTTCTATATAATATTAATCTATATTATATTGTATTGTTTTTTTCCCAGTATTTAAAAATATGTAGAAATATAGATTTAGGGTATAAAATAAAATAAGTTCATAGAATAAGTGGTTGTTATATTTACTTATTTCTTGTAGCAATTTCTCAATATTTTGAAACTAGTGTTTCATGTAGAGCAATAAGATTTTTTTTGGGTGTCAAATAATTTTTTTATGGTCATTTCTGCACTAAGGCAGGCATTTTGTGTATCAGGGTTTTTTTCAAACATCGAGATTTAAAAATCCCATTTAGTCTAAGAAATGCAAAAAAAATTAAAGAAAATTCCAGATGTATCTATATGTGTTTGCCTATATTTTGATTAATATATCTGGTGAAAACTAACCGTCCCATTTTTTTAATTTTGCCAATAATCTTACATCATCAATGTCCCATAAACAGACTTTTTTTTTAGCAATTTTCAAAGAATTTATGTTGAGGTAGTCCAGATATATTAATCAAAATATAGGCAAACACATATAGATACATCTGGAAATTTCTTTAATTTTTTTTGCATTTCTTAGACTAAATGGGATTTTTAAATCTCGATGTTTGAAAAACTACCTCAACATAAATTCTTTGAAAATTGCTAAAAAAAAAGTCTGTTTATGGGACATTGATGATGTAAGATTATTGGCAAAATTAAAAATATGGGACGGTTAGTTTTCACCATTTTAATTCAGTCAGATTTGGAGACATTATTCCTGAATAGATTTGCATCATACCTTAAAAATCTATTGACCAAAAACATTGAAATTTGACTTATCCCAGTTTTTGCCTGGTTTTTTCATACTGATAAAGTAAACAGTACCCGTCTTTTTTTAAGTAAATCATAATTTTCTTAGCTATGTTGAATAGCTTTGCACTGAATCGTGCTGATTTATTGAAGCCTCAACAAAAGGAAGCTGAAAGAAAACTGTATTTAAAGTGTACATTTTTTTAAACTTTAATTTTTATGACTGAAAATCGTACTATGAATCTAGTATTAATGTAGTCATATGATAGGAACTATTTTTAAAAATTCTGATATGGACATCACATGACATCCTTGTACGCCTATTAAATTACATATACAATTTTTTTGAAAAATGAAAAGTACATGAAATTTTATTTCATTAATAACGTCTAGTATATTTTCATTAGTTTTTTTTATATTGAATTCTTTATCATAAAAAATTTTTACAATCAGAGGTTAATAATTATTAATAAATCAATATATTTAAATTAAAAAAAAAAAAAAAGGTGAAATCTGATTGGAACCGATGTGCCTTCCCCTAAGATCCAAATATTGCAATTTTATTTGGTTGTAACTCTGGAATCAATGAAAGTAATTCCCACATATACATCATTGAAAAGCTCTCATGAGAGCTTTATTACTGCAAGTCCAAAATCTAAATTTTTTTGATTTTGGTCCTTTCTTTTTCCTGTTTAGCCTCTAACTACCGTTTAGATAATACTTCAGAGGATGAATGAGGATGATATGTATGAGTGTGAATGAAGTGTAGTCTTGTACATTCTCAGTTCGACCATACCTGAGATGTGTGGTTAATTGAAACCCAACCACCAAAGAACACCGGTATCCACGATCTAGTATTCAAGTCCGTGTAAAAATATCTGGCTTTACTAGGACTTGAATGCTGGAACTCTCGACTTCCAAATCAGCTGATTTGGGAGAACTCGTTCACCACTAGACCAACCCGGTGGGTTTTTGATTTTGGTCCAGTTGATTGCAATCAAACGGGGGGGGGGGGGGGTGCACAACTAAGATATTACAATTGTTGTTCAAAATTTCAACATCCTACGGCTAATCGTTTTTGAGTTATGCAAGATACATATGTTTGTACATTCAGACATCACACCGATACTAGTCAAAAAATGGATATTTCCGTTGGAATCTGAAAACTGCAATCACAGTTCTTCCTTGTAAAGGAAGTACTGTGATTGGACTGGATCATTGAACCCAGTGTAAAAATGTTTTGAATTTTTTATAATTTCAGATACTTTTTGTTTATTAAGTTGTGGCTGTTATTAAAAATATTATATGATGTAGCTGTCAAGTAAGGAAAGGTCAAATGGAACTAAATTTTTATATTAAAGCAATTAAACTCCAAATACAGTATAATTTTGATTATTAAATAATTTCAATTTTGACTTCACTTAATTGAAGAAGTCATTTAGTTGGTAACCAAAGTTTTTTAGTCAAAATTTTGATTTTTTCCCTCAGTTGTAATTTTAGTTGTGCATATTTTATAATTTTAAAATGCCATTGATCAAGGTGATTCAGTCAGACAGATTTTTTTATTGAACATTTTGATTTTTTTTTTTTCCAAATCTGGTTCCTGTATTCAATTAGCCAAACCAATAAAAACACTAATTTTACTAGTAATAATAATGATTATAACTATTAATAATATGTATTTAACAATAGTAGATTATTATTTCATCAATTTTATTTAATTAAGTTATTAATTTCATCACACTAAATATTATTTGAGTTTCCAATGCATGCAAGTCAATTATTAAAAATTTTTATTTTAAATTAAATAAGTTTTACTTAATTTTATTGTATTCATTTTAAAATCTTTTAAACGTAAGGGTTAGCGACAGGAAAATTTTGCAATATACTTTGCCAGATTTATGTACTGTCTCTATTTAACTTTCTCCAATTTCCTTCATGCCTGCATTTCAAATGTCCCTAGCCTTTATTTTTTTTATGTTTCCTGTTTTCTTTTTTCTCCTAAAAAAATTAATTTCTCTCCTTCTACACATTTATTTATACAAAAGTAAATTGGGATTTCCAGTCAAGAAAATGTTGCATGTATTGTATGGTTTTCCTCGTTCTCTTTTTTTTTTAAATAAAAAAAAAGAGAATTTTCTATTTAGGAATTTTTTTTGTTATTAAATCTTATTTATGTTTTATTTAGACTATGACTGATGTTGTTGGCAATCCAGAAGAAGAACGAAGATCTGAATTTTACTTTCAACCGTGGGCACAAGAAGCTGTTTGTCGTTATTTCTATACAAAAGTACAACAGAAACGAGCGGAATTAGAACAAGCTCTAGGTATACGAAACACTTAATTCTACTGGATTTTATTCTATAATTTTTTTTTTTTATTTATATACAATATATTTATAAAATAATTTTTAATGATTATTACAAATATAATAAATGATAATTTTTTTTATTTTCGATTGTATAAGATTTAATCTATAATTATGTATTAAATGTGATGCTCTTTTTTTAAATCTATTTTGTTTTTTATTATAAATTAACCTTATTTACTTGACCACTGATATTTTTAACCCAAACATACAGAAGCCGCCATGGAGCCACGAGCTTGGATGATCAGCCTGCATGTCACTGCTGTACTACTGTTCCCTGAAACATTGGCGCACCATGATTAGTCATCTCATGATGCATGATAGATACGTTGAATAGTAATCATCGCCACTCCAAGCTTGCCGTTACTTGGCGGTGACTGTACATCCTTCTTTCCTTATTTTTCCCTTGTATTGTACAAGACGTATTTTTATTAAAGTAAGGTCCGTTTTAAAATAAAAATAGAACTGAAAAATATGAACAAACTTTATTATTTACTCATAAAAATTATACTTATTTACTTCTTGTTTACGTAGCTGTCTGTAAATTCAATACATTTTTATACCGGTTTACTAGTTTCTTCATTCCCTGTTCAAGAAATTCTACTCTCATTGACTTAAACCACACGGTAATCCCGTTTTTCAATTCGTCATGATAAATACAAGTCGCTGTACATTTATTTACCTTTTAAGGTAAAAAAGAAGAAAATAAATGTCAGGGTTACAGGGCAGACAATTTTCCAATGAAATTTTTTCATACCCAAATTCCCTTGATGGGCATTGTTATGCAAAAACAAAATCCCATAGGATTTAGTCTACTGTGTCATTTCTTTTTTTATAGTTCTTCTAAGAGTTTTTTAACATATAACAATATGCATCGGCATTCACAGTAGTTCTGCGATCAATGTATTCGATAAACAATACAGTCCCAATATAAAACATTTCTTTTGTCCCAAATAACAAAAGCTCTTTTACTGAATCTTTTCGTTTAAACTTTTTCAAATCGGGAATCATTATCGCTTTATCTTGACGTTTGAATAAGAAATCCCGGTTTCATCAACATAATGTAATCAATTTTTCAATTAAATCTATTATCACAGATGGTCCACATTTTTCATCTGAACATTCATTTGTCTGTCTCAAAATGAATGGCACATTGTCTTATTTTAGAATGATTCATAATATTTGATCATAAACATTAAAAGTTTATCTGTGAATTTCAGCTGCAGAATTCTTTGCCGATATAAAAGATTTTTTTTTTACTCTTCATAATTTGCACTTGGCAGGATCACAAATCATAGCAGTTAATAACAAAATAATCAAACTATTGTTAACAGCTACTATTATTGATTGAAATAACTGAGCTACGTAAGCGCCATCTGTTTAATCACATTTAAGTAGCTTATTTTAAAAACGCAACTGGTATTAATTTTTTATTTATAGTTGTTGCCTGATTTTCACTCAGTGATTTATTAAAAGTAAGAGATAAGAGAGAAATGTTTATTCCTATTTATTTGCATGTCCCTACTTTACTATTTCAATATATTTATTTTACTTGTTTTATCTCTTGTTATCCAAAACTTGACCTTTCCTTACAGTCAAGTGTTGTTGCGTATGAACATGGCTTTATCATTTTATTTAAATATTTTATATTGCAATGCAGCATACAAGGTGTATTATTTTTTTAAAAAAAGTTGAACTTGCATAATAAATCTTTCTTAATGTACTTACAACTATTTGTACGTTTTTCCTTTACTGATAATACACTGCTCCTAACATTTCCATCTTTGGAGCATTTCTTTGAACATGTTTTTGGGGACGGTGCACAGCAGTTATATTTCATTTCCCTCAGTCTTACGTATGGTTTGAAAACAACATACTTTAATGTTACTTTTCAATTTGGAAACAATAAAATGTCAACTGCGGCCAAGTCTAAAAAATAGGTTATGTGAGGCATAACAGTTGTCTTGTGTTTTGTCAGGTCATTGACACAATGCAACATCCAACTCTGATTTTCCTATAGCTAGGCCTCCTTTGTACATCATTTTTTAAACACAGTAAAATTTTGATATAAAACTCTGTGTTTATTGTATGACTACATGGAACAAATTCATAACAGACCAAGCCTTTCCATTCAAAAAAAAAAAAAAATCACTCGCCTACCTTCATATTTGACTGACTGTTTTTTTGTCAGGAATCCTTTCCTCTACCACTATGGTGATTGCATTTTGGTTTCCACATCAAAGCCAAAAACCAAAATGTCATCTATTATAATATTTTTCAACAAAATTTTCATCAGTATGATCAAAAAAGCCTTGACTGATAAAAACAGATTTCCGTTTGTAATCATCTGTCGGCAATTATTCCACTAAAATTGTGTGGCATGATCATTTGCTGATGCCTAGTTCCTAAACAACCTCTCTGTAGTTAAAGGGTGATCTTACTGAATTACAGCATGAACTGTATCAATGTCAACATGAGACTTCATTTATATCTAAAATCTTCATTGGTTGATGTATTGCCTGCTTCATAAAGCATTTAAAATGTTTTTTATCAAATAGGAAGCAAAATGTAACTCTTGAACACGTTGCTTTTCAACAGCTTTTATTTTCACTTAGTTAAGAATGCGTATGTTTACTCCAATAATTATAGCTCAAAAGGTAGTATAACACATCAATTGGCATTATGTTTCCAAAAGTTCCACTTCGTAAAACACTCTGTACTAGTTGGTGTGCTATTATTAAAGTTGGGTATTTTTTCATTACCCCATGTATTTTAACATGAATTTATTCTTCCCGTAGAGAATTTAACGTTTTCAAAAAATCAATTTTTTTCTTGATTTGCTTTATAAATATTTTTTAAAAGTAATACAGCACATTCTGAAATTCTCTATGTATTGTTTTTCAGGTATACAAAATATATATGTAAATTTAACCAATAACTATCAGTTCCACAACTTTTAATCTTCACAAACTTATTTTATCATAAAATGCCAAAGGTATCTGATATATATTATTTATAATGGAAGTTTTAATTCATTTGATAAATGGGCTGTATTTTATGAAAAGATTATTTATTAATAATGTTCATTTTTTTGTAATTCTGTAATCAATTTTATTGGTTAATTGACAGAAATGAATATCAATTACCAGGTTGATTACAAAAAAAATTATGTTGTACCATTACGACTTTCATGATAGTGAAATTCTTGTGTATTCCTCAAAGGGTTTTTATCTCTTAATACCGTTGAATTACACACTACTTCAATAGGGATAGATGAATGAAAGCTATTATAACTGACCAAGCACACTCAAACAAATTGTCAGATACAAAATAAACAGAATCTTTTCCAATACTGAACATCAGTAAAATGAGATTATTTCCAACATCGTTTATTAAATTTTTTTTAGGGCTATTAGCTTCAAGGACCATGTTTAATCTCATACAATTAGTATGTGTCCTTACACTATTTCAACAGAAAAACTAATTGTAAACCACCTACCAAGTTAGCCACTTTTTTTCAGTCTCTTACAAACAAACAGGAGTAATATTGTTCCACCATGAGAAAATTCTATTAATCTTTAATTTATAATAAACATAATTAATTGTTCTTTAAAGTGAACTTCCCAACGTTTTCAGGACAAGACTTATTTTTTATCTCTATATTTTTATTGAACATTTCTGTAATCACATTTTTGTGTAGAGTTATTATTTTATAATTTTACGTTGATGTATATTTGATATAATTAAATTGTCAAATAAATTATCAGCATTTTCATAGGAATAAAACTTTTTAATATTATAGAAAAAAAGGAAATTAATAATTTTTTTTTAAAATTCCAATGAAGATTACTTTAGAAGAAAAAAATGAAGTTTAGAAACTATATAAAGTATCATTGTAAATAAATAATCGCATACAACTGTAAATAAAAAATACTTAAAAAAAAAACAAGAACCAGTGGCTGCCTTATTGTGAAAGACTGTAACAGATAAAATCAACAAAAATGAGATTTTTTCTGTAATCGTGAAACCATGATTTATCATTTTATCTAATTTTTAATACAATCTGATGGTAAATAATTTAACTGATAAAATTTCACAGTTACGTTATGACTAGATCCGTTTTAAGTTTGAATCGAGGTTTTGATTGCCATTAAACTTTCTCATTCATAAATGGCTGAAGTTATCAGCTACTAATATTGTCATCCCATCTACCCAAAACTACAGCTAACATTTTGAGAGAGAACTACATAATAAGGTTTTACAAACTGAAAGTGTTTTGATTTTACATTTTTGAAATATGGATTCAGATAATAATATTTCTGAAGATATGTTTGAAAATCATTCAGATACTGATTCCAATATTATATTCAAGGAACAGATCAGATTCTGGAAATTTGGAATTTCAGCATTTTGTATTAGGTAAGACATTTTATAAATGATCAAGTTTACTTAGAATTAAGACATTTTAGAATTATTTTAAGTTCAATCCTAACATTTACTTTAAGATAGCGTACCGTAATATCTATGGAGAAGTTATTTATTTTACAAAAACTTACTAAATACAAATCGATTTAAGGCTGGAACCAAACAGCAAAAAGAACAGTTTTAGTTGTGTGCATGGTTGTAGATTGATTCTCTCTCATTTTGCCTATAGCAAAGATATTAAATCCTGAACAGAATGCTGGATCCCCAGCCATATTGGAATTTAAGGCGATGAGCACGCTGATAGTGCGGCAAAAGAGGCTTGTTTGTTTGTTTTCTGAGGAGGGTGGTTTGTGACAATAGAAAATGAATGGAATGCTACCATCACCCGATAAACTTTATCCAATTAGGAACACTGTGGAGTTCTTCATTCAGGAATAACCATCGAGAGAAAGTTATTATTTGCTGTTTGCAAATAGGGCATACAAGACTCACTCATGACCCAGACCGATTCACCTATTTGTGTTCATTGCGACTGCCAGCTAACGGTACACCACATCCTTGTAGAGTATCTGTTATCGGCATGGCATTGGAAATTTAAATTAAGAACTAACATCTGAAATATTTTAGGTAATATTTGGCAATATTATCAAATTATTTACTATTTCTTTAGGCTGTGCATCTGTATTCTAATATCTGATTATTATATAATGTATTTCATCTATTTATGCCATTTGGCCTATGCCAGATGGTAATTTATTTATTTTAAACTGTATTTCATTGTGTTTTTATTTTGCCTTTAGCATGCGGTACAGGCACTTTACCTCAATGCTGTAATGTATTCATAATAATATTGCGAGTTTTTATTTGTTTTACGTTACTGTTTAATTTTTAAATTTAGTGTTGTTAAATTGCATTCTATAATATTATCTGGGCGCTTATAACACTTTATTGTGCACCCAGGAAAATAAAACTGAACAGAAAGCCTTCTGTGTTCACTTTACTTAATATGAATCTGTAGTTACAGTTCGATGTGCATTCTGTAGAAAGCCAAATTGTTATTTTTCTAGTTGACAATGGTATAATTAGTTTGAAACAAGCCGAATGTCTGTAACAAGAAGAGTACAAGATAGTCAAGGATGCTCTAAGAGAATGTTGAATATGAATGAAATAATAATCCTGGTGATGACAATGTGGAATGTTTTAAGGAAACACACATGTATCCACACTACTTATAGTTGTTACAGGCTTTGAAGCCTGCCGACTCAAATTGTTGCATAATTAAGATTATTACTTTCTTGATTGTATTGTGTTTAGTGATGAATTAACATTTTATCTTCGTGAACATATATAATGTTCGTATCCAGAGAAGGTCAGAAAATCCCCATGACGCTTACAATGTGAAAAGGAATCCCAATGATTAAATGTTTTCCGTGCGATATCTCGACAGCAAGTTTACAGGCTGTTCTATGCTCAACTGTAACATGGACAAGATTGTGCACTTCCTTGCTGGCATAACTCTATGGGATCGGTTGAATGACATTTTACCTCCTGCTGGAGGCATGGCATTTTAACTGCTGGATCGATCAGGGATGTACCTGCTGACAGCTTATTTTCAGGTGGCTTCCAAGGTCATCTAATCTGACTCCTTGTGATTTTTTCCTTCAGGATTTTATGTGCATGCCTCTGCTACCTACTGATGAACCTGATTTGAGACAGGATTAGGAGCAGCTGTTGCTTCCATAACTGCAGATATGCCGGTTAAAATATGGGATGAACTCTCCTATCGGTTGGATGTATGGCGCATGATGAAAGGTGTTCACATTGAACATTTGTAAGGTAGACCTGTAAGAGTTGCTGTTTAATTTTATTTGTGATTCATTAATGTAAGTAAAAGATTAAAAGATATTACGTAGTTTTAAAATCCCAATTTTTTTTTTTAGCATCTGTATAACTATTTTTCTTATTCAGGTAAAATTTGCACAACAGAAGGACTATGAAAATAACGTAAAACAATGAGATCTAAGATTCAGAATAGTGGATACTTATAGGTATAAATGTATTTTTAAGATAAAAGTTATATGGATAACAATTTCGCTATAGATGATGTTAAATATTTAACTTCTGACAGGACAAGTTAATAAACATCATTTTTCTCTGTTCTAAAATAATGATTGTAGTATATACTATCAATAAAAAATTCATAGGCTGTCTTTACTTCTGCCGCTCTGGTATGTGTGCTGTTTAAATAATTAATAACATCATGTGGGCTATACAATTTATCAAAACATTGAATGTGATCTTGTAGACTAGTTTCTGTATTCACAAATTGTGTGGCATTTCAGCCTTAACATATTCTTTATTTTGATTTCAGAAATAATGAAGTGAAAGAAAGGATAATTGATAAACGAAGAAAAGTTCTTGCAAAACCATTTACACAGAAATCATATATATGGGAAAATAAACACTTGACTGATAATTAATCGTACATCAATTGTCGAGTGTTCATTACCACATTAAAAGTTTTTCTGTTATTGAATCTTATTTCTTCAGAGCTTCAACCACAAGAAAATTTCAGCATTGTAATTTAAATGTTACTAATATATACATAGAAAATGTGATAAAGACAATTTTATACCCGTTACAAAATCTGTTTATTATAAAATTTTTGTCGTGATTTTTATTAGGATTCTACATACCAAAAAGTAATAAAATTATCGTTACAGAAAATTTTGAAGAATATACACCCTTCATATTTTGGAGATCAACATCAGGACAAGGAAAAAGTGATGGTCATATTTATTTTTTGATTTATAAACTGTTTTGCTTGAATACCATTATTAGTTGCTTATTTTGCAAGTAAGTTTAAGCTTTATAATTTGACTGCTTAAGATACAATAAAAAAACATATATATTGAACTATTTCATCTAGAAAAGATAGGATTGGAATTGCCAATGCTGTTTGAAAAATCCAGGAAGCGCTTATGGTGGAAAATGAAATCAAAAATTTAATAAAAAGGTCGGTTTCATGCACTCCTTACAATATCGTGAACTACTTGATTCCCGGACACTCATACGCATGAGATTTATCATGGTGATAACTTTATTGAAAAGCATTTAGAAAGATAGACATGTACGATTCTTAAAACAACCTTCTGTAATTCAAATAACTAGTACTGAGTTCAATAATTTTCATACCATTTATATATTATTAAATTACAAAAATATTTAATTCGCAAAAATAACTAATATTTAGTTATAAAATGTCTAGAAGTATCTGAATGTCATACGTATAGGATAAACCAAAAATTAATGAAAAATCTAAATGTTCTTTGCTGGCTAAACCAAAAAGTTCAGATTGAGTTCTGCTAGTAAAACAGACAATTAAAAAAAAAAAAACTGCATATTAAATCTACGACTTAAAAATTACAAAAAAAAAATCTTTACGGCAATACATATAGATTAATAAATAGTTTTTTTTTTTTACTTAATTTATAATCTGTTTTTGGACTATTTAAGCCTTTATTTTTGCTTTGTAAGAATAATTTTTGTTTATTGCTTTTCTAACCTCTGTCTACGTTATGTTCACGCCTGAAGTAAACAAAGCAGATGCCGAGCAAGGCTGTATGAAGAACCGGGTGTACAAAAACTGCACACCTGATTTAGTTTCTATCAAAATAATAATACATAAATAATACCTTCATTTAGAATATTATTTAATGTTTATTAAATTAAGAAAAGGTTATAAATTGTTAAATATACTAAAGTTATCTTCTATGGTTATTATTTTGTTTTACTGTTTCAACAGTAATCGTCATTTGCAGTTAGCTATACAAAATAACTTTGGATCTGACAGCATTTTTATTGAAATCACCTAAAACAGGTTTTAAATGTTTTCTTTTTCGGCGTGTATACTACCCCATATTTTTTTTTTCAGCTTACGATCTCTCAGTACTTGAAATGTATACACCCGTGAATTCAGATGTAAATGCTTCTACTAATTTAATTTGTTAAGAGGGTATTTTTCGCAAAATTGATTGAAAACAAGAAATACCATCTTTTCCTTGCTTCCTAATATCATACCTTTTCTATGTTTAACTATATAGTAAGAAGGACTCTCAGCTATAGTTATTACATTTCACAACACTTATAAACAAAACTTTAATTTCTAGTACTATAATAAGGTAAATAAGTCACAGTTTTCAGTATATTTAATTCAAATTAATGACAAAAACACCCTTATTCAAAAGTAACTTCTATCATGAGCAGTTAACGTCACAGTTAAAATAACAGTGAAGTTTCACAAGACCCAGTAATCATTTTTAAAATCATGTCGGAAATATAATTAACTGTGTCATAAAACTATAAATAACTATGAAGTATTGCTATTATTTGTACAGAGTAATTTTTTAGTCCTGTTACCCAATTTTAAATGTAATTTAAGAAAGAGAAATTTAAGTGGAATAAAAAAGAGTATTTGTTACTTACAAAAGAGATTTAATAAAAAGCTATTACTTACATAATCGTTAAAGAATATGCTCATAATGCCCACCCCTTGCGGTTTTACATGCATGGACTCTTTTCAGCATATTAGCAGAAACCTTTTTAAGAGTCACATTGAAAATATTCGCGATTAAGTCTGTAATATTGACTTTAAGTTCATCAATAGCGTGAGGATTATTTTTGAAGGCCGCAGACTTAATATAGCCTCAAAAAAGCAGTCAGGAGATGTGAGGTCTGGGGACCTTGGAGGCCATAAGCCCTTGCTTATTATTTGATCGTCAAAGAACTCTTGCAGAAAATCTCCACGGTTTCTTGAGAAGTGTAACGCCATCTTGCTGAAATCAGCAATACCGTTCTTGAGGTTCCAGGAAGGGCATAAATCTGCGCACAATATTCCTGTATACTTTACCGTTTACTGTCTGTTTGAAGAATACGAGCCCGACTATATGATGACGAGATAGTTGGGATTTTCAACTGCCCAAATTCGACAGTTTTGACCGTTCACATAACCGTCAAGATGGATCCAAGCTTCATCACTAAGGAACACTGCGTTTAAAAATTCAATTCCGTTATTGTTTACGAGAGACCTAAATCGACGGCAATATTGCATTCGCTTGTTTAGATCTGGAGGCTGAAGCTCTTGGACTAATCGTACGCGATACAGATACAATTTCCATCTTTAGCCGCTTTCTGAACACTCGAATATGACAAACCGACTTGCATTGAAAGTTTTCATAAACTTTTCCATGGAGAATTGAGCAATCTTGTTTTCACATTCTCTAAAACGTCATCTGTCAAGCGAGTCGGTCAACCGCAACGTTTTCTGTCGCAAACACTACCTGTCTCTCGAAATCGGTTAGCTAGCCTAGAAATTGAAATTTTTTCTGGCGGAAGAACACCGACAAAAATAATTTTAAATGATTTTTTTACACTTGCGTACGATTCCATAGCAAAATATTGTTCAAGAATGAAAACTCATTGTTCTATGGTAAAAGACATTCTGTTTGTAACACAACCGGAAATGGCACAAAAGTTTACACAGCTCAAGGAGAATCAACTCATACTTCCGTATATATGCTGGTTGAGTAGCGCTACCGACTTCATGTCACAAAACAAAATTTCCCTTTCTTAGAAAAAAATTACCAGACATTAACAATTGGGTAACAGGACTAAAAAATCACCTGTATAACCTCGTATATTATATATACTGAATTGCAATTAAAATACCACTAACATATGTAAAATTTGTTTACTCTAGGCCTCAAGTAATAAATGATATGAATATTATAAAATTAGGTAACTGAAATTAGTATAAATTTTTCAGTAACAGTGCATTGTTTACATTGCTGTAGACCTAACATATTTATAATTACATAATAATAATAATGTGATTATCTGAGATTAATAATAGGCGTAAGTAATTAACATTCTTATCATGTTGTAGCTACTTTTTAAAGCGGATTAGCCATTTTTGTCCACCCAGTGGATTGCATGAACCGGTTGAAGGTTGTAAATATTTATATATGTGTTGTGTATTTACATGCAATTTGTTTACTTCAGGCCTCAATGTAAAATAGACGGAATATAGAATCTCTTGTTTTGTACTTTTTTCTTTTCTCTAAAATATGCTTTAAAGTTATGTATAAATGTATTCTTGATGTTCAAATGTACTAATTTTTAATAAAATATATGACTTAATATAATTCTATATGTACAATCAATGTTATCACTTTCTTATTAAGATATTATGAAACTTAGAAAATTTTCTAACTACAAATTTACAACCCCACCTTCTCTATAAATAATAAATTAAGAGTAATAGCTGTTCTAGACATGGTATAATTCTGTGTCAACAGAAGATGAATTAGATTACAAAACATTACTATACCAATTTTTTTGGTATAATAACTCTAAAATAATAAAACTGAAAATTAATATAAATCATAGATTAAAAATTTATTAAAACAAAAGTGAAAAAAAATCAAAACTATTATTGCAGACAGAGTCTTTAAAATATAAAGCAAAAATACTATATCAGTTAAAGCAGCTGAAGACTACTGTAACAAACATTAGCAAAACCAATACAGAAAAACAAATACTAACCTGGTTTGATATTTATCGTCAATGAAACAGATCTCTACTATAAGTGTGCATTTCTTGCCAAAGAAGAGAAAAGGATGCATTGTTTCAATACTAATAAACAACCAACAACCACATAACCATGGCCTTATGTAAAAGATTTAAATTACTTAATTAAAATAATATATCTAAAAAAAATGACCAAAGGAAAGATATTCATTCCATCAATCCCTAATTGGCTTTACCAATTTGCCCTACGTTTCTGCATCAACCTATTTAAATATGGTGATTGAGATTATGTTTCTTTGTTTATGATAAAACTGAATAAATTTTACTGAAATAACTAATTTTTACCCCCCTGACTGAGTAGTTTTACTATATACAGTGTCGTATATAAAGGAAAGTAAGCTAATCAGATCAAATTTTGTATGTCAGGACGCTTTTGCATATCTAGACATTTTATGACCTCCTCTAACAAAAAAGCACAAATTTACGATTGAAAAATTCCAGAAGGATGTAGACAAATATATTCATACTGTATATGTATGTCCTCCTTTATGAATCATGAGACCTTGCCGTTGGTGAGGGGGCTTGAGTGCTCAAGGATACAGAGTAGCTGGACCGAAGGTGCAACCATATCGGAGAGGTATCTGTTGAGAGCCAGACTAAGGAATGATTCCTGAAAGAGGGCAGCAGCTCTTTCAGTAGTTAGGGGCGTGAGTCAGAATGACTTAAATGGCCATATCAACATCACTCAGTCCTCTTGAGTACTGCGCAGCTGAAAGCAATGGAAAACTACAGCTGCTTTTTTTCCAAGAAAATGTGGCTCTCTGCATTTTCATATAGCAATGATGGAGGTGCCTTCCTTGGTAAAATATTCCGGAGGTAAACTAGTCCCCCGTTCAGATCTCCGGGTGGGGACTAAGGAAGGGGTCACCAGAAAATTAAAAAATAACATTCTACGAGTCAGAGCATGGAATGTTAGAAGTTTAAAAAAGGTTGGTAGGCTAGAAAATTTAAAAAAGGGAAATGGATAGGATAAATGTGGAATTAGTGAGGTTCGGTGGGAAGAGGAAGGTGACTTTTGGTCAGGTGATTTTAGAATAATTAACTCAACTTCAAATAATGGGCAGGCAGGAGTAGGTTTCATAATGAACAAGAAGATAGGGAAGAGAGTAGAGTATTTCAAAACGCATAGCGATAGAATCATTGTAATAAGAATAAAATCAAAACCTAAACCGACGATTGTTAACGTCTATATGCCTACAAGCGCCCATGATGATGATGAGGTAGAGTGTGTATACGAAGAGATTGATGAAGCAATTAAACACGTAAAAGGAGATGAAAATTTAATAATAGTTGGAGATTGGAATGCAAGCATTGGAAAAGGCAAGGAAGGAAATATAGTGGGTGAATACGGGCTGGGCAAAAGGAATGAAAGAGGGGACCGACTTATAGAGTTTTGCACGAAGTATAATTTAGTAATTGCCAACACCCAATTTAAAAATCATAATAGAAGAAAAAGCCAGGAAAAACTTGGAAAAAGCCAGGCGATACTGCAAGGTATCAGATAGATTATATCATGGTTAAGCAAAGATTTAGAAATCAACTCGTTGACTGCACAACTTACCCTGGAGCAGACATTGATAGCGCTTAGTTGCTAAGCGCATAGATACCCCTTAGTTGCTAAGGGGCTTCTGATAAGGTTTGGTCTTATTCAAACCTTAATAAAATAAAAGATTAAGGGCAAAAAACACTTTTCTGAATTCAGTCACATTAATTTTCTAAATAAATGATTCCATTATATTAGTATGTCATTTTGGTTATATATTTGGCTAATTTCATTCAGTTAATTAACTTATTTTTATTTTTGCTTGATTTCATCAGTTATTGTTTTGCTTGTGTTATCTTCTGACTGGATTAACTGATTTTTATGATGACTAAATGAGGGTCATGATGCTATTTAGTTTGTTAGATTACAATTAGTCAAGGGAGTGAGAGGGTATGGTCGCCATAGGTAAAATTTTACTTAAAAAGCTGAATCATATTGTTATATATTTTATGCTTGCATTCTTTAATAATACAAATAAGTTTAATACTAACTAGTGGTCAGTAGAGACAAAGCCCTCGGTAGCCAGTTTTATAACTTTCCCGTCTAGCTGGGAAAATTAAACGGCTTTTTTCATCTTTATTTTTAAATAATTTTTTTATGTAAATAGATTAATAAGTTGTTTTCTGCAGTATTCTTATTTAAAATAAATTGTAATAATACGTTTAACACGTGAAAGTTTTTACTTTTTAAAGATTCAAATAACTTATTAACATATTTACCATGTGCTAATTAAATTCAACAACTTAATCACCAAACACAGTAATAGAAAAACCTAACAAAAATGAATAACAATTTTTGACTTTCACAGAATCCCTTACCATCAGTCGATATATAATTCTACAACTACATAAAAAAATAACAAAAAAACTTAAAAATTTAGAAAACATTAATTCTAACTACAAAATTTGTTAACAACTCCACGGCCATTAATGGAATGATGAAAGTCAACTATTGGTATTAGTTTTTATTTTTAGGTTTTTCTGTTACTGTGTTATGGTTAAGTTATTGTTTTTTGAATATATATATATATAACTTTCTGAAAATTCAAATAATTCATCAACATATTGACCACTGTGCCAATTAAACTCAAAAAAACAACCATCAAACGCAATAAAATAAAAACCTAAAAAAAATTAATACCAATAGTTAATTTTTGCAGGATCCTGAATTAATTGATACATAATTCTAAAATTACTAGGGTTATTTTTTTCAAGGTCCGATCGGTCGCGAAATAAAAGCCCGTGCAAAAATCAGATGAACCTTTGCACATATGTGTTGCGCAGCGTCTCTAGTATGGCCTTCTCTAGTCTCTAGTATGGCCACGTCACTTTGTTTAGTTCTGAACATGCAGCTAGCATGTAAACATGTCTACAACAATAGCATCTCCTGCAAAGTGTAAAGTGCGTGCGGTAATTCGATTTCTTCATGAGAAGAAATCGAGAGGTGTAATGCGGCTAAAATTCATCGATGAATAAGTAATATGTACGGTGAAACTTCAATGAGCAACGGCAAAGTGCAACAATGGTGCAGGAACTTTAAAGCAGGACGTATAGATGTTCATGATGCAGGCGGTCAGGGAAGGAAGCGAGTGTCAACCGTTGAGCGAGTGGATGCAGCGATTCAAGTAAAAATAGTCTGTTCACAATTTCTGTATTCGAGTGATTCGTTTCCTGAAATTTCAAGGTCAGCTTTCTACACTGCTGTGAGTGAGAGTCTTCAGTATCGCAAACTGTGTGCAAGATGGGTTCCCAAGATGCTTGGGAACAGAGGCGGCTCCGTTCTATGACGAGGGTATTGGAAAGTTGGTACCACGCTACGACAAATGTCTAAATCGGACTGGTGACTATGTAGAGAAATAGCTTAACTATGTAAGTACTTGTTACAAATAAAAAAATTTTTATTTTCACTGTGGTTTTACTTTCGTGACCGATCGGACCTTGAAAAAAAAATAACCCTCGTACATCAACAAATAACAAAAACAAAAACTTAAAAATTTAGAAAATATAAACTCTAACAACCATAAAATTTATAACAACACAACTTCACTGTCATACTGGAATGACGGCTTTTATATATGTTATATATCAACTATTTATTGTAATTGAATATTAATTTGGTACAAAGAACATTAAATGTTACAAGGACTCACCAATTTCTATAAAATTTTTTGCCTAAATTATGATTAAGGAAAGATAAAATAGTTATGTAATACCTCAAAGTTAATTTAACTAGTTGAAAAACAAATTTTTGCTTTCAGCAAAAGGCTGTATAAACCTTTTTACATGTTTTTTTGATACCAATTAAACTTCCTATGAGAAGATTAAATTAAAAAAATATCATGGAATTACACCTTTAAAAATTATAACCTGTGTTATGTGACCAAACATTTAGTAAATAATAGAATTTATTACACGTAAATAGTTTTTCAAACAGTTATTCTGGAATCTAACTTATCAATAAATTTATGAAACAAATCATAATGTGGTGTTAAGAAAGATATTTTTTTTATTTCTGTGATCAAGCTAAAAAAAATAAAATAAATAAAAATTATCAATTCTAAAATATAGTTTATAAAATTAGCATATATAAACTTTTTTCTTGTCTGGATTAGTGCCCATTCTTACAACTGCTACATGCATTTTTTTCTGTATTAATTGTTTACATCTGAATATAAGCTGAAAAAAAAAAAAAATACTACAGAACTGAATAAAAATCTGAAGATGTGTATTTCTATCGCCATTCAGTCATTATTAATAAATAAAGAGGAATTAGTAGAAATAAAAGCAACTTTAAAAAAAAACTATGATAAAAAGTAAAGAAAAATCATGAACTTTATAAATTTTGATGTTTCTTTGTTCACTACAACGTATAGTTACATTAGATGCTGGGATACCAAAATACTAACTGATTAAACACTGTTCTAGTCTTGAGGAGCATGAAAGAATGTTACTGTAAGCAATCATGTTAAAATCAGTCATAATATTTTTAGATTTCTTTTATTCAGAGAATGCTACAGTTCTTCCAATAAAAGTGATGTTTCGGCAGCATGAAGTGCTACCATCTATTGAATAATTGTGTATTTAAGGTTATATGTGCTCAGAATCACTTAATTCTTATCCCCTAGTTTTGCAATGGTTGGGCATCAATTAATTATTGCTTTGGTGAAAGATCCGTTACAATACAGCAGCTGTATTGTAACCGATCTTTCTTAATTTGTAACGGATCTTAAGTTAACAAATCTGCAGCAGATTTGTTAACTCTCATAAACCTTTTGTAACTAAGTTTATGATAGGTACTGCTTTATTTCATAATTTTGAAAAAATTTTCTATTTTCATAAAACACTATTAACAGCTAGTAAAGATGCAGGTATGACAATGAACAAGAGAAAATAGAAAGATATTAGCTATTTTATCAGTTTTTTTATACTGTAGAAACCGAAGAAAAATTTTATCAACAAAAATTAAAATGTAATTTTTAAATAATAATAATAAGTAATACAAACTGGTTTTTATAAAACTATGAAATAATAATTATTATTAAATATTATCTTTCAACCAACAATAAACAAACGTACAGTCAACAGGGATGAAAACCAGGTTGTATAGCACTCTGTTGAGGTAAATAAAATTATCTATATTTTGTTCTCTATTGGCGCAGTGTTATGCACAGGTCTAAGAATTACAAAAGCAACTTATCAATCATACTACAAATAACCAAAGTACTAAAGTTTATTATTGCTTGGTCAGGTACAATTTAAGGTATTCAAATTTTAAGGTACAACTTAAAAATTAATAATTTAGTATTTCTAAACAAAAAATTAAAAATGCCAACCTCTATGATGGAGTGATAGGTGCCTCACTCAGCCTTTATTGGAAATCCTGGTCAGGTACAGAATTTTTCATTAGCTATATTTCTTATACATTGCACAAGCTTTTAGCTTACATAGTGAATTAATAAAAAATAAATTAACGAAGCTAAAATGAAGAGATATTAATTAGAGCTGAGAGGTTAAATAATGAATCATAATCCTGAAGAATGTAACGTGAATATTTAAAAAGAGATATGAATTCATGTTTATAGTTTACTAAATAACAAAATAAAGGTAAAAGCCTAATTATTGTAAAGCATGTCTACTATAATGAGAAAGTATCAAACGTTTTCACATTACACCAGATGAAAGATTATTCCAGTAACTAGAAAAGCATACAGTGAGGTCAAGCAATTCTAACCCGTACCTAAAATGTTAATGATATTAAGAGTGCTGATTTGCTTATGAAGAAGCAGCTAGAATTATAGTTTTTAAAAGGTGTAATATGAACACAATTGGCGTAATGTCCTGGTCAAAACAGGGGAAGAGACAAATATATAAACCAAATAGGGTCCTCTTATTACCTTTCTAATATTGAATTGGAATAGTTTAAATAAGGGTTTATTAATCAAAGGGCCTTATAGTTTTCCTCTAGAATGATGTTCTATGTACATTTGTCATCAGTTACAGGAGACTGACAACAAACACAACATCTTGTGCAAGAAGGCCACCATACCTTTGTAATTTGTCTTAAGCAAATGAATATATTTCTGAACTAAAAAACAAAATTCTAAAGACAAGGTTAGATCGGGCACCTTGTGTGCCTGGCAAGAACGATAGAGAATGGGAGAAAAAGCAGCCTGGATGATAAGATTAATACCCGACCTGATTGTATGGAATAAGAGAAAATATGGTTATATGAGTTATCATGTTACACAGTTGATGACAGGTCATGGCAATTTTGAATCATATTTGTATGATATTGGCAGACAGAAGTCACCCGAATGCACGTACTGTGATGCCCGAGACAATAGAGCATAGCTGCTCCACTGTCCGGAGTGGGAAGAACACCGCAGACATGCTAGCATCAGTGGTCTAGAGCCGGAAGATCTGACAGCATATATGCTAAACTTGGAGGAAAACTGGAGAGCAGTTGAGGAATTCGCTAGGGTAACACTTCGAGCTAAGGAAGCAGAGGAAAGGAGTAGGGGTTTCTAATAGAATAGATTACCTAAACAAAGCCCTGTGTAACAGGTGAAGAAAAGGACAGGAGACCAATGGGGTGAAGTACAGCCTCCTGCGGAGTCATATCATTTGTCCGTGCTTGCGTGGATGGGCATCGGCAATGAAGCACGGGGGACTCTGGATCCCCTGAGCTTGAAGGCACCTCCTGGGGCTGAGTAATGCTTGATTGCCGGTCTGGCCCCAGGAGAAGAGGTGGTGAGATAAGACATTTAGTTGATAGGATGCAGGTACACATACATACGTAAACAAGATCTTACGGAATGTGTTGCGAGTCCGACACTCTGCTCGTAAATGGGGTTCCTGCGAGTCACCAAAAAAAAAAAACCATTGCCAAAATGGTTTTTGGCGAAAAAACCAATTTTGCCTTTTGGCAAAAATTTATTATTAGTAATCTGCTTCATTGTTTGAAAAGAGATTCATCTGAAGTACAATCAATTTTATAATGAGAGCCAGAACCACTCAGTAGTATGGCTATTTCACTACCTGACTTAAACGCAGTAACAGTTGTATGTACACAATTTTTGTAATTTTTTTTTTTAATGCTGTAAACGAACGGCAAATAATAATGCCTGATTACATTTTCCCTTCTCCAGAAAGTCAATGAGGATTATGCCACGAACATTTTCAGTGGACATCTTTCCTGCTAAAGAAATTACTTTTCATACCAAAGAAGGCCAAAAACAGTTTTCGCCTTCTTGGAGATTCTGGACTGCACCATTCTTTTTATTGTTCTTTTGTTTCATGTAATGATTTATCCCAGTTACATCTACTTTTACGAAGTGGCACAAAAAATCTTCTTGATTTCATAAAAACGGTCACGAAAAATACTTTGAAATGTTACCACATTCATTCTTTTAATTGTAAGCAAATGTGACATCCATCTTCCAGTGCGTCACACATAAAAATGCATGATGTATTATTTACACGTATAGAATAAATATTATTCATGTAAGATATAATGCACTCATTCATTTGCCTATTGTCTAAGCCATTCATTCTCAAAGTGAGCGATAATGCCACCTTGTGGGCGCTGAAAGCCTTCACTTTGGGGGGGGGGGGGGGGGGTAGATGGCCCACAGAAAATTGGGGGTGTTCAGACAGTCTAGAAAGGCAATGGCTAATTAAATTATGTTTTCCTGATATTTCAAACTAAAATTAAATACCTACTACACTAGTACAATGTACGTTTCAACTCAGAAATAGAATATAACACTTTTAAAAATATTAACTTCAATTGCTGTTCTATAGAGGATATAAAATTCTGTCTCCTATCCTCTATCACGGTTTTTTCAATATTCTAGGCAGTTTTTACACTAACAAGCTGTTCAGAATGTTCACCGTTGTTTGTGCTCATATGACCACTTTGAAAATAACTAAAAAGCTTATAAATTTTTTGAATCGGTAGAACTTTTTTTTTTTTTTTTTTTTTTTAAGGGCGAAAAACGGTTGAACGTTATCATCGCCCGGAAAATAAATAAATAGATAAATAAATACATAAATAAATAAATAAATAAAAATAACTTTAGGTTTTTAGATAAAATTAAAACTTAAAACTACTATCACAGAAACAAAATCCGGAATGGGTGTAAAAGGCCCATTCTCGGATAACAAAAACACTAATATGTAACTTAAAAGTCTGTTAAAAACTATCACATTAAAAATAAATAAAACTTAAAGCTATGTTAAAACCTATCACATTAAAAATAAATAAAACTTAAAACTATGTTAAAAACTATCATTAAAAATAAATAAAACTTAAAACTAAAAAAGGAGATAAAACTTAAAACTAATATCACAAAAATCTTATAACTAATATCACAGACGAATTTAAAAAACATACAAAAAAACAAAAAAATCCGATAGGGAGTGTAAAAGGCTCCCTACTCGGATAACAAAACAATACCTAAGACAATACATACAATTACTAAAGAATACATACTTATTAAATTTTTTGCATTAACCCTATACTACGTAAAAATATAAACATGCGGTTTAAAACCTCCTTATCGTCACGCAAGATACCACGGATGTTACTAGGAATTTTAAATTTACGACGCAATGCCGCATAACATATGCAGTCCACGAGTATGTGGCGCACAGTCACGCGGCAGTTGCATCTTGCGCATAGAGGTGGTTGTCCTCTTGTAAACAGGTACTCGTGTGTGACTCTCGTGTGTCCTATCCGCAATCGACAGAGTACTACTTCCTCACGCCGGGGTTTTCTGTATGAGGAGTTCCATGGTAACACAGAATCTTTAATCTGACGGAGTTTATTATCAACAGTAGCTGTCCAATCACCTTGCCACCTTGTTCTTAATAATTGTTTTACATAGTTAATGAAATCAGAAGTAGCAACTCGGGTGGTGAAAGGAGGCTGGTTACATGCTTCTTTGGCAGCGGAATCTGCATGTTCATTACCTGGAATCCCTACGTGGCTAGGGACCCAGCAAAAACTTAATTCTGTGTTGCGATTATTCAACTCAGCGATTGCGTTGTAAATTTCAATGACGATAGGATGTTTGGAATAAAAGTTCTTTAAGGCTTGGAGAGCACTACACGAGTCACTGCAAATAAGAATTTTTCTATATTTAGGGTTAATGATGTTTAGAGCCTTATTTATAGCATATAGTTCAGCGGTAAACACACTCGTAATACTGGGGAGACCAAACATATAAGTTCTCTCATTGACAACAAAAGCACACCCAACCGTATCGTTTTGTTTCGATCCATCAGTGTATACAACCGCGTCTGGTTTCGCCTTGGAGAGAACACACTGAAACATCTGCTGAAAGACGATAGATGGTGTTGATTGTTTATTACATGTAGTCAGGTCAAAATTAAAATTTATGAGGTTTATTCCCCATGGAGGATATGAGCAAGGGTACATAGGAAAGAATGACGGTGTGTCAACATTTATATGCTGCAGCAGACGCCAGGTACGGACACCTACAGGTGCAGTACGACGTGGATGATCCTCATACTTTCCTAGATTAGGATTTTTAAAGACTGACTCAAGAACCGGGTGATTTGGCTGTCCTCTGAGACGAGCAAAATAAGATAATAAGAGCTGGTCTCGTCTATCCCAAAGTGATGGTTCACCACAGTCTACAAGTAAGCTTGCGACAGGACTTGATCTAAACGCGCCTGTAGCAAGCCGAAGGAAAGCATGATGTACACTATCCAGCATTTTAAGCACGGTTTGACGAGCTGATGAGTAGGCCACACAACCGTAATCTAAACGGGAGCGAACAAAGGAATAGTAAAAATGTATCATACATGATCTATCGGCTCCCCACTTGGTGTTAGTAAGGACTCGCATCATATCTAAAATTTTGGAACATTTTGTTTTCAATTCTTTTAAATGTTTGACCCAAGTAAGACGACTATCAAAAATTAAACCTAAAAACTTAACGTAATTAGAGATAGTAATAGTCTCACCGTTCAGAAAAATTTGCGGAATAGAAGGGTTTCGTAGCCGAGAAAAAACTACACATTTTGTTTTTTCGGATGAAAATGTGAAACCAGTAATCCTGGACCAAGCTTCAAGGTGATATATAGTGTTCTGCAGTAGTCTCTCTGCTGTGGGTGCCGAACGGCTTGCAATGTAGATAGCAAAGTCGTCAGCGAATAGAGAGCATGAGACAGGAGCCTGAACACATTTGGTAATATCATTTATGGCTACAGAAAATAAGGTGGCACTTAATACACTACCTTGGGGCACTCCATTCTCTAAGATGACACTATCTGAGAGCGAATCATCTACACGAACACGAGCCGTTCGGTGATTTATGAATCCCCGGATAAAAGCAAGCATATTGCCCTTGATTCCCCATTTTTGGAGAGTGTTAAGAATACCACGTCGCCAGGCTGTATCATACGCCTTTTTTATATCAAAGAAGATAGCGACGAGGTGTTGCCGATTGAGGAAAGCGTTTTGTATGGCTGTTTCTAGTGACACTAAATGGTCAATGGAAGATCGTCCTTGTCGAAAACCACACTGTTCTGGAGATAGAAAGCCATGTTTCTCCAAGTACCATGTAAGTCTGCGGTTTACCATTCTCTCCATTATTTTACACAAAACGCTTGTTAATGAAATAGGGCGATAGCTTGAGGGGTTCTTCTGGTCTTTACCAGGTTTTAGTACTGGTATAATAAATGCTTCTGACCAGCCGGGTGGGAAGACTTGTTCGGAGAATAAACCGTTGAAAATATTCAAAAGTTGTTGTAGTGCCGAATTAGGAAGGTGTGAAAGCATGGAAAGGCGAATGTTGTCCGGTCCAGGGGAAGTGTCCCGTGAATTTTTAAGTGCATGTAACAATTCTTTAAATACGAATGGAGTGTTTAATTCACCAACCGAATCACCAATGTTTAACGACAACACCTCCATTTGTATCTTGTACCGTTGAAAATCGTTATTATATGATGAGGTGAGAGACACCGAGCGGAAAGATTTTGCTAGACTATTTGCCACTTCCGAGGATGATGAAAGGAGTTCTCCTTCATCAATAAGACCAAGAATAGATTGTTTCGGTGATCCGAAGATTGCACGAATTTTCTTCCATACAGTAGACGTGGAAGTAGTGCGTGAGATAGTGCTCACGTATTTCGTCCATGAATTCCTCTTAGCGTCCAAGAATACTCGACGGCACACCGCTCTAGCCCTGCGGTATAAATTTAGATGTTCTGTTGTGGGCCTACGATTAAATTTACGTAGTGCCTGCCGTCGATTCCTAATAGCAATTTTGCATTCATCGTTCCACCATGGAACGAAAGGACGTCTAGGATTACCCGATGTTTGTGGGATATATCTGTTGGCATTCTTAAGTATCATGGACGTAAAAGAAGAATATTGGTCGAGGATGTTCGCTCCATCGTCATACTGAGATTGGAATGCTTTACAGTATCCGTTCCAATCTGCCTTTTCAACAATCCATCTCCGTGGCATTCTTTTAATCTCGCAGTCTACACCGAAACTAATAATAATTGGTCTATGATCACTGCCGTGATAGTCATCACAAATCGACCAATTAAAATGAGGGAGTACATTCGGTGAGCATATGGAAAGATCAAGGTTAGATACAGCACCAGTTGATAAGGACATAAAAGTGTGTGATCCATTATTCAGTAGGCAAAGGTCAAAATCTTGTCTCAATCTGTTTATCATATTTCCTCGAGTGGAGCAGAAGGTTGAGCCCCAGGAAATATGATGGGCATTGAAGTCTCCTACTATTAACGATGGAGATGGTATTTGTGTAAGGAGATTTGAGACGTCTAAAGCACTGAACACAGTGTTCGGTGAGAGATACAGATTGCAGATATGCAATTTGAAGGGAATAATGACCTTTACTGCAATAGCAGGAATGACAGTGGTTAACTGAATTCTTGTAGCTGACACCCCATTCTTCATGAAAATCGCTACTCCACCACTCTCCCTACTGTCTACTAGGCAGTCGTATCTCTCGCAGAAGTATCCTCTAAATGTAATTCGGTCATGTTGTAGGAGGTGAGTTTCCTGGAAACACATGATTAGTGGATCATGTGTGTGCGCCAGTACTCTAATATCTTCAATGCGGGACCGAATACCTCT
Source organism: Lycorma delicatula (assembly GCF_047948215.1). Classification (NCBI taxonomy): domain Eukaryota; kingdom Metazoa; phylum Arthropoda; class Insecta; order Hemiptera; family Fulgoridae; genus Lycorma; species Lycorma delicatula. The sequence continues at coordinate 44,630,010 of NC_134467.1, forward strand.
AACATTCCACTGAATAATGTTCATAAGTGTAAAAAGCAAATAAAAAAATAAATTTCGGAAACTAAATAAAAATTAGTTGTACGTGATTCGGTTTTTCTTTTTTGAATTTTTTATTTTAAAGAACTCCGATGCCCTAGGGTCGGGTGGTTCTTCAACCATATCCTCCAGTATATGAGGAGATGGTGGAGGAGATTTATTTGAATGGGATGCTGTAGTTGACATCCCAGAAGAGATAGTTACGTGGGTTCCCTTTATGGGGAGCTTATTAGGTGGCTTACTGCCAGCTGTGATAGTCGCTATTCGTGGCGGTACGACTTTGGGAATAGGAACTTTCGTATGTATCATACTGTTTGATTCACTAGCTGCGATGGAGGACTTTTTATTCATTTTTGTCAGCTCTGAGATAGTGGCTGTAAGTGAAGCTACTTGATCAGATAGCATCTGAACAAGTTTTTTAAGCTCATTGCAGGATCCGCACTGCTGATTATTAGCATTTGTAGGAATTTGTTTAGTTGTAGCGGTGGCAAAAGATACGTCTGGTTTGACCAGGTTCCGTGAGTTGTTTATCTTTTTATATTCTCTACGTGCAGCCGGAAAAGATAGTTTTTGCTCCGTACAGATTTTGAGAATTGCCTTTTCTTCTTTAAAAGTTGGGCAATCTCGGGAGCGGGCTGTATGTGGACCACTGCAGTTTGCACATTTTTCACTTTCTTCGCAGTTAGTGTCGTTGTGACCTTCTTTACCACATCGAGCACAGATCTCAGTTTTCGTGCAAGATGTTGTAGTATGACCAAAACCTTGGCATCTGAAACATCGCCGTGGGTTGGGTATGAATGGTCGTACCCGAACCGAGAGGTAACCCACTTTGATCTTTTCTGGTGGAACAGGGAGACTGAATGTTAATATAAGAGACGGTGTCGGTTCTTCTGTTCCGTTCTGCCGTTTCATTATACGTTTCACCTCAACAACATCTTGGTGGCACAGCTCGTCAACTATTTCAGAGATATCTATATCCAGAAGGTCTCTACAAAAAATTACACCCCGGCTCGTATTTAGCGTTTTGTGGCATTCTGCGCTTATATTTATGCCACCCATACTACGGAGACGTAAGATAGATCGACTCTGCTCATCGTTGAATGTTTCAACCAGAATCGATCCGTCGCGTAATTTCCTGATATTCTTCGGGGAGCCACTTGCACCTGTTATGGTTTTGTTTATTAAAAACGGTGAGACCTTTTGAAGGGAGCCACCTTCCTGACTATTTTTGAGAACAACGAATCTGATATTTTTATATTTTGATTTTAAGAAATTCTGTTCAGTAGGACTTTTATCCTCGTCAGACGAAGCTGATCGAGGTCTCTTCGCAAGACTTAAAATGGTGGTTTTTTCAGATGGACCACCAACCATCATAGTGTTTATTATTGGAACTGAAATTTTGGTCCCACGAGTACCGGCGAAAAATGGACCACTCCAGCAGAGCGCACGCGTACTGGAGCTAGAGCTAAATACAACTGGGTTCGCCCTGGTGCCCAGAGGACATCGTTCGAGACTCACTACGTAGAGCCATTCACCCATCGGCACGATTTGTTCCCACCTTGGGTTACGGTTGCGTTTCGTAAGATGTCGCAACACCACCGAGTGTAAATGTAAGAAATATCAGTGTAGGTTGTTGTTGTGTAATTGTGTATGTGTGTATGTTGTAATTTATGTAGTGTTCTTGGTGTAGTATATGTGTAAAATGTAAAGTGTTCCGCAGCTCATTGTATAGTGGGAAGAAAAGCTGCGGAGGCTAGGCCCGTGGGGACGCCAACCCCCAAAGTCTTAAAGAATAAGACTCCCCGTCGGGGAAATCGGTAGAACTGATTCGTTACAATATTTTATCTTATTTGGCTGTAGTTTTCCATTCAATTTTGCACTTCAAACAGTAATATTTGGTCATTACACAAAATCTTCTTTTGCCCTTCATAAATCATAATAACTTACTTGTTTTACCCAAATGACAACAGAATTGTGAACGTACAGTAGCCGTCGCATAACAGCAAACTTGTATTATCAGCCCGCACGTCACTGCTACACTATTGTTCTTTGAAACACTGGCACACCATGAATAGTTTCTTAGTAGCACAAACATGATGCATGATACATTTGGAACTGGGTAGTAATTGCTTCAAGCTCACCGATACTTGGCGGTGACTATCTTATTCAAACTTAGTGTGTGCCCCTAACCCACCGGGTTGTCTAGTGATGAATGCGTCTTTGCAAATCAGTGATTTCGAAGTCGAGAGTTCCAATGTTCAAATCCTAGTAAAAGCAGTTACTTTTATATGGATTTGAATACTAGATCATGGATACCGGTGTTCTTTGGTGGTTGGGTTTCAATTAACCACACACCTTAGAAATGGCTGACCTGAGACTATACAAACTGCACTTCACTTACACTCATACATATCATCCTCTGAAGTAATACCTAACGGTGATTCTTGGAGGCTAAACAGGAAAAAAGTATGTGCTCCTAGTGGAGATGTTTGAAACCAAGAATTATCTGAACAGTCTACTATAAGTGCTACTTCTGCAGGAACCTATTAGAATTAAATAAAAATGGTGTCTGACAGTAGAGTAAATTTGTGATCAACATGTGAATCAACTGCCAACTGACAGGAATAGAAAGGATTGTTTCATCATGTTATTGAAATAAAGTTTACATTTCTAGCTTTCAAATAGATTCTTGGTGGTAAATTTTTAACATGATAACAGCTGCTTTATTTTATTATATTATTGAAACAATAACAAATAAATACATGCATTTTTAATTGAATTATATGTTTCTATAGTTTTATTTTTTTAAAGAAATTTTGAAAAAATGTTTTTTGAAGAAAATTATATAAAATTTATATTTCTTATAATTATTATCTTTTTTATTATAATAAATAATTGTGACAGCAATAAACTATCAAATACAACCGACAAAATAAAACATAAAAAAAGTTCTCCTTTATCATACTTGTCAACAAAAACATGTACAAAAGTAACACATACTACTAGAATACCTTTTAATAATGTAACATTTAAATGTGGAAATAGTTACAATAATAACACTAATTATAATATAACTAATGAATTTATTGTTATTACAGATAGTATTATGCTAAATAAAAGTGAGCTAGAGTTGTTAGATTCATTGAAATCAGAATGTTATGATGAATTAATATCATCTGCTGATAAACGTTCTTTAAGATCATCGATAGCAAATTTCTTTAGAAGATTATTTCGAAAACATAACAAAACAGACAGTATAGATTGCGGTAAAAATAAAGATATATGCTCGGTGATTCAAGAACAGTTTGATGATGTTGAAGTCAATCAAGTTTATGGAAGGCCAAAAAATAACAGTTATTACGTAGATGTAAATTTTGTTATTAATAAAGATCTTAAAAAAATGAATCAAACACTTTTTAAAGCTAAAATTTGTAATGGCACTTATTGTCGTCCTGTTGTAATAGAATTAAAACGTATAAGATAATTATTTGTGACGTTTTTTTAAATCTTTTATTAATATTAATGATAATGTTTTTTGCTACTAAATTACTACAATACCCAGTTATTGTAAGTGTTTTTATAGCTGATTTTCAAAGTTGAAGATTCTGAAGTTCAAATCCTAGTAAAGGTAAGTTGCTTTTTTATGGATTTGAATACTAGATTGTCGATACGTTGGTGACAGGTGTACAATTAACCAAATGCATCAGGAATGTTTGGCCTGATTCTGAACCAGACTACACCTTATTTACATGTCATACATATCATCCTTATCACATTGGGCCGTGGAATTCCTTGTTCACAAGTTGAACAGATTGCAATGTATACATTAGGATTAGAAAAAAAAATTAATACAAGTGACTTAACCTACACTGGTTAAATTTATTGCAATGATAATTTTTATACATTATATTTAAGACTACTCTTATAACATTTTTTTTTACTAAATCTTAAAAATCTAAAATATTATAAAAGTTTAAAGAAAGGCTGTACTGATGCTCAGCTTGATTTTAGAAAGCAGACCAAAAGTAAAAAATAAAACCAGCTATATGGAATTTGTAGATCTGGCTAAAATATTTGATAATGTTGAATAAAATATATTTTTTAAGTACGATGATTTACCTTATTCCACTATAGATGCAGAGGCACTTTCACGATTAAGTCGCATCATCAGCTGCATTACTTATTCATATATTCATCTAAAATTACATTAGAAACTTGGTAAAATATAAGATACCGTACTTTTATGTAAAAAGTTTTACAATTTAATTTTTAAATGTTAATTTTAATTAATTTTTCATATTTTTAAATATTGTTTTAATTTAACTAAATAAAAGTTTAAAATAAAAGGATTAAAGGTTTTAAATAAAGTAAATAAATGCATAATTATATTTTACGATGTTTGTAATGTAATTTGAGATGAATATATGAATATGTAATGCAGCTGATGATGCGAGAAAATCACGAAAGTGCTCCTGTATATATAGTGGAATAAGGTAAGTCATCCTACATTATTTATTATGTACTTTGGTTGATCTAATAAAACATATATATATTTATTTATTTATTTAGTGTATGGCACTAAAACATAACACCAATTACAGTCAAAATTTTAAAGAAAGATTTAACAAACTAAAATATGCTATCAATTCTGAAGTCGCCATCAGGAATTCTTCAGAATTCCCTTCATAAGCTGTCCTAGGGCAAACTTCTGTGATGTATCAGATAGTTTGATTTTCACCACACTCACAAAGGGGCATTGGTGTTTTACCCCATTTATACAAGAAATAGGCGCACCTACCATGCTGAGTCCGTATTCTGTTTAGCATTGACCATGTCTTATGTGGCAAGTCAAAACCCGGCGGCCTTTGAGTAATACATGGGATTTGGTTATTCTGCTTTGTGGTCCATTCTTGACGCCAGGCATCAGTTAGATTAAATCCGTCCTCTGTGGCAGCAATTGCTGTTTTGATAGAGCTAGCAGATATTGGCAGTCAGACAAACCAAGAAGATAGGTTCTCCTGACCACGCAGACACAAGCCTACAGTGTTACGAACTGCAGACCATGTCGCTAGATATATATATAAGTGGAATAAAGGAGTGTTAAGCCAATATGTTCTCTTTCCCACATGGTTCCCACAGACAGGAAACGTCAGGACATATAAACTTAGGAAAAAACAGGAATTTTTAGAAAAAATCAAAAAGTTGAAAAAAATTTCATTTTCAGAGGTGGCTTTTCCATTAACAAATCTCTTATAGTGGAGAATTTGCACGAAAAGATAATTTATCAACAAGAAGTTTTTGTGCAATTGTAGATGCTGGGGGAAAGAAAAATATTTTTATTACCAAAAAAATTCTCACTACAGTGAGAAGCTCTAGAATACGATATAAAAAATGTCTTGTAGAAAAAAGAAAAAACTTCTCTCAAAAAGAACAAAATAGAGCCCTGAAAAGGAAAATGCAAGCAGAAATTAAAAGAAAAATGGAGGAAGGAAGGAAAAAGTTGTGAGCTACAATCTTGGCAGAACAGATAGCCACCAAAACTTTTAGGAATGGGCAACCATTAGGAATCTAAAAATATTGAAGAAAAATTTCCCTGTGTTTTATATGTATGTAATAATACGTAATGAGACCTCATAGAATTTGTTTTAATTTTTTGATATATGTTAGAATAATAATAATGACAAAATATTTTTCAAGTAAATGTTTGTTTTTTGTACAAAATAAAGTGTTCCGTTCTAGTTTTCTTATCTGTATTACTTTTAGTCACACTGATTTTAGTTTTCCTCTAAGTTGTGATCATATTCTTTAAATTTAAATCCGTGTTTCTTAGCATTTTTATGCAAACCAAGTTACTAAATACTGTTTTTGTTTACTTCGAAAAATAATGTAGGTTAGTTTTTGTGAAAAATGTTTAAGCAATCTCACGTGCGAGCCAATTATTTTTTTAAATTGCTTTACTTAGTTTATTCTCAGTTAGTTTTTATCTGTGTTACATTTAGTTACTATGATGTCCATTATTATGCAAGAAACTTATTAAATATTGTTTTTTTTTTTTTTGTATTTTGCAATTTAATTTACTGAAACAATTTATCACAAAAATAGCCTAATTTTAAATGTATATTATAAAAAAATAATAATTAAAAAATAACCTTTAAAAATGAATGTAATAATAAAAAAGACATGACTTGGGCAGCTATGGGCATGGTGGAGGCTGCAAAAAAATAAAATAAGTATGTATTTCGCAGAATAAATGACAGCAGCATAACATTATGAGAGTCGGGAAATTTTTACTAAATTGGTCAAGAAAAGTCAATGAAAGTCTCAAAAAACAAATCTTAAGATTCAATGGGAACCCTGTCACAGCTTTTCAATTTATATAACAAAAAAATAAATAAATAAAGGAATTGAAGGTAAAATTTGAAAGTAGAGTAATCTATATGTATATATAAAAATGAATGTTTGTCTGTCTGTATTTCTCTTATGCCTTCCTAAACCGTTCATCTGATAGCGATGAAACTTTGGGATATGGTTGGACACATGCCAGGGAAGGTTTCTGAGCTAGTTTGAACCTGCTAGGTGGCGCGGGGGTCGAGATATTTTGAAAAATGTTATTATGGTCCAATTTGGCTCATACTCAGAATATATATTAGTTACATAAAAAGAGATATTTTTACAAAAAATGGGGTTGAAATACATATGAAACAATATATATGTATATATAAACTTTCTTCTTCTATATACATAAAAAACAATGTTTGTACGTGTCCGCTATAGACTAAAAAATTACTGGACCGATTTACGCACGAGGATAAAGGGAAAAGGAAAGTAAATAATAAAGAAAAAGAAAAATGGGAAAGGGGAAAGAGGAAAAGGGAAAAAGAGAAGGTAAAATGGTAATAGGGAAAAAGGGAGAAATAGATAAAGTGAAAGTTAGATTTTGTGAAGTACCGTCATGTTTATTTTTTTAATGTTTTATCAAACTTTCAATTGTGCTCATTTAATCTATGTATGTGTACTCAAATCAAGAAATAGCAAAGCATTGCCGGGTCTGCTAGTTTTTCTTATAAAAAAAACCTGTTAGGATTCATTAATGATATTGTTGTTTAGGTAGAAACCAAAAATATATTAAGAGACAGAATTATGTAGATTTATTGATAGGAAAACCAGTCTAAAAATAAATAGGATGGGGTCATAAAATATAATAATGAGCAATTAAACTATATATGGGGGGAAATACAATATACCAGAAGAGAGAGAATTCTGTTATTTAGGTAGTAAAAATGACAAAAAAAGGACTAACTAATGTAGATATTAGTTAGTGTGTGTGCATGTTTGCACGCACACATATATGTGAAAATAGTATATTAGAATTATATCAATTTTAAGTATTTAGGAATTATTATTGATAATCGTTTGTTAATTAAATCACACTATGATTATATTTATAAGAAAATTAATAAAATAAAAAAACTGAGTTCTTTGGCAGGATATATACTAATTTTAATTATCATTCAAAGTTATTAATTTTTAATAGCATCATGGTTCTTTATTTTTATTGCAATTCAGTACCATACTTTTTCAGTTTTATAAATATCAAGTTCATAGTTTACAAAATCGGCATAAGTGCATTACACAAAGTTTAAAAAAATGAATATTTTGTAAAATGAAGATTTTATAATGTATAATGTAATAATATTATTAATTCATAATGTAATTTTAGGCCTAACACTAGAATATCTAAGTAGAAATCGTCTAATATAGATATATGAGGCTGGCCTTGACTCATACAAACAAAAACACTTAACCTATTTAGTTCAATGACTTGGACCTTTTAAAAAAAGGGCCCTTTGGTGCAACACAAATACCCCAGTGATGTTTCCATCATTGGAACCATTTTTCAAAGATTTTTTAAGCCCTCCTGTCACAATTGTTTTAATCTATTCTCAGTCTTCAAATCTCATTCTTTTAAGTGAAATTTTAAGGTTAGTAAAGGGCTAAAAATCACAGGTAACTGTGTCTGGTGAGTAAAAAGCCAACTGAAGTTGTTTGATTCCATTGTTTTGTCAAGAATCTCTGAATAAGTTGTAATGCATGAATAGACCATTGTCATGATGAATTTTCACAACAGCATGAAGGTCATGCTGACAGTGTTTTTTTGATTATGAAGGCATGGTTCACCATGAGTACACTCCTCAAGAACAATTGTCAATAAAGAGTACCACGTAATGATTCTTTATCTACTAAGAAATGCTGTTCGATGCAAGAGCCACAGCTTTGGGAAAATAGCAATCAGAAAATTTATCAAGACTTTATGGCAATAAAAAAAAGTTTATTTTTAAAAAGAAAAACTATTGGGTTAAAAAACTAAGTGTAAACTGAATAAATAGTTATTGAGTCTATGGTCAAAATATACTGCACGAGTTATTTATTTATTAAATTACTATTGCCGATAAACTAGTCAAATAAATAAATCATGACTAAAAAAAAGAAGAAAGGAGAAAAATTTTCAGAAGACTCCGGCAAAAGTGATAGAATTATCAAAAAGAACTAGATATTTAATTTATTAAAAGCATCTAAACTTAAGATTAAGCATCTACGGTTACATAGTTAATCTACTGATTGAGAGACATGTAAAACATTAAGATAAACATAACAGAAACATTACTGATGTAAGATTTAGTAAATAGTAAAAAAAACAAATGAGATGAAAAAAAGTTAAAAATTTTATATAAAAATTAAACATTTTTAAAGCTCTCAGTTTTAATTACAACTAAAAATGAAGTTCAATAATAATATATAAGATTGTAGATGGATACTAATTTAAATTTCAGAACAGTTTTTATTTTAAACTTTATATTTACATACAAAAAACTGAAAATGAAGTTTTTTATACTTTCTTGCCATTGAGAAAATGAAAAATCTGGTTTCTCAAACGATTTCAAGATTTTTTCTTAAAATTGTTTTCATATAATATTACAGTTACTTCAAGAAATAAATTAAAAATCTACTTTAAAACAATTTTTATAAACCAATCATGTACAGTTATTCTGTGAAAAAACCAAATTTCTAAGCCTATTCTACAATAAGATTTGAAAATCGGGATTAAGTATGTTCCGCACCAGTTTTTCCAAATTTCCTCATTTAATTTAATGTAAAACAGTAGGGTATTAAAGAGGGGTAATAGATTCATTATCAATGCAAAATTTTGAGTTTTGAACGATAAAAGTGAAACGTTTAGAAAACAATATGATAAAATTAATGTAATAAAAAGCAAAACTACAAAATTTGAATACTGGTGTTCCTCAACCACTTTTGGACCATTATTATTTATTACTTACATTAATAATATAATATATTTGGATTACTACAACATTCTGATTGTAAAATATTATCTTACGCTGATGATAGTTACAATATATCACAGAAATATTTGGTTATAAATCTATAATAAATTGGAAAAGCAACTTACTAAATTAAAATAGCGGTTAGATTACAATAAGTTAGCTCTAAATGTAAAACTCATAGGGTTGGTCTAGTGGTGAACTCGTTATTGCAAATCAGCTGATTTCAAAGTGAAGAGTTCCAAGGTTCAAATACTAGTAAAGGCAATTACTTGTATACGGATTTGAATACTAGATTGTGGATACCGATATCTTTAATGGTTGGGTTTCAATTAACCACACATCTCAGGAATGGTAGACATGAGACTGTGCAAGACTAGAATTCATACATATATCATATATCATCCTCTGAAGTAATAAATATGAAGTAATAAATATTATGTTGGTTCTGGAGGCTAAACAGAAAAAGGAATAAAGGTCCAAATGTAAGACAGTCTGTTTAATTTTTGGTAATCAGTATGACTATATACTTACTGATTTTAATGTTAAAATTGGCAATGTATTTGTTCAAAGAAAATATTATATAACCTATTTATTAATTATCAATGATCAACATTTCAGATGGGATTGAGAAATTTAAAATAAAATAAAATATACTGTTTTTACATTATCAAGACTTTCTTTTTCCTGTTTAGCCTCCGGTAACTACCGTTAGATAATTCTTCAGAGGATGAATGAGGATGATATGAGTGTAAATGAAGTGTAGTCTTGTACATTCTCAGTTCGACCATTCCTGAGATGTGTGGTTAATTGAAACCCAACCACCAAAGAACACCGGTATCCACGATCTAGTATTGAAATCGGTGTAAAAATAACTGGCTTTACTAGGACTCAAACGCTGGAACTCTCGACTTCCATATTAGCTGATTTGGGAAGACGGGTTCACCACTAGACCAACCCGGTGGTGCATTATCAAGACTAAGCAACAGATTTATTACGGTTTAAAATTTATTTTCTATTTAGAACAAAATTTATTACAGTATTGTTAGCTATGTTATAATTGCATGGTGGTCAGCTAATAAAAATGAAATAAAACAATTAAAAATTGTACAAAACAAAATAATAAAAATTCTTTTAATTTATTCAAAAAATATATATCAGAATCATTGAGTCATCATTATAGAGAAATAGCCCTACACTTTATAATTCCTCTAATAGAGATATAAATTCATTCAATTAAAATAAACTGGCAGAAGGGATCATAAATATACAGCTACCAATTATTTAAAAGTCACACGAAAGTCTAATTTTGAGAAATTATAAAAAAAAATTTATACTAGAAAAAGCTATAAGACAAATGAACTTGAATGAAGGTTATATCACATAGATGAATGCTTAAGAGACTATAATCACATCTTATATCTTTAAATTTTTATTTCAGTTTTTATTTTCTACTTTTTGTATGTTCACATGGGCTGTGTGTGTACACATGCTTTGGCATCTTTGCACAATATTAGTAACACAATGTTACTGCATTGTATTTAATTTACAGAAAATTCAATACCTTTCTAGAATCTTCTAGAACTTTACTTAACTATGAATAATTTCACTGGTTTATTAATAAATAAATTGAAAAAATAAAATATACAGAGAAATTTTAACTTTACAAGAAAACAAACTGGGCTTAAAACCTCATATTAAAAATAATAAGTAAAAAAAAAATATATTGAATGATAAATTTCTAGGAACAAGGGTGTAGTTTTATTTTAAAACTTTTATCTTTAAAATAATGTTGTCTCTTCATGATTCTCAATTATGCATATATATAAATTATAACACCAATATGATTTAATTAAAAACTTTGTCTTAATTCATTATAGAATATTTATGAGTATGGTTCAAGTATAGTTAAAGTAAAAAAATCTGTAATTTTATATATTAGAAAATTGTACTAAATGTGTCTTATGTGATTATATTAAACATTCTCCTAATCCAGCTGATATATTTAAAAAAATAAATAAAGTTGCATACTTATAATTTTCAGGAGATAGAGCGTAAAAATTTTACAAATTTTTTCTGAAAATTTATGAATTACCTAAGTACTACTTTTTTGCTATGATTTTTTAAACCATCTAAATAAAACGAGAGGAAAAATTCATAATAAATTCCCCACATATCAATACCTAATGATTAAATTTGAATAAAATTGGTTCATCTTATCTAAAGATACACAATATATGAGCATTAAGTCCAATAACATGTTAAGATTGAATAATTTTTTATTGCACGTATTTAAGTGAAATATTAAAAAATAAAGTTAATATTAAAACCTCTAATATTATTATTATAACTTTTGTTTATTTTAACTGGTACATAATAGTATAATAAATGTATTACGCCAGTAATGGGTAGATATGCTACTACACAGATAATAAAATGGAACTTTCCAGCATTTGCCTAGATAGATCAAAGGAAACCTTCATAAAACCTTAACCACAAAATACACAATTAAGTATAAAATGAAACGTACAAGTGATTAAAGTCCAAATTAATTATAATTTTAAATATAAACACATGAAGTTATTAAATATAACAATTAAAGTAATTCACAATTCAGAAGGTGTAATTGAAAATTGTTGAAACAGGGTGCATAGAATTCAGTTTTTTTTGTAATTATTTAATTTTTAATCACATTATAAATTTGTCTACTTAATTTTAAAAAATTAAAAAATAAATAATTACATTGGCTGAAGCCACCAGATTGTATATTACAAAACCAATAATAGATGTCCATAACAACTGAAACTAATATGAAATGAGTTTTAAAAATGTGTGCATATTACATTTAAACAATTTATCAGTAAAAAAGTATATAGTTTTAAACTCTCATCACCAATTTTTATCGGAAAAAATGAAAAAAACTAAAGAAAAATAAAACCACTTGCTTGTTATTTATAGATCTGGAAACGATATTTAATAATATAATATGGGATAAAATGTTTAAAATCCTATGCAAAGTAGTCTAAAAAAAAAGGTAAAGAATAGTTATTTATAATAGAATCATGTAGTAATTACAAGATTAAAAGACAAATAAAGCTGATACAGAAAGGATATGAAGAGTATGTTGGCTTTTTAAATTGTACGCAAGTAAACAATAAAAGACAAATGGAAATTCTGAGGCAGGGTAACTATATATGGAGAAAAAATGAAGATGCTAAGATTTACTAATTGTTCTTATTTCTGGTACACCAGAAATGGTAGCGTTCTGTTATGTAGGTAGTAAAATTATAAATGATGTTCAACGTAAGGAAGATATCAAAAGTATACTGCCACAAGTATAGAGAGTTTTAATGTAAAAATAAAATCTACCGAGTTAAAAGTAGATGTAGTAGGAATCAAAAAGTTATTCTTAAGAATGTTTGTGAGGAATGTAGCACTTTATGATCGTTTAATATGGACAATGGAAGAACAGAATATTTATAATTATTTAGGTGTCATTATTTAAGATTGTGAACTCTGCAAAATAAAATACCTTTCTACCATTTTTCTAGAACTTTCCACAACTATATATAATATCACTGGTTTATTAATAAATAGATTGAAAAATAAAATATACTGAGAAATGTTAACTTAACAAAAAAACAAACTGAACTTAAAATGTTTGATTATTAATTTTCCAATTACGATGAGGAAAACTAAAAATTATGTAATGTCAGATTTATAATGACCAGAAAGGTTCACTGTTATTTTTTCAAAAGTGAATAACATCTCAGTAAAAAATATTAGAAAATAAACTATTTAACTCGAAAATTGAATTTGTAAGTAAACGATTTAGTTAAAAATAAATAATATCCATTTCAAAAGATGCAGCACAAATAGGTTTGTCAAGAATACAATATTGATGATTGCCTAGATGTATATTGTAATTTTTTTAACAATAAATAAAGCATTAAAATAAAATAGCAGTGCAATGAGATATTAAACTCTTAAAAGCTGCTAACAAATAGTATTAAAAAATTTATAACAATGATATGAACATAACCCTGTAGTTGTAGATAACGAAGCTTACATAAATAATAATAATAATAATTAAGTTTCTTTAATATATACTACACTGTACACTTATTAAGATATGTATTTTCGAGAGTAAGTAACAGAAATTGTTACGTACAATAGAAAATACATTACTTGCAGACTTATTGGGCTAACCGAAATGTTAACTAAGGTAAAGAGGTTATAATAATTATAAATAAGGATTTAAAAAAAAAACAAATTTTCCCTCATAAAAATGAATGAGATTGCATATATATAATTTTATTATAGTTGCCAATACGTAGAAATATTTACAATAGATTGTGTAATCTCAACAATTTACTAAGGATTATTTTAGTATATTCTAGAAAACACCGTTGCAGGTTAGACATTTTTTATGATTATATTTTTTGTAGAGTTTTCTACATGTATAGTGTATTATTTTGGTATGATATATCCTGTTACCTATGGTTTTTAGATGAAATTTGCTAATTATGCATATAAACAAAAAAATAAACGAAATTGGGGGATTAGGTAGATGTATTACAATCACGTTACCGTAACCTGTGACGACACGTACACTAACCAATCACGGAACGTTTCTCGTACTTTCCGTTTGAATCTATTAGTAAATATTCTGGAATCGTCTACATTATCAAGTAAGTATAAATAGGTAATCGAGTTTAAAAAGCGCGTCAGTTGAACTGCAACATTCGTGCTGTTTATTTAACGAAAGTGCTGTGTTACTTAGTTTTTGTGTGTCGAATAATATTGTGAAAAATGTCTGGAAAAATACCAGCGATTGGAATCGATCTCGGTACAACATATTCTTGTGTCGGTGTGTGGCAACAGGGAAAAGTTGAAATACTCGCAAACGATCAAGGAAATAGAACAACACCAAGTTATGTCGCATTTACGGATACCGAACGATTAATTGGCGATGCGGCAAAAAATCAAGTCGCTTTAAATCCAAAAAACACGGTTTTCGATGCAAAACGTTTAATCGGACGTCGGCATGATGACCCAAAAATTCAACAAGATATGAAACATTGGCCTTTTAATGTTATTAACGATTGTGGAAAACCGAAAATTGAAGTCGAATTTAAAGGTGAAACGAAAAGATTTTCTCCAGAAGAAATCAGTGCTATGGTTCTTACAAAAATGAAAGAAGTTGCGGAAAATTATTTAGGATGTAATGTTAAAGATGCTGTCGTTACTGTTCCGGCTTATTTTAACGATTCTCAACGACAGGCTACAAAAGATGCCGGCATGATTGCCGGTATTAATGTTTTACGCATCATCAACGAACCAACAGCTGCTGCTTTGGCGTATGGTCTGGATAAAAATCTTAAAGGTGAGCGAAATGTACTTATATTTGATTTAGGCGGTGGTACTTTTGATGTATCAATATTAACGATCGATGAGGGCTCGTTATTTGAAGTAAAATCAACAGCAGGCGATACCCATTTAGGCGGTGAAGATTTTGACAATCGTTTAGTTGATCATCTTGCTGAAGAATTCAAACGTAAATATCGTAAAGATCTTAAATCAAATCCTAGAGCTATACGTAGGTTAAGAACCGCTGCTGAACGTGCTAAAAGAACATTGTCATCTAGTACAGAAGCTAGCATTGAAATCGATGCGTTATTTGACGGTATCGATTTCTATACTAAAATATCACGAGCACGTTTTGAAGAACTGTGTGGTGATTTGTTCCGTTCAACATTACATCCGGTTGAAAAAGCTCTTAAAGATGCAAAATTGGATAAATCATCCATCAATGATATCGTCTTAGTCGGAGGATCAACACGTATACCAAAAATACAAACATTATTACAGAATTTCTTTAACGGTAAAACATTGAATTTATCTATAAATCCAGATGAAGCTGTTGCTTATGGTGCTGCTGTACAAGCTGCGATATTAAGTGGCGATCAAAGTACTGCAATACAAGATGTTTTACTCGTTGATGTAACTCCATTATCTCTTGGTATTGAAACCGCTGGTGGAGTAATGACAAATATAATCAAACGAAATTCAAGAATTCCATGTAAACAATCGCAAGTATTTTCAACATATGCCGATAATCAACCCGGTGTAACAGTACAAGTATTTGAAGGCGAACGAGCGATGACTAAAGATAATAATTTATTAGGTACTTTTGATTTAACCGGAATACCACCAGCTCCACGTGGCGTACCAAAGATCGAGGTAACATTTGATATTGATGCTAACGGTATAATGAATGTATCTGCTAAAGAGAATAGTACCGGTAAATCCAAAAATATTGTAATTAAAAACGATAAAGGTAGATTATCAAAACAAGAAATAGATCGTATGTTAAATGAAGCAGAAAAATATAAAAAAGATGATGAACAACAACGTGAAAGAATTAAAGCGAAAAATCAATTGGAAGGTTATATATTTAGTGTAAAACAAGCTATCGATACGTTTGGTGACAAATTAAATGAAACAGAAAAAGAAACTGCGAGATCAAAATGCGATGAATATTTAAAATGGTTAGATAATAATACATTAGCTGAAAAGGAGGAATTTGAAGATAAATTGAAAGAATTGCAGAGAGAATGTTCACCGATTATGACTAAAATATATTCTTCGGGTGCAGAAGCAGGTGAAGGTGGAATACCTAATTTTGGATCTCGACCAAGAGGTGGTACGTCATCACATTCTGCTAGTGGTGGACCTACCATCGAAGAAGTTGATTAAATAATATATTTTTTCTAAATATTGGCAATATAATTTTTTTTATCTCATATTGATATTTATTTGTTGTTTGTAATATTAAACAAAAGACTGTTTTGTTTTTTTTTATTATTATTACTTTGTATAAATTATATTTTCTCCTATTATATTATGCTGTTAATTTTTTATATTTAAATCATATTTTCATTCCATTAAATCATTTTTTTTAAATTTTATAATAATAAAAAAATAAAGTAGCAATAACAAATTAATACAAGTGAAATATTATATATATCATGATTATGTGTGGATTTATGGCATTATTATGGTTTAATTTTTAAGTAAATAATTTTGTACTCACTTTTAAAAAAAAAAGTAAATGCTTTTTCATATTTGATTTTTTTGTTTCTTTTACTTGTTAACCCAGATCATTATTGTTAATTTATAGCATAAAAGTGTATTTTTTGCAGAATTTTGTACACACGTGTCTTGAATGGTTTAAAATAAAAGTTATAAAACTTTACTGGAGTTAACTAGCTTCCATTCTAAATTAAGATAATAAAGAACAGTTTTTATATATTTCATCTTAAAATAAAATTTTAAAAATCTATTCTAATAAATATTTTTAAACGTAAAACATAAAGAGAGAGGCTACCAAAATTTATATGACTTTATTTTTGGCAGTAAAAAATAATTTACTGACCTCTATTTATTTAATATGTTATTTTGCAATTACCTTTATTTTTATTTAATGCTACCAGAATTAATTGTATTTTAGACAAACATTTTTATGATTACAATAATAAATATGTGAATAATTTAGTTAAAAGTGTTGAAAAGTAAGTAGCTGAAAATATGTCAATCAAATTTTCCAGTATTATTTTTTTGTAGCTTGTACAACTCACAAGTCTACTTGTACTTACTAAAGTGTATGTAAAATCGAAAGTGGGTCCTCCCTACAAGCTGCCGGTACTTGCCTCCTTTACACCACTCCTATAACTTGGTATATGGAACACATGCTAATGGTTGCCAAAAAAATAAGACCTCCAAAATGATACAAACTTGTATTTATTATTTTTAATTATTGTTTATTCTACCACATTCATTAATTCTGGCTACTATTTAATTTTTAAATCTGTTGTTTAATTATTTATTTCAGCTGTTATCTAAAATATAGTGAAAATTAATGTTTTAATTAAATTATTTTTACATTTATTACAGTATAACTCAATATTTCTGTAGTACTCGTAAATTTTTTATAATAAATTTAATAATGATTATGATTACATTACTTTTACTCACCGATTTATAATAAGAAAGGTAAAGTTGATAGGTGGATGGAATTTATTAAAGAGTTATGTGGAGGAAATGAATTAGAAAATGGTGTTATAGAGGCAGAAGAAGAAATCGAAGAGGATGAAAGGGGAGAAAAAATACTGAGATCTGAATTTAAGAGAGCATTAAAAGATTTGAATGGCAGAAAGGCACCTGGAATAGACGGAATACCTGTAGAATTATTGCGCAGTGCAGGGGAGGAAGCGATTACAATTTGGTGTGTAATATTTATGAAAAAGGGAAAGTTCCATCAGACTTCAAAAAAAGTATTATAGTCATGATACCAAAGAAAGGAGCAGATAAATGTGAAGAATACAGAACAATTAGTTTAACTAGTCATGCATCAAAAATCTTAACTAGAATTCTGTACAGAAGAATGTAAAGTAAATAATGATAATAATTATTGTATGCTGTACAATTTATTTTTTTTTTATTTCTTTACTGGCAAAACCAGGAAAGTTAGTTGGTAGCTCTCAAGTTACCTTGGAAGCTAAAAGAAAAGTTTCCTCGATAGCACTGATCATCAAAAAAAGGTTTTTTCTTTATATCTGGAATCGTACATGGTGATTTTAATTAATTTTGGGATGCTGAATTCAAAACTGTTATCAGAATTTATGTAATACATCATGTTTTTTTTTTAGATACAATCAATTTATTTAATTATAAATCCATAATCACTGTGAAATCAGCATTTAAAAACAATTACTTATAAGTACTCATTTAAAATTTGTTAAAATCAACTAAATTTTATTTTTTAAAACACAGATAAATTGAAATATACTAATATAATTCTTAAATAACAGTTTCTAAAAGTCTGAACTATTGGAAATATATTTAAAATAACAGTTTTTAAAAGTTTAAATCAATGGAATTATCTTACTTTTAATATTTAAAATATGTTGACAAACTAAAAGAAGTAACTTTCAGATCACTGCAAACTTGATACATATACTCGTTGTATCTCATTGTTCCTAATATTAATGCCATAGTTTCATACACTTCTTTCATGTTGACCTCATGAGCCAATAGAATGGATATTATTTAACAATTATGTAATAAAACTGCTTTCAGGCTAACTTTAGAAGAGTGAATAAAAAGACGCCATTCTTCAGGAGTGTGCTGAACTCCAAGCTAGAGCATGGGATACTATGCAGCCGTGAGGTGTAGTGGCATCTCGACGATGGTTTATGATATGAATGTTACGCAGGACTCTGCGATGGAGCCGAGTGAGAGAAGGAGGTCTGTCGGCCTCTCCCTAGTGGACCAGATCGGAGTCCACTGGAGTTTGAACTAAGTTGAGTTCAGTAAGGGAAACTAGGACTAAATTTCCTGTTGCAATCAACATCTTTGGTGGTATGTTGTGTTTAATTTGCCTCAAATTCTGAGACGTTCACGCTTCTGCGAGCTTGGTTAGCTAGTTCAGAGGGATATGATGTAGGACATTTAAGATATCTGGATGAGGCCTACAGCGAAGATAAATGTCAAGTTAATAAATCACCGATGCAAATGTCTACCGAGGCATTTACATCGGTGGCATCCCAACGAGGCCTGACTTATTACTATGAGATGTAAAAGGTCAGAGGGTGAGTGTCTTCCCCTACGGGGTTGTGATGAACTCCAAGCTCATTCATTAGGCCATCGACATCAGTACAAATGCACAATGAATTCTTCATAGTAAAATAAGTTGAAAGAGTTTTATTTTGTTCTAAACGTAGCAGTTTTATTTTTTTTTTTAGATAAAAGACTCCACTGCTGCAGTCTAGACTCGAAAAGTTCAGTTTGCTGCTTTGATAACTTTAAAAAATCACGAAAACTGATCATTACGTTAATGTTGAATTAAATGAGGAGATTTCTCATAGATGGATGTTGAAGAATTTCTTTCTATTTTACCATTTGCTTCATTTTCAGATTGTTCTTCTAGCTATGTTGGATTAGATGGTGGTACAGGTATTCTTTGCGGTACTCTTTGTGGTACCGGGTTTACAGCTGAGGATACTTATATATTACGTATATTTTATGAACTTTCTATTTTTGAATGAAAATCCAAATATACTTTTCATACAAAAGTAGCAGTTGGAGAAATAATCCTTAGGTTCACGCCAAACTATCATTACAGCAAATGGCATGGCCCTTTCAACCATTCACTTAGAGTTACTGAGCACAATTTGAAAATAACATAACCCAGATCTTATGTTGATCCTTGAGTGCGCAATCAAAATAACATTTATAAGCTGTTTTTATCAATTCAGAAGTAGTCCTTCTTTGAGATTTAGGCCTAAATTTACTACATATATAACAACGATTGTCTGTATGGTTTAACATCCACTTTTGCAGAAGCCATCTTGTTGCAAATAAAAATAGAAAACCTCTTTTGTATTATAAAAATTTGATGAAAATATTGTGAAACATAACACACAGTATTGACAAGTAAAGCTAGACTGAATAAGATTTTAAGTTGAGGTAAGACAGTAAGATTTTAAGTAGACAGCAACAGATTCTGGTTTGTGTGTGTTTGCTTTCTGCTTCTTTTGATATAGTTCTATTTATTAACAATAAATAAATTTAAAAAATAAGAAAAATAGGCCTCATCCAGATATCTTAAATGTCCTACATCATATACCTCTGAACTAGCTAACCAAGCTCGCGGAAGCGTGAACCCCGTGCCTAGTTCTACTTATTATGAGCCAATTTTGTGAATATCTCGGAATACGAGGCAAATTAAACACAACATACCACCAAAGATGTTGATTGCAACAGGAAATTTATTTTTTATCTTTATTAAGCATGTATGCATATTGTTTAAAAGTAAAAATGCAGAAACTATTTTTAATTGTAACCAGTACTTGATCAAAATGAGTTTATTATAAAAAAGACTTTCAAATTTACGATTTACATAAAACCTTTACGTGGTAACACAATTTCAATAGCATATTTGAAATCGGCACTCAAATTACAGTGAGAAAAATTGTGTAACATGTTAGACACAAATTTTGTGTCGACTAGTGGTAGTTAAAAGAAAGTTACGTCAATAGCTCTGGCTACTGAGAACTTGTTAACACACAATTTAACACTAAAATTTATACATATTAGAACGGTGTATGTAGGCCTTTGTTTTGTTTGATATCTTTACTCGTGAAATCTCTCATATTCTGAATGAAGTTGCCTGATTACATAACCAAAGTAATATACTAATTTATTGGAATCATGTAATTAGTATGAAAATGTGACAGCCCAAAAATGACAAAAAGAAAAAAAATATTTTTTTTGAACCTATTCCTTTATGAAGGGTTTAAATAAGACCAAACGTATCCTAGTTATCTAAAGGGTATTAAATTATGTGAAAAAATCAACCGACCATATTTAAAATTAATTCAGAGTAGGGAGATAATAAGACTAACTTTTTAAAATCTTTTTCACTTATAATTTTTCATATCTTCAATTTAGATTAATTGATTATTATGATGACTTCTGAATAGTTGATGCCGTTTTAATTTTGGCTACAATTGGTTGAGGGGGTAGGAGATATCCCACCACCATGGATGTCTCAGAATACAAATAACCATGGATAACCAACGAAGATATCTCAAAGTATTGCTCAAAGAGTGGAATAATCTTTTAAATTACTCAATTTTCCTTAGGAATCACTTTTTCACTTTTGGTTTGTTTTGTCCTGTTGAACACTCACTAAAATATTTTTTTGAACCTTTTTAATGCATCAAAAAAAATTTCCTTATTTAATTAATAAAATTGATTACACATTTACAAAATTTATGTGACATTAGTTTGAAGTCAATCAATTAACCATATTAGAAGTTTACACTAATAATAATAAGTGTTCTGCCCAAAGGATAGTTTTCACATGGCTGCCCTCCATTCAGCTCGATTCTGTGCCAACTGTTTCATTTTATAGTAATTTATTTCCCTTTTTATATTGTCTACCATTTTCATTCATCTCTGACCTCTTGCTTTCCTCCCTGTTACAAATCCCTCCAATGCCATTACCAACAGGCAATCACATCTCAACCAGCTGCACTTTCTTCTTTTTATTATTTTGATAATCGCCCATTCTATGAAGCACCTTCTTATTCCAAACTCTTCCTGTCCAGTTGATCTTCCTACTTCAAACCAACGATTCAAAGACCTCCAATCTTCTCTCCTCTCCCTTCCTAATAGTCCATGTCTCTGCCTCATAAAGGGCTGTAGGCCACACAAAACATTTTGCAAGCTTTTTCTTAGTCACAGATCTAGTTTGCTACATAGCACTCTCCTCATTTTGTTGAATCCTTCCTTTACCCTAGCAATTCGTACTTTAACTTCCTGATCACAATTCATATCTTATTTAATGATGCACCCCAGGGACTTGAAGGATGCCACTAGCTCAACTTTATTTTCCCTAAAACTATGTTGCCCTTTTGGTTGATTTGCTAATTATCATGCTTTTTGTCTTAGATTACACTGAACCAATTAAACGTCAGTAGCGTTGTAGAATTTTTGAAATTTCACTTAATTCTTTCTTTTTCTGTTTAGCCTCTGGAACCATAAAGTATTACTTCAGAGGATGAATGAATATGATATGTATGAATTAAAATGAAGTGTAGTCTTGTACAATCTCAGGTTGACCATTTCTGAGATGTGTGGTTAATTGATATCCAACCACCAAAGAACACCGGTATCCACGATCTAGTATTCAAATCCTATAAAAGTAACTGCCTTTACTAGGATTTGAACCTTAGAACTCTCGACTTCAAAATCAGTTAATTTGCAATGATAAGTTCACCACTAGACCAGCTCAGTGGGTTTCATATAATTGAGTGTCAAAAATTGTTATAAAGTTTTTGAGTCAAACAAATAAGGAAGGGCAATTTATGTACAGAATTAGTTAATCATTTTCCTGCTAAGTCTGCTATAGATGAGATCCTTATTAGACATCATGTTGCATAATTTTCCTGGCAAAGCTTTTTTTTTTTATGACAGATGCATGTTCTATCTTTACATAATGTTAGAAATGGTTAGGAAGACAGTAATAGTAATTATAATGCAGATAATTCAGCAATTTCAGCCAACTTAATAGATAACTAATTATTTTTTTTTGTTTTAATGGAAGGTTATCTAAATATTAAAGGTTAAGTAAATGCTTTACACAAACGTTTTCTACCTTCCATATAGTTTGATATTCATCTCTTGAAATATAAATAAAATATTTATCCAGATCAGAACATAATTAATATACATAATACAGATGTAAAAATTAGTGTGCAATTTTACGGGTAACAAAATATTACTGTTCCAATATTTGTCCATGAGGATCAAGCAAAACTTTGATCAGAGTATTATGTTTCAGAGTACAAAATTAATGAAAGAAAAGTGAGTTTTGCTCTACATTAATAAGTAAAGAAAATAATAAATGAGAAATAATAATGTGTGAAGTTAATAAATAAATAAAATTGGTGCAAAATAAAACAAAGCTTTTAGACATTAATTAGTAAATGATGGTAGATTTGTTAGGTGCTGTAGTTGACACTGACACGAGTCATTTGTAACCCTCAAAATGATAAGTTCTCAGTAACAGCTCCCATTCCAGGGGGTTACTACAGAAAGTGAAAAATGTAGTGGCTCTACGAACCGATGAAGTTTGGCACTGATTCTTAAATAATTAAAGTCATAAGTTGATGTTATTATTAATTCTTTATTATATTTGAAAGTACTTTTTATGTATAAATTGAATGTTTAATATACTTGAAATATTAAATGAATTATTTATATAATTATTAAATGTTTATTATAATTGAATTATGAACTGGAACTGTTATTGAATGCGATTGTACAAGAATAATGCAGTTGCTATTTGTAGGTGACTGCTGTAACTGAACAAAAGTGACGACTTTAGAATGAATAATGAATGACCATAAGAATGACGATGGACTAGCTTAAATAATGTTGCTGTAGTTGCTGCTCCATCAGGAGCTGAGTGTATCCAAAAGGAGGCCGAATGATGTGTGGGAAGCCGCTGAATCGTCAGCAGCCAAATGCATATGAAAGGAGCCGATTGTACTGTAAATTTCCGAATGAATCCGATCGAAGCCAAAGATAGTTAAATTTAAAAATCCTATTAAATACATTAAAGCTCCAACATTTAAATGATAATGAGAAAATATAAATATTTAAAGAGTATTTAAAAATTAAAGAAACCTAAGTCCAAACAGTGGCTTCCTACAGCGTACTTCAATGATTACACGTACTACCAAAATTCAGATGATATTCAGCTCTATTAACCCTGCCTAGTGTCTTTTTATACTTCAGTGATTTTTATGTATTATAGCTATAAGAAAAACTGGAAAAGATAGCGCAAAGAAACAAATTAACCTAGTCGTTTCTATTATGAACAATCTATGATATATATGAAACAATACATATTACAATATTATTGAAACAATATAATATGTTATTGATGTACTTTTATATTACTTTCTATTCAATAATAGTATTTTAACTAAACATATATAACAACAATATACAGAATTATATATTACAACCTTAATTAAATATGTTGGCATACCATATCTGTAGTCAAATTAAATATAAATTCTATCATCATAAAGATTTATTTTTTTGTTTTAGATATTAACATTCTCATAAATAATGACTAAATGTAAATACTTATGTTTATATTTTTTTTTGTGGTAATTAGTGAAACAATATATATGAAATTACTTACCTAAATTATATCTGCAAACAACTACAGCAAGTAATGCAAAAATCCCATACTTTTTTCGTACACGCCAACGTAATATCTGTAGAATATTAAAATAATGCAAAGGAGGATTTAAATTTATTTACTGTCGTTAGAAGAAAATACATATTTATTCAGTTAATAAAACATTAAATGAAAACTAATATTTATTTATACAAATATACACTACAGGTTAGTAATATAACTTCTTGAACTATATTTTAGCGCGTGCTTTGAATTATGGGTAATTAAACTGCACAGTGACGCTGGGTACACGTATTAACGAAGTATTTAGCAGACGCTTATTTTATTACTTTTTTTTTACCGGCGGTGTTCTTACTAATTGAAATATTTTAATTTTAACATATTTTGAAATAAATATAATTGTTTTAAGGTATTTATTTCTAGA
The DNA here is from genome assembly GCF_047948215.1 of Lycorma delicatula. Taxonomy (NCBI): domain Eukaryota; kingdom Metazoa; phylum Arthropoda; class Insecta; order Hemiptera; family Fulgoridae; genus Lycorma; species Lycorma delicatula. The sequence goes on from NC_134467.1 coordinate 44,654,596, forward strand.
AAAAAAGTGTATAAATTTAATGGTATTTGATTTCTTTTTGTAAATAATATTTTTATTAAGAAGTATGAAAGCAGTTGGCATGTATACAAAATGTTTTTATTTTGTTTTTCAAGGACCGCAGGTATTATGTTAAAAATTCCATTCCTTGTCGTTAAATAAATTGCAGTAGATGTATATATGTGTTGCTCGTTTGTTAGGTTATAAACGGTATTCCTTTATTTATATTTTAAAGCTAATGTAATGGTGTATTACAGCTCTAATACACCTTTACAGGTGTAAACAACTAGTGTAATTGTTTTAAATTGTTAGTTACCGTAAATTAATGGTGAGTTTTGGGTCTCTTACACATAAGTATTAAACTAATTTTATTATTGTTGATTTTTAAATTTGGTTATGAAACTTAAGTTTCTCAAGAAACAAGAAAATGTCATTTAATAATATGAACTGTTTATTAGTATCATGATTTTATAGCATTTTTTGAAGTTATTTATTTTGGTTTGTTATTTGTAGGAGTTTATAATGAAGTAATGTTTTGAAAAATAACAATATTAAAGTGGAAATTACTTAATTATGGCGCTTTCTGAATTCAAAGAATTACTAGCAACAACTGCTACAGTTAGTGCAATAATGCAATTTATGTCTGGAGCGTAAGTACAGTAAATTTTATATTAGTAATAGTATTTTTTTTTTTTTTAGTAGTTGAGTCGTGATATTTCTTAACTTTTAGGTTAACCTATGTTATTTTATTTATGAATAAAGGACGATTGTGTAATACAGTTTTATGAAGTATTTTAGAAACTTATGTGAAATTATTTACATTATATTTTGAGTGTTTGTTAGTAATATTAAATTTTGTAGTGTTCATGTTAATCTTTGAACAATTTACAAACTCTATTCATGTTTTTTCTTAATTATCAAAGTAATAAAATTTTATTGTAAAGGATATTTTTTGTATTATCTCAGTTTAATAAAATATGTATAGTAAACTTTTAAACCACAGTTATACATTTTATGTATATATATCTGTGGATTAAAAGAATGATAAGTTTCCTTTAATAAAGAAAGAACTCCTCCTGCATTTTAACTGTAGGATTTGGTAAACTCCTGCAAATTTTCTGCATTATGCAGAAAATTCAGAATGATTTAATTAATTTTAAATTATAAACAGTAGTTACTTGCTTTTAATGAAATTCATAAATATTTCTTTTCTTAAAGCATTTAAGTCGGCTGATAAGAAACATTGAAAGAGTAATTAAACTATAAAATGTATGTTGTGCAGTGAAGTGTGCCAAAAAGTGACTGATTAGGTGTACTATTTTTTATGATTAACTGATAGTAAGATACAGTTACATTATACAATTGGTTTCCTTATTTTTATTCTAATTGTCCTTATGAATAATACGGTATTTAATCTATAGTATACATTAACGTATGATTCTAGCTACTGTGAAAACAAATATATTGTTATATAGTGGTTTGATGCAGCTCTCCAAGATTCCCTATCTAGTGCTAGTCGTTTCATTTCAGTATACCCTCTACATCATACATCCCTAACAATTTGTTTTACATATTCCAAACATGGCCTGCCTACACAATTTTTCCCTTCTGCCTGTCCTTCCAATATTAAAGCGACTATTCCAGGAAGCCTTAGTATGTGCCCTATAAGTCTGTCTCTTCATTTAGCTATATTTTTCCAAATGCTTCTTTCTTCATCTATTTGCCGCAACCCTCTTCATTTGTCACTTTATCCACCCGTCTGATTTTTAACATTCTCCTATAGCACTGCATTTCAAAAGCTTCTCATCTTTTCTTCTCAGATATTCCGATCATCCAAGTTTCACTTCCATATAAAGCAACGCTCCAAATGTATACTTTCAAAAATCTTTTCCTAAGATTTAAATTAATTTTTGATGTAAACAAATTATATTTCTGACTGAAGGCTTGTTTTGCCTGTGCTATATTCGCCATTTTATATCGTTCTTGCTTCGTCCATCTTTAGTAATTTTACTTCCCAAATAACAAAATTCTTCTACCTCCATAATCTTTTCTCCTCCTATTTTCACATTCAGCGGTCCATCTTTGTTATTTCTACTACATTCCATTCCTTTTGTTTTCTTCTTGTTTATTTTCATGCGGTAGTTCTTGCGTAGGACTTCATCCATGCCGTTCATTGTTTCTTCTAAATCCTTTTTACTCTCAACTAGAATTACTATATCATCAGCAAATCATAGCATCTTTAACTTTTCACCTTGTACTGTTACTCCCAATCTAAATTGTTCTTTAACATCATTAACCGCTAGTTCTATGTAAAGATTAAAAAGTATCGGGGATAGGGAACATCCTTGTCAGACTCCCTTTCTTATTACAGCTTCTTTCTTATATTCTTCAATTATTAATATTGCTGTTTGGTTCCTGTAAATGCTAGCATTTGTTCTTTTATACCTGTACTTGAACCCTACCCTAATTTTTTTAATATGCTGAACATTTTATTCCAGTCTAGATTATCGAATGCCTTTTCTAGGTCTATAAATGCCAAGTATGTTGGTTTGTTTTTCATTAATCTTCCTTCTACTATTAATCTAAGCACTAAAATTGCTTCCCTTGTCCCTATAGTTTTACTGAAACCAAATCTGTCTTCTCCTAACTCTTCTTCCACTCTCCTCTCGATTCTTCTGTACAGAATTCTAGTTAAGATTTTTGATGCATGACTAGTTAAACTAATTGTTCTGTAATCTTCACATTTATCTGCTCCTGCTTTCTTTGGTATCATGACTATAATACTTTTTTTGAAGTCTGATGGAACTTTCCCTTTTTCATAAATATTACACACCAAATTGTAATCGCTTCCTCCCCTGCACTGTGCAATAATTCTATAGGTATTCCGTCTATTCCAGGTGCCTTTCTGCCATTCAAATCTTTTAATGGTCTCTTAAATTCAGATTTCAGTATCGTTTCTCCCATTTCATCCTCTTTTACTTCCTCTTCTTCCTCTATAACACCATTTTCTAATTCATTTCCTCCGTATAACTCTTCAATATATTCCACCTACCTATCGAGTTTATCTTCCGTGTTATAAATCGGTGTACCATCTTTGTTTAACACATTATTGGATTTTAATTTATGTACCCCATAATTTTCCTTAACTTTCTTGTATGCTCCATCTATTTTACCAATGTTCATTTCTCTTTCCACTTCTGAACACTTTTCTTTAATCCACTCTTCTTTTGCTAGTTTGCACTTCCTGTTTATAGTATTTCTTTATTTGTACGGAGGAAATGAATTAGAAAATGGTGTTATAGAAGAAGTTGAAGAGGACACGATTTAGACATTTGTCATAGCGTGGTACCAACTTTCCAATACCCTCGTCATAGAACAGAACCGCCTGTGTCTTCAGCTTGGTCTGCAGCTCGATGTCTGTGCCAAAATTTTGTCCTCCTAACCGTCGTTGCATGCGAGCAAAGAGGTAAAAATTGGATGGAGCCAAGTCCGGGCTGTATGGTAGGTGATCAGGAGAGCCGCACAGCGTGTGCGTGATCCTGACCGGCGCGAGGTCCTGTTTGCGGAGTATCGTCAGAAAAGGAACGAGTATTTTCATAGTATTAGGACTTCGAAGCGAGATTCCTGGCGCTCTTTTGTTCAAGAGCAAGGGAATAAAGACCCTTGGGGTGTTGTTTATCGAATACTTGGTCAGAAGCGGAAAAAGGACAATCTTCTGTCGGCTCTCTCGATCCAAGACGGCGTTGTAGTTGAGAAAGATCGTGTTCTATCTCTTCTGATGGACGATCTGCTCCCCGATGATACAGAGGTTAGTGAGACCTCCTATCATCGTATAGTTCGAGCGGCGGTTGTAGATTTTAACACAGACTCTGTGTCTTCGGAGATTACTGAGGCGGAAGTCCGCCAAGTAATCTGTAGCCTTGCTAGGAACAAAGCCCCCGAATATGATGGTATTACGGTGGAGCTCCTTGTTCGCACCCTGCCTGTGATTCTTGGCCCATTGACTAGGGTGTTCAATAGGTGTTTATTTCGCTAGCTTGCTGGAAGCGTGGTATTTTGAAGCTGTTATTCAAAGGTGGCGACAAGGACCCCACCGTCAGTTCTTCTTACCGTCCTCTGACGCTCTTGCCAGTTGTTGGAAAGGTTTTTGAAAAGGTACTCTACCTCCGCATTAAAAGTAGGTCGACTTCAAAACACATGCTGATGGACGACCAGTATGGCTTTAGACCCGGCAAGAGTACAGAGGACGCGATTCTTAGGGTCCTGGATCTTGCTTCAGGCAGTGAGTGCAAATGTGTACTCGGTGTCTTCTTGGACATATCCGGGGCATTTAATAACTTGTGGTGGCCCTCTGCCTTGTTTCAATTGCAGAAGCGTGGTTGCACGCGGAATGAAATTAGCACTCTCTCGAGTTACTTCAGCGAAAGAACTGTTGTCCTTCGTGATGGCAGTTCGCAAGTAGGAAAGAGCCTTTCTAAAGGATGTCCACAGGGCAGTGTATTAGGTCCACTCGTCTGGACCATCGAGTTCGACTCTCTCATGCGGCTGCGTTTGCCTGGTGGCTGTCGCGTTGTGGCTTACGCCGACGATGGGCTGCTGCTGGTCGAGGGCGGTTCGCGTGCTGAGATTGAGCTTAGAGCGGCACAGGCATGTAGGGTTTTGCGGTTGTGGAGTCTTCAGCATAAGATGGTTTTCAGTGCGGAGAAAACCGGCTAGCTGCAACTCGCCACCCGCGGGTTGTGATGGACGACCGTTCAATTAGGTATGTCACTCTTCAGAAGTATCTTGGTGTTATCCTTGATAAGAGGCTTCTCTTCAAGTAGTATCTGCAATGTGTGGCGAAGAAGGCAGTTGATGCTTTCTTCGGCGTCCGTAGAGTAGTCCATCCCGATTGGGGGTTGAATTTCCGTACCGTGCGGATTCTTTTCAAAGGTGTTTGCGAGACCATTATGTTGTACGTTGCGCCCGTCTGGGCTCATCGTATGCGGTACCAATGTTATAGGGACATTCTATTAAGAGCCCAGCGTCTTCTTTTATTAGTGGTTGTCGGCGGTTACAGGACTGTCTCGCAAGAGGCAGTAACCGTGATCGCAGGCATCCAACCTGTGGATATTTCGGCTACGGAACGTAGCCAGCGGTATGTTGCAAAGAAGGGAGGCCTTCTTGACCGATTTTTGCGCGGGTTTTTATTTCGCGACCCATCGGACCTTGAAAAAAATAACCCTCGTAAGTATTACTTATGATACATCGTTGAAAAGCTCTCAATCAGGGCCTATCACTTCATTAAAGAAAAACCCCAAAATCCAAAAAATTGGATTTTGGGCTTTTTTTGAACACTTTTGATCCCGTCGATTGCAGTCAAAATGGGAAGTGCACAACTAGATATAACAACAGTCCTAAATCCAAAATTCCAACATCCTACTGCTAATTGTTTTTGGGTTATGCAAGATTCATACATACATAAGTACGCCAAAATTAGTCAAAATGGATTCAGGTATGAGCAGAATGGAAATTTCCTTTAAAATCTGAATCCAAAGTTTTTCGCAATCACAATATTTCTTTTACTTCGTACAAGGAAAATGTTTGATTCTCATAATTAAAAAAAAAATTATGTAAACATAGAAACAAAATGATCTGTTAGTTGAAATTAAAATATTATGAAATAATTCATATGAACGTTGACCTATTGTTTGTATGATACCTTCATTTTACTACAGGTATATATCTACTCCTGTTTAGGAGGAACCTACTGTGTAAGTGTAAATGTTCATTGTCTTGAAATCAATTCAATAACTATTATAGTTGTTACTTTTTTTATGTTCGTAGTATAGTTGTCCAGAAATATGTACTCAAAGGAACTGCAGAAAATGAGTCCGGTTTTCCATTTATGTCTGGATTCTTATCGTAAGTATATTTTTTGTTGTTTGATCTATAACAATAAGAATAGATATTATATTTTACATTGAATCAGAACAAGAAAGCGATATGTTAGTGCTACAAACCATACATCAAGTGTTGTCAAATATTTGAGCAATTTTTTTTTTAAATTTGAAATAAATGATACTGCAAGTGAATAATAGTGATACAGAATTAATGAGGTCAAATTTTCTATATATTACTTAGTCTATTTTTTATTTTTACAGTAGCATGCAAATTAATCTGAACATAGGAAATTTTTTGTTTATTTCTATGTTGTGGCTACACTGCTTGACCATACCCATTCTTTAAGTTCCGGTGTAATGTGAAGTTATTGTTTTTTAAGGTTTTGTTGTTAATAAAAGTCAACATGTTTAAAATTTTATTTCTTTTTTGTTGACATTATTTACATCAATCTTCTTATAATTAAATTCTCTACAATTTATGTTTAAAAAATGTACGATTTATCGCCAATTTAACAATGTTATTGTACGTCAAATGTAAAAAAAATGTGTTTTGTGACCATATTTTTGGTGTTTTACATGGGATATCTTAGAAACTAAGAGAGATACAGTTCTGGGACCTATTTTCTTTCGATTTCCCAGCTCAAAAACCAAAAGAAACAATTGAATGTGATCCTTAATTGACCTTCCCAGAATTTCAGAAAGCCTTAATTTACCCGGAGAAACTGAAACTCGGGCGAAATCTTTCACCCTGTATAACTCGCTAACGAAGCGTTTTCAGACCTATGTTTATATGAAATTTTTTTTTATTTTTAGCCTCTAGAATGAGTTGTCAAAGTATTGCCCTATCCTCCTGAATCATCCTGTATACTTGCAAGCTCAATGTAGTTGCAATATCAAAATGATGAATGAAATAAATATTTGACTATTACTCAAATTACAAAAATTTAATAGCGGTTAAAATCATTTCATGATTATGATTAATTCATTTATTATTTTTTAGGTGTATGTTATGGGCGCGTTATGGTTTTATGATAGACGATCTAGCTATGGTATTTGTTAATTTGACTGGTGTGACACTAATGTTGATTTATGGAGGAGTGCATTATAAGTATACTCCACGTAAGGTATGTCAAATTATATTTTTATATAATCTCTCTCTCACTCTCTCTCTCTCTCTCCCTCTCCCTCTCTCCCTCCCTCTCTCTCTCCCTCCCTCCCCCCCCTGCCTGCCTGCCTGTGTGTCTGTGTGTGCCTGCCTGCCTTCCTGTGTGTCTGTGTGTGTGTCTGTCTGTGTGTCGTGCCTGTGTGTCTGTCTGTGTGTCGTGCCTGTGTGTCGCGCCTGTATGTCTGTCTGTGTGTCGTGTCTGTGTCTGTGTCTGTGTGTGTGTGTGTCTGTGTGTGCGTGTCTGTCTGTGTGTCGTGTCTGTGTCTGTGTCTGTGTCTGTGTGTGCGTGTCTGTCTGTGTCTGTATGTGTGTGTCTGTCTGTCTGTCTGTTTGTGTGTGTGTGTGTGTCTGTCTGTCTGTCTGTGTGTGTGTTTGTGTGTGTGTCTGTCTGTCTGTTTGTGTGTGTGTGTGTGTGTCTGTCTGTCTGTGTGTGTGTCTGTCTGTCTGTGTGTCTGTCTGTCTGTGTGTCTGTCTATCTGTGTGTCTGTCTGTATGTGTGTGTGTGTGTGTGTGTGTGTGATCTTCATTTTTTTTATCTCTCTAAATCCTAATTATTATTTGTATGGAAGAGAATAATTGAGATACAATTTTCTGAATCGTAAGGAATCTTAAATTTTTGTAAGTATAAACATACTTACATTTCTCTCTCCCCCGCTCACTCTCTCTCTCCCTTCTTTCTGTCTCACTCTCTTTCTCATATTTCCTCAATCTGCCTCACTCTCACCCCTCTCATTCTCTCTCCCTTTCTCTTTGTTTTTTCTTTCTGCCTCTCCCTTTGTCTCTTTCTCCCAGTTTTTCTCTCTTTCTGTCTCTCTCTCTCTCACCTTTATTTTGTCTCTCTCTCTCATCCCTCTTTCTCCCTTCCATCTCTGTTAATTTCTCTCTCTCTCTCTCTCTCTCTCTCTCTGATCTTTATTATTATTATTAATCTCTCTCTATAAATCTTAATTATTATTTGTACGGAAGAGAGTAATTGAGGTACAATTTTCTGAATCATTAAGAATCTTTAATTTCTTTTCTTTAAATTGGGTATTTAAATTTTAAACTCCTTTGATTTTTTTTTATTCCGCCTAATATTTAACATTTAGTTTCATCTACTTTAATATCCCACGTTTCATTTACTTTATCCTGTATGTGAAGCATTATCTATATGTCATTTTCATATCATTTATATAATAAAAAAAATGTGCAGATAGTATTCTATTGTGCTCGAGCCAATGATAATATCAATCCACGACCGTACTTTTGTTTTTATACATTGTTACACATTTGGTATGCTGCATTTGTCATTTTGATCCATAATTAAACCCTTCATGTAAATCTTTTCTTGTTAAGCAAGTCATGTTAATTTTCTTAGCGTGTTATAATATCTTTTTGTATGTTTATGAACACTTTCACCAAACTTGCATTAAATTTTCATCTGTTTTCAATCAGCAATCTACCGCAAAAATTAACTCTGTTGTGGATTTATCTCTTTGAATAACATATTGTAATTCTTCTGTTATTCTTTTTCTTTCATCTGTTCAGTATTCTTGGTCGATGACTATCTTATATTTTAATTGTTTATAAATTATATATTTTATCTAAAATAAATAATAATTGTATATTATTATTCAAATATTTTTTTTTGTTTCATTAAAAATATGATATTAAATTTTTACTATTTTGTAGGGAGGGGGTTTATAATTTTTAACACGTGGATAAAAATCTAAGTGTCTCAATATTGTTTCTTTTCAATTTTGTAATGTTTTATTTATATACTTGTTCACGCCGTTTGCGTAAAGTTATTTTATTTTCAATAATGTTTTTGTCATTATTTTTATCTGCTGTGGTCACAATGTTTCATAAAAGCAATTTCTATTTAATTACCACATTAATTTTTAACTGTTTTTTGTTGGCTCATTTTTATTGTTGTCAAGTTCTTAGAAATATACTTTTCTTTGTCTGCGACCACGTTATTTCCTACTCGTTCATATTCAACAATTTTTATCTATCTTACGTAACTTTTTTAATGGTCTGCTTGCTTATAATATTAATTTTCGATATGTTTTTTCTTACCCAAACTTCCCGTCTATGCTAATTTCTTTGTCTTACCAATACCAGCACACTAGCTCTTGTTGTCAACACACACTCTTCGGTCTATTGCCTTTGTTTTCCCCTTCTTCTCATCACGCCATTATTTCTTCAGTCCAGAACAGACTTTCTTGGTGTGCGGACCTATGGACTGAGTCACTTCTTTACTTCGTCCAGCCTCGTTTCTTTGTTAGATATCTTCAAATTCAGTATTACGTTTCTCCGGAAAGTGTTTCAATCGCCACAAACTGACAAGTCTATCGACGCCGAATCTTCTCAAACTGCAGATTACATTTTCACTGATGCAGAATCTCCAAACTCGTTGCTACATATCTGAGATACTTCGTATTTGTCTAACCCTACACCACGTCTCACCCCTGCATTCCTTATACACCACGGCGTCATTAATATTATCATTAATATTTGTGGAACACTCAGTTCATCATATCATATGCCTTTCGATCTCAAGTCTAGTTTAAAAAAACCATTTATTCACTTAAGTGCAGTCACGATAGGTGATTTACGTATTTTAATTATTACGATTTGTTACTGTAATTAACTCTATAATTTATTCTTGTAACTTGTTAATCGTCGAGATTAATCTTTTTCTATTCATGAACTGTATTCATAATACTTCTCGTAAATTAACCTAAAGTAATTACTCCTGATGTGCAGTTATGTTTTAGGACTTTGTAATTTTATATTTTCAAGAATGCTTATTTACCAAAATGAACTCTATTTATATGTTTATTTATTTCAATTTGATTATTTTAATTAACTCTTTTAGTACTAGAATATTATTGTGGCCTTTTTCATGTAAATCTCATTTAATGTTATTATTACTGTTATGCTGATTTCAGTTGATATTCTTATGTATCATTTAGTTACGTTAATTTCATAATTTCTTTTTAGTTTTTAAGGTTATGATTTAACATAAGTTCAGAGTCGTTTTCTTTCTCATTAAAGTCCAATTTCTTTTGGCAAATACAAGCTGTGTTTTTTGTTAACTTTACCCAACAATACGTTTTTCTTTTTCAGAAAGTTGTGTTGAGACAATTACTGGTTGTTTTGATAGTTATGACATTGGCCCATGGGTACACGATTTATGAGACCGATTCAGAAATCGCTTCAACTAGGTTTGGCTTTCTTACCTGTTGTACTACATTAGTATTTTTTGGGTCACCTCTAACCAATTTGGTAAGTAATATTTATTTTTGTGGATATTTATAGTATTTTCTGTTTTTAATTATTTCCTTTTATATTGGACGATTCCTTTTCTAATGTATGCTTGAATTACACATGTGTATGAGTGAGTGAGTGAGTGACAGATTTACATAAAAACGATCAGGGGGGTTTGTCGATTATAGTAAATAAAATTATAAAGATGTTTTATTGATGATACCGATAATAATGAAAAAGCAGAAAATTAAAGAAAGAGAAATGAAGTGTCTCATTATTTATGTAAATATCCCTTAAGTTTTTTTCAGCCAGTCAAGGATGTAATAAGTATGTGGCATTTTTTTTTTAAAGTATTGTTTTGATATAAAAAATAGACAGATTTAAAAGAAAAGTTATTTTTCGAAAGCCTGGATCTTAATCTACAATTCTACATAACCATCTTCATTAAGTTATTTGTTGTATTGTGTGATTAGCTTCTGCATTTTCAGCTTCATAGAAATATGCCGCCTGATAAGATACGAACAAAAAAACTAAATAACTTAGAAAATTATCCAAAATTTTCTAATGCGATTCATTAGGTCAACAATCAAACAAAAAAAAAAATAAAAGCAGAAAACCTCGACGTTTCTTCCAACATATAGGACTTTATACTACAAATGACAAAAAACAACACCGGCAAACACATATAAACCTCCCACCGCCTGATCTAATAAAAACCAAATCACCACTACTAAAAATGTTATCATTTTCATAGATACTCCCACCAGCATACCGATAATAACATTAAGTTAACCCAAACAAATAAATACTAAATCTAAACTACACAAAAAAAAACAAACTAAAACCATCAAATAACCATTAATTTACAACCAATTTTTATAAATTAAAAAAACACATTAGCATATATAATACTTAAATAAGATATGTCCGTTCTATTATTTATAGAATTTAAATCCTTTTTAATGTGGATCATCTCCAATAAATATATTTGTTTTTACAAAATTAGGTTCCCTTTCTAAAATTTTTACTGTATGAAAATCAAATTTACGTTTTTTTGCTTTTTCAAGCTTATTCAATGCAATAATTTTACTTTTCCTATATTTATGTGGCTCAATTCTTTTTTTAAATATTGGGATGTTTATTCAATATAACATATTGAACAACCACTACATGGTATATTGTACACAACATTACACTGATTTTGCTTCTTTGTTGGCGTCTTTAATTGAATTGCATTAGAAAACTTTCTATTAATTTGGATAATTTTCTAACTTATTTAGTTTTTTTATATTTGTCTAACCAAAGAATACAATTTACGAATTATTTTATATATATATATATATATATATATATATATATTTTTTTTTTATTCATGGAATAGTACCATCTTGATCTCTAATCCACAAAGTCACTTGGTTTGAATCCTGGTCAGGCTTAAATTTTTTTTCATACATCTGTAATACTCATGTTTGGAATGTATGAAAAATTCATACTTCTACAAACTATTTAACAAAAAAAAAGAAAAAGTTATTAACATTAGGGAATAAACTTGACTCAAGTTGTATTATTTATAAAATATAATTATACTGACATAAAGCTATTAGAAATGACCAAATACTTAGCAAATACTGCAAAATATGACCATATGAAGTTGTAACCTTTTTGTATATTTAATTTTCATTACCTTATCACTTTTATTATATACTAGCAGACCCGACAATGCTTCGCTATTGCTACATTTGCTATATATATATAGATTAAAGAAACACAATTGAAAGTTTAATAAAACATTCAAAAAATTAACACTATGAACTTCTCAAAATTTAACCTTTCACTTTATCCCTTTTTCACTTTTCCATTTACCCGTTTCTCCCTTTTTCTATATTTCCCTTTTACCCTTTTCCGCTATTTCTATTGTTCCATCAACAAAAAGGAAGATTGTTTTGCTTTTAATTCATCTTTTTTTACTCTTCTTGATTAAAGTGTTCAAATTGTTAATTATTATTTATAAGAGAGTGGTTGCTATGAACAGATGATCCATTACCTTCTGCATTATAGAAAATCCTTTTGTTCACCGTACCTTCCATGGTCTTATCCAGAAGAAAGTGAGAGAGATAGTTTTAATTTTGCTAAAGGATTTTTGGTTTTAGAATTTTCATTATGATAATTTTCCTCCATGCAGCTGGAATTTTATTATTCTGTATCCTGTTAAAGAATAGATACAAGTATCTCTTAGATGGCCGACTTCAGATTCTTGAGAAATCCTGCAGTTGATTAAATGTGTCATATAATTTATGCTACAAGTGTTTGATTTTTGTATATCTGGTTGTTTATTAATAGGTAATAATTACTTTTTTACTAGTCTCGAGGGGGGGGGGGTAGTACGGAAATAGGAGTACGGCCGCCGGAAATGACACGTCATCCAAGAATGGCGGCCGTCCGCTATCTTGGATTGTGACGTCGGTGGCGCCGTAGCCCGCAGTTTTTTAACCTGTTTTTTAGGACGTTCCTCGAGGATGATCCTGGTCGTCGTAGATCGTGCACCGGGAGGCGGTGTCTACTGCGCGCGCGTGCGTGCGTTAGCGGAGCGACGTAGCGAGAGATGTTTACCGTGTGGGATACGGCGCTCGACTGACGAACCGTCCGTCCGGCCTACGCGTGACTCTTCCTGCCTATCACCCCTCACATCCGCTCGACTCCGATTAAAACAATAAAACAGGAAAACACCTGCTTATCTATTCTCCACACACATCCGCTCAATTTTTTTTAACAACTATTTTTCCTTATACATATTATCGGTTCACACATACACACATACTTGCTTATCTGTAAATAAAACAATAAATGGTTGCATTTCCGTACCACCCAGGAGATAGCAACCGCGGCGCATTGAGATTTTTTTTAACGTGTGATTTTTCCCCTAGAGGTCTACAAAACACTCGACTATATATCTTAAGAAACGTCTTCATGATACTTCTTTACAAGACCGGGATGTTATGAACGACAAATACAGATGGTGAGTAATGATAAACTTGCACAAGAAAGCACATCTATGTGAAACAAAAAAATCCCATTTAATAAAGATACCTCTATTATTTATGTATGCGATACCCGCCTTCTTCTGCAAGTTTATCATTACTTATCATCTGCGTTTGTCGTTTATAACATCACGCTCTTGTAAAAAAGTAAAGAAATAATGTTTCGCATACAAAATATTGCAAACTTGCACGCATATGTCTATCGTACCACTCACCTTTATTTGAAAATACCGAAAATTTGTTAAACACTCTCCTAACCATTTGTAATACAATTGATAGTGAATAAATCCAATATCATATCGTGTCACGGGCCTTGGAACCATTGCACACAATAAACGTAAATAAATATCGTTTTAAAACAATAGTTAGTTAGGACTTATTGTATGGGGGTTTAAAGTGTTTTTGTTTTGTGTATGTATGCAATTTTGTGTTGTTTGTGTATTATGTGTTGTAGTCCTTCAAAGGACTTTTTTAAGAAAAACTGTTTAAATTTTAAAAAACATTCGTTTCGATGAACGACGGTTTTCTTTATCCTCTTCCTCGTATTTTTGTTTACGTTTCGTATTCTTGAATGAAATAAAATAAAAAGAAGCGATATGACGTCCTCTCGTATATCGATTGATTTTAACGTAATCGATTTCTGAATTTTCATCGTGTCGTACGCAACCAAGAGAGGTTGGGTATCATCACCACAGTTGTTAGAACAATCTACTTCATCGCGGGTCCTGAAGAAAAGTCCTCCGTCCGTCGCTACATTAGAAGTTACTCTTCTTTTTTTCATTTGCAACATACACGTTTACAGCGAGTACGTTGTTTTTTCGATGATACGTATTGAGATCGTGTAACACCTTCGCATCCAAATTCTTATTCGACGAATGATTTAATTTGAACGCCTTTACGTTACCATCGTCACCGTAGAATCCGAAAAATAGCACTTCTTTACTGTCAATAAGTGCAATAGCTTTATCACCGCATTCAAATTCGCAATAATATTTTCGTCCACATCCGAAATCGCCATCATTGAAAATTATCTTCACCAATAGGTTATCACCCCCGACGGGGAGTCTTATTCTTTAAGACTTTGGGGGTTGGCGTCCCCACGGGCCTAGCCTCTGCAGCTATTCTTCCCACTATACAGTAAGCTGCAGAACACTTTACATTATACACATATACTACACCAAGAACACTACATAAATTACAACATACACAATTACACAACAACATCCTACACTGATATTTCTTACATTAACACTCGGTGGTGTTGCGACATCTTACGAAACGCAACCGTAACCCAAGTTGGGAACAAATCGTGCCGATGGGTGAATGGCTCTACGTAGTGAGTCTTGAACGATGTCCTCTGGGCACCAGGGCGAACCCAGTTGTACTTAGCTCTAGCTCCAGTACGCGTGCGCTCTGCTGGAGTGGTCCATTTTTCGCCGTTACTCGTGGGACCAAAATTTCTGTTCCTATATTAAATTCCAAGATGGTTGGTGGTCCATCTGAAAAAACCACCAAATTAAGTCTAGCGAAGAGACCTCGATCAGCTTTGTCTGACGAGGATAAAAGTCCTATGGAAGAGAACTACAAATCTTTAGACTTGAACCTTAAAAATATTCGATTCATTGTTCTCCGAAATAGTCAGGAAGGTGGCTCCCTCCAAAAGGTTTCACCTTTCCTAATAAATAAAACTGTAACAGGTGCAAGTGGCTCCCCGAAGAACATCAGGAAATTACGCGACGGATCGATTCTGGTTGAAACATTCAACGACGAACAGAGTCGATCAATCTTACGTCTCCGTAATATGGGTGGTATAAATATAAGTGCTGAAAGCCACAAAACTTTAAATACGAGCAGGGGTGTAATTTTTTGTCGAGACCTTTTAGATATACATATCAATGAAATAGTTTACGAGCTTTCCCACCAAGATGTTGTTGAAGTGAAACGTATTATGAAACGGCAGAACGGAACAGAAGAACCGACACCGTCTCTTATATTAACATTTAATCTCCCTGTCCCACCAGAAAAGATCAAAGTGGGTTACCTCTCGGTTCGGGTACGACCATTCATACCCAACCCACGGCGATGTTTCAGATGCCAAGGTTTTGGTCACACTACAACATCTTGAACAAAAACTGAGATCTGCGCTCGATGTGCTAAAGAAGGTCACAATGACACTAACTGCGAAGAAAGTGAAAAATACGCAAACTGCTGTGGTCCACATACAGCCCGCTCCCGAGATTGCCCAATCTTTAAAGAAGAAAAGGCAATTCTCAAAATCTGTACGGAGCAAAAGCTATCTTTCCCGGCCGCACGAAGAGAATACAAAAAGTTAAATAATTCACGGAACCTGGTTAAACCAGATGTATCTTTTGGCACCGCTACATCTAAACAAATTCCTACAAATGTTAATAATCAGCAGTGCGGATCCTGCAATGAGCTTAAAAAACTTGTTCAGATGCTTTCTGATCAAGTAGCTTCACTTACAGCCACTATCTCAGAGCTGAAAAAGATGAAGAAAACTTCTTTCGTTGCAGTTAGTGAATCCAACAGTGTGATACACACGAAAGTTCCTGCTCCCAAAGTCGTACCGGCACGAGTAGCGACTATCACAGCTGGCAGTAAGCCACCTAATAAGCTCCCCGTAAAGGGAACCCACATAACCACCACCTCTGGGATGTTAACTGCAGCATCCCATTCAAATAAATCTCCTCCACCATCGCCTCATTTACTGGAGGATATGGTTGAAGAACCACCCGACCCTAGGGCATCGGAGTTCTTTAAAATAAAAAATACAAAAAATAAAAACCGAATCACCTACAACTAATTTTTATATAATTTCCGAAACTTAATTTTATTATTTATTTTTTTACACTTATGAACATTATTCAGTGGAATGTTAGAGGTATTCGGTCCCGCATTGAAGATATTAGAGTACTAGCGCACGCACATGATCCACCAATCATGTGTTTCCAAGAAACTCACCTTCTACAACATGACCCAATTACACTCGGAGGATACTTCTGTGAGAGATACGACTGCCTAGTAGACAGTAGGGAGAGTGGTGGAGTAGCGATTTTCATGAAGAATGGGGTGTCTGCTACAAGAATTTAACTAACCACTGTCATTCCTGCTATTGCAGTAAAGGTCTCTATTCCCTTCAAATTGCATATCTGCAATCTGTATCTCTCACCGAACACTGAGTTCAGTGCTTTAGATGTCTCAAATCTCCTCACGCAAATACCATCTCCATCGTTAATAGTAGGAGACTTCAATGACCATCATATTTCCTGGGGCTCAACCGTCTGTTCCACTCGAGGAAATATGATAAACAGATTGAGACAAGACTTTGTCGAAAATTTAATCGTAGGCCTACAACAGAACATCTAAATTTATACCGCAGGGCTAGAGCAGTGTGCCGTCGAGTATTCTTGGACGCTAAGAGGAATTCATGGACGAAATACGTGAGCACTATCTCACGCACTACTCCCTTTCTACTGTATGGAAGAAAATTCGTGCAATTTTCGGATCACCGAAACAATCTATTCTCGGTCTTATTGGTGAAGGAGAACTCCTTTCATCATCCTCGGAAGTGGCAAATAGTCTAGCAAAATCTTTCCGCTCGGTGTCTCTCACCTCATCATATAATAACGATTTTCAACGTTACAAGATACAAATAGAAGTATTATCGTTAAACATTGGTGATTCGGTTGGTGAATTAAACACTCCATTCGTATTTGAAGAATTGTTACATGCACTTAAAAACTCACGGGACACTTCCCCAGGACCGGACAACATTCGCCTTTCCATGCTTTCACACCTTCCTAATTCGGGACTACAACAACTTTTGAATATTTTCAACGGTTTATTCTCCGAACAAGTCTTTCCACCCGGCTGGTCAGAAGCATTTATTATACCAGTACTAAAACCTGGTAAAGACCAAACGAACCCCTCAAGCTATCGCCGTATTTCATTAACAAGCGTTTTGTGTAAAATAATGGAGAGAATGGTAAACCGCAGACTTACATGGTACTTGGAGAAACATGGCTTTCTATCGCCAGAACAGTGTGGTTTTCGACAAGGACGATCTTCTATTGACCATTTAGTGTCACTAAAAACAGCCATACAAAACGCTTTCCTAAATCGGCAGCACCTCGTCGCTATCTTCTTCGATATAAAAAAGACGTATGACACAGCCTGGCGACGTGGTATTCTTAACACTCTCAAAGAATGGGGAATCAAGGGCAATATGCTTGCTTTTATCCGGGGATTCTTAAATCACCGAACGGCTCGTGTTCGTGTAGATGATTCGCTCTCAGATAGTGTCATCTTGGAGAATGGAGTGCCCCAAGGTAGTGTATTAAGTGCCACCTTATTTTCTGTAGCCATAAACGATATTACCAAATGTGTGCAGGCTCCTGTCTCATGTTCTCTATTTGCTGACGACTTTGCTATCTATATTGCAAGCCGTTCAACACCTACAGCAGAGAGACTACTGCAGAACACTATATCTCACCTTGAAGCTTGGTCCAGGAGTACTGGTTTCACATTTTCATCCGAAAAAACAAAATGTGTAGTTTTTTTCTCGGCTACGAAACCCTTCTATTCCGCAAATTTTTCCGGAGGGACTATTACTATCTCTACTTACGTCAAGTTTTTGGGTTTATTTTTTGATAGCCGTCTTACTTGGGTCAAACATTTAAAAGAATTGAAAACAAAATGTTCCATACTACTAGATATGATGCGAGTCCTTACTAACACCAACTGGGGAGCCGATAGGTCATGTATGATACGTTTTTACTATTCCTTTGTTCGCTCCCGTTTAGATTATGGTTGTGTCGCCTACTCTTCAGCTCGTCGATTCGTGCATAAAATGCTGGATAGTGTACATCATGCTTTCCTTCGGCTTGCCACAGGCGCGTTTAAATCAAGTCCTGTCGCAAGTTTACTTGTAGACTGTGGTGAACCATCACTTTGGGATAGACGAGACCAGCTTTTATTATCTTATTTTGCTCGTCTCAGAGGACAGCCAAATCACCCGGCTCTTGACTCGGTCTTTAGAAATCCTAATCTAGGAAAGTATGAGGATCATCCACGTCGTACTGCACCTGTAGGTGTCCGTACCTGGCGTCTGCTGCAGCATATAAATGTTGACACACTGTCATTCTTTTCTATGTATCATTGCTCATATCCTCCATGGAGAATAAACCTTATAAATTTTAATTTTGACCTTACTACATGCAATATACAATCAACACCATCTATTGTCTTTCAGCAAATGTTTCAGTGTGTTCTCTCCAAGATGAAACCAGACGCGGTTGTATACACTGATGGATCGAAACAAAACGATACAGTTGGGTGTGCATTTGTTGTCAATGAAAGAACTTATATGTTTGGTCTACCCGGTATTACGAGTGTGTTTACCGCTGAACTATACGCTATAAATAAGCCTCTAAGCATCATTAACCCTAAATATAGAAAAATTCTTGTTTGCAGTGACTCGTGTAGTGCTCTCCAAGCCTTAAAAAACTTTTATTCCAAACATCCTATCGTCATTGAAATTTACAACGTTGATCACCAACACGTACGCGCACATCTTCTTCACTTACAGGAATCGTGATGTTTACACCTCGAGTGTCTCCCAAAGAATAAACTACTTGGAATGGAATGCAAAGTTGGCAGGAGTCTATTACTCCCTACTCAATCGCAGAACCTGGACAGAGTCCCTTGCTGCTGGATCATTCTAATCGGGCTTGTTTTTTTAAAGGGTTAATTTTAAATAGCGGGTCTAATTTTTACAAGTTTTGTTTATTATTATTTAGTGTTTTAAGGACGGATTTAATTGCATTCCAATTCCGTTGTTTAACCAGCGTTATCGAACCCATTTTATGGGCCGACCGCGGAAGGCTAGGCTTATAAAGCCTGTCCTCCCGACGTAATTCCCCTTCAGACCGTCCACTGAAGTCCTTTCGGTGCTAACTCTTTAATAGGCTAGCAGGAATACGCCACAACGGGGCACTACCTGTAAGGAGGGAGCAATGCGTCCCCTTTTCCGGAGGAGTCGCAATTGCTGGGTTATTTTATCTTATTGTAAGTTTTGAAAAGGAGAGGATGTTTAGAAGCTCTTCATCCGCTTCTGGTATGGCTGTAAACTACTTCGGAATGGAATGGAATGCGAAGTTGGCAGGAGTCTATTACTCCCTACTCCATCGCAGAACCTGGACAGAGTCCCTTAAACTACTTCACCCGGTTACACTGTATTTATATGCTACTCCCCACCACACCTACCACGTCCTACTCTCTCTACCAATCAGAACGTCACAGTCTCCCCACCCAACGACGCGGGTAAAATCATCTAATATCCTGACAACAGCATTCTGAAACATTTTCAAAAAATAGAACAATGCATTAAACACTCCTCATCATTTGCAACATAATTTGATAGTAGATAAATCTATTACCACATCATGTCGCGGGCCTTGGAACCTGCATTCAATAAATGTAATTAAATATAGATTTCTTTCTTGTATTCTTTAAAAGAAAACATTTAAAAAAACGATAGTTACAGTTTTTATTGAATGGGGGTTTAAAGTGTTTTTTGTTTTGTGTGTGTATGTGTATTTTTTGTATTGATTGTGTAATGTGTTTTAGTCCTTAAAAGGACTATTTAGATCTTACTTGTTCACTGTGGTGTGAAAATTGTTCACATGTGGTGTTTGAATAAACACCACATGAAACATGTTTCCAATTTTTCCTTTGAACACAAGCTTCAACTTGCATCTCAATGACAGCATTCAAATCTTCAACACTCATTGTATTGGCGAATCGTTTATGGAATGGAATGCAAAGTTGGCAGGAGTCTATTACTCCCTACTTTATCGCAGAACCTGGACAGAGTCCCTTGCTGCTGGATCATTCTAATCGGGCTTGTTTTTAAAAGGGTTATTTTTTAATCTCGGATCTAATTTTTCAAGTTTTGTCTATTATTATTTTAGTGAATTTAAGACGGATTTAATTGCATTCCAATCCGTTGTTAAACCAGCGTTATCGAACCCATTTCATGGGCCGACCGCGGAAGGCTAGGCTTATAAAGCCTGTCCTCCCGACGTAATTCCCCTTCAGACCGTCCACTGAAGTCCTTTCGGTGCTAACTCTTTAATAGGCTAGCAGGAATACGCCACAACGGGGCACTAGCTATAAGGAGGGAGCAATGCGTCCCCTTTTCCGGAGGAGTCGCAATTGCTGGGATATTTTGTCTTACTGTAAGTTTTTTTAAATTTAGACCGCGTTTTTGTTTTATGCGCGACTTACCGTGTTTGACGTCTTCAAACTATATAACTCGCGAAAACTTTTCACTCGCGACCCCGGAAACGCATCTGACGCACTATTCCGTTTATGGCTCATGCGATATGGAGGCCCCTAAGCCTGGTTTGTCGATTTTCGGCTACCGCACCGCACCATCACGGTGGTTCGTCCAGTACGGCGTGAGGCCGCTTCCTTACAACTGTCGGAGTTGGGTCCTCTCGGCAGATGTCCCGAAGATGACTGTGTTCGGACACAGCCGCTCTCCCGAACAGTCTGCGCGCCTGCGCCACCCCCACCTCGGACACGGATTGAAATCTCGCATCAGATCGGAGAGTGGCGTTCCTGACGAACCACGGAGCTCCAAAGATCGTCCGCAACGCGATGTTTTGGACGGCCTCGATCTTCTTTTGAAGCGAGGAGCTCAACACTGCCCCCCATGCCGGGTAAGCATATGTTAGAATCGGCAGTACGTACAGCCGAAAAATGAGGAGCTTAGTTGCCAGTGGGTACGGGCTGGCACTGTTCAGCACTGGGTATAGCGAGGCTCTGGCGGCCTTAGCCCTCCGGGTCGCATAATTTACATGTTCGCCGAAGGTAAGCCGCCTGTCCAACACCACCCCCGGCTACTTAACTGTTTTCTCAAAAGGGATTTTCTCCCCTGAGATTTCCAGCTCTCTGGTCGGTTTTCGTGTCTTGCATGTGAACATCACGGCCACCGATTTTTCACCGTTGACCCTAATTCTCCACATGTCGAGCCACGGTTCCACTAAGTCCAGCTGCCTTTGGAGCCTACGGACCGCGTAATCCACATTTGCGGATTCGTAGAAATATGCCGTGTCGTCTGCGAAAAGGGCCGTTTTGACCCCTTCCGACAGCGGCATATCGTTCACGTACAAAGTGTACAAGAACGGGGAAAGTACTGCTCCTTGGGGAACCCCAGCGGCTATTTCTCTGGTGGAGGAAATCGTTTCCCCTACGCGCACGACAAAATGTCGGTCTAGCAGATATGATCGCATCAGTCTGACATAACGGTAGGGGATCGCCGATCGCGCTAGCTTATAAAGCAGCCCGCTATGCCAAACTTTGTCAAAGGCCTTGGCCACATCCAGAAAAACGGCTGCAGTCACCCGTTTCCTGTTCAGGCCTCCGACAAGGTCGTCTATTATTTTTACCAGTTGGAGGGTGGTTGAGTGACCCTCCCTGAACCCAAATTGCTCGGGCCGCACTTCTCCCTCCATGTATCGCCTCAGTTTTTCGAGAAAAATCCTCTCGAACAACTTAGACAATACCGGTAACAGGGAGATTGGCCTATAATTCCGTGGGAAAAGTAAACTTTTCCCCGGTTTGGGTAAACATACGACTTTGGCCGTTTTCCAACAATTCGGGAAATATCCAACGTACAAAATGGACGTGAATATCACCGAAATTGCTGTAATCACGGAGGCCGGTATGTTCCGGAACTGTAATCACGGAGGCCGGTATGTTCCGGAATGCACGGGCGCTGATCCCGTCGACACCCGGGGCCTTGTCGGGGCTTGTGGCCTTAATGGCTGCGGAAACATCCGCTTCAGTGACTTGGTCAATCTCTAGAGGGGCGTCCTCCACCTGTGAGAAATAATCTACAAGAAAGGATTCCACCTCGGTTGTGTGCTCGTCGTTCGGGGAGGGAGGGGGGTTTGGAGTGAACTGCTCCTCCAAGGTATCGGCGAATACCTCGGCCCTCTCCGCCTCCGAGTATGCAAGAAAACCTCGCTGCCCCACAACCGGATGGCGAGGCTTCTTCCCTTCTCGCAGTCTCCTGTTCAACCTGAACACCGAGGAGATGTCGTCAGAGACCGAGGCGAGGTATTCGTTCCACGAATCCTCTCGATGGCTTGTCAGCAGTTGTTTTACCCTGTCCGTTTGATTATAAAAGGCCCGCTTATCAGCGGGGGACAGGGTGATTCGATATCTCCTCCTCAGTCGTCGTTTCTCCGTTATGGCTTCGGAGATATGAGGAGGGAAGTCGTTTCGAACAACTGCTCGAGTTTTGGCCGATGAGCTGCCTGCCAGGGCCTCGGTCATTGACGATGTGACGCGCCCGACAGTGTCGTCGATTTCCTCCGGGGTGTTCAGGAGCTCAGGATTTACCGGCCTGTACTCCCGCTGGAGGGTCTCGTAGAACCTTTTCCAGTTGACTGACCTTCGGGGTATAGGCGGGTGATCTCGGCCACCCCCTGCCTGACCTAGTTCCAACAGGACAGGGGAATGGTCCGAGCTGAGGTCTTCTATCGTTTCAATCATGAATGGGAGGGTACCCCCCTTCATGACTGCGATATCCAGCACGTCAGGCCTAGATCTGCCTGAGCGATGCACGAACGTGGGCACCTCAGGGCCTACGACGACCAAACGGCGGGCTCTTGCCCTTTCGTACAGCAATCTGCCATTCGGATTTGTCAGAATGCTGTTCCATGACACGTGTTTGGCATTGAGGTCGCCCATGAGTATCACGGGCCCATCCCAATTTTCCAGCACGGCATCCAGATCTGCGCTGGTTACCGCGTCGTTCGGCTTGCTATAAGCCGAAACCAGCCGATACACCGTGCCCAGATGCTCCACATGCACACACGTTTGCTCCATCACGTTTGAATGAAGAACAACGCGTGTATGCATGTGGCGTCTGTGGACTAAAACCGCAGTTCCACCAGAGGTGCGAGATCCGGGTCGAACTGGCCTATCCGTCCTATATGTAAAATAGTTCCGAAGGGTCAGTTGCTTGCTTGGGTTCAAGCACGTCTCAGACAACAGTATCACGTCTATCAGTAGATCCTCGGCCAGACGGCATAGTTCCTCCGTCCGGCCTACTACTGAGTTGGCGTTCCACTGCAAAGGTCTGAGGGTGGGCCTAACCATACCTGGACAGTACAGCCATGAGGTACTCTATTAAGGACTGAATACAGTCCTTGAGAGATTTTGCCTGGAGCAGGCGTGGCAAAACCATCATGATATCTGGCAGGATATCCTTCACTGTCATCTGCGACAGGAAGTCCATGCCAGTGGTCTCCAACGGGGTAGCCGGTTTCGGATTGCCGCTGGAGGTGCCTTTTGGCGCGGCCGCCCTTTTGGTGGGGCGCGGGGCCACAGGGGCCGCGGTGTTTTTAACAGCCTGCTTGGCCTTTCCAGCCGGAGCAGGCTTTGCCTTTCCCGTCGAGGAAGGCTTGGCCTTCTTCGCCGGGGCCGGCTTTGTCGCCGCCTTTTGTTTCACCACCTTCTTGGTGGTCGCCGCCGGTTTTGGCTTGGCGGGTGTTGGGGAGGGTACCTCCCCTTTTTTCACTACCGCCTTGGCCACAGGTGCCGGCACCTCCGGTTTGGGGGCTGATTTTCCCCCACCGGCAACACGGGCCCAGCTGCGGCCGTCAACAGTCGCGGGCTTGTTAATGCCCTTGACCTTATTGACTTGCTCCTTATAATAGGGGCAACCCCGGTAATTAGCCGGATGAGGCCCCTTGCAGTTAACGCATGAGGCTGGTTCCTCACGCGGCTTAACGCATGTGGCAGTGTCGTGGTCTCCACCACACTTGACACATTGCTGGGCCCTCTGGCAGTAATTGGACGAGTGTCCAAATTTCTGGCATCTGTGGCACTGGGGTGGTCCCCCTCGTGACACAAACGCAGTCACTGCGACCTTGCAGTAAAAAATACTGCCAAGGTCATAAATGGTCCGGGCCGAAGGGGTCCTCTTAAGGGCCACTAGGCAGGTCGGGGTTTCCCGACCGTCCCTTGTGAGGAGCTTCTTTACCGAAACCACCTCATAGCCAAGGGAGGTCAGTTCCTCCCTTACTTCCTCCGGGGCAGCCCCATAGGGGATCCCCCGTATAACCACCTTCAGATCCCTGTCCTTCGGGAGCTGAAAGGAGTGAAAGGCGATTCCCTTCGAGTGCAGAAAACTCTGCACCGCCCGGTAATCCGCCTCGCTGCCCAGCTGCAGCCTTATCGAGAGCCCGGTGCTTTTAGCCACCAGGCGCCCCCCGATCCGCGACTTAATGTCGCGCGCTAATGCTGGCCACTCCTTCGGGCAGTCCAGCATTATTGGCGGGATTTTCTCCCGCCTGACGGTAGCAGGCTGTGATGGGGCCCCATCATCAGCCTGCGGGTTGGCGGCTGCTGCAGCCCGCTACGGGCTCCGTCTCCATAGGAGGCGCGGAGTCCCGGCGTTTCTGGCGCTTCCTAGCGCCAGACCCGCTTTCCTCTCCACCGACGGACAGTTCCGGGGTTGTAGTTCGGGGTGGGGCAGGCCTTACTTTTCCTTCCATGAAGGAGAAAAAAGCAGACTAAAATTAAAAATTAAAACTTATATTATCACTACACTTGCTGTAAGAAAATACACAACAGAAATAAAATTGGAAAGTTTAATTTCCTGTTAAAATAAAAATTATTTTAGAAGTATCACAATAGTCTATTATGTTAGGCTATTAGTCTAATGTATAACTAATGACTACAAGAGTTCACTTTACATTATTATAATAGAAATTTGAATAGAGTAAGAATAAAATTAAGAAAAGGATTATCCTTTTCATAATGTAACTGGCCTGTAATCCAGGTAGCTGGCCGCCCGGCTGATGTCCTAGCAGACCCTTCTCACATTGTCTGGCGACGCAGGTAGAAGAACTGTTGAACACCTGGCTGGAGTGGTTACAACTCACAATCACAGAGCACAATAAGACACAACCTTTCACCTTTCAAGGATGGAATCTAAAAAAAAAAAAAAAAACCGAATCGATTAGGTAAAAATACCTTAAACTTTTCTTCATCCACATCACCTCGTACTGTGCAAACGTACATTTCCCGAATCGTGTGTCCACCATATTTGTGGCCAGTATGTCGTACGGTTTGTCGATTTTCATTTCGCTGACGCTCTTTGTATCCAGATTAGGGTGTACGGTTATTGTGTTTAACTGTTCGACAATTTTTTTTCTGTTACCGTCAGTCATGATGATGTTTCTATTACAAGAGCTGCTGTTAGAATGATTCTAGCATAGATACGAGTTGCTATCTATCCTCCCGGTACATCTGCTTGTTAACGAACAAGTAGATATAAATCGTTATTATTTTCCTTATGATAATGCTAAATAACCACACAATCATGTTTTGTCCTGCTTATCTATTGCACACACATCCGTTCAAGTTTTAACAACTATTTTTTCCTTATAAACAGGAAACGCTGCTTATCAACCGCATGAACATGTTTTGACATCCTTATCACCAATCACATTCGCTAGACTCCGATTGAAACAAAACAATTAATCTTTTCCTTATAAAACAGGAAAACACAATCAACCCACCACATCCTACCAATTTGTATAAATCGTGAAGTTTAATTAGTACACTTCCACTTCAAAAATGGATCTGTTAGCAGATGAAGAATTTGTAGTGTACGTAATTGAGAGCGATACACTTGAAAACGTTTCTCCTAATATTGATGAAGTATATGATTATTTTGAATCAGTACATAATACATATATGCACCAAAGAAGATCTTTTAAGAAAAAAAATTAAAAAAATTATTGAATACGATAAAATATATAAATCTTTACGAATATAACAATTATTTTATCCAAAAAAATCGGTCCTTCTCAGGACCACCTTAAACACTCCTAACCATTAGTAACACAATTGATAGCGGATAAATCCAATATCATATCGTATCACGGGCCTTGGAACCACTACATTCAATAAGTGCAATTACATATTGTTTTAAAACAATAGTTAGTTATAACTTATTGAATGGGGGTTTAAAGTGTTTCTGTTTTGTGTATTTGTGTGTATGTGTTAAGTGTTGTAGTCCTTAAAAGGACTATTTACACATTACATGTCCACTACGATCACGTATTCTGTCAATCCACCAAATATATAATTATGTAATGCTATCGACAATTCAAATACATCGTCTTCTTCAATATTCGGATAAGACCAAACACAAATGACATAAAACTTTTGCGGTACCAACGCACTATATCGTTTTAAAAATTGATATGTTTAATCTTTCTTTATGGTGAATTCATCCGAATAATAGTAAATTACTCTAGTATGCGTTGGAATAGTATTAAGAGTTGTTTGCCAGCTTAATGCTTGTAACGACTAAACACAGCCACATATTCCCGTACTTTTCTTTCCTTGATATACATAACAAACGCTAGTAGTGAACACTGTAAGGTCTGACAAGTGAATGAAAGTTACAATTTCCACACCACCCATGAGGTATGTAACATGGCGCGTTGAGAATTTTTTTTAACGAGTGATATTTCTCCCTGTGGGCCTATAAACACTCGACGTAAAGTTTTACAAACTTTCTTTTAAATCTTCAGTGAAGCCGTCTTCTTTCATTCCGTAAAAGTTGATTTCATCGGATGATGTCTTACAACGGTCATTTCGTCATCGGTAAATCTAATTGTATATTTCAGTGGTAAATAGATTCGAAAGCAACCAAGTTCCTCCGCTTCGGTGTCGTACAATATGGCGCAAAAACGATGCTCATATAAAGGTGTAAATACCTTTCTCATATCCAACATGAAGATCGGACAACTTTTTCCACGGTATTTTCTTGAGAAAACAATCTTCATCGTTGAAAGCGTTAACAAATGATATATGGCATCCATCATCACACCCGCAGAGTTTACACTCAAATGATTGGTTAACGATGGTACCGAGTTGATATTTATATCCTTTCCACACCCCTCAGCAATGTTGCAAAGTAATCGGTAGAGTTCGTTACCGTCGATAACTCTACAGGCAAATGGATTTTCCCATAACACTTCGTATTTATTTGCACGTACCATAGCGTACATTCTTTTCACGTTTTCAATACCAAATCGCACGAACACAAGTATTATGGTAGTCCACGTCCGCAGTAGTCGAATTTCTTACAATCGATAGCATGTGTTTTATCATCACCACTTCAGTGAACAGAGTGAGTGACAAGCATCATAAAACAATATTTATAAAGATACGATACAATAAACTTCAATTCGTTAACCGAATCGGTAAAAGTCTTCTCCATCGCTGATACAAATCCGATAATTTTTTACAGAAAAACAATATCTCTTTGTAATCGTTCAAGTTACGGTTGGTCTTTGCGATTCTTTCGTTAACTTTTTTATTTTTTTTGTCAAAAATATGTACATATCACATTCGCTCACCACAATCCAATCAATAATATCTGTCAGTTCATTTTCAATATGTTGAATGTGTGTTTTGTACGGTATTCCTAAAAGTACGGCATTTGGTAAATCTCAAGTTTCTGTAATTATTGAAATCGGAAATCGAACCGTTAGTATATCCTTTAAATGCGTCAGATTTGTTATCGGACTAGTCGGTAAGAAAGTCACCATCCATGTGGACACTTCCATCGCTAAGGCTTGAATGATTGTCTACTGCTTTGTAATTTTATATTATACCTTACCCCCCACCAAAAACACTGTAACGAATATAATGGCTACACATTCCGTCTACGGTATCGATTTTTAAACTGTCTAAATATTCTTGTAATCCGTTGTAAAGTTCAGCGTAAGTAGCGTCGTAATTGAAAACCACTCTAACGGTATTGAAACGGTGTACGTCTGCGGTTATATTTGTTGCGTGTGAAAACGTAGCGGTTGTACGTTTCATAAGATGACGCAACGTTCTTACGCGTCGATTCGGAAAAAATCTAATCGTCCACACCGATGCGGCTATATCAACATCCATCGCTAAACTGCGGATGGAATTGTACATCGGGAGGTCTTTAAATCTGGTTACGTTTCCACACCACCTACGAGGTAGTAACCGTGGCGCGTTGAGATTTTTTTTACATGAGTGAGTGATATCTCTCTCCCCAATAGGCCTACTGTAAAACACACAAATCTTTTTTTATATTTTTTCATTTTTTTAACTTTTCATTTTTTTTTGCAAATTTTTGTAAGTGATTCAGTGCAAGCATAAATAATATTCCTGGCATAAAACCAAGATGGAAGGCTATTACTATAATTGAGATCTCTAACCAAAGATGTTAATTCATCAACATCTTGCAGCAGTCTGAGCTCTACAGCGGTTCTCGACGTGGAACAACATGTTCAAACGAAAGCGGTACGTTTTCCTTGATGCAGTCTTGACAACGAGTTGAGTGGTGATGCACATCCATCCTTTCGTTACACCAACAGCATTTTACATACAATTCGTTAAAGGAATAGTAATAACCGTTTTTTGCCAATTCCTCTTTGTTTTCTGCGTTTGTGTTCACAAACAAACACAATCGATCGGCTTCCCTCACAAGATCCAACACAACTTCAACCACTCCTTGTAGAAACAACCGGAATGTAGCGCATGTTTTCCACTCGCCTTGTGCGCGGTGTGGTACGGACAATTTACGATAAAGTTTAATTTCGGTTTCCGTATGTCGTCCGGTATCTGACGAACATCGTTATGAAACCGACGTAAAAATTTCACTTTCTCCAGCCCTTTGGTGTATATCGTGGCAAACTGCGAACATAACGCCTTCATGATATAGTCGTTGTATACGACTTCGCCGTAATTCCAATCGATTTTGTGAAAATTCCTCTCCAACTATCCGGCCATCCTTAGATGACATCTCGGACTTGGGTACGGTGATCGAAAATGAAGAATCATATAGCATCCATTGCCGACAACAGCAAGTCCCTTAACTATAAATTCACCTCGTTTGCCGAGAAAGCCGTGATACTCGATAACTCCTTCCATGACGAACGCTCAACCGTGAATGATGTGTAACCACCGTCGATGTCTACGAAATCACAATGTTGTTAGTGGGGGATACCCCTCCGCTCTCCTCCCCCTTATTCACCTTCTTGTTCTTCTTTTTATTGGTCTTTGTGATCGTCTGTTCAGGTTTTTCATAAGATTTTTTACGCGGATTTCTCCTTTTGCGAATCTTCGTTGGTTTCGATTTCACCTCCTTCTCAGCCGACTTTGTAACTTCTGGTTGGTTTTTGAGGTTGTGTAAAGTTTCTTCCATGAATAGAAAGGATTGAGTGTCGTCTGGCGAATAAGAACCTCCTCCTTCCATGATGGATGGCGAGCAACTACTGATTTGTATGCACGCATTCGGATTAAGCACTTTTATATTTTCAAAGTAGAAGTGGGGGGGTATCGCCCTCTACAGTTTGTTCTTCCTCTTTTAAAAATCCATCATAGTCATCATCATCATTATGTACATGTGGCGTTATGTTAGGTAATGAGATATTGGTATTAGTAGCGTTTACTATTGGTAACACTGTTGCCTTCGCTGAAGGTAATGATGACGTAACATTCACTTTGGTTTTCTTCAGTGCGATTTTTTCGCACGCAGTTTTACGTTTTAATTACTTTTACTTTCACTTTTATTTATTTATTTATTTTCCGGGCGATGATAACGACCAATCGTTTTTCGCCCTAAAAAAAAAAAAATAGGTTTTCACCGTTTTTATCGAAATCTGGTTCAGTTAAGTCGACAACATATGCGTATGTGTGGAACCTGCATTCAATAAATGTAATTAAATATAGATTTCTTTTTTGTATTCTTTAAAAGAAAACATTTAAAAAACGATAGTTACAGTTTTTATTGAATGGGGGTTTAAAGTGTTTTTTGTTTTGTGTATGTATGTGTATTTTTTGTATTGATTGTGTAATGTGTTTTAGTCCTTAAAAGGACTATTTAGATCTTACTTGTTCACTGTGGTGTGAAAATTGTTCACATGTGGTGTTTGAATAAACACCACATGAAACATGTTTCCAATTTTTCCTTTGAACACAAGCTTCAACTTGGATCTCTATGACAGCATTCAAATCTTCAACACTCATTGTATTGGCGAATCGTTTAGGTAAAAATACCTTAAACTTTTCTTCATCCACATCACCTCGTACTGTGCAAACGTACATTTCCCGTATCGTGTGTCCACCATATTTGTGGCCAGTATGTCGTACGGTTTGTCGATTTTCATTTCGCTGACGCTCTTTGTGTCCAGATTAGGGTGTGCGGTTATTGTGTTTAACTGTTCGACAATTTTTTTTCTGTTACCGTCAGTCATGATGATGTTTCTATTACAAGAGCTGCTGTTAGAATGATTCTAGCATAGATACGAGTTGCTATCTATCCTCCCGGTACATCTGCTTGTTAACGAACAAGTAGATATAAATCGTTATTATTTTCCTTATGATAATGCTAAATAACCACACAATCATGTTTTGTCCTGCTTATCTATTGCACACACATCCGTTCAAGTTTTAACAACTATTTTTTCCTTATAAACAAGAAACGCTGCTTATCAACCGCATGAACATGTTTTGACATCCTTATCACCAATCACATTCGCTAGACTCCGATTGAAACAAAACAATTAATCTTTTCCTTATAAAACAGGAAAACACAATCAACCCACCACATCCTACCAATTTGTATAAATCGTGAAGTTTAATTAGTACACTTCCACTTCAAAAATGGATCTGTTAGCAGATGAAGAATTTGTAGTGTACGTAATTGAGAGCGATACACTTGAAGACGTTTCTCCTAATATTGATGAAGTTTATGATTATTTTGAATCAGTACATAATACATATATGCACCAAAGAAGATCTTTTAAGAAAAAAAATTAAAAAAATTATTGAATACGATAAAATATATAAATCTTTACGAATATAACAATTATTTTATCCAAAAAAATCGGTCCTTCTCAGGACCACCTTAAACACTCCTAACCATTAGTAACACAATTGATAGCGGATAAATCCAATATCATATCGTATCACGGGCCTTGGAACCACTACATTCAATAAGTGCAATTAAATATTGTTTTAAAACAATAGTTAGTTATAACTTATTGAATGGGGGTTTAAAGTGTTTCTGTTTTGTGTATTTGTGTGTATGTGTTAAGTGTTGTAGTCCTTAAAAGGACTATTTACACATTACATGTCCACTACGATCACGTATTCTGCCAATCCACCAAATATATAATTATGTAATGCTATCGACAATTCAAATACATCGTCTTCTTCAATATTCGGATAAGACCAAACACAAATGACATAAAACTTTTGCGGTACCAACGCACTATATCGTTTTAAAAATTGATATGTTTAATCTTTCTTTATGGTGAATTCATCCGAATAATAGTAAATTACTCTAGTATGCGTTAGAATAGTATTAAGAGTTGTTTGCCAGCTTAATGCTTGTAACGACTAAACACAGCCACATATTCCCGTACTTTTCTTTCCTTGATATACATAACAAACGCTAGTAGTGAACACTGTAAGGTATCACAAGTGAATGAAAGTTACAATTTCCACACCACCCATGAGGTATGTAACATGGCGCGTTGAGAATTTTTTTAACGAGTGATATTTCTCCCTGTGGGCCTATAAACATTCGACGTAAAGTTTTACAAACTTACTTTTAAATCTTCAGTGAAGCCGTCTTCTTTCATTCCGTAAAAGTTGATTTCATCGGATGATGTCTTACAACGGTCATTTCGTCATCGGTAAATCTAATTGTATATTTCAGTGGTAAATAGATTCGAAAGCAACCAAGTTCCTCCGCTTCGGTGTCGTACAATATGACGCAAAAACGATGCTCATATAAAGGTGTAAATACCTTTCTCATATCCAACATGAAGATCGGACAACTTTTTCCACGGTATTTTCTTGAGAAAACAATCTTCATCGTTGAAAGCGTTAACAAATGATATGGCATCCATCATCACACCCGCAGAGTTTACACTCAAATGATTGGTTAACGATGGTACCGTGTTGATATTTATATCCCCTCCACACCCCTCAGCAATGTTGCAAAGTAATCGGTAGAGTTCGTTACCGTCGATAACTCTACAGGCAAATGGATTTTCCCATAACACTTCGTATTTATTTGCACGTACCATAGCGTACATTCTTTTCACGTTTTCAATACCAAATCGCACGAACACAAGTATTCTGGTAGTCCACGTCCGCAGTAGTCGAATTTCTTACAATCGATAGCATGTGTTTTATCATCACCACTTCAGTGAACAGAGTGAGAGACAAGCATCATAAAACAATGTTTATAAAGATACGATACAATAAACTTCAATTCGTTAACCGAATCGGTAAAAGTCTTCTCCATCGCTGATACAAATCCGATAATTTTTTACAGAAAAACAATATCTCTTTGTAATCGTTCAAGTTACGGTTGGTCTTTGCGATTCTTTCGTTAACTTTTTTATTTTTTTTGTCAAAAATATGTACATATCACATTCGCTCACCACAATCCAATCAATAATATCTGTCAGTTCATTTTCAATATGTTGAATGTGTGTTTTGTACGGTATTCCTAAAAGTACGGCATTTGGTAAATCTCAAGTTTCTGTAATTATTGAAATCGGAAATCGAACCGTTAGTATATCCTTTAAATGCGTCAGATTTGTTATCGGACTAGTCGGTAAGAAAGTCACCATCCATGTGGACACTTCCATCGCTAAGGTTTGAATGATTGTCTACTGCTTTGTAATTTTATATTATACCTTACCCCCCACCAAAAACACTGTAACGAATATAATGTCTACACATTCCGTCTACGGTATCGATTTTTAAACTGTCTAAATATTCTTGTAATCCGTTGTAAAGTTCAGCGTAAGTAGCGTCGTAATTGAAAACCACTCTAACGGTATTGAAACGGTGTACGTCTGCGGTTATATTTGTTGCGTGTGAAAACGTAGCGGTTGTACGTTTCATAAGATGACGCAACGTTCTTACGCGTCGATTCGGAAAAAATCTAATCGTCCACACCGATGCGGCTATATCAACATCCATCGCTAAACTGCGGATGGAATTGTACATCGGGAGGTCTTTGAATCTGGTTACGTTTCCACACCACCTACGAGGTAGTAACCGTGGCGCGTTGAGATTTTTTTTACATGAGTGAGTGATATCTCTCTCCCCAATAGGCCTACTGTAAAACACACAAATCTTTTTTTATATTTTTTCATTTTTTTAACTTTTCATTTTTTTTTGCAAATTTTTGTAAGTGATTCAGTGCAAGCATAAATAATATTCCTGGCATAAAACCAAGATGGAAGGCTATTACTATAATTGAGATCTCTAACCAAAGATGTTAATTCATCAACATCTTGCAGCAGTCTGAGCTCTACAGCGGTTCTCGACGTGGAACAACATGTTCAAACGAAAGCGGTACGTTTTCCTTGATGCAGTCTTGACAACGAGTTGAGTGGTGATGCACATCCATCCTTTCGTTACACCAACAGCATTTTACATACAATTCGTTAAAGGAATAGTAATAACCGTTTTTTGCCAATTCCTCTTTGTTTTCTGCGTTTGTGTTCACAAACAAACACAATCGATCGGCTTCCCTCACAAGATCCAACACAACTTCAACCACTCCTTGTAGAAACAACCGGAATGTAGCGCATGTTTTCCACTCGCCTTGTGCGCGGTGTGGTACGGACAATTTACGATAAAGTTTAATTTCGGTTTCCGTATGTCGTCCGGTATCTGACGAACATCGTTATGAAACCGACGTAAAAATTTCACTTTCTCCAGCCCTTTGGTGTATATCGTGGCAAACTGCGAACATAACGCCTTCATGATATAGTCGTTGTATACGACTTCGCCGTAATTCCAATCGATTTTGTGAAAATTCCTCTCCAACTATCCGGCCATCCTTAGATGACATCTCGGACTTGGGTACGGTGATCGAAAATGAAGAATCATATAGCATCCATTGCCGACAACAGCAAGTCCCTTAACTATAAATTCACCTCGTTTGCCGAGAAAGCCGTGATACTCGATAACTCCTTCCATGACGAACGCTCAACCGTGAATGATGTGTAACCACCGTCGATGTCTACGAAATCACAATGTTGTTAGTGGGGGATACCCCTCCGTTCTCCTCCCCCTTATTCACCTTCTTGTTCTTCTTTTTATTGGTCTTTGTGATCGTCTGTTCAGGTTTTTCATAAGATTTTTTACGCGGATTTCTCCTTTTGCGAATCTTCGTTGGTTTCGATTTCACCTCCTTCTCAGCCGACTTTGTAACTTCTGGTTGGTTTTTGAGGTTGTGTAAAGTTTCTTCCATGAATAGAAAGGATTGAGTGTCGTCTGGCGAATAAGAACCTCCTCCTTCCATGATGGATGGCGAGCAACTACTGATTTGTATGCACGCATTCGGATTAAGCACTTTTATATTTTCAAAGTAGAAGTGGGGGGGTATCGCCCTCTACAGTTTGTTCTTCCTCTTTTAAAAATCCATCATAGTCATCATCATCATTATGTACATGTGGCGTTATGTTAGGTAATGAGATATTGGTATTAGTGGCGTTTACTATTGGTAACACTGTTGCCTTCGCTGAAGGTAATGATGACGTAACATTCACTTTGGTTTTCTTCAGTGCGATTTTTTCGCACGCAGTTTTACGTTTTAATTACTTTTACTTTCACTTTTATTTATTTATTTATTTTCCGGGCGATGATAACGACCAATCGTTTTTCGCCCTAAAAAAAAAAATAGGTTTTCACCGTTTTTATCGAAATCGGGTTCAGTTAAGTCGACAACATATGCGTAACTGTGTTATAATTTAAAACACATAGGCGTCAGACGCTGATCACCAACAGGTACGCGCACATCTTCTTCACTTACAGGAATCGTGATGTTTACACCTCGAGTGTCTCCCAAAGAATAAACTACTTCACCCGGTTACACTGTATTTATATGCTACTCCCCACCACACCTACCACGTCCTACTGTCTCTACCAATCAGAACGTCACAGTCTCCCCACCCAACGACGCGGGAAAAATCATCTAATATCCTGACAACAGCATTCTGAAACATTTTCAAAAAATAGAACAATGCATTAAACACTGCTCATCATTTGCAACATAATTTGATAGTAGATAAATCTATTACCACATCATGTCGCGGGCCTTGGAACCTGCATTCAATAAATGTAATTAAATATAGATTTCTTTTTTGTATTCTTTAAAAGAAAACATTTAAAAAACGATAGTTACAGTTTTTATTGAATGGGGGTTTAAAGTGTTTTTTGTTTTGTGTATGTATGTGTATTTTTTGTATTGATTGTGTAATGTGTTTTAGTCCTTAAAAGGACTATTTAGATCTTACTTGTTCACTGTGGTGTGAAAATTGTTCACATGTGGTGTTTGAATAAACACCACATGAAACATGTTTCCAATTTTTCCTTTGAACACAAGCTTCAACTTGGATCTCTATGACAGCATTCAAATCTTCAACACTCATTGTATTGGCGAATCGTTTAGGTAAAAATACCTTAAACTTTTCTTCATCCACATCACCTCGTACTGTGCAAACGTACATTTCCCGTATCGTGTGTCCACCATATTTGTGGCCAGTATGTCGTACGGTTTGTCGATTTTCATTTCGCTGACGCTCTTTGTGTCCAGATTAGGGTGTGCGGTTATTGTGTTTAACTGTTCGACAATTTTTTTTCTGTTACCGTCAGTCATGATGATGTTTCTATTACAAGAGCTGCTGTTAGAATGATTCTAGCATAGATACGAGTTGCTATCTATCCTCCCGGTACATCTGCTTGTTAACGAACAAGTAGATATAAATCGTTATTATTTTCCTTATGATAATGCTAAATAACCACACAATCATGTTTTGTCCTGCTTATCTATTGCACACACATCCGTTCAAGTTTTAACAACTATTTTTTCCTTATAAACAAGAAACGCTGCTTATCAACCGCATGAACATGTTTTGACATCCTTATCACCAATCACATTCGCTAGACTCCGATTGAAACAAAACAATTAATCTTTTCCTTATAAAACAGGAAAACACAATCAACCCACCACATCCTACCAATTTGTATAAATCGTGAAGTTTAATTAGTACACTTCCACTTCAAAAATGGATCTGTTAGCAGATGAAGAATTTGTAGTGTACGTAATTGAGAGCGATACACTTGAAGACGTTTCTCCTAATATTGATGAAGTTTATGATTATTTTGAATCAGTACATAATACATATATGCACCAAAGAAGATCTTTTAAGAAAAAAAATTAAAAAAATTATTGAATACGATAAAATATATAAATCTTTACGAATATAACAATTATTTTATCCAAAAAAATCGGTCCTTCTCAGGACCACCTTAAACACTCCTAACCATTAGTAACACAATTGATAGCGGATAAATCCAATATCATATCGTATCACGGGCCTTGGAACCACTACATTCAATAAGTGCAATTAAATATTGTTTTAAAACAATAGTTAGTTATAACTTATTGAATGGGGGTTTAAAGTGTTTCTGTTTTGTGTATTTGTGTGTATGTGTTAAGTGTTGTAGTCCTTAAAAGGACTATTTACACATTACATGTCCACTACGATCACGTATTCTGCCAATCCACCAAATATATAATTATGTAATGCTATCGACAATTCAAATACATCGTCTTCTTCAATATTCGGATAAGACCAAACACAAATGACATAAAACTTTTGCGGTACCAACGCACTATATCGTTTTAAAAATTGATATGTTTAATCTTTCTTTATGGTGAATTCATCCGAATAATAGTAAATTACTCTAGTATGCGTTAGAATAGTATTAAGAGTTGTTTGCCAGCTTAATGCTTGTAACGACTAAACACAGCCACATATTCCCGTACTTTTCTTTCCTTGATATACATAACAAACGCTAGTAGTGAACACTGTAAGGTATCACAAGTGAATGAAAGTTACAATTTCCACACCACCCATGAGGTATGTAACATGGCGCGTTGAGAATTTTTTTAACGAGTGATATTTCTCCCTGTGGGCCTATAAACATTCGACGTAAAGTTTTACAAACTTACTTTTAAATCTTCAGTGAAGCCGTCTTCTTTCATTCCGTAAAAGTTGATTTCATCGGATGATGTCTTACAACGGTCATTTCGTCATCGGTAAATCTAATTGTATATTTCAGTGGTAAATAGATTCGAAAGCAACCAAGTTCCTCCGCTTCGGTGTCGTACAATATGACGCAAAAACGATGCTCATATAAAGGTGTAAATACCTTTCTCATATCCAACATGAAGATCGGACAACTTTTTCCACGGTATTTTCTTGAGAAA
Organism: Lycorma delicatula; assembly: GCF_047948215.1. Classification (NCBI taxonomy): domain Eukaryota; kingdom Metazoa; phylum Arthropoda; class Insecta; order Hemiptera; family Fulgoridae; genus Lycorma; species Lycorma delicatula. The sequence goes on from NC_134467.1 coordinate 44,692,342, forward strand.
ACAATCTTCATCGTTGAAAGCGTTAACAAATGATATGGCATCCATCATCACACCCGCAGAGTTTACACTCAAATGATTGGTTAACGATGGTACCGTGTTGATATTTATATCCCCTCCACACCCCTCAGCAATGTTGCAAAGTAATCGGTAGAGTTCGTTACCGTCGATAACTCTACAGGCAAATGGATTTTCCCATAACACTTCGTATTTATTTGCACGTACCATAGCGTACATTCTTTTCACGTTTTCAATACCAAATCGCACGAACACAAGTATTCTGGTAGTCCACGTCCGCAGTAGTCGAATTTCTTACAATCGATAGCATGTGTTTTATCATCACCACTTCAGTGAACAGAGTGAGAGACAAGCATCATAAAACAATGTTTATAAAGATACGATACAATAAACTTCAATTCGTTAACCGAATCGGTAAAAGTCTTCTCCATCGCTGATACAAATCCGATAATTTTTTACAGAAAAACAATATCTCTTTGTAATCGTTCAAGTTACGGTTGGTCTTTGCGATTCTTTCGTTAACTTTTTTATTTTTTTTGTCAAAAATATGTACATATCACATTCGCTCACCACAATCCAATCAATAATATCTGTCAGTTCATTTTCAATATGTTGAATGTGTGTTTTGTACGGTATTCCTAAAAGTACGGCATTTGGTAAATCTCAAGTTTCTGTAATTATTGAAATCGGAAATCGAACCGTTAGTATATCCTTTAAATGCGTCAGATTTGTTATCGGACTAGTCGGTAAGAAAGTCACCATCCATGTGGACACTTCCATCGCTAAGGTTTGAATGATTGTCTACTGCTTTGTAATTTTATATTATACCTTACCCCCCACCAAAAACACTGTAACGAATATAATGTCTACACATTCCGTCTACGGTATCGATTTTTAAACTGTCTAAATATTCTTGTAATCCGTTGTAAAGTTCAGCGTAAGTAGCGTCGTAATTGAAAACCACTCTAACGGTATTGAAACGGTGTACGTCTGCGGTTATATTTGTTGCGTGTGAAAACGTAGCGGTTGTACGTTTCATAAGATGACGCAACGTTCTTACGCGTCGATTCGGAAAAAATCTAATCGTCCACACCGATGCGGCTATATCAACATCCATCGCTAAACTGCGGATGGAATTGTACATCGGGAGGTCTTTGAATCTGGTTACGTTTCCACACCACCTACGAGGTAGTAACCGTGGCGCGTTGAGATTTTTTTTACATGAGTGAGTGATATCTCTCTCCCCAATAGGCCTACTGTAAAACACACAAATCTTTTTTTATATTTTTTCATTTTTTTAACTTTTCATTTTTTTTTGCAAATTTTTGTAAGTGATTCAGTGCAAGCATAAATAATATTCCTGGCATAAAACCAAGATGGAAGGCTATTACTATAATTGAGATCTCTAACCAAAGATGTTAATTCATCAACATCTTGCAGCAGTCTGAGCTCTACAGCGGTTCTCGACGTGGAACAACATGTTCAAACGAAAGCGGTACGTTTTCCTTGATGCAGTCTTGACAACGAGTTGAGTGGTGATGCACATCCATCCTTTCGTTACACCAACAGCATTTTACATACAATTCGTTAAAGGAATAGTAATAACCGTTTTTTGCCAATTCCTCTTTGTTTTCTGCGTTTGTGTTCACAAACAAACACAATCGATCGGCTTCCCTCACAAGATCCAACACAACTTCAACCACTCCTTGTAGAAACAACCGGAATGTAGCGCATGTTTTCCACTCGCCTTGTGCGCGGTGTGGTACGGACAATTTACGATAAAGTTTAATTTCGGTTTCCGTATGTCGTCCGGTATCTGACGAACATCGTTATGAAACCGACGTAAAAATTTCACTTTCTCCAGCCCTTTGGTGTATATCGTGGCAAACTGCGAACATAACGCCTTCATGATATAGTCGTTGTATACGACTTCGCCGTAATTCCAATCGATTTTGTGAAAATTCCTCTCCAACTATCCGGCCATCCTTAGATGACATCTCGGACTTGGGTACGGTGATCGAAAATGAAGAATCATATAGCATCCATTGCCGACAACAGCAAGTCCCTTAACTATAAATTCACCTCGTTTGCCGAGAAAGCCGTGATACTCGATAACTCCTTCCATGACGAACGCTCAACCGTGAATGATGTGTAACCACCGTCGATGTCTACGAAATCACAATGTTGTTAGTGGGGGATACCCCTCCGCTCTCCTCCCCCTTATTCACCTTCTTGTTCTTCTTTTTATTGGTCTTTGTGATCGTCTGTTCAGGTTTTTCATAAGATTTTTTACGCAAATTTCTCCTTTTGCGAATCTTCGTTGGTTTCGATTTCACCTCCTTCTCAGCCGACTTTGTAACTTCTGGTTGGTTTTTGAGGTTGTGTAAAGTTTCTTCCATGAATAGAAAGGATTGAGTGTCGTCTGGCGAATAAGAACCTCCTCCTTCCATGATGGATGGCGAGCAACTACTGATTTGTATGCACGCATTCGGATTAAGCACTTTTATATTTTCAAAGTAGAAGTGGGGGGGTATCGCCCTCTACAGTTTGTTCTTCCTCTTTTAAAAATCCATCATAGTCATCATCATCATCATTATGTACATGTGGCGTTATGTTAGGTAATGAGATATTGGTATTAGTAGCGTTTACTATTGGTAACACTGTTGCCTTCGCTGAAGGTAATGATGACGTAACATTCACTTTGGTTTTCTTCAGTGCGATTTTTTCGCACGCAGTTTTACGTTTTAATTACTTTTACTTTCACTTTTATTTATTTATTTATTTTCCGGGCGATGATAACGACCAATCGTTTTTCGCCCTAAAAAAAAAAAATAGGTTTTCACCGTTTTTATCGAAATCGGGTTCAGTTAAGACGACAACATATGCGTAACTGTGTTATAATTTAAAACACATAGGCGTCAGACGCTGATCACCAACAGGTACGCGCACATCTTCTTCACTTACAGGAATCGTGATGTTTACACCTCGAGTGTCTCCCAAAGAATAAACTACTTCACCCGGTTACACTGTATTTATATGCTACTCCCCACCACACCTACCACGTCCTACTGTCTCTACCAATCAGAACGTCACAGTCTCCCCACCCAACGACGCGGGAAAAATCATCTAATATCCTGACAACAGCATTCTGAAACATTTTCAAAAAATAGAACAATGCATTAAACACTGCTCATCATTTGCAACATAATTTGATAGTAGATAAATCTATTACCACATCATGTCGCGGGCCTTGGAACCTGCATTCAATAAATGTAATTAAATATAGATTTCTTTTTTGTATTCTTTAAAAGAAAACATTTAAAAAACGATAGTTACAGTTTTTATTGAATGGGGGTTTAAAGTGTTTTTTGTTTTGTGTATGTATGTGTATTTTTTGTATTGATTGTGTAATGTGTTTTAGTCCTTAAAAGGACTATTTAGATCTTACTTGTTCACTGTGGTGTGAAAATTGTTCACATGTGGTGTTTGAATAAACACCACATGAAACATGTTTCCAATTTTTCCTTTGAACACAAGCTTCAACTTGGATCTCTATGACAGCATTCAAATCTTCAACACTCATTGTATTGGCGAATCGTTTAGGTAAAAATACCTTAAACTTTTCTTCATCCACATCACCTCGTACTGTGCAAACGTACATTTCCCGTATCGTTTGTCCACCATATTTGTGGCCAGTATGTCGTACGGTTTGTCGATTTTCATTTCGCTGACGCTCTTTGTGTCCAGATTAGGGTGTACGGTTATTGTGTTTAACTGTTCGACAATTTTTTTTCTGTTACCGTCAGTCATGATGATGTTTCTATTACAAGAGCTGCTGTTAGAATGATTCTAGCATAGATACGAGTTGCTATCTATCCTCCCGGTACATCTGCTTGTTAACGAACAAGTAGATATAAATCGTTATTATTTTCCTTATGATAATGCTAAATAACCACACAATCATGTTTTGTCCTGCTTATCTATTGCACACACATCCGTTCAAGTTTTAACAACTATTTTTTCCTTATAAACAAGAAACGCTGCTTATCAACCGCATGAACATGTTTTGACATCCTTATCACCAATCACATTCGCTAGACTCCGATTGAAACAAAACAATTAATCTTTTCCTTATAAAACAGGAAAACACAATCAACCCACCACATCCTACCAATTTGTATAAATCGTGAAGTTTAATTAGTACACTTCCACTTCAAAAATGGATCTGTTAGCAGATGAAGAATTTGTAGTGTACGTAATTGAGAGCGATACACTTGAAGACGTTTCTCCTAATATTGATGAAGTTTATGATTATTTTGAATCAGTACATAATACATATATGCACCAAAGAAGATCTTTTAAGAAAAAAAATTAAAAAAATTATTGAATACGATAAAATATATAAATCTTTACGAATATAACAATTATTTTATCCAAAAAAATCGGTCCTTCTCAGGACCACCTTAAACACTCCTAACCATTAGTAACACAATTGATAGCGGATAAATCCAATATCATATCGTATCACGGGCCTTGGAACCACTACATTCAATAAGTGCAATTAAATATTGTTTTAAAACAATAGTTAGTTATAACTTATTGAATGGGGGTTTAAAGTGTTTCTGTTTTGTGTATTTGTGTGTATGTGTTAAGTGTTGTAGTCCTTAAAAGGACTATTTACACATTACATGTCCACTACGATCACGTATTCTGCCAATCCACCAAATATATAATTATGTAATGCTATCGACAATTCAAATACATCGTCTTCTTCAATATTCGGATAAGACCAAACACAAATGACATAAAACTTTTGCGGTACCAACGCACTATATCGTTTTAAAAATTGATATGTTTAATCTTTCTTTATGGTGAATTCATCCGAATAATAGTAAATTACTCTAGTATGCGTTAGAATAGTATTAAGAGTTGTTTGCCAGCTTAATGCTTGTAACGACTAAACACAGCCACATATTCCCGTACTTTTCTTTCCTTGATATACATAACAAACGCTAGTAGTGAACACTGTAAGGTATCACAAGTGAATGAAAGTTACAATTTCCACACCACCCATGAGGTATGTAACATGGCGCGTTGAGAATTTTTTTAACGAGTGATATTTCTCCCTGTGGGCCTATAAACATTCGACGTAAAGTTTTACAAACTTACTTTTAAATCTTCAGTGAAGCCGTCTTCTTTCATTCCGTAAAAGTTGATTTCATCGGATGATGTCTTACAACGGTCATTTCGTCATCGGTAAATCTAATTGTATATTTCAGTGGTAAATAGATTCGAAAGCAACCAAGTTCCTCCGCTTCGGTGTCGTACAATATGACGCAAAAACGATGCTCATATAAAGGTGTAAATACCTTTCTCATATCCAACATGAAGATCGGACAACTTTTTCCACGGTATTTTCTTGAGAAAACAATCTTCATCGTTGAAAGCGTTAACAAATGATATGGCATCCATCATCACACCCGCAGAGTTTACACTCAAATGATTGGTTAACGATGGTACCGTGTTGATATTTATATCCCCTCCACACCCCTCAGCAATGTTGCAAAGTAATCGGTAGAGTTCGTTACCGTCGATAACTCTACAGGCAAATGGATTTTCCCATAACACTTCGTATTTATTTGCACGTACCATAGCGTACATTCTTTTCACGTTTTCAATACCAAATCGCACGAACACAAGTATTCTGGTAGTCCACGTCCGCAGTAGTCGAATTTCTTACAATCGATAGCATGTGTTTTATCATCACCACTTCAGTGAACAGAGTGAGAGACAAGCATCATAAAACAATGTTTATAAAGATACGATACAATAAACTTCAATTCGTTAACCGAATCGGTAAAAGTCTTCTCCATCGCTGATACAAATCCGATAATTTTTTACAGAAAAACAATATCTCTTTGTAATCGTTTAAGTTACGGTTGGTCTTTGCGATTCTTTCGTTAACTTTTTTATTTTTTTTGTCAAAAATATGTACATATCACATTCGCTCACCACAATCCAATCAATAATATCTGTCAGTTCATTTTCAATATGTTGAATGTGTGTTTTGTACGGTATTCCTAAAAGTACGGCATTTGGTAAATCTCAAGTTTCTGTAATTATTGAAATCGGAAATCGAACCGTTAGTATATCCTTTAAATGCGTCAGATTTGTTATCGGACTAGTCGGTAAGAAAGTCACCATCCATGTGGACACTTCCATCGCTAAGGTTTGAATGATTGTCTACTGCTTTGTAATTTTATATTATACCTTACCCCCCACCAAAAACACTGTAACGAATATAATGTCTACACATTCCGTCTACGGTATCGATTTTTAAACTGTCTAAATATTCTTGTAATCCGTTGTAAAGTTCAGCGTAAGTAGCGTCGTAATTGAAAACCACTCTAACGGTATTGAAACGGTGTACGTCTGCGGTTATATTTGTTGCGTGTGAAAACGTAGCGGTTGTACGTTTCATAAGATGACGCAACGTTCTTACGCGTCGATTCGGAAAAAATCTAATCGTCCACACCGATGCGGCTATATCAACATCCATCGCTAAACTGCGGATGGAATTGTACATCGGGAGGTCTTTGAATCTGGTTACGTTTCCACACCACCTACGAGGTAGTAACCGTGGCGCGTTGAGATTTTTTTTACATGAGTGAGTGATATCTCTCTCCCCAATAGGCCTACTGTAAAACACACAAATCTTTTTTTATATTTTTTCATTTTTTTAACTTTTCATTTTTTTTTGCAAATTTTTGTAAGTGATTCAGTGCAAGCATAAATAATATTCCTGGCATAAAACCAAGATGGAAGGCTATTACTATAATTGAGATCTCTAACCAAAGATGTTAATTCATCAACATCTTGCAGCAGTCTGAGCTCTACAGCGGTTCTCGACGTGGAACAACATGTTCAAACGAAAGCGGTACGTTTTCCTTGATGCAGTCTTGACAACGAGTTGAGTGGTGATGCACATCCATCCTTTCGTTACACCAACAGCATTTTACATACAATTCGTTAAAGGAATAGTAATAACCGTTTTTTGCCAATTCCTCTTTGTTTTCTGCGTTTGTGTTCACAAACAAACACAATCGATCGGCTTCCCTCACAAGATCCAACACAACTTCAACCACTCCTTGTAGAAACAACCGGAATGTAGCGCATGTTTTCCACTCGCCTTGTGCGCGGTGTGGTACGGACAATTTACGATAAAGTTTAATTTCGGTTTCCGTATGTCGTCCGGTATCTGACGAACATCGTTATGAAACCGACGTAAAAATTTCACTTTCTCCAGCCCTTTGGTGTATATCGTGGCAAACTGCGAACATAACGCCTTCATGATATAGTCGTTGTATACGACTTCGCCGTAATTCCAATCGATTTTGTGAAAATTCCTCTCCAACTATCCGGCCATCCTTAGATGACATCTCGGACTTGGGTACGGTGATCGAAAATGAAGAATCATATAGCATCCATTGCCGACAACAGCAAGTCCCTTAACTATAAATTCACCTCGTTTGCCGAGAAAGCCGTGATACTCGATAACTCCTTCCATGACGAACGCTCAACCGTGAATGATGTGTAACCACCGTCGATGTCTACGAAATCACAATGTTGTTAGTGGGGGATACCCCTCCGCTCTCCTCCCCCTTATTCACCTTCTTGTTCTTCTTTTTATTGGTCTTTGTGATCGTCTGTTCAGGTTTTTCATAAGATTTTTTACGCGGATTTCTCCTTTTGCGAATCTTCGTTGGTTTCGATTTCACCTCCTTCTCAGCCGACTTTGTAACTTCTGGTTGGTTTTTGAGGTTGTGTAAAGTTTCTTCCATGAATAGAAAGGATTGAGTGTCGTCTGGCGAATAAGAACCTCCTCCTTCCATGATGGATGGCGAGCAACTACTGATTTGTATGCACGCATTCGGATTAAGCACTTTTATATTTTCAAAGTAGAAGTGGGGGGGTATCGCCCTCTACAGTTTGTTCTTCCTCTTTTAAAAATCCATCATAGTCATCATCATCATTATGTACATGTGGCGTTATGTTAGGTAATGAGATATTGGTATTAGTAGCGTTTACTATTGGTAACACTGTTGCCTTCGCTGAAGGTAATGATGACGTAACATTCACTTTGGTTTTCTTCAGTGCGATTTTTTCGCACGCAGTTTTACGTTTTAATTACTTTTACTTTCACTTTTATTTATTTATTTATTTTCCGGGCGATGATAACGACCAATCGTTTTTCGCCCTAAAAAAAAAAATAGGTTTTCACCGTTTTTATCGAAATCGGGTTCAGTTAAGACGACAACATATGCGTAACTGTGTTATAATTTAAAACACATAGGCGTCAGACGCTGATCACCAACAGGTACGCGCACATCTTCTTCACTTACAGGAATCGTGATGTTTACACCTCGAGTGTCTCCCAAAGAATAAACTACTTCACCCGGTTACACTGTATTTATATGCTACTCCCCACCACACCTACCACGTCCTACTGTCTCTACCAATCAGAACGTCACAGTCTCCCCACCCAACGACGCGGGAAAAATCATCTAATATCCTGACAACAGCATTCTGAAACATTTTCAAAAAATAGAACAATGCATTAAACACTGCTCATCATTTGCAACATAATTTGATAGTAGATAAATCTATTACCACATCATGTCGCGGGCCTTGGAACCTGCATTCAATAAATGTAATTAAATATAGATTTCTTTTTTGTATTCTTTAAAAGAAAACATTTAAAAAACGATAGTTACAGTTTTTATTGAATGGGGGTTTAAAGTGTTTTTTGTTTTGTGTATGTATGTGTATTTTTTGTATTGATTGTGTAATGTGTTTTAGTCCTTAAAAGGACTATTTAGATCTTACTTGTTCACTGTGGTGTGAAAATTGTTCACATGTGGTGTTTGAATAAACACCACATGAAACATGTTTCCAATTTTTCCTTTGAACACAAGCTTCAACTTGGATCTCTATGACAGCATTCAAATCTTCAACACTCATTGTATTGGCGAATCGTTTAGGTAAAAATACCTTAAACTTTTCTTCATCCACATCACCTCGTACTGTGCAAACGTACATTTCCCGTATCGTGTGTCCACCATATTTGTGGCCAGTATGTCGTACGGTTTGTCGATTTTCATTTCGCTGACGCTCTTTGTGTCCAGATTAGGGTGTACGGTTATTGTGTTTAACTGTTCGACAATTTTTTTTCTGTTACCGTCAGTCATGATGATGTTTCTATTACAAGAGCTGCTGTTAGAATGATTCTAGCATAGATACGAGTTGCTATCTATCCTCCCGGTACATCTGCTTGTTAACGAACAAGTAGATATAAATCGTTATTATTTTCCTTATGATAATGCTAAATAACCACACAATCATGTTTTGTCCTGCTTATCTATTGCACACACATCCGTTCAAGTTTTAACAACTATTTTTTCCTTATAAACAAGAAACGCTGCTTATCAACCGCATGAACATGTTTTGACATCCTTATCACCAATCACATTCGCTAGACTCCGATTGAAACAAAACAATTAATCTTTTCCTTATAAAACAGGAAAACACAATCAACCCACCACATCCTACCAATTTGTATAAATCGTGAAGTTTAATTAGTACACTTCCACTTCAAAAATGGATCTGTTAGCAGATGAAGAATTTGTAGTGTACGTAATTGAGAGCGATACACTTGAAGACGTTTCTCCTAATATTGATGAAGTTTATGATTATTTTGAATCAGTACATAATACATATATGCACCAAAGAAGATCTTTTAAGAAAAAAAATTAAAAAAATTATTGAATACGATAAAATATATAAATCTTTACGAATATAACAATTATTTTATCCAAAAAAATCGGTCCTTCTCAGGACCACCTTAAACACTCCTAACCATTAGTAACACAATTGATAGCGGATAAATCCAATATCATATCGTATCACGGGCCTTGGAACCACTACATTCAATAAGTGCAATTAAATATTGTTTTAAAACAATAGTTAGTTATAACTTATTGAATGGGGGTTTAAAGTGTTTCTGTTTTGTGTATTTGTGTGTATGTGTTAAGTGTTGTAGTCCTTAAAAGGACTATTTACACATTACATGTCCACTACGATCACGTATTCTGCCAATCCACCAAATATATAATTATGTAATGCTATCGACAATTCAAATACATCGTCTTCTTCAATATTCGGATAAGACCAAACACAAATGACATAAAACTTTTGCGGTACCAACGCACTATATCGTTTTAAAAATTGATATGTTTAATCTTTCTTTATGGTGAATTCATCCGAATAATAGTAAATTACTCTAGTATGCGTTAGAATAGTATTAAGAGTTGTTTGCCAGCTTAATGCTTGTAACGACTAAACACAGCCACATATTCCCGTACTTTTCTTTCCTTGATATACATAACAAACGCTAGTAGTGAACACTGTAAGGTATCACAAGTGAATGAAAGTTACAATTTCCACACCACCCATGAGGTATGTAACATGGCGCGTTGAGAATTTTTTTAACGAGTGATATTTCTCCCTGTGGGCCTATAAACATTCGACGTAAAGTTTTACAGACTTACTTTTAAATCTTCAGTGAAGCCGTCTTCTTTCATTCCGTAAAAGTTGATTTCATCGGATGATGTCTTACAACGGTCATTTCGTCATCGGTAAATCTAATTGTATATTTCAGTGGTAAATAGATTCGAAAGCAACCAAGTTCCTCCGCTTCGGTGTCGTACAATATGACGCAAAAACGATGCTCATATAAAGGTGTAAATACCTTTCTCATATCCAACATGAAGATCGGACAACTTTTTCCACGGTATTTTCTTGAGAAAACAATCTTCATCGTTGAAAGCGTTAACAAATGATATGGCATCCATCATCACACCCGCAGAGTTTACACTCAAATGATTGGTTAACGATGGTACCGTGTTGATATTTATATCCCCTCCACACCCCTCAGCAATGTTGCAAAGTAATCGGTAGAGTTCGTTACCGTCGATAACTCTACAGGCAAATGGATTTTCCCATAACACTTCGTATTTATTTGCACGTACCATAGCGTACATTCTTTTCACGTTTTCAATACCAAATCGCACGAACACAAGTATTCTGGTAGTCCACGTCCGCAGTAGTCGAATTTCTTACAATCGATAGCATGTGTTTTATCATCACCACTTCAGTGAACAGAGTGAGAGACAAGCATCATAAAACAATGTTTATAAAGATACGATACAATAAACTTCAATTCGTTAACCGAATCGGTAAAAGTCTTCTCCATCGCTGATACAAATCCGATAATTTTTTACAGAAAAACAATATCTCTTTGTAATCGTTCAAGTTACGGTTGGTCTTTGCGATTCTTTCGTTAACTTTTTTATTTTTTTTGTCAAAAATATGTACATATCACATTCGCTCACCACAATCCAATCAATAATATCTGTCAGTTCATTTTCAATATGTTGAATGTGTGTTTTGTACGGTATTCCTAAAAGTACGGCATTTGGTAAATCTCAAGTTTCTGTAATTATTGAAATCGGAAATCGAACCGTTAGTATATCCTTTAAATGCGTCAGATTTGTTATCGGACTAGTCGGTAAGAAAGTCACCATCCATGTGGACACTTCCATCGCTAAGGTTTGAATGATTGTCTACTGCTTTGTAATTTTATATTATACCTTACCCCCCACCAAAAACACTGTAACGAATATAATGTCTACACATTCCGTCTACGGTATCGATTTTTAAACTGTCTAAATATTCTTGTAATCCGTTGTAAAGTTCAGCGTAAGTAGCGTCGTAATTGAAAACCACTCTAACGGTATTGAAACGGTGTACGTCTGCGGTTATATTTGTTGCGTGTGAAAACGTAGCGGTTGTACGTTTCATAAGATGACGCAACGTTCTTACGCGTCGATTCGGAAAAAATCTAATCGTCCACACCGATGCGGCTATATCAACATCCATCGCTAAACTGCGGATGGAATTGTACATCGGGAGGTCTTTGAATCTGGTTACGTTTCCACACCACCTACGAGGTAGTAACCGTGGCGCGCTGAGATTTTTTTTACATGAGTGAGTGATATCTCTCTCCCCAATAGGCCTACTGTAAAACACACAAATCTTTTTTTATATTTTTTCATTTTTTTAACTTTTCATTTTTTTTGCAAATTTTTGTAAGTGATTCAGTGCAAGCATAAATAATATTCCTGGCATAAAACCAAGATGGAAGGCTATTACTATAATTGAGATCTCTAACCAAAGATGTTAATTCATCAACATCTTGCAGCAGTCTGAGCTCTACAGCGGTTCTCGACGTGGAACAACATGTTCAAACGAAAGCGGTACGTTTTCCTTGATGCAGTCTTGACAACGAGTTGAGTGGTGATGCACATCCATCCTTTCGTTACACCAACAGCATTTTACATACAATTCGTTAAAGGAATAGTAATAACCGTTTTTTGCCAATTCCTCTTTGTTTTCTGCGTTTGTGTTCACAAACAAACACAATCGATCGGCTTCCCTCACAAGATCCAACACAACTTCAACCACTCCTTGTAGAAACAACCGGAATGTAGCGCATGTTTTCCACTCGCCTTGTGCGCGGTGTGGTACGGACAATTTACGATAAAGTTTAATTTCGGTTTCCGTATGTCGTCCGGTATCTGACGAACATCGTTATGAAACCGACGTAAAAATTTCACTTTCTCCAGCCCTTTGGTGTATATCGTGGCAAACTGCGAACATAACGCCTTCATGATATAGTCGTTGTATACGACTTCGCCGTAATTCCAATCGATTTTGTGAAAATTCCTCTCCAACTATCCGGCCATCCTTAGATGACATCTCGGACTTGGGTACGGTGATCGAAAATGAAGAATCATATAGCATCCATTGCCGACAACAGCAAGTCCCTTAACTATAAATTCACCTCGTTTGCCGAGAAAGCCGTGATACTCGATAACTCCTTCCATGACGAACGCTCAACCGTGAATGATGTGTAACCACCGTCGATGTCTACGAAATCACAATGTTGTTAGTGGGGGATACCCCTCCGCTCTCCTCCCCCTTATTCACCTTCTTGTTCTTCTTTTTATTGGTCTTTGTGATCGTCTGTTCAGGTTTTTCATAAGATTTTTTACGCGGATTTCTCCTTTTGCGAATCTTCGTTGGTTTCGATTTCACCTCCTTCTCAGCCGACTTTGTAACTTCTGGTTGGTTTTTGAGGTTGTGTAAAGTTTCTTCCATGAATAGAAAGGATTGAGTGTCGTCTGGCGAATAAGAACCTCCTCCTTCCATGATGGATGGCGAGCAACTACTGATTTGTATGCACGCATTCGGATTAAGCACTTTTATATTTTCAAAGTAGAAGTGGGGGGGTATCGCCCTCTACAGTTTGTTCTTCCTCTTTTAAAAATCCATCATAGTCATCATCATCATTATGTACATGTGGCGTTATGTTAGGTAATGAGATATTGGTATTAGTAGCGTTTACTATTGGTAACACTGTTGCCTTCGCTGAAGGTAATGATGACGTAACATTCACTTTGGTTTTCTTCAGTGCGATTTTTTCGCACGCAGTTTTACGTTTTAATTACTTTTACTTTCACTTTTATTTATTTATTTATTTTCCGGGCGATGATAACGACCAATCGTTTTTCGCCCTAAAAAAAAAAATAGGTTTTCACCGTTTTTATCGAAATCGGGTTCAGTTAAGACGACAACATATGCGTAACTGTGTTATAATTTAAAACACATAGGCGTCAGACGCTGATCACCAACAGGTACGCGCACATCTTCTTCACTTACAGGAATCGTGATGTTTACACCTCGAGTGTCTCCCAAAGAATAAACTACTTCACCCGGTTACACTGTATTTATATGCTACTCCCCACCACACCTACCACGTCCTACTGTCTCTACCAATCAGAACGTCACAGTCTCCCCACCCAACGACGCGGGAAAAATCATCTAATATCCTGACAACAGCATTCTGAAACATTTTCAAAAAATAGAACAATGCATTAAACACTGCTCATCATTTGCAACATAATTTGATAGTAGATAAATCTATTACCACATCATGTCGCGGGCCTTGGAACCTGCATTCAATAAATGTAATTAAATATAGATTTCTTTTTTGTATTCTTTAAAAGAAAACATTTAAAAAAACGATAGTTACAGTTTTTATTGAATGGGGGTTTAAAGTGTTTTTTGTTTTGTGTATGTATGTGTATTTTTTGTATTGATTGTGTAATGTGTTTTAGTCCTTAAAAGGACTATTTAGATCTTACTTGTTCACTGTGGTGTGAAAATTGTTCACATGTGGTGTTTGAATAAACACCACATGAAACATGTTTCCAATTTTTCCTTTGAACACAAGCTTCAACTTGGATCTCTATGACAGCATTCAAATCTTCAACACTCATTGTATTGGCGAATCGTTTAGGTAAAAATACCTTAAACTTTTCTTCATCCACATCACCTCGTACTGTGCAAACGTACATTTCCCGTATCGTGTGTCCACCATATTTGTGGCCAGTATGTCGTACGGTTTGTCGATTTTCATTTCGCTGACGCTCTTTGTGTCCAGATTAGGGTGTACGGTTATTGTGTTTAACTGTTCGACAATTTTTTTTCTGTTACCGTCAGTCATGATGATGTTTCTATTACAAGAGCTGCTGTTAGAATGATTCTAGCATAGATACGAGTTGCTATCTATCCTCCCGGTACATCTGCTTGTTAACGAACAAGTAGATATAAATCGTTATTATTTTCCTTATGATAATGCTAAATAACCACACAATCATGTTTTGTCCTGCTTATCTATTGCACACACATCCGTTCAAGTTTTAACAACTATTTTTTCCTTATAAACAAGAAACGCTGCTTATCAACCGCATGAACATGTTTTGACATCCTTATCACCAATCACATTCGCTAGACTCCGATTGAAACAAAACAATTAATCTTTTCCTTATAAAACAGGAAAACACAATCAACCCACCACATCCTACCAATTTGTATAAATCGTGAAGTTTAATTAGTACACTTCCACTTCAAAAATGGATCTGTTAGCAGATGAAGAATTTGTAGTGTACGTAATTGAGAGCGATACACTTGAAGACGTTTCTCCTAATATTGATGAAGTTTATGATTATTTTGAATCAGTACATAATACATATATGCACCAAAGAAGATCTTTTAAGAAAAAAAATTAAAAAAATTATTGAATACGATAAAATATATAAATCTTTACGAATATAACAATTATTTTATCCAAAAAAATCGGTCCTTCTCAGGACCACCTTAAACACTCCTAACCATTAGTAACACAATTGATAGCGGATAAATCCAATATCATATCGTATCACGGGCCTTGGAACCACTACATTCAATAAGTGCAATTAAATATTGTTTTAAAACAATAGTTAGTTATAACTTATTGAATGGGGGTTTAAAGTGTTTCTGTTTTGTGTATTTGTGTGTATGTGTTAAGTGTTGTAGTCCTTAAAAGGACTATTTACACATTACATGTCCACTACGATCACGTATTCTGCCAATCCACCAAATATATAATTATGTAATGCTATCGACAATTCAAATACATCGTCTTCTTCAATATTCGGATAAGACCAAACACAAATGACATAAAACTTTTGCGGTACCAACGCACTATATCGTTTTAAAAATTGATATGTTTAATCTTTCTTTATGGTGAATTCATCCGAATAATAGTAAATTACTCTAGTATGCGTTAGAATAGTATTAAGAGTTGTTTGCCAGCTTAATGCTTGTAACGACTAAACACAGCCACATATTCCCGTACGTTTCTTTCCTTGATATACATAACAAACGCTAGTAGTGAACACTGTAAGGTATCACAAGTGAATGAAAGTTACAATTTCCACACCACCCATGAGGTATGTAACATGGCGCGTTGAGAATTTTTTTAACGAGTGATATTTCTCCCTGTGGGCCTATAAACATTCGACGTAAAGTTTTACAAACTTACTTTTAAATCTTCAGTGAAGCCGTCTTCTTTCATTCCGTAAAAGTTGATTTCATCGGATGATGTCTTACAACGGTCATTTCGTCATCGGTAAATCTAATTGTATATTTCAGTGGTAAATAGATTCGAAAGCAACCAAGTTCCTCCGCTTCGGTGTCGTACAATATGACGCAAAAACGATGCTCATATAAAGGTGTAAATACCTTTCTCATATCCAACATGAAGATCGGACAACTTTTTCCACGGTATTTTCTTGAGAAAACAATCTTCATCGTTGAAAGCGTTAACAAATGATATGGCATCCATCATCACACCCGCAGAGTTTACACTCAAATGATTGGTTAACGATGGTACCGTGTTGATATTTATATCCCCTCCACACCCCTCAGCAATGTTGCAAAGTAATCGGTAGAGTTCGTTACCGTCGATAACTCTACAGGCAAATGGATTTTCCCATAACACTTCGTATTTATTTGCACGTACCATAGCGTACATTCTTTTCACGTTTTCAATACCAAATCGCACGAACACAAGTATTCTGGCAGTCCACGTCCGCAGTAGTCGAATTTCTTACAATCGATAGCATGTGTTTTATCATCACCACTTCAGTGAACAGAGTGAGAGACAAGCATCATAAAACAATGTTTATAAAGATACGATACAATAAACTTCAATTCGTTAACCGAATCGGTAAAAGTCTTCTCCATCGCTGATACAAATCCGATAATTTTTTACAGAAAAACAATATCTCTTTGTAATCGTTCAAGTTACGGTTGGTCTTTGCGATTCTTTCGTTAACTTTTTTATTTTTTTTGTCAAAAATATGTACATATCACATTCGCTCACCACAATCCAATCAATAATATCTGTCAGTTCATTTTCAATATGTTGAATGTGTGTTTTGTACGGTATTCCTAAAAGTACGGCATTTGGTAAATCTCAAGTTTCTGTAATTATTGAAATCGGAAATCGAACCGTTAGTATATCCTTTAAATGCGTCAGATTTGTTATCGGACTAGTCGGTAAGAAAGTCACCATCCATGTGGACACTTCCATCGCTAAGGTTTGAATGATTGTCTACTGCTTTCTAATTTTATATTATACCTTACCCCCCACCAAAAACACTGTAACGAATATAATGTCTACACATTCCGTCTACGGTATCGATTTTTAAACTGTCTAAATATTCTTGTAATCCGTTGTAAAGTTCAGCGTAAGTAGCGTCGTAATTGAAAACCACTCTAACGGTATTGAAACGGTGTACGTCTGCGGTTATATTTGTTGCGTGTGAAAACGTAGCGGTTGTACGTTTCATAAGATGACGCAACGTTCTTACGCGTCGATTCGGAAAAAATCTAATCGTCCACACCGATGCGGCTATATCAACATCCATCGCTAAACTGCGGATGGAATTGTACATCGGGAGGTCTTTGAATCTGGTTACGTTTCCACACCACCTACGAGGTAGTAACCGTGGCGCGTTGAGATTTTTTTTACATGAGTGAGTGATATCTCTCTCCCCAATAGGCCTACTGTAAAACACACAAATCTTTTTTTATATTTTTTCATTTTTTTAACTTTTCATTTTTTTTTGCAAATTTTTGTAAGTGATTCAGTGCAAGCATAAATAATATTCCTGGCATAAAACCAAGATGGAAGGCTATTACTATAATTGAGATCTCTAACCAAAGATGTTAATTCATCAACATCTTGCAGCAGTCTGAGCTCTACAGCGGTTCTCGACGTGGAACAACATGTTCAAACGAAAGCGGTACGTTTTCCTTGATGCAGTCTTGACAACGAGTTGAGTGGTGATGCACATCCATCCTTTCGTTACACCAACAGCATTTTACATACAATTCGTTAAAGGAATAGTAATAACCGTTTTTTGCCAATTCCTCTTTGTTTTCTGCGTTTGTGTTCACAAACAAACACAATCGATCGGCTTCCCTCACAAGATCCAACACAACTTCAACCACTCCTTGTAGAAACAACCGGAATGTAGCGCATGTTTTCCACTCGCCTTGTGCGCGGTGTGGTACGGACAATTTACGATAAAGTTTAATTTCGGTTTCCGTATGTCGTCCGGTATCTGACGAACATCGTTATGAAACCGACGTAAAAATTTCACTTTCTCCAGCCCTTTGGTGTATATCGTGGCAAACTGCGAACATAACGCCTTCATGATATAGTCGTTGTATACGACTTCGCCGTAATTCCAATCGATTTTGTGAAAATTCCTCTCCAACTATCCGGCCATCCTTAGATGACATCTCGGACTTGGGTACGGTGATCGAAAATGAAGAATCATATAGCATCCATTGCCGACAACAGCAAGTCCCTTAACTATAAATTCACCTCGTTTGCCGAGAAAGCCGTGATACTCGATAACTCCTTCCATGACGAACGCTCAACCGTGAATGATGTGTAACCACCGTCGATGTCTACGAAATCACAATGTTGTTAGTGGGGGATACCCCTCCGCTCTCCTCCCCCTTATTCACCTTCTTGTTCTTCTTTTTATTGGTCTTTGTGATCGTCTGTTCAGGTTTTTCATAAGATTTTTTACGCGGATTTCTCCTTTTGCGAATCTTCGTTGGTTTCGATTTCACCTCCTTCTCAGCCGACTTTGTAACTTCTGGTTGGTTTTTGAGGTTGTGTAAAGTTTCTTCCATGAATAGAAAGGATTGAGTATCGTCTGGCGAATAAGAACCTCCTCCTTCCATGATGGATGGCGAGCAACTACTGATTTGTATGCACGCATTCGGATTAAGCACTTTTATATTTTCAAAGTAGAAGTGGGGGGGTATCGCCCTCTACAGTTTGTTCTTCCTCTTTTAAAAATCCATCATAGTCATCATCATCATTATGTACATGTGGCGTTATGTTAGGTAATGAGATATTGGTATTAGTAGCGTTTACTATTGGTAACACTGTTGCCTTCGCTGAAGGTAATGATGACGTAACATTCACTTTGGTTTTCTTCAGTGCGATTTTTTCGCACGCAGTTTTACGTTTTAATTACTTTTACTTTCACTTTTATTTATTTATTTATTTTCCGGGCGATGATAACGACCAATCGTTTTTCGCCCTAAAAAAAAAAATAGGTTTTCACCGTTTTTATCGAAATCGGGTTCAGTTAAGACGACAACATATGCGTAACTGTGTTATAATTTAAAACACATAGGCGTCAGACGCTGATCACCAACAGGTACGCGCACATCTTCTTCACTTACAGGAATCGTGATGTTTACACCTCGAGTGTCTCCCAAAGAATAAACTACTTCACCCGGTTACACTGTATTTATATGCTACTCCCCACCACACCTACCACGTCCTACTGTCTCTACCAATCAGAACGTCACAGTCTCCCCACCCAACGACGCGGGAAAAATCATCTAATATCCTGACAACAGCATTCTGAAACATTTTCAAAAAATAGAACAATGCATTAAACACTGCTCATCATTTGCAACATAATTTGATAGTAGATAAATCTATTACCACATCATGTCGCGGGCCTTGGAACCTGCATTCAATAAATGTAATTAAATATAGATTTCTTTTTTGTATTCTTTAAAAGAAAACATTTAAAAAAACGATAGTTACAGTTTTTATTGAATGGGGGTTTAAAGTGTTTTTTGTTTTGTGTATGTATGTGTATTTTTTGTATTGATTGTGTAATGTGTTTTAGTCCTTAAAAGGACTATTTAGATCTTACTTGTTCACTGTGGTGTGAAAATTGTTCACATGTGGTGTTTGAATAAACACCACATGAAACATGTTTCCAATTTTTCCTTTGAACACAAGCTTCAACTTGGATCTCTATGACAGCATTCAAATCTTCAACACTCATTGTATTGGCGAATCGTTTAGGTAAAAATACCTTAAACTTTTCTTCATCCACATCACCTCGTACTGTGCAAACGTACATTTCCCGTATCGTGTGTCCACCATATTTGTGGCCAGTATGTCGTACGGTTTGTCGATTTTCATTTCGCTGACGCTCTTTGTGTCCAGATTAGGGTGTACGGTTATTGTGTTTAACTGTTCGACAATTTTTTTTCTGTTACCGTCAGTCATGATGATGTTTCTATTACAAGAGCTGCTGTTAGAATGATTCTAGCATAGATACGAGTTGCTATCTATCCTCCCGGTACATCTGCTTGTTAACGAACAAGTAGATATAAATCGTTATTATTTTCCTTATGATAATGCTAAATAACCACACAATCATGTTTTGTCCTGCTTATCTATTGCACACACATCCGTTCAAGTTTTAACAACTATTTTTTCCTTATAAACAAGAAACGCTGCTTATCAACCGCATGAACATGTTTTGACATCCTTATCACCAATCACATTCGCTAGACTCCGATTGAAACAAAACAATTAATCTTTTCCTTATAAAACAGGAAAACACAATCAACCCACCACATCCTACCAATTTGTATAAATCGTGAAGTTTAATTAGTACACTTCCACTTCAAAAATGGATCTGTTAGCAGATGAAGAATT
Organism: Lycorma delicatula; assembly: GCF_047948215.1. Lineage (NCBI taxonomy): Eukaryota > Metazoa > Arthropoda > Insecta > Hemiptera > Fulgoridae > Lycorma > Lycorma delicatula. The sequence goes on from NC_134467.1 coordinate 44,712,917, forward strand.
TGTAGTGTACGTAATTGAGAGCGATACACTTGAAGACGTTTCTCCTAATATTGATGAAGTTTATGATTATTTTGAATCAGTACATAATACATATATGCACCAAAGAAGATCTTTTAAGAAAAAAAATTAAAAAAATTATTGAATACGATAAAATATATAAATCTTTACGAATATAACAATTATTTTATCCAAAAAAATCGGTCCTTCTCAGGACCACCTTAAACACTCCTAACCATTAGTAACACAATTGATAGCGGATAAATCCAATATCATATCGTATCACGGGCCTTGGAACCACTACATTCAATAAGTGCAATTAAATATTGTTTTAAAACAATAGTTAGTTATAACTTATTGAATGGGGGTTTAAAGTGTTTCTGTTTTGTGTATTTGTGTGTATGTGTTAAGTGTTGTAGTCCTTAAAAGGACTATTTACACATTACATGTCCACTACGATCACGTATTCTGCCAATCCACCAAATATATAATTATGTAATGCTATCGACAATTCAAATACATCGTCTTCTTCAATATTCGGATAAGACCAAACACAAATGACATAAAACTTTTGCGGTACCAACGCACTATATCGTTTTAAAAATTGATATGTTTAATCTTTCTTTATGGTGAATTCATCCGAATAATAGTAAATTACTCTAGTATGCGTTAGAATAGTATTAAGAGTTGTTTGCCAGCTTAATGCTTGTAACGACTAAACACAGCCACATATTCCCGTACGTTTCTTTCCTTGATATACATAACAAACGCTAGTAGTGAACACTGTAAGGTATCACAAGTGAATGAAAGTTACAATTTCCACACCACCCATGAGGTATGTAACATGGCGCGTTGAGAATTTTTTTAACGAGTGATATTTCTCCCTGTGGGCCTATAAACATTCGACGTAAAGTTTTACAAACTTACTTTTAAATCTTCAGTGAAGCCGTCTTCTTTCATTCCGTAAAAGTTGATTTCATCGGATGATGTCTTACAACGGTCATTTCGTCATCGGTAAATCTAATTGTATATTTCAGTGGTAAATAGATTCGAAAGCAACCAAGTTCCTCCGCTTCGGTGTCGTACAATATGACGCAAAAACGATGCTCATATAAAGGTGTAAATACCTTTCTCATATCCAACATGAAGATCGGACAACTTTTTCCACGGTATTTTCTTGAGAAAACAATCTTCATCGTTGAAAGCGTTAACAAATGATATGGCATCCATCATCACACCCGCAGAGTTTACACTCAAATGATTGGTTAACGATGGTACCGTGTTGATATTTATATCCCCTCCACACCCCTCAGCAATGTTGCAAAGTAATCGGTAGAGTTCGTTACCGTCGATAACTCTACAGGCAAATGGATTTTCCCATAACACTTCGTATTTATTTGCACGTACCATAGCGTACATTCTTTTCACGTTTTCAATACCAAATCGCACGAACACAAGTATTCTGGCAGTCCACGTCCGCAGTAGTCGAATTTCTTACAATCGATAGCATGTGTTTTATCATCACCACTTCAGTGAACAGAGTGAGAGACAAGCATCATAAAACAATGTTTATAAAGATACGATACAATAAACTTCAATTCGTTAACCGAATCGGTAAAAGTCTTCTCCATCGCTGATACAAATCCGATAATTTTTTACAGAAAAACAATATCTCTTTGTAATCGTTCAAGTTACGGTTGGTCTTTGCGATTCTTTCGTTAACTTTTTTATTTTTTTTGTCAAAAATATGTACATATCACATTCGCTCACCACAATCCAATCAATAATATCTGTCAGTTCATTTTCAATATGTTGAATGTGTGTTTTGTACGGTATTCCTAAAAGTACGGCATTTGGTAAATCTCAAGTTTCTGTAATTATTGAAATCGGAAATCGAACCGTTAGTATATCCTTTAAATGCGTCAGATTTGTTATCGGACTAGTCGGTAAGAAAGTCACCATCCATGTGGACACTTCCATCGCTAAGGTTTGAATGATTGTCTACTGCTTTCTAATTTTATATTATACCTTACCCCCCACCAAAAACACTGTAACGAATATAATGTCTACACATTCCGTCTACGGTATCGATTTTTAAACTGTCTAAATATTCTTGTAATCCGTTGTAAAGTTCAGCGTAAGTAGCGTCGTAATTGAAAACCACTCTAACGGTATTGAAACGGTGTACGTCTGCGGTTATATTTGTTGCGTGTGAAAACGTAGCGGTTGTACGTTTCATAAGATGACGCAACGTTCTTACGCGTCGATTCGGAAAAAATCTAATCGTCCACACCGATGCGGCTATATCAACATCCATCGCTAAACTGCGGATGGAATTGTACATCGGGAGGTCTTTGAATCTGGTTACGTTTCCACACCACCTACGAGGTAGTAACCGTGGCGCGTTGAGATTTTTTTTACATGAGTGAGTGATATCTCTCTCCCCAATAGGCCTACTGTAAAACACACAAATCTTTTTTTATATTTTTTCATTTTTTTAACTTTTCATTTTTTTTTGCAAATTTTTGTAAGTGATTCAGTGCAAGCATAAATAATATTCCTGGCATAAAACCAAGATGGAAGGCTATTACTATAATTGAGATCTCTAACCAAAGATGTTAATTCATCAACATCTTGCAGCAGTCTGAGCTCTACAGCGGTTCTCGACGTGGAACAACATGTTCAAACGAAAGCGGTACGTTTTCCTTGATGCAGTCTTGACAACGAGTTGAGTGGTGATGCACATCCATCCTTTCGTTACACCAACAGCATTTTACATACAATTCGTTAAAGGAATAGTAATAACCGTTTTTTGCCAATTCCTCTTTGTTTTCTGCGTTTGTGTTCACAAACAAACACAATCGATCGGCTTCCCTCACAAGATCCAACACAACTTCAACCACTCCTTGTAGAAACAACCGGAATGTAGCGCATGTTTTCCACTCGCCTTGTGCGCGGTGTGGTACGGACAATTTACGATAAAGTTTAATTTCGGTTTCCGTATGTCGTCCGGTATCTGACGAACATCGTTATGAAACCGACGTAAAAATTTCACTTTCTCCAGCCCTTTGGTGTATATCGTGGCAAACTGCGAACATAACGCCTTCATGATATAGTCGTTGTATACGACTTCGCCGTAATTCCAATCGATTTTGTGAAAATTCCTCTCCAACTATCCGGCCATCCTTAGATGACATCTCGGACTTGGGTACGGTGATCGAAAATGAAGAATCATATAGCATCCATTGCCGACAACAGCAAGTCCCTTAACTATAAATTCACCTCGTTTGCCGAGAAAGCCGTGATACTCGATAACTCCTTCCATGACGAACGCTCAACCGTGAATGATGTGTAACCACCGTCGATGTCTACGAAATCACAATGTTGTTAGTGGGGGATACCCCTCCGCTCTCCTCCCCCTTATTCACCTTCTTGTTCTTCTTTTTATTGGTCTTTGTGATCGTCTGTTCAGGTTTTTCATAAGATTTTTTACGCGGATTTCTCCTTTTGCGAATCTTCGTTGGTTTCGATTTCACCTCCTTCTCAGCCGACTTTGTAACTTCTGGTTGGTTTTTGAGGTTGTGTAAAGTTTCTTCCATGAATAGAAAGGATTGAGTATCGTCTGGCGAATAAGAACCTCCTCCTTCCATGATGGATGGCGAGCAACTACTGATTTGTATGCACGCATTCGGATTAAGCACTTTTATATTTTCAAAGTAGAAGTGGGGGGGTATCGCCCTCTACAGTTTGTTCTTCCTCTTTTAAAAATCCATCATAGTCATCATCATCATTATGTACATGTGGCGTTATGTTAGGTAATGAGATATTGGTATTAGTAGCGTTTACTATTGGTAACACTGTTGCCTTCGCTGAAGGTAATGATGACGTAACATTCACTTTGGTTTTCTTCAGTGCGATTTTTTCGCACGCAGTTTTACGTTTTAATTACTTTTACTTTCACTTTTATTTATTTATTTATTTTCCGGGCGATGATAACGACCAATCGTTTTTCGCCCTAAAAAAAAAAATAGGTTTTCACCGTTTTTATCGAAATCGGGTTCAGTTAAGACGACAACATATGCGTAACTGTGTTATAATTTAAAACACATAGGCGTCAGACGCTGATCACCAACAGGTACGCGCACATCTTCTTCACTTACAGGAATCGTGATGTTTACACCTCGAGTGTCTCCCAAAGAATAAACTACTTCACCCGGTTACACTGTATTTATATGCTACTCCCCACCACACCTACCACGTCCTACTGTCTCTACCAATCAGAACGTCACAGTCTCCCCACCCAACGACGCGGGAAAAATCATCTAATATCCTGACAACAGCATTCTGAAACATTTTCAAAAAATAGAACAATGCATTAAACACTGCTCATCATTTGCAACATAATTTGATAGTAGATAAATCTATTACCACATCATGTCGCGGGCCTTGGAACCTGCATTCAATAAATGTAATTAAATATAGATTTCTTTTTTGTATTCTTTAAAAGAAAACATTTAAAAAAACGATAGTTACAGTTTTTATTGAATGGGGGTTTAAAGTGTTTTTTGTTTTGTGTATGTATGTGTATTTTTGTATTGATTGTGTAATGTGTTTTAGTCCTTAAAAGGACTATTTAGATCTTACTTGTTCACTGTGGTGTGAAAATTGTTCACATGTGGTGTTTGAATAAACACCACATGAAACATGTTTCCAATTTTTCCTTTGAACACAAGCTTCAACTTGGATCTCTATGACAGCATTCAAATCTTCAACACTCATTGTATTGGCGAATCGTTTAGGTAAAAATACCTTAAACTTTTCTTCATCCACATCACCTCGTACTGTGCAAACGTACAGTTCCCGTATCGTGTGTCCACCATATTTGTGGCCAGTATGTCGTACGGTTTGTCGATTTTCATTTCGCTGACGCTCTTTGTGTCCAGATTAGGGTGTACGGTTATTGTGTTTAACTGTTCGACAATTTTTTTTCTGTTACCGTCAGTCATGATGATGTTTCTATTACAAGAGCTGCTGTTAGAATGATTCTAGCATAGATACGAGTTGCTATCTATCCTCCCGGTACATCTGCTTGTTAACGAACAAGTAGATATAAATCGTTATTATTTTCCTTATGATAATGCTAAATAACCACAGAATCATGTTTTGTCCTGCTTATCTATTGCACACACATCCGTTCAAGTTTTAACAACTATTTTTTCCTTATAAACAAGAAACGCTGCTTATCAACCGCATGAACATGTTTTGACATCCTTATCACCAATCACATTCGCTAGACTCCGATTGAAACAAAACAATTAATCTTTTCCTTATAAAACAGGAAAACACAATCAACCCACCACATCCTACCAATTTGTATAAATCGTGAAGTTTAATTAGTACACTTCCACTTCAAAAATGGATCTGTTAGCAGATGAAGAATTTGTAGTGTACGTAATTGAGAGCGATACACTTGAAGACGTTTCTCCTAATATTGATGAAGTTTATGATTATTTTGAATCAGTACATAATACATATATGCACCAAAGAAGATCTTTTAAGAAAAAAAATTAAAAAAATTATTGAATACGATAAAATATATAAATCTTTACGAATATAACAATTATTTTATCCAAAAAAATCGGTCCTTCTCAGGACCACCTTAAACACTCCTAACCATTAGTAACACAATTGATAGCGGATAAATCCAATATCATATCGTATCACGGGCCTTGGAACCACTACATTCAATAAGTGCAATTAAATATTGTTTTAAAACAATAGTTAGTTATAACTTATTGAATGGGGGTTTAAAGTGTTTCTGTTTTGTGTATTTGTGTGTATGTGTTACGTGTTGTAGTCCTTAAAAGGACTATTTACACATTACATGTCCACTACGATCACGTATTCTGCCAATCCACCAAATATATAATTATGTAATGCTATCGACAATTCAAATACATCGTCTTCTTCAATATTCGGATAAGACCAAACACAAATGACATAAAACTTTTGCGGTACCAACGCACTATATCGTTTTAAAAATTGATATGTTTAATCTTTCTTTATGGTGAATTCATCCGAATAATAGTAAATTACTCTAGTATGCGTTAGAATAGTATTAAGAGTTGTTTGCCAGCTTAATGCTTGTAACGACTAAACACAGCCACATATTCCCGTACGTTTCTTTCCTTGATATACATAACAAACGCTAGTAGTGAACACTGTAAGGTATCACAAGTGAATGAAAGTTACAATTTCCACACCACCCATGAGGTATGTAACATGGCGCGTTGAGAATTTTTTTAACGAGTGATATTTCTCCCTGTGGGCCTATAAACATTCGACGTAAAGTTTTACAAACTTACTTTTAAATCTTCAGTGAAGCCGTCTTCTTTCATTCCGTAAAAGTTGATTTCATCGGATGATGTCTTACAACGGTCATTTCGTCATCGGTAAATCTAATTGTATATTTCAGTGGTAAATAGATTCGAAAGCAACCAAGTTCCTCCGCTTCGGTGTCGTACAATATGACGCAAAAACGATGCTCATATAAAGGTGTAAATACCTTTCTCATATCCAACATGAAGATCGGACAACTTTTTCCACGGTATTTTCTTGAGAAAACAATCTTCATCGTTGAAAGCGTTAACAAATGATATGGCATCCATCATCACACCCGCAGAGTTTACACTCAAATGATTGGTTAACGATGGTACCGTGTTGATATTTATATCCCCTCCACACCCCTCAGCAATGTTGCAAAGTAATCGGTAGAGTTCGTTACCGTCGATAACTCTACAGGCAAATGGATTTTCCCATAACACTTCGTATTTATTTGCACGTACCATAGCGTACATTCTTTTCACGTTTTCAATACCAAATCGCACGAACACAAGTATTCTGGCAGTCCACGTCCGCAGTAGTCGAATTTCTTACAATCGATAGCATGTGTTTTATCATCACCACTTCAGTGAACAGAGTGAGAGACAAGCATCATAAAACAATGTTTATAAAGATACGATACAATAAACTTCAATTCGTTAACCGAATCGGTAAAAGTCTTCTCCATCGCTGATACAAATCCGATAATTTTTTACAGAAAAACAATATCTCTTTGTAATCGTTCAAGTTACGGTTGGTCTTTGCGATTCTTTCGTTAACTTTTTTATTTTTTTTGTCAAAAATATGTACATATCACATTCGCTCACCACAATCCAATCAATAATATCTGTCAGTTCATTTTCAATATGTTGAATGTGTGTTTTGTACGGTATTCCTAAAAGTACGGCATTTGGTAAATCTCAAGTTTCTGTAATTATTGAAATCGGAAATCGAACCGTTAGTATATCCTTTAAATGCGTCAGATTTGTTATCGGACTAGTCGGTAAGAAAGTCACCATCCATGTGGACACTTCCATCGCTAAGGTTTGAATGATTGTCTACTGCTTTGTAATTTTATATTATACCTTACCCCCCACCAAAAACACTGTAACGAATATAATGTCTACACATTCCGTCTACGGTATCGATTTTTAAACTGTCTAAATATTCTTGTAATCCGTTGTAAAGTTCAGCGTAAGTAGCGTCGTAATTGAAAACCACTCTAACGGTATTGAAACGGTGTACGTCTGCGGTTATATTTGTTGCGTGTGAAAACGTAGCGGTTGTACGTTTCATAAGATGACGCAACGTTCTTACGCGTCGATTCGGAAAAAATCTAATCGTCCACACCGATGCGGCTATATCAACATCCATCGCTAAACTGCGGATGGAATTGTACATCGGGAGGTCTTTGAATCTGGTTACGTTTCCACACCACCTACGAGGTAGTAACCGTGGCGCGTTGAGATTTTTTTTACATGAGTGAGTGATATCTCTCTCCCCAATAGGCCTACTGTAAAACACACAAATCTTTTTTTATATTTTTTCATTTTTTTAACTTTTCATTTTTTTTTGCAAATTTTTGTAAGTGATTCAGTGCAAGCATAAATAATATTCCTGGCATAAAACCAAGATGGAAGGCTATTACTATAATTGAGATCTCTAACCAAAGATGTTAATTCATCAACATCTTGCAGCAGTCTGAGCTCTACAGCGGTTCTCGACGTGGAACAACATGTTCAAACGAAAGCGGTACGTTTTCCTTGATGCAGTCTTGACAACGAGTTGAGTGGTGATGCACATCCATCCTTTCGTTACACCAACAGCATTTTACATACAATTCGTTAAAGGAATAGTAATAACCGTTTTTTGCCAATTCCTCTTTGTTTTCTGCGTTTGTGTTCACAAACAAACACAATCGATCGGCTTCCCTCACAAGATCCAACACAACTTCAACCACTCCTTGTAGAAACAACCGGAATGTAGCGCATGTTTTCCACTCGCCTTGTGCGCGGTGTGGTACGGACAATTTACGATAAAGTTTAATTTCGGTTTCCGTATGTCGTCCGGTATCTGACGAACATCGTTATGAAACCGACGTAAAAATTTCACTTTCTCCAGCCCTTTGGTGTATATCGTGGCAAACTGCGAACATAACGCCTTCATGATATAGTCGTTGTATACGACTTCGCCGTAATTCCAATCGATTTTGTGAAAATTCCTCTCCAACTATCCGGCCATCCTTAGATGACATCTCGGACTTGGGTACGGTGATCGAAAATGAAGAATCATATAGCATCCATTGCCGACAACAGCAAGTCCCTTAACTATAAATTCACCTCGTTTGCCGAGAAAGCCGTGATACTCGATAACTCCTTCCATGACGAACGCTCAACCGTGAATGATGTGTAACCACCGTCGATGTCTACGAAATCACAATGTTGTTAGTGGGGGATACCCCTCCGCTCTCCTCCCCCTTATTCACCTTCTTGTTCTTCTTTTTATTGGTCTTTGTGATCGTCTGTTCAGGTTTTTCATAAGATTTTTTACGCGGATTTCTCCTTTTGCGAATCTTCGTTGGTTTCGATTTCACCTCCTTCTCAGCCGACTTTGTAACTTCTGGTTGGTTTTTGAGGTTGTGTAAAGTTTCTTCCATGAATAGAAAGGATTGAGTGTCGTCTGGCGAATAAGAACCTCCTCCTTCCATGATGGATGGCGAGCAACTACTGATTTGTATGCACGCATTCGGATTAAGCACTTTTATATTTTCAAAGTAGAAGTGGGGGGGTATCGCCCTCTACAGTTTGTTCTTCCTCTTTTAAAAATCCATCATAGTCATCATCATCATTATGTACATGTGGCGTTATGTTAGGTAATGAGATATTGGTATTAGTAGCGTTTACTATTGGTAACACTGTTGCCTTCGCTGAAGGTAATGATGACGTAACATTCACTTTGGTTTTCTTCAGTGCGATTTTTTCGCACGCAGTTTTACGTTTTAATTACTTTTACTTTCACTTTTATTTATTTATTTATTTTCCGGGCGATGATAACGACCAATCGTTTTTCGCCCTAAAAAAAAAAATAGGTTTTCACCGTTTTTATCGAAATCGGGTTCAGTTAAGACGACAACATATGCGTAACTGTGTTATAATTTAAAACACATAGGCGTCAGACGCTGATCACCAACAGGTACGCGCACATCTTCTTCACTTACAGGAATCGTGATGTTTACACCTCGAGTGTCTCCCAAAGAATAAACTACTTCACCCGGTTACACTGTATTTATATGCTACTCCCCACCACACCTACCACGTCCTACTGTCTCTACCAATCAGAACGTCACAGTCTCCCCACCCAACGACGCGGGAAAAATCATCTAATATCCTGACAACAGCATTCTGAAACATTTTCAAAAAATAGAACAATGCATTAAACACTGCTCATCATTTGCAACATAATTTGATAGTAGATAAATCTATTACCACATCATGTCGCGGGCCTTGGAACCTGCATTCAATAAATGTAATTAAATATAGATTTCTTTTTTGTATTCTTTAAAAGAAAACATTTAAAAAAACGATAGTTACAGTTTTTATTGAATGGGGGTTTAAAGTGTTTTTTGTTTTGTGTATGTATGTGTATTTTTTGTATTGATTGTGTAATGTGTTTTAGTCCTTAAAAGGACTATTTAGATCTTACTTGTTCACTGTGGTGTGAAAATTGTTCACATGTGGTGTTTGAATAAACACCACATGAAACATGTTTCCAATTTTTCCTTTGAACACAAGCTTCAACTTGGATCTCTATGACAGCATTCAAATCTTCAACACTCATTGTATTGGCGAATCGTTTAGGTAAAAATACCTTAAACTTTTCTTCATCCACATCACCTCGTACTGTGCAAACGTACATTTCCCGTATCGTGTGTCCACCATATTTGTGGCCAGTATGTCGTACGGTTTGTCGATTTTCATTTCGCTGACGCTCTTTGTGTCCAGATTAGGGTGTACGGTTATTGTGTTTAACTGTTCGACAATTTTTTTTCTGTTACCGTCAGTCATGATGATGTTTCTATTACAAGAGCTGCTGTTAGAATGATTCTAGCATAGATACGAGTTGCTATCTATCCTCCCGGTACATCTGCTTGTTAACGAACAAGTAGATATAAATCGTTATTATTTTCCTTATGATAATGCTAAATAACCACACAATCATGTTTTGTCCTGCTTATCTATTGCACACACATCCGTTCAAGTTTTAACAACTATTTTTTCCTTATAAACAAGAAACGCTGCTTATCAACCGCATGAACATGTTTTGACATCCTTATCACCAATCACATTCGCTAGACTCCGATTGAAACAAAACAATTAATCTTTTCCTTATAAAACAGGAAAACACAATCAACCCACCACATCCTACCAATTTGTATAAATCGTGAAGTTTAATTAGTACACTTCCACTTCAAAAATGGATCTGTTAGCAGATGAAGAATTTGTAGTGTACGTAATTGAGAGCGATACACTTGAAGACGTTTCTCCTAATATTGATGAAGTTTATGATTATTTTGAATCAGTACATAATACATATATGCACCAAAGAAGATCTTTTAAGAAAAAAAATTAAAAAAATTATTGAATACGATAAAATATATAAATCTTTACGAATATAACAATTATTTTATCCAAAAAAATCGGTCCTTCTCAGGACCACCTTAAACACTCCTAACCATTAGTAACACAATTGATAGCGGATAAATCCAATATCATATCGTATCACGGGCCTTGGAACCACTACATTCAATAAGTGCAATTAAATATTGTTTTAAAACAATAGTTAGTTATAACTTATTGAATGGGGGTTTAAAGTGTTTCTGTTTTGTGTATTTGTGTGTATGTGTTAAGTGTTGTAGTCCTTAAAAGGACTATTTACACATTACATGTCCACTACGATCACGTATTCTGCCAATCCACCAAATATATAATTATGTAATGCTATCGACAATTCAAATACATCGTCTTCTTCAATATTCGGATAAGACCAAACACAAATGACATAAAACTTTTGCGGTACCAACGCACTATATCGTTTTAAAAATTGATATGTTTAATCTTTCTTTATGGTGAATTCATCCGAATAATAGTAAATTACTCTAGTATGCGTTAGAATAGTATTAAGAGTTGTTTGCCAGCTTAATGCTTGTAACGACTAAACACAGCCACATATTCCCGTACTTTTCTTTCCTTGATATACATAACAAACGCTAGTAGTGAACACTGTAAGGTATCACAAGTGAATGAAAGTTACAATTTCCACACCACCCATGAGGTATGTAACATGGCGCGTTGAGAATTTTTTTAACGAGTGATATTTCTCCCTGTGGGCCTATAAACATTCGACGTAAAGTTTTACAAACTTACTTTTAAATCTTCAGTGAAGCCGTCTTCTTTCATTCCGTAAAAGTTGATTTCATCGGATGATGTCTTACAACGGTCATTTCGTCATCGGTAAATCTAATTGTATATTTCAGTGGTAAATAGATTCGAAAGCAACCAAGTTCCTCCGCTTCGGTGTCGTACAATATGACGCAAAAACGATGCTCATATAAAGGTGTAAATACCTTTCTCATATCCAACATGAAGATCGGACAACTTTTTCCACGGTATTTTCTTGAGAAAACAATCTTCATCGTTGAAAGCGTTAACAAATGATATGGCATCCATCATCACACCCGCAGAGTTTACACTCAAATGATTGGTTAACGATGGTACCGTGTTGATATTTATATCCCCTCCACACCCCTCAGCAATGTTGCAAAGTAATCGGTAGAGTTCGTTACCGTCGATAACTCTACAGGCAAATGGATTTTCCCATAACACTTCGTATTTATTTGCACGTACCATAGCGTACATTCTTTTCACGTTTTCAATACCAAATCGCACGAACACAAGTATTCTGGTAGTCCACGTCCGCAGTAGTCGAATTTCTTACAATCGATAGCATGTGTTTTATCATCACCACTTCAGTGAACAGAGTGAGAGACAAGCATCATAAAACAATGTTTATAAAGATACGATACAATAAACTTCAATTCGTTAACCGAATCGGTAAAAGTCTTCTCCATCGCTGATACAAATCCGATAATTTTTTACAGAAAAACAATATCTCTTTGTAATCGTTCAAGTTACGGTTGGTCTTTGCGATTCTTTCGTTAACTTTTTTATTTTTTTTGTCAAAAATATGTACATATCACATTCGCTCACCACAATCCAATCAATAATATCTGTCAGTTCATTTTCAATATGTTGAATGTGTGTTTTGTACGGTATTCCTAAAAGTACGGCATTTGGTAAATCTCAAGTTTCTGTAATTATTGAAATCGGAAATCGAACCGTTAGTATATCCTTTAAATGCGTCAGATTTGTTATCGGACTAGTCGGTAAGAAAGTCACCATCCATGTGGACACTTCCATCGCTAAGGTTTGAATGATTGTCTACTGCTTTGTAATTTTATATTATACCTTACCCCCCACCAAAAACACTGTAACGAATATAATGTCTACACATTCCGTCTACGGTATCGATTTTTAAACTGTCTAAATATTCTTGTAATCCGTTGTAAAGTTCAGCGTAAGTAGCGTCGTAATTGAAAACCACTCTAACGGTATTGAAACGGTGTACGTCTGCGGTTATATTTGTTGCGTGTGAAAACGTAGCGGTTGTACGTTTCATAAGATGACGCAACGTTCTTACGCGTCGATTCGGAAAAAATCTAATCGTCCACACCGATGCGGCTATATCAACATCCATCGCTAAACTGCGGATGGAATTGTACATCGGGAGGTCTTTGAATCTGGTTACGTTTCCACACCACCTACGAGGTAGTAACCGTGGCGCGTTGAGATTTTTTTTACATGAGTGAGTGATATCTCTCTCCCCAATAGGCCTACTGTAAAACACACAAATCTTTTTTTATATTTTTTCATTTTTTTAACTTTTCATTTTTTTTTGCAAATTTTTGTAAGTGATTCAGTGCAAGCATAAATAATATTCCTGGCATAAAACCAAGATGGAAGGCTATTACTATAATTGAGATCTCTAACCAAAGATGTTAATTCATCAACATCTTGCAGCAGTCTGAGCTCTACAGCGGTTCTCGACGTGGAACAACATGTTCAAACGAAAGCGGTACGTTTTCCTTGATGCAGTCTTGACAACGAGTTGAGTGGTGATGCACATCCATCCTTTCGTTACACCAACAGCATTTTACATACAATTCGTTAAAGGAATAGTAATAACCGTTTTTTGCCAATTCCTCTTTGTTTTCTGCGTTTGTGTTCACAAACAAACACAATCGATCGGCTTCCCTCACAAGATCCAACACAACTTCAACCACTCCTTGTAGAAACAACCGGAATGTAGCGCATGTTTTCCACTCGCCTTGTGCGCGGTGTGGTACGGACAATTTACGATAAAGTTTAATTTCGGTTTCCGTATGTCGTCCGGTATCTGACGAACATCGTTATGAAACCGACGTAAAAATTTCACTTTCTCCAGCCCTTTGGTGTATATCGTGGCAAACTGCGAACATAACGCCTTCATGATATAGTCGTTGTATACGACTTCGCCGTAATTCCAATCGATTTTGTGAAAATTCCTCTCCAACTATCCGGCCATCCTTAGATGACATCTCGGACTTGGGTACGGTGATCGAAAATGAAGAATCATATAGCATCCATTGCCGACAACAGCAAGTCCCTTAACTATAAATTCACCTCGTTTGCCGAGAAAGCCGTGATACTCGATAACTCCTTCCATGACGAACGCTCAACCGTGAATGATGTGTAACCACCGTCGATGTCTACGAAATCACAATGTTGTTAGTGGGGGATACCCCTCCGTTCTCCTCCCCCTTATTCACCTTCTTGTTCTTCTTTTTATTGGTCTTTGTGATCGTCTGTTCAGGTTTTTCATAAGATTTTTTACGCGGATTTCTCCTTTTGCGAATCTTCGTTGGTTTCGATTTCACCTCCTTCTCAGCCGACTTTGTAACTTCTGGTTGGTTTTTGAGGTTGTGTAAAGTTTCTTCCATGAATAGAAAGGATTGAGTGTCGTCTGGCGAATAAGAACCTCCTCCTTCCATGATGGATGGCGAGCAACTACTGATTTGTATGCACGCATTCGGATTAAGCACTTTTATATTTTCAAAGTAGAAGTGGGGGGGTATCGCCCTCTACAGTTTGTTCTTCCTCTTTTAAAAATCCATCATAGTCATCATCATCATTATGTACATGTGGCGTTATGTTAGGTAATGAGATATTGGTATTAGTAGCGTTTACTATTGGTAACACTGTTGCCTTCGCTGAAGGTAATGATGACGTAACATTCACTTTGGTTTTCTTCAGTGCGATTTTTTCGCACGCAGTTTTACGTTTTAATTACTTTTACTTTCACTTTTATTTATTTATTTATTTTCCGGGCGATGATAACGACCAATCGTTTTTCGCCCTAAAAAAAAAAATAGGTTTTCACCGTTTTTATCGAAATCGGGTTCAGTTAAGTCGACAACATATGCGTAACTGTGTTATAATTTAAAACACATAGGCGTCAGACGCTGATCACCAACAGGTACGCGCACATCTTCTTCACTTACAGGAATCGTGATGTTTACACCTCGAGTGTCTCCCAAAGAATAAACTACTTGGAATGGAATGCAAAGTTGGCAGGAGTCTATTACTCCCTACTTTATCGCAGAACCTGGACAGAGTCCCTTGCTGCTGGATCTTTCTAATCGGGCTTGTTTTTAAAAGGGTTATTTTTTTTAATCTCGGATCTAATTTTTCAAGTTTTGTCTATTATTATTTTAGTGAATTTAAGACGGATTTAATTGCATTCCAATCCGTTGTTAAACCAGCGTTATCGAACCCATTTCATGGGCCGACCGCGGAAGGCTAGGCTTATAAAGCCTGTCCTCCCGACGTAATTCCCCTTCAGACCGTCCACTGAAGTCCTTTCGGTGCTAACTCTTTAATAGGCTAGCAGGAATACGCCACAACGGGGCACTAGCTATAAGGAGGGAGCAATGTGTCCCCTTTTCCGGAGGAGTCGCAATTGCTGGGTTATTTTATCTTACTGTAAGTGTAACTTACAGATGATGATACCTATTCGCGATCGCGGTTTTGGGGCGGCGATTTTCTGGAAAGAAGTAAACAGTAATTATTCTTTCCACGTAATTTATTAACCTTCAGACACGCGTGTGTCTGAGAAGGGGTTGGGGGGGCCGCGTGGCTGCAGTGAAGAAACCATTTGTTTTTGTGGTGGCTGTTGGCATCTGCAACAAAAGAAGCAGAACACCTACACGAGAAAAAAAAAAAAAAAAAAAAAAAAAAAAAAAAAAAAAAAAAAAAAAATTTAATTTTTACTTTCCTTTCGACTGGCAGGATGAGACGGCACGACGCGTCGTTCCACATCCACGTTTCTCCCGTTTCTGAAACTAGAGTAACAGAACAAAACACACGCGAGAAAAAGAAAAAAAAAAAAAAAAAAAAAAAAAAAAAAAAAAAAAAAAAAAAAAAAAATTTAATTTTTACTTTCCTTTCGACTGGCAGGATGAGACGGCACGACGCGTCGTTCCACATCCACGTTTCTCCCGTTTCTGAAACTAGAGAAACAGAACAAAACACACGCGAGAAAAAGAAAAAAAAAAAAAAAAAACCGCGTTTTTTCCCCTTTTTTTTCCTTTTTAGACCGCGTTTTTGTTTTGTGCGCGACTTACCGTATTTGAAGTCTTCAAACTATATAACTCGCGAAAAAAAAAAAAAAAAAAAAAAACTATTCACTCGCGACCCCGGAAACGCGTCTGACGCACTATTCCGTTTATGGCTCATGCGATATGGAGGCCCCTAAGCCTGGTTTGTCGATTTTCGGCTACCGCACCGCACCATCACGGTGGTTCGTCCAGTACGGCGTGAGGCCGCTTCCTTACAACTGTCGGAGTTGGGTCCTCTCTGCAGATGTCCCGAAGATGACTGTGTTCGGACACAGCCGCTCTCCCGAACAGTCTGCGCGCCTGCGCCACCCCCACCTCGGACACGGATTGAAATCTCGCATCAGATCGGAGAGTGGCGTTCCTGACGAACCACGGAGCTCCAAAGATCGTCCGCAACGCGATGTTTTGGACGGCCTCGATCTTCTTTTGAAGCGAGGAGCTCAACATTGCCCCCCATGCCGGGTAAGCATATGTTAGAATCGGCAGTACGTACAGCCGAAAAATGAGAAGCTTAGTTGCCAGTGGGTATGGGCTGGCACTGTTCAGCACTGGGTATAGTGAGGCTCTGGCGGCCTTAGCCCTCCGGGTCGCATAATTTACATGTTCGCCGAAGGTAAGCCGCCTGTCCAACACCACCCCCAGGTACTTAACTGTTTTCTCAAAAGGGATTTTCTCCCCTGAGATTTCCAGCTCTCTGGTCGGTTTTCGTGTCTTGCATGTGAACATCACGGCCACCGATTTTTCACCGTTGACCCTGATTCTCCACATGTCGAGCCACGGTTCCACTAAGTCCAGCTGCCTTTGGAGCCTCCGGACCGCGTAATCCACATTTGCGGATTCGTAGAAATATGCCGTGTCGTCTGCGTAAAGGGCCGTTTTGACCCCTTCCGACAGCGGCATATCGTTCACGTACAAAGTGTACAAGAACGGGGAAAGTACTGCTCCTTGGGGAACCCCAGCGGCTGTTTCTCTGGTGGAGGAAATCGTTTCCCCTACGCGCACGACAAAATGTCGGTCTAGCAGATATGACCGCATCAGTCTGACATAGCGGTAGGGGATCGCCGATCGCGCTAGCTTATAAAGCAGCCCGCTATGCCAAACTTTGTCAAAGGCCTTGGCCACATCCAGAAAAACGGCTGCAGTCACCCGTTTCCTGTTCAGGCCTCCGACAAGGTCGTCTATTATTTTTACCAGTTGGAGGGTGGTTGAGTGACCCTCCCTGAACCCAAATTGCTCGGGCCGCACTTCTCCCTCCATGTATCGCCTCAGTTTTTCAAGAAAAATCCTCTCGAACAACTTAGACAATACCGGTAACAGGGAGATTGGCCTATAATTCCGTGGGAAAAGTAAACTTTTCCCCGGTTTGGGTAAACATACGACTTTGGCCGTTTTCCAACAATTCGGGAAATATCCAACGTACAAAATGGACGTGAATATCACCGAAATTGCTGTAATCACGGAGGCCGGTATGTTCCGGAATGCACGGGCGCTGATCCCGTCGACACCCGGGGCCTTGTCGGGGCTTGTGGCCTTAATGGCTGCGGAAACTTCCGCTTCAGTGACTTGGTCAATCTCTAGAGGGGCATCCTCCACCTGTGAGAAATAATCTACAAGAAAGGATTCCACCTCGGTTGTGTGCTCGTCGTTCGGGGAGGGAGGGGGGTTTGGAGTGAACTGCTCCTCCAAGGTATCGGCGAATACCTCGGCCCTCTCCGCCTCCGAGTATGCAAGAAAACCTCGCTGCCCCACAACCGGATGGCGAGGCTTCTTCCCTTCTCGCAGTCTCCTGTTCAACCTGAACACCGAGGAGATGTCGTCAGAGACCGAGGCGAGGTATTCGTTCCACGAATCCTCTCGATGGCTTGTCAGCAGTTGTTTTACCCTGTCCGTTTGATTATAAAAGGCCCGCTTATCAGCGGGGGACAGGGTGATTCGATATCTCCTCCTCAGTCGTCGTTTCTCCGTTATGGCTTCGGAGATATGAGGAGGGAGGTCGTTTCGAACAACTGCTCGAGTTTTGGCCGATGAGCTGCCTGCCAGGGCCTCAGTCATTGACGACGTGACGCGCCCGACAGTGTCGTCGATTTCCTCCGGGGTGTTCAGGAGCTCAGGATTTACCGGCCTGTACTCCCGCTGGAGGGTCTCGTAGAACCTTTTCCAGTTGACTGACCTTCGGGGTATAGGCGGGGGATCTCGGCCACCCCCTGCCTGACCTAGTTCCAACAGGACAGGGGAATGGTCCGAGCTGAGGTCTTCTATCGTTTCAATCATGAATGGGAGGGTACCCCCCTTCATGACTGCGATATCCAGCACGTCAGGCCTAGATCTGCCTGAGCGATGCACGAACGTGGGCACCTCAGGGCCTACGACGACCAAGCGGCGGGCTCTCGCCCTTTCGTACAGCAATCTGCCATTCGGATTTGTCAGAATGCTGTTCCATGACACGTGTTTGGCATTGAGGTCGCCCATGAGTATCATGGGCCCATCCCAATTTTCCAGCACGGCATCCAGATCTGCGCCGGTTACCGCGTCGTTCGGCTTGCTATAAGCCGAAACCAGCCGATACACCGTGCCCAGATGCTCCACATGCACACACGTTTGCTCCATCACGTTTGTATGAAGAACAACGCGCGTATGCATGTGGCGTCTGTGGACTAAAACCGCAGTTCCACCAGAGGTGCGAGATCCGGGTCGAACTGGCCTATCCGTCCTATATGTAAAATAGTTCCGAAGGGTCAGTTGCTTGGTTGGGTTCAACCACGTCTCAGACAACAGTATCACGTCTATCAGTAGATCCTCGGCCAGACGGCATAGTTCCTCCGTCCGGCTTACTACTGAGTTGGCGTTCCACTGCAAGAGTCTGAGGGTGGGCCTAACCATACCTGGACAGTACAGCCATGAGGCACTCTATTAAGGACTGAATACAGTCCTTGAGAGATTTTGCCTGGAGCAGGCGTGGCAAAACCATCATGATATGTGGCAGGATATCCTTCACTGTCATCTGCGACAGGAAGTCCATGCCAGTGGTCTCCAACGGGGTAGCCGGTTTCGGATTGCCGCTGGAGGTGGCTTTTGGCGCGGCCGCCCTTTTGGTGGGGCGCGGGGTCACAGGGGCCGCGGTGTTTTTAACAGCCTGCTTGGCCTTCCCAGCCGGAGCAGGCTTTGCCTTTCCCGTCGAGGAAGGCTTGGCCTTTCCCGTCGAGGAAGGCTTGGCCTTCTTCGCCGGGGCCGGCTTTGACGCCGCCTTTTGTTTCACCACCTTCTTGGTGGTCGCCGCCGGTTTTGGCTTGGCGGGTGTTGGGGAGGGTACCTCCCCTTTTTTCACTACCGCCTTGGCCACAGGTGCCGGCACCTCCGGTTTGGGGGCTGATTTTCCCCCACCGGCAACACGGGCCCAGCTGCGGCCGTCAACAGTCGCGGGCTTTTTAATGCCCTTGACCTTATTGACTTGCTCCTTATAATAGGGGCAACCCCGGTAATTAGCCGGATGAGGCCCCTTGCAGTTAACGCATGAGGCTGGTTCCTCACGCGGCTTAACGCATGTGGCAGTGTCGTGGTCCCCACCACACTTGACACATTGCTGGGCCCTCTGGCAGTAATTGGACGAGTGTCCAAATTTCTGGCATCTGTGGCACTGGGGTGGCCCCCCTCGTGACACAAACGCAGTCACTGCGACCTTGCAGTAAAAAATACTGCCAAGGTCATAAATGGTCCGGGCCGAAGGGGTCCTCTTAAGGGCCACTAGGCAGGTCGGGGTTTCCCGACCGTCCCTTGTGAGGAGCTTCTTAACCGAAACCACCTCATAGCCAAGGGAGGTCAGTTCCTCCCTTACTTCCTCCGGGGCAGCCCCATAGGGGATTCCCCGTATAACCACCTTTAGCTCCCTGTCCTTCGGGAGCTGAAAGGAGTGAAAGGCGATTCCCTTCGAGTGCAGAAAACTCTGCACCGCCCGGTAATCCGCCTCGCTGCCCAGCTGCAGCCTTATCGAGAGCCCGGTGCTTTTAGCCACCAGGCGCCCCCCGATCCGCGACTTAATGTCGCGCGCTAATGCTGGCCACTCCTTCGGGCAGTCCAGCATTATTGGCGGGATTTTCTCCCGCCTGACGGTAGCAGGCTGTGATGGGGCCCCATCATCAGCCTGCGGGTTGGCGGCTGCTGCAGCCTTGCTGCAGCCCGCTACGGGCTCCGTCTCCATAGGAGGCGCGGAGTCCCGGCGTTTCTGGCGCTTCCTAGCGCCAGACCCGCTTTCCTCTCCACCGACGGACAGTTCCGGGGTGGGAGAACGGGGCGGGGCAGGCCTTACTTTTCCTTCCATTGAGGAAAAATAAAGAATAAGATTTAAAAATTAAAATTAAACTTAATTAAACACTTCTTAATGTACACTTGCTGCAAAATAAAACCACTGACAAGAAAAATCAAAACAAGATATAACCTGTAGACCTAAATAGGTACAGATTATATCAAACAATTTAAAATAAAATTATTTTAAAATCAGCACAATAGTCCTATAATAATAGGCTATTAACTTAATGTGTTCGTAATGACTACAAGAGTTCACTTTACATTATTATAGAAATTTGAATAGAATAGAAATAAAATTAAGAAAAGGATTATCCTTTTCTTAATGTAACTGGCCTGTAATCCAGGTAGCTGGCCGCCCGGCTGATGTCCTAGCAGACCCTTCTCACATTGTCTGGCGACGCAGGTAGAAGAACTGTTGAACACCTGGCTGGACTGGTTACAACTCACAATCACAGAGCACAATAAGACACAACCTTTCACTACAAGAGCCAAGGATGGAATATATAAACTACTTCACCCGGTTACACTGTATTTATATGCTACTCCCCACCACACCTACCACGTCCTACTGTCTCTACCAATCAGAACGTCACAGTCTCCCCACCCAACGACGCGGGAAAAATCATCTAATATCCTGACAACAGCATTCTGAAACATTTTCAAAAAATAGAACAATGCATTAAACACTGCTCATCATTTGCAACATAATTTGATAGTAGATAAATCTATTACCACATCATGTCGCGGGCCTTGGAACCTGCATTCAATAAATGTAATTAAATATAGATTTCTTTTTTGTATTCTTTAAAAGAAAACATTTAAAAAAACGATAGTTACAGTTTTTATTGAATGGGGGTTTAAAGTGTTTTTTGTTTTGTGTATGTATGTGTATTTTTTGTATTGATTGTGTAATGTGTTTTAGTCCTTAAAAGGACTATTTAGATCTTACTTGTTCACTGTGGTGTGAAAATTGTTCACATGTGGTGTTTGAATAAACACCACATGAAACATGTTTCCAATTTTTCCTTTGAACACAAGCTTCAACTTGGATCTCTATGACAGCATTCAAATCTTCAACACTCATTGTATTGGCGAATCGTTTAGGTAAAAATACCTTAAACTTTTCTTCATCCACATCACCTCGTACTGTGCAAACGTACATTTCCCGTATCGTGTGTCCACCATATTTGTGGCCAGTATGTCGTACGGTTTGTCGATTTTCATTTCGCTGACGCTCTTTGTGTCCAGATTAGGGTGTACGGTTATTGTGTTTAACTGTTCGACAATTTTTTTTCTGTTACCGTCAGTCATGATGATGTTTCTATTACAAGAGCTGCTGTTAGAATGATTCTAGCATAGATACGAGTTGCTATCTATCCTCCCGGTACATCTGCTTGTTAACGAACAAGTAGATATAAATCGTTATTATTTTCCTTATGATAATGCTAAATAACCACACAATCATGTTTTGTCCTGCTTATCTATTGCACACACATCCGTTCAAGTTTTAACAACTATTTTTTCCTTATAAACAAGAAACGCTGCTTATCAACCGCATGAACATGTTTTGACATCCTTATCACCAATCACATTCGCTAGACTCCGATTGAAACAAAACAATTAATCTTTTCCTTATAAAACAGGAAAACACAATCAACCCACCACATCCTACCAATTTGTATAAATCGTGAAGTTTAATTAGTACACTTCCACTTCAAAAATGGATCTGTTAGCAGATGAAGAATTTGTAGTGTACGTAATTGAGAGCGATACACTTGAAGACGTTTCTCCTAATATTGATGAAGTTTATGATTATTTTGAATCAGTACATAATACATATATGCACCAAAGAAGATCTTTTAAGAAAAAAAATTAAAAAAATTATTGAATACGATAAAATATATAAATCTTTACGAATATAACAATTATTTTATCCAAAAAAATCGGTCCTTCTCAGGACCACCTTAAACACTCCTAACCATTAGTAACACAATTGATAGCGGATAAATCCAATATCATATCGTATCACGGGCCTTGGAACCACTACATTCAATAAGTGCAATTAAATATTGTTTTAAAACAATAGTTAGTTATAACTTATTGAATGGGGGTTTAAAGTGTTTCTGTTTTGTGTATTTGTGTGTATGTGTTAAGTGTTGTAGTCCTTAAAAGGACTATTTACACATTACATGTCCACTACGATCACGTATTCTGCCAATCCACCAAATATATAATTATGTAATGCTATCGACAATTCAAATACATCGTCTTCTTCAATATTCGGATAAGACCAAACACAAATGACATAAAACTTTTGCGGTACCAACGCACTATATCGTTTTAAAAATTGATATGTTTAATCTTTCTTTATGGTGAATTCATCCGAATAATAGTAAATTACTCTAGTATGCGTTAGAATAGTATTAAGAGTTGTTTGCCAGCTTAATGCTTGTAACGACTAAACACAGCCACATATTCCCGTACTTTTCTTTCCTTGATATACATAACAAACGCTAGTAGTGAACACTGTAAGGTATCACAAGTGAATGAAAGTTACAATTTCCACACCACCCATGAGGTATGTAACATGGCGCGTTGAGAATTTTTTTAACGAGTGATATTTCTCCCTGTGGGCCTATAAACATTCGACGTAAAGTTTTACAAACTTACTTTTAAATCTTCAGTGAAGCCGTCTTCTTTCATTCCGTAAAAGTTGATTTCATCGGATGATGTCTTACAACGGTCATTTCGTCATCGGTAAATCTAATTGTATATTTCAGTGGTAAATAGATTCGAAAGCAACCAAGTTCCTCCGCTTCGGTGTCGTACAATATGACGCAAAAACGATGCTCATATAAAGGTGTAAATACCTTTCTCATATCCAACATGAAGATCGGACAACTTTTTCCACGGTATTTTCTTGAGAAAACAATCTTCATCGTTGAAAGCGTTAACAAATGATATGGCATCCATCATCACACCCGCAGAGTTTACACTCAAATGATTGGTTAACGATGGTACCGTGTTGATATTTATATCCCCTCCACACCCCTCAGCAATGTTGCAAAGTAATCGGTAGAGTTCGTTACCGTCGATAACTCTACAGGCAAATGGATTTTCCCATAACACTTCGTATTTATTTGCACGTACCATAGCGTACATTCTTTTCACGTTTTCAATACCAAATCGCACGAACACAAGTATTCTGGTAGTCCACGTCCGCAGTAGTCGAATTTCTTACAATCGATAGCATGTGTTTTATCATCACCACTTCAGTGAACAGAGTGAGAGACAAGCATCATAAAACAATGTTTATAAAGATACGATACAATAAACTTCAATTCGTTAACCGAATCGGTAAAAGTCTTCTCCATCGCTGATACAAATCCGATAATTTTTTACAGAAAAACAATATCTCTTTGTAATCGTTCAAGTTACGGTTGGTCTTTGCGATTCTTTCGTTAACTTTTTTATTTTTTTTGTCAAAAATATGTACATATCACATTCGCTCACCACAATCCAATCAATAATATCTGTCAGTTCATTTTCAATATGTTGAATGTGTGTTTTGTACGGTATTCCTAAAAGTACGGCATTTGGTAAATCTCAAGTTTCTGTAATTATTGAAATCGGAAATCGAACCGTTAGTATATCCTTTAAATGCGTCAGATTTGTTATCGGACTAGTCGGTAAGAAAGTCACCATCCATGTGGACACTTCCATCGCTAAGGTTTGAATGATTGTCTACTGCTTTGTAATTTTATATTATACCTTACCCCCCACCAAAAACACTGTAACGAATATAATGTCTACACATTCCGTCTACGGTATCGATTTTTAAACTGTCTAAATATTCTTGTAATCCGTTGTAAAGTTCAGCGTAAGTAGCGTCGTAATTGAAAACCACTCTAACGGTATTGAAACGGTGTACGTCTGCGGTTATATTTGTTGCGTGTGAAAACGTAGCGGTTGTACGTTTCATAAGATGACGCAACGTTCTTACGCGTCGATTCGGAAAAAATCTAATCGTCCACACCGATGCGGCTATATCAACATCCATCGCTAAACTGCGGATGGAATTGTACATCGGGAGGTCTTTGAATCTGGTTACGTTTCCACACCACCTACGAGGTAGTAACCGTGGCGCGTTGAGATTTTTTTTACATGAGTGAGTGATATCTCTCTCCCCAATAGGCCTACTGTAAAACACACAAATCTTTTTTTATATTTTTTCATTTTTTTAACTTTTCATTTTTTTTTGCAAATTTTTGTAAGTGATTCAGTGCAAGCATAAATAATATTCCTGGCATAAAACCAAGATGGAAGGCTATTACTATAATTGAGATCTCTAACCAAAGATGTTAATTCATCAACATCTTGCAGCAGTCTGAGCTCTACAGCGGTTCTCGACGTGGAACAACATGTTCAAACGAAAGCGGTACGTTTTCCTTGATGCAGTCTTGACAACGAGTTGAGTGGTGATGCACATCCATCCTTTCGTTACACCAACAGCATTTTACATACAATTCGTTAAAGGAATAGTAATAACCGTTTTTTGCCAATTCCTCTTTGTTTTCTGCGTTTGTGTTCACAAACAAACACAATCGATCGGCTTCCCTCACAAGATCCAACACAACTTCAACCACTCCTTGTAGAAACAACCGGAATGTAGCGCATGTTTTCCACTCGCCTTGTGCGCGGTGTGGTACGGACAATTTACGATAAAGTTTAATTTCGGTTTCCGTATGTCGTCCGGTATCTGACGAACATCGTTATGAAACCGACGTAAAAATTTCACTTTCTCCAGCCCTTTGGTGTATATCGTGGCAAACTGCGAACATAACGCCTTCATGATATAGTCGTTGTATACGACTTCGCCGTAATTCCAATCGATTTTGTGAAAATTCCTCTCCAACTATCCGGCCATCCTTAGATGACATCTCGGACTTGGGTACGGTGATCGAAAATGAAGAATCATATAGCATCCATTGCCGACAACAGCAAGTCCCTTAACTATAAATTCACCTCGTTTGCCGAGAAAGCCGTGATACTCGATAACTCCTTCCATGACGAACGCTCAACCGTGAATGATGTGTAACCACCGTCGATGTCTACGAAATCACAATGTTGTTAGTGGGGGATACCCCTCCGCTCTCCTCCCCCTTATTCACCTTCTTGTTCTTCTTTTTATTGGTCTTTGTGATCGTCTGTTCAGGTTTTTCATAAGATTTTTTACGCGGATTTCTCCTTTTGCGAATCTTCGTTGGTTTCGATTTCACCTCCTTCTCAGCCGACTTTGTAACTTCTGGTTGGTTTTTGAGGTTGTGTAAAGTTTCTTCCATGAATAGAAAGGATTGAGTGTCGTCTGGCGAATAAGAACCTCCTCCTTCCATGATGGATGGCGAGCAACTACTGATTTGTATGCACGCATTCGGATTAAGCACTTTTATATTTTCAAAGTAGAAGTGGGGGGGTATCGCCCTCTACAGTTTGTTCTTCCTCTTTTAAAAATCCATCATAGTCATCATCATCATTATGTACATGTGGCGTTATGTTAGGTAATGAGATATTGGTATTAGTGGCGTTTACTATTGGTAACACTGTTGCCTTCGCTGAAGGTAATGATGACGTAACATTCACTTTGGTTTTCTTCAGTGCGATTTTTTCGCACGCAGTTTTACGTTTTAATTACTTTTACTTTCACTTTTATTTATTTATTTATTTTCCGGGCGATGATAACGACCAATCGTTTTTCGCCCTAAAAAAAAAAAATAGGTTTTCACCGTTTTTATCGAAATCGGGTTCAGTTAAGTCGACAACATATGCGTAACTGTGTTATAATTTAAAACACATAGGCGTCAGACGCTGATCACCAACAGGTACGCGCACATCTTCTTCACTTACAGGAATCGTGATGTTTACACCTCGAGTGTCTCCCAAAGAATAAACTACTTCACCCGGTTACACTGTATTTATATGCTACTCCCCACCACACCTACCACGTCCTACTGTCTCTACCAATCAGAACGTCACAGTCTCCCCACCCAACGACGCGGGAAAAATCATCTAATATCCTGACAACTGCATTCTGAAACATTTTCAAAAAATAGAACAATGCAT
The DNA here is from genome assembly GCF_047948215.1 of Lycorma delicatula. Classification (NCBI taxonomy): domain Eukaryota; kingdom Metazoa; phylum Arthropoda; class Insecta; order Hemiptera; family Fulgoridae; genus Lycorma; species Lycorma delicatula. The sequence goes on from NC_134467.1 coordinate 44,739,489, forward strand.
TAAACACTGCTCATCATTTGCAACATAATTTGATAGTAGATAAATCTATTACCACATCATGTCGCGGGCCTTGGAACCTGCATTCAATAAATGTAATTAAATATAGATTTCTTTTTTGTATTCTTTAAAAGAAAACATTTAAAAAACGATAGTTACAGTTTTTATTGAATGGGGGTTTAAAGTGTTTTTTGTTTTGTGTATGTATGTGTATTTTTTGTATTGATTGTGTAATGTGTTTTAGTCCTTAAAAGGACTATTTAGATCTTACTTGTTCACTGTGGTGTGAAAATTGTTCACATGTGGTGTTTGAATAAACACCACATGAAACATGTTTCCAATTTTTCCTTTGAACACAAGCTTCAACTTGGATCTCTATGACAGCATTCAAATCTTCAACACTCATTGTATTGGCGAATCGTTTAGGTAAAAATACCTTAAACCTTTCTTCATCCACATCACCTCGTACTGTGCAAACGTACATTTCCCGTATCGTGTGTCCACCATATTTGTGGCCAGTATGTCGTACGGTTTGTCGATTTTCATTTCGCTGACGCTCTTTGTGTCCAGATTAGGGTGTGCGGTTATTGTGTTTAACTGTTCGACAATTTTTTTTCTGTTACCGTCAGTCATGATGATGTTTCTATTACAAGAGCTGCTGTTAGAATGATTCTAGCATAGATACGAGTTGCTATCTATCCTCCCGGTACATCTGCTTGTTAACGAACAAGTAGATATAAATCGTTATTATTTTCCTTATGATAATGCTAAATAACCACACAATCATGTTTTGTCCTGCTTATCTATTGCACACACATCCGTTCAAGTTTTAACAACTATTTTTTCCTTATAAACAAGAAACGCTGCTTATCAACCGCATGAACATGTTTTGACATCCTTATCACCAATCACATTCGCTAGACTCCGATTGAAACAAAACAATTAATCTTTTCCTTATAAAACAGGAAAACACAATCAACCCACCACATCCTACCAATTTGTATAAATCGTGAAGTTTAATTAGTACACTTCCACTTCAAAAATGGATCTGTTAGCAGATGAAGAATTTGTAGTGTACGTAATTGAGAGCGATACACTTGAAGACGTTTCTCCTAATATTGATGAAGTTTATGATTATTTTGAATCAGTACATAATACATATATGCACCAAAGAAGATCTTTTAAGAAAAAAAATTAAAAAAATTATTGAATACGATAAAATATATAAATCTTTACGAATATAACAATTATTTTATCCAAAAAAATCGGTCCTTCTCAGGACCACCTTAAACACTCCTAACCATTAGTAACACAATTGATAGCGGATAAATCCAATATCATATCGTATCACGGGCCTTGGAACCACTACATTCAATAAGTGCAATTAAATATTGTTTTAAAACAATAGTTAGTTATAACTTATTGAATGGGGGTTTAAAGTGTTTCTGTTTTGTGTATTTGTGTGTATGTGTTAAGTGTTGTAGTCCTTAAAAGGACTATTTACACATTACATGTCCACTACGATCACGTATTCTGCCAATCCACCAAATATATAATTATGTAATGCTATCGACAATTCAAATACATCGTCTTCTTCAATATTCGGATAAGACCAAACACAAATGACATAAAACTTTTGCGGTACCAACGCACTATATCGTTTTAAAAATTGATATGTTTAATCTTTCTTTATGGTGAATTCATCCGAATAATAGTAAATTACTCTAGTATGCGTTAGAATAGTATTAAGAGTTGTTTGCCAGCTTAATGCTTGTAACGACTAAACACAGCCACATATTCCCGTACTTTTCTTTCCTTGATATACATAACAAACGCTAGTAGTGAACACTGTAAGGTATCACAAGTGAATGAAAGTTACAATTTCCACACCACCCATGAGGTATGTAACATGGCGCGTTGAGAATTTTTTTAACGAGTGATATTTCTCCCTGTGGGCCTATAAACATTCGACGTAAAGTTTTACAAACTTACTTTTAAATCTTCAGTGAAGCCGTCTTCTTTCATTCCGTAAAAGTTGATTTCATCGGATGATGTCTTACAACGGTCATTTCGTCATCGGTAAATCTAATTGTATATTTCAGTGGTAAATAGATTCGAAAGCAACCAAGTTCCTCCGCTTCGGTGTCGTACAATATGACGCAAAAACGATGCTCATATAAAGGTGTAAATACCTTTCTCATATCCAACATGAAGATCGGACAACTTTTTCCACGGTATTTTCTTGAGAAAACAATCTTCATCGTTGAAAGCGTTAACAAATGATATGGCATCCATCATCACACCCGCAGAGTTTACACTCAAATGATTGGTTAACGATGGTACCGTGTTGATATTTATATCCCCTCCACACCCCTCAGCAATGTTGCAAAGTAATCGGTAGAGTTCGTTACCGTCGATAACTCTACAGGCAAATGGATTTTCCCATAACACTTCGTATTTATTTGCACGTACCATAGCGTACATTCTTTTCACGTTTTCAATACCAAATCGCACGAACACAAGTATTCTGGTAGTCCACGTCCGCAGTAGTCGAATTTCTTACAATCGATAGCATGTGTTTTATCATCACCACTTCAGTGAACAGAGTGAGAGACAAGCATCATAAAACAATGTTTATAAAGATACGATACAATAAACTTCAATTCGTTAACCGAATCGGTAAAAGTCTTCTCCATCGCTGATACAAATCCGATAATTTTTTACAGAAAAACAATATCTCTTTGTAATCGTTCAAGTTACGGTTGGTCTTTGCGATTCTTTCGTTAACTTTTTTATTTTTTTTGTCAAAAATATGTACATATCACATTCGCTCACCACAATCCAATCAATAATATCTGTCAGTTCATTTTCAATATGTTGAATGTGTGTTTTGTACGGTATTCCTAAAAGTACGGCATTTGGTAAATCTCAAGTTTCTGTAATTATTGAAATCGGAAATCGAACCGTTAGTATATCCTTTAAATGCGTCAGATTTGTTATCGGACTAGTCGGTAAGAAAGTCACCATCCATGTGGACACTTCCATCGCTAAGGTTTGAATGATTGTCTACTGCTTTGTAATTTTATATTATACCTTACCCCCCACCAAAAACACTGTAACGAATATAATGTCTACACATTCCGTCTACGGTATCGATTTTTAAACTGTCTAAATATTCTTGTAATCCGTTGTAAAGTTCAGCGTAAGTAGCGTCGTAATTGAAAACCACTCTAACGGTATTGAAACGGTGTACGTCTGCGGTTATATTTGTTGCGTGTGAAAACGTAGCGGTTGTACGTTTCATAAGATGACGCAACGTTCTTACGCGTCGATTCGGAAAAAATCTAATCGTCCACACCGATGCGGCTATATCAACATCCATCGCTAAACTGCGGATGGAATTGTACATCGGGAGGTCTTTGAATCTGGTTACGTTTCCACACCACCTACGAGGTAGTAACCGTGGCGCGTTGAGATTTTTTTTACATGAGTGAGTGATATCTCTCTCCCCAATAGGCCTACTGTAAAACACACAAATCTTTTTTTATATTTTTTCATTTTTTTAACTTTTCATTTTTTTTTGCAAATTTTTGTAAGTGATTCAGTGCAAGCATAAATAATATTCCTGGCATAAAACCAAGATGGAAGGCTATTACTATAATTGAGATCTCTAACCAAAGATGTTAATTCATCAACATCTTGCAGCAGTCTGAGCTCTACAGCGGTTCTCGACGTGGAACAACATGTTCAAACGAAAGCGGTACGTTTTCCTTGATGCAGTCTTGACAACGAGTTGAGTGGTGATGCACATCCATCCTTTCGTTACACCAACAGCATTTTACATACAATTCGTTAAAGGAATAGTAATAACCGTTTTTTGCCAATTCCTCTTTGTTTTCTGCGTTTGTGTTCACAAACAAACACAATCGATCGGCTTCCCTCACAAGATCCAACACAACTTCAACCACTCCTTGTAGAAACAACCGGAATGTAGCGCATGTTTTCCACTCGCCTTGTGCGCGGTGTGGTACGGACAATTTACGATAAAGTTTAATTTCGGTTTCCGTATGTCGTCCGGTATCTGACGAACATCGTTATGAAACCGACGTAAAAATTTCACTTTCTCCAGCCCTTTGGTGTATATCGTGGCAAACTGCGAACATAACGCCTTCATGATATAGTCGTTGTATACGACTTCGCCGTAATTCCAATCGATTTTGTGAAAATTCCTCTCCAACTATCCGGCCATCCTTAGATGACATCTCGGACTTGGGTACGGTGATCGAAAATGAAGAATCATATAGCATCCATTGCCGACAACAGCAAGTCCCTTAACTATAAATTCACCTCGTTTGCCGAGAAAGCCGTGATACTCGATAACTCCTTCCATGACGAACGCTCAACCGTGAATGATGTGTAACCACCGTCGATGTCTACGAAATCACAATGTTGTTAGTGGGGGATACCCCTCCGCTCTCCTCCCCCTTATTCACCTTCTTGTTCTTCTTTTTATTGGTCTTTGTGATCGTCTGTTCAGGTTTTTCATAAGATTTTTTACGCGGATTTCTCCTTTTGCGAATCTTCGTTGGTTTCGATTTCACCTCCTTCTCAGCCGACTTTGTAACTTCTGGTTGGTTTTTGAGGTTGTGTAAAGTTTCTTCCATGAATAGAAAGGATTGAGTGTCGTCTGGCGAATAAGAACCTCCTCCTTCCATGATGGATGGCGAGCAACTACTGATTTGTATGCACGCATTCGGATTAAGCACTTTTATATTTTCAAAGTAGAAGTGGGGGGGTATCGCCCTCTACAGTTTGTTCTTCCTCTTTTAAAAATCCATCATAGTCATCATCATCATTATGTACATGTGGCGTTATGTTAGGTAATGAGATATTGGTATTAGTGGCGTTTACTATTGGTAACACTGTTGCCTTCGCTGAAGGTAATGATGACGTAACATTCACTTTGGTTTTCTTCAGTGCGATTTTTTCGCACGCAGTTTTACGTTTTAATTACTTTTACTTTCACTTTTATTTATTTATTTATTTTCCGGGCGATGATAACGACCAATCGTTTTTCGCCCTAAAAAAAAAAAATAGGTTTTCACCGTTTTTATCGAAATCGGGTTCAGTTAAGTCGACAACATATGCGTAACTGTGTTATAATTTAAAACACATAGGCGTCAGACGCTGATCACCAACAGGTACGCGCACATCTTCTTCACTTACAGGAATCGTGATGTTTACACCTCGAGTGTCTCCCAAAGAATAAACTACTTCACCCGGTTACACTGTATTTATATGCTACTCCCCACCACACCTACCACGTCCTACTGTCTCTACCAATCAGAACGTCACAGTCTCCCCACCCAACGACGCGGGAAAAATCATCTAATATCCTGACAACTGCATTCTGAAACATTTTCAAAAAATAGAACAATGCATTAAACACTGCTCATCATTTGCAACATAATTTGATAGTAGATAAATCTATTACCACATCATGTCGCGGGCCTTGGAACCTGCATTCAATAAATGTAATTAAATATAGATTTCTTTTTTGTATTCTTTAAAAGAAAACATTTAAAAAACGATAGTTACAGTTTTTATTGAATGGGGGTTTAAAGTGTTTTTTGTTTTGTGTATGTATGTGTATTTTTTGTATTGATTGTGTAATGTGTTTTAGTCCTTAAAAGGACTATTTAGATCTTACTTGTTCACTGTGGTGTGAAAATTGTTCACATGTGGTGTTTGAATAAACACCACATGAAACATGTTTCCAATTTTTCCTTTGAACACAAGCTTCAACTTGGATCTCTATGACAGCATTCAAATCTTCAACACTCATTGTATTGGCGAATCGTTTAGGTAAAAATACCTTAAACCTTTCTTCATCCACATCACCTCGTACTGTGCAAACGTACATTTCCCGTATCGTGTGTCCACCATATTTGTGGCCAGTATGTCGTACGGTTTGTCGATTTTCATTTCGCTGACGCTCTTTGTGTCCAGATTAGGGTGTGCGGTTATTGTGTTTAACTGTTCGACAATTTTTTTTCTGTTACCGTCAGTCATGATGATGTTTCTATTACAAGAGCTGCTGTTAGAATGATTCTAGCATAGATACGAGTTGCTATCTATCCTCCCGGTACATCTGCTTGTTAACGAACAAGTAGATATAAATCGTTATTATTTTCCTTATGATAATGCTAAATAACCACACAATCATGTTTTGTCCTGCTTATCTATTGCACACACATCCGTTCAAGTTTTAACAACTATTTTTTCCTTATAAACAAGAAACGCTGCTTATCAACCGCATGAACATGTTTTGACATCCTTATCACCAATCACATTCGCTAGACTCCGATTGAAACAAAACAATTAATCTTTTCCTTATAAAACAGGAAAACACAATCAACCCACCACATCCTACCAATTTGTATAAATCGTGAAGTTTAATTAGTACACTTCCACTTCAAAAATGGATCTGTTAGCAGATGAAGAATTTGTAGTGTACGTAATTGAGAGCGATACACTTGAAGACGTTTCTCCTAATATTGATGAAGTTTATGATTATTTTGAATCAGTACATAATACATATATGCACCAAAGAAGATCTTTTAAGAAAAAAAATTAAAAAAATTATTGAATACGATAAAATATATAAATCTTTACGAATATAACAATTATTTTATCCAAAAAAATCGGTCCTTCTCAGGACCACCTTAAACACTCCTAACCATTAGTAACACAATTGATAGCGGATAAATCCAATATCATATCGTATCACGGGCCTTGGAACCACTACATTCAATAAGTGCAATTAAATATTGTTTTAAAACAATAGTTAGTTATAACTTATTGAATGGGGGTTTAAAGTGTTTCTGTTTTGTGTATTTGTGTGTATGTGTTAAGTGTTGTAGTCCTTAAAAGGACTATTTACACATTACATGTCCACTACGATCACGTATTCTGCCAATCCACCAAATATATAATTATGTAATGCTATCGACAATTCAAATACATCGTCTTCTTCAATATTCGGATAAGACCAAACACAAATGACATAAAACTTTTGCGGTACCAACGCACTATATCGTTTTAAAAATTGATATGTTTAATCTTTCTTTATGGTGAATTCATCCGAATAATAGTAAATTACTCTAGTATGCGTTAGAATAGTATTAAGAGTTGTTTGCCAGCTTAATGCTTGTAACGACTAAACACAGCCACATATTCCCGTACTTTTCTTTCCTTGATATACATAACAAACGCTAGTAGTGAACACTGTAAGGTATCACAAGTGAATGAAAGTTACAATTTCCACACCACCCATGAGGTATGTAACATGGCGCGTTGAGAATTTTTTTAACGAGTGATATTTCTCCCTGTGGGCCTATAAACATTCGACGTAAAGTTTTACAAACTTACTTTTAAATCTTCAGTGAAGCCGTCTTCTTTCATTCCGTAAAAGTTGATTTCATCGGATGATGTCTTACAACGGTCATTTCGTCATCGGTAAATCTAATTGTATATTTCAGTGGTAAATAGATTCGAAAGCAACCAAGTTCCTCCGCTTCGGTGTCGTACAATATGACGCAAAAACGATGCTCATATAAAGGTGTAAATACCTTTCTCATATCCAACATGAAGATCGGACAACTTTTTCCACGGTATTTTCTTGAGAAAACAATCTTCATCGTTGAAAGCGTTAACAAATGATATGGCATCCATCATCACACCCGCAGAGTTTACACTCAAATGATTGGTTAACGATGGTACCGTGTTGATATTTATATCCCCTCCACACCCCTCAGCAATGTTGCAAAGTAATCGGTAGAGTTCGTTACCGTCGATAACTCTACAGGCAAATGGATTTTCCCATAACACTTCGTATTTATTTGCACGTACCATAGCGTACATTCTTTTCACGTTTTCAATACCAAATCGCACGAACACAAGTATTCTGGTAGTCCACGTCCGCAGTAGTCGAATTTCTTACAATCGATAGCATGTGTTTTATCATCACCACTTCAGTGAACAGAGTGAGAGACAAGCATCATAAAACAATGTTTATAAAGATACGATACAATAAACTTCAATTCGTTAACCGAATCGGTAAAAGTCTTCTCCATCGCTGATACAAATCCGATAATTTTTTACAGAAAAACAATATCTCTTTGTAATCGTTCAAGTTACGGTTGGTCTTTGCGATTCTTTCGTTAACTTTTTTATTTTTTTTGTCAAAAATATGTACATATCACATTCGCTCACCACAATCCAATCAATAATATCTGTCAGTTCATTTTCAATATGTTGAATGTGTGTTTTGTACGGTATTCCTAAAAGTACGGCATTTGGTAAATCTCAAGTTTCTGTAATTATTGAAATCGGAAATCGAACCGTTAGTATATCCTTTAAATGCGTCAGATTTGTTATCGGACTAGTCGGTAAGAAAGTCACCATCCATGTGGACACTTCCATCGCTAAGGTTTGAATGATTGTCTACTGCTTTGTAATTTTATATTATACCTTACCCCCCACCAAAAACACTGTAACGAATATAATGTCTACACATTCCGTCTACGGTATCGATTTTTAAACTGTCTAAATATTCTTGTAATCCGTTGTAAAGTTCAGCGTAAGTAGCGTCGTAATTGAAAACCACTCTAACGGTATTGAAACGGTGTACGTCTGCGGTTATATTTGTTGCGTGTGAAAACGTAGCGGTTGTACGTTTCATAAGATGACGCAACGTTCTTACGCGTCGATTCGGAAAAAATCTAATCGTCCACACCGATGCGGCTATATCAACATCCATCGCTAAACTGCGGATGGAATTGTACATCGGGAGGTCTTTGAATCTGGTTACGTTTCCACACCACCTACGAGGTAGTAACCGTGGCGCGTTGAGATTTTTTTTACATGAGTGAGTGATATCTCTCTCCCCAATAGGCCTACTGTAAAACACACAAATCTTTTTTTATATTTTTTCATTTTTTTAACTTTTCATTTTTTTTTGCAAATTTTTGTAAGTGATTCAGTGCAAGCATAAATAATATTCCTGGCATAAAACCAAGATGGAAGGCTATTACTATAATTGAGATCTCTAACCAAAGATGTTAATTCATCAACATCTTGCAGCAGTCTGAGCTCTACAGCGGTTCTCGACGTGGAACAACATGTTCAAACGAAAGCGGTACGTTTTCCTTGATGCAGTCTTGACAACGAGTTGAGTGGTGATGCACATCCATCCTTTCGTTACACCAACAGCATTTTACATACAATTCGTTAAAGGAATAGTAATAACCGTTTTTTGCCAATTCCTCTTTGTTTTCTGCGTTTGTGTTCACAAACAAACACAATCGATCGGCTTCCCTCACAAGATCCAACACAACTTCAACCACTCCTTGTAGAAACAACCGGAATGTAGCGCATGTTTTCCACTCGCCTTGTGCGCGGTGTGGTACGGACAATTTACGATAAAGTTTAATTTCGGTTTCCGTATGTCGTCCGGTATCTGACGAACATCGTTATGAAACCGACGTAAAAATTTCACTTTCTCCAGCCCTTTGGTGTATATCGTGGCAAACTGCGAACATAACGCCTTCATGATATAGTCGTTGTATACGACTTCGCCGTAATTCCAATCGATTTTGTGAAAATTCCTCTCCAACTATCCGGCCATCCTTAGATGACATCTCGGACTTGGGTACGGTGATCGAAAATGAAGAATCATATAGCATCCATTGCCGACAACAGCAAGTCCCTTAACTATAAATTCACCTCGTTTGCCGAGAAAGCCGTGATACTCGATAACTCCTTCCATGACGAACGCTCAACCGTGAATGATGTGTAACCACCGTCGATGTCTACGAAATCACAATGTTGTTAGTGGGGGATACCCCTCCGCTCTCCTCCCCCTTATTCACCTTCTTGTTCTTCTTTTTATTGGTCTTTGTGATCGTCTGTTCAGGTTTTTCATAAGATTTTTTACGCGGATTTCTCCTTTTGCGAATCTTCGTTGGTTTCGATTTCACCTCCTTCTCAGCCGACTTTGTAACTTCTGGTTGGTTTTTGAGGTTGTGTAAAGTTTCTTCCATGAATAGAAAGGATTGAGTGTCGTCTGGCGAATAAGAACCTCCTCCTTCCATGATGGATGGCGAGCAACTACTGATTTGTATGCACGCATTCGGATTAAGCACTTTTATATTTTCAAAGTAGAAGTGGGGGGGTATCGCCCTCTACAGTTTGTTCTTCCTCTTTTAAAAATCCATCATAGTCATCATCATCATTATGTACATGTGGCGTTATGTTAGGTAATGAGATATTGGTATTAGTGGCGTTTACTATTGGTAACACTGTTGCCTTCGCTGAAGGTAATGACGACGTAACATTCACTTTGGTTTTCTTAAGTGCGATTTTGTCGTGTAACTTTACGTTAGGTAATGAGAATCTCGTATTAGCAAAATAAACTATTGGTAACACCTTTGCTTTCTCTGAAGGTAGTGGTGCATTGATGTTGCTAACAGTATCAGCAGACTGGTTTTTTGAAGATGATGGTACGGTAGTGGTGTTAAAATGGACAACGCTTCCACGGACGATGAATTACACCATATTAACGGTACCGACGGCTGTGACGAAGAAAAAATAATTTTACATCTTATAGGTTTCATATTCGGACATGGTACCGGGTAGATGTTAAATAATACTGACAAAAGTAATCCGATTAATAAGCTTGTTTTAAATACTCCCAACGTTACCAACCATCACCACGGCCACCGCGATGTTGAACGTTCATCGTTCCCACCTCCCTTTTTTCATCATCAAATGTAAACGGTTCCGTCATTACATAAGCTTTTTCACTTATCCCGTAAGCGGAGTGTACGTGACGATTCTGTCATGTATAATGAGACAGTAGGCGGTGTGTGCGGGGGGTTTATGGTTTTTGGTTTCGAAATCGTTACGCACATCTACTGTTCCATTTTTAAGCGATTCATTCTCACGGGACCAGTCGATAACTATTAATGGTACACTGGTTTTGAAATCTGCAACACTGTAAGCGGGACACTCGTCCTCCGGTTTGTTGTAATAACCGGACCGAAAGCTGGCGAACATTTCATACATCATATTCACATCACCCTGTAGACTGTCGTACGGATAGTATTGCCAATTCAAATACAGACGAACGTTTACCAATTCGCACATATCGAAGACCGTCAGTGATTTTGTAGCTTTATCTTTTCTGTCCGTCTGTAAACCGAATATCACGTATCTCGGTTTCTCCGTTTGCGCACACATCTTTACCGTCCATGAATGTATGTTTGTTTGGAGTAGTGGCGGATATTCGTGGATTTGCCATGTAGGAAAAGCTATCGCTAACGGTCTATGTCATTCTACTACTTTCAACAATTCCAATCGCATCGTATCGGCAACATGAACATACGGAATTTTCCACGCTACCTTAGTCGCTTTCAACTTGGAATCGGGTGCTTCTTTTGAAGATCCAAACAAAACCAATTCTTGTTTGACGTTCAATATTATGTGTTTGTAGACTTCGGCGAAACCCATGAGCATACGCAGCGGTACGTAGAAGCAAAACCTTCCCGCGTGTTCTTCCAAATCGAATTTATCCGACGCTTTGAACTTCCCGAAGTTTTCCAAAATATTTTCTTCGCTTTTACGCAACGATCAGATGTTTTTTATCGTTGTCTTTATTCCTAACTTTTGTACGCGACACATCTCCGTTCCGTTTATTTCGTATCGTATCTCCTCGAAGAGAAACGGTATCGCGTTGTTTGTTAACCACGATTCTGTTGCCTTGTTATCGCCTGCCTTAGTAGTTAGCTTCCCTTCGACCATCAAATCGCTTTTATGCGGTAACGTGTACACATCCTGTTGGTGTAGCGGTATCCGGATTTCATCGTTGTTGTAAGTCGACGAAGCGTACGGTAGATGAGTGTGATATTCGTACTGGGTGATGGTGTCGAAAGAAACACTTTCACCGACGTTTAACATATTCATTCCTGCCATTACGGTTCACCAAAATTGTAAAACCAAGTTTTCGAAGAAACAACACGTTACGCGATGTTAACCCTTTGGTGTTTGCACGTCGACTGATCGGTGTGCGTGTCGTTTCGCTACTACCACCGCTATTGTATGTTAACCCCATCGGTTGGTTTTCCTTTGTAAATGCAACATCACCGTTACGGTTTCACCGCGGAAATTTATCTGTTTTCCGTCCTGATCGGTAAACTTTATAGCGATCTCGTCTAAGTTCTTTGTATTCACCGGTAGATATATTATATTTTTCGCCAAATCGATTATTTTGAAACCAGGCGGAACGCTTAGCGTAAATTCGTGCAACACGTGTCCTTCTGATCGGTTCGTGTAGGAGCCTCGTATAAGGTTGCATTCGACGCGTACGGTGTTCACGTTGTTAATGGGAACTGGCTTTGATGACTCGTACCATATATCCGCCGCTAGATTAGTTTTATCAAACCCCAACAACGGTGCCAGAGTATCTTTTGACGACAGATCGATCACATCGTTGAATTAAGTTCGCATTTTAACGTATTGTTATTCAGTCGCATAAGTAAATCTGTTTGGTGTTTGTCTTTGAGTTTATCGCTCATTCGTTTAGCGATATCGTCTACCTCGTACGATCCGGTCGGTAGCGTCAGTTTAATGGTGTTTTAGGTTTCTTTGGAACGACAATAATTGTGTTGTTGATTCCCTCTTTGACATTCGGAATCGAATTATATGTGGTTAGGTTTATCAACGCCAATTCCCATTCACCATCAGGCAAATCCAATGGTGGAAAGATCGTAGCGTTTAATAACGACATAATTCCAGTTATGCAGAACTTGTTTACCTGTAGGCTGACGAATCACGACTGAGAAATTCAAGACAAAAATGTCCGCAGATAGCCGTGTTTACACTCTGCTTTTATAATTGAAATTTATAATCGCATCGGATGGAAATTAACGCATCAATTCGTTAGGTGGACGTAAATTACCGAAACTATCAAAATAGTCCACCATCCGTCTACGTTTTCTATAACATACCAGTGTGTACCATGACCGGTACTGCGATCAAGATTAACTATCGCTGACTCGTTAGCCTTTGGTTTTTTAAGTAATGCGTCCAACATGAAGACTCCTCGAAAATCGGCTGTATTTAATTTTCTCGCATACCATGTCAGTTCTGGTTCGATATCGGACGCACTAGTATTCCCTTTATTTGGAGACGATGACAATGACGACGTCGTTGGGGTTTTTTACGACCAATCCCGATCCGGTCATAGGGTAGGGTTTAAGGTATAATCCCTGCCCAGCAGTGCTTGCTTTTCTTTTCATGATTTCAACAAGACATTTTGTATTATTCCTTTTTGATCGTCTTCTTACTCTTCCACCGCCGAACTTTGCTTTTTTTAACCTCATCGCGTTTGTAACCGCTAATGCGGTAGCCTTTCCTGCGATACTTGAATCCTTAGCTTTAACTCTTTCCCAATCGCTATCGGCTAATCTACGATCCGCAGCCGCTCTGTTTTCGTTATCATTGTACGTAGCGTATGCGATACTGTGTTCTTTACAAGCCGCGTCCAACTTGTTTACACTAGGGTCACCTCTAATCATTTTTTTAAATTCGTTTCCGGCCGCAGTACTGATAGCCCGGAATATGTAGGTAGCTGTACCGGCAATAAATCGTTTCTTTTGTTTAATACTTTACCCAACAACATTTTTGACACCTTTTAATGCCTTATCACCGATATAAGATCCTAACGCACCAGCAGCTCCTGTCGTTAGAGATGTTAACAGTCCTCCGTCTCGTTTAAGATTGGCTACTCGTTTAGATTTTCTCACCTTACCCTTTCGAACAGGAGAACGTTTTGTCCTCCTCACTCTGGCCGTGTCGGACAGACAATGAACCCATTTACAATGTTCCACCATCTTACATTGTTTCCGTGATCGGTGGACGTATCATATTTTTGTTCGCATCCTCCTTCGTCGTATCTGTTTTTGAAGCCAAGATCGGAGGGTGTATCATATTTTTATTCACATTCTCCTTCGTTGTATCTCTGATTGGTAGACGAACCTCATTCTTAGTCAGATCCTGCTTCCCCTTATCTTAAACGCGTCTTTCTATATCTGTGTTCGGTTGGTCTTTTTTAACTCCACTTTAACATTGTCTTAATCTTGTATTCCATTTTCGTCAGACTGTTGTTTGCTTGGCACCCTGGCTTTGTCTAAAAGTTGCATAAAGGCGTTTCGATAAACGTTATTTTTTTTATTTTTTTTTGGGGGGGGGCGAAAAACGATTGGTCGTTATCATCGCCCGGATAATAAATAAATAAATAAAAGTAATTAAAACGTAAAACTACTATCACAGGAAGCAAAATCCGGAATGGGTGTAAACGGCCCATTCTCGGATTACAAAAACACTAACATGTAACTTAAAACTTTGTTAAAAACTATCATATTAAAACTAAATAAAACATAAAACTAAAAAAAGAGATAAAACTTACAACTAATATCACAAAAATCTTACAACTAATATCACAGACGAATTTAAAAAACATAAAAAAATAACAACAAAATATGAATATATATATATATTAAAAAAATCCGATAGGGAGTATTTGGCGCACAGTCACGCGGCAGTTGCATCGTGCGCATAGAGGTGGTTGTCCTCTTGTAAACAGGTACTCGTGTGTGACCCTCGTGTGTCCTATCCGCAATCGACAGAGAACTACTTCCTCACGCCGGGGTTTTCTGTATGAGGAGTCCCATTGTAACACAGAATCTTTAATCTAACGGAGTTTATTATCAACGGTAGCCGTCCAGTCACCTTGCCACCTTGCTCTTAATAATTGTTTTACATAGTTAATGAAATCAGAAGTAGAAGAACGTTATGATAATTCGGATAATTAGGAAAATCCTCTAAGTATTGCATTATAAATCTGTAAAATCTGAACAGATATTCCATAACGTATTCTTTTGTAGTTAGATCTGATGACTACTGGTATTCTAGTCTAGCGTTGGTAAAAACACTTCCTTTGACATCTACCATTCCATCTTTCCTAAACAAACTAGTATCTACTATATCTTATTTTATGCGAAACCCCCTTTGATCAACATACAACATTGTGACAAGATCCTTTGCTCTTATCGCCTCTCCAGAATTCATCAGGACGCTTCCTATCATATCAATAATATTCTTTTCACCAAACAAGTTATTATGTAAATAATTGAGGTTAACGGCATCGCTTTTTTCGATAGGTTCACCAACATCGCACAAACGCTTATTTCAAAAGGAAAGTTCGTTGTTGTTGATTGAAGGTATGTATCGATTTACGAAATCGCTTTTCTTTACGTAAATCTTGTTCGTAAAACCGAAAGTAGTAGCGTCATCATCATCTATCGGACATCCCACGTTGCACAACCTCCGTTTTCTAATATTGTAATTTCCTTCGGTGGTTTTATGAAACGTTTCGATAACCCGCGTAGGTGGTGGTCTGTTACCGATCGCTCCTCTACGAAAACGTCCGAACTTGTCGATACTCATCTTTAGACTGATTAAAATAAAATGTTTCCTCTACCCTCTTTTATGTATCCACTTTCTTGCAATTGTTCTACAATGGACACGATTTCGTTATTATTACCATTATGACCTGCACGCTTAGAGGCTACTAATAGACGAAGTCTATCTCAAAGTTCGTTTGGATCGTCCCAGGATACGTAATCTGGTCTTAGTGTTTTCTTCGCCCTCATAAGTAGTACGGAAATGGGTGTACGGTCGCCTTTTGTGACGTCATTCCAAGATGGCGGCCGTCCGCCATCTTGGAAACGTCACTACTGACGTCACTAATTCAAGATGGCGGTGGTCGGCCATCTTGGATTGTGACGTCATTGGCGACCGTAGCCCGTCAGTGTTGCCAACATGATTTATTTTGTGTCGACAGCGAGTCAGTGTTGCCAACTTGATTTAATTTGTGTTTGTATTGTTATATATTGAAGTAATATTTCAAAGGTTGGTATCACTGTTGTTTGGCGGTCGGTTTGAATTAAATGAATAATATTTAAAGTGAAAACAAATTCTGTCGGCTAGAGGATTCGAACCCGGTCATGACGGGACGCGACCGACTGACGCCTTAAACCAATCGGCTGCGGTGACTATCTGATGTAATGAGTGAAAAATGTTCTACGTAAGCTGTGAATTTTAACGTAACATCAGTCTGTACACACACACACAAACAATCACACATGCACACACACACGCGCACACACATACATATATACACACAAGTGAATATAGACGTACCTCGAGGATGATCCTGGTCGTCCAGGCGATGGTGTCGGGAGGCGTTACCTCGATGAGAGAGGTTCTCGTCGTAGATCGTGCACCGGGAGGCGGTGGCGGCGATGTCTGCTGCAACACACAAACACACACGCACACACACACGCGCACACACATACATATATATATACACACAAGTGAATATAGACGTACCTCGAGGATGATCCTGGTCGTCCAGGCGATGGTGTCAGGAGGCGTTTCCGCGACGGAGAGAGGTTCTCGTCGTGGATCGTGCACCGGGAGGCGGTGGCGGCTGTGTTTGCGTGCGTGCGTCAGAGGAGTGACGTAGAGGTGTTTACCGTGCGAGATGCGGCGCTCGACTGAAGAATTGTGGGACCGACGTGGTCTGAAGTTGTCCGATTGACCAATCGCAGCGTTGGAATTCGAATCGGCGCATGCGCACTGGCCGTTAGTGCGTACGTGCGAACTCGAACGTCGTCTCTAATAAGAGCGGATGCGATAAGGAAAATGTTTTTTTTAATAATTATCGGATCACTAATACAAAAGTGACTTGAGTTGTTGTAACTGGTTAAATCCGGTTGTGTCTGGATCTGTAAAAGGAAAAAAAAAAGTTATGAAATGAATTTATGTGCTGGAACACTCTCCTCACCATTCGCAGGTGTAATTCGACAACAGATGGTGAATCTGACGTCGGGTTACACCGCAGGCCTTGGAACCTTCATCCAGTAATGCCAATCAACTAAATTTTATTTCTAAAAAATAGTTTTACATTACTGTATGGGGGTTTGGAGTGTTGTTGCATGTTGTGTACCACCCCAGAGGTAGCAACCGCGGTGCGTTGAGATTTTTTTTTTTAGAGTGATATCTCTCCCCAGTAGGCCTACAAAACACTCGACTATATATATCTTAAGAAACGTCTTCATGATACTTCTTTACAAGAAAGAACATCTATGTTAAACAAAAAAAAAAATCCCAAGATAACTCTAATTTATGTTGTAGTCCTTAAAAGGACTTATTTAAACATCGTAGAAATTAAAAAATTCGTAGACGGTTTTCTTTATACTCTTCTTTGCGTTTCGTATTCTTGTATAAAATAAAATAAAGAGAAGCGATGTGACGTCCTTTCATATATCGATTGGTTTTAACGTAATCGAATTCTGAATTTTCATTTGTGTCGTACGCCACCAACAGCGGTTGGGTATCATCGTCACAACCATCGGCAGAACAATCTACCTCATCACGACCTCTGAAGAAAAGTCCTCCGTCCGTCGCTACATTAGCTGTTACTCTTCTTCTTTCGTTTGCAGCAAACACGTTTACAGCGAGTACGTTATTTTTTCGATGCGACGTATTGAGATTTTTTAACACGGACGCATTCAACTTCATATTCGACGAACGATTTAATTTGAACGCCTTTACGTTACCGTCGTCACCGTAGAATCCAGAAAACAGTACTTCTTTGCTGTGAATAAGTGCGATAGCTTGTTCACCGCAATCAAATTCACAATAATATTTTCGTCCATATCCAAAATCATCATCATTGAAAACCACTCTTATGGTCAAGTTATCACCGTTTTTATCAAAATCATAATCAGATAAATCGACAATATATACGTAACTGTGTTTTAATTTAAAACACATAGTCGTCAGTTGTTGGTCACCAACGCGCACGCGTACACCTTCTTCACTAAACTGAATCATGTTTACAACTCGAACGTTTCTCAACGAATAAACTGCTTCACTCAGTTACACTGTATTTATAAGCTCCTCCCCACCACCACAACTACCACACCCTGCTATCAACGAATCAGAATGTCACAACCTCCCCTCCACAATTCGAAAAAAATTCATCTGATAGGTATGGTGATATCCTGACAAGTGCATTTTGTATGATTTGAAGCTACAATTTTTCAATTTATTGTTAAACACTCTCCTCACCATTTGCAACTTAATCCGATAGTAGATAAATCTATTACCAGATCGTGTCGCGGGCCTTGGAACCACTACATTCAATAAACGTAACTAAATATCGTTTTCTATCTTGTTTACTTTAAAAGAAAACATTTTTTAAAAAAACAATAATTAGTTACAAATTTATTGATGGGGGTTTAAAGTGTTTTTTGTTTTGTGTATGTATGTGTAATTTTGTGTTTGTTTAATGTGTTGTTGTCCTGAAAAGGACAGTTTGAATAGCTACCTGGTATTACTCGAATACCACATCGAAGGCTTTTCCGATGCGTCCTTTGAAGACGAGTTTCAGCTTCATTTCAGTTATTGTGTCAAATTCGTCCTCTTTCAATGTTTCCGCAAACCGTCTCGGCAAGTAAACATTAAACATCGTTTCTCCACCTTCACGTAAACGACACACGATACTTTTTCCATACCGCGTTGAAATTTTTCTTAACCATACAACCTCGTACGGTTTCCCAATCGTAAGATCACCAACGCTCTTCGTCTCTAGGTTGGTTGCAACAAGTCGCTTATTCAATTGATGAATAAAATCTTTTCTGTTACCGTCAGTCATGATGGTGATGTTATTTCTTCAAACGTTAGCTTTAGAATGAGACTAGAGCGATTACAAATGTCTATTTATACCCACACATCTGCTTATCAACATCCGCAATCGGTATTCCAATAATCGACAATTAATATTTATTTTAATTGCTTAACAACATCTGGTTGAGCCAATTATTTTTTCTTATCAAAGCCATAAATTATTTTTATTTTAAGTTCTTATCTACTAATCACATCCGGTCGAGCCAATTATTTCTTATCAAAGCTATAAATAATTTTTTATTGTTATCATCACGATAATTAATTCCACGAATTGAACCAATTATTTTTTTTTTATCAAAGCCATAAATTATTTTTTATTTTAAATCGACAATTAATATTTATTTTAATTGCTTAACAACATCTGGTTCAGCCAATTATTTTTTCTTATCAAAGCCATAAATTATTTTTATTTTAAGTTCTTATCTACTAATCACATCCGGTCGAGCCAATTATTTCTTATCAACGCAATAAATAATTTGTTATTGTTATCGTCATTATAATTAATTCCGCGAATTGAACCAATTATTTTTTTTTATCAAAGCCATAAATTATTCTTATCAATATTTATTTTAATTGCTTAACAACATCTGGTTGAGCCAATTATTTTTCTTATCAAAGCCATAAATTATTTTTATTTCTTATCATCGCTATAAATATTTTTTTTTATTGTTATCGTTACGATAAATAATCCCACGTGCCAATTAAAAATTATATTTTCCTTATAAAACAGTAATCACAAGTAAACAAACATTTACCACCACCAAAAAAAAAAAAAAAATACATTTGTTTGAGTTGCGTTTCCACACCACCCAAGAGGTAGCAACTGCTGCGCGTTGAGATTTTTTTATGCGAGTGATATCTCTCCCCAATAGGCCTACAAACACTCGTGCAAAATTTTACAAACTGATTTTTATATCCTCGTTGAACTCGTCAACGTCACCGTTGGCGAGTTTTTTCTTTCCATAATAAGTTAATTTCATCGAATGATTTTTTACAACGTTCAATTCATCGTCGGTAAATCTGTTTGTATACGTCTTTGGTAATAAGGTTTGAAAGCTGTCCGGTTCATCCGATTCGCTGTCGAACAATATTACGCAAATACGGAGTTCGCCGTATTGAGTAAATATCTTTCTCATTTCCAACAGTACGTAGCTCACACCGATATCAAGATCGGTCAACCTCCTGAACGGTATCTTCTTTAGAAAACAAAATTCATCGTTGAAAACGTTAATAAATGCTACGGTGTCCATCTTAACATTCGCAGTGCTCACACTCGAATGGCAATTGCAAGTGTGATTTACCTTCTTACCCCCTATTTCCACGACAATTTTGCAAAACAACCGATAGAGTTCGTTACGATCGATAACTGTACAGGCGAACGGACTTTCCCATAACACTTCGTATTTATTTGCACGTACCATAGCGTGCATTCTTTTCACGTTTTCAATAATCAATTCGCACGAACATAAGTATTCTGGTAGACCACGACCGCAGTAGTCGAATTTCTTACAATCGAAAGCATGTATTTCATCATTAACATCGTAGTGGGTGGTAAGCATCATAAAACAATATTTGCAAATATACGATGCAATAAACCTCAATTCGTTTACCGAATCGCTAAACGTTTTCATCGTTGCTATATCGGGTCGTCACTATAGTGAATATAATGTCTACACAATCCGTCTACAGTATCTATTTTTAAACTGTCTAAATATTCTTGTAAACCGTCGTGAAGTTCAGCGTAAGTGGCGTCGTAATTGAAAACCACTCTAACCGTATTGAAACGGTGTATGTCTGCGGTAATACTTGTTGCGTGAGGAAACGCAGCAATTGTAAGTTTCATAAGATGACGCAACGTTCTTACGCGACGATTTGGAAAAAATCTAATCGTCCACACCGATGCGGCTATGTCAACGTCCATCGCTAAACTGCGGATGGAATTACACATCGGAAGGTTTTTTAAGGGGATAAAATAGGTTTACTATAAAACACTCTCCTCACCGTTTGTAACACAATTGATAGTGGATAAATCCAATATCATATCGTGTCACGGGCCTTGGAACCACTACATTCAATAAATGTAAATAAATATCGTTTTTTTTTTAATTAAAAAAACAATAATTAGTTACAATTTATTGTATGGGGGTTTAAAGTGTTTTTTGTTTTGTCTACGCGTGTAAATTTGTGTTGTTTGTGTAATGTGTTGTTGTCCTGAAAAGGACAGTTTGGGAAAGACAATGAGGTGACTAGTTGAAATAGATTTTTATATAGCCAGTCACCGCTTGTCTACACATCCCACATGGAAGGTTGTGTTGTATTAAATACCGTACACAATCTATGCAGAATGTGTGACCACACGGTAGTATCGTTGCTCCTACACGTCCAATCAGACATATTTTACATCGCAGAGTACTGGTCAAATCTTCATCCCGTATAACACCTCGTTCTACTGCACATTTCACATTTCTTAACGCCTCACTAAGCGATTCTAAAAAGGGTACATCTGCACCCTTCACACTTGAGATACTACGCACCAAGTTTCTAATACTGGTAACCACTCTTGCTTTAGCAAGTTCGAATGATGTCGATGTTCTCTCACCCATGTTCGTCTGATGTGCAGCTGTGTTGTGAAAGGAATGATGTAGTGAGCAGAGCGACAAATATATATACCTTATCAGTGCTATGGATCCTGTACTTCCTGTTATTTCCCGCTTGTTATTTTAAATTTAAAAAAACGGTTACGTTTCCACACCACCCACGAGGTAGCAACCATGGCGCGTTGAGATTTTTTTTTTACATGAGTGAAATCTCTCCCCAATAGGCCTACTGTAAAACACTCGAATCTTTTTTTATATTTTTTTTTTTATTTATTTTTTATTTTTTTTTTTTTCATCAACATCTTGCAGCAGACTGAGCTCTACAGCGGTATTCGACGTGGAACAACATGTTCAAACGAAAGCGGTACGTTTTCCTTGATGCAGTTTTGACAACGAGTTGAGTGGTGATGCACATCCATCCTTTCGTTACACCAACATTTTACACACAATTCGTTGAAGGAATAGTAATAACCGTTTTTTGCCAATTCCTCTTTGTTTTCCGCGTTTGTGTTCGCAAACGATCGCAATCGATCGGCTTCTCTCACCAGATCCAACGGCTTTTTACACATCTTCAACCACTCCATGTAGAAACAACCGGTTTGTAACGCACATTTTCCACTCTCCTTGTGCGTGTGGTACGGACAATTTACGATATAATTTGAATTAGGTTTCGGTGCGCCGTCCGGTATCTGACGAACATCGTTATGAAACCGTCGCAAAAATTCCACTTTCTCCAACCCTTTGGTGTGTATTGTGGCAAACTGCGAACATAACGCCTTCATGATATCGTCGTTGTATACGACTTCGCCGTAATTCCAATCGATTTTGTGAAAATTCCTCTCCAACCATCCGACCATCCGTTTGTATTTAGATGTCAACTCAGACTTTGGGTACGGTGATCGAAAGTGAAGAATCATATAGTTTCCATCACCGACAACAGCAAGTTCTTTAACTATAAACTCACCTCGTTTGCCGAGAAAGCCGTGATACTCGATAACTCCTTCCATGACGATCGCTCATCCGTGTATGAGGATGGCGATATGTAACCACCAACGATGTCTATGAAATCACAATGTTGGTGGGGGATATCCCTTCGTTCCCCTTATCCGCCTTCTTTTTGTCCTTCTTCTTCTGCTTCTTATTGGTCTTGGTCTTTGTGATCGTGTGTTCAACTGAAGAAGGTTTATCATAAGATTTTTTACGCGGATTTCTCCTTTTGCGGATCTTCGTTGGTTTCGATTTAACCTCCTTCTCAGTCGGTTTCGGAACTTCAGGATGGTGATTGATGTTATGCAAAGAATCGTTCATGAATAGAAACGATTGAACGTCGTCTGGCGAATATACACCACTTCCTTCCATGACGGATGCTCAACAACTACTGATTTGTATGCGCGCAGTCGGATTAAGCCTTTTTATACTTTCAAAGTAGAAGTGGTGGGGGGTTACCCCCTCCACATCTTCTTCTTCCTCGTTTAGAGGACCATCATAGTCATCATCACCATGTGCATGTAACGTCATGTTACGTTATGAGATTTTGGTAGCGTTTACCTTTGGTAACACTGTTGTCCTCGCTGAAGGTAATGATGTCGTTACATTCACTATGTTTTTTCTCTTCAATGCGGTTTTGTCGATGTTCACCTTTGGTAATACTGTCGTCTTCGCTGAAGGTAACGATGTAGTGATGTTGCTAACTACGTCAGCAGACAGGTTTTTTG
This sequence comes from Lycorma delicatula, assembly GCF_047948215.1. Taxonomy (NCBI): domain Eukaryota; kingdom Metazoa; phylum Arthropoda; class Insecta; order Hemiptera; family Fulgoridae; genus Lycorma; species Lycorma delicatula. The sequence goes on from NC_134467.1 coordinate 44,762,674, forward strand.
AAGATGATGGTGGTGATACGGTAACGTTGTAAAAAATGGACAACACCTCCACAGACGATGAATTACACCATACTAACGGTATGTTAACCGGTGATTGTGTAGAAAAAGTCACTCTACACCGTATCGGTTTGATCGTTGTACAAGATTCATGCGAAAAGTCACCCAGTAACAGTGTTACGATTATTCCAACTGCAATACCCGTTTTAAATATGCTAAATGTTATCAACCATTTCGTAAACTGTCGCCACGTAGCTAATATTTGCTTTTTACCTTCCTCTCCCCGTCCACCACCTAATTGATCCATCTCAAATACCACCGGCATTACATACGTTTTTTCACTATTCCACTGAGCGGAGTGTACGTGACGATGCTATCATGTATAATGAGACAGTAGGCAGTCGTGTTGGCCGGTATATTGTTTTTAGTATCGAAATCGATACGTACATCTACTGTTCCTGTTTTAAGCGATTCGTTCTGACGGGAACAGTCGATAACTATTAACGGTACACTGGTCTTGAAATCCGCCAAACTGTAAGCGGGACATTCGTCCTGCGGTTTGTTATAATACCTTGACCGAAAGCTGGCGAACATTTCATACATCATATTCACATCTCCCTGTAGATTGTCGTACGGATAGTACTGCGAATTCAAATGCAGACGAACGTTTACCAACTCGCACATATCGAAGTTCGTCAATGATTTTGTAGCTTTATCTTTTCTGTCGGTCTGTAAACCGAATATCACGTATCTCGGTCTCTCCGTTTGCGCACATTTTTTTACCGTCCATGAATGTATGTTTGTTTGTGGTAGAGCCGGATATTCGTGGATCTGCCATGTACGAAAAGCAATAGCTAACGGTCTATCTCGTTCTACTACCTTCAACAAATGCAATCGCATCGTATCGGCAACGTGAACATACGTAATTTTCCACGCTATCTTAGTCACTTTCAACTTGGAATCAGGCGCCTCTTTTGAAGACACTAATGCGTTCACGTCGTTGGAAGATCTAAGCAAAACCAATTCTTGTTTGACGTTCAATATTATGTGTCTGTAGTCTTCGGCGATACCCATAAGCATACGCAGCGGTACGTAGAAGCAAAATCTTCCCGTGTTTTCTTCCAAATCGAACTTGTCCGACGCTTTGAACTTCCACCCGAAATTTTCCAAAATATTTTCTTCGCTTTTACGCAACGAAAGAATATTCTTTATCGTTGTCGTTATTCCTAGCTTTTGTACGCGACACATTTCCGTACCGTTTATCTCGTATCGTATCTCTTCGAAGAGAAACGGTATCGCGTTGTTTGTTAACCACGATTCCGTTGCCTTTTTATCGCCTGCTTTAGTAGTTAACGCACCTTCGACCATCAAATAGCTTTTATGCGGTAAAGTGTACACATCTTGTTGGTGTATCGGAATCCGGATTTCATCGTTGTTGTTGTAAGTCGACGAAGCGTACGGTAGATGGGTATGATATTCGTACTGTGTGATCGTGTTATCGAACGAAACACTTTCACCGACGTCCAACATATTCGCTCCTGCCATTACTGTTCACCAAAACTGTAAAACCAAGTTTACGAAGAAACAACACGTTACGCGATGTTAACGCTTTGGTGTTTGCACGTCGACTGATCGGTTTGCGTGTCGTTTCGCTACTAGTACCAACGCTGTTGTATATTAACCCCATCTATTGGCTTTCTTTTTTACTTCGTTTTCCTTTGTAAATGCAATCTCACCGTAACGGTTTCACCGCGAAAATTAATCGGTTTTCCGTCTTGATCGGTAAACTTTATAGCGATATCGTCTAAGCTCTTCGTATTCACCGGTAGATAGATTATATTCTTCGGCGATTCGATTATTTTGAAACCAGGCGGTACGCTTAGCGTGAATTCGTGCAACACGTGTCCCTCTGATCCGTTCGTGTAGGAGCCTCGTATAAGGTTGCATTCGACCCGTACGGTGTTCACGTTGTTAATGGCAACTGGCTTCGATGACTCGTGCCATATATTCGCCGTCAGATTAGTTTTCTCGAACCCCAACAACGGTGCTAAACTATCCGTTGATGTCAAATCGATGGCAGCGCTGCATTTAAGTTCGCATTTTAACGTGTTGTTATTCGGACGCATAAATAAATCTATTTTGCTTTTGTCTTTGAGTTCATCGCTCAAGCGTTTGGCGATATCATCCACTTCGTACGATCCGGTCGCTAGTGTCAGCTTAATCGGTTTTTGAGGTTTCTTTGGTATAACAGTAAATGTGTTGTTGATTCCCTCTTCGACATTTGGAATCGAGTTGTATGTGGTTTGTATGTGGCCTTGGCACCGGCCGTATCGATAACAATGATAAATCATTAATCGATCTGCACATGTACAGATCGGTTAAAGATTTAATGTGTGATCGATTCGGGGGGTTTAGGGTGGTCCTGAAAAGGACCGTTTTACATAAAGGGTCGTTTTACATTTTAAACGGTTACCGAAAAAACGGACAAGATGGCATACGCCGTGTATGTTCCACATACGGATTGTCTGTCTATTCCCATTTAAACAAACGTATACGACAATAGTCACATCTGACCACATCGTCGATACCTTCATACCTGAATCCATGCATAGCTAGGATCAGGGGGGAAAGTAACGGATTGTCCATATGTGGCCATAAGGGTGTATAAATCTTTTTGTTACCGTTTCTAGTAACCCTGTAAAATGTATGGACTCTATCATAAAAAGAACGTTCCATTATGATTGAGTGTTAACGCAAGAATGAATAAAGTTTCGAATAATATTTTTTATCTCTTATAAAATTAAATTGTTTTATTTTCCAATTATTTTTTATCTGAATGCAAGTTCCGAAAATAAAATTTATACAAAGAGTTGACTTTGTAACCGCGATTAAATTATCGTATGCAATTTATTTTATTTTCCAATTATTTATTATCTGAATGCAACTTCCGCTGATAAGTTATATAAAATTTAGTTTATTTTCATAATTTTATTTATTGTTATGTGCAATAATTATTTCTTTATTATGAAATGCATTACGTCTCTCTCTTGATGATAATAATTATATTTGTTTGTTATAAGAAGTGTTATCAAAACCGCATAAATGTTATCGCTCACACTGCAGTTAAAATTGTATTTTAATAAAATTAATTGGTAACTGCGTACTTGTTATCGCTAACACTGCAATTAAAAACAGTACATAAACCAAATTGATAAGATTGCAGTTTACTTAATATTTCTTTTTTGTATAAAATTAATTGGTAACCGCGTACTTGTTATCGCTGACACTGCAATTAAAAAATAGTACATAAACTAAATTGATAACATTGCAGTTTACTTTTTGTATATATATAACTATCATTCTGCATTCAACGTTTCAAATGTCATCATTACATATTGAGAGTGTTCACAATGACATCTTATACAGTTCAACATGAGATTGATGAATTAATGATCGCTTTTCGGGACCTTATGGAAATAAAGGACCGAATACTTAGAAATGTATATGACCACTCGGAGGTCGAACACGCGGCGACTGATTTATCAAACGCTATATTGAGGGCAAGAAGACGGGCAATGCTTTTAGCCGCTCGTTTTGATGGACCGCCTCCACCGTCATCACCATCTCAGCATCATCAACAAGAGGTTGCAGAATCCGATGGGTCCGCGACGGATTTCAATCCACACACCGACGACGATGACAACAATGATGACCAATCACCGTCATCGCAATTACCTGATAATGAATTACACATTATTCAGGAAATTGTCGAAGTTGAAGGTGATAACATTGAACATAGTGCCAATCACCGTGTTCAACGTGGTCATCAATGTCGTCGTCGACGTATTCGGGTATGTCGTCGTCCCGTGATCACAGACGTGGATAGTAGTTCAACACCACGACGACCTCATTGTAGTACTCTAAACAGAGTTCTGCAACAGGTCGTCAACGCTAATTCAAGCCAGTCGGACGAGGGCGATGATGGTAACCCGACAACCGACAGATGTCCGATCTGTTTAACAGAATCGGTTACTGTTGAGTTGTCGGGTTGCGGTCATCGATACTGTGAAGACTGTGTGAGGAAATTAGCAAGATATAGCAGGAATTGTCCCGTCTGTCGACGGGATATGTGTGGATACCATCGGATTAGAGAGGGAGACGACGGCAGTAATTGATGTAAGTAATTATAATTTTTTTTAAAGAAAAGTCATTTATATTATTTCATATTTTTTTTACATTAAATTTTTTGGAAAAAAGTGATTCATATAATTAGATACATACTTATTTTTTTACAAATAATTTTTTTCACTTAAAATAAAAAAAAAAGTCATTTATATTATTAGATATATACTTTATTTCATATTTTTTTACATTAAATTTTTTTTTGAAAAAAGTGATTTATGTAATAATTTTTAAAAAGTCATTTATATTATTAGATATATACTTTATTTCATATTTTTTACATATAATTTTTTTTTCACTTACAATAATTTATTACATAATGGTTTTATTTTAAATAAAAGAAAGGCAATATATATCCGCATGATAAAAAAAAAATTAACAATTGTCATGACCTTGGGCTATGAGCACTTTGTTTACGGTTCTTGGTCTTTTTTGCGGAGTGTTGTCGTTATTGTTGAGTGGGAGTTTACGTTTCTTTTTGTTTATACTGTAATGTTCGTATGGAACTGTGTTGATTTTATTTTCTAATATGTAACGTTTATCGTCGTAAGGTGAAAGCGATTTCTTTGACTTGTTAATGGAAAATATATTGTGCAAAGTGCTTATGATTCCGTACGCGCTTGTATACGTAACGGAATCATTAAAAAGACTTTTTGTACAGATCGTGTCTAAGATCCTTTGCAATGGATACTCTAGGAATACCCTTTGCTACATTCTTCTCTTTCTTGTCGAATTCGAGAATGCTATACATCTTAGCACGAAGTCCGACAAATTCACGAATAGCTTTTCCATTCATTTCGTCTTTGAATTTACCAAGTTGTTTCTTATTGGTATTACTAAAACATGCGTAATCGTGAGGGTAATCTGAAGTATCGAACGGATCGATATCGTGAAGAATATCGTTGTAAACGTTATCGGTCACGATATGATACATCAGACTGTCCGTATCGGTCATTAGAAGATTTATATTATGACCGTACTTTTCCACCATGTAGTCATAGTGGAATTCGTACATGATCATTTTGCTAATGTCCAATACGGTAAATCCGATGTAGATCGGACGATTAAGAAATATCTCCGTTTTCTTCAGACTTACCCCAACGACATCCTTGTTATAGATGTACCAAGCCTTAACTCTCGGTTTTGCAATCACCTTATCCAATTTACGTTCGTTAGTGACCAGTTGGAAGTCTATTCTGTTTCGTACGTTTTCTAAGGACTTACCGTACACCGCGTTGTTCATCAACTTAAAAAAGTCCTTTTCAAAACTGTTTCGTGCTTGTGCACGCTTTTCAGTATTGAAGTCGATGTACGGTTTCAACCAAGGCGACTGGGAGAATTCCAGAACTCTGTGAATGTTTTTCACTTTCAGTCCTAGTCGAGTGTACAACTTTAGGTTTCTGTAATGTAAAACGTATTTTTGTTTGTCGTACAATGTAGTCATTAATTTCTTTACGGAACATCTCTTTATGTCCTTCAAATAGGGGGACAGCATATCATCGGTTGGTACTAATCGTTCTGGTGCAAGAGGGTAATCCTTGTGACGATCGTGCAATTCTTGTGGATACTCAAGATCCACTTCTAAGATGTAGCCGTTTTCACCACGATCGCAAACGCTGTTAATATCGAGATTGTCAATCTCTTCAGTACTCAACCACCTAAAATTAGCATGTGGCAAGGGCTCAACCATGGCTGACCCGTAAAGGTTGTTGCAATCGTAATATTGAACCCTGGATGTGGGTTTGGATGGGTCATACTGATCTGGAATGTTGGGATTGTTCGCCTTGGCGTACCTGTTTGAAATCATGGCTACACCACCTCGTGTTCCTTTTTCGACAAACAGATGCATATCTATGTCGGTCAACAGTTCCAATTTTTGTCGGGTAAATTTTAACATGGCATTCCACGTGAAATGGGGGGTGGAGTAAAAGTGACAGGGGTCCAAACCGTAATATTGCATAGACGTACTTCGGAAATTTTCAAAGACGTCTGCCAACAATAATACGTCGCTAAGAAGATAAAGGTCGTGGTAATCGCCTAACGTATTGCAGTAAAACGATTCCCACACGTTTTGAGCGTGGACGTAATCATCGTCCGTTATGTTCTCTCTTCTTAGCGTACTGTAAAATGCCGTCTGCGGAGGAAGTTGGGTTTCGAAAAACTTGTTTATATGGGTCATGTACTCGTACGGGTAAACGCCTTTACGGATTAAACAATCTCTTTTCTCGGGTAGCGGGTAACAGTTTGTGAGACGTTTAAATACGGTGTCTTTGTCCTGACAATCTTTTACAAGATTTTCCACAAGTTTTTCGAGCGATGACGAAAGAAATTGTAAAGAGTCCAAGAACCTCAACGGACCGACAGACAGTGACTGTAATCGCTCGGAGGTGTTGGCGATACAGTTTATTTTTACATCGTCCTTATATTTTCCCAGAGCTTGAACTATATGATGACTATCGTAACCGCGGAGGTTATGAAAAAATACTGGAATATGCTCGGTGCGCTTACAATTTAAATTGCACTCGTTATGACATGCACCGAGAAACCGTCCTGTGGTATGCGAGTGATGACGTACACGATCGTCGTTCAACTCACAATGACAAAGAAAACACTCGGTAGCCCTTTGAAATGTTTCAGTGTCTTCGGGAGTCATCACCATCGGTTTTTCGGTAATCATAATTTTGTGCAATCTATCGGCGTGATCGAGCAATTCATCCAGCATCTTTTCAACGATATTTTCACCATCGATTCTCGCTCGGTAGACTACCGGACCTTCACAAATCTCCCCTTCCTCGTCGACGATTACATAGGCGTAACCGGACGGAAGATGATGGGCTACCTTATCGGTAAAACTAGTGTTGGGTTTAGGGGTGGCAGTGTCCATCGGATGTACAAATGATTCAAAGTCTGCATACACTGTATACGGAACGCGTAGTGTGGACGAGTAGTCCCTGAACTTCATCACGCATTCCTTTTCTTTAGCTGGATCGGGTACTCTTATCCTTTGTGCACCGTGTCGCTTACACTCGATCAAATGTTTGTTTAGGTTTTGTGTAGCGACAAGTTGGTCTGATGAACTGAAACGGTGCAAAATGTAAGGGCAATATTGACTGGTACCGCGATGTTTTGTAAGACCCGAAAGGAGACGAGATAGCCCATTTTTACCTGGTTTGGTATTTATAAGGCAGTAGTGAAATTTATCTCTCGTCTCCCCTGCAAGCAGCAATAGGTGTATGCAGTGGGTACGATCGCGGTTTTCGGTAACACGCACCGGGTACACGCGATCGTTATCTTCCTCATAGCCGTAGACATTGATGCTTATTGTGGGGTTCAACACCTCGAAGCGATCAATGTCTTTTACCTTTACTGGATATGATATCCCGGTCATGTTTATTTCATGTTCGTACCTTGCATACCAAACCGTTCTTTGGTGTTTGCCAGGTTGATTGTAGAGGTATGCTAGTACGGACCATAGGAAACATTTTTCATCATGCGGATTTTTTACATTAATTATTGCCTCTCTTTTTACAAGTTTTTTTGGTGTTTTTATAAATGAACTAGAGGCGCCATATAACGGACGGTAACGGATAATATTTAAATCAATATATATTATTTTATTCATTACTATCCGCTGCCGTTGTTGATGAATTTGGTCAGTGTCTATAATTTTCTCCACTGATTCTATCCATGATTCTTCAACAACGTCGGTGTTATCGTCCAAATTTATCACCGTTCTAGTTTTTCCATGCAAGTACAAATTTGTGAATGTTGTTTCTACTCCGTCTTCGAGTTGTGTCCGCTTCATCAATTCAACATTTGCTGCAACGTACCTGTAGAAACAGAATAATTTTAGTACATATTGACTACTTAAAAAAAAAAAACAAAAAAAAAACAGTACATTTACAAAAAAATATTAACGTTTTTTTTAATTACCATTTTATGTTGCCATCAAAGCGTCTGCCTTCTTCCTTCAAACAGTTCAGGATGTTCTTCTGATACCGTAGAAGGGTTGAAAGGAGATACATCTCCTCAGAGTCAGACAGGTCCCATCGAAGACGGATGACGTTGTTATTTATTGCATGGATAACTACCGGTGATAACATTTTTTTGTAATATCTGAAACAAATTAAAATAACATATATCGTAACATTGTTTTTTTTGTGTGTTTCAGTGAATAACAGAAGAAGAAGAAGACATTTTTTTCATTATATATATTATTTATTTTTTTTTAAAAGTATTTTTTATTGTATTTATTTTAATTGTAAAAAGTATTTTTTTAATTGTATTTATTTTAATAGTATTTATTTTTTTTAATTTATAAAGTATTTTTTTTAAATTTAATTAAATAATTTATTTGATTTGATTTGATTGAAAGTTATTTGATAATACCATACTGTTCCATTAGTATTTATTTTTTAAATTAATTAAAGTAAAACTTACCTTGCTAATTAAGATGAAAATGTAATGATCTCTCTCCGATCGATGTATTCACTTTCAATAACAGATTGCGAATGATGAAATCAAATGATCTCCTGCGATCGATGTATTCACTTTCAATAACAGATTGCGAATGATGAAATCACACAAATTTTTTCACTTATTTACAAACACAACCAGATTTAACCGACGCAAGTTATAGGTAAGAAATTAAAATAAATACGATTCGTGGAATTATTTATCGTGTCGATAAGAACAAAAAAAAATAATTGGGTTGTGGTTTTAATTATTAAAAAAAAAAAATTTTTCCTTATCGCATCCGCTCTTATTAGAGACGACGTTCGAGTTCGCACGTACGCACTAACGGCTAGTGCGCATGCGCCGATTCGAATTCCAACGCTGCGATTGGTCAATCGGACAACTTCAGACCACGTCGGTCCCACAATTCTTCAGTCGAGCGCCGCATCTCGCACGGTAAACACCTCTACGTCACTCCGCTGACGCACGCACGCAAACAGCCGCCACCGCCTCCCGGTGCACGATCCACGACGAGAACCTCTCTCCGTCGCGGTAACGCCTCCCGACGCCATCGCCTGGACGACCAGGATCATTCTCGAGGTACGTCTATATTCACTTGTGTGTATATGTATGTGTGTGCGCGTGTGTGTGTGTGTATGTGTGTGTTTGTGTGTTGCAGCAGACATCGCCGCCACCGCCTCCCGGTGCACGATCCACGACAAGAACCTCTCTCCGTCGCGGTAACGCCTCCCGACGCCATCGCCTGGACGACCAGGATCATCCTCGAGGTACGTCTATATTCACTTGTGTGTATATGTATGTGTGTGCGCGTGTCTGTGTGCGTGTGTGTTTGTGTGTGTGTGTCGTAGCAGACATTTCCGCCACCGCCTCCCGGTGCACGATCTACGACGAGAACCTGTAACGCCTCCCGACGCCATCGCCTGGATGACCAGGATCATCCTCGAGGTACGTCTATATTCACTTGTGTGTATATATGTATGTGTGTGCGTGTGTGTGTGTGTGCATGTGTGATTGTGTGTGTGTGTACAGACTGATGTTACGTTAAAATTCACAGCTTACGTAGAACATTTTTCACTCATTACATCAGGGAGTCACCGCAGCCGATTGGTTTAAGGCGTCAGTCGGTCGCGTCCCGTCATGACCGGGTTCGAATCCTCTAGCCGACAGAATTTTTTTTCACTTTAAATATTATTCATTTAATTCAAACCGACCGCCAAACAACAGTGATACCAACCTTTGAAATATTACTTCAATATATAACAATACAAACACAAATTAAATCAAGTTGGCAACACTGACTCGCTGTCGACACAAAATAAATCATGTTGGCAACACTGACGGGCTACGGTCGCCAATGACGTCACAATCCAAGATGGCCGACCACCGCCATCTTGAATTAGTGACGTCAGTAGTGACGTCACAAAAGGCGACCGTACACCCATTTCCGTACTACTCTCATAACCAGTCCTGAACCGGTTATAGGGCTTTCTTCCTCTTGACTACCTAGTCTTCTCGGGTTGGGAAACAACTCTTTAATAATATTATTGTACTTGAATGACCTACTGGATATTACGCGCCAGTATTTTGGCTTTTATGCGCCGGAGTAGTTTCTAATTATAGTTTTTATAATTATTCAAGTCTCTTATAGTATAGCCTTTGATTCCTTCAAAAATATCAGTTGTAATAAGCCTTCGGATCCGTTATACGATTTATTACCGATTACAGTATTATTTCCTTTAAAAACAACATTGTGGTTTCCAATCGTCTATTGGTCGTTTATATTTTTTACACCGTATACGTTGTCAATTTGCATATTTCTATCCGTTACGATCAGAACCAAATAATATTTTGCACGTTCACCAGGTGATGATGGGTGTGTAGGTTTAAAGAATCGATGTTTAGGTGTTTTAAAAAGTTTTGTCATAACTGTTGGTGTAGATATTCCACCCTCATCCTCTTTCTCTTTCTCCTTTACTTCCGCTTCTTCTTTTATTTCATTTTTCTTTTGATGTTTCCGTAAGCTCCCGTAATGGTTCTACAATCGGTTTAAAGTGCCTTTGTAGCACTTGATCAGTTTCCATTATTCCTTGCGTAATAGCTCGATGTTTTCATTTAATCGAATCTCGTATTCTATCGATTTGCATTACCAACTTTGCAGACGACGACGTCGATGAAACGACCTCATTCATGTTTGACATCGCGGTTACGAATGATCGGAAAACAGTCGATCACCATCCTTATTCGAACGATCTAATGTACACTGGATTTTTTTTGGTTCTGCGCAAGAAACGTACAACATCGATTAACGAAACATTCATTTTCACCGGACGTTGATTGGTATTGCACAATTCGCGGTAACATTGCGTCCATGTTGTTTTCTCCATGCAACACTGCACTGACTTTTAAACCGATCGAATTTCATATCGGTATTTACATGATCTTGATATACGTGACGTACGTTGAGGTCGTCTTTTTTGAATATAAGAAGGAGATTTGCGTTGTCCCGTTCAAGGTGCTTCCCGGCACTGGAATATGTCTGTGTCAAATAAAAGTTATCGATGTTGTTGTGTCGTCCCATCGCAAAGTACTTGTGAATATTATGTTGCTTTTCGCAAGCTACATCGTCGAAAATCATTATCGAGTTCGGTTCCGCTTCGTCAGGTGCCATCACATGATCGTTTTCAGAACAGGCAAAATAGCCGATCTCCGGAACACCGGTCATGGCATGTTCTAGAAATTTATATTTCGGTTGGTACAGCGATTTGGAAAACACGTAAACATTTTTGAATCAATCCGTCGGGGGAGAACATTTGTTTTTTCGCAATTAGACGGTCCGCAGATAATAGATCTATTGTATTCGGCAGAAGAGGACCATGACGAGTCCTTTTTCCCTCTTCACACTTGTCCCCTGTATATTCGACAAAGTTTTCAAGCGTAATATTACCAGCCTGTTGACGTTCCAACTTCATGTTTATGACTGATCAATTCACCGCACTAAATCCGCCTTATGTATCCAACTGTTGTTTTCCATCAAACCTTTGCCACTTTACAAATAATTTATCACCTTTTCTTCGTAAGACTTTCTCGACTAAATACCATTATTTGTAACTTTGGTTTTAGCGAGCTCTTCACCGTAAAATTTACCACTCACCACCTCACCAGGGATGTCAATCAGCGTGTAAGTACACGGTCGGGTATTATCGTGAACCTTATGTACGATAAATATTTCATTCGACCAATTCGGTAAATATCCTTTGGCGAATGTCTTTTTAAATTTGCTTATACGCACTCGATCGCTGACATTGAATTTCGGTAAAGTAGGTTTTCGATAGAGTACTGTGTTCAATCGCTGTAAAACAGCAGCTTGGTTTCGTTTGTTTACATCTTTCGGTTTCATTCAGATAGTACGATAGTGGGTGTTATTATATTTTGCGATCAACTTCGGTAGTAATTCTAATCACTTGTAAGTACCTTGTTCGGTAAATTTTCTCCATATCATCGTTTTCAGTGTTCGATTAAATCGTTCGACTAACGATGCTTTTTTATCCGAATGTGTAGAATAGTGATTTATATTGTACGAATGTAATTGTTTTTCTGTAAAAAATTATCGGATTTGTATTAGCGATGGAGAAGACATTTACCGATTCGGTTAACGAATTGAAGTTTATTGTATCGTATATTTATAAATATTGTTTTATCATGCTTGTCACTCACTCTGTTCACTGAAGTCGTGATGATGATAAAACACATGCTATCGATTGTAAGAAATTCGACTATTGCGGACGTGGACCACCAGAATACTTGTGTTCGTGCGATTTGATTATTGAAAACGTGAAAAGAATATACGCTATGGTACGTGCAGATAAATACAAAGTTTTATGGGAAAATCCGTTTGCCTGTAGTTATCGACCGTAACGAACTCTATTGATTACTTTGCAAAATTGCTGAGGGGTGTGGAAGGGATATAAATATCTACACGGTACCATCGTTAACCAATCATTTGAGTGTAAGCTCTGCGGGTGTGATGGATGCCATATCATTTGTTAACGCTTTCAACGATGAAGATTATTTTCTCAAGAAAATACCGTGGAAAAAGTTGTCCGATCTTCATGTTGGAGTAGACTATGTATTGTTGGATATGAGAAAGGTATTTACACCTTTATATGAGTATCGTATTTGCCCCATATTGTACGACACCGAAGAGGAGGAACTTGGTTGCTTTCGAATCTATTTACCACTGAAATATACAATTAGATTTACCGATGACGAAATGACCGTTGTAAGAGATCATCCGATGAAATTAACTTATTACGGGATGAAAGAAGACGGCTTCACTGAAGATTTAAAAGTAAGTTTGTAAAACTTTACGTCTAGTGTTTATAGGCCTCACGGGGAGAAATATCACTCGTTAAAAAATCTCAACGCGCCATGTTACATACCTCATGGGTCGTGTGGAAATTGTAACTTTCATTCACTTGTCAGACCTTACGTGTTCACTACTAGCGTTTGTTATGTCTATCAAGGAAAGAAAAGTACGAGAATATGTGACTGGTGTTCAGTCTTTACAAGCCTTAAGCGTGGCAAACAACTCTTAATACTATTCTAACGCGTACTAGAGTAATTTACTATTATTCGGATGAAAGCACCATAAAGAAAGATCAAACGTATCAATTTTTAAAACGATATAGTGCGTTGGTACCGCAAAAGTTTTATGTCATTTGTGTTTGGTCTTATCCGAATATTGAAGAAGACGATTTATTTGAATTGTCGATAGCATTACATAATTATATATTTGGTGGATTGGCAGAATACGTGATCGTAGTGGACATGTAATGTGTAAATAGTCCTTTTAAGGACTACAACACTTAACACATACACACAAATACACAAAACAGAAACACTTTAAACCCTCGTACAATAAGTTGTAACTATTGTTTTAAAACAATATTTAATTGCACTTATTGAATGTAGTGGTTCCAAGGCCCGTGGCACGATATAATATTGGATTTATCCACTATCAATTGTGTTACAAATGGTGAGGGGAGTGTTTAAGTTTTTAATTTTAGGTTTTTTCAAATAAAGGGAAGTGGTACGATAGACATTGCAAATTTGCAATATTACGTTTATGAATGCGAAACATTATTTCTTTACTTCTTTACAAGAGCGTGATATAACCGACAAACGCAGATGTTGAGTTATGATAAACTTACATAAGAAGGCGGGTATCGCATACATAAATTAGAGAGTTATCTTGTGATTTTTTGTTTCACATAGATATGCTTTCTTGTGCAAGTTTATCATTAATCATATTCTGCATTTGTCGTTCATAACATCCCGGTCTTGTAAAGAAGTATCATGAAGATGTTTCTTAAGATATATAGTCGAGTGTTTTGTAGACCTCTAGGGGAGAAATCACACGTTAAAACAAAATCTCAATGCGCCGCGGTTGCTACCTCCTGGGTGGTGTGGAAATGCAACCATTTATTTTTTTATTTACAGATAAGCAAGTATGTGTGTATGTGTGAACCGATAATATGTATAAGGAAAAATAGTTGTTAAAAAAAATTGAGCGGATGTGTGTGGAGAATAGATAAGCAGGTGTTTTCCTGTTTTATTGTTTTAATCTGAGTCGAGCGGATGTGAGTGGTGATAGGCAGCTGTTTCCTGTTCAAGAGTCACGCGTAGGCCGGACGGTTCGTCAGTCGAGCGTCGCATCCCGCACGGTAAACATCTCTCGCTACGTCGCTCCGCTGACGCACGCACGCACGAACGCAAACATCTCTCGCTACGTCGCTCCGCTGACGCAAGCACGCACGAACGCAAACACACGCGCAGTAGACATCGCCTCCCAGTGCACGATCTCCGACGAGAACCTCTCGAGCGTCGACGCCGACGCCTGGACGACCAGGATCATCCTCGAGGTACGTTTTTTTTCACAGCCACCACCTCCCGGTGCACGAGCCACAACGAAGACCTCGAGCGGGGCGGGCGACGCCTTCTGGTGCAACGACTACAACGCCTCGGATCTTCCTCGAGGAACGTCCGCGTCGAGGCGACGACGACGATAAGGTTGTCGTCGTGGATAGTCGCCTCCCGGTTCACAATGTCACAATCCAAGATGCCCGACCTAAAAAAACAGGTTGGAAAGACTGTGGGCTACGGCGCCACCGACGTCACAATCCAAGATGGCCGACCACCTCCATCTTGGAAAATGGCGGCCAAGATGGCAGACGGCCGTTATCTCGGATAATTTCATTTCCGTACTGCGGCCGTACTGCTATTTCCGTACTACTGCGTTTGTGTAATTTGCAGCTCAACTATTAGTCGTCTATCAGACTTTTGTAATCAACATTGACAGTGGTTTGACACTTATAGTTCTAATCTGTAATACAGAGTGATTTTTTTGTCCTGTTACCCGATTTTAAATGTAATTTAAGAAAGGGAAATTTAGGCGGAAAACAAAAATATATTTGTTGCTTACAAAAGAAATTTAATAAAACGCTATTACTTACATAATTGTTAAAGAATATGCTCAAATAGCCCACCCCTTGCGGTTATACACGCACGTACTCTTTTCAGCATACTAGCAGAAACCTTTTTAAGAGTCGCATTGATTGGAAATATTCGATTAAGTCTGTCATATTGACTTTAAGTTCATCGATAGTGTGAGGATTGTTTTTGAAGGCGTCGGACTTAATATAGCCCCACAAAAAGCAGTCAGAAGATGTGAGGTCTGGGAACCTTAGAGGCCAAAAGCCCTTGCTTATTATTCGATCGTCAAAGAACTCTTGCAGAAATCCACGGTTTCTCAAGACGTGTAGCTTGTAGCGCCGTGTTGCTGAAACCAGCAATACCGTAATTCAGGTTCCAGGAGGGACAAAAATTGGCTCACAATATTCCTGTTTACTTGACCATTTACTGTCTGTTCGAAGAATAAGGGTCCGACTATACGATGACGAGATGTCGCACACCGCACACCAATTATTTCAGGATGCAAAGGTTTGTCTTGTAAAGCGTTAGGATTTTCAACCGCCCAAATTCGACAGTTTTGACTGTTCACATAACCGTCGAGATGGATCCAAGCTTGGAACGCTAAAGAACACTGCGTTTAAAAATTCGATTCCGTTATCGTTTACGAGAGACCTAAACTGACGGCAATATTGCAATCGCTTGTTTAAATCTGGAGGCTGAAGTTCTTGGACTAATCGTCCGCGATACGGAAACAATTAAAATTTTTTAGCAGCTTTCTGAACACTCGAATATGACAAACCGACTTGCGCGGAAAGTTTTCGTAAACTTTTCCGTGGAGAATTGAGCGATCTTGTTTTCACATTCTTTAAAACATCATCTGTCAAGCGAGTCGGTCGATCGCTACGTTTTCTGTCGCAAACACTACCTGTCTCTCGAAATATGTTTGCTAACTTAGAAATTGATATTTTTTTCCGGGGGAGGAACACCAATAAATTTAATCTGAAATGATTCTTTTACACTCGCGTACGACGATCTCGTAGCAAAATATTGTTCAAGAATGAAAACTCGTTCTATGGTAAAAGACATTCTGTTCGTAACACGATCGGAAACGGCACAATAGTTTACACAGCTCAAGGAGAATCAACTCACACTGCCGTATCTATACCGGTTGAGTAGAGCTATGAAATTCATATCACAAAACAAAATTTCCCTTTCTTAGAAAAAACATACCAGACATTAACAATTGAGTAACAGGACCAAAAAATCACCTGTATATTGATTTATTTTGTATTGGTAACCAATATTATGTATTTTTTTATCATAATATAATTGTATGAATGGGTTTTTGCCCGTATATTTAGAAATAAGTAAGTATTTTTCAAATATTGTTTCTTCATGATAATGGTTTAATTTTGGCGAGAAGATAATTGCAGATTAATACTAGATTTTTGTCTTTTAATATGTTCTGTTTCTTCATTCTTATGAGTATTGATCTCATTAAGATTTATCAGATCTCCTTATTTAAATAGAATTTTTTTTTGGAATGATGAAAAAGGTTATTATTAATTCCCTTTTCCATATAAAAAAATAAGAATAATGAATCAATCAATAAGGTAAGACTATTGTCATATATTTATTATGTATATAGATTCATTGATTTGAATATTAAATAATAATGTTTTTTATTTTTTAATATTTTATTTTATAGGCACATGTACTTAGAGTGAAAAGTACAGAAATTTTACCATTTCCACTTATAATAATGACTTGGTTTGTTTCTGCCCAGTGGTATTTGTATGGCATTATCATTAATGACAGTTTTGTACAGGTAAGTTTTAATTATTATCCTGTTTTTTTATCATTATTAATTGTAATTTAAGTTATATTATTTGTTACAGGTGTAATCAGATATTTCTTATTAACAGTGTGGTTTTACATTTATAAAAAACATTTTTTTTTAAACCTCACAGTGGATTTCCCTCAACAACTAGTCGTGCTTCAGACTCTTGTCGCTTACTAATCTTTCCCCGTTCCTTAGAGCATGCTACAGCAATCTTTTTTTTCTTTGATATAAACTACAGTGCATTTGAAAAGTAATTATACACACATATAAACATGATTATATATATTGAGGGATATAAGTATTCTCTGTAATGTTATATGTAATGTTATAAGTGCGAGTAATGTTTTTTAGCAAAGGTTGGTAATCCTGTGTTGTGTGCAGTTCAATGAGCCAGTCAGATATGACCTTGAGATGAGAAGGAGTGTCTGCTTTTTTTGTTGTTCATTATGTGTTTCTTGCTTTTGAACTTTTGAAACTGTTTTTTTCCGTGTCTGCTCAGAATGGTGTTAATTTTAGATAGTAAATATTTCTCATCGAATGTGTCTTCCATGAGAGCACAATGAGTTAAAGATCAATTTTCCATTAGATTTCCAGGTACATTGTTTAATAATCGATAAAGTTTAAGAGTACTAATTGTGAAATTTAGGAATACGGGATCGATAAATGACTGCGAGTGAAGTGTTAGACCATGAGTACTTGATGAAGAAAAACTGCAAGACATATCAGCTGCTATGAACGTAGTCCCGATAAGTCCATGTAAAAGTCAGCCTGTCAGTCGGCTACAGACTGTGGAAAGTGAATTCAGTATTGAAAATAAGTTCAACAGTTTCTAGTAGACAATTCTGATGTTATTTTGAACTATATCTTCTATACCGATGAGGCACAGTTCCGTTTATCAGAATCTGTGTATGCAGAACTCACATTTATGGTCTGCCACAAATCCACATCCCATACATGAGATTCCTCTACATGACAAAAAGAGAAGAATGTGGATTGCAATATCTAGGAGAAAAAAGAAATTGGCTCGATACTCTTTTTTTCAGAATCAATAAATTCAGCTTGTTATTGTGAGATTATTCACCGGTTCACAGGAGAACTAACTGAGGATGAGATTAATAATGCATAGTTTAAACAAGACAGTGCAACTATGTGCAAAGCCAAGCAGTCCATAAAGAAGTTACTGCAAGAGATTTTCGGAGTTCAAATCATTTCTAATCGCTTTGACCACCTTATTCTCCACACTTACGCTCGCCGGATTTTCTTCTTTCGGGTTTATTCAAGTTTATGCTTGAACCCCATGTGCCACGTCATTTATTTTGCATGGCCATTCTTAATTTCTACAACATCTTGCAGTAAATATCAGCGTTATTTCAGTTGAGGGCTATTTGGAAGTTAATTTGCAGTCCTTTGTATTGCGAGGATTGGTTGGTATGAAGCAGCACTAAAAATTGTCCAATATTTACAAAAACATGAAGCATTTATTCAACTCATTAAGTATTTACGAAAACAAAAATATTTTTTATATGTAGTTTACTATAAATATTATACCATAATGTAAAAATACTACTACTGGAAAATGCTAAACAAAAAAAGTTTTAGCAAAAGTTTTAATTTTTGTTGACATTGTATCAAAACATTTATTGAAAAATGTATCGGTAAAAATAAATTCACTTCACCCATCATAATCATTACTTTAAAAAGTTTACATTCAAATGGTCTCTTTATTTACTTTTTCAATAGTACTTGTTTTTGTTAGTACCATTTAAAATAATTTGAAGCGACCTATTATGAAATGTTCTATTTTTTGTGATTATACTTTTGGAGACAATTTGTATTATGGAATCATCAGGTTATAAGGAAATGTGGTTTATTTAAAATTAAGTAATGCTAGCTGAATTTTTTTCATATATCAGGTTGTCTAAAAAGTACCTGGAGGCCAAAATTGAGAATACAGTTGTTATTATTACAAAATAACAGTACAAGACCACATATGCACCATTTTTTTTATTATCTTCTGCCATTTTTTTGGCAACACCATAATCATGGTGCTATAGAACTTCTGTGGTTTTTGTTCAAAGAATTGTGACATGTGGTTTTCAGAGGCCTCTTTTAAAACTAACTTAACACTATTCAGGGAGTTCTACAGAGACCGAAACAAATGATAGTGTGATGATGTTAGGTTCAGGTTATGTGGTGGATGCATTAAAACCTCCACGTCAATTTCTGATGGGTCATTAAAGACGTATGCAGTCTGGGGTTGTCAGCGTTGTATACAACACTCTTTCTGTTGACCAGTTTAGTTCGTTTCTTTTGAATTGCTAGGTGCACTTACGCTAATTGTCAACAGTGTTGGTCTGAGTCTATTGTTCTACCTACCAGAAGAAGCTCATGGTGCACTATGCCCTTCCAATCCCACCAAACGCACAGCATAACCTTCCTGGGCGTCAGTGTAGGCTTTGCCACAGACTGTGGAGCTTCTTATTGTTTTGACCATTTTTTTTTTAGAAAAAATTTTTTTGTGTCTTTTTATCTTTAACTTGATTTTTGTTAATTTAGTTAATTATACATAATCTTTTTCGCACATTATTGCCATAGGTTTTCCACTTATTGCTTGTGATCAAATACTTAAGAAATGGCTCAAATTTTGTTACGTTTCAGTAGAGATTTGCAGATAGTAAGAGTAAATTTTTCTGGGTCAGGTCATACGGCACCGGTAATGGTTTAATACCATTTGATAATTGATTTTTAGGTCATCAGTGACGTCATGACTGTTTACATGCCGGTCTACCTCTACTTTTGCCACAATACACTAATGCTAACTCGTGAGCAAAATGCTCGATACGTTTTAGACTATCTATTATATTATTCATTTAAAAATATGGGTACCCTTATATGTAATATAAATACTTAGTTATAAATTGATGTTTACAGGTTACTGTCTGTGCAGAAATTATTTGCACTTGAGTTTGGGTCCATATAAAAAAAAACACACTACCCTCTTGATTTTAAGACAATTTAGCAATTTAATTAAAAAATTAATTTGTATTTACAAAAAAAAATCTAAAAAGAAATTCAGGTTATAAGTTTTATTAAATACTAGTCGACTCGGCAATGCTTTGTCATTGCTAGATTTCAGTATATATTGATTAAATGAACACAAATGAAATTTTGATAAAACATAAAAACTGAACATTATGAAACTTTGCAAAATTTAACCTTTTCCCTTCTTCCCATCTTCCATTCTTCTTTTCTTCCCTTTCCTTGGGCCTTGTGTAAAACTTTGAGCAGAATTTGTTTTGTAGAACTTTAATTGCAGTTGATTAAAATCAAATTGCATGATGACAGACGACAAAAAAGAGTACCTTTATCAATTCTCACGTTACCTAATGCAAAATAAAATTATATAAATTTTGATCTGATTTATTTTGAGATCGGCTAGATAATTTGTTTCTTTTTAAGGATTTAATCTCAAGTGCGTATAATTTATGTGCTAACAATACGTTAGATTTTTATTATTACATTTTATCGATATATTTTTTTAATTTTTCAGTATCCTAATCTAATCGGATGTATTTTGGCTACATTCCAACTTTTATTATTTATTATCTATCCATCTAGGTAAGTAACTATTCGCATAAAATTGTAAATAATAGCGATAGAACTAATGAATTTAACAATAATCTTAATAATTAGTTTAATCGTAATCTCGCTGTTTAATTTGTAATGAATAAGTGAAACCTTCATATAACAAAATCAAGTGTCTGATCTAAAATTTTGTTACGAATAGATTTTCTTTATCGGGATGGTATCATTTCTTGCTCTTAAATTTTAACAGTAGTATTCAAAATGAATTAATCGGTAAATTTAAATGTTTTGTTAAAAGTTAACGTAAATAAATCAATCTTTTATTCCGATTGATACGTAATACATTACATAGATCATGTCAGGAATGAATAGATATGCTACTTCATGGATTAAAAATGGAACTGTTTCATCATTTGCCGTGATGAACCAAGAGAAACCATGATGTGAGCTTGATGTGAATAACATCACAGAATGCACATTTAATTATAAGATAAAAAATAAGTATAATTTAAATATATATTAGTTATTTTAAATATAAATACACTGGATGATATTTAGGTGAATTCATGAAGGTACCGATTATAAAAAATGTCTACTAAATAAAGATCATTGGTAGATGTTGTGATGAATTATCTACTATTTTTAGTCTCATTTGAACTTTTGGATTTGATTAGCCTGTATCACAAAAAAAATAACAGAATGTAGTATTTATTCGTGAAAATAGGTGCTTTGCCATATTACAATCTAAATATACTGTTAGAAACAGGAAAATAGATTTTTTCTCTGCTGCTGTTATTTCCCTTCACTCTCGTCTTATAGCACATTTTATGTTAATGATTTAACATTTTAATAATGATTTGCATTGTTGGCTTAGACTGAACCACTATGATTAGTTTGTTTGATACACATAGTTGTTAGAAATGCAAAAACACATATATACACATACACACACACACGTTTCCAATTTATATGAGAGAAAATAGAGAAGTAAAAAGAAGAACAATTTAGTCAAACATTGAATGATACTATAAATGGAGAATATGGGAGACTGTATGATAGAGGAAAGGAACGGGAAACAATTCAGGAAGTAAAAAAAATTGTTGCTGGAAAAAATTAACTTCTCAGGATCATAGTCATCTCTTCTCCTGCCACTCCCAATTTTCTTGACTTCTACCACAACTAAATTGTGATCTGAATTTATATCTGCAGCTAGATGAGCCTTAGTATTTTTTAAACGGTTTCTAAATCTTTATTATATCATAATATAATCAATTTGATTCAAGGGTTATTTTTTTTCAAGGTCCGATCGGTCGTGAAATAAAAACTCGCGCACGTAAACATGTCTATAACAATAACATCTCCCACCAAGTGTGAAGTGCATGCGGTGCGGCTGAAATTCATTGACAAATAAATAATGTGTACGGTGAAACTTCAATGAGCAACAGCCAGGTGCAACAGTGGTACAGGAACTTTAAAGCAGGACGTACAGATGTTCATGATGCAGGCGGTCAGGAAAGGAAGCGAGTGTCAACCGATGATTTTGTTGAGCGAGTGGATGAGGCGATTCGAGAAAATCGTCGCTTCACAATTCCTGTATCGAGTGATTCGTTTCCTGAAATTTCAAGGTCAGCTTTCTACACCTTTGTGAGTCTTCAGTACCACAAACTGTGTGCGAGATGGGTTTCCAAGGTGCTGTCCGACCATCATAAAACAATGAGAATGGACACCTCCCTAACGTTTCTCCAGCACTACCACAATGAAGGAGAAAATTTTTTGAACAAAATTGTCACAGGGGACAAGACACGGGTCCATTTCGAAACTGAAGAAACAAAAGAACAATCCAAACAGCGGATAAATTCTCATTCTCACAGTAAACCAAAGAAGTTCAAGCAAACCTTCTCCAACAGAAAGTGTATGGCTACTGTGTTCTGAGACCGGAATGGAGTTCTCTTAGTGGAATTCATGGAACGTGGCACGACCATCACTGCAGCCTCATACTGTGTGACTCTTCAACGTCTACAAAGGGTAATTCAGAATAAGCGGAGAGGAATGTTGTCATCAGGCATTGTCTTTCTCCACGACAACGCTCGGCCGCACACTGCAGCTGTAACAAAGAAGCTGCTGCAACGTTTTCACCAGGAAAACGTGGTGGGTGTTTGATCACCCACCATACAGCCCGGACTTGGCTCCATCCGATTTTCACCTCTTTGCTCACATGAAACGCCGGCTAGGAGGACACCATTTTGGCACAGACATTGAGCTGCAGACCACCGTAGAAACACGGCTAAAAACATGGTTGTAAACACAAGACGAGGGTATTGGAAAGTTGGTACCACGCTACGACAAATGTCTAAATCGAAGTGGCAACTATGTAGAGAAATAGCGTAACTATGTAAGTACTTGTTACATATAAAAAATTTTTTATTTTCACTGTGGTTTTAATTTCGTGACCGATCAGACCTTGAAAAAAAACCCTCGTATATGATAAGTAAACCATTTATACTTTCTGTTTTGGTTGTTAATTATTTTTTTTAATTTATATTAATTTATTATTTTTATTTAATTTTCTTTTCTTGTTTTTTACATAGATAAAATTTCAAATAATGTGTAGTAAAAAATAATTTTTGTTTCAGGAAACAAAATGTACAAGACAATTTTTACCAAAAACAGGAAAAGGCATATTTTAACCTAATCTAATTATGTGATACCAATTACTTAAAGAAAGTATAAAAAAGAGAGAAGTATTATTTTAATTAATTTTCTTTCATATGTGTATATGTATCTTTTTATTTTGTAATGTAATATAATTTTCAATATTAAATACGAGGCTCGACTGATAAATTTTGGACATATATGCGTAGCATGGGAATGAAATAAAAAATGAATAAAAGTTTACCTTAGCTGTAAAATGCAGTATTTATTTTTCAATATAATCCCCATTTACACCGATACACTTTTCCCAACGTGTGACAAGATTTTCCATCACTGAAAAATTGTAGCGGTCTTTCTCGGATCCAAGCGGCCACAGCTTCCTTCCTCTCATCATCAGTGGTTTAATAATTACCTTTGAGATCCTTCTTAAGGTGAGGGGTGAAGTGGAAGTCGCACGGAGCCAAATCCGACGAGTATGGCGGATGCGGAATAGGCTCAAATTTCAGCTTGTGGAGAGCCATCAGATAATTTGCGCAGTACCCATCATGGACAGATCTTATAGACCTTTTCTCTCCATGTAGCACGCTACAGTGCAAAATTTATCATCCGAGCCGTGTTTATATATATATATGAGGAATGTTTTTTAACTATGTGGTGTTTTGATTTAAAAAAACAAGCAATTTTTTTTTATTGTTTGTATTTACCTGAAAGCCTGCATCTTAATCTACAATTCTACATAATTTCCACTACATTGTTAAGTTATTTGTCATATCATGATCAGCTTTTGCATTCCAGCTTTATAGAAATCTGGTGCCTGAGAAGATAACCACTGCCGAACAGCGTTTTGGTTGAACTTCACTTTCATTCACTCTCCATTCTACGGATTGTTTTGATTTTTGTATAATTTGAGACATCCATGTCTCGTCACTAGGAACAGTTAAATGATAGTTTTTTATGCAGTTAAGTCAGCATTTTTGGTACCCAAAATGAGCACAGCTTCTAATAATTTAAGCGTACTAATACCAATTTCATTGGGAACACTTTGTAAAATTAAAGGAAATTCATTAAATAGTGATGAAATCGTAAACTGCCTATTCTCACAGACTTTTCCGTTAACTCTCTGCACCAGGTTATCAGTAATGACAGATGATTGCCCGCCGCTCCATGGCCATGTTGTCTACATTTGTATAGCTCTCTTTACGCGCCATAACCCATTTTCTCACCATTCCATGATATATAGCTTTATCGTTATACACTTCACTAATCTATCGTTGAAGTTTGCCCGCATTTGTACCTCTCACATTTAAGATACAAATTACAGCATGCATTCACAATCAGTGGCACTCTTTATATTCATAGGCATTTTAAACTCGCATAGGAAACTGTAAATAAAGACTTAACAGTCACATAACGATGTTTGCAGCAAGCCAATAGATGTATTTACTCAACGCACATGTGTGAAACGGTAATAGTCATGCTGCAGCAGACATCAGAACAGTACTTACTTACAAAATGTACCTCATTTTTTTAAAATTTTAATAAGTAAAATTTTCTGCAAGTGATTTTTGATTATTTTCTTATTTTTTTGATCTGTTGCAGAATTGTGTTTAACGTAACTCTTTAGAACTGATTTAGCGTAGCTTTTTTATAATATAAATGTAATTATTAAATTACATCTTGGTGATTGTATTTTTATGAAAAATTAACAATTAATTAATGTATTTTTTTTAAATTATAACAGTATATCTAAAATAAATTGTATTAGTATAAATCACTTTCCTCTGAGAACTGAAAATTTTGAAAACGATGTTGCCGCTGCCATTTTATGTTTCTGAATTTAGTTAATTAATTTTCTCTTTGAATTTGGTTATCTGTTATCATTATATGAGAATTATATTAAAAGAAATTTTTTTTTACAATAATAAAGCAACCGGTAAAATTTATTAACAAAATTGTTTGTTTTATTTTTACATTCTTCAGGTCGTATTTCCACTTAGTTAATCTGAACTTATCTGTTATAATAAGCTTTTGTATACCATCATTATACATGTCTGTTGCCAGTTCATTAAGAAATATAATATCTGCTCTTCCAGTTCTTGTCATCTCTGAAGTGTGTGTCCCTCATGATTAGTTTTTTAATTCTATTGAGAATAAAGATGGAGTTTGCTTTAGGTAAGTCAACCCAAATGACTATATCCCGCCAGGTTGATCTAGTGGTAAATGCGTCTTCCCAAATGAGCTGATTTGGAAGTAGAGAGTTCCACCGTTCAGACATAGTAAATTCAATTATTTTTACACCGATTTGATTACTAGATCGTGGATACCAGTGTTCTTTGGTGGTCGGGTTTCAATTAATCGCACATCTCTGGAATGGTTGATCTGAGACTGTATAAGACTACACTTAATTTACACTCATACATATCATCCTCTGAAGTATTATCTGAACGATAGTTACCAGCGGCTAAAACAGTAAAAAGAAAAAGAAAAGAAAATCCCAGATGACTATAAGATAGAGATTTAAAAACTTTCCTTTTGAAGCTTAAGAAGTTGTGTTGTTTGGTCAATGTTATGGCCACACAAGAAAAGAATCATCTGAACTATTGATAGGACTCCCCTGTGATTTTGAGTTGTCCGCTTCAATCATTTAGTTTTAATAACATTTGTTTTGAAGTTCCTTTTACTAAATTTGATAAAGAGTTGGAAAATTTAATTCTAGCTCTCTTTTGCCATGACTTTGTAAGTTGAAAATTTCTCTTAGTTAAAGGTGATGCTATTTCAATGATAGTTTTCTTGAAGGAATTTTACATTTCTTTGACCATCTTTGTGCACGTGAGAAACATTCTTCTCTTTTGAATACGCCTAAAAATGACATTGTAGTTATTATTAATTTTGTTTTGTATCGTTCAGTTAAGCGTTTGTTGTAACCATTTTGAATAATCTTTTGTTGTATTATTATTGTACTTCTAGTGTTTTGTTGTACGTACCTCATTCTGCCAAAATGAACTGTGCTTCTTTAGTATCTTGTTGAACTCATCTAAGCTGTGATTTATAAGTTTGAAATTCTTACAGATAACTAACAAGCATTTCCCAAGCGGCATATATTTGTTTTTCATTTTTGCCAATCACCATATACGTTCCACATTTTGAGTATACTATCGCGATTCCAGTTCAACAAAGTTTACTTTCTGGTTAATAGTTAAATGATTTAATGTTCTATAATCGCTGACCATATTGTAAATCTTTCACCAGTCTGAAATAATAGTAGAACCTGGTCTCACATACTGTTCTAACAACGCCTATGAAATTTCAGATGAACAGTTTGTTGGTATAGTCAATAGGAAAACCTCTCTGTTTGTCTGTCAATTTTGCTGAATGTCTACTGTTGCAGGAGAAATGCTTGATTGTTTTTCTCTTGGTAAACAGATTTTTGTCAATTTCTACTATCATTCCTGGTCCCTCCCACCATTAGGTTTTTCTAAAAATAAGCCAGCACCAAACTTCCCAAAGATGATCCATCGTCAATTTCTAACTCATATTTAAAGAATAATATAGGTATACAATCACAATTGCACTGATAAATGAATTTCACAATCTTTGAAAAACATGCTCACTATTTACGTCCAGTCGAGTATTGACAGTCATTCTACAGCTACCGCATATTACTGCATCACCATGAAATTTTATTGTTATATGACAACTTCATATCATCGTCACTATACTTCGTTATGATCCTGACCCCTCTAGGGGAAGACATCCACCTTATAACAACTTCAGTAGGGATCTAATGGAATTCCATGTATTGGAAAAATTCTACAATATTTACTCATTAAAATGCACGTAAATCATTGGTCGTAATTAAATGCAGCCATAGTAATTCAATCAATAGATATTAAATATGAATGAAGAGTACTATTAGAAACATACAAATAACACAGCCCATCTTACGTCCTCATATACTGTTATCTAATTAAATTCTTGTCGTAAATATGCAAATCATACAGATCCTAGTAGGAGTATGATAACCATTTTTGTTTACTTGAAATTAATGTTGTGACTTCATAGATTTTGTAATAAGAAATTTATTAAAATGTTACATCTGTTTGATATAAATTCTTCCAATCAATTTTTTATGAATGATAGCAAATCATCCATAATGATGTAGAACTTTGAGTTTCATGTATTTATTTATTTTTACAGTGCAAAAAATTTGTGGAAATTTATGATTAAATATTTAATGCTGATATTTCCTGATAAATTCAATTTAGTAAATAAATTCATTCATAATTATACCCGGTTCATTCACCATCCCAGATGTTTGCTCATTCTATTAAATTTTCAACACTATCATTGCACTTTGTAAAATCAATATAAATTTTCATAATCATTTAACACTCAATCTTGCTTGAGTGTTTAGCTTTTACATTAAGTAAGTAACATCTTACTGCAAATACGATTTCTTTTTTTGTACAGAACGACTGGAAAGTCACTGCACCTCCTAAAGTTAGAACTAAAAATTTGTAGCAAGTTATAAATGTAAAATGCAATATAATAATGAATTATTTCATTTACTCACTATACATAGTATTCATTTTAATGGTCCAGTGGGCCTGCCTGTGTGTTCGCCTTCTTGTAGCATGCACAATTCTATACATTGCAGTTCTTCACTTATGGTGTAATGAAGTGCAGATATATGTGCCTTGATAATTCCCCGTAATGAATGTTAGGTGTGGTGTGATCAGGACTTCATGGCGGCCCTGATAACGGAGCTAGTGACGCTGGAGTATCGCGATCAAACCAACGTCCTGGAAATTTTTCATTCAGAAATGTCACAGACTGTAGACCAAAATGTGCAGGTGCTTCATCCTGCTGCTACTGTACTCGTTCCATGAGATCCTTTTTTTAAAGCTGTGGTATTAACTGTGCATACAACATCTCTTAATAAGTTTGTGCATTCACTAGCCTGTCAAAAAAAATAAGGACCGAACAAATGACGACCTGTCATTCCAGCCCTTATCATGACACGCATAGATTTCTTTCCGACTCTGTTGCATAATAAAGATTTTCTTTTGCCAAAAATAACCATTTCTGGCACACGAACTGTGATAGATTGACATTTGCCAGTAAAAAGCACCTTTCCACAGTGAACTTTAGCGGGGAACTTTTCTAATAAAGCTCGGCAGGATGTAGCGTGACATTCCATGTCTGCATCTGACAGTTTATTGATGAACATCAGATGAAATGGCCTAACTTTCCAGTCCTTTTTCATATGGTCTTGCATATTTTTCCACAGTATGTAAAGTTCAGCTGACCGTTTATAAGTTGATTTCATTGGAGATTATTCAGTGGAAACTGCAACAACAGCACGTTTCCAACCACTTTGCACTGCCTAATTCAAACGCTTGTTTTTCCTGAGCCAATGTTGTTGCTTTTTATGGTGGCGGCTTATTAAAGCATTGCCAAAATGTATCGCTAATTAGCTTCATTGTTTGATTCGTATGTTGTCGTTCATGAACCCATACACTTGTCAGTAACTGTTAGTTGATGGTGTAATTATTCATGTTGGCCATTTTAACACAACTGTCTTTTCCTCAGAGTGTGTGATGTAAAAAACTGTTGCCAACTGACCCCCAACAAAAATATTGTACCTTCTAAACACATATCCTAACGCATATTTTTGGTTAACTTTAGGGGTACGGTAACTACCCTGCCACACTGTAGGTGTTACAACAAAAAATTTATATACAACACAAAAGTTCGTAAAGTTTTGAAGTTCATATAGAATGTTACAAGCAACCGACTGGTTGTCTTTGAATTTGCCAGTATCATTGATTTTTGTGTTAGTAATGTATAATTGATTATTTTCTATATGATTCTCATATAATGTATCCTGTTAAAGACGGGTGCAATGTTTATCTGAACGGTAATTATGAAGATTTTTATAAACTTATATTTTGACTTAATTTTATAAAATAATTTAAGAGAGACAGATCTTCGTATTAAGAAAATGCATTTGTGAATAAGCAATATTTTGGTGAGTAAATTTCTACAAAAAGTATAATTTGTTAGCAGTGCATCTTTTGTGAGGTTTTATAATGTAAAATTTTGTGTAATGAATAGGAATGCAGAAATAAGATTTTGTTTTCGAATAATGAAGTACACCTCAGCTTCACGTTAAGAGTAGAATTACTAATTAATTAATCACGTTTTTAAAACGAGTTTCATTTTAACATATTGTATATACATAGTACAACTGTATCAATATGTTACAGTAATATTGAGACTGTTGACATCTGTTGTCATATGGTATAAAGGTTGTCAAAGAGTTGTTTCTAAATCAGTCTTTTTATAATTATATTGCAGGTTTTTTTATTTTATTTACATATCATGTTATAAAACATTTATTTTAGTAAAACTAGAGATTGGGAACTTACATTTTTGAAAGTTAATCTCATTAAGTGTTGAGAAAAAACTTTTTTATGTTTAAAGAAAACTTTTTTTTTATATTTTTAGATGTAAGACTTGTGCTATGTTTTACTGAAAACTAAATATATTCTGTATAAATCGCTTTAAATTGAAAAACTCTTCAGTTATGTAAAAAATGATGAGTAATCTAATTATTATTAAATTAATATTTTTTTAATTTAATTTTTAAATTCATTAATTATTTTTTTGTATAGTAAATTAAAATTTTTATTGAGAGTACAACTGCAATTAAATCTGAACCGTTTTCATATTAATCTCTATTCGAAAAAAGTAAACTGAAATACTCTTATAAATTATTAAAAACAGTTATTTAGATTGAGGTTAGGATAACGTTTTTATAATTCCATTTATGCTAAGAATATTAAATAATGTAATATGTATTATGCTACATAACAGCAGTCTCTACATTAGACACATTTTTTGATGATGCAAGTTTTACACATGTTCAATTTATCTGGAAGTTTTTCCATCCGAACAAAAACATCTGATAATATTTATTAATATTAAGTAAATAGTAGAAAGAGTTGGTTTTATGGCTGTGACATAGATGCATTATTAATTTTACAAACTGTAACTTGTGCTGGGGAAATATATTCTAATGGATAGTTACCAGGCAGTCAATTTAATGAACATTAATTTATATTTATTTATTTTATAAATAATAATTTTGTAAATAATAGAATTATCAACAAAATTTCCATGTAAAATGATGGCGAGTACATTGGCTTTTCGAATATATGTGAATCTTTTTGTTAAAGTTTATTTACGTAATGGTTCCTCTGTAATTTGTTAGTAGAAAGTGTCAATGAACTATTCTTTCTAAGTAAAAGCATTATTGATGGTGTTTTAAGACATTGATTGGTTTTTAATTGATGTAGTTTTCACGTGTTACAAGCCCCATTGTCCAGTATTCATTCCCGAGCCCACTGGTGTGTTACCGGACATCCATATGTTGTATGCTTTTGCCTCTTCTAATGCTGTCAAGTTATTGATAGAATTATTTGTGTTTTTAAATTGTCATTACCTTTGTAAATGTCTATCTTGTTTAGGTTCTAATTATATCGGTGCTGTATGTTCAGTATCACACCAAAATGGTGTTAAATTTTATTTATTTATTTTTTTACCAATTACATGGGACCTGTACTAATAAAAAAATTAATTGTTTAAGTTATGTCATCTATTCCCTCTGAAAATTAAAAAATAAAATTAATGATAATTTTTATAGAAATAGAGTTTAAATAAAGAACGACTCATGATTTTGTGAAATATTTTATCATTTTTTATGAGAACATATTTTGAAAATATTGGAACTGCAGTATTAAAAATACGATACACTATTTTTCACAACAAAATGGAAAAGTTGCAAAAATATGTAATCCATCAATTGATGTTAAATTTGTAACAAAAATATTAAAATAATGTAGAGATAAATAAGCGTATGAAGCTGGTAGTTTATTGTGTATTATGAAATGCTTAAAGTACGCTCAGCTCAATTTTTTTTTAATACAAAAATAGTAATCTGAAAAATTTTAAATGTACAAAAATCATATATATATATATTTTAATACAAAGATTAATAAATTGTTAAAATGTATTTTAAGATTTTTGTAAAATAATGTCAATTTGTACATTTATTGCCAAATAAATCAAATTTAATTTGAACGATTGAATTGAAACAAAATAAGCAATATCCTGGTTGTGTCACATTCTTTTTAGTATGTATTTTATGTGGTATATTTTTACCCTCCAGAACCGTTGTCAGATATTGTTTCAGAGAATGAGATGAAATGTCAATTTTGTAGCTTGTAAGAATGCTTTCCCCTGACCAAGATTCAAACCCAGGACCTCTGAATGAAAGGCCAAGATGTTATCATTCACGCCACAAAGGCCAGCATGTATGTATGTTTGCATATATCCAAAAATTTTGATCGGATATAAATCTATGACATAATCTATGACATGTATACTTATGATATAATCAATTAAATTATTACTTATTTTTCATACTGGATATAAAGATCCCATACTCTGAATTTTATATTCTATTATTGCCGGTCACCCAGGTACAATATGAATTCAATCATTCTAACATCCAAATTTAATCTTTAGAATTACTCAGCACGACGTAAAAAAATATATGTGGAAGATACATTAAAAATACACTTGGTTCACAGATGGGAAATTGAGGAGAGAGTAGGTTGCCTCACTGTAAAAACCTGAACTGGACTTTTATAGCCAGTACTAAAGCTAACGTGTTAAATAAATAAATAAATAGAAAATAAAATTATAAAGAAATGAACTTATTAGGTTATGTTACTAGTAATGTTATATTAATTATAAGAAAAGTTAATAAAATCAATTTTATATGCATAATATTCTGCTAACCTTTGTGAAGTAGTGATAGCATCTCTGCCTTTCATCCGGTAATCAGAGTTGCGGGTTCAAATCTCAGTCAGGTTGGCATTTTTTCTCTCATGCTACAAAAATTCATTCGAATAGTAACTGTAATTGTTTGGTTAGCTCAATTACATATGTATATATATATATATATATATATGTATAAGAAGAAAATGGTATTGTAGAAAAAGAAAAGAAATTCCAAAGAAATAAATGTAGTTGTTTATGTTTATTGATATCCTCAAAGTGTGAAAAGAATAAATAACTTATTTGATGGGTGATAATACAGAGTGATTTTTTAGTCCTATTACCCAACTTTAAATGTAATTTAAGAAAGGGAAATTTAGGTGGAATAAAAAAATGTATTTGTTACTTACGAAAGAGATTTAATAAAAAGCTATTACTTACATAATCGTTAAAGAATATGCTCAAAATGCCCACCACTTGCGGTTATACACGCACAGACTCTTTTCAGCATATTAGCAGAAACCTTTTTAAGAGTCGCATGGGAAATGTTCGCGATTAAGTCTGTAATATTATCTTTAAGTTCATCAATAGTGTGAGAATTGTTTTTGAAGGCCTCGGACTTAATATACCCCCACAAAAAGCATTAAGGAGATGTGAGGTCAGCGGACCTTGGAGGCCATAACCCCTTGCTTATTATTCGATCGTCAAAGAACTCTTGCAGAAAATCGATGGTTTCTCTAGGCGTGTAGCATGTAGCGCCATCTTGCTGAAACCAGCAATACCGTTCTTGAGGTTCCAGGAGGGACACAAATTGGCTCACACTGCTGTATCTATATCGGTTGAGTAGCGCTACCAACTTTGTGTCACAAAACAAAATTTCCCTTACTTAGAAAAATAATTACCGGACATTAACAATTGGGTAACAGGACTAAAAAATCACCCTGTGGAAGAGAAGGTCTTATCAGATCAACGAAAAAGATGGAAGAGGGTGCTAAGGTCATAGACCATATGCCTACATAAAAATGAAAAGATTTTAGTTAACAAATGATAAGTTGAAAAAAAAAAAGTGTTTTTCAAAGATTGGTGATAATGTTATGTTAATCACTGCATTTGTTTCAAGAAATAAAAAAAGTTACTGTTTATTCATTAATTTACTTTCTACAGCATTGTAGGTATTTAAATAAGAGTTCATAATAAAGAGAAGTGGAAAGGAACTGTCATTAACTAAGTCATTGTGAGATTTTGGCTGTGGTGGTACTTATAAGTTTTTTCAAATCATTTTATTATTTCTGTTATATGTTAGAAAAGTCTGAAAATGATTTTTTTTTTTTTAGTACAAAACTGAGTTTGACTAGTCTATTAAAATAGATACAATTGGTATAATTACCAAAAATATTATTTCATAGAAATTAAAAATTTTCTTTGCTATCCTATATCCAGGTGAGTTTTTAAGTAGCATTTTGTTCATTTGATAATTTATAATTTTGGAAATTGTTTTTTTTATAATACTGTTTTTTGAAATTTCATCAACTAAAACTGAAAAGATGAAAAATTCATCTAGTTATCAGTTTTGTAATACAATACAATATTCAGATTTTTTTAATTTTGTAAATTAATGGAGAAAACTACTGTGATTTTCTAACGTAATTACTTATCACTTTGACTTTGATTTAATATATTAAAGAGTTAACAGTATTATTCTTGAATTATTGCCGTATATAGTTATATATAATAATTATGGATTTTGTAAAACAGTGTTGCCAAATTTAAAGGAACAATACGTTAAAAAAAATTAAAATAAAATCTATTACGTAACATTCTGGTGATTTAGTGTAACATTCTGGTGTACGTGCTCTTGATTATTTGATTAGGTAAAATTTTTTTTTCATGAATTAATAACATAAATGTTTTCTAAGGTATTTTGAATTAATTTTGACGCTTATCATATAAAATCTGAGATGTTAGTCTTGTCGAATAAATAACCACTTTTTGGAAAATTACTAATAGAAAAAACATTAAAAAATCATAAGTGCCAAATTCTTTATATTCTTTGTTATTCTCTAATAATTAACAGGGCGTTTCATAATGTTCTTATGAGTTACAAAAATTCAGTACAAAAAAAGTATTTCACTTACCTAAATGAAAGTTGTACGAGGTGATGCAGGGACTCAAACAGTTTTTCTTAAAATCTATAAATGTTCAATATGTGCTCCTCTGGTGACACAGCACACATCAACACGAACGTCTAGCTCTTGCCAAACTCGTTCTAACATGTCATTTTCGATAGAGTTGGTTGCATTGATTACGCGATCCTTTAGCTCAGCGATATCGTGCGGCATCGGTGGGATAATTACCTTATCTTTCACGTAACCCCAGAGAAAGAAGTCACTTGGCATGAGGTCTGGTGGTCTTGGTGGCCACAGCATAATGTGTTGGTCTTCTTCAGATGCATGTCCTATCCAGCAACAAGGTAATGTTGTGTTAAGCTACTGTCGAACCTCGTTATGAGAACGGGCAGGGACAACCATCTTGCTGGAAAATGAAGTCGTTGAGTAGCCGAGGCGTAAGCCATAATTGTAACATATCCGGGTATATCGTGCCGGTTACTGTCGTTTCCGTAAAAAAGAACGGCCCATACACTGCCTCACGAGAGATCGCACAAAAAAGTTTACTTTTGGAAAATCCTGAATGCGTTCCTCATAAGCGTGTGGCTTTTCAGTTCCCCAAACTCGCACGTTATGACTGTTTACTTTGCCGCTAATACGGAAAGTAGCTTCATTGCTGAAAATTATCTTGTTTAGAAAACCCTCATCTAACAACATCTTTTCCTGTAACTGTAAACAAAATTCAAGCCTACGTGCTTTATCTCCATCAGAAAGACACTGGATTAATCGAAGACGATACGGTTTGCATAATAAACGTTTACGGAGAACTCTCCACACTGTTGTTTTCAGAATTCCAAATTCTCTGCCTGCAGCCGCAGTCGATTTGACAGGCTGCGAATGAAACTTGCATGCACACGTTTGACATTGACTTCTGAGGTCGATGGACGTCTATTTGATTTTCACTTGCGCAAGCGACCGGTTTCATTGAATTGTTTATACCGTGCATGAATTGAATTGTCACTTGGTGGCTCCTTATGAAATTTCAAGCGAAACACACATTGCACAGAAATCGCTGACTTTGACAAGTGAAATTCTAATGCACAAAATGACTTCTCGCTTCCCGTGGCAGCCGTTTTTTCTACTGTCGATGCCTATGGAGCAAATGGTTTACTAACTGCTTAGTATATGTGGAAAAAAACTGTTTGAAGTAGTCTTTCGTACAGTACTTGTTTTATTCTTATGAATGAAATAGTTTTTTGTTAATGAATTATTGAAACTTCGAAGAACATTATGAAACGTTCTGTATATTAGGATCAAAATAAATATTTTGAAAAATATATTTTAGCCTTTTTTGAAAATTTTGTGATTCATGCATCAGGGGCTTTTTTAATGATAAAATATTCAGAACAATTGATTTTAAATAGATTTAAATCCAAGTTATAGAAAAAAAATTAATGACTAACTAAATATGTTTTGAGCTAAAAATTTGAAATTGCAAAATAAATTTTTTTCATTTTGAGGTCTCCTATACTGAAGGGGAAGCATTCAGTTAAATTAGTTTTTATGGAAATAATCCCTAGCTGGTAATGATAAATTTAAAAAAAGGAGTTTCTAAATTTAAAAAAATAAATACAAAGATGTAGGTAATTACACCATAATACTAAATAAACAAAATTGTAATTTTCTAGGAAAGGGGTGAAAATTTTTGGCTAATTTTTTTTTTTCAAGAAGTGTTAAGAGTAAGGGCTATCAAAAAATTTAAATTTTTACATTTTAAATGCAGTGGGTGACTTGCAAGATGAATTAAAATAAATTAAAAGTTTGTTAAAAATTTAAAAAAAAATCATTTATTGTCACCACACGATCATTCATTGGAGTGGGGCAGGAAAAAATGTTTTATAGCGTTTGAAGGCCTACTTGATGTATAAAATATAGATGCAAAAAAACCTCTCATTAATTCCTTTTCTGAAGCAAGGTATACCTAAAAAAAGAAAAATATATAGTAATTTTTTGTGGAGAGGGGTGAATATTAAATAAAATTTTTTGGTAATTTGTTATCTTC
The DNA here is from genome assembly GCF_047948215.1 of Lycorma delicatula. Lineage (NCBI taxonomy): Eukaryota > Metazoa > Arthropoda > Insecta > Hemiptera > Fulgoridae > Lycorma > Lycorma delicatula. The sequence continues at coordinate 44,798,894 of NC_134467.1, forward strand.
AAAAAAAAACTTTTATAAGAAAAGGTTTTTGCTGAAGTGCTCCAATAAAGATTCGAAATTTATTTTAGCAAAACACCTTTGTTTCTCTTCTCTTTCTAATTATAAAAAAATTAATACATTCTTTCCCCCTAAGGAATACTTTCCTCCTGAATCTTCTACTGAGCTAGAAAAAATCTACCCTTGGGGTTCAGAATTATAAGTTCAAATACAGTTCAACATTCATACGCACAAACTTCTGTCTATCATAAATCAATTTTTTGGGCTTAGGAGCATTAGAATAGAAAATGTTTTTTTAGGTTATTTAAATTTATTTTTTGTTAAAATTTTTTTAAATGTCTCCTAAGTACAAAACTTAAAAGACCAATATTTTTATATCTTTTTTTTTTGATCGATTTATATACTTTTTTGTTTTAGCTATGGCTGCTGTAGCAGTATATGTCACTAGAGTCAGGAAAGTAACAAATAATATTCGTATTTTCTTGAAGTTTGGCAATATTGTTTAAATCACCTTATATGTTATGTATACAATATATTTTACTTAATGTGATAAATCGGTGTGCAAATTTTGTGTGATTTAAATTGCTTTATACAGATGTATTTATTTTAAACACTGTTTTTATTTTATGACATATGTACGGATAGCATGATTAGCAATTAATTTTTATTATCTCTGAAATATTTTATGTACAGTTTTATTATTCTATGTTTTATATATATATATATATATATATGTATAAATTCGTTGTATTTTATTGTTATATAAGATTTTAAAAATAAATGTTTTATATGTATTAAGACTAATTTAATTTATTCATTTATGTAGTTTGAATTATGTAAGCATAGACCTTTTATATTTTTCAGAATAATCATTCCTCACTAAAATAGCTATTTTTTTTAAATGGTCAAATAAATAATGGTACCAATATACCCAGGGTGTGAATTATGAGAAAATCTTTAGTTATTTATTACACAGTTAACAAGGCATATTTTTTTATATTATGTTATTTTATGTATATATATATTTTTTTTTACATATATATATATATATTATATATATTTTATATATATATATATATATATAAGTAAAAAATAAATATATATAAGTAATAAATATGTAAGGAAAGTAAATAAATATATATTTTTTTTAAGAATACAATTTCGGTAATTAAATGAAATTCCATTGGTTAACAGGAATAAGAGACCACTTGTAATTTTTTACTTTCAAATTGAGCACTTCATAGGGTTTCAAACTCATTGTCAAAGATATAGTATATTAGTTATAATTTAGGTTTCTACTGAACCTGATGGGTTCAAATTCTACTTATTTTGTTATTATATTAAAGAGGTTTGGAACTATTTTTGTTCTATTATATAGTTCATTTCGATTAAATTTTTTATTTACTCTTTTTCAAAGATTTTTGGCTTTTTAGTCAGCAAGTGTCTTATAATTGATTTGTGTTTTGATTGAGAATTATATATACATCATCACCAAATGGCTTCAACAGCACGTGGCACTTAATAACCTTGTAGAAGTCCTGAGAAGGGCTGTTGTTGTCGTCGATTGGCTTCGACGACTTGATGTAATTTATAACCTTATAACAGTCCTGAGAAGGGCTTTTATTATCAAATGGCTTTGACGGCCCCTAATTTACAACCTTGTGATAGCCCTGAAAAGGGCTGTTTTTTGCATTAGCTCTGAGAAGAGCTGTTGAGCCCAAAAGCTGTTCTCCGGTGAAGTCAGAGAGTTGCAGCTCTTCCATTGAAATCAGACCAGGCTTTCCCTCAGCGGCAGTTGGGTCGCTAGTACAGCATGGCAGTGGTGGCCCCCAGAACCCCGCAGTGTCGGTCGTCTTTTGCCAGTGTGGCCAAGGCGGTTCTCCCGAAGTGATCACATGCTGGGCTGTCTCCTGCTGCTGAGACCGCCGGCCAGGGCCACATCCAATGGCAGGGATGTTGGCATCCACCAAGAGGAGATCCCACATTGAGATGGCCAGGGAACTTCTTCTTCTTCTTGGTCTTCAGGTGGTGGTCAATGATGAATTAATTCACTCTCATGCACACTCTTTTATTGGAGCCTGAGAGTGGTGGGAGAACTGTGCTGCAGGAGTGATGCTTGTACCAGCACGTATGTATACTGTGCTCCAGCTGACATCTAAGCTGCTATTGTCCACCGATGTTAAATTAGGCATATATGTGGTAACAATATATATATATATAGCAGGAACACAAAATATTCAGATCCAAATAAGTCGGTATGCAGATAATATAAATACACATAAAATGTTTAGATCACAAATATTCCATATTATAATTCTTCATTTAAAAAACAACCATTTTACAATATTATAATATACTTAAAATAAAACAAAAATGTGTGTGTGTGTGTGCACACACACAGGATGTAAAGGTGTATCTCCAAGTTCTCTTGAGACTTTCATAACCCATTCTGCTTGTGAAAATAATGGAAAAAGTTTATATAAGCATATGTCCTAAAATGCTTTGTTTACAAGTTACAGCTAGTGAAATATTTTCCTCAGATTTATGGTATCACCCTGGTGAAGTGAGGTCGAAATTTGTAGGATATTAATTAAGAGGCACAATGAGTGATTTCTTATGATTTTTAATCTGAAAAATCGAATAAAATCAGTCCCAGAACTGTTTCTAGTTTTTGAGAAATTTGGAATGAAAAGCAATAAATTGAGGTAAAAACTGGAGTTTTTTTGTTAAATAGGTTTTTTGTTAACAATTTTAAACAAACCTTATAGAGAATTTAATTCTGAGCAAAATGGTATAGATAAATTGAGTGAAACAAAGAAAACTTAGAAACGTTCAAATTTTTGTTTAGAAATAGTATACTAGACCAAAGGGCATTATACATACCACTTTATAATAAATGTTTAAAAAACGAACCCACCATTTTTAACACATTTCTTGACACGCTTCTGTACTTTTTAGTTCTTAGGGCTGTCCTTAATTTTCTCAGCTGCATCTATAATGCGAAAAATTAATTCCTCATGGTAATGTATTTTTGTTATTTATACAGTAATTTTTATCCATCCCAGATGCAAAAATCTAAAGGTGTTAGATCAGGTGATTTCGGTGGCCAGGAATATGGACCTCCAAGACTGATCTGTTTCTCAGGGAAATTATGATTTAAATGAGTGGAAACGTCACAAGAGAAGCGAGGAGGCACGTCATCATGCAGAAAGTATACTTTGTGTCTCGGCGCTAGAGGTACATCTTCAAGTAATTGCAGCAATTCTTGAAGAAAGTGCAAATAGATGTCAGCATTTAAGCAGCCAGGTAATACGAATGGTCCAAACAGTTGATGTGAAGAAGGCTGCACTATACATTGATGTAGGTGTTGGAAAACTGCCTTCCACCATTTCACGAGGATTTACGTCATGTCGCAATTATATATACGTCGTTCACAATTCCGTCCATGTACGCTCATCGCATAAGTTGTTGATGCTATCTAAAGTGAAATTTGCATCGTCGTTAAACAAAAAATACCTGTAGAGTTATCGATTTGTATTCCACCTGGTGCAGAACTCCAAGTGAAGCAGAACAACTCCTTGATCATAAAGGATAAACTCCTATTTATGATAAAGGATAAAACTTGTATCGTTCTACAAACTGTGTTGTCCTACTAGCTGTTGACTATGAAACTCCCATCTGCTTAGAAATATGTCACGCACTGATGCCTGAACTGCATCAATAATAATTTCATCAATAAGTGTCGTGCTGGACAATATGTTCATAGTGGTACAAATACTTGGTAGTGAACCTATTTCCCAAAGATTGCGAAAAGTCATGCTAATTGTTTTCAGATCTGGAATCCTGCGATTTGGAAAATGTATTCATATTCTACTGAAGCAACTGTAGCGTTACTGTTATACACATCCAAAATAAATACCACATCAGTGTATTCCTGTGTTGTAAATAAGTATAGCATTACTTCAACGGCAAACTGATTATATTTAAACTTAAATTCACAGAAAGTATTTACTAACAATAGCACAGTTCACCGTACTCGATATACTTTATGTACCTTACAGAATAATTTAAACACTAATACATTATTGCACAGTGTTGATCAACTGTTGTTATTTTATTACCAACCTTGGAATACTATAATAATTTTTCAAATAGTATATTGTATTTCTATAATTAATGAAAAAAATTTATTCCAAGTAATTTTTATTTTATAACTAGCTGACCCGGCAATGCTATTGCTAAATTTGAGAATATATATAAAGATTAAACGAACATAAATGAAAGTTTGATAAAACATTAAAAACTGAACATCACAAAATTTAATAACTTTTCCTTTTTTCCCTCTTACAATCATCACCCCTTCCTCTTTTTCCCTGGTGGTTTTTGTATGGAAATTGATGGAAATAGTTCTTTATTCTATAAAAATTGAGAGTTCAATTTTCCTTAATTCCAAAAGAAGGTTTTTGTTCTCTGTGGTACAGTAAGCTGGCACATTTACTTGTTTTTTTAACTTTGGGGTGAAGTAGAGCCTGATATTTCATAACATATTGTTGTAAACCTGTTATAGTTATTTCATAATGCTCCAGAACATCTGACAACAATTGATTTTGTTTTTTTTTTATTTAGCCTACAATAGTCCTGGGAACCTGTGTAACATTTACTTTACTAAAATTAAATTATATTATTTTTATATCCACATCACTTATTCTAAATCTTTCAAACATTTTTGTAATAATAATTTTCTGATTTCTCAGACTCATTTTAGCTTTACCCTGTCGTAGGTACTTGAATGACAATTATTCTGAATATGATTTATATTTATTCTTTAGTCTTGACTGATTTTTATTCTCACTTTCTAAATTCTGAGACTGGACCGAGATAGTGACAGAGAGAGAGAGGAAAAAAAGAGACACTCAATAAACTTATTTTAGGCATCTAATAAATCTGAAATCGATTTTGATGACTTTATTTGTCAAAAATTTAATAATAATTTGTTTAATATTACTGTATAGTGTATATTGTTCGGATATCTTGATTACAATTGAAAGAAAGAGCAGCCAACATTACTGATTATAAGTTAAGGCGTGTAAGTGTTTGTCCAGTGAGTCATATCTACTTTACACTTCTAGGTCTTTTGTAAGACTTTAAAAGATCCCAATTTAATCTTATGAGCCAATCATACTTTTTATTACTAACCTCTACTTTCTTATACTTGAGATCTTCTCTTTCCCAGGCCGAGTGCCCGCTGAAATGATTCGATTGACACATGATGTGAAAGATCAACACATGCAAGTGTTTTTACACTCATGTCAGCATTCGCAGACGTGACACAACCCACAATTTATTCACTATAATCATATCTCTATTGTAAGAATGCTGCATATTCTACTTTTTGCTGAAAATGGTGTGTTTTTGAATGATTACTGATTAGATGGACCTTCTCCTTGCATTATCTTTGTCTTTTTTGCAAGAACCTGCTTAAAATTATGGTATTCATATTAATTTTTTTAATTATTAGTATCGGTTTTAGCGGTATCATTTCAGTTAATAATTACTATGTAGTTAATTATTTTTGTATATTATGCTAAAATGAAAGATATTCCAGAATTTAACATTAAATTTGTACGTTCAATAATGAAGAATGTTTATATGATTATACGTTCTCCGATTACATTAAGAAAAACTTGCATGATAACGTGTGGAGAAAAATTGCCAAAGAAATTTAAGATGTCACAGATACTTTGAAGTTAGCATCTTTCTTTTTTTACAGATTGCTGACGCAGTTTATTTCTGTACTAATAAGTCAAATATTTTCCTTTGCCATCTGACTGAAGTCTTTCAGGATTTAGCTCTTTAAAAACAGTCACCTCATTTACATATTCTTTCAAACGTGGATGGATTGAAGAGTGCTTTTTTGCAATCGTAATTGTTTATATTTATCAAATCTATTAATATAAGTTAACAAAGTACAAAGTGCATATTCGGGGAGTTTACAAACTATTATTATCTACAGACACATTGCAGTGATTTAAGTAAAGTAATTTCAATTTCTGCTGTGAGATTAGATTGCTGTTTTAATAATTAATAATATTACTATTAATTATATTAAATAATTAATTTCATCTTTTGTCCTGTTATTTTGTAATAAGAGCAATGTTTTCTCAGTCAGTGTTCTGTAAATCACAAGCATGATGAAAATATATCTTACTAAAAGACGTATATACAAATAAATAAATTATAAATAAACTTTTTACATCGATTGTTTTGGTTTAAGTAATGATATTATGACGAACAGAGGTGTGAGTCATGGAATTATGGGTTAAAAGTTTAAAATAGGCATGTAGTTATAAAAATTACATAATTTGATGACGTGTTATTATTAATAAAATACAGTAACCTATTTTACACAGACAACATTTCTTGTTTAGAATGGATTGACAAGAATGTGACTTTGTTCAGTAGGACTAAGTCCAGACTGTACTGTTGTGTTATATTTCTGTCTATAACCAAACAAAACTGTGCTGCGCTTATCCACGAATATGAACTTCAATATGTCAAACAGTACTAGTAATTATGCCAAAGCAATCATCACCAGAAGAATAAAGCAAAGACAATGAGATTCTTCAATACATGACAATCGCTTGGTATATTTTGAGAATTTTGTATCGCTTTTTATTTTGCTATCATACAAATTCCTGTTGCTTTAGTTGACACTCGGGTTAAGTATCTGGTTGTCCATAGACCGATACAGAAACTCTGTTTTTGTGTGATGACTGCACAAAAAGTGTAATAACTAAAGTATGGTATCAGGTTAAGTTAGGGCTTATAATTATAAAAAAAAAAAAAAAACAGCAAGAAAATTCCTGTTCCTATTTCTGCTTGAAAATTAATGCTCTAAAATATGATATACATTTTGTTTAAGCTTAACGGTTACCCAATTAATATAAATTTATCTGTTCATTAAGTATACCGATCAAAGAATCATTCAGATTGCTTTGGTGGTTCCTGACTTATTGAATTTAGGGTTCCGTCTGGTCTTTCCTGTATCTTTGTTTTGATGTTCTTGTGTTAAAAGGTTTGGTGTATTTGTAGCGTTTTGTTTATTTAGTTTTACCTTTAAGTTTATTTTTATTTCTTGTTTTGCGTTTTGTACTTAACTTCTAACCTATTGGTTGGGTAGTTGTGTTTTTAATTTCAGATCCTTCGTGTCACAGCCTTGTTAAAGAGTCGACGTAGATGGTTTTGTATTAAAGAGTTCATTTCCTAGCGGTACACAGACGGGAATATCACACGTGGTATTCAATTCGGTGGCATCCTGACCGAGGCAAAAGCAAGGTTAAGAGATGCCTTTTGCCGGGGTTGTGAAGATGAATTGCAGTACACCCCATAAGGGCTAGGTATGGAGGGGGTAGCATGGTGACCGAAACTGCCACATTGCGGGTATCTTCCCCTACAAGGTCAGGGTGACTTTTATTGAACAATAGTCATGAAGCATATACAAACTTATGAACATAAAAAAATATAGTTGGATAAAAAAAATATAGATAGGATAAAAAAAAATAGTTGAAAGATAGGATAAATAATTTACAGGAATATGTAGAATCAATTTGTAAGGAAAAAATACACAAAATATTGTTTTTCTTAAAACATTATTAATATTCTTTTATATTATTTAATTAATAATAAATTAGTTTAGTAAATAAAGTAAATGTTATGGTATTTAATAATATCTTATTTTACTTATCTAACTATATTGTATAATAATAATATTTATATAAAAGAAATAATAGCAAATTATATATTTAATAGAGTCATAATATGTAAATTACATTTCAGAATATTTTATTAATTAATCGGTTTAATAAAATATATATATAATGCACATAATGTTTTTTTATAATTAGTATCGCTAAATGTTTCTTTGATTTTTAGTTTTATATACGTAAGAATTGACAAATAAATAAAGATATCCTTTAACCTTATTTTACATTAATTAAATGTAGCGGTGAAGAAAATTAATTAAAGTAAATAAAAAAGATTACATACCGGATGAAAAAATATACGCATGTTAAATAAATATATTTACAGTTTAATAACATTTTCATAAAATATCATATATGCATTTTTAAATTTTATAAAATTACCTTTCATTATATATTTTATAACTATAAGAAAAGAAAGCTGATAACACAGTTGTAGGATTTTCCCGTCACGTGGATTTTTTCTGATGCATGGCTTACACACACAACTTAATTTATAATTTTATTTAAATATAATATTTTTTTACAGTTGTACATCAGTGTTATACTAGCGCACCTTATGGTGACAGGGGGGCACTATTGATGCAGTATACCCATTTAGTCACTAGTGTAGAGCATTTTTTGTTGGGTGCAATTTTGAAAAAAGTTTTTTTTCCAAATATTTTTTCTTAATTGTTAATAAAAGTGTCAAAGAAAAATAAGACCTTAATTAGGCGAAATCTCGAGATACTGAGGGTGACCTTGCTTTACAGCCTCAAGCCCTTGATCTTTTATGCTGAAAATCGATGCTCCATATACAGAAGTAATCTGACCAAGTTTGGTCAAAATCAGCCTGGTAGTTCTGGAGATATAAGGTGTGAGGCACCCGACGTGTATACGATGAACATTGGAAAATTTCCATTCGATTTTTTGGGTTCCTTAGGTGTCATAACATCAAGATCTGGTGAAAACTGCACATGCCCACATTGGACCTATTACAATACCTTCTAAGCTAAAGCACTAGAGTAAAGTAAAAGTTGACCGACGAAACATCTTTTTTGTTGACTTATGATGAAATTTTATTGGAATATTATTATAAAAAGTTTAAGAAAACTAAAAAATTACAAAAAGTAATATTTTTAAACTTTAATTGGCTCCCTTACCCCTCAAAGTGTTGTTTTTTGGTGGTTTACCCTACTACTATGCATAGGAAGATATAAAAAAAAGTTCAGTTAAAAAACACGCATTAAAAAGATAGCTTTTTTACTTTTGGGGAAGGAAAAGAATTTGAGAACAAAATAATTTTTTAAAATGCTAAGATAAAAATATACACATGTACTTAATATAATGTGAAGGTATGTTTGTAAAATTTTGAAAAAATTGATCCCTTCTTTCTTTCCTGTTTAGCCTCCGGTAACTACCGTTTAGATAATTCTTCAGAGGATGATATGTATGAGTGTAAATGAAGTGTAGTCTTGTACATTCTCAGTTCGACCATTCCTGAGATGTATGGTTAATTGAAACCCAACCACCAAAGAACACCGGTATCCACGATCGAGTATTCAAATCCGTGTAAAAATAACTGGCTTTACTAGGACTTGAACGCTGGAACTCTCGTCTTCCAAATCAGCTGATTTGGGAAGACCAACCCAGTGGGTGAAAAAAAAAAAAAAATTGATCCCAAAAGCTATCTATCCCACCTTCTGCAGATATTGACACCAATATTTTACCAACAAATTCCTTTATATAACGCTTGCCATATTGATAACAGGGAGTTTGCTTCTTCGTTTAGTCGTGTGTGTTCGTGTAAGGTTGTGTTATTTGCCGGTTCAGCTGCTGATATTAGTGCAGAGTGGACCACATGGTGCCGGCCGGATGGATGCACGTCAACAACTCTTTCCCGCTAAATAAAGAATCCTTTTTTTTTACTGTTAAATATTAACTAATAATCCCTTTTTTTTGTATTAATAAATAAAAATAATCTACGCTTAGAAATGAAATTAAATAATCAGTAAATTAACTGATAACGGTTTGCTTCTAGCAAGAGAGAGTTGGCTGAGAGAAAGAGTCCCTGTGCCTAGCCGCTCTGCAACAATAGCAGCTAAAATAAAAATGTGAGCATGTGATAAACAAACAAACAACGCACCATCCTTTTTTATGAGAAAAAAGGATGACGTACATAATTTTACGTGCCATATTTGAAGCAAGCTTTTCAGTTTATATACACAATTTTCAATTTAAGAAGTAATTTTTAGTGGAAGACAAACGTACATCTTTAGAAGTAGTAAATTTGCTATGATTTTTTGTAATCTTATGCGTATTTGTGCTATATTCAATTGCTAAACTTGGCATCAATATCGTCTAGGGGCAGTTCCCTTATGATACTGTCTCCATCCATTATTGTGTCAAGCCTTCTTCTTTATCCCCTTGTAGTTTTTCAGTATTGACCTCATTTATTAACTTCTTACCTCTTTCTCGCTGACCCTTTCAATAAAGATGTCAATAAAAAAGCCTATCGATAAATGCAGAAATAAGACGCTACAACACAGTTATAAAACCAGAAGCCACTGATGCAGCAGAAACACTCTTCCACCTGAATAAACATTCAAAGACAGACTCACTCCAGATAATTGAAAGAACCTGGATTAATAAACAGTATCAACAGTACCCCCTCCCTTCCTAAATAAATAAAAGGAACATCCTAACCCTATCAGAAAAAATGGGCAGTGGTGGGATTGTGCCCTACAAAGTCATGTATAAAGAGAACCCGTCACTGATATCATACTTAAGAGGAGACTAGGATTCTGTGGACATATCATGAGAATCCAAGATTCAAGTCTTCTAAAACGGCTAGTACAGTACAATCTCAACTTGTAAAACACCAAGAAAGGATGCAGATGGATCAGAGAAATAAGAGAGGATCTGAAGACAACTGGCCTTACACCAGAAGACACGATTGATAAGATAAAATTAAACTAGAAAACCAAGAATAAAAAAACTTGCAACATGAACATTTTCAATACTAGAAAGGGCACAAAAATTAGAGTGTATGAAAAAGTACTGGGAGGACCACAAGGCCTATCAAAGTGACTTGGATAATGGACTGACTAAGTTGATCCTATGTAATCATAAAAGATAATAATGGTTGCCAAGATTCCCTCTAATCACATGTCCTAACTGGCTTTTGCTACTTTTTATACTTCTTATGTTCTTTCTTCTTTAAACCTGTTCATTACTAATTCAGTTTTCACTTTCTCCATTGTCACATCTCAAAAGCCTCAATCCAGTCTCTCTCTCTCTCTCTCTCTTCCTCATTGTCCTTGATTTACCTCCATCCATACGATTAGACATTTCACAGTACTTCATACATAGCATTTGGCTAACCTCTTTCTTAACTTTAAGTCCAGACGTTTACTGCATAGTAATTTCCTCTTCTTACTGAAGGTTTCCTTTGCCGTCGTTATTGTTCCTTTTATTTATTCCCGTTAAAGCCTATCAGGGCTAGTAACATGGGTGGTGTGGAAACTGGAAGCATTCTATGGTGGGTGTCTTCTCCTATGGGTTTGGGATGTTCCTTTTATTTATTTAGGAAAAGAGGGTGTGGTGTGGCAACCAGACCTGTCACGAGACAGGTGTTCTTCACCCTTGTGGTGGGGGGGGGGGGATTGAGATGTTCCTTTTATTTCTGTTGTGCTCTTCCATACCTTTGTCATCAAACGCCCCGATATCTGTAATTATTTAGTTTTCTATTCTTCCATTACTTGTTCTTACCATTAAATCCTATTTGTTGTTTGATTCCATTACTTTAGTTTTTTATATATTTAGTTTCATTCCATATTCTTTCACTCCTTTTTCAAGGGCTCTTAACAATTTTTTGAGATAAAATTACCTTATCATCAGCAAAACTTATGCATCTTATTATCATCCAACTACACTTATTTTGTTTTCTATTTCTTCTAAAATACTCCTAATATCGTATCTTCAATGTAAATGTTGCAGAATACTGGTGAGAGGCAGCATCCTTATCTAACACCTCAACCTTGACTTCTTTAATTAATCTCCTTTCTTTCCATTCTACTTTTTTCTCTCTTGAAGAATCTCCATCATTTTCTTCCATTTTATTCTATCAAATGCCTTCTTTAAATTTATGGAACATAGACTCATTCCTTTTCCTCTCTCTATATATTTCCTTCTGACCATATTTAGTAGCCCAATGGCAATCTGGTTCGTTCCCCTTTCCTGATGCCAAACTGTTCCTCTCCTGCATTTTCTTCCAATCTCTAGTTTAGGATTTAACGTTATTTTAGCAGCATGGGCTATTAAACTTATTATTCTATGTTCTGAAACTTTCTCGTACATTTTCCTTGAAAATAGTATCATTATTGTTTTCACAAAATTTCAAGCCGTTCTCCCAAACGGTATATCTTATTACACAGTTCAACTATTTTTCTCCACTCGTTCCTCATTTAAGCATTTATAAAATTTTACAAGAAATTCATCTACTCCTTTTGATTATTTTAATCTTCATTTCTTTAATTGTTTTCTGTACTGCACATTTTGATATCGATGGTTTTTTATCCTCTTCAGCTTCCATTCAATTTTTATGTTTATGTTTGCCTCGGGTTTCTCTTGTCATGAACAGTATTCCTTCCATCTTTCTGTTAATTCTTTCAAGGACAAATACAATTTGATGTGGTTGTTCATTACTTTTTATTCACTTTTAAGCTGTTTGCTATATAATAAAAATTAAATTACTTTCTTAATTTTGCCTTTTCTTATAATTTTTACATTATACATTCTTTTTCATTTGAAAAAAAAATTAAATACTTGATTATGTAAGATCCACTATTTTTTATTTTCTTTTATACATTATGTATCCACATTACAGATTCAGATGATAAAGAGATTAAGGAATACAAATTTAATTCTGGTTATAGAGATAGTTTTATGTATTTATTTACTTTTTCAAGCAATTACAGCTGCTGAAAAGATGAAATTTTATAGCTTGTGAAAATGTTAAGCCGATTAGGATTCGAAACCAGGACCTACTGGATAAAAAGCAAATGCTATTACTCTGCCATGGAGAAATTCTTGTTTTTAAAAAAAATTCCTAAACAAGGAGTAAATAATTCTGACAATTTCAATGTAGCATCTTAAATGGAAATAGGTATACCGGTTTTGAAAAATTGGTTTCATTTATTTACAAAGAAGTGAGTTAGGAAAAATGCCATTTTAGCCTATTATCTAAACCAAAAGAGGTTTCCAGTTTCCAGCTCGTATGGTCTTATCACTTATTTTACAAACCTCTCATTAATCTAAATAATTTTTATTTATTTAACTTAAAACCCCTTTTGGAATAACTGTAAAAAATTTCAGCGTTCTAGCTTTCATGAAACAGGAGAGTTAGTTATAAGTCAGGGAATACTATCTAACCTGAGGCAGGTCCTTCGTACCATTTACTTCTCCATTCCGTTTTATTTCCAACTAAATCTTTTGAGTGCATTATAGATCCCATTTGATTCCATTATAGATCTCTATATTATTTGATTTGAGTCCATTATAGATCTCTTTTGAGTCCATTCATCCACAATTTTTACTCTTTTCAAATTTTCAATTCTTACAAATTTCTACTTGCTTTTAGTTCTTTTTTAATCTATCTTTCAAGTTTAACTACTAAACTACTTTTTTTTTTTTTTTAATTCTTCTTTAGACATTGTTATTTTGGCTTTTATTTCGTTTGCACTTTTTCAATCTTTTTTATAACATGAAAGCCCCCATATGTTACTCTTTCTTTTACACATTGGTTTATTTTATATATTTTGTTTACTTAACATTTGTTTTCTTGCAATATTCTGTTGATAATACATTTCAGAGATAAAACTAGCCTAATAAATCACATTTTCATGTCTGATCTAATCAAGAGGTTACCAAAAATTATGCAAACAGCTTTTTTGACATTTTACTTGAAACAGATATTAAAAAAAAAACACAAAATAATTTTTTTTTGTAACTAGTAATAAAAAATTACTGTTTAATTAAATTTTACGATGTTATTGATATACATGATGAAATTTTTGTTTGTTAATAAAGTAATTTAATCTTTAAAATTTAGGTAATTAAATTGTAAAATTACCTAAACCTGTGTATACAGTTAATACTTGTTTAAATATTTATAAACATTTTTTAACAAAAAAACAAAGACAGTATATTATTACTTAATTAATTTCTAATATTATTAATTAAAGTAGGACGGTTACATTATAATTATGCGAATATAAAGTATAATTAAATAAATTTGTTAAAAAAATATAACAACAATTTTATAATATTTTTTTAAACATTTTCTTAAATTTTAATAATTATTATAATTTAATTACACAATTAAACATTTTTATTATACTTATGTAATTAACTATATTATAATCTAATTATAAATTAGATAATTTATAATTAGATATTTATTTTTTATTATTATATACAATTAATTTCCAATGTACAAACTATCAACTATTATAAAAGAAAACATTATTTTACTTTGTGTTGTATGCATTTTAAGGGTTCAATCTGAGATTAAGTGATGCTTCAAGCAGTAAAGCGGAGTGCAATGGAATAATGATGCAATACACTGGTTGGAGAAGAGGAAATAATTCTAAATTACTTATTTTTTAATAGTTATTAACATTTTAAGTGAAAATAAATGACTACAATAATCTATTTTTCAAAAAAAAATCTGTTAATTCAATCTTAGTTTTAAGAAATGAAAATGTAATTGTTAAGAATAAAATGAAAGAATTACTTAAAATTTTAATCTTAATACATTACTTAATTAATAGTTATAATACCTAATATATACTTGTGTTCTATGTATATATGTATTGTGTATGTGTGTGTGTGTGTGTGTGTGTGTGTGTGTGTGTGTGTTTTTGTGTACACACTTGGTGACTGAAAGATCATAGAACACAATATGCGCACACTTAAAAAAAAAAAAAAATTTGCCAATAAAGTTAAGATAATTTCTCTTGACAGGGAAATTTTTTCCTTAAGTTTAATCTGGTAACAATGATAGAAAATATGCATCTATCAGACATACCATTAAATGTTTTTCTAATAAAAATTGCCATAGTTTCAGTGTCGTCATACTCAACACAATAAATAAGCCTGAATAAATGATTATTTGTTTAGACTTATTTAAAATTGCAGTCATAGTGAAGGTTAAGAAGACTTATCGTGTTAATTTATTTGCTTAAATACCAATAAATGCACTGTGCTTAAATTTGAGAAAACTTGGAAATTCAGCGGGTCATATCATCACCACCATGCGCTAAGTAATGAATGTGAAAATTCTTATTTTACAGATTCGTTAGTGTACGATTAACCTGAATGTCCTGCATCTTGTGGTAATTCATCCAACGTGTATCTCTTTTAGGAAGGCTAAGTTTAAACCTTTTAACTTTTACAAACGTGCATTTCTATTTAAAATTTTACATTGAAACTGTTGTTTAGTTCTCCTGAAAAGTTGAGTTTTTCACATTCGTTACTTTAGCATGGTGGGGATGATATTTTCTAGGAGAATTATTGTTTCAACTTTTCTCACAGTTGCATCCACACTTAATCAAATAATTGCAATGAATTTATATAACTTAAACCATACAAATATGGTGCAAGGTTTTTACAAAGCAAATAATTCCTCAACCTCTAGAATCTTACTTTCCTTCTTCTATTTCAATATCTTTTTTGTCTTTTCCTTTAATAATGTTTAATCAAAAAGCCACCATAGAGTTGATGAATTTAACAGAAATGTACAGAACCTTCTGTATCATTGTGGAAGAGATAAAAATTATTTCAATTGAAGCATAAGAATGAAGCATTCACGGAGCTATGTAAGTAGCTCCTTCAACATGTGTTGTAACATTGTTGATAACATGTACAAAATTACTTTTAAAAAAAAAAAGAAATACATTTTAAAAATAAACTGTAAATAATAATTTGTTGATAATACTGTGACCGATCTGAATTTCATGGCTTTGACTCAAACAAATTTCACGTCAAGAGAATTTACCAAAGCAGAAATAGAGTTTTTACTTTATATTTCTACAAAGAACGCTATAGCTTGCTACACTTTTAGACTGAAGTTATTACGTATTTGTATATTTATTGTATTAAGGAATAACTAGCTAATGGCCAAATTATAATTTTTAAATTAAAGAATAATTTTTTAGTATGTGAAAAAATGGTGAGTTTGTCTAACCCTGAACCTTATGAACGAAAGGAAAAAGTATTACCATTATACTATAGAGATGATATAATGATAAGAGGTAAAAAAATAAAAATAAATGGTCAAAGTTAGTAAAGAATAACTGAACACAGGTTAGGGATGGATTCCTGGTTCGGCGGTAAGTTTCTTGCTATACGGATGTACTGCCACGGATGGTGCAACAACCCCTCACTGTAATATATCAGTCCCAATAATACTTCACACAGTACAAATAGAAATACTATGTTCTACGTTTCGGAACTTTCAAAAGTAATAATATGTGATTATTAAACTTTATTATACTTATTAAATTTTTAAAAAAATATTTACAATTAATAGAATCAAATTTTGACGGTGAATCTTTAGTTACTTCTTAAAACAAAATTATGGATAAATTTAATTTAAATATTATTAATATACCCATTAAGGTATCTGTAGAAAATCCTAGGATTAATCCTGACAAAAACTGTTAAAGGTGCAGCACGTGAATATGTAGGATGATGTAATATGTTATGCAGTATTTAATGTAAAAATGCCGATTAATCTAGAAGGGGAATGTCTGTAAAAATGTCGTTTGTGTAGGAATTCGTTAATGATAATGCAGCGGTAGATCTTAGTTGTTTAAAATATGTAACTGATTTTAAAGTTGTTCCGAAACTCGTAACCGATTATATTACGATTGATTGAAAATGGAAATTGGCTGTTTGGCGTTATTACTAAAGTTAAGTTGAAACTGTTGTATAAAGATAAGACTTTATAATTGATTATATTGTTCAAGAATAGAAGACGGTGTGTTCGATATTAGAAGGTATAAATGTGCGTATTTAATAATTGACCAGCAGGCCAAAATTAAAAAAAAAAAAAAATTAAACGGTTGCAGTTTCATTACGAATGTTGGCGAATTTGAGGTAAGGTACGTTCTTGCTTAATTTATACAGATGTAATTAAAATTTACTTGAGTAATATAGTTTGCTGAAAGAAATTAGATCTTATGTATTAGCTGACCGCATTTCTTGGTGTTGCTAATCAACATTTTCTTACTCCAGTGCATTTGGAGTAAATTTCAGGCTGTTTATTATAAATACTAACTTTAATCAACCTAGCCTAATCAAGATTCATATCAACCAACGAGTATAATATAACAATTTTTTAATTAAAACAAATATCAAAAGAAAAGAAACAAAAAATCAGAAACAATAAACTCTTTGAAAATTATTTAGGAAAAATTAAGAAATTTCTACTGTATAAGATGTGTGATCTTATTAAATAAGATTTGTGTTTATTAATAAGATAATAAACGAACAACCAAACCTTTAAAATAAAACGTTTATAGAAATTTACAATATCTTTTCAAAGCTTAGTTACGTGTTTCAAGAAATGAGTGTTGTGAAAAGTTTTAAAACTAAAGTTAAACGGATAATTATTTCATTAACAGCTTGTGAATTTTTAAATATTTTGTAGTTATACATTATATTTAATATTTTAACATTTGTTTATAATTAAAAAAAAATATTATGGACCTTAATTACATCTATTTTTATTTTATAATTAATGGTAGAGATTTCCCTTGATCGTTCCCAGTAAATGTTGGCATAGTTCCTTTTTTATCTGACAACATTACTGAAATTATCCATATAATACATTATTATGTACTGATCAAAATAAAAGATTTATTTTGTGGGTAATTAAATTGAAGTGCGGTTAAATTGAAGTAAATAGTGGTGTAAGTATTTTAATTATTTATGAAATTTTGTGCTTCTTCTTTTAATACCTTTTCAGTGTGCGGTATTATATTTAGGAAATGAGGTATTTGATCCAGATTTTGGAACGAGTTAGTTGAAGATTGTTTTAAAAAGATCAAAACCTGTAAAGTTCCTGAAATGGACTGGATTTCCTATGAATTTCACAAAAGAATGCCCCAGCAACTTAGCTTTAAAATCTTGGTGATTTTTAATAATCAGGGGATAGTATACCAACAACCTTTAAGCTTTTTATTATTCTTCAAATTTGTAAGACTGGAAGGTTAATCCAATGAGAACTACAAGGGATTTTTTTTTATGGATAATATATCTTAACTGTTTACAAGAATGTTATTAAAGAATTAATTAATGATTGGGTGTAAAAGAATACTTTTTAAAATAGGTTTCAGATAACCGTTTCTGTAAGGGGTATTCCATTGGTGATAATTGATTTTTGTTGTCAGTTATTGTTGAAAATTATTAAAGAAACAAAAGATTCGTGTTTTTTTACTTGATTTTTGTGCTGTATTTGATTCAGTTGACAAAAATAATTTATTATATAATCTCTTGTAAGAATTTGTCAACTAAACTGAGAAGTATATTATAAAGTTTGAACATTGAGACATCTGCTAGTGTTTGGTGTAAAAGGGGAATTAAAGAGATTTTATACAGAAATAGGTCTTAAGGCAAGATGCCTTCTGATTCTAATTATTCTTAATAATATATTATACATTGATATTTTAGGGAGAAGAATAAGGGTGTTCACTGTAAATGGATGACAGTCTTTATTAGTTGATTTGTTGGAAGGGCTTCAATGTATAATTAATTTCATAATAGATTGTTGTAGACAGTAGAATTTAAGTATTAACTTGGATAAATAAAAAATAATGATAATCAGAAATGATTGTAAAATAGGAAGTAATGAAACATGAATTTTTGAGAACCAAAATATAAAATGTATAAATAAATATAAAAATTTAAGAATACAATAACTCTTTCCTTAAATATGTAACAATATTTTAATGAAATTGCAAAGATTGGACTTAATGTAAAGTGGAAGACGATCATAAAAAATATAAATATTAATTTTTATTCTAACTAGTGAACAATGAGCAACCTTCCCCACGAACGAATGAGATGAGGATGATACGTATGACTTGTAAATGAAGTGTAGTCTTCTACAGACTCAGGCCAACCATTCTTGAGACGTGTGGTTATTGAACCCCAACCGCCCAAGTACACCAGTATTCACTACTGACTTAACAAGTTAGTAGGGATACTGTACTTTTCAGTAGTGTAAACTCTATCGTTCTCAAATCCATATAAAGGAATTAACATTTACTTAGGATTTGAACCTCAGAACCTTCGACTTTGAAAATCAGCTGTTGAACAACTGATTTGTGACGACAAGTTAACCCATTAGAGCAGCCCAGTGGGCTAAATATCAATTTGGCTGAAAAATTACTGTTTAAGGGTTGCTGTAGAGAAATTATACTGCTCATATTTGGACCGCCTAATAATTCCCAGTATTATATGTTGTTTTTTGAGATCGGAGTATCCCTATTGCTTAATTAAACAACATTTGATTATATATAATTATAAGGTAATAAAAATTGACTAGTCCAGAATTTTTAAATTTATAGCATTAAAAATAATAAATAATAAAAGTTATTGATGTAAGGAATAATTTGCTTTGACGTTAAAACAAGATGTACACATAAATTTTGACTTATCTAATTAATCAAATCGGAGAGAAGAAATGGAAATATGTTAATGTTACGGAAGATTAGGTTTAGAGAAAAATTGAAGTCAGTAGCTGAAACTTATCAGTATCGTATGCATTATTAAACACTGAATTAGGAGTACTTGAATATTAAAACTATGTAGCCTGACCTAAATTATAAACGTATCAGGAATAAAGTCTTAAACTGCTTCATATGTAATAGAGATAAGCAGGTGAATGTGAGCACTTTATTACTGTGTTCTGTTCTAGCAGAGTGATGACGTACGTTATTGGTTGGTGGCAGACAAGTGGTCAGTGATTTATTTTTGAAGTTTTTAAATGTTAAAGATTAGAATTTGATGGCATTCTATTGCAGAGAAGCATTACTATTAATTAGGTATATATTTTTCATTTAATCATATTATTTGTTACCATATTAGTATTATTTCTAAAAGTTTGGATTCCACTGTGAAATGTACCGTTTAATAAGGAAATTTCTTCTGGGGTTTTACTCATCTGCAATACCAGTGTAGTTTAAATTAATTAATAATTTAAAAAAATATATATGTGTAAATATAGGCAAAAACTGAAACGTTTGATAAAGTATTATAAACAAGATGGTGTTAGCAATCTCTTTCCAGTCTTGGACAGATTATGACATAGTCGATGTGCACGATTAGGGCTGTTTTTGGAATATTATGATATTGACTTTTTGTCCGGGTTTTATTTCATTCCTGTCAAAATATTCCATAGTTTTACGTAGTTTTAATGCAGTTTAAAGTGAGGGATTTTTATGTGCATTTGATCGTAATCAGCTGAGCCGTTGTAGTGAAGTCAGTCTCTGAGCCTATATTTATTATATCACAAAATTTTATAAAAATATCAATATATAAATGTATTATGTATTATATTCCAGATAAGGTAAGGTTTAATGGCGATCGTATCTCTTCACCCCATTGACTGATCGTAAGCTAGAATTAAATATCATCAATGAGCCATGTTTAGAAATCATATAAAATTTCATATCAGTCAAGGTGCTTTTTCCGTCAACATATAACACCTTGGCTCTTGTAACATAGTTGTGAGATTTTTCCATTTTATGTTTTTAGAGATTTGTTAACTGTTTTTTGTTTTTGTTGTTGCTACCGATTTAGGCATTTTTTGTACCTTTCGTTGGCTGATGTTTTTTTGTTGTGGAATTTGGGGTAATAGCTCAAAATTTATTTAGCCTTGTTAGTCAGGTTTAATAGTAGTTTTTTCATCGGTTTATTAACATAGTGGTTTTTGTTGCTGGAAATGTCGATTATTGCATTTGCACTGTTGGCATCCTGACAGAGGCCGAGCTAATGACTGAGAGATGTCAATTAGTTTGAGGGTCTAAAAGATGACCGGATGTCATCTTTTAGACCCATCAGGGCTATGGATTGAGGGGGGGGACAGTGTGGTGATCAGAATTATCACAAGGCAGGTGTCTTTTCCGGCAGGGTCAGGATATCAGTCAGTTAATCTAGTCTAAAGAAAAGAAAAAAAAATGCTTTTTTGCTTCCATCTCATTATGAAGGGTTTGAATTAGACCAAACATTATCAGAAAGTATCTTAGCTATGTAAGAGGTATTAAATTTGTTGTAAGATTTAACTATTCTTTGTGTAAAATTTTGAGTTATAGAGCCAATGAGGATGATTTCCTAACCCTTTGATCACCCACCGTGTTGGTCTAGTGGTGAACATGTCGAGATTTCTAAGGTTCAAACCGTAGTAAAGGCAGGTACTTCTATACGGATTTGAATACTAGATTGTGGATACACTTGTTCTTTGGTGGTTGGGTTTCAATTAACCATACATCTTAGGAACAGTCGTCCTGAGAGTGTACAAGACTACACTTCATTTACATTCATACATATCATCCTCTGAAGTAATACCTTAACAGTGGTAAATATTTTGTGTGTAGGTAGGTAAAATTATAAAGCTAACTGCGTAAATATTTTTTATATACATGTGAAGGAAATCCTGCGAATTTTGCATTTATTTGTATGTTTGTGTAATAAAATATATTTTGCATGAAATTTTTTTTTTTAATTACATATTAGGTCATTGTTAGTCAAAATACATACATTAACAAAAAAAATCATTTCTGTAAAAAAGAAACTGGTAAGGGATTAAAAACAAGTATGTTCTTTTATAAGTAATAAACCTATTTAAATTTTGGAATTCTGTGAAAATATTTAATACTTGAATTTAACAGTATTATTATGGTTAATGAACTAAAATTCATGGTTAAACTTGAATTTAAATATCAGTGCAAATTTTTTATGTAGCAATAAGTTTAATCTTTGTGATGAAGTCATGGAGTCTTCAAAAATAAAAAGTTGTGTGGTATTTAAATGTAATAATTATTTTAACTTTATAACAAATAAATTTTGATTTTATTTTATGTAATAGATTCAACTTATTTTCTAATGATTTAGTTAAGAATTTTTTTGTCTCCATTTATCCAGAGATGGAAAGATGAGTGAAAGTGTGTATGTGTGCACATGCTCATGAATTAGTATCTTCATTTTAAAAATACATAATGTAGTATGGGAAGGATTAAGCATTTTAAAAAGGTAATATTTATATTATTATAATCCATCTCTGTGGTAGAATAGCAGCATCTCTGTCTTTCATCTAGAGGTTCCTGGTTCGAATCCCGTTTAGGTATTTTTTCACATGCTTAAAAAATTATTATTATCCATCAATAACTGTTATTCAACAGCAGTTGTATAAATAAATGAAATTATTATAAATATTTTGCTATAATACTTTTTTTTTGTTTAAAAAAATTGTTTTTATATTTTATTACAATTCATCTGTATTTAGTTATTCAAATTATTAACAATTTTATTTTTTTTAAACAAAGTTTCTATCTGAAAAATGTCATGTAAAAATGTGTGTATTTTGTATTATTATATTATTCTAACTACAAAATTAAAACAATTGTCTTGTTATATTTACTGATAAATTCCTGGGATCATATTCAATATAATGTGGAAGAAGTTATAAAAACCAAAAAAAATTACAAAAATATATTTGATTACATAAAAAAAATTATTTTTTAAAAAAGCTTTTATTTAACTAATATTAATATTAACATTAATAAAAAAGGAAACAAATTAGAAAAACACTCAAAAAAGTAAAAAATAAGAATTAAATCAAATTGAGAATTTTAAACAAAAAAATTTAATATATTAACAAATATAAAAGTACAAAAAAAAATTATTTAAATATCTAATAAATAACCAATAAATAAATATAATAATTATTAAATTTTAAAATTAAATTAATGAAAATATTTAGTTAGTTTTTATAATTTATTTAAACCAACACAACATTTATTTTTAAAACAATTAATCTTCATTTTCATTTTCAATAACGATGCAAGGAGGCGGAAAGGTCTGCTGGAACCTGTCCAGTTGAGATTGACGAGCTACAAGTAACAATCTGGGAAAATGCATCCACTCGCTTTCTTTATACATGTTCTCTCATAGTTGAAGTTCATCTTCGAATTCTACTTGTAATCCAAGCCAACTTGAACGCACTCTTTCCACTAAAAGTTTCATTTTAATTAATTATGAATTTTAATTTAACGAATTCATAATTACGATTACAATTATAATAACAATAATAATTAATAATTTTTCAGAATACCGTCAAAATGTAATAACTTTGTGTAAGATTTCTAAATTTAAATTTTATTTTTAATCTTATTAACTCTTTAAGGTCATCTCGGTGCAAATTTGAACCGTCAAAGAATTAAAACTCGAGTTATTTTATTACACATAAAGAAAGTATTACATATACTAAACAACCTCATTAAACAAAAAAAAAATTTCAAAATACAGCAAATGTCTATAAATATTTATTCGAAAAGATTGTTATAAAAACTGCGCCACGCTTTTATTTAACTAAATATTTTCATTACTTTTAATTTTAAAATTTAATAATTATTACGGTACTTACGTATTAACGCCACCGCAGCTGCAGCATTATTTAAAAACAAAGTAGTCAATCGGATTTCGGTGGAAAATGAACACCGTAACTTTTTGAGTATTTATTTAATAAATTCAGTAGTTATTGCAATTATTTAAATAATCAAAACATTCCTGTTAATTAGTCAAGGTTAGCGAGTGAAGCGAGCGTAGGTTAAGTTTGGTTAAATTATATTTATAAAATAAATAAATATAAATAACCATTTATTAAAATTAATAAAGAAACTGCTATGTTAAACTCTATATCGGCCCATTTTCCACCGAAATCCGATTGACTACTTTGTTTTTAAATAAAGCTGTAGCTGCGGTGGCATTATTACGTAAGTACCATTATTACATTTATTTATTGGTTATTTATAAGATATTTATATAATTTATTTTTTACTTTTCATTGTATTTTTATATTTGTTAATATATTATATATTTTTTTAATTTGATTTAATTCTTATTTTTTACTTTTTAGAGGGTTTTTCTAATTTGTTTACTTTTTTTATTAATTTTAATTTTAATATTAGTTAAATAAAAACTTTTTTAAAAAAATATTTTTTTTTATGTAATCAAATATATTTTTGTAATTTTTTTTGTATTTTTTTAAAGATTTATTATTACACATCAAAGTTACATATGTGTTGCAAATTTCAGTCATTTTCATACGATAGTTCATGAGAAATTAAAATTTTCAACTAAATGCATGTATTTAGCGTAGGGATAACGTGAGGGGGTGTGTGGAATGGGTCATATCAAATTCTGACACCGTAGTGCTGTATTGTCATTGAAGTTACATACGTGTACCAAATTTCATTGATTTTCATATGATAGATCAAAAGGTATAGCAGTTGCAATATTTGATTATTACTAAAGCGAGTTAAATAAAAGCTTTTAAAAAATAAGATGGAAAAAGGCACCTGGGAGGGGGTGCAGTGAAAATTATATTTATGATATAATTTTGTCTTGTTATATGTTCTGTTTTTTTGGAATTTCATAAACAAAAGCATTCGTAAACTATCAAAAATGTCAAATTAAATATTATGTAATTGCTTTTTATTGTAGAAAAAAAGGATTATTTCCTCTTTAATTGATTTCTATGTCTATTGTGTTTATATGAAGTAATTAATTAATTATTATGGTGCAAATGCATTCAGCAGGTCTTTGTAATAATTATGTAATTCTAGTGCTTTTGTATGCGTCAACAAATCAAAGCAGATATTTTATTTACATCATGACATTTTCAGTTGCATGTAATTTTCTTGGTGACACAAGTTATGGTGTTAAAGTGTACGACTAATGTAATGTACACCATACATTAAACTAAATAGCGCAATAGGAATATAATAAATGCATAAAATATCTTGGTATCATACAATAGAAGAATCAACAAAAAACAAAAAGTACATGTACAATTTATACAAAAACTTAACAAAAGTGTAATTATACATTTATCTATTTACGACTACTTGAATCATCTGACTTAATATAAATTCTAAACTCTTTGAAATATAATATATAAGAATATTTAACATATCTCTATCACTAGAATATCACTTGAAAAAAGTCAGTATCTGGTTTACACAAATATTTAAACACATTTATTGACTTATATGACATATATGAAATAAAAAAAACATCAACAGCAAAAAAAAAAAGTTAATGCACTAACATAAATAATTAATGCTCTTAAAAAACTAAAGAATTTAGTAATTAAAAGCCAGTAAAGAGTTGCATAATTCCCTGACTTTGCTAAGAAAATTATGCAGCAATGCTTACTGAAGGCTTTATCCTGTAATTTTAATATGTTTTTGTTTTTACCCTTTTAATTTAGGTTCTGGTGGGACATGACCAAACATGAACCAAAAATCTGTAAGCCTTCTAAGAGATATTTTGAGTTATGTAAAAAAACATATTACTATCTGGAATAATATGCCAGATAAGGTAAGATTTAATGATGATCGTATCTCTCCACCCCATAGACTGATTGTAATTAAATATCATCAATGAGCCATGTTTAGAAATTGTATAAAATTTCATATCAGTCAAGGTGTTTTTTCCGTCAACATATAACACCTTGGCTCTTGTAACTTAGTTTGTGAGATTTTTCCATTTTATGTTTTTAGAGATTTGTTTTTTGTTTTTGTTATTGCTGCCGATTTAGGCATTTTTTGTAGCTTTTATTGGCTGAATTTTTTTTGTTGTGGAATTTGGGGTAATAGCTCAAAATTTATATAACGTTGTTAACTCAGTCAGGTTTAACAGTAGTTTTTTCATCAGTTTATTACATAGTGGTTTTTCTTGCTGGAAATATAGTTTTTTGCAATTGCATTGTTGGCATCCTGACAGAGGCCGAGCTGATGACTGAGAAATGTCAATTAGTTTGAGGGTCTAAAAGATGACATCCGGTCATCTTTTAGACCCATCAGGGCTATGGATTGAGGGGGAAGGGACAGTGTGGTGATCAGAATTATCACAAGGCAGGTGTCTTTTCCTGCAGGGTCAGGATATCAGTCAGTTAATCTAGACTAAAGAAAAGAAAAAAAAATGCTTTTTTGCTTCCATCTCTTTATGAAGGGTTTGAATTAGACCAAACATTATCACAAAGTATCTTAGCTATGTAAGAGGCATTAAATTTGTTGTAAGATTTACCTATTCTTTGTGTAAAATTTTGAGATATAGAGCCAATGGTGATGGTTTCCTAACCCTTTGATCACCCACCGTGTTGGTTTAGTGGTGAACATGTCGAGATTTCTAAGGTTCAAATCTTGGTAAAGGCAGGTACTTCTATACAGATTTGAATACTAGAATGTGGTTCTGAACTAGAATGTGGTTCTTTGGTGGTTGGGTTTCAATTAACCATACATCTTAGGAACAATCGTCCTGAATGTACAAGACTGCACTTCAGTTACATTAGTACATATCATCCTCTAAAGTAATACCTTACAGTGGTTCCGGAGGCTAAAACAGAAAAATAATTATTCTTTTGATCAATTGTGACCAAAAGTTAATTGTGTCAATGCCCTGTATGGAGAAATCATCAGCCAAATTTCATAAAAATTGGCCATTCCATTCATGAGATGTTAAAAAAAACCAATACAATATAGATATGTATGTACGTACATATATCTTTGGAATTTTTCAATTCTAAAGTTTTTTTTTTTTTGTAGAGGAAGTTAAAAAATGTAAAGACTTATAAAAACCTGACATGCAATGTTTGACATGATTAACATATTTCCCTTTTGTAATAAACATTATATCTATAAAATAAACTGTAGCTGGGAAAGTAAAAATATAAAATAGTATTAAAGTTTTACATAGGAAAAAACTGATGACATTTTCTTGTTAATATAATGAGAAATACAATGAAACTTGATATAAACAAATGATGTATAAACTCGGTGTTTTTCAACTTCTTTAACCGATACATATGTCTAGTTCAATAAAATTTAGAAAAAATACACTCATACAAAAATTAGATTATCTCTGAACATAATAATAACCATATGAAATAAAGAAACATACAAAAACACAGACATATTTCAAATCAAAGGCTCTCCTTTTTTTAAAATGCTCTTCCAGTAATAAAAAAAACTATATCAATACTTGTCAATAATTGTAGTTAGAAAAACTATACATGAATGAACCAGTAATTAAATTAGAATGTTTTATATACTAAGCTACTGAAATTGCTTTATTCTTGTAAAATCTATTTATTTTAGTTTGATGTTCAGAATAAAGACAAAAATAGTTATGTATACCTGGTGAATTATAGTAAATTATATTTTTTGTAGTTGGCAACAATGATTATTTATAAAGGAAGAATTGAGTTTTATTTAAATTACTTTCAGTGTTCTGGATTCACTAAAGTAAGTAAGTAGAGAATTTTTGACTTACTGTGTTTATAATTTATTGTTTTGTAAATAGTAAATGCTAATTTAACTTCACCATTTATTTAGATAACTCTTTGGTGATCAAATCAGAAGACCAGTACCAACTTAAAAAGACTATTCTATCGTGGTTAATTTATAATTGGATAATGTAGCTGATCTGATATGAAAATAGTTATTTAAAAAAAAAAAAAAAAATGTAATCGACATCAAGACCATGTAATGTAATGCACGTATATCGAATTAAAAGATTACCACTGCCCGTATTGATGTTTTATATTATATGTTTATAATGTATATGTGGTGTTATAGAGGAAGAAGAGGAAGTTGGAGAGGATGAATGGGAGATTCAAAATGAGATCTGAATTAAAGAGAACATTAAAAGATTTGAATGGCAGAAAGGCTCCTGGAATACCTTTAGAATTACTGCGCAGTGCAGGTGAGGAAGCGATTGATAGATTATACAAATTGGTGTGTAATATTCATGAAAAAGGGTAAGTTCCATCAGACTTAAAAAAAGTGTTATAGTCGTGATACCAAAGAATGCAGGAGCAGATAAATGTGAAGAATACAGAACAATTAGTTATGACTAGTCGTGCATCAAAAATCTTAACTAGAATTCTGTACAGAAGAATTGAGAGGAGAGTGGAAGAAGTGTTAGGAGAATGCCAATTTGGTTTCAGGAAAAATATATGGACAAAGGAAGCAATTTAGGCCTCAGATTAATAGTAGAAGGAAGATTAAAGAAAAACAAACTGACATATTTGGTATTTATTGACCTAGAAAAGGCATTTGATAATGTAGACTGGAATAAAATGTTCAGCATTCTAAAAAAATTAGGGTTAAAATACAGAGATAGAAGAATTACTGAACAGGGCAGCCATTTTGAGCATGTTGTGAAAATAAATAAATCTTTTAATATTACTTGAATGTCTTATTTTTTTTTGTTTTTTATTACTTTGATGTGTGCAACTTTTGGATCTCTATGTACCAAGGATGTGATACGTAGCTCCTAAAAAGTTGCAATTTGGGGAAAGCATTGTACATGTATCAAAAAATGTTCTATAAATTGGGTATTTCTATTTAATAAAATGAAATTGATTGCTACATTGGATAAATGTTAGAGGGCAGAGATATAGAGTATTTTTAATGCACTCTAAAATCAAGGAAAAATTTTCCATTTAAAGTATTTGAAAGCTTTATTTAGTTTATTAGGTGACGTGACACACTTAAAATTAACTTTATATGTATTATTTTATTTGAGTACCTCAAAATAAAATTAATATATCATTATTAATTCTTGTAGTTCTTTAAAAATGGATATTTATATTAAAAAAAGTTGTAACAAATACATTCTTGAAATTGTTTGTGTTTATGTCTGTTTTTATATACAGGGCATTTCATAATGTTGTTCGGAGTTTCGAAAATTCATTAACAAAAAACTATTTCACTTATAAGAATAAAACAAGTACTGTACGAAAGAGTACT
This sequence comes from Lycorma delicatula, assembly GCF_047948215.1. Taxonomy (NCBI): domain Eukaryota; kingdom Metazoa; phylum Arthropoda; class Insecta; order Hemiptera; family Fulgoridae; genus Lycorma; species Lycorma delicatula. The sequence continues at coordinate 44,827,734 of NC_134467.1, forward strand.
TCAGATAGTTTTTTCCACATATACTAGGCAGTTAGTAAACCATTTGCTTGATAGGCGTCGACAGTAGAGAAAATGGCTGCCATGGGAAGCGAGAAGTCATTTTGTGCGTTAGAATTTCACTTGTCAAAGTCAGCGATTTCTGTGTAATGTGCGTTTTGATTGAAATTTCATAAGGAGCCACCAAGTGACAATTCAATTCTTGCACGGTGTAAACAATTCAGTGAAACCGGTCACTTGTGCAAGCGAAAATCAACCGGTCGTCCGTCAACCTCAGAAGTCAATGTCGAACATGTGCGTGCAAATTTCATTCGCAGCCCGTTAAAATCAACTGCGGTTGCAGGCAGAGAGAATTTGGAATTACAAAAACAACAATGTGGAGAGTTCTCCGTAAATGTTTATTATGCAAACCGTACCATTCCATTAACCGTTCTATTAATCCAGCGTCTTTCTGATGGAGATAAAACACGTAGGCTCGATTTTTGTTTACAGTTACAGGAAAAGATGTTAGATGAAGGTTTTCTAAACAAGATAATTTTCAGCGATGAAGCTACTTTCCGTATTAGTGGCAAAGTAAACCGTCATAACGTGCGAGTTTGGGGAATTGAAAACCACACGCTTATGCGGATCACATTCGGGATTCTCTGAAAGTAAACGGTTTTTTGTGTGATCTCTCGTGAGGCAGTGTATGGGCCGTTCTTTTTTATGGAAACGACAGTAACCGGCATGATGTACTTGGATATGTTACTGTTATGGCTTACGCCTCAGCTACTCAACAACTTCATTTTCCAGCAAGACGGTTGTCCCTGCCTGTTCTCATAACGAGGTTCGACAGTAGCTTAACACAACATTACCTCGGCGCTTGATAGGACGTGCGTCTGAAGAAAACCAACACATTATGCTGTGGCCACCAAGATCACCAGACCTCACGCCATGTGATTTCTTTCTCTGGGGTTACGAGAAAGATAAGGTGTTTATCCCATTGATGCCGCACGATATCGCTGAGCTAAAGGATCGCATAATCAGTGCAATCAACTCTATCGAAAATGACATGTTAGAACGAGTTTGGCAAGAGCTAGACGTTCGTGTTGATGTGTGCCGTGTCACCAGAGGAACACATATTGAACATTTATAGATTTTTAATAAAAACTGTTTGAGTCCCTGCATCACCTCATACAACTTTCATTTAGGTAAGTGAAATACATTTTTGTACTGAATTTTTGTAACTCCTAAGAACATTATGAAACTCCCTGTATTTATTTATGTAAAATATATATACATTGTATATTAGATGTAGAAAAATTTATAACACATAAATAATCTTAATATATGTATATATAAATTGCCCAATTATTATTATATAAAATAGTAATAATAATTATTATTTACGTTTTATCACTTACATTTCATAAAATTATTTATCTATAAAAGCGTATTATAAATTAAAATGTGCAGTTTATTTATTATAATATACATTTAGAGTAATAATTTATATTAAATTATGCTAACAGTAAATTTTACATTAGTATTTATTTTTTTATTAATAAAATTTACTAATCATTTAATAATAAGCAGTTTTTCATCACTTATTACGCATCACACTTTATTTAACGTAATAAATAATCTTATAAGTGAAGTATAAATATCTAATAATTTTATATATAAACTATTTTACTTCATTCACAAATCAATAATAATTATTGTTTAATTTGGTGTATATAAATGTTAGTTTTTTCTTAAAAGTTGTAAAATTAATAATTTTTTTAATGTATAATTAAAAATTAATTTGTTATAAATCAGTGAAATTTAATCGCAAAGTTTCAATATATTGTCTCTTTGCCGAGTATAAATTATAAGCAATAATCAGTTCTTATTATCACAAAGCTAAAATTCTATATTATTTTCATTTCCAGTTTTTAAATTGAAATCATATTTTATTGTTTTGTTTTTTCAATAAAAATTAACTTTGGTTGGTAGAAGTAATAGATATACAGGTTTATTCACATTATCTAAATTAAAGACACTGTTATGCACGTATAACATGATGTGCACAGGTTTAATACATGCAGGATAGAGGGTATCCAGTGTATCAAATCGATAACGAGAAAGGATTCCTAAAAAAGGTATTTGATAACGTAGACTGGAATAAAATGTTCAGCATTTAAAAAAAAATTAGGGTTCAAATACAGAGATAGAAGAACAATTGCTAAAATTTACAGGAACCATACAGCAACAGTAATAATTGAAGAACATAAGAAAGAAGCCGTAATAAGAAAGGGAGTCCGACAAGGATGTTCCCTATCCCCGTTACTTTTTAATCTTTGCATAGAACTAGCAGTTACTGATGTTAAAGAACAATTTAGATCCGGAGTAACAATAAAGGTGAAAAGATAAAGATGCTACGATTTGCTGATGATATAGTAATTCTAGCCGAGAGTAAAAAGGATTTAGAAGAAACAATGAATGGCATGGATGAAGTCCTATGCAAGAACTACCGCATGAAAATAAACAAGAACAAAACAAAAGTAATGAAATGTACTAGAAATAACAAAGATGAACCGCTGAATGTGAAAGTAGGAAGAGAAAAGATTATGGAGGTAGAAGAATTATGTTATTTGGGAAGTAGAATTACTAAAGATGGACGAAGCAGGAGCGACATAAAATGCAGAATTGCGCAGGCAAAACGAGCCTTCAGTCAGAAATATAATTTGTTTACATCAAAATTTAATTTAAATGTCAGGAAAAGATTTTTGAAAGTATATGTTTGAAGTGTCGCTTTATATGGAAGTGAAACTTGGATGATCGGATTATCTGAAAAGAAAAGATTAGAAGCTTTTGAAATGCGGTGCTATAGGAGAATGTTAAAAAAATCAGATGGCTGGATACAGTGATATATGAAGAGATGTTGCGGCAAATCGATGAAGAAAGAAGCAGTTCAAAAAATATAGCTAAAAGAAGAGGCAGACTTATAGGCCACATATTAAGGCATCCTGGAATAGTCGCTTTAATATTGGAAGGACAGGTAGAAGGGAAAAAATTGTGTAGGCAGGCAACGTTTGGAATATGTAAAAAAAATTGTTAGGGATGTAGGTTGTTGGGGGTATACCGAAATGAAACGACTAGCACTAGATAGGGAATCTTGGAGAGCTGCATCAAACCAGTCAAATGACCGAAGACAAAAAAAAATTTTTATAACGTAAATATAGTTGTAATGTAAAATTTTTTTTTTTCAAATTATGTAGTATTTAATAGAATATATTATAAAAAATCTATATGAATCTCATGTTTGCTGACTTATTCTGTTTAAATATAACAATTGCTAACCTAAAAATATTTATAAATGTATGGAAATAGAGGTCATTTAGGGATTGAAGGCTTAAAAATAGACAACAAATAGATTTTGTAATAAAATACTTTATAAAATTAAAGTAAATAAATTTATTTTAATTTTCAGTTTGTTTTTTTGTAATATGTGGGATATAATTATGAAAAAATGAATGAAATATAAATATTTTTTGGTTGTTACAGGCAAGTTGAAAATAAATGTATTCAAATTAAAAAAAAAAAGAAAAGTTTTCAGGTTAATTATTATTATGCATATATTTTTTTAAAAGATGACAGACATCGACTGCTATGATCATTTAGCTCTAATAGAAATTTGTAGTATTGAAAAATGCCATGCCTAACCTGGGAATTCAAACCCGGGACCTGTAGATGAAAGGCAAGATGCTACCACTCTGCCATGGAGTTGTTACATTCAAATAAAATAACGTTTAACAAATATGACATTCATAATTATTTTCCCAAATTCTTATAAATATTGTTATTATATATGCTGTGTAATAGAAGCTTATCAATATCATAAAATGGACAGAGGAGAACTAGGTGCGCTCTGAGAACCCAGCAGGTTAGTCTTGTGGTGAACTTGTCATTGCAAATCAGCTGATTTCAAAATGGTGGTTGGTGTTTGGGTTTCGATTAACCACACATCTCAGGAATGGTCGACCTGAGACTGTACAAGACTACACTTTATTTACATTCATATATATCATCCTATCATTCTTTCTTTGAAGTAATTTTTTATGGTGGTTATGGATGTTAATCAGACAAAGAAAAAAAGGTGCATTCTGAGAAAATAAAGAAAATATGAAAAAGAAGCTAAAAAATTTAAAAAAAATTTAACTTGTATCTTTAAATATATGAGCTAACTTTTAAAGAAGGACGATCCTGGGGATAAAGGCATGAATAAACATTGTAAGTTGACCGTCTGCCCTCTTTAACTGGTTTTGTAATGTTACTGGATTAGTTATTGGGCATACATTGTAATTGCTGTGCATCCATTACTTTACTATACATTTATTTTGTCATACTGTACATCTATTATTTTTATAAGTCAAAATTAATTATTTAATTTGTTGAGAAAATTAACTCGTAAAAATATTAAAATTTTACTTTTTCCTAAATTTCCTTTCTTATAAATTTTTTTTTCTAATTAATTATATACATTAATCATCAAAAACAGAATGATAATATTGCAGAACTAGATCAAACAATCTACAGTTTTTTATAATGAGATTAATTAAACCTTTAGTTTTTAAGATTTTCAAAATTATAGAGAAATTTGGCACAGAAATCAGTCGTGGAAAACTCACATAATGTGTCAGAATAAAAATTACAGTTATTTTCTTACACGGTGTGTTAATTGTACAAGAATTAAAGAGATCATGCTAAGAGGGTGTAATATTGTAAATAATTTAAAATTCTAATTCATTGAAGTGAAATTGAAATATTGAGTCTAACGATATTAGCTGATAGATCTTCTAAGCGATTTACAAACTTTCAAACCTTTTGTTTGTGAGTTTAAAAAATACACATTCTATTCACAAATAATTTGCGTTTGAATGGTGATTTGAAGACTATGAGTACAGGTCATACACATTATGTCAAGCAAAGTTTGATAAGAGTTATGAAGTTTATATCAGAATGAAGAGAAACTTGTCAAAAACCTTTTTATATGAAGTGTTATAGAGGGGATATTTTGATATCTTATGATAATTAAATTCTAATATGAATGCGCACATGATGTGTTAAAGGTCATTAGCCACATGAAGATCATTAGTCACCATGATTATGATGTAGAGGAATTTCAATATATTTTGCTACTTGTTAAGTTCAAGTCTAAATTCTTGTTAGACACGTTTCGATGAAAGTAACATCTGCCAGTGGAACAGACATGCGAGAGAAATGGGCAGTCTTCTGAAGTGATTACTTCAGAAGACTGCCCATTTACCCACAGTGTTTGAAACACTGTTGGTAACAGTGACCCTTTGGGGTCACATGGGGTTGGTAACCTGGACACAGGTTACAAACAGTGTTTGAAAGAAGTCATGCAAAAAAATGATTTGTGTGGCCTGAAAAAAACAATGTGGAAGTGTTCTGCAAAGTTAGACATTCCAAAAACAATTACTATTTTAGAAAAATGTCTAAGCTTTACTGATTAAAATTCATGTGTTGCTTAAAATTTAAACACAACAAAATTTTAACAGGTTGAATTGGTTACATACATTCAGGTTAGGTTAGATTATAATCAGAATTTTTTAAATGACTATATTTTTAGTGATTAAGCTATGTTTCATGTTTTGGGATGAATATACTAATTTAATGTTTGAATATGGGATAATAAATCTCAACATGTCAATACAGAACATCTTATTAACAGCCCATAAGTAAATGTGTAATATACGGTTGGATGGGATGGAATTATCAGTGTCTTCTTTTTTGTTGAAAAAAACTATATTGGGAAATATTTTTTTAGATATGATAGATGAGTACGTATTCAGTGGCTCAGGAGAATTCCACTCTCTGGTTAGATAGAGCTCCTTTATATTTGTGCTGGATTAATGAAACATTTCCTTAGTGATGTCAGATGAGCAGGGTGAATAACCTAACACACCGGGTTGGTCTAGTGGTGAACGCGTCTTCCCAAATCAGCTGATTTGGAAGTCGAGAGTTCTAGCGTTCAAGTCCTAGTAAAGGCTAGGACTTACTTTTGTACGGATTTGAATACTAGATCGTGGATACCGGTGTTCTTTGGTGGTTGGGTTTCAATTAACCCGAACTGAGACTGTACAAGACTTACACTTCATTTACACTCATACATATCATCCTCTGAAGTAATACCTAAACGGTAATTTCCGGAGGCTAAACAAGAAAAAGGGTGAATAACCTGGCCTTTCATGGAATCCAGCTCTTACTCCTTTGGATTTTTATTTGTGGGGTTATGTAAAGACATGTGTGTTTTTTGTTAAAATTTAATCCAGATCATTGAATCTGTTTAGTCTCAGTCTTTCATCCAGAGGTCCCTGGGTTCCGATCCTGTCAGGTGTGGCATTTTCACATGCAAAAAAATTGCCATTTCATTGTATCTTCTGACGCGATACTAATGTTGGTCTCTGAGACTGGATGTTCACTGTTGTATGTGGTATAGGCTTGAGTATCAAGCCCATACCATACTATATACAACCTAAAGGAGCGCATATTGAAATCTAGTGGCATGTCCAATTATTGTAAAGTTCCTCTTCATTATGATATATGCTACATGTATCTGTCATGCTTTGGAATTTTATATTCACTGATAAAAGTATAAATGAACTATTTATTGCACTTTTATAACATTTCCTCAGACTTGAAATTAGTAAATTATTGAATGACTCTTTTTATTAAGATGAACTGATTGAATTTCTATAATAGTTCTTAAAAATGTTTTTGATTATTTTGAAGTTCAAACAATCGTGACCTCCATGAATGTTCAAACATTAACCCCTCCTGACTTTTTTACTGTTTAAGAGTAACAGAAGAAGCTGTATATAATACTGACTGAATATTTTTAAAGAATTATTGAAAACAGCTATCTCTTCATTTTACAAGATATTTTAAATAACAATTATACAGGAATTTAATTATACTTCAAATAATTCTAGCGCTTTAATTTAATTTTAATTTTATAGTGCTATATTTGTTTTATATATAATTTTTTTTATTAATATGATTATTAAACAGTTAAAATTATTATTAATAAAATGTAGAAAATTACTTTTTAGATTTTATGACATCGGTAAGTCCTTTACCAACAGGTGTTGCCGCATATACATTTCAGTTAGACTTTTTGATACTACTAGGTAGAAAATGGAGTCCTTAGATAGTTATACAGGCACTAATAATAAGATTATTATTCTAGTTAGCCCCATTAAAGAAGTAGCTGCCCTTCCAGTTACTAAAAAATGATATAAAATAAAACAAGCACAAAAATTTACCTATTTTAATGGCATTTTTGTAAAGTATGATATAAAGAAATCAGGTATGATTGGCTTATAAAGAGATTACCTCTGATCTTGGAAAATAGGGGTAACTTAATGTTTTGCAGAGAACCTATTATTATAATATATTTTTTTCATACATATTTTAATAGTTTTCTACAAATACGCTTTTTGAACGCATTATACATTAATAATTGATTCAATGTAAATTATCTTGTTGCAACTCCCATACTTAGTTTTTGGTAAAAAATTACATAACTTCTAAACAAACAGCTATTACACTACAATCATATATACTAGTTTTCTATTTATTTGATTTTCTTAATCTTCCATTTCATTTTCATCTAATGTGTGAATTCACCTTTTGATGTCCTGTTGGTCCCTGTTAGGCCGGATTATCAGGACTCTGTTTTAGTTAAAATAATATTAGATTTCATTTATGATGTAAAAATTACTGTTAAAGGTTTAACAATTATATATATATATATATATTATTTTAATAAAACTAAGAAACAATGTTTGAAGAATACTGATCTTGGTTTGTTGGTCTTATATAACGATATTGTATCATAGCTGTTGTCGGTAAAGTAGATGTTTTTAATAAAATTGGATCTTGTTGTTTAGGTGGTGCTGGCTGTGACTGTTGTTGAATTTGATCGTTTGAATTTTTACGGACGGATTGAGATTCTGATATCGTTTGTTGATTACTACTGTTACCGAGTTGTTTTTGTAATCTTAAATGATTTTCTTCGTCGTCTATATTATTTTCATTATCATTGTTCTCGTGGTTATAATTATCATTACCGTTTTGATCATCATCATGCGGTAAATCTTCTTGCGATGATTGTTGCATTAATGGACATGTCGTTGAATCTGATCTTGTAAAATTATGTCGCATTATATTACTACCGCCTTCATATATATATTCTGAAACAGAAAAAGTAATTAAAAATAATTAATTTATGATAAAGTAATATGTTTAGTTTATTTATGATAATTAGTTACGACAAAGTAGAGTAAGTCCAGTAGGATTGTTTGGTTGCCACAGGATAGAAACAAAGTCTCCCGGTTCATGCATGGGCAGTCTGCCTATTAGATTCTAAGTAAGGTTCCATTCTGGCTCTTCAGAGCCTGGCATATTCATCAGGGTGAAACTAATAGGGTCAGATCTGGATCCATAAAACCAATAAAGGGGAATGAAATGGAATGCAACGGTATTGGGGGACTCTGATGGGAAGTCTTACTCTTTAAGACTTTCGGGGTTGATATCCCCATGGCCCTAGCCTATGCAGCTTTTCTTTCTACTACACCCTTGAGTTGCTGAACAGTTTACACCGTACGCATACACTACACCGAGAACACCATACAAATTACATGATATACCCTTACACAACTACACAACGCCCTTACACTAACACCCTACACTGTTCCTTACATTTACACTCGGTGGTGTTGTAACATCTTACAAAACGCAGCCGTAACCCAAGATGAAAACTATTGTGCTAATGGGTGGATAGCTCTACGTAGTGATTCTTGTACGATGTCCTCTGGGCATCTGGGTGAACCCAGTTATATTTAGCTTTACCTACCCCTTGTATGGGTGGGCTATGCGGGGAAGATCTTGTATTTCCCTAGTTCTTGTTGGTCCAGAATTAGTAATCCCCAAGAAAACCCTATGAGGATGGTGGTCCACCTGAAAACACCACCACCTGAAGTCATGTGAAAAGACCTACTCAGTGTTGTCCGATGAAGAGAACAGTTTCAATGGTGATGCATCTTGTCAATTGTATAAAAACATAAGATTTGTTGTTCTTCAAAACAATCAGGAAGGGGCTCCCTTCAAAACATCTTACCTTTCCTGATAAAAAAGTGATAACAGACTCAAATAGTTCACCAAAAAACGTCAGGAAATTAAGAGATGGAATGAAACTGGTTGAGACATTTAGTGTTGAATAGCCAATCACTCTTGCGTTTCACCAATGTGGGTGCTATTAACGTAAATGTGGTATTCCTCAAATCCTTGAATACGAGCCAAAGAGTAATCTTTTTGGACCTTTTGGAGATAGATGTTAGCGAAATTACTGATGAACTTTGTCCCCAAGGTATTATAGAAGTGAGAGAATTATGAAACGTCAGAACCTAAAAGAATATACCGGCTCTTTTATCATTTAACCTTATCATACCATCGAAGAAAATAAGAGTAAGGTTACATGTCTGAGTATGATCAGTCATTCCCAACCCTTGGCAGTGTTTCCAGTGTCAAAGGTGTAGCCACACTACAACTTCTTGGAAGTCCAGTCAATAGGGATTTTTTTGCTAAAAAATTAGTAGAGTAGTGAAGTACATGGGGTTGTAGATTAGGGTAAGTATAATTTGTTTATAATGCGACTGGATAAAATGTTCGTTAACGGGACAAAATGGTGGTCGTTCAAAGGTGGTGAAAATCGGTTTTTCAGTTTTGTAGGCCAAAGGTAAATTTTCTAGGCGAAAAAGTTCTGAATAAAAATTTTGGGAATTTGCAGTACCTATAATTTAAGTACGTAAATGTTGAATTTTGTTAAATTAGTTACCGCAAAAAAGTCGAAGAATCGTTAAAAATGGCAGTTTTTTGCAAAGCCAATATTTATTGCAAAAATAACTCTTTTACTATTTTCATTGTTTTAAAAGTTAGATCTTGGAATTCTGAATTCAGTGAGTGGTTACACAAGAAAATTAGTTTATTCATTGCTGAGATATTGTTATTTGTTTATAAAAAGACCCTTGAGTCAACTGTTATTATTACGGGTTTTTAAGAACTTTTTCATATCCACTTCAAGTGCAATCTATTATTCTTCAAGACTTTTACTTTTAAATGGTGAAAAGTTTTAGACCAAAAATTAATGTAATACCTGTTTAAACTTCTTTAAAAACTCATACATCATCATTATGTCTTTACGTTAATGAGATATAAGTAGCAGGTATAAAATATCCAGTTTGTTACGGGATATTTGTTGTATATATCATATATATATGTGGACAAATGCCCTACCTTATTTCATTTTCCTCTATTTGCCATTTTGTGTTTTTTCAATAAAAACTTATCTTAAAATTTAAATATTTAAATGAAATTTAAAGTACATTTAAGCTGACATATCAAAAAAATAAATAAGTTTGAAAATTCTATCTTTAAAAGTTCCAAAATGGCAGCTATTGAATTTAATTCTTAATAGCTCCATAAATGTTAAATTTATCAAATTATGCTTTATTATATAAAATGTTAAGGCTTTTATTGTGAAATAATTTTTTTAATTTATTAAAAGCTTTTTTAACTCGCTTTAGGAATAATCATATCTTGCAACTGCTATATCTTTTGATCTATCGTATGAAAATCAATGAAATTTGATACACTTCAATGACAATACAATACTACGGTATTAGAATATTTGGATATGACCCACCCACACCCCCCTCGCACTACCACTACATTAAATTCATGCATTTAGTTGAAAATTTTCATTTCTCATGAACTATCGTATGAAAATAATTGAAATTTGGTACACGTATGTAACTTCGATGTGTAATTTTTTAGTCTTAAAAAAAATACAAAAAACAAAAAAATTTACAAAAATGTATTTGATTACATATAAAAAATTACTTTTTAAAAAAGCTTTTATTTAACTAATATTAATATTAACATTAATAAAAAGGATACAAATTAGAAAAACCCTCTAAAAAGTAAAAAATTGAATTAAATCAAATCGAGAATTTTAAACAAAAAAATATAATATATTAACAAATATAAAAATGCATTGAAAAGTAAAAAATAAACTATATAAATATCTAATAAATAACCAATAAATAAAAAATAAATAAATGTAATAATTATTAAATTTTAAAACTAAAAGTAATGAAAATATTTAGTTAAATAAAAGCATGGTGCAGTTTTTATAACAATGTTTTCAAATAAGTATTTATAGACATTTGTTGTATTTTAAAATACATTTTTTGTTTAATGAGGTTGATTAGTATATGTATATACCTTATTTATCTGTAATAAAATAACTCGAGTTTTAATTCTTTGACGGTTCAAATTTACACCAAGATGACCTTTAAGGGTTAATAAGATTAAAAATAAAAATTAAATTTAGAAATCTTGCATAAAGTTATTACATTTTGACGGTAATCTGAAAAATTATTATCATTATTATAAACGTAATCGTAATTATGAATTCGTTAAATAAAAATTCATAATTAATTAAAATGAAACTTTTAGCGGAAAGAGTGCGTTCAATTCGGGTTAGATTACAAACAGAATTCGAAGATGAACTTCAACTATGTTAGTTAATTTATTGCATGTACAAACAAAGCGAGTAGGTGCATTTTCTCAGATTGTTACTTGTAGCTCGTCAGTCTCAACTGGACAGGTTCCAGCAGTCCTTTCTGCCTCCTCGCGTCGTTATTGAAAATGAAAATGAAGATTAATTGTCGTAAAAATAAATGTTGTGTTTTAAATAAATTATAAAAACTGCGCCATGCTTTTATTTAACTAAATATTTTCATTTTAATTTTAAAATTTAATAATTATTACATTTATTTATTGGTTATTTATTAGATATTTATATAATTTATTTTTTACTTTTCAGTGAATTTTTATATTTGTTAATGTATTATATTTTATTTGTTTAAAATTCTCAATTTGATTTAATTCGTATTTTTTACTTTTTAAAGGGGTTTCTATTTTTTTTCCTTTTTTATTAATGTTAATATTAATATTAGTTAAATAAAAGTTTTTTAAAAAAATAATTTTTTATATGTAATCAAATATATTTTTGTAATTTTTGTTTGTTTTTATTTCCTGAATCAGTCCCTAATTTTGGCCAACAACACCCGTGGTACTATATACATGTCATAAATAAATTTTGACATGATACCAATGCTTTATAAAAATTTTTTTTCAAAGCCTAATAAAAATTTGAGGTTTTTTTTCACTTTTCAAATAGAAAAAAGTCATTATCAGTTCTGTATAATTATGAAGAAAAATCAAATTGTATAACCAAAGAATTAATTAAGAGGCAATCGAAGAGGGGTTAAGGAGCCCATGTATATTGTTAGATGTTACGAGTTGAAAATAGAAAAACATATATCATAGTTAGAAGAAAGTGGGTATAATTAGGTGCTGGAATTATAAAAATGTGAGGAAGAAAAATTTGCTTACCTGATTGGTTACCATAATCGTACGGATGACACGTCGATCCAGCAGAAGAACTACTTAAATCGGATTGTGACATTCCGGTATTCGTACTAGAACGTTGTAATGATTGATTTTGTTGTTGATTTATTGATTGCGGCTGATGTTGTTGCATTTGTAATAAATTAATTAAATCTGTTGATGACGAGTCTGGGTCTTGATGTACAATTGCTCTTTGATCATCGACACTTAACAATTCAACTACTAACATTTCATTACCGCTGTTACCGTATAATATTGACGGTGCATCTATACCGGTCTGTAAATAAAAAGAAAATTATTGAAATATTTACACGTACCAGAATCTATTATTCATTCGTCTGCCTTTTATTAATAATATGAATTCATATCGACGAATTGACAGAAATAGAAATGTATTTTTATAATGAATTGATTTATTCTGTATTCTTCCAATGAATAATTCAGTTTTGAGAGATACTGTGTTTACCAAATAACACTCAATTTTAAAAACCATTACATGTCATGAAACAAAAAAAAATTACAAATTTAAACCGCATTATTATTGTTAAGTTCTTCCATGTAATTTAATTATAGTATCAGTTTTATTTATTTACAGTGTAGCCTTCATGATAGTATCTATAATCCCTTCAACTAAACTAAACTACTAACTACTAACTTACAAACCTACTAACTTAAACAAAATATTCTCTTTATAATCTATCTTTGAACGCATTATCTTGTATTTATTTTAACATTTTATAATCATGTAATAATACTCTTTATTTCTTTTATTGTATTATTTGTAAAAAATATAAATTTTTACTTTCCTGAGTATATAGTTTATATAGTGTAGTGTATAAAGGAAAATATGCTAATCAAGTCAAATTTTACAGGTAGGAGTATTTGCAGATTCTGATCTTTCATGACACTTCTTACCAAAACGACATAATTTTAGCATTGAAAAATTCCAGGAGAATGTATGTTAGCCTGTTGATATTTCTAGACTGGACCAATCGATTTGGATTACATTTTGCATGAAAATTTTTGTATACAAGGCATTGATACCATTTCATTTGGTTATAATCAGGCAAGGCGGCAGAGAGGTATGGATGTTCCTTATGGTTTTTGTATTTGAAAGTTTTAATCAAATATTACATAAATGTTTTGACATAATTTAATGTCTCTTATATAGCTTAGATATTTTTTGGTTTATTCAAAACTCCATAAAGAAGTGGGGACAAAAAATATGTTTTTCTGGATTTTCAGTAGGGCAAATTTGAACCAATAATCGCATTCTTCAAAGATGTCAGATCTGAACTTCCAACACATCCTTGATAAAGAGGACTGCCAGTAGACTGGTTTCTGTCTGGTGGTTACACAGTAAGCCTAGAAGTGTCTGTATGGTAAAGACAGGCATTATGTCCTAAAATACATACTTGAAAACATTTCAGATGAGAACAAAAGTACCAAAGTAAAGCAAGAAAAAGAAAAACAGACAAAGGAAAAGGCAATAAGTGCTAAAATATTTTAAATTAATTTTAATAAATATCATAAGTAGTATGGAAAAAAATGCAGTTTTTATAATAAATAATAACTTTTGTTTTTATTCAGGACGGTCAACAATAAAGACCAATTTAAAATATAACCTTTTGTAAAGAAAAACTGAATCAAATTGCAATATAAAATATTTTTAACAATTTACTTAAACCCCTTATCTTTTTTCTTTTTCTGTTTGGCCTCTGGAACCGCGTTAAGAATTACTTCAGAGGATGAATGAGGATGATATGTATGATTGTAAATGAAGTGTAGTCTTGTACAGTCTCAGTTCGACCATTCCTGAGATGTGTGGTTAATTGAAACCCAACCACCAAAGAACAGTGGTATCCACGATCTGGTATTCAAGTCTGTTTAAAAGTAACTGCCTTCAGTAGAATTTGAACCTTACAACTCTTGACTTTGAAATCAGATCGTTTGTGATGATGAACCCCTTATCTGTTTTCTGTTGTTGATACATCTTTTTGCCTTCTTTAAAGCAAGTGTCCTGACTGCAACTCTATGTTTTGACAATTTCCTCGATTTCAGGTCGGTAGTAAAATTGAGGAATAGTTGATCAAAATCTTCATAAATAAATATGAGAATTTCAATCAACTATTATAAAACATGATAAATATCTCTGTTGGATTACATTGAAACATCGTAAACCGTGCTTAGAAAGGTTTACTTGTTCGTACTTTTGATTGTTAGCAAATTTGGTATCCATCTTGGGACAGTTTGTGCATATGAAAATATCAAAAATATGTCGCACTCATTTGTTTGAGACGCCAGTCATCTTAATGATCTCAAATATCTTCAGTCACCATATCGTGTAGATTTTTTCAGTGTTCTTTGCAAAAAATTGTAATTTTTGTTACTTATAACCTCAACTAGCTAGCCGTCTGGAGTGTTGTTTGTGCTCATATAATGACCATTTTGAAAATTAAAAACTGGCCGGTTTATAAGTAAACTATTCTAATCAATATAGATAATTCACTGTTTATTATATTTAACCGATGTAATTTTATCTTTTGAAAAAAGTAATGTTTGATCACCATACAAAATTCGCTTTTTTCCATTTTCCATAAATAATATCTGATTGATTCAAATGACTGATAACATCAGAATTGTGAATGTTTTTATATGCTCCTTGCAGGGAAGTAGGAAACTAAAAATGTCCTCAAAAACTAACTGCAAGGGCCATCTCTTGATTTTGCATAGACTTATCAAAAATTCCTTATATATCAACAAAGAATCTTCTTCAATTCTCTTATTAAACCGAGCCGGCTATACTTTTTCCTTTTTGATTAGGAGAACTGGCTTTACATGATAGGTGCTTCAGCCGTTAGGTTTATTATGCAAATACCAGACAGTAGAGTCCCTGAGTCGATCTACAAGCAGCTCACCGTATTAGTTTTCAAGAATCCACCGGCCCTTTAGGTCTATGGCATTCTCTATATGGAGAAATAACTGGTAGAGGGGATAAACCCTGAACAATTGTAATGATTGGGAATAAGAGATCAATGTTGAGGAGAAGGGATGGTCAACCTATCAGTGTAGATCAGATAATTTATTGAATTACCCAGAATCTCATCGTGTAAAACAAAAAAATTTATTAATGTTACTTATTAACCTCATTGATTTAATTCTCATCAACACAAAGAGATACATCGATTAAGATAAACACATAGAGAGGATTATTTTTTAAATGTTTTAACTTACTAAACTAGTTTCTGGTTCTTCAGTTTCGACAATCAGATGGTTATTTTTCATAGTCATTGTAATTATGCTACCGTTGGCAGTCGCTGTTGATTTACTAGTATGATCACCAGAATGATGAGAATTGGTTGCGCTTAATGCACTACTTCCCCTACCACCACCGCTGTAGGTTACCACGTCATCTAATTCTTCTACCGATGGAATCTCTGAAAATTGTGTGTCACTAGTTTTCACCTGTAAAAATTAATGAAAAAAAAAAGAAAGAAATATGTAACTTAAAATAAAAATAATTATATAAAATAAACAACAAATTCGAAGATGAATTATTAATTATTGAAGATTATTCATTTTTTATTGTTGTTAATCTGATTGTTTGACTGGTTTGATGCGCTTTTTTAATCCTTCTATTTCATGCTGCTTTCTTTATCAAGTATGTCATCTCTTAATCCTACATCTTTAATTATTTTCATGTATTCTAACCTTGTATTCTCTTACAAGATGTCTGAATGAGTTTACTAGATAAAAAGAATTTTAAAATTATTGATACTCGTAAATATTAAAACTAATATTTAGAATATTAAAAATGTTCTCCGTGTGTTTTTGTTTAATGTATATATGCAGTTCTTTAGAGTTGATGACCATGCCCTTTATGTTTTCCCCAAAAATCAAGCTGAAAGTACTAGGATTTTCAGAGAATTTGAGAGGATAAATTCTTTTCTGGATTTCAGAAAAAATTGAAAACCTCAGAGAATTGAGCATAGTTGCTGGCTTCCTAAGGTTTCTGACCTTGCAGAAAGTTATTAAAGGGATTTGATGTTCCAGTAGTTAAGTCTAGGTAGCTAGAGATTTGCTTAGGTGTTTACTTCGCCAAGATTTTTGGTATCAAGCCCTAAAACAGGTTGTACTTAATGTTTAAGTTTAGACACTGACGTCGCTTCCAAGAGCAGACCAGATCGAAAGTTTAGTTAGTTAAAGTTCGTGGAATTTCCTTGAAACGATTGAATGTTTGTGGGCAGGAGTTCTCACTTTGTTTGTTTCTATATTTTTTTTTAAAAGTACTCGGGTGGCAGCAGGTCAAAAATTATTGTTGTTGCAATCAATGATTTTCTGTGGCATGAGAAAAAGTCCTGCAATATATAAACTCAAATTAATTAAAAGTTGATTATTACAGTCTAGCATGTTAAAGTTTGTTTAATTGTGATTAGTCTTTTTCAGTGTTAGATGAGGCATGGGGATCATGCTTCCATGTATTTGGTCAAATAATTTTGAGGGCTACGTAATAGGACAGAAGAGTGAAGATGTCTTAAGAAACCTATAGTGGAGACAAAAGCTGAGCTAAAATTATTGATGAAAATGTCTACCGAGGTATTTGTATCAATGGCATCCTTACAGAGGTCTATCTAATGACTGATATGTAATCGGTGTCTGAGGGTCATAAGATAACTTCAGGTAAAGCTTATTAGGGCTAGGAACAGAAGGGGTTATCCGGCAACCGGAATCTTCACAAAGTGGGAGTCTTCCTTAGGATGTTGCTATAAAGAATAATCACTTATTCTTTAAAAATAATCTATCTGTATTAAACTGGATAACAGAATATTTTTGTATAACTCTGCACAATATATTTTAGCACACAACAAAGGGCTTACCTTTTTAATTTTTTTATCGGTTTCTAATACATTTAATAAATTTTCCCTGTGGTTTATTTAAAATAGAATTAAAATACTTTTTTTTTAATAAAACACAATATTCTTTTATTGAATTTTTAATTAATGGTAATTTTAAAAAACTGATTTTTCTTAATATGCCCTACTTTTGTCTTCTATACCCTGCACTTATTTAATATATGGTTAATAACCTCTATTAAATGTACATGTAAGTTTAAGTTTTTTTTATGTAGTATCTTTGTATATTTAATTCTGTGTTGTTTCATTAATGGTGATCTCCATGTTAAAGTGGTACCATCTCTACCTTTCATCAGGAGGTTCTGGGTTCAAAACCCAATCAGACATAGCAATTTTCATTACCTAAAAAATTAATTATTATATATCACAGTAACTTTTATTGGTCGGTCAGCCTGTTATCACTATTTAAATAAATAAATATATTTATTATAATAATTTTTTATTTGTTTGTATAATATACACTTAAAGTTCTTGTATTTTTTTAATTTTGTATTTTGTGATGCTTTATAATTTCAGCAGAATTTAGGATCTTGAAATGAAGTTTCTAGGGAGTAGTGTATGAATAACATGGCCAAAGGTGTGGTTAAGAGGGAAAACTCTTCTAAGTAAAAAGAGAAATAAAGGATGAGATGATGTGGTGTGTAAAGAGTGTAGAAGAAAGGATTTTACTTTAAAGGATGTAGGAGATGAAAATGGAACGTAGCCAAGGACCAGTAACCAGTGGGTAAATGGAGTAAAGGAATGTCTGTAGAAGAAGGCAAAAGTTTGAAAGGTCTTTTAGTTAAGGTTTTAAGTTTGAACAGATTTAACAATTGTTTCAAAATGGCACCCGATTATAATAAAAATTTAGTTCAATGAATAATACAGTTTAAAAGAGCACATAGCTTGCATTTCCAAGTAAACCTGGTATAAACCTCTGGTGGCATGTATGGGCAAATAGTACATACTCAGTTCCATGGATGGTTCCATGTAACAAGAGTATTCTCAGGATTGGTAAATATGTTCCTTTAGGAAGACTTATTCTTGAACTGCTTTTCTAATTTTATTTTGCCGATCTCTACTTCAATTTATAACAGATCAATGTAAATTTGTTTATTAGTTATGTGGTAGAAGAAGTACATCCTTGGTGTGTTCTGCTGGATGATAACTGTTTGAGGATATGTCCAGGAAATCTACTTCCTGTCTGATGGCTGCACAATAAACTTTATGGCTGAAGCACTGCTCAGGTAGTATAAAAATATATAAGTGTGCCGTGGAATGTTAATGTTCTTAAAGATAGTTATACCATTTTTTTTGTGACTGTCACATTATCTTGAACGATTTTGATTAAAAAACAAAATTAATATAGTTGTTTGATTGTATATACCTAATGCTGTTGTCAGCTGCTACATAAAGTCTATACAGTTTTATGGTGGCTTTCTTTGTACAGATAGGGTAGTTAACAGTTTTTTCTTTGGTAAGAAGTACGATACATTTTTACGAATTAGTCGGGAAAAAATGTATATTACAAATATAATTGATATATTTCCATCATATTATAAAACTATTTATTATGCAGTCAGAACTGTAGCCATAAAGAATTTAATTTATGTCTATTTTAAATTAATTGTACACAAACTTACCTCTTCAGGCTGTAAAGCGTGATTCGATTTGCTTGTGTCCATTCGTTTTTTCTTACATATTGAAAAATTTAAATCTAAATATCCTTCATTTGTTTCTCTATTTTTTATTATTTTTCTGAAACAAAAACATTTAAAAACAATATTTAACAAAAAATTGTATATATTTAAAATATAAAAAAAAATAATTTTTATTTCTTCACCCATGTAGTAACAAGTAATTCAAAAAGAACTTCACAAATTTAAAAACGTGTAAAAATTTATTGAGATAACTTACAAATTCGCTTGAGGTCTCATTTCATAGAAAAACACATCAAGATTTTCACCCAACATTCACTTTTGTTTGATATGGCTTCCATTTGTAATGTAACATATATCTCACCTGAAATCGATTTCATTCCAGATTGTAGCTAGCAAGTCGGACATTACCTCTACAGCTGCGATGTTAATGCAAAGTCTTAGCTCAACAAGATCAGTAGGCAAAGGTGGTATATAAACCCGATCTTTAATGAAACCCCACAAGAAAAAATCTAGTGGGATCAAATCTGAGGAGCAAGGTTGCTATGCAATGGATCTTCACGACTGACCCTCCGACCTGGAAATCTAGTATGAAGAAAATCTTGGACTTCTAGGTGATAGTGAGGTGGTGCCCCATCTTGCTGATAGTAATGGCATCCATCTTGGTCATTGGACTTAGGAAACAAGTTAGGTCATTTGGATACTGAACTTAGGAAATAGAATATTTTCAAACGCAACCAGATAAACAATAACATTTACGGTTGCGTCCTGGAAGAAGAACAGGTTGTTCTGTCTGGAAGAAGAACAATCTGTCTCAACTCTGTGCCAAAAGTAAATTTTATGCCTACTAGGAGGCTCCCTACTGTCCTCTCTACAAAAATTACGTTAAATTGCAGTTGCTGACTGCAAATCATGAAATTAAAACACAGAAAGCACATTTTGCACCAATAATTGTATTTGTTTTTAATAACACTGGTGACTGTGCTGGTGGCTGAATTCGGTAATGATGAACAAATCAAAACTTGATGTGATGTATTTTTCTATGAAATGAGATCTCAGTGGAATCAAAGTTATCTCAATAAATTTTTATATGGTTTTAAAGTTGTGAAGTCCTTTTTGAATCATCCAAATATATTGTAAAAGGAAAGTATGCAAATCAAGTAACATTTTGCACATCAAATTTTTTTTTGATGTAGTTTCGTGACTCCTTATATTAAAAGAAAAAAAAACAATTTTAGCACTGACAAATTCTGTAAGGATATATATGTAGCCTGTTTGCTTGATATCTCCTGACCAGATGACCGATTTTGATGAAATTTGTCAATATGATTTTTGTATATGGGGCTTTGATGTTATTTAATTTTGGCTACAATTGATCAAGGGTGATCTATCCAGATTTCATGGCTCCTGTTTTACTTCGCCAAGATAAATGTTTTGGCATTGAGTCCCAGTTAGCTGAGATATTTGCTGTTATGATGTGTGGAGAACTCTGTGATGGAGCTGTGGTGTGGGAGTGTGTAGGCATTCACCTCGCTATCAAACACTGACTAGAACAAAGAAATAGGGTATGATTTCATTACAGGCTTATTAAATTTTTGAATCTTTTTTTTTGATTCTTAAGTAAATCAAGAGGACTTTGAGTAATTGAATTGTAGAACAAAATTGTTATTGTGATCATCATGTTTTCTTGGTATGATAGTATTTTTGGTGTTTAAAGAGTCGATCAAATGATTTAAGCGCATAGTCTAATTGAAGTTAGATATAGGAAGAGTTTTTGTATGAAATTGTTGTATTAAAAAAAAAAAATTGGTGGTTGATAGTTACGGTCATGATTGGAAGAGGCCATATAGACGGCAAAAGTAAATTGTGCAAATATACTGATAAAAATGTCTGCACAGGCATTCGTCTGCCTAGTTGACTCAGTACCTGGTGTGTTAAGCCTCGAGGCTACACCAGTCTGCTGACCATACATGCAAAATGTGTTCTTTGTTAGTTGTAAAATTTCATTAGTTTAGTCAGTGTCGACTGTCGCCGCTAGTATACCACCACACCTGTGCGAATTAAATTTGTTATGAGCACAAGCTTTAGTTGGAATCATTGAATTAAATAAATGAAAAAATGTTGTATTTAAATAAAGCGATAAATATCTTCAATCAAGTTGTGAGTGTAAGCCGTGCATCAGAAACTATCTACAGTTGTAGGACTTTCCTGGCACATGGCTTTAGCGCCGTAATGGGAAAGTCCTATAACTGTGTTGTCAGCTTTTGTTTCATTAGAAAAGAAATAAAAAATTAAAAAGGTTTTTGGTTATCTTCAAATTTTTATTTATGCAATTTATTTTTTTATTTGTGCAACTAACAACATTATAAAATATTATAACACTTAAAAATTATTATTATAATGTATTCACTTTCAAAATAGGGAAACGTTTGTTTACAAAAAAAAAGAATCTTTTTTGGAGCTAATTAGCAACAGCTTCTACGGTAGTGTTTTTAATGGTACTTGTCGTAAAAGGTTAGGAAACAATTCAAGTATGCAATTAAATAATATATTATGTTTTTTTTTCTCAAATTCCGTCGGTATGTTAATGTCATATCATTTAAAGTGATAGAATTTTCAGCTTTTGTGTATATTCTGATTTGTGTGGCCGAGTGGTAATGTCTCTGTCTTTTATCTGGAGGCCCCAGGTTCGAATCTCCCCTCTCACAGTCAGGCACGAGTTTCTTCCCTTAGCGCATAATACATTACCATCCAATTGTAGTTGTTATCAGGTCTGTTGTTGTATAAATAAATAAATTTTCATGCAGAAGTTAATGTCTTGTTTCTATGAGATGATTTTAAAAAAAGACAGTATGAATTATATAACTTTTCTCGGTTTCACAGTCAAGTTATACAATTCATTTCTGGTGAAAAGGGAAAAATGGAAATAGGGTAAAAGTGAAAGGTTAAATTTTGTGAAATTCTGTAATGTTCAGTTTTTTAATGTTTTATCAAACTTTCAATTGTGTTCATTTAATCTATATATACTCAAATCTAGCAATAGCAAAGCATTACCGGGTCTGCTAGTAATTATATGAAAAATTATTAAATAAAAATTTTATGTGAAGAAGTATAAGAATTATGTTGTAGTTTATCCTTTACTTTCTTTTTCTGTTTAGCCTACAGAACCACTGTAAGGTTTTACTTCAGAGGATGAAATCTATGAATGTAAATGAAGCGTAGTCTTGAACAGTCTCAGGTTGACCATTTCTGAGATGTATGGTTAATTGAAACCCAACCACCAGTATCCACGATCTAGTATACAAATCTATATAAAAGTAGCTGCCTTTACTAGGATTTGAATCTTAGAACTGTTGACTTTGAAATCAGCTGATGTGCAAAGACGTGTTCACCACTAGGGTTAGTTGTAGTTTATCTGCTCAAAATAAACACACTATTACAGATTACAAAAATAATTTAGAAATTTTAGAGATTTGCAACGTCAATAAAAAGATGAACATCCTAGTAAAATACCACATTTATAGATTGAAAGAAAAAAATAAAATGATCAATCGACAACTATGAAAATTATGATTTACTTAAAGTAAATTATAGCAGTTGGTAACAACATTCACAACAAATAATTACATTATATAATTTACATTAACAGCTGATTTTGTGCTTCTTCACTTAACATTTTTATTTATCTATTTATTTAATAATTTTTCATATAATTATAATATTAATCACCAACTGACAATGCATCATAATTGTGAAAGTTAAGTTTTGGAAGTTTATTAAATGGTTTATATTACTGTGTTTGGTGTTTTTCTTTACAATATCAATTAAGAGCAGTTAACACAGTGGTAACAATGTTTTAAAACGTTGAATTTTCATTAAAAAAAAAAAAATTATATATATATATATATATATATATATATATATAATAGCAGATAATATAATTATATATATATATATATAAAAGGAAATTACATTAAGTTTTAAGTGATGGTATTTACATACTCTTCAAATCTCAAAATGTAAAGAAAATTCATTTTCACTTCCTATTACCACCATGTGACCAAAAGTAATATTATACTTTTCTTTGAAAAGCCAGTAAACAACCTCAATTTTTTGTATTCTGTAAAATATCTTTAGATCTGCACAAAAATTTTCATTAACAGCTTCAACATTCTTACGAAAAAATGAAGTTATTGGTGAAAAATCTGCCTTTATTGAAGAGACTTAGAGAAATCCTACTTTAAGGATGTGATCAAAAAACTTCAAAGCATCGTTGGATTAAGTATATACACTTGAAAGGAGATCTTATTTGGAAATAAAGAAAATCTTTCCCAAAAAATTGTGTCTATTTTTGCATAGGATTACTGGAATACCCACAATAATAATAATTTTCTTCTTTTTTTGTAGGAGTGACGTGGAAATGCAGTTTATGAATGGAGTGCCAGCTTCCCGCTGGCGGTCTTACAAAACCACTCCCTTTCTACCAAGACTTGGTCCAAAGCTGTTTTACACATTCCTTCAGGTCGAATCTTCCTATTTAGGCCTGAGAAGGTGGCCACCTAGTTTTCAAATGGTTTAGGGTGATCCACGTCGACCTTCTCTGCCCTGAGGATGGCTGCGATGAATCAGACCACCCTCTCCCAACTGCTCAGATCCCGGAACGTACTGCAACCACATCGTAGGGACGCCAGCGCTCTGTGATTCGCCTCTAGGGTCCCTCGATCTGCTGCCTACCGAGAAAATGCGAAAAAGGTGTGCTCAGTGTTGTACCGTACACCGAGACAATAGTGACAGTCAGGTAATGGTGCTTTCCCTATGGGATGGAGATAAGGTGGAAGTACTCGTAAGCCGGTAGAAACTGGGTCACATAATACACCACCTCTCCATGCCGCCGTTGTGTCCACGGTCAGACCTGAGGGATGAGCCTTGCGGTACATCATCTTGCGCCAGGTGAGAAATGTTCTTTCTTGGCGATGGTCTCCCTATCTTCGCCTGCCCGCCACATCTGATAGGCCGTCCAGTGCTGCTTTGACAAAAGAGAAATGAATATGAAACCGGCGACCACCAGAACTGCAGATTCGGAAACCTTCCGGTACATGGAAGCGACTCGAAGGCAGCAGTGCGTTGGACATGCGTGAGCCACTTCTGGTTTCTCTCATATCTTAGCGTCTGGATTCATACTTTCACCTTGTATAACAACATGTTATGCATCATGGACATCAACAGTCACAGTCTGCTGGCCTTCAGTCCGTTGATATTCGCCATAAGCCAGCTGAGAGCGGTTATGGCTCTTGTGGCTTTGTCGGCAACTTTCCGTAGCTACTCAGGAAAACTAACTTTCTGGTTAGTCATACCGACGTAAATCGCAGTCGGCTTGTATCGACTTCATCTCTGACCCGCAAGAATTGGAGGGTGTCAATATGCTTTTTCGTTAGAGCTACGATCTTCGTCTTGCTGAGGGTTAGAGAAAAACCTGTGGTCATTTAGCGCTGGACCCTGTGCATCACTTGGGTAAGTCTCAGTTGGGCATGCTCCAATAGTGATAATAATAAAAAAATTATCATTAAAAACATGATTTAATGCTAGTGTGTAATAGTAGCAGTGAGTCACTGATAAGGATTGCAAAAATAACAGAATGTTTTTTAAAAACTTTTTATTATAAATTGATTTTGTCATTTCAAAACTTTATATTTTAAAGTTGTTAACATTATTGATTGTCAAAGATAAAAACTTATCAAAAACCAAGTTCTTATTTATTAATATTAAAAAAAACTACAAGAATGTAGTATATAAATATAAAATATCAAATAAATAACGAATGTCTGCTATTATATATGTGTGTGTGTGTGTCCCTAACTTTAACCCTTATGTATAAATTTATCTCATAAAACAGCTTTTTAAGTTAGTTTACATAGTCTGTTTTATACTGTTTACTTTTCACAGTAAGTTTAGACTATATTACTTGATAGACTACATGTTGCTTGTTGGTTACTATACCGCACGATAGATAGCGTTCGGATCGTGTTACACTTTGTAGTTCCTTGTTTTATATGTGTATTAAATATTCAACACTTGTCTTGTCTAGCGGGAGATTATTTTTTACAGTTTGTTTAGTTTAGTTTTCCCTAAATGGTCTTACATTATAACTTCCTTTTGTAAACTGACATTTCTTTTTAAGCTTTTTTTTGTGTAGTAGTAATATAAAGCTTACATTTTCTAACGTCAAAGTTTTGATGTATTATAAAAAAAAGAAATATATATTTATAAATATTGTTTTCGCTTTCATGTTGTATGCATTTTATTATTTATATTTATGCGTCTTTTATTTGTAATAAAATGTGTATTATTTTCAATTTCTGTTGTAAAATGTTTTTATTATCGGGTGTGGAAATGTGATATTCCTATTGGCCAATTTGTTTTTGAGACTTTTATATATAAATTAGTAGGTAGATTCAGTAAAATATTATTATCTTGGGTAATCTCAGAGAATCGTAAAGTTATGAGGCTGGCATCATGTTTAAGTAAGTATCATTTTTATATAAAAAAATAAGCAAATTTAAAGAAAAAATTATATTCACCTGAAAATCTCGATTTTAATGTACAGTTTTACTTAATTTCTGCCTACATTATGGAACTTTTATCGGATGATCAGTTTTTTACACTCTAGCTTCATAAAAATCTTGTGCTTAAGAAGATAGTAGCGTTGACCGAGGTGCTGTTTTAAATGCAGGAACAAGTGGTAGTCACTGGGTGCTAGGTCACGATTATATGGTGGGTGATCAATTTGTTCCCGGCCAAATGACAGAATGTGTCGTGTGCGGCCAAGCATTGTCGTGAAGCAGCACGATTCCCTTACTTTTGTTTTGAATTGCAGACGTGCAGTTTATTCAAGGTCATAGTGTATGTTTTCTCATTTATTGTTTCATCTCGAGTAAAAAATTCAGCGAGCAAAATGTATCCCAAAATATAGTACATATGTTTTTCTCGATTGATATTATTTGTTTGAACTTCACTTTCTCGGGAAATGTTGAGTGTTTCCATTCCACGGATTGTTGTTTTGATTCTGGTGAGAAGAAAAAGTTATTATCTAATCGGAAAACAAGTTGAACGAAGCGTAGCGTACTGTTGATTATGAGAGGCAAATCCCAGTCCGAGGGTATCTATGCTTCTTGCTTGTAGTCGGTTGTTGCATGTAGTCGGCTGCTCTAGGTCACTTGCAATTGTCGTGATTCTGTTATATTCTCTACATTGGGAACAGACGTGCTATTAAGAATGCACTCGTATGATTTTGTAGTTGGTCGTAGTCTCTTTCAGCGGATGAGCGGTTTAAGTTGCTTACCTAATATAATAACTGAATAATTTATTGGCTATATTAACTCTTTAAAACGCCTATTTAAGTCATTATGACTTAAATATTCTGTTCAAAAAACCTATTACTTGACAAGAAAGGATTAATAAATGAAAAAACCGTCGATTCAAAAATATTTAATCTGTGTGAAGACCATGAGAAAAAATTTATGTAATTATTAAAAAGTATTCTTTTATACAGCTCAGGTGTAGATCCATATTTGTTAAAAAATAATTAAAAAGCCAACTACACAGTTGTAGGACTTTCCCGTCCCATCACGCAGTTTTTTTTTGATGCACGGCTTACACACACTATTTAAAATATTTATCATTTTATATAAGTATAATATTTTTATTTTTATTTAATTCAGTCATTCTAACTAAAGCGTGCGCGCATACTATTTCATTTGTGCTGGTGTGGTGGTACGAGTGACCACTATAAATACTTCTTTACACTTTGAAGTAACTTACCTCTGAAGTAAATACCTTACGGTAGTTCCAGAGGCTAAACTGAAAAAGATAAATGACTACAGCAGCTGTACGTCAGTGCCACACTAGTGCTCCTTATGGTGAGAAGAGGTACTAATGATACACTATACCCGCTTAACCGCTAGTTTATTTAGAGCATTTTTGGGGTGGGGTGTGATTTTACAGAGATTTTTTTTGAAAATATTTTTTAATCTACAAATGTTAATTACATGAAATCTTGTGATACTGAACTTGACTTTGCTGTACAGCCTCAACCCCTTCACTTTTTAAGTTTGAAATTTAATGGCATCAATGCCTCTATATAGAAGTAATCTTACAGTTTGGTCAAAATGGGTCAACTAATTCTGGAGATATAAAGTGTGAAAACACACGTGTATACACAAACGTTTGCATCCGGTTTTTTTTTGGGTTTGTTAGGTAACAAAATGTCAAAACGGCCCAAATTGGGCCGAATACAATACTTTTCCTTCTAAAGCTGTAGCTCAGCTATAACGCTAGACAGGAAAGCGAAAAGTGTACTTTTATTTAGGTTTTTTTTAAAGTATTTTGACAACAAAGTACACTAATCAAGTGACATTATTTTTACTTAATTGAGGAATAAATTGAATACTAACATTATATGGCTGTATCTGCTGTTAGGCAGGTCCTTTGCACCTATCAAATACTTTTTTTTTCGTTCTCAGATATACCTTTAAGTTCCTCATAGTATTCCCGTTACCTTTTAGATCATTCGTAATTGGTTTCTCTTATTTTTGATTTTATATTTATCCTTTTCTAGCACTCTTTTATCGATCATTTTCTTCTCATAATTTTTTCTATTTATCGCCTATTCTGGATCGGTTTTATTTTGTTTTCTTTTCTCATTATTTAATTTCTCTGTGTATGTTTGTCTGTTCTTCGTCATGTCTTCATTTCAAATATCTCCAACCTTTCTTTTTTTTACCACGATTTGTCCTGTAATAATGTATGGTTCTTCATAGGAATAACCAAATGTGGCCTGCCTACACAATTTTTCCCTTCTACCTGTCCTTCCAATATTAAAGCGACTATTCCAGGATGCCTT
This sequence comes from Lycorma delicatula, assembly GCF_047948215.1. Classification (NCBI taxonomy): domain Eukaryota; kingdom Metazoa; phylum Arthropoda; class Insecta; order Hemiptera; family Fulgoridae; genus Lycorma; species Lycorma delicatula. The sequence goes on from NC_134467.1 coordinate 44,855,705, forward strand.
AGTATGTGGCCTATAAGTCTGTCTCTTCTTTTAACTATATTTTTCCAAATGCTACTTTCTTCATCTATTCGCTGCAATACCTCTTCATTTGTCACTTTATCCACCCATCTGATTTTTAACATTCTCCTATAGCACCCCATTTCAAAAGCTTCTAATCTTTTCTTCTCCGATACTCCGATTGTCCAAGTTTCACTTCCATATAAAGCGGCACTCCAAACATACACTTTCAAAAATCTTACATTAACTTAAATTAAAAAACCTTAACACTGAAAATAAAAATTAACCATTAAGGATATTTAACCTAACAAAAATTTACGTGCGTTATAAATTTAAAGCCAAATTTTAAAACAAAAATCAAATTTAAAAAAAAAATATATTAAAGAGGAACCTTAAAACCACACTTTTAAACAATCAACAAAACAAAATAAAACGGTTCTTTTTTACCACGGTTCTTAAGTACTTTCTGTTATTAAGATATTCATCAGTTTATTACCTTTTATTGTTATTACTTTAGCTTCCATAATATTCATTTTCATACTCTATTAGTTTCTTCTAATTGTGTAATTATCTATCAAATCCAAATCTTTCCTTCACTCCCAAAAAAAACTTATACAATTTACTACTGCCGCTCTAAAATAAGGCTAACTTTAACGTTTTATTCTTATGGTGAAACGAATTAAGGCATAACATGAATAATTTATAGAAATAATAAATGTATAATAATTAAAATAAATGAATAAATAAATACCTTATTGCGAAAGCTATGGCCACTGCACAAACCATTGGTATCATTAATGTAATACAGACTAATAATACCCTTTCCTTATCAGAAAGTTCTGTAACAAAAATAAATAAAACATTAAGAAATGTATTAACTAAATATTATTTAAGTACTGCTGAACCGATTTTCAGAAATGTTTATGAATTGTCTTTTTTGTAAATATGATCGATGCTGAAAAATATACATTTTTATTCAATTTGTAGATTTTTTAAAAAGAAATCGAATCGATTAAGTAGTTTATACTTATTAAAAATATAATGTAATATATATATATATATATATATATATATATATATATATATACGAGGTGAGTGAGAAAAGTAATGACTTTTTACTTACCATAGTTTTTATTTTTTTTCAAATAACAATATTATCCCCTTCAAAGTAGTTCCCTTGTGCAGCTATACACCGGCAGAGTCGTTCCCACTCCTGGTAGCAGCGCTGGAAGGTTTCAACCGGTAGGACTTTTAACCTGTCGGTCACACTTTTTTGAATGTTCTCCAGCGTTTCAAAATGACGTCCTTTTAAGACACGTTTCTATTTCGGGAAAGGAAAAAGTCACAAGGACTCAAATCAGGTGAATAGGAGGTTAAGGAACCGTAGGAGTGCGTTTTGAGGTCAAAATATCCCTGATGAAAATGGCCGTGTGAAACGGGGCATTCTCATGATGAAGCATGCACTTGTCTGCAACGTCTGGTCTCACGCGAATCACTCTTTTCTTGAGCCTTTCAAGGACACCTTTGTAAAACACTTGGTTGACTGTCTGTCCTCGAGAAACAATTCTTTATGCACGATACCCCTACTGTCAGAAAAGCAAATCGGTACGGTTTTGATCTTTGATTTGCTCATTCGACATTTTTCGGTGGAGGAGATGACGGACTGTGCCACTCTTCGCTTTGTCGCTTTATTTCAGGATCGTACTCAAATATCCAGGATTCATCGCCTCTGATCACACGATTGAAGAATTCTTGGTCATTGTCAATCCTCCCAAGATGATCATCACACACGTTTCTTCGACCGTCCTTCTGATCCGTTGTGAGGTTTTTCGGCACCAATTTCGCACAAACCTTTCGCATGTCCCAATCGTCTGTCAAAATTTGATGTACGGTGAAAGCGTTTAAATTTAACCGTTCACTCATCATCCTTATTGTTAAACGACGGTCTGATCTCACAAGAACCCTCACGCGCTCAACGTTTTCATCAGATTTTGAAGTTGAAGGTCTCCCTGAGCGAGGCTGATCTTCAACCTGTTCTCGACCTTCCAAAAATGATTTGTGCCAGCGGAAAACTTGTGCTCTTGGTAAGTAATGTTCCCCATAGGCCTCTTTCAACTTTTCATAGGTCACACTCGCGGATTCCCCAAGTTTAACACAAAACTTGATCGCACAACGTCGCACCAAATTCCGATTGGAGCATCGTATCACACAATTTCACTGATGGCGCTGTCAAAAATAATGTGTTGGCTGAATAATGAGTTGAAATTCATACTGAGCATGTGGAACGGATGAACAAACCGGTCTAGCATAGACAGGTAGACAGCGGTGCCAGATCGCTCGCAGTGTTACCAATCTCATTACTTTTCTCACACACCTCGTATATATATATATATATACACGAGGCATATTTATAAAATAAGGGCCGTTTGGTCATTAAAAAAATATTAATACGTGAGAAAAGGTTTTTACTTGCAGTTTTAGTTTACTACATATCTACTTCAATTTTCCACATAACCAGTTATAACCGTTTTTCGTAATGCTGTACCGGTTTCTATAATCCCTGTGCAAAGAAGTTCGCCGCCTCGGAATTAAAACCGGTTGACAGCGGCAGTCTTGAGTTCCTCGTCGTTTCCAAACCGTTGCCAACCAAGCCGCTTTTTCAAATGCTAGTAGAGGAAGTAGTCGCTATGTTCAAGTTCGGGACTATATGGTGGGTGGTCAAAAATTTCCCGACGAAAATCTTAAATCTTCTTGGTTAAGGCAGCGGTGTGAGGACGCGCGTTGTCGTGAAGTAGGATTACGTCGGACGACAGTTTACCGCGTCGTCGATTGCACGTCTCAGTTTGGTGAGCGTTTCGCAGTACACGTCAACTGTAATTGTTAATCCGTGTTCCGGGAAGTTAACGAAAATAACGCCCTTTTCTTCCCAAAAAAAAACGGTAGCCAACATTTTTCGACTCCGGTACGGAGATTGCTTTAATGTTTCGGTTTTGAGGAAATTGAATGTCACCACTCCATCGCCTATTGTTTCGATTATTCGTCGGTGTAGGATATCCACGTCTCGTCGCCCGTAACAATATGGGAAAATAAATCGTCTCCTTTTGTCGATAGCGGTCCAAAATGGCTCGTCCTCGTCCACTACACATTCTTTTCCCTTTGTTTTGGTCGGTGAGCGTTTTCGGTACCCACCTTGCACACAATTTGATATCGTGAAGATAAAGGTACTTCCAACATGTGAAAATTCATCAGCCGGAGCACCAATCGACGATCACATCGCAGTTTTCGGTACCCATGTTCAACGAAATCGTTGAACAATTGGGCCTGCCACTCCGCTCTTCGTCGTGCATAATTTGTGCGGCCGTTTTTAAAGTCTCCACATCATCGTCTAACTTTTCCTTCACTCAATACTGTAGGTTCATACGCTACGCACAACCCCCGAATGATTTCAGCAGTTGAAAATCCTTTTGCACACAAAAATCGAATCGCAGCGCAGCGCGCACTTCATAACTGGCAAGAGAAACGATTTTCGCTTACATTTCGATCTGCATTACCCGGTCGGCAAATGACTGTTTGTGCTGTATGCGTTGCTATACCGTTCATCCGATCGCAATAAAACTGGTCGGCACGCCTGCGAAGGTTTCTGAATTAGTTTGGACCCGCTAGGTAGCGCTGGGGTCGAGATATTTCGAAAAAATTGTATTTACGGTCCGATTTGGCTAATATTCAGAATATACATTAGTTATGTGAAAAGACAAATTTTTGTAAAAACTATAACCGCTAGGTGACGCAGGTGTCGAAATATTTATGAAGCAAACAAATATACAAACAGACTTTCTTCTTCTATATATATATATATATATATATAAAAGGTAATGTTCGTATGTATGTCCGCTATAAACTAAAAACTGCTGGACCGATTTACATCCCAGAAAAAGGGAAATAGGGACAGAGGGGGAAAAGAGATAAAGTGAAAGGTTAAATTTTGTGATGTTCCGTAATGTTCATTTTTTAATGTTTTATAAAATTTAAAATTGCGTTCATTTAATATATACGTACATTCAAAGCTAGCAATAGCGAAGTATTACCGGGTCTGCTAGTATTTAAATTAAAAAAATAAAGTTAAAAAAAAAGAAGGATTCGAACCGATGTACCTTGCACTTGTAAGATCCAAACATTTCATTCGTTAAACTTTTATTTGGCTATAACTCTGGAACCGATAAAAATAAATACCGTTTATGAAATATCGTTGAAAAGCTCTTGATGAGGGCTTATTACTGCAGTTAAGTAAAAGTCCAAAATCCAATTTTTTTTTTATTTTGGACTTTTTTGAACACTTTTCGTCTAGTAGATTGCAATCAAAAGGAGAGGTGCGCAACTACATGTTACATGGGTCGTAAATAAAAAATTTCAACATCGTACAGCTAATCGTTTTTGAGTTATGCGAGATATATACGTATGTACATACGTCACGCCGAAATTAGTCAAAATTGATTTAGGGATGGTCAAAATGGATATTTCCGTTGAAATCTGAAAACCGAAACTTTTCGCGATCACACTACTTCCTTTACTTCGTACAAGGAAGTAAAAAGATATTTATCCATTTTTACATAATAAATCGTGTAAATGGATGATCATAAGATAAATATTCGTAATTTTTATTATTGAAGTTATTAAATACTAGCAGACCCGGCATGCTCTATATATATATATAGCAATAATACATTAAGTCTCTCTCTCTCTCTCTCTATATATATATATATATAGAGAGAGAGAGAGAGAGAGAGAGAGAGAGTTTAAATGAACACAATTGAAAATTTGATAAAAAATTTAAAAAACTGAACTTCGCAAATTCTACCTTTCACTTATTCTGCTTCCCCCTTTCACTCTTCTCCGTCCCCCCTCACCCAGTTTCCTTTTTACCGTTTCCCGTTTTTCACTTTTCTCTTTACACCTTTTCCCAGTTTCCTGTTTTCCCCTTTTGCCCGCGCGTAAATCGGTCCATTAGTTTTTTGGTCTTTAACGGACACACATAGGAACATGTGTTTTATATATATATATAGAATAAAAAAGTCTGTTTGTATATTTGTTTGTTTCGTAAATATCTCGACACCGACCCCACCTAGCCGATATAGTTTTTGCAAAAATATTTCTTTTCACGTAACTAATATTCATATTCTGATTACAAACCAAATCGGTCCATAAATAACATTTTTCTAAATATGTCAACCCCAGCGCCATCTAGCGGATCCATTTTTTGCAGAGAAATTCTTTCCATATAAGTAACACGTATTCTGAATATGAGGAAAACCGGACCATAAATAACATTTTTCGATATATCTCGACGCCAGCGCCACCTAGCGGGTCCAAACTAACTCAGAAACCTTCTCTGGGATGCGTCCAACCGTTTCCCAAAGTTTCATCGCTATCGGATGAACGATTTAGGAAGGCATAAAAGACATACAGACAGACAAACATTCATTTATAGAAGATAAATATTAAAGGTTTAGCAATAAAAGGTCTATTATTTTTCTTTTCAAATATCTATGTTATTACATATATTTATTTTATCGAACTAGAAGCTTAGGTTTTATAAGGTATTATTTGAATAATTTGATTTTTATCAGTAGGTTTCGTATAAAATGATCGAGTTGGTAAATCTTTGGGTCTAAATAATTAAATTTTTAATCGGATTTAATTATCGGATTTCTTATTCTATATATATATATATATATATATATATAAAGCAATGTTCGTATGTGTGTCTGCTATAGACTAAAAAACTAATGGACCGATTTACGCGCGGGAAAAGATTAAAATAGAGAAAAAGGGAGATAGCGAATAAGAGTAAAAAGAGAAAAAGGGAGAAGGAAATATCGAAAATGAAAAACGAGCGAAATATGCTAAAGAGGAAATAAGTAAAAGAAGAAAAAGTGGTGAAGGAGGAAGGGGGAAAGGGATAAAGTGAAAGATAAAATTTTGTGAATTTCCGTAATGTTCAGTTTTTTAATGTTTTATCAAACTTTCAATTGTGTTCATGTAATCGATATATATATATATATGCTCAAATCTAGTAATGGCGAAGCATTGCCGGGTCAGCTAATATACAATAATTAGATTATAGAGTATTTAAAATTATTTTCACTTTATAGTGAAAATTCTATTCAGGTATCTTTAATCGCTTACGAAATATAATTAAAATTAAATTACACCCAAATTTGCCCCCCCCCCCGTGACAATCCAATCATTTATTTTAGAAATTACTTGATGCGGGCCGTGCCTACGTCACGCCTCCGCAGCTACGCCCTCCGGTCGGGCGGCGGCTCGGAATGGGATTATTAGGTGTCTAAAATTGATTACCTTTTGTGTAAAAATGTTTTTTTTTTTTGAATGATGAAAATTGATCAAGGAAAAGCGAAAAAATATCAGCAAATCTTTCCAATTAAATTTGGTTTAGATCGGTTTAGACATCTTTTAAAGATTGCACACTCTCAACATTTTCATCAAGATCCATAATCCGTATGCAAATTCACTCGATACGAAAGCTGGAAGCTTAAATATGAATTAAATTAATTTATATATTATATTCAATTTACGAAACAAATTATCACAGTACGAAACTAACCTTCGTTGACACAATAACAAAAGAGATGTTAGGTTCAAAATCAATAAATCGCTAAGGAGGATATATAGGATTCAAAATTCTTCTAATTTTTGACCTTTATTGTTTACCGTTTGATTTGACCCCCGTGTTTTACCTATATCTTTGTTTAATTGTAACTTCAAGGCCGAAAAAAAATCCAAAATTATACGATCTTAAACGGATAATAAATAGTATTATCAGTATCGATTTATTTTTATCGAAAATAGTTGTGTTTTAAGATCTGCTACGATATTGAATGAATGAATTACGGTAGTAAAATTTATTAATTTATTTTATTATTGTTTTTTATTGTTTATAAACATTTATTTATTATTATTTTTTAACGGGCAGTATATGTTCAATCATGTAAGCATGTTCTTTCTTTTTGCTCTTATTTGTTGGTGTTTTTTTTGTTTGGTTTGGTAAGCATTTTTCTCGCCACCATCGCATTCGGTCGCCCTAAAGCATAAGACCGAATGTCTGTGCCGCAAACGGCTACTGAGCTTAGCTTAATAGTTTAGCGACATAGAGCTCGTTAACATTGCTTCTTGAACTTACCTAACATCGTGAGCGGACTAAGCGTGGTGCCGTACACCACCGGCTTACGTGTCCCAACCGCTCCCTTGTCATATATTTAATAAAATGGGTAGACACCCCGTCAACTACTAAAAATATATATAACATTCATAATAACATTTATTTCGTCTAGGTAGCGATTCGCTGCCACGCCTAGATCGCTGAATGCCAGCAAGTACCTGTCCACCATTTTATAGCGCTTAGAACCATAATAATTGGCTGGTGATCAACCATGTTCAAGGTTAGCTTCCCACTGCAATGCGGTAAGAGTCTTTCCCTTAAGCAAACTACGGATCCCGGTTGGACAAAGCAACCGCATCTAGGAACTCCTACACGGTCCGACAGTGCGGCTCTCGCCGGTTGTGAGCGGCCAATATTTCCCTTGACCTCAAAGTTCCGGGGTAGCCTGGTCTCTGACCCCCCCCCCCCCCCCCCTAAGAGCAGGTCAGTCGTGAAACATCAGGTGTTCATTTGACTGGATCTCCCTGCAGTCGCACAGCTCATCAGCTGCCAGGCATTACTTCTTCTTACTTATTGTTTATAAACATTTAAGAAAAAAAATCATTCTTTGACGGGCAGCATGTTTGATCATGTAAGCATGTTCTCGGTTAAGGGGGACGCACATACAAATGCCCTTTAGTAGTGTAGGATAAAGAAATCTTTACCCAACATTTTAAATACAGAGTGATTCAGGAGGATAAGGTAATACTTTGACAACTCATTCTAGAGGCTAAAAATAAGAAAAAAGTTCATATAAACATAGATCCGAAAACGCCTCGTTAGCGAGTTATACAGGGTAAAAGATTTCGCCCGAGTTTCAGTTTCTTCGGGTAAATTAAGGCTTTTTGAAATTCTGGGAAGGTGAATTAACGAGAAAATTCAATTGTTTCTTTTGGTTTTGAGCTGGGAAATCGAAAAAAATAGGTCCCAGAACTGTATCTCTCTTAGTTTCTAAGATATTCCGTGTAAAACGCCAAAAATAGGGTCAAAAAATACATTGTTTTATGTTTGACGTACAATAACGTTGTTAAATTGGCGATAAATCATACATTTTTTAAACATAAATTGTAGAGAATTTAATTATAAGAAGATTGATGTAAATAATGTCAACAGAAAACAAATAAAACTTTAAACATGTCGACTCTTATTAACAACAAAACCGACGAAAACTTAGAAGAAAATGGTACAAAAAAAGAAAACAGATGTGTACCTAGTAGGTACAATTATTTTAGACCTACAGAAAACAAGTCGGCAACACTGATTTTTTTCATTACAATTTGTTTAAATACTCATTGTTGTCTGTTAATTGCGGTATGTGTTAAATAAATAACCTTTCGCTGATCAGATTGATCAGGTTATTTATGCAGTATTACGTCGAGTTGTTATCGTAAAAATTTCAGAAAACTGTTAAGAAGTGTAATTTTGTTAGAACGTGTAATTTTTTGTTAGAAGACAAAAAAAAATATGAATATTTTTTTTTTTGTCTTCAGTCATTTGACTGGTTTGATGCAGCTCTCCAAGATTCCCTATCTAGTGCTAGTCGTTTCATTTCAGTCGTTTCATGTATACCCTCTACATCCTACATCCCTAACAATTTGTTTTACATATTCCAAACGTGGCTACACAATTTTTTCCTTCTACCTGTCCTTCCAGTATTCATTTTACAGCGCGTAAAAATCGATTTAACAACGTTATTGTACGTCAAACGTAAAAAAAATGTGTTTTTGACCCTATTTTTTACACGGGATATCTTAGAAACTAAGAGAGATACAGTTCTGGGATCTATTTTTTTCGATTTCCCAGCTCAAAAACCATAAGAAACAATTGAATTTGCCCCTTAATTGACCTTCCCAGAATTTCAGAAAGCCTTAATTTACCCGGAGGAACTGAAACTCGGGTGAAATCTTTTACCCTGTATAACTCGCTAACGAAACGTTTTCGGACCTATGTTTATATGAACTTTTGTCTTATTTTTAGCATCTAGAATGAGTTGTCAAAGTCCTATCCTTCTGAATCACCTGTATTAGTAGAAGTTAGAGGTAATAACGTTTTTAGAAATTGAGTGGATAATAATAATAATAATAAAAATGTTCGTTCGGGAAAGTTTTACTAGACTTTACATCGATAATTGGTTTTTTCCATTTTTTATAAAAATTAAATATTATGAAATTTTACTTCATATTAATGTAAATCAATAAGTTACATAAGTTTAGGGTATATTTATTACAGTATTTATAGATATTTTAATAAAAAATATTTACCAAATACACCAGTATAAACTTTGAGAACAATAACGAAGTAGAATCGGAGAAAGCTTGGATAGAGATTACATTTTGCTCTCCTAACGAAAAAAAAGTAAAAAAGTATTTTTAAAATCACAACTTTAATTTACCTTCCTACTTCAAGAAAACGTATCCTCAGAACATCAAAAATAAAACTCAACCCGACAAAAGAGTGGATAATTCATAAATTAATAAATAAATGCAATTAAAAGAAAGATTAAAATTAAAGTAAAATTTTGTTCTTGTAAATATAAACGAGCAGAGAAATCGGATTCGATCTTTTAGCGTAAGAATTAAAATTCGTTTTTTAATTCTTTAAAAATTAAATACCAGTCATACTGGGATCTTCTAATAGCCTTTTAAATTTTAAATGTATTTATTAAAAATAGGTTTTTAAATAAAAAAAAAAAAAAAAAACACTAGGATTAATATCTATATAATTGCCATTTAAATTTTAAATAACTTTATTAAAAATTTTTTTTTTAAAGTTTTACCATCAAATTTCATTTAAATGTAGAAGGATATATTTTTATTTAAATTGATAATATAAATATTTATAAAAGATTTGCAACGTTAAATAAAATATTAAAATTTATTATTATTATTATATTTTAATATATATTAAGATATGTTTGGTTATTTTATTATTTATACTGAAAAAGTGGTTTGTATAGAGATGTTATAATACCGTTTTTTTATTTATGTGAGAGTTAAAAAAACAACCCGAGTGCGTTGAGAGTTCTGTCTCGAAATATTGAAGTGTTATTCACCCTGCTTTTGCGTTAGAGTTGTATAACCTCTACATCCATCCCTATTACTTACTGTCTGCCTTAACAAAAAAAAAAAGTGTACCACTCTTTTTTCATCCGTCTTATATATTGCGTAAAACATACAATTATTATGTGGAAAACGTTTTTACAACTGTGGTCTGCTGTCTACCTTATTAAATTTTTTTTTTTTTTCTTATGAGGAGAACCTTTTGTAGTAATTTTTGTATGTTAATTAGTTATAGTACCTATTTTTTGCGCGGGTAAATACTTAATTTTTAATCTTAGAATTTTTTTAAAAATTCTTTAAAGATTAAAAATACTTTTATTAACTCTTTAAAGATTAAAAAAACAGTTTACAAAAAAGCCTTATCTAAAATCTAATATTAGATGCGCATTTCAATTATTACACCATCATCGTCAGTTTATATCGAACTAAATAATGTATATAAGATGAAATAATTATTGAAAATAATTAAAAGAAATTCAATAAACTAAAAAGAAATAGAATAATAGATTTGAGAAAACATTAACAAACACATTTTGCCCTTCTTATACAAGCAAAGTAAACCAGTTATTATCAATGAAAACTCCTGAACGAACTTTATTATTCTTTCAATTATTAATTCATTTCTAACGAAGTTATCTCTAACTTTAACTTACGTTTTTTTTTCTTCAGTCATTTGACTGGTTTGATGCAGTTCTCAAATATTACCGATTCAGTGCTAGTCGTTTCATTTCGGTATACCCCCTGTATCCTACATCCTTAACAATTTATTTTACATATTCCAAACGTTGCCTGCCTGCACAATTTTTTCCTTCTACCTGTCCCTTCAATATTAAAGCGATTATTCCAGGTTGCCTTAATATGTAGCCTATAAGTCTGTCTCTTCTTTTAGCTATATTTTTCCAAACGCTTCTTTCTTCATCTATTTGCCGCAACACCTCTTCATTTGTCACTTTATCTACCCGTCTGATTTTTAATATTTTCTTATACCACCAAATTTCAAAAGCTTCTGATCTTTTCTTCTCAGGTACTCCGATCGTCCAAGTTTCACTTCCATACAAAGCGACATTCCCAACGTATATTTTCAAAAATCTTTTCCTGATGTTTAAATTAATTTTTGATGTAAACAAATTATATTTCTGATTGAAGGCTCGTTTCGCCTGTGCTATTCGGCATTTTATACTTACTTACCTTATATACTTTTGTGTTTGAGAAAATGAAGTAGGAAAAATATGTAACTATTATTATCTTGCCTTTCATACATATCTGTACTTTTTGATTCCGACAATTTTTTGAAAAATTATAAATAAATTGTTGAATTTTAATTTTCGATTTTTTGATGTTTTCAATTGACTGCAAACTCTCGCCGTGGCCTTAACAATTTTATTGTTTTGGGAATTTAAATAATGACATGTAAACACTCCCGGGAAAAATAATAATAAATTTTGACATTTTCAGCAAAATCGGTTCGGTAGTTTTTGAGTTATTAGGGAACACACAAAACGAAGACTGTTTTATTTTTATAGATTGTGTGTTTTACTACAGGTTTCCCTTGATTCATCCAGGCTGGGACAATTTGTTTTTTTTAATCCGTGGAATTGTATAATTTTCCCATTCCTGACGTGACCTATATAATGTATTATTATTATATACCGTTGAAAATAGATTTATTTATTTGTTTATGTCAACAGGAACAGCGGTAGATTGTATGTCAGGCGATCGGATGAGATTACTGGAAATAATTGAATTTATGTTCGGTTGACAAGATAACTAAGATTCCGAACAAAGGCTTGGTGATTGCATGAATCTGTGCTTGCCAATCGGGTCATTCCGGATGCAGGGAATATATTTCAATAGCACGGGAATTCATAAAGACAGGAGTGCAACTTCGATAAAAAATATAGGGTAACGAAACGGAATTTTTAATACATAAATATTACTTTATTGTGTGTAATATTTTAAGTTCAAACATTTAACTATTAAATAACGAAATCGGGCCATTATCTCTGATAATAATAATGGCCGTTTAGTTTTTAAAATGATTAAACATTTTTTTATGAAAGTATTTTAATAAAAGAACATTAATTGGAACACTTGTTCCAATTAAAATCATATAATATTATAATATTATAATATTATAATATAAAATCACTGGCGGATTTTATATTCAAATAAAATACTACCAGCTTATTAAAAGCTTTTATTTAACTCGCTTTAGGAATAATAAACTCTTGCAACTGTTATATCTTTTGATCTATCGAATGAAAATCAATGAAATTTGGTACACATATGTAACTTCGATGACAATACAGCACTACGGTGTCGGAATTTGGATATGACCCACCCCCACGCCCCTACGCGCTACCCCTACGCTAAATTCATGCATTTAGTTGAAAATTTTCATTTGTCATGAACTATTGTATGAAAATGATTGAAATTTGATACACGTATGTAACTTCGATGTGTAAAAATAAGTAGATTTTCCTTTTTTTAGTCTTAAAACAAAAAAAAACAAAAAAAATTACAAAAATATATTTGATTACATATAAAAAATTATTTTTTAAAAAAGCTTTTATTTAACTAATATTATTATTAACATTAATAAAAAAAGGAAACAGATTAGAAAAATCCTCTAAAAAGTAAAAAATAAGAATTAAATCAAATTGAGAATTTTAAACAAAAAAATATAATATATTAACAAATATAAAAATGCACTGAAAAGTAAAAAATAAATTATATAATAAATAACCAGTAAATAAAAAATAAATAAATGTAATAATTATTAAATTTTAAAATTAAAAGTAATGAAAATATTTAGTTAAATAAAAGCATGGCGCCGTTTTTAAGTTTTTTTGGCGAAGTTCAGCTGATCGTTTAAGACTTTGATATCATCGGGATTGTTTGAGAAACTGCAATAGGAGCACATGTTTCTAACCGCCTTAACTTTCATCCACTCCGCGGCCTATTTCTAACACTGGTTAATTCAAACGCACGTTTTTCCTAAGCCAACATTTTTCTTTTTCGTGGTGGCGGATTAATAATCTGTTGCCGAAAATATATCAGTAATTAGTTTCATTTTTAATTCGCATGTTGTCATTCATGAACTCATACACTTGTCGCTAACCGCTCCTTGATGCTTTAACTACTAGTATTAGCCATTTTACCGCAACTGTCAGTGTGTGACGTAAAAAAATGTTACCAACCCACCCACCGAAAATACCATACGTTCTAAACACATTCTAATTCACGGTAACGTCTCGGCCTTTCATTCGGATGTCCCGGGTTCGAATCCCGGTCAGGGATTAGCATTTTCACACGCTACAAAACATTCATCTCATCTAAAAACTCATATTTTTCGTTAACTTTAGGGGTACGGTGACGGAAAAAAGAGAGCAAGGGAAATAATAAAAAAAAAGGAGAAAAGACACGCGTTTCTCCTTATCACTTTTTTTTATTTTTCAACAGACACACGCACGCGCGCGCGCACACACACACACTTACACAAAACTGTTCAGACTCTAGTAACAATAACACAGTTTGATATTACGTAGTTTAAAAGCCAAATATTATGATGGAAATTTATTTTATAAAACTACCAATAGATTGCGTTCATGAACATTGTTGAAACCTTCTATTGTTTTGTTGTTCGATGATCCATATTCGATGAATGTGATATAACCCGTATTGTGTGTTATATCCAATAATTTCTTTTGTTTTGCACAATTTTATGTTTTTGTTAAACTGAAAGGACGGCAATCATTGACAATAATAATAATAAAATCTATATTGTTCATTTTTTGTTCGGTTTTTTAATTGAAATATTAAATTGTTTTTATACTATTTTTTTTTTTGTCTTCAGTCATTTGACTGGTTTGATGCAGCTCTCCAAGATTCCCTATCTAGTGCTAGTCGTTTCATTTCAGTATACCCTCTACATCCTACATCCCTAACAATTTGTAATATTCCAAACGTGGCCTGGCTACACAATTTTTTCCTTCTACCTGTCCTTCCAGTATTAAAGCGACTATTCCAGGATGCCTTAGTATGTGGCCTATAAGTCTGTCTCTTCTTTTAACTATATTTTTCTAAATGCTTCTTTCTTCATCTATTTGCCGCAATACCTCATCATTTGTCACTTTATCCACCCATCTGATTTTTAACATTCTCCTATAGCACCGCATTTCAATTTTATACTAATAAATAAATAAATACATGTAGAATTTGTGGAATTTTTACTGTACGTTTGTTATTGGCATTATAGCAAAACAAATTTATGTCAAACCTTAAAAAAAGCGTGCTCTTTAACTCTAATTTTTTTTTAGTTTTTTATTACAGTTTTTATGTGATACTAATGGATAGAGTTTTCTGAAAAGTTTTGAGCCTCAACATGAAGATGGCAGCACTCGTCAACAAACGTTACGGAATGTATTCGCGCATGCGTTGAAAGGTACTCGCTAAACTTTCAGCCATTTTGGACTCTCAGTTGTTTGAGTAAGTGTTTTTGTGAAAATGGAAAAAATCGTGCTGCGATTAAATACTTGCATTTGAAAGGCAGTACGCCTACGCAAATTAAAATGGAGTTGGTTGTTATTTACAGGGCTTCTGTTCTGGCTTGGTTGATGATGAGCGTTCGGGACGGCCAAAGTGCAACCACCGCCGATATCATCGGAAAAGTTCACCAAACGAGTACTGAACGACCGACGAGTTAAGGTAACAAAAGCAATGGGCGTATCGAAAGAACATATTTGTCATATATTAACTGAAGAATTGAATATGAGTAAGCTATCCGCGCGTTGGGTGCCGCGTTTGCTCACTTTGGATCAAAAACGCATTCGAATGAATATTTTCAAGACCATACTAGAACAGTTTAAGCAAAACAAGTCAGATTTTTTACGTCGATTTATATCTGTAGATGAATCGTGGATCTACACTTCTGAGACGAAGCAACAGTCAAGACAGTCACCTGCAGAGGGTGAATCTGCTCCGAAAAAACCGAAGACGGTTTCATCGGCCGGGAAGGTGATGGCTTCTGTTTTTTGGGGCAGTACGGAATTTTGTTTATCGAAAATCTTCAAAAAGGGTAAAACAATAACGGTACAGTACTACGCATCATTACTTGATAAACTGAAGGCAGAAATTACAAAAATACGACCGTATTTGAAGAAGGAAAAAGTGTTTTCCCATCAGGACAATACGCCTGTTCACATTTCGACGATCGCCACGGTTAAGATTCACGAATTATACTTTGAATTGGTTGACCGCTCACCGTATTCATCAGATCTGGCCCTAAGCGAGTTTTTTCTTGTTTCCTAAACTTAAAGTTTCGCTTCGAGAAGACAAATTTTCATACCTCGAGAAGGTTATCGTATACGTAAACCCCTATTTTACTGAGAAAGATGCCAGGAAGGGTTAAAGAAGTTATAGCATCGCTGGAAAAAGTGTACCGATTTGAAATAGACTTTGTTGAAAAATGAAAGTGTATTTGACAGAAAAAATACATCTTTCTATGTTAGGCTCAAAACGTTTCAGACAACCTAGGTACAGCCTTTTTTGGGATCATTTTTACGCAAAAAGATTATTACTTTCCTGGAATCATGGCTTTAGAGTTTTGATGCAGTTAGGAAAGTATTGTTAACTCACCGGGTCGGTCTTGTGATGAACGCGTCTTCCCAAATCACCTGATTTGCAAGTCGAGAGTTCCAGCGTTCAAGTCCTAGTAAAGTCGGTTATTTTTACACGGATTTGAATACTAGATCGTGGATACCGGTGTTCTTTGGTGGTCGGGTTTCAATTAACCACACATCTCAGGTACGGTCGAACTGAGAATGTACAAGACTACACTCATACATATCATCCTCATTCATCCTCTGAAGAATTATCTAAACGGTAGTTACCGGGGGCTAAACAGGAAAAAGAAATAAAGAAAAGTATTGTAATCAGTCAAAAAATTGGATATATTTTTTTGCACTTTTCGATGTTTTAGGACCCAGACATCCCAGAAAAGCAAAAAAGGAGGTAATGTTCGTACTTAATAGCCTAATCTAAGAACCTGTTCTAGGTGATACCTGTATAATGCAAAAACCTGATCGTAATAGGCCCAACCGTTTTAGAGAAATACATCTACTGCAGCGCTTCCTAATGGCCTCTAACCGTAAAACATGTCTAAGAACCTTCTCTGAAGCGATATTTATGTGCTGTAACAAACCGAATTGAAATCGGTCTAGTAGTTTTTGAGGAAAATGGTAACAGACACACACGCAATCTTTTACTTCAAACGCATATACCGTCTCCGTCACGTCGTGAGTAAAAAGGGTTCGTCGTATAACGTAATGAGATTTATTAAATAATCAAAATAACTATTAAACGATTTATTTTTAACAAATTAGTAAAGAATTTCTTAAATAAAAAAGACATTTCGAATAAAATTACTAACAATAATTTGCTTGTAAGTGGCGCAGTATCTGATACTCAATAGTTCCTACTTTAAAAACGTCTATGATTATCAAAACACTTTCATTTAATCCATTTCTCTTAATCCTGGAAGAAATATTACGGTTTTTCCCGCTGATTCCCAACCGAGTTGAAAGGGAATCGTAACTGATTTATGTATTACGTGAAAGGTCCATCAGAAAATCATTTATAAGTAATATTATTATTACTTCAGATTACAGTAGAGGATGGGCAAACCAAGTGGAACTGAGAGATCCATACTAGATTATTCAGTATGTAACTCTGGATAACGAGGGCTTTAGTTGATCGCCTCCACATCACTCTATATATATAACCACCCACAACCTACCATCTAAAATTAATATCCAGAAATCTGAAAAGATCGAAACAGGGAGAAAGCACAATATAACAGTGTAAGTCTAAATATTTTGCATAAAATATATATATATATATATATATATATATATATATATATATATATATACGAGGTGTGATAAAAAAATACGGTGAATAATTTTTTATTAAAAAAAGTAATAAGGTTACATAGAATTCGATTTAATCTCCTTCAAAGTATTGTCCTTGGCTAACAATGTACTTATACCAACGTTGACTCCATGACTGGAGGCATTTCTGGAAGGGTTTTTAAGCTGCTCGGTCGGAGCCCTCTCAATGTCAGCAATGATGTTAAAACGTTTTCCTTTAAGCACAGTTTTAATTTTTGGGAAGAGCCAAAAGTCGCATGGTGCTAAATCCGGTGAGTATGGCGGATGTGTACAGACAGGAACACTTTTTTCGGCCAAAAACTCGCGAATGAGAAGCGAGGTGTGACACGGCGCGTTGTCGTGGTGAAGAAGGAAGCCATCGGTCCATTTTTCTGGTCGCTTTCTTCGTACGTCGTTTCGCAAACGGTGCAGTACACCCTTATAAAATTCAGAGTTTACAGTTGTTCCCCTTGGAACGAACTCTGATCGCACTATGCCCTCGCTATCGAAAAAAAACAACGAGCATGACCTTGATGTTGGATTTTGACTGACGTGCTTTTTTAGGGCGAGGTGATGAACTGTTTTTCCATTGGGAACTCTGCATTTTGGTCTCAAGGTCGTAGCCATAGACCCGACTTTCATCTCCAGTTACAATTTTGGCCATGAAGTCCGGATCTGCATGAAGACGACCCTTCAACTCCGTGCAAATTGACACACGATTTTCCTTCTGTTCATCACTCAAAAGTCTGGGAACAAATTTTGCACTCGCTCGTCTCATTTGAAATTCATTAGTTAAAATGCTTTGAACGGATCCGTACGAGATGTTAAGGACTTCCGATAGCTGTCGAATAGCCATTCGCCTATTTGAACGAACCATTGTTTCTACTTTTTGCACATTTCAACTGTTTTTGAGGTTACTGGACGTCCCGCATACTACTCGTCTTCAACAGACTCATTTCAGTTTTTAAATCGGTCATACCACTTGTGGAAAACCGATTCTAACATTTCGTGAGCTTCTTTGGCCCTCTTTTGCAACTTAAAACAAAACTTAATGTTAATGCGTTGTTCAAAATCCATGTTGCGCGACAGACACGATAAACATAACCTCACTCTAGCGGCTCTGGCTGCTGACCGGCAAGCTCGAACGTGTTACAACTTTTCCCTGCCTGTCTCAGTTGATCACTATTGGACAAATTACAGCATATGGATGTAGCGACGGCAGTTGCCGCTATAAAAATTCATTCACCGTATTTTTTGTGTGTGAAGTGTATCGACTTCATATATAAAACAGGGTGTATCACAACGTTCTCTCGGGACTTTCATAGCCTATTATACACTTGAAAATAATGGGAAAAGTTCATATAAACATGTTATAAAATGCTTCGTTTGCGAGTTATGGCTAGTGAAAGATTTCGATCGGATTTCAGCTATTCCGGTGTCTAGGTATAGCCCGGGTTGGAGATCGGTGTAAGGAAAATAGTTTCTTTTTGAATGGAAATGTTCATTTTGCAGCAGCGGTGGGTTTACGACGGAAACTTTTACTATACATCTCATAAGCTCTGATGTTCCACGATTAATAGTAAAGGCTCTTAATTTAAAAAAAAAATATAAAAATTCCTGTCCGAGTTACAAATTTATAAACAAATAAAGTACCAAAATGTTAAGTTTATTAAAAAGAACGTTAAATATGTTATATTCGTATTACAGGATTTCCTTTTATGTTGTATTTAAAAAGGATAAAATTGGGGAAAAAAGTATCGTTTCATATTTTCAATTTAAATTTTAATGATTTGTATTGGTGTTTCGTGATTGCGGTATCCGATTGTGCGATTGGACGTTTCCCCCTTCCTGAAGTAATGCCGGATAAGCGGTTTCCAGCAGGGGTAAATAGCCAGGGGCGGAGGTTAGTCGGTAGTGCGCAGGAACATAAACGCATCTAATAATAAGTTGCGGAATCTGTTAGCGAGCTCGACACTGCCTAGACGCCCATAAATGGGATTCCTCTATCTCTATAAAAAAAACAAAAAAAAAATTTTAAAGAGTTGTTGGGGGATATTAAACAAAAACTTTATGAAAAGATTAAGATACTAAATTCAGAGATAGTCGTTCATATGTTCCATTTTCAAATATAATTTTAAATTTTATTTTTTTTTGTCTTCAGTCATTTGACTGGTTTGATGCAGCTCTCCAAGATTCCCTATCTAGTTGTAGTCGTTTCATTTCAGTATACCCTTTACATCCTACATCCCTAACAATTTGTTTTACATATTCCAAACGTGGCCTGCCTACACAATTGTTTCCTTCTACCTGTCTTTCCAATATTAAAGCGATTATTCCAGGATGCCTTAGTATGTACCCTATAAATCTGTCTCTTCTTTTAACTATATTTTTAGGTGAATTTTTTAAAAATCACCCGTCTGATTTTTAACATTCTCCTATAGCACCGCATTTCAAAAGATTCTAATCTTTTCTTCTCAGATACTCCGATTGTCCAAGTTTCACTTCCATATAAAGCGACACTCCAAACATACACTTTCAAAAATCTTTTCCTGACGTTTAAATTAATTTTTGATGTAAACAAATTATATCTTACTGAAGGCCAGTTTCGCTTGTGCTATTCGGCATTTTATATCGCTCCTGCTTCGTCCATCTTTAGTAATTCTACTTCCTAAATAACAAAATTCTTCTACCTCCGTAATCTTTTCTCCTCCTATTTTCACATTCAGTGGTCCATCTTTGTTATTTCTACTACATTTCATTACTTTTGTTTTGTTCTTGTTTATTTTCACGCGATAGTTCTTGCGTAGGACTTCATCCATGCCGTTCATTGTTTCTTCTAAATCCTTTTTACTCTCGGCTAGAATTACTATATCATCAGCAAATCGTAGCATCTTTATCTTTTCACCTTGTACTGTTACTCCGAATCTAAATTGTTCTTTAACATCATTAACTGCTAGTTCCATGTAAAGATTAAAAAGTAACGGCGATAGGGAACATCCTTGTCGGACTCCCTTTCTTATTACGGCTTCTTTCTTATGTTCTTCAATTGTTACTGTTTCTGTTTGGTTCCTGTACATGTTATCAATTGTTCTTCTATTTAATTTTAAATTAAAAAAAAAATTATACAAATTGGATATCGCTTTAAATGTATAGAATGTTTTATTCAAACTCGTAAAGGATGAAGAAAGACTAAAGAAGGATGTACAAATTTAGTAATTGCCTGTTAAAACATTCAAACAGCTTTTTCAAACAATGGGTTGTATGTACATATATATATATTTTTTTTTATAAATTTATATTTTCAATATTCATGGAGTGTTATAAATAAAATTATTTTTCGAGAATGTTTTTTAAAATGAAAAAAATGATTAGATGTGAAAAAAGTAGGTTGGTAGAACTGACGTCATTCGCTACGTGATGTTAAGTCTTATTTAATAAACAAGTAAATGAAAGATATAAAAAAAAAATGCAATAGGTAGAATTTTTATAATACGTTTTGACTTTAAAAGGAGAAATAAAGTAAAAAAAGAAGAAAAATAAGTTATCCGTTTTCGCAGCACGTACTTCTCTATCGTTCCCAATTTCTATCAAGTTTATCAAACCTCTCTCCTTCTCCTTCCTTTCATCACTATACCCTTCCCTTTCTTAAATGTATTATGGAGGAGGAATAAATCCCCACCATCATTTCCTTACCTCCCTTACCACTGTAGTATATGTCTGATCCAGTTGTGCAGTTAACTTTTTATACAGTCTATATATACTGTGTGTGTGTGTGTGTGTATATATATATATATATATATATATATATATATATATATATATATATATATATATATATAGAGAGAGAGAGTAGAAACTTATTTATTTATTTATTTACGGTCTCAACACTTAATCTGTTATTTCTTAGACGTACAAAATTTCCATATCCTTTCGTACGAGGATATACACACCAACACGTGGATTCTGCACTTCGGTATGCTCTTAATTTTAGGTAGATTTCATAAGTAAGCTACCTATTGTAGTACTGTGAACATTCGACTTCCAGAAAATTTCAACATATCTTCGCATTTTACATCCCCAGACCCCAAAATCACCGTCAGTTCAAAAGTTTATATATATATATATATATATATTTTTTTTTTTTTTTGCCTTCAGTCATTTGACTGGTTTGATGCAGCTCTCCAAGATTCCCTATCTAGTGCTAGTCGTTTCATTTCAGTATACCCTCTACATCCTACATCCCCAACAATTTGTTTTACATACTCCAAACGTGGCCTGCCTACACAATTTTTCCCTTCTACCTGTCCTTCCAATATTAAAGCGACTATTCCAGGATGCCTTAGTATGTGGTCTATAAGTCTGTCTCTTCTTTTAACTATATTTTTCCAAATGCTTCTTTCTTCATCTATTTGCCGCAATACCTCTTCATTTGTCACTTTATCCACCCATCTGATTTTTAACATTCTCCTATAGCACCGCATTTCAAAAGCTTCTAATCTTTTCTTCTCAGATACTCCGATCGTCCAAGTTTCACTTCCATATAAAGCGACACTCCAAACATACACTTTCAAAAATCTTTTCCTGACATTTAAATTCATTTTTGATGTAAACAAATTATATTTCTTACTGAAGGCTCGTTTAGCTTGTGCTATTCGGCATTTTATATCGCTCCTGCTTCGTCCATCTTTAGTAATTTTACTTCCCAAATAACAAAATTCTTCTACCTCCATAATCTTTTCTCCTCCTATTTTCACATTCAGTGGTCCATCATTGTTATTTCTACTACATTTCATTACTTTTGTTTTGTTCTTGTTTATTTTCATGCGATAGTTTTTGCGTAGGACATCTATGCCGTTCATTGTTTCTTCTAAATCCTTTTTACTCTCGGCTAGAATTACTATACCATCAGCAAATCGTAGCATCTTTATCTTTTCACCTTGTACTGTTCCTCCGAATCTAAATTGTTCTTTAACATCATTAACTGCTAGTTCCATATAAAGATTAAAAAGTAACGGAGATAGGGAACATCCTTGTCGGACTCCCTTTCTTATTAGGACTTCTTTCTTATGTTCTTCAATTGTTATTGTTGCTGTTTGGTTCCTGTACATGTCAGCAATTGTTCTTCTATCTCTGTATTTGAACCCTAATTTTTTTAAAATGCTGAACATTTTATTCCAGTCTACGTTATCGAAAGCATTTTCTAGGTCTATAAACGCCAAGTATGTTGGTTTGTTTTTCTTTAATCTTCCTTCTACTATTAATCTGAGGCCTAAAATTGCTTCCCTTGTCCCTATACTTTTCCTGAAACCAAATATATATATATATATATATATATATATATACAGGGTTATATATATATAAACCTGACGAAATTTGAGGGATAATAATTAAACTGTGTTTCGTACTATTAAAACATTTAATATATCAAATTAAGATCAATTTTTGCAATTTATAGTGAATTACTTACATAGATTTTTTATTTAAATATTATGTCGTACAAATGTTTTCCATTATTCCTCATACACTCGCTTAACCTCATTCTAAAATTTGACATCGCTCCCTCAATCATCACTTGTGGAACCGCTTCAATATCTCGTTGAATGGCCTCCTTGAGTTCTGCAATCGACTGCGGTCGACTACTGAAGACTTTACATTTGAGATACCCCCGCAGAAAAAAATCACAAACAGCCAGATCAGGTGAACGCGCCGGCCAAGGAATGTCGCCAAATCGGGAAATCAAACGTCCAGGAAAGGTTTCTCGCAGAACATCCGTTGCGATTCTCGCCGTACGGGCGGTGGCACCGTACTGTTGAAACCAAATTTCACGTCTTTGAAAGTCATTTGGTTTCGGTCGCAAAAGTTCATTCGATATGTTTACGTATCGATGAGATGTTACTGTTACTCTCGATTTAACTCCATAAAAAATACGGGCCGATTATGCCGAACTTCGAAACCGCATACTACACTGTAACATATCGACTGTGAAGTGGTTTTTCAAGAATTTGCCGTGGATTACGCGAAACCCGATAATAACGGTAATTTTGTTTATTCACAAATCCTGACGGATGAAAATTCGCCTCGTCACTTAAAAGAATAACGACATCCTGATGGACATTTTCTAGGATGACTTAGCAAGCTGCTTTGCGAGACGCCCGATCATTTGCGTTAAGTTGCCGCATTAGCATCGTCTTATACGGATGGAATTTCAGGTCGGCATGAAGAATTTGTCGTACACTTCGAACAGAAATGGCTAGCGCAACAGCGTGTCTCGCTGCTGAACGTCGTGGAGACCGCGTAACAGATAACTTTACAGCGTTAATATTTTCAGGCGTTCTCACAGCCCGTTTTCGTTCTGTCGGTTTCATTTTTAAAGCGGACGATGTGTTTCTAAAATTCTTCACCCGCAACAATATCGTATTCCTACTAGGAACAGACGCGTGTCAATTTAAAATGAAATGTCTACGAAATAAACGCTGTGTTACAATAACAGAGTCGTTATTATTAAAATAGACTTCAATTACAAAGACTCGTTCACCCGACCACGACATACTGGCTACTGAAATAGCATGAATAGAGCTGTCCACAAGCCTTCTCATTGACATTTCCTAGATATATGTATATTATTATTATTATTATTATGCTTTTACGGCCAACATGGGACCACTTAAGTCAATTTTAGTTGGATCTTTTCTGAGAAAAGCGTGTTATTTTACTCTTTCGAGCTGCCCAGTATTTCTTCATCCGTTCAGATCTTGCTTTCTTTTCTTCATCCGTAAACACCCTCTTCGTTGTATTTTTAGTTTGTCTGTCTTTTGTTTAAATCTAATGCTCTTATCTTTTAGCTTTGTAATTTTTCCAGTTTTATTCTGTAGGTCGGTCAGGCAAATTCCCAATTCTTTCATATCTTCTCTAATTTCTTTGATCCATCCTACTTCTAGCTTTTGGAACCAGAGCTTTTCAATGATATTTCTTGACAGTCTTGTTTGCGGTGTCCTTATGAGATGACCGAAGAAAGAGATTCTTTTTTCCGCATAGTATCAGTAACAGGCTCTATTTCTCGATACACCACCTCATTTGGCACAATCCACCATCGGCCTTCTTTTTGGTGTTTTTTATTGATACACGTTCTGACAATTCTCCTCTCTATTTTCAGAATTTTTTCAATTCGGTTTTTCTGAGTGATTTTGAAAAGGGTCTCGCTTCCGTAGGTGACTTCTGGCTGTACTACAGTTTTATAATGTTTAAGTTTTGTTTTAGCAGAAAGGCATTTTTTGTTATATGTTGACCGAGTTAATTTTTGGGATTTAATCATTTTATTTGTCCTGTTTTGCCATGTCACTTTTTCATTTAAATTATAAGTTATTATTTCCCCTAGATATTTAAATTGTTTTACTATTTTAATTTTCTGATTGTTTACCGTAATGTGCTCTATTACCAGAGGATCTATGGCCATTAGTTCAGTTTTTTCGAAAGAGATATGAAGCCGTATCTTTTGTGCTAGGTTTTGAAGGCTCATAATTTGTGTTTTGGCTTCTTGAATATTATTTGCTAAAAGAGCGAGGTCATCTGCAAATCCTAGGCAATTTAGTGTGATGGAGTTTTTCTTAGTACCCATTTTTTATATATGTATATATATATTATTTTTTTGTAGACACGATAACTGCCGTAAATTTGCGCCAATCACTTTCAAATTATACATAAAATATAACGACCCAAAATCTCGCTCGAGTCCGTTAATGGATACGGGTGGAAATGGGGGGGAGGACTTTTTCGAAAAAATAAAATATTGCCATAATTTTCTTATTAAGTAAAATATCGAATTTGTTTAAGATACCTTACTGTTGTTTGGATAAGTGGACCAGTTTAGTCAACTCTGGTTCATCTTTATTTTTTTCGTGATTGCTTCCCAATACTTCTTCATTCTGTCAGATCTTGCTTTTTTGAGTTCTTCTGAACAAACCCTCGTTATTGTTTTCTTTTCTTTAATTTTAATTCTGGAATTTGCTTCTTTTAGTATTTTTATATTGTTTGTTAAAAATCAGACGGGTGGATAAAATGACAAATGAAAAGGTGTTGCGGCAAATATATGAAGAAAGAAGCGTTTGGAAAAATATAGCTAAAAGAAGAGACAGACTTATAGGCCACATATTAAGGCATCCTGAAATAGTCGCTTTAATATTGGAAGGACAGGTAGAAGGGAAAAATTGTGTGTAGGCAGGCCACGTTTGGAATATGTAAAACAAATTGTTAGGAATGTAGGATGTAGAGTGTATACTGAAATGAAACGACTAGCACTAGATAGGGAATCTTGGAGAGCTGCATCAAACCAGTCAAATGACTGAAGACAAAAAAAAAATGAATGTTTGTCTGTCTGTATGTCATAAGGCATCCTGAAATAGTCGCTTTAATATTGGAGGGACTGGTAGAAGGAAAAAATTGTGTTTGGAATAAGTAAAACAAATTGTTAGGGATGTAGGGGGTATACCGAAATGAAACGACTGGCGCTAGATAGGGAATCTTGGAGAGCTGCATCAAACCAGTCAAATGACTGAAGACAAAAAAAAAAGTTTTGTTTCGTAAATCTCCTATTGTGATTTCTAATTCTTGCAAATCTTGTTTAATTTCGGTTATCCAGGTCGGCGTTTTGGACAGTTTCCAGTATTTCACGATCAGTTTCCTGACGAGCCTGTTCGGTTCTGTTCTTATTATGTGTCCAAAGAAAGAGATTATATTCTTTCTAAAGTAGTCTAGAGCTGGTTCTACGTCTTTATGTGCCTCTCTTGGTTCGGTATGAGTCTCCATTCTCCCCCATCAGTAAATCGTCTTTTATTTATGCGTGTTCTTAGAATTCTTCTTTCTACTCTTTACATCTCTGCTGAGTAGGAAATGTTAGATCTTAGTTTGAAGAGTGTTTCCCTTCCTTATGATATTATAGGTCTGATTACAGTTTTCTAATGTAACTTTTCTTCAGTATTAACTTTTTATCGGTATACTATCGTTTTCATACGACCCGAAATGAAGTAATAATACCCATAAGTCGGGTGAATGTGATGGCCGCCAATAGATTGCCCCATGAAAAAACAGAACAACTTTAATGACTTTACTGGTGAAATTAATGAAAAAATTCCATCTAACATAGATCTGGAAACACTTTGTTTTTGAGTTACGACTAGCAAAAGATTTCGCCCGATTTCAGCTCTTCCAATAAAATGAAGCCCTGTTGTAATTTTTAGAATCCAATTTAAACAGTAAATTTAGCTACGAAATAGGATAAAATAGATCCCAAAATGCACCTCTTGGTTTAGTATGAGTTTCCATTCTTCACCATCAGTAAATCGTCTTTTATTTATGCATATTCTTAGAATTCTTCTTTCTATTCTTTGTATCTCAGCTAAGTAGGACATGTTGGATCTTAGTTTGAAGAGTGTTTCGCTTCCATATGATATTATAGGTTTGAGTTTGGTATTTATTGAGGTGCATGTTTTGTTATATGTTGTTTCGATGGTATTTTGTGCATAATTGAGCTTTTTTGTTCTTTCTTTCCGGTTTAGTTTTTCTTTGAGATAATGTGTGTGTGATATTTTCTCCTAAATATTTAAACCGTTCACCTAGCTCGACTTCGTTTATAATTACGTGGTTCAATACCAGGGAATTTATGACCGTTAACCTTGTCTTTTCATTCGTCATTCTTAGGCTTTTTTTTTCCTGCTAGTTCTTCCAATGAAGTTATTTGGATTCTAGCTCCTGCGATGTTATTGGATAGCCAATAAACGCTAGCTAAAAACTCAACTGTTCTTTAATATTAACTTTTTGCCGGTATATTATCGTTTTCATATGACCCGAAATGAAGTAATTAGTGGCGGTAAGTCGGCTGATCGTGGTAGCCGATCGATTGGTTCACCGACTTCAATCCGGTTTAAGAAATTAGAATTCAACCGATGAGGAAAATCATTTACAATCTGTTTTGTAAAGGTTCATCCTACAAAAGAGCCGGCAAATTATTTTTCAAGAAATGAACGTATGAAACTCCCGTAAGGTTTCCATTGAAAATAAATGGTCCCAGAATTTTGTCGTAATAATGCTATACATAAATTTAAAATCTATATCAAAAACTAGTTTCTATGTGGATTGTTTTCGTTCCATAAATAACTATTTTTATAATTGAAGATTCTGTTTCAAGTAAAAATGGTTTCATCAGTGAATAAAATTGAATTTACCTTATCGGGGTTGTCTAGAAGCCAATGATAGAAGTTTTTAACCGCTGGAGGTAATCTGTTGACCGCAAATTTTGAACCTCTTTGAGCGGTAAGGATGTACATTTTCTTTCCATAGAATACGTCCTTTGTTTTTTGACAGTGCGACATGAAATTCGCCTTTTAGTAGTGTCTGGGCTACGCTGAATCAACCGATGATTTATTTGAAGTTCAGCAGAAAACGAACACGTTGGAAATAACCCTTTCGTTCGTAAAAGCTGATACAACAAAGAATGTTTATTATGTACATAAAGCTAATAGGATTTTCTGTTATTTTTTGTCTGTTTTGCTTCAATAATATACCGATCTTTATAAAAGTTTTCATTTACTTTTTAATTGACTGATTTCCTCAGAATTAAATTCTCTACAAATTTTGAAACTAAATCTTCCTTATTTATTAGTAATTTAACAAAGTTATGCACTACAAATCTAAAAAAAAACTTGTTTTTTGACACCGAATTTTGTTTTTTCCGTAGAATATCTTAAAAACTACTGGATTTACAGTTACTGAAACGTATTTTATCTTATTTATCAGCTAAAATCACATAAAAAACCATCAACTTTCCTCTTTAATTTCGATTCCAGAAGATTACAGTAGGGCTTCTTTTTATTAGAAGAGTTAAAATTCGGGCGCCGAAATATTTCGCTAGCCGTAACTCGAAAACAAAGTTTTTCCAGATCTATGTTTATTTGAACTTTTTTTAATTATTTTCACCAGCAGAATATGTTCTTTTTTTTGTGGGACACTCTGTATACAGATTTTGAACGATCGAGTTCAAAAAATACACAATTTATAAGAAAAAAATCCCTTTTATATTCTATACATTATTGTATACTGTAAAACCAAAACGGGTTCATATTTCTAACAAAGTATAAAAGTGTGTGTATATATATATATATCCGGGTAAGTAATATATTACCTAGCACTTGAAAAACAATTTTCATGGCCCTTTTGTGTGTGTCTGTGTATATATATATATATTTTTATACACACACACACACACACACACACATATATACATAAAAGTAGGTTGCTACGCAAGAGTTTATCGATTTTGTAAACTTACGGTTATTCTTTAGACAGCTTATACAGTGTAAATATATATATATATATATATATAATCTGTAAGTGCATGTGTAAAGGAAAATATAATAAAGATGTAGAAATAAAAAAAATGCCAATACCTGTACTACATAATAATAGATAAAGAATGATTGAAGTAAGTAGGAGAAAGGAAAATAATGAGAGATTGCAAGAGATGGAAAGTTTTAAATTGTATATTGTATATATATGTAATATAATATACAATATATATATATACACATATATATATATATATATATATATATATATATATATGTGTGTGTGTGTGTGTGTGTGTGTGTGTGTGTGTGTGTGTGTGTGTGTGTGTGTGTGTGTGTGTGTGTGTGTGTGTGTGTGCGTGTGTGTGTGTATATGTATGTGCACGTGCGCATGTGCGCGCGCGCATATATATTTCTTTATATCTAGATTATTGTGTAAAAACGTAAAATGTGATTTTGTTTCCGTGTGATTAATTTCAAGTAAATGCTAAACTGATATAAAAAATTATTTCTCTACTAGCAGACCCGGAAATTGGTACTATTGTAAACATTTAAAATAGAAACTTTATGATATTATATATCTGAGTATTCAACAGTCGATTACAGAAAAATCGTAACGTATTTTAAAAAATTTTAATTAATCCCCTAATTCTATTTTAAATGACGGTGTTTAAAGTATATTTCTCTTTCTCAGAATAGAAATTATAATTACTTTTTAAACTGTTGTAATTTCCGATGCTCTTGTAATAAAAGAGAAACTTTTTTAATTATAATTTTTAACACTACGAAATTATTAGTGCAAAGAATAATTTTTTTATTATTTATTCTACCTACTTCACAATGTTAAAGACGATTTAAATATTAAATGGACAAATAAATTTCATTTAAAAATTAAAAACAACGTACTAAAAACTAAATTTATATTAATATTTTAAATACATTTTATTTTTGTGAAGGCAATTTAATTTTTAAATTAAAGGTTTAAAATACGGTTAAGGCTAAAAATTAACATTACCTCGCTACGAAAAGAAACATTTGTACGTTATCTCATTTATGAATTTTATAATGCTATTCAGATCAATGGTTACCACGATTTCCCTTGATTCAGTAAGCAAAAGCCGAAGCAGTTTTTTTTCTTTATTCATAAAAGTAACATACCTATACATCGGAAAGACTGGGTTGTCGGGTACACCATGTATATTTATACATGGTGTACACCGAGATGTCTTCGAAAGCATGACCTCTTACGCGGCGCCCGTTTGAGCGCATAGGTTAGATATGAATAGTGTTCTTCAAAATTTAAGGAGTGCCCAGCGCAGAGCCTTAATTGTAGGCACTGTTGTTGTAAAAGAATCTTCTACGATGCTACCACCGTATTGGGAAAGGCTCTCCCAATCGATTTAGCGGTGAAAGTTCGGGCAGCCGTGTGGAGATTGCGAAGAGGCCGGGAGGCCGAGGTATTTGGGATGCGGTTTCGAGCCGGGCCAGTACCGGAGCGGAACGGTGATCACAATGCACCGGATCTGAATTTCGTTCAATTGCCTATCTCCCGCCTGCGGAAAAGGCTGCAGAGCGTCGCGATGGAAGCATGGCAGCTGGAATGGGGCACCACGACTAAGGGAAGATCCTTGTATAAGTTTGTACAGGATTTGGGGGGGATCATATGCTTCAAGCTAGTTTTTAGGGGCAACGAGTGCCCGGGTGCTCACCAATCACGCTAACTTGAACCAAAAAAAAAGATGGACATTTTTCGGTTTGTATGTACGTGTGTGTATTCGGTGTCTCAAGTATTTTGCTTGCAGAACTACTGGATCGATTTTGACCAAATTTGGTCAGATTACTTGTATATATACGGCATTATTGGCATTAAATTTTTAACTTAAAGGTGAAGGAGTTAAGGCTGTAAATCATGGATTCTGAAATGTTTTCGCCCACCGCCCACATTGAGAATAAAAATTTTTCTAGCGCCTCCAAAATTCTTATCTGTTAAAGATAATAATTGTAATTGCTCTTTTTAAGATGCGCTCTTAAAAACAGCAATTGCAATTTTAATTTCAAAATGTGGCGTATTCTATTTCTTAGTTGAAAGTTACATTTTAAACGAGAGAAATTGAAACGCATATATCTAATCATATTTGGATGTATTTTTATTAAAATTGCTTTCAAAAAAATTACATAGTTATTATACAGAGTAGTAAATATTGCAACAATATTAGTTGTATAATAATATTGGTAGTATAATATAAGTAATATTGCAACAGAAAACGTAGCGTTCGACCGACTGGCTTGACTGATGACGTTTTAGTAAAATGTGAAAACAAGATCGGTCAATTCTCCACAGAAAAGTTTACACAAACTTTCCACGCAAGTCGGTTTGTCGTATTCGACTGTTCAGAAAGCCGCTAAAAAATTGAAATCGTATCCGTATCGCGTGCGATTAGTTCAAGAGCTTCAGCCTCCAGATTTAAACAAGCGATTGCAATATCGCCGTCGGTTTAGGTCTCTCGTAAACGATAACGGAATCTAATTTTTAAACGCAGTGTTCTTTAGTGATGAAGCTTGAATTCATCTCGACGGTTATGTGAACAGTCAAAACTGTTGAATTTGGGCGGTTGAAAATCCTAACGCTTTAAAAGACAAATCTTTGCATCCTGAAAAAATTGGTGTGTGTTGTGCGATATCTCGTCATCGTATAGTCGGACCCGTATTCTTCGAACAGACAGTAAACGGTTAAGTATACAGGAATACCTGTATACTTAATCGTTTACTTTTAACCGCCACGCTTTTAGTTAACTAAATATTTTCATTACTTTTAATTAAAAAATTTAATAATTATTAGATTTATTTATTAATTATTTATATAATTTATTTTTTACTTTTCAGTGCATTTTTATATTTGTTAATATATTATTTTTTATTTAATTTGATTTAATTCTTATTTTTTACTTTTTAGGGGTTTTTCTAATTTGTTTCCTTTTTTTATTAATGTTAATATTAATATTAGTTAAATAAAAGCTTTTTTAAAAAATAATTTTTTATATGTAATCAAAATATATTTTTGTAATTTTTGTTTGTATTTTTTTTGTTTAAATTAATTTCTATTGTGTATATGAGTGTAAGACGTGCATCACAAAAAAAACAGCGGGAAGGAAAAGTCTTACAACTGTGTTTTCAGCTTTTTTATACTATAATTAAATAAATAACCAATACTAGGAAAGTATAACAACTTTATTGTCAGCTTTCATCATTTTTAAAGCTTATAAA
The DNA here is from genome assembly GCF_047948215.1 of Lycorma delicatula. Taxonomy (NCBI): domain Eukaryota; kingdom Metazoa; phylum Arthropoda; class Insecta; order Hemiptera; family Fulgoridae; genus Lycorma; species Lycorma delicatula. The sequence continues at coordinate 44,887,506 of NC_134467.1, forward strand.
CTACTGGAAATGTATAAATAGTCCAGAAAAATCAGTATTGCGTAGACGATCTACTGCAGTTATTTTGTACGGGTGTATGTGTTTAGATGAAAATTTTACGCATACTGTTTTAGAAATTTCTCCTCATTTTGCCAGATTTCTAATAGATTTTTTAAACTTGGCGGTAAGAGATTAGAAATATCATCCTAATTTTTCTTTCTAAGGTTATGTAGACTTTCAGACAGGAGCACACCATTGAAAGATCCAATTTCTCGGAACTTATCGATCGAGTTTCGCATAGAAAACGATGTGAACATCGATATTTTGATATCCTTGATTAAATGATTTCTTCATATTTTTTTTTTTTTTTACTTTATACCACAACTTAATAAATTTAAAAAAAAAATTGAGCTTTAAGTGTTAAAACCATTATCACATATTGAAAACAAAAGGTTCAATGATTATGGAAATAAAAATTGTCAACATTGAAATTTGGAAATCAGCTGTGAACAAAGTCGGCTTTTATTTTCTTTGTTGAAAATATATATTAAACAAAAAAGAACTTAAATCGTACATCATTGGTTAAGTTTCAGATGCATTTGTCTAAATTATACAGAATGTCCCATATAAAACGCAACCCATCAATCACTCATCCATGAAATTTCAAAAGTCAAGCTTACTCCCCTCCTCGTTACTGAAATGGACTCGTCCAACATCTGAACATCGCGGCGACTCAGTAGAACACTACCGATAGTAACAACAATGCAATCATAACGTTCAGTGTATTCCTAGAGACAAGATGGTGTTTTCGCTAGATGAACGTGTTTTCATTGTCGAATCGTACTTCAGTACGAAATCAGCGGTCGCAGTGCAAGATTTGTTTCGCCATAAGTACCCAGACAAACCGGCTCCTAACAAAACATCAGTATTAAGGTTAGTCGCAAAATTTAGAGAGACCGGTTCTGTTAATAACAAGGAACACAAAAGATCTGCGTCAATGTTGAATACAAATACAGTCGTTGAAATCAAAGACCGATTACTCGCCTCGCCAAATAAATCGATCAGACGTTTGTCTGTTGAAATTAATTTGTCTAAATCGACTGTTCATCGGGCGACCGAACGATTACAATTACGACCTTATCGCATTCAAACAATTCATCGATTTCTTGAGCTCGACAAAGAAAAGTTGGCTACAATATTGTCAACGGTTCCATCGATTTCTGCGCGAGGGAATTAACGTTATGGATTCGGTTTTTTTTCACAGATAAAGCACGGTTTCATTTGGACGGCTACGTAAACAACCAAAACAGTAGAATTTGGAGCGCTGAAAATCCCCACGTTTATCACGAAAAACAATTACACTCGTAGAAGTCGGGCGTGTGGTGCACCATATCGCGGAAGAAAATAATCGGTCCTATATTTTTCGAGTACACCATTAATGCAGAACGATACCAGGATATTTTATTTCGGTTCATCGCAATCTTGGAAGAGGAAGACAGACGCTGCCGGCTACAACATGACGGTGCGACATCGCACTATGCAGGTTCAACTTCTGATTTCGTCGAGGGATTCTTCGGTAATCGTGTTATCGGTCGAGGCTTGTGGCCGCCAAGATCTCCAGATTTGACTGCGGCGGATTTTTTTTCTACGGGGTTACCTCAAAGAAAAAGCCTACAGCAACAAACCACGAACACTTGAACGATTGAAAGTCAATATTGAACAAGCTGTATTAGATATCCGGCCACAAAATTTGAATATAGTTGCAAGAAACGCTGTAAAAAGAATTGAAGCTTGTATTCAAGAAGATGGCGGCTACTTCCAACATTTACTCTAAATGTAAGGTAATGGATGGTAATAATAAAAATTACATTTACATTTCCACATGCCTTTTTATTATTTCAATACCTACCAATATAAGGATGGGTTGCGTTTTATATGGGACACTCTATATTTGGAATATCGATTTTAACGAAGTCACGTTTCAGCCTTTCATCCAGGGATTACAGGTATCGAATCTTGGTCCGGCACATTTATCGTACGTTAAAAATTACATTTTCATATTCCTATGTACAAGCGTCTCTGCAAGCTTCTATGATGAATTAATTAAAAAAAAATATATATATATATATATATATATATATATATATATATTGTTCTCTAAAGAGATTTTTAACAAGCTTTAATAAAATTTTAACTAATTAAATGTATTCAAATTTTAGAATTTATTTATACCAATTAGTAAAAGCATTATAATGTTATAGCTTAAAAGAGCTCTTAACGAAGTTTTTAATACAATTTTACGAAGATATAAAACCGTTTAAGCAAGCAATAAAAAACTAAAAACAACAGCCGAATGAATATTTTAGTCTGTATTAGTCAGGGTTGTTTTGCAGGGGAACCTGGTACTAGACGTGTTGTAGAGCGTTCCAAGTGGTAAGTTAATGAACCACAAATGCTCCGTTGCATAAATATCGAAAAATTTTAATGAATAAAACGTTAAGGGTTTATTTTAATTAATTTTAATAATTTGAGATGATTTTATTATTATTTTTTATTAAATTTTTAATTTATTATTTAATTCTATTGAATTTTTTGTTTTAATCAAACGTGTATTTGACCGAAACGTATGTTTTTTTTTACATCGTGAAATAATAAAAGATAAATAAATAAAAACGGGAACAAGAGAGATTGATTACTTTTCAGATAATTAGAGTTAAAAAAAAAAAAAACTTGTAAATGAAATGTCTGTTTTAACCGAGACTTAAATAAAAAATTGCGGAGGTTTCTATTAGATTGGATTTTTTTTCTGTTGCTTATTAAATCTTTTTCTTCTTGAAATTGATCGATTTTGACGATTTTTTTTTTTATTTTGTGGTGAAAATCTAAGACAAAGTGGAAAACTTAAAAAAAAAAAACACAATCTTTTTTTTTTTTTTTGTCTTCAGTCATTTGACTGGTTTGATGCAGCTCTCCAAGATTCCCTATCTAGTGCTAGTCGTTTCATTTCAGTATACCCTCTACATCCTACATCCCCAACAATTTGTTTTACATACTCCAAACGTGGCCTGCCTACACAATTTTTCCCTTCTACCTGTCCTTCCAATATTAAAGCGACTATTCCAGGATGCCTTAGTATGTGGCCTATAAGTCTGTTTCTTCTTTTAACTATATTTTTCCAAATGCTACTTTCTTCATCTATTTGCCGCAATACCTCTTCATTTGTCACTTTATCCACCCATCTGATTTTTAACATTCTCCTATAGCACCGCATTTCAAAAGCTTCCAATCTTTTCTTCTCAGATACTCCGATTGTCCAAGTTTCACTTCCATATAAAGCGACACTCCAAACATACACTTTCAAAAATCTTTTCCTGACATTTAAATTCATTTTTGATGTAAACAAATTATATTTCTTACTGAAGGCTCGTTTAGCTTGTGCTATTCGGCATTTTATATCGCTCCTGCTTCGTCCATCTTTAGTAATTTTACTTCCCAAATAACAAAATTCTTCTACCTCCATAATCTTTTCTCCTCCTATTTTCACATTCAGTGGTCCATCTTTGTTATTTCTACTACATTTCATTACTTTTGTTTTGTTCTTGTTTATTTTCATGCAATAGTTTTTGCGTAGGACTTCATCTATGCCGTTCATTGTTTCTTCTAAATCCTTTTTACTCTCGGCTAGAATTACTATACCATCAGCAAATCGTAGCATCTTTATCTTTTCACCTTGTACTGTTACTCCGAATCTAAATTGTTCTTTAACATCATTAACTGCTAGTTCCATGTAAAGATTAAAAAGTAACGGCGATAGGGAACATCCTTGTCGGACTCCCTTTCTTATTAGGGCTTCTTTCTTATGTTATTCAATTGTTATTGTTGCTGTTTGGTTCCTGTACATGTTAGCAATTGTTCTTCTATCTCTGTATTTGAACCCTAATTTTTTCAAAATGCTGAACATTTTATTCCAGTCTACGTTATCGAAAGCCTTTTCTAGGTCTATAAACGCCAAGTATGTTGGTTTGTTTTTCTTTAATCTTCCTTCTACTATTAATCTGAGGCCTAAAATTGCTTCCCATGTCCCTATACTTTTCCTTAAACCAAATTGGTCTTCTCCTAACCCTTCTTCCACTCTCCTCTCAATTCTTCTGTATAAAATTCTAGTTAAGATTTTTGATGCATGACTAGTTAAACTAATTGTTCTGTATTCTTCACATTTATCTGCCCCTGCTTTCTTTGGTATCATAACTATAACACTTTTTTTGAAGTCTGATGGAAATTCCCCATTTTCATAAATATTACACACCAGTTTGTATAATCTATCAATCGCTTCCTCACCTGCACTGCGCAGTAATTCTACAGGTATTCCGTCTATTCCAGGAGCCTTTCTGCCATTTAAATCTTTTAATGCTCTCTTAAAAACGGGAACAAGAGAGATTGATTACTTTTCAGATAATTAGAGTTAAAAAAAAAAAACTTGTAAATGAAATGTCTGTTTTAACCGAGACTTAAATAAAAAATTGCGGAGGTTTCTATTAGATTGGATTTTTTTCTGTTGCTTATTAAATCTTTTTCTTCTTGAAATTGATCGATTTTGACGATTTTTTTTTTTTATTTTGTGGTGAAAATCTAAGACAAAGTGGAAAACTTAAAAAAAAAAAACACACGTGAAAGATATACTATTAGTATTACTAATAGTGATGTATATTATACATATATGTTTGGAGTGTCGCTTTATATGGAAGTGAAACTTGGACGATCGGAGTATCTGAGAAGAAAAGATTAGAAGCTTTTGAAATGCGGTGCTATAGGAGAATGTTAAAAATCAGATGGGTGGATAAAGTGACAAATGAAGAGGTATTGCGGCAAATAGATGAAGAAAGAAGCGTTTGGAAAAATATAGTTAAAAGAAGAGACAGACTTATAGGCCACATACTAAGGCATCCTGGAATAGTCGCTTTAATATTGGAAGGACAGGTAGAGGGGAAAAATTGTGTAGGCAGGCCGCGTTTGGAATATGTAAAACAAATTGTTAGGGATGTAGGATGTAGAGGGTATACTGAAATGAAACGACTAGCACTAGATAGGGAATCTTGGAGAGCTGCATCAAACCAGTCAAATGACTGAAGTCAAAAAAAAAAAAAAAATTATACATATATAGGTATAAATGCAATGAAAAACAGTAAATTTTTGAAAAAAACGTGAGATCACCGGTGCTATTCACAAATATTTTATTTTTATTTACAACGGTGAAAGTTTACAATGGTGAACTTAATGATTGTTTTTTTTATGTTTGTACATAAAACAATTTACGCACATATATATGTCACATAAAATGCACTTTGTCGAAATAAGTTTGACAGTTTTGAGCAACAGCCCGTCCTTTCTTAGATGCTTCTGCGTAACACATTTTACAACGTCGTCTAATCTTCCTGTTATTGTTATCTGTAACTGTAGCGGTAAGTAATTTATGTTGATCAGGTAATGGTTGTATGTTTACATGCTGTTGCACAGAATTTCCATCTTTATCGATGCCCAACATTTCAAGGACCGATTGTTCTCTGAATTCGTTGATTTCAATTTGTTTCAAACGGAATTGTTTAAAAATTATCCACGAATTCACAACGGCTGTGCTCAAAAGCAATTCGAACACTACCTTATGGTACCGTCGGATTGTCTTCCGTAGAGGAATACAGTAGCTGGACATTTGGTCAGATAGGTCAACACCTTGTTTCCCTTTGTTGTAGTCCTGAATAGCCAACGGCTTCATTATAACTTCACCTTTTTGGTTACAACGTCCAGTTTCACTCGTTTCTAATGTATGTTTCGTTGAAAGAAAATTAACTTCCAGTTTGTCCTTCCATTTCCCAACAACACCTTTGCTGTTTTGCTTACCTACGATATCGCACCTTTTTATTTTCTGCAGCATTACGTCTTCAGGTAAGTACTTTCTATTTTAACGTCGGTTACTTCTTCTGAAGATTCTGTCGAGTCTGAAAATAGAGAAACTTCATCTTCCACATCACTCTGTGAATCCGAATCGTTTTAACCGAATCGTTGCCAACAACCGTTTTGTTGATCGTTTTCTTTCAGGCCGGGTGTCACTAGTTCCTGGCTGATTAATTGTCTATGTACTATATAATACTTACTTGTAGTTCAAAATAAAACACGCATACAAAATTGCAAGCACTATAACGATTCAACACGCTGTAAATAAACGGACATAACCTTAGAAACGTTATCCACTTTGTTCAGCTATTACAAGTATAAAAAAAATCTGCTAGATGGCAGCAATCGATAGACAAATTCAGTGACATTTCCTCTGTGCCGTGAAACACATTACAATCATTCACAACAGGCCGAGTAACGTATATAATGCACTAAACTGAACATTGACTGAGGAACCATCGTGGATCTAACGGCCTGCCAGTTATACTAACGTGTTAAAAACATATAAAAATTCTTTGAAATAACTTATACATTCGGTTGGGGCCTCATTTCATAGTAAAACACGTAGCTGATCGAATAATATTCCCCCTAGACCCCAAAATCACCTCGTCAGTTCAAAAGTTTATATATAAATTTATATGTTGTCGCCGAACGGATTAGACGACACGTGGTGATTTTTATAACCTCTTAGTAGCACTGAGAAGGGCTATTGTTATCGTTGATTGGCTTCGACGGCTCGTTGTAATTTATAACCATGTGGTAGCCCTGAAAAGGGCCGTTTTTTGCGGTATCTCTGAGAAGAGTTGTTGGGTCCGGAAGCCGGTCTCCGGTAAACGGTGGCATTTCACGAGGCCGGATTGAACACTATGGAATGTGATCAGTACGAGGGCAATAAGATGACCTCCGTTAAAGCCACTACCGGCAAGGAACGGAGGGGGTGGTGTTGCGACCGGACACGCTACGTTGGCGGGATTTTCTCCCCTCGGAGGAGGGGGGGGAATCGAGATGATCTCCGGCGAAGTCGGGGAGTTGCGGTTCGTCCAGTGAAATTAGATCGTGCCTACTCAGCGGCAGTTCGTACCCCCTACAACTTGGCAGTGTGGCCCGTCTATAACAGCCAACAAGAGGAGTCGCTGGGCCCGCAGCAAAATGTCCGTGCAATACCTAAAAGCCATGCGGTGAGCCCAGACAGGCGCAGCATACAGAATAATAGCTTCGCTTTGTAAAGGATACGCATGGTACGGTAATTCAATCCCTAATTGGAACGAATGACTCTACGGATTCCATGAAAAGCATCAGCGGCCTGTTTTGCTACATACTGCAGATGTTCCTTGAACCGAAAATTCTCATCAAGGATAACAGCCGGGTATTTTTGAGCCGTAACGGTACCGAATGGGGAGACTAGCCATCCGTACCCGGATTCGTCGGGAAGCAGCCGATCGGCTCTTAAGTAACATCATTGTGGTTTCTCTGGGCTGAAAATAATCTAATGTTGGAGACTTCACAGTCGGAGTGTCTTACAAGGTTGAGCAGCTCGGAACTCTTACCTCGTTACGCGAATCCCCTTTAATCAGTAGCAGCGCGTCGTCAGCATAAACGACGACACGACAACCACACGGCATCCTTAAACGCAACATCGAATCGAATTCTATGATCCAAAGAAGGGGACACGGAACACTGCCCTGAGGACATCCTTTAGTTAAGGTCTTACGAACCTCTGAGCCGCCGCCACGCAGGGAAACGATCCGACGGCTGAAATAACTTGAGAGCACTTCTAATTCATTTACTCTTCTGCATCTGAAATAGGGCACAGGACTACCAGAAGTCGTTAAATGTCCCGGATTTGTCCAGAAAAATCCCTGATACATATATACATGGACTAGAGGAAGTTATCTCAATCACTATTAGCCCAGAGCTTCACAGTATCGGGTCGGCGTCGGTCGTCTTTCGCCGGCGTGGCCGTGGCGGTTCTCCCCGAGCGATCCCACGCTGGACTGGCTCCTGCTGTTGAGTCCGCCGGCCAGACAAAACTCGGCGAGCTGGAGCGGGAAGGTAACATCCGCGTCCTGCGGCTCCCTCGGTCCTCGAAAACACGTCTACGTCGTGAGCTAGACGGAATGGAAACTGGCGAGAGCACCAGTATTGGCCGATCTGCGCTGTGTCCCCTCCCCGCAGCTCCCGTGGTACCAGACCTGAGGACCTCTGGGACAAGGTTTATTGTACAAGCGGCTGTACTCCAATCGCTTAAATTTATTACGATCCGTTGCGGGTGACTGAATTTTGCAGATTGATATGCTGTCGTGGCATACTTGATGCATTTATGCACTGGGGGTGTAGTGTAGTTTAGGGCTTAAAGTGGCAGGCGCGGGGTCTTCTTTCTTCCGCGAGTAGGCTTTTGCTTAGTTCCTGAGGGCAACGTGGTAGCGTTAGGTATCAGCTGTCTTCTTCGGAAGGCAGAACTCATTACTATCTCTCGTGGCGGATTACTGATGTAGATGTCCCTCGGGGCATCTGCATCGGTGGCATCTCACCGTGGCCGGGCTGAACACTGTGGAATGTGATCGGTTTGAGGGCAAGAAAATGTCCTCCGGTAAAGCCTTTGCAGGCTGGGAACGGAGGGGGTGGTGCAGCGACCTGACACGCTACGAGGCGGGATCTTCTCCCCTCGGGGGGGAATTGAGATGTGCCCCCTCTCCGCCAACCCGCTCGACAGTGACGCAAACTGAAAATCGTATCGACGAGCTGATCATGTATGTTATAAAATGATACCGCATTTACGTCTCTGAGACTAATAGTTAGGGAGTTATTAAGGCAGGACGATATAGACCTTTTCGTTACGCTACAAATTTCTGTTCTGGTACCCGTATGTTTCGTTGTGATTTTAAAGACTTTCACGTCAAAAAAGAGAGCATAATTTGAAGAAGTTGGAACAGCGGTGTACACCGCTGATATTTTGCTAAATTTGCTACGTGATGCTTTTTTAAAATCATAACTGCTTATCGAAACGTCCAACATCTTACGTTTAAAGATGTTTATTTATGGGTACAGATGGAAGGATCTGTTTATAAAAACAATTCTTACGACCGGAATGAATTGTAAAAATAAAATACTGCTGAATTAGTAAATGAAATTACTCATTTTTTTGCATCAGCGTGTATTTTTAAATTTGTTGAAACGTAGTTAGATATGCCTTAAGGTGAAGCGGTCGTTCACATAGAGAATCTTTTGTAAATAAATATTCATTATAAGTATTATTCCTGTTTCTATCGTTGTTATTTGAATAAAACAAAATAAATGTATGCAAACATTGGTTCTCTGAATTTTTTTTTAATATCGTAAATAATAGTAAAATATCTGATTTCTTGTTTACTTAATTTACTGAAACAAATTGTAATAAAACGTCTATCGATAAAGAAAATTATGCAAATATTTATTACATTCTCTTATAAGAAAAATAAATGAAATAAAAATTATAATTAAAAAAATATATATATGGAATTGAAAGCGTGGATTTTCAATTTATCTCAATTTTTGCTACTGAGGAAAAAGTTAAATTGTTTTTTCTTACAAACTGCCTGAAGCGCCACCGTAATGAGATACATCTAAAACCCCCGATCAAATATTTCTTTTATCCTTTGATCCACAGTTAAGAAAAAAAAAATGTAATGAACTTCTCTCATTCCGTTTAATCTAGATAAAAAAGATAAGTTTGTGAGCTCGAACATTTTTATTTCAAATATTTCATAAGGTTTTTAAATATTAATAACTTTATTATTGTTATTTAAATTCAATTAAATCTATATATATATATATATATATATATATATATATATATATAAAAATGAATGTTTGTCTGTCTTTTATGCCTTTCTAAACCGTTCATCCGATAGCGATGAAACTTTGTAGAATGGTTGGACGCATGGCGGGGAAGATTTCTGAATTAGTTTGGACCCGCTAGATGGCGCTGGCGTCGATATTTCGACGACAATAATTGTATTTATTGTCCGATTTGCCTCATATTCAGAATACGTGTTACTTACATGGAAATAATTATCTCTACAAAAAATGGACCCGCTAGATGGCGCCGGGGTTGAAATATTTAGAAAAAAATATATTTATGGACCGATTTGGTTTGTATTCAGAATATGAATATTAGTTACGTGAAAAGAAATATTTTTGCAAAAACTATACCCGCTAGGTGGGGCCGGTGTCGAGATATTTACGAAACAAACAAATATACAAACTGACTTTTTTATTCTATATATATATATATATATATATATATATATATATATATAAAAGGCATGTTCTTACGTTTGTCCGCTAAAGACCAAAAAACTAATGGGCCGATTTACGCGCGGGCAAAAGGGGAAAATGGAAAACGGGGAAAAGGTGGAAGGAGAAAAGGGGAAAACGGGAAAGGGTAAAAAGGAAACTGGGAGAGGGTTGAGGGAGAAAGGGAGAAGTTTGAAAGGGAAAAGGGGAAGGAGAATAAGTGAAAGGTAAAATGTGTGAATTTCAGTTTTTTAATTTTTTTTTATCAAATGTTCAGTTATGTTAATTTAAACTCTCTCTCTCTCTCTCTCTCTCTCTCTCTCTCTCTCTATATATATATAGCAATAGCGAAGCATTGTCTGCTAGTATATTATAAAATCCAAAATTGAGAACGATTTTACATAAAATTCTAGAAACCTTTTTAGCTCCACGACTCCCAAATTAATAAAATAATGAATATTTCGCGATCCCCAACCTCAACCCAATGAAACCTAGTTAAAACTATTTAACTGCATCTGTTTGGGATGAACGGGCGAAAAGATAAAAATTTCTAGTTTTCCGTGCAGAAATCAGATGGTTTTCACAAGGGTAAGTGTTAACCTTGTTATTGTTAGAATAACTTTGGATGGCCAGAACTCAGGCCACCCTGGAACTTAGAGATCAAGGAGACAATTGGCCAGTCACAATTTTTTTTCCTTCAATAAGATATCTGATGTGGACATCTCATGACTTCCTTGCACGCCTATTAAATTACATGCATTTTTTATATATTTATACCGTGTCCCATATAAAACGCAACCCAACCTTATATTGGTAGGTATTGAAATAATAAAAAGGCATGTGCAAATGTAAATGTAATTTTTATTATTACCATCCATTACCTTACATTTAGAGTAAATGTTGGAAGTGGCCGCCATCTTGTTGAATTCAAGCTTAAATTCTTTTTACAGCGTTTCTTGCAACTTTTTTCAAACTTTGTGGCTGGATATTTAATACGGCTTGTTCAATATTGACTTTCAATTATTCAAGTGTTTGTGGTTTTTGGTCTGTAGGCTTTTTCTTTGAGGTAACCCCATGTATACTTTATTACGTATATTTCTTTTTCATATATTTATTTGTTGTTATTTATTGTAAAACATTTTTTATAATCAGAAGTTAATTATTAATAAATATATTTAAATGAAAAAAAAGTAAGAAAAAAAAATTAATTGAGATTTGAAGCGATGAGCCCGTGTAAGATCCAAATATTTCATTAATTAAAATTTCATTTGGCTATAACTCTGGAAAAATTGAAAGTAAATACCACTTGTGATATATCGTTGAAAAGATCTTAATGACGGCTTATTACTGCAGTTAAGAAAAAGTCCAAAATCCATTTTCTTTTAATTTTGGGCTTTTTTTGGACACTTTTGGTCTAGTCGATTGCAATCAAAAGGGGAGGTGCACAACTAGACGTTACAACAGTCCTAAATCCAAAATTTCAACATTCTACGGCTAATCATTTTTGAGTTATGCGACATACGTACGTACGCACAGACGTCACGCCGAAATTAGTCAAAATGGATTCAGAGACGGTCAAAATGTACATTTCCGTTGAAATCTGAAAACCGAAATTTTTCGCGATTACAATACTTCCTTTACTTCATACAAGGGAGTAAAAATGAGCCCGCCATTTTCAACACATTTCTTGGCATGCTTCTGTACTGTTTTTGTTGCTCTTTTTAGTTCTTCAAGGTTGTTCTTAAGTTGCTCACCCGCATCCGTAACGCGGACAATTAATTCCTCAGAAAAAACTCTTATTGGTTTGTATACAATATTTTTCATCCATCCTCCATCTGCAGACGCAAAAATCTAAAGCTGTTAAATAAGGCGATCTTGGTGGCCAGGGATGTGGGACTCAATTTTTCAGGGAATTTTACCATTCGTTGGTATCTAAAACCGAAATTTTCCATGATTACAAGGAAATTTTCCATCAATTTCTCCTTTACTTTATACAAGGAAGTAAAAAGTATAATTTGTTCACTAGAATTTTTTTGTCGGGTCGTCAAATGTACATGGTGTATCGAGATGTCTTCGAAATCATGACATCTTATGCGGCGCCCGTTTAGGCGCATAGGTTGGATATGAATAAGTACTTCAAAATTTAAGGAGTGCCCAGCGCAGAGCCTTAATTGTATGCAATGTGGTTTTTAAAACAACCTTCTACGAAGCTACCCCGATAAAAGGCTTACCCAGTCGCTTTAGCGGTGAAAATTCGGGCAGTCATGTGGAGATTGCGAAGAGGTAGGAAGCCGAAGTATTTGGGATACGGTTTCGAGCCGGGCCAGTACCGGAGCGGAACGGTGATCACAATGCACTGGATGTGAATTTCGTTCAGTTGCCCATCTCCAGCCTGCGAAAAAGGCTGCAGAGCCTTGCGATGGAAGCACGGCAGCTGGAATGGGACACCACGACTGAGGGAAGATCCTTGTATAAGTTTATACAGGATTTGGTGGGATGGTATACAACGGGTGCCCGGGTGCTCACCAACCACGCTAACTTGAACCAATATTTGTTTCGGTTCTGCCTGGCAGCTGATGAGCTGGCGTCTGCGGAAGGACCACTCAAACGAACACCTGATGTCTGATTGCCCTGCTGTTGGGGGGACCAGAGACCGGACCACCCTGGAACTTAGTGGTCAAAGGGAAAATTGGCCACTCATAAGCGGCGACTGGATGTGCCGAGTCCCGCATTGTCGGAGCGTGCGGGAGTTCCTAGATGCGGTTGCTTTTTTCAACCGGCATCCGTAGTTTGTTTAAAAGAAAGACTCTCACCGCATTGTCGCGGGAAGCTAACTCTGTGTATGACTCACCACCAGCCAATTATTTTGGCTCCAAGCGCTATAAAATGGTGGACAGGTACTTGCTGGCATTCAACGACCTAGGCGTGGCAGCGAATTGATATCTAGATGAAGTAAATTTTAATTTATGGATGTTATATATATTTTTAGTAGTTGACGAGGTGCGTCTACCCATTTTAGCAAATATATGACAAGTGAGCGGTTGGGATACGTAAGTCGGTGGTGTATGGCATTGTGCTTAGTCCACTCATGCTTTTAGGTAAGCTCTAGGAGCTATTTAGGACACTGGTCGCTAAACTGATTCGAGGCTCAGTTGCCGTTTGTGGCAGAGAAATTCGATCTTATGCTTTAGGGTGACCAAATGGGGTGTTAGCGGGAGAAATGCCAAACAAACCAATTCCCGACTGGAGGACACTCGTTCTTACCTTGCGATCGAGATTTCAGTTTAATAAAAAGAAAAATTAAATCTTGCGATCGCATCTACAACGTAAAAGAATATCTGGATTTAATTTTTAATCGTTCCAAGACACAAATTCCTTGTTACTCTTCCTGAATCGATACACGATTCTTTTATAGTTCTTTTATTGTCTAACATGTTCTTTTATAGTCGATATTACGACTATAAAAATTTGGCCGAAATTTTATAAGAAAAACATGCTTTCTGTGGAAACTTACGGAAGTAAACTACCCTAAGATGAGAAAATATACTTTAAAATTAGCCGGTTGACGCGTTTCTCATATTGTTTTGATCATGTAGATGTAGTTAGTGCAGTGGTATTGAAAAACACTGGTTTCGATTAAGTACAAATACAGAAATTTGTTGTGAATATCGTACAGGGTATATACCACTCAATGTAAAAACATTTAGATGTAAATAAAGGATTGCAGTAGCTGCCTGATGAATTGAAAAACGTCTATGAAGATTTATGTAGCCGACCTACTGCAGAGATGAATGAGAATGAATTGGAGATACTTGATATAAATGACTGACGATTGCTTTTATTTTTCACAATTGATTACAGTATATGTCTGTCATTTTGATAAATTGTTTTAATGATAATCCTTACCTTGTTTATTTTATGAAACATAATGTTCTTTTATTGTAATATATTGATTTTTTACAATAAATATTTAGCCCAGCATTATGATTTCATATAATATCTCAAACAAAGTTGTTTTATTTAAAAAAAGTGTTAACTAGTTTAATTACTCATAAATAAAGTAGAATAAGGTAAACGTTGGTACAGAATTCCGTGTATTTGAGAAACAACATAAATCAAGGGAAGTGGGAAACCATTTTCCTTTATTAAAAATTCTGATGTAAATACCACATGGCAACCTTGTACGCCTAATAAATTACATATACACATTTTTAAAAGTATATAAAATTTTATTTCATTAATAACTTTTTCCGAGAGTAAAAAGGATTTAGAAGAAACAATGAACAGCATAGATGAAGTCCTACGCAAGAACTATCGCATGAAAATAAACAAGAACAAAACAAAAGTAATGAAATGTAGTAGAAATAACAAAGATCGACCGACCACTGAATGTGAAAATAGGAGGAGAAAAGATTATGGAAGTAGAAGAATTTTGTTATTTGGGAAGTAGAATTACTAAAGATGGACGAAGCAGGAGCGATATAAAATGCCGAATAGCACAAGCTAAACGAGCCTTCAGTAAGAAATATAATTTGTTTACATCAAAAATTAATTTTAATGTCAGGAAAAGATTTTTGAAAGTGTATGTTTGGAGTGTCGCTTTATATGGAAGTGAAACTTGGACGATCGGAGTATCTGAGAAGAACAGGTTACAAGGTTTTGAAATGCGGTGCTATAGGAGAATGTTAAAAATCAGATGGGTGGATAAAGTGACAAATGAAGAGGTGTTGCGGCAAATAGATGAAGAAAGAAGCATTTGGAAAAATATAGTTAAAAGAAGAGACAGACTTATAGGCCACATACTAAGGCATCCTGGAATAGTCGCTTTAATATTGGAAGGACAGGTAGAAGGGAAAAATTGTGTAGGCAGGCCACGTTTGAAATATGTAAAACAAATTGTTAGGGATGTAGGATGTAGAGGGTATACTGAAATGAAACGACTAGCACTAGATAGGGAATCTTGGAGAGCTGCATCAAACCAGTCAAATGACTGAAGACAAAAAAAAAAATAATATAATGTTAAAGTAGATGGTAAATTAAAGTGTAGTAATTTGTTACAGTACAATATAATTAGACAAAAAAAGCAAATGCTAACGAATAATAACGTTTTTCCCCAAGACTGGTCAACTAAGCATCATGTGAAGCAACATTTTTGCATTATTTCTTCTAGGCCTTTTCTTTTCTGGTCTTCCAATATTTCTTCATTCCTAGCAATTTTACTTCCCAAATAACAAAATTCTTCTACCTCCATAATCTTTTCTCCTCCTATTTTCACATTCAGTGGTCCATCTTTGTTATTTCTACTACATTTCATTACTTTTGTTTTGTTCTTGTTTATTTTCACGCAATAGTTCTTGCGTAGGACTTCATCTATGCCGTTCATTGTTTCTTCTAAATCCTTTTTACTCTCGGCTAGAATTACTATATCATCAGCAAATCGTAGCATCTTTTTCTTTTCACCTTGTACTGTTACTCCGAATCTAAATTGTTCTTTAACATCATTAACTGCTAGTTCCATGTAAAGATTAAAAAGTAACGGAGATAGGGAACATCCTTGTCGGACTCCCTTTCTTATTAGGGCTTCTTTCTTATGTTCTTCAATTGTTATTGTTGCTGTTTGGTTCCTGTAAATGTTAGCAATTGTTCTTCTATCTCTGTATTTGAACCCTAATTTTTTTTAAATGCTGAACATTTTATTCCAATCTACGTTATCGAAAGCCTTTTCTAAGTCTATAAACGCCAAGTATGTCGGTTTGTTTTTCTTTAATCTTCCTTCTACTATTAATCTGAGGCCTAAAATTGCTTCCCTTGTCCCTATACTTTTCCTGAAACCAAATAACATTATATAAAAAAATAATTTTATAATATTTTTAATTGTCTAAATTTTTTAAAAGTTTAATGCTTAATAAAATTAAATAATCCGACTGAAACTAGTGTTTAATAATTAAATTATTTTTTTTTAATGGAAAATAACGCGAAAAAAGAATTAATATTTCTTGTATTTTATATTTATTTTTTAAATTTCTTTATTTGTAGTTAGTTGTATTTCAAAGATTAACCTACAACAAAAAAAAGTAACATAAATATATTCTTGTTTTAATTTATGGATTAAAAGCTGTACGTAGATATAACAGTAGTTTAGTCTTTTGTTTTTTATTTCTCGCTTTTTTTTGTGATATATTTTGTTTCTTTTTTAATTTTTTTCCCCCTTTTTTTACTAGACTTGTTTGTTATTGTTTGTGTTTAATAACTTTTTTCATCATATCTCTTTTGATAAAACTTGGGTAGATTTTCATCTCGCAATTTTTCTCTCAGTTATATATACCTCTCCCTCCTTTATGATCTCTCTTTCACTCAAACAACATAAATATTTGAAAATTATATTGTGTCCTTGGTTTTCTGTCTATTATGTTCTTTTATTTTTAACCTTTATTTTTATACATATTTTTTTTTTACTACGTAACTTCCAACCGTATCATGTTCTTGCTATACAAATTATATTCATTGTGATATTTTATTTATATAAAAAAATAGAGTTAAAAAAAAATTATAAATTTTTGTTTTACATAAATTAATGTCATTCATTCTGCATTCTTTATCACTATTTTTTTTAAATAACACCAATATTTTACTAATAATAATATTAATGATTTTTACAGATAAAGGAACAGACCACTCTCCAATCCATAACTATCTAGTTTAGGGCTAGAAAATATATTTTCATTATAAAAACATGTTTTAGACTACTAATTATATTTTCGTATCTTAACATGAAAGGGAGGAGGTGATATACCGTCAAGAAATGAAAAATATTTTAGGACATATTCTAGTGATGAACTCATCATAAATCAGCTGATATTGAAGTCGAGAGTTTCTAACGTTCAAATACTAGCAGTTATTTTATACGGATTTAAATAATAGGGTGATTTTTTTATTCCTGTTACCCAATTTTAAATGTAATTTGAAAAAGGGAAATTTAGGTGGAATAAAAAAATGTATTTGTTACTTACAAAAGAAATTTAATAAAAAGTTATTAGAAAAAATTGTGCAGGCAGACAACGTTTGGAGTATGTAAAACAAATCGTTAGGGATGTAGGATGTAGAGGGTATACCGAAATGAAACGACTAGCACTAGATAGGGAATCTTGGAGTACTGTATCAAACCAGTCAAATGACTGAAGCCAAAAAAAAAAAATACAAATTTTTGCAAAAAAACATTAGCTCAACTAGCTCAACCCAAATTTGTTTAGGTGTAGAGTTGTACATAGAAAAAAAAATCTTATATTGAAATATAAAAGAAATTTCACGTAGTAGGAAAATGATGGAATGAAAGTTTAAACTTGACAGAATGTGTTTTGATTTCATTTTTTTCAAACTTTGAGTATGAAATTGTCCAGAGAGTTTCATGTAGATAAAATCATACTTGCTCATAAGCAATTTTTTTTGTAAAAAAAAAAAATAAATAGTATGATCACTAATATTCGGAAATAAATTTCTGTTTTGAAAAAGCGTGGTTGTATTGTTAATTCTGTACATTTTCTTGCATATTCGGAGGCGGAGAGGGCCGAGGTTTTCGCCGATACCTTGGAGGTGCAATTCACTCCAAACCCCCCTCACGCCCCGAACGACGAGCACACAACCGAGGTGGAGTCCTTTCTCGTAGATTATTTCTCACAGGTGGAGGAGGCCCCTCTAGAGATTGACCAAGTCACTGAAGCGGAAGTTTTCGCAGCCATAAAGGCCACAAGCCCCGACAAGGCCCCGGGTGTCGACGGGATCAGCGCCCGTGCATTCCGGAATATACCGGCCTCCGTGATTACAACAATTTCGGTGATATTCACGTCCATTTTGTACGTTGGATATTTCCCGAATTGTTGGAAAACGGCCAAAGTCGTATGTTTACCCAAACCGGGGAAAAGTTTACTTTTCCCACGGAATTATAGGCCAATCTCCTTGTTACCGGTATTGTCTAAGTTGTTCGAGAGAATTTTCCTCGAAAAACTGAGGCGATACATGGAGCGAGAAGTGCGGCCGGAGCAATTTGGGTTCAGGGAGGGTCACTCAACGACCCTCCAACTGGTAAAAATAATAGATGACGTTGTCGGAGGCCTGAACAGGAAAGCGGTGACTGCAGCCGTTTTTCTGGATGTGGCCAAGGCCTTTGACAAAGTTTGGCATAGCGGGCTGCTTTATAAACTAGCGCGTACGGCGATTCCGTACCGCTATGTCAGACTGATGCGATCATATCTGCTAGACCGACGTTTTGTCGTGCGCGTAGGGGAAACGATTTCCTCTACCAGAGAAATAGCCGCTGGGGTTCTCCAAGGAGCGGTGCTTTCCCCGTTCCTGTACACTTTGTAGGTGAACGATATGCCGCTGTCAGAAGGGGTCAAAACGGCCCTTTATGCAGACGACACGGCATATTTCTACGAATCCGCAAATGTGAATTACGCGGTCCGGAGGCTCCAAAGGCAGCTGGACTTAGTGGAACCGTGGCTCGATATGTGGAGAATCAGGGTCAACGGTGAAAAATCGGTGGCCGTGATGTTCACATATAAGACACGCAAACCGGCCAGACAGCTGGAAATCTCAGGGGAAAAAATCCCTTTTGAGAAAACGGTTAAGTACCTGGGGGTGGTCTTGGACAGGCGGCTTAACTTCGGCGAAAATGTAAATTATGCGACCCGGAGGGCTAAGGCCGCCAGAGCCTCGCTATACCCAGTGCTGAACAGTGCCAGCCCGTACCCACTGGCAACTAAGTTACTTATTTTTCTGCTGTACGTACTGCCGATTCTGACATATGCTTAACCGGCATGGGGGGCAGTGTTGAGCTCCTCGCTTCAAAAGAAGATCGAGGCCGTCCAAAACATTGCGTTGCGGACGATATTTGGAGCTCCGTGGTTCGTCAGGAACGCCACTCTCCGATCTGATGCGAGATTTCAATCCGTGTCCGAGGTGGGGGTGGCGCAGGCGCGCAGATTGTTCGGGAGAGCGGCTGTGTTCGAACACAGTCATCTTCGGGATATCTGCCGGGAGGACCCAACCCCGACAGTTGTAAGGAAGCGGCCTCACGCCGTACTGGACGAACCACCGTGGTGGTGCGGTGCGGGAGCCGAAAATCGACAAACCAGGCTTAGGGGCCTCCATATCGCATGAGCCATAAACGGAATAGCGTGTTAGAGGTGTTTCCGGGGTCGCAAGTGAATAGTTTTCGCGAGTTATACAGTCTCAAGACATCAAACACGGTAAGTCGTAGTTAAAACAAAAACGCGGTCCTCAGAGTTTTTTTTTCTTTCCGCGTGTGTTTTGTTTCTCTTGTTTCAGAAACGGGAGAAACGTGGATGTGGAACGACTCGTCCTGCCGTCTTGGGAAACGGCCTTCCTTCCTTTCATCCTGTACCCTAAAATAAAATGAAAATGAAAATTTTTTTTTTCGTGTGTGTGTTCTGTTTCGTTTGTTGCAGATACCAACAGCCACCACAAAAAAAAAACAAATGGTTTCTTCACTGCGGCCACGCGGTTCCCCCAACCCCTTCCCGGACACACTTGTGTCTGGAGATTAATAATTATGTGCAGTAAGTAAATTCTGTTTACTTCTTCTAAGAAAATCGCCGCTCCAAAACCGCGATCGCGAATAGGTATCACCATTTTGTAAGTTCCCTATTACCTTTCCTTTCAAGAAAGAAGAAAGAGGGAACGAGCCCAGCAGCCATCAGCCCAGCAGTCACCTGCCCAGCAGCCTCCTGGCCAGCAGCCACTGACAGCACGGAAGAAGGAAGAAACCTGCAGTTTCCCCCGTTCAGCCCTTCGGGGCCTCGGGAATTTCCAGGTTAACGGTATGTAACTTCGGTTACTGCCAATTTTTGGAAAGTGCAGGCCAAAGAAGAACGAAGAGGTCTTCGGAAGAAGAAGAGGGAGAAGAAGAAGATGAAGAAGAAGGAAGACCCACTACTCGTCTCAACATCACGGACTGGAGTCCTGAACAAAGCCCAGCAGAGATGCGTCCTGAAGGGCAGCCATACCAGAAGCGGTTGAAGAGCTTCTACACAACCTCTCCTTTTTAAAACTTACAAGTAGAGAAAAATAAACCAGCAATTGCGACTCCTCCGGAGTAGGGGTCGCATTGCTCCCTCCTTATAGTTAGTGCCCCGTTGTGGCGTATTCCTGCTAGCCTATGAAGCGTTAGCACCGAAAGGTCTTCAGTAGACGGTCTGTAGGGGAATTACGTCGGGAGGACTAACTTCATAAGCCAAGCCTTCCGCGGTCGGCCCATAAAATGGGTTCGATAACGCTGCTTCTACAACGGATTGGAATGCAACTAAATCCGTCTTAAAATCACTAAATAATAAACAAAACTTGAAAAATTAGACCCGCCATTTAAAATAACCTTTTTAAAAAAAACAACCCGATTAGAATCATCCAGCAGCATGGGACTCTGTCCAGGTTCTGCGATAAGTAGGGAGAAATAAACTCCCGCCAACTTTGCATTCCATTCCATTCCATCTAAACATTTGTAATTTTTTGAAATCCGGTCCGGATTATTAAAGATTCAGATTATCACGAATATATTTTAATTGAAACAAGAAATTTATACCTTTGAATTTAATTGAATTCAACTTTATATAAATTCGGAAAAAATAAATTAAATTTTGTAAGGTGTTATATACTAATTTTTATTTATTATAAATCTTGCAAGTAACTCGGCAGAAATATCTTTGAAATATAAAATTCTGTTCCATAATTTATATCCTTGAAACAAAAGGAACAAATTGTTTTTTCTGTTCGGTTATAAATTTCTTTCGCTTTATATTTCTCACATACAATTCTGTTTTAAAGGATATCATTCAACATTTATAAACTGAAATCTCTGAATAAAGAAATAAAAAATGGAACAAAAAAATCACCAATGAACGATTCATATTTATTTCAAAGCCTTCAGCGAAGTCAGTATATCTTAAGTTTCTAAAGAGTAGTACGACAACCTTTTTTTATTGGTTCATATTTTAATCTGCCTTTTCCGAGATTTTTTGCAATGCAACCAATTATATATATATATATGATTGAAAAATAAGTGTAGTCGTTTAAATAAATAAATTTTTATTCAATTCAGGATGTAATGAAATATATAGATAACGGATAACAAAAGGGATTGACCCACTATTAACCTGGATGGATTAAGGGAAACTAAGGTATAAACATTGATAAGAATATCATAAAATACACAGTTAATTATAAAGTAAAAAATCGAAGCTGTTCGAAACTCCATATTAATCCTTTAAAATATAAATTCTTGAACAAATATTTGAAGATTTAATAATAAAAAAAAATCCCTTTCGGCACGCCGGAAGGCGGAGGTAGATTTCACCGGGCTAAGTAGGGGATAAAAAAGATTTCCTCTCTAAATTTAAGAAAAACTTCAAATTTATTCAATACGACAAGCCCGTCTTCTTACAATTCCAGAAACATTTTGGTCATCCCTTGCCGTAAGGGTTGGTCATATCAAAAATTGTTACAGACAAAAGTTTTACGTAATGTTTAAAGGACTAACGAACACATTAAACCGATACTGTGCCTATTAAGTATGATATTTTTTGTCTTCAAAACCCCATTTTTTTCACCTCGTGGGCCAATGGGTGGTGATATCAGAATATTTTACTTAGAAACGTTTTAGGCCCTTATCCAAAGAATTAGAACTTTAAAAGAATTCGATATTCTACTTAATAAGAAAGTTATAGCGATGTTTTGTTTATTTCGAAAAAGGCCCCCCCCATCATATATATACCCCCCAAAGTATATATATATATATATATATATATATACTTTGAACTGACTGTGTCTATATTATAAAATATTTGGTATTTGATATTATAAAAGATACAAAACTTATTAAAATTCTTAAGTCAGATCCAATAGGATTTTTGAATCTTTTATTGTTACATTAATACTAGATGTATTCATTATCAATCTTGAAATCTAAATTTTTAAAAATGATAATGATATTTAAGTACAGGATCGTACTTTTGGGCTTTAAAAGTTAATTTACGTGTGCAATTATCTACTTCAATAATTCGGTAGAATATTATTCAACAAGGTTAAAAAATTATAGTTGATATACTCGTATGTAGTATATGTCTGTATGTAGACCCATGTCTGATGAGATTGAAAATCAGGCTAAATCTGGGATATATGCACCTAGATATTTAAGCCAATTTTCAGGTTTGCGATTAACGAGTTTTCAAGTTATGAGCCAGAATCTGGTTATTAATAATGTTGAATATTCCTTTTTACAAAAAAGTCAAAAATTAAAAATGGCTAAATATTATCCCTTTCCCTTCTTTATTTTGTCTAAAATTTTATCCCACAAATGCCTCATATATCTTTTAATACATTTTCGGAGACTTTATGTTGAGCCAGTCCAAATTTATTAATCAAACTACTGGGCAATATAAGTTCGAACGTTACTACATATTATGGAAATTTCTATAACTTTTTTGGTTTTAGGTAGATTTCATAAGAAAGCTACCAATTGTAATGGGTACCATAATTCGACATCGGGAAAATTTCTACATATCTTCACTTTTCACATCCCCCAGATCCCAAAACCACCGTCCGTTCAAAAGTTTATATTTATATATTTCAATTTCTTGTGGACACAATAACTGCCGTAATTTTGCGGCAATCACTTCCAAATTGATAAATAAAATATATAAATCAAAAATCTCGGTCGAGTTCGTTAATGGGCAAAATTTGGATCATGGGGGTGAAAATGGGGGGCTTTTTCGAAAATCGAAATAACGCTATAACTTTCTTATTAAGTAAAATATCGAATTCGTTTAAAGTTCTACTATTTTTTTGGATAAGGGCCCAAAACTAATCTAAGTAAAGTTTTTTGATATCACCAACCATTGGCCCAGGGGGTTTTAAAAAAAATGGGGTTTCGAAGAAAAAGTAAATCATATCTCCCTTAATAGGCACACTATCGAATCGGTTTAATGTAGCCGTTAGTCCTCTAAATATTACTTACAACTAACCCTTACGGCAAGAGATGACCAAAATGTGCTGGAATTGTAAGAAGATGGGCCTTTTCGTATTGTAAACATGCAACCATTATCGTATTGAGTAAATTTAAATTTTAAAAAGTATTTTTTTAAGGGGGAATCTTTTTTATCCCCTATTTTTCACCGTGAAATCTACCTCTGCCTTCCGGCGTGCCGAAAGGAATTTTTTTAAATTATTATTCAAGTGGAGTGGAAATTTTTCAAAATCACTGATCCTAAAATGGTTGGCCGATTAGTAATAGAACTGTAGAGGGAGAATTAAAAATGATCGAAGATTCAATTTTTTTATACAGTACCATAATTTTTGTAATTATATGATTTATTAGGGTAGGTTGAGGCCTTTAGTAAATTATATAAAAAAAAATAATTATTTATATTTATATATATATTAAAACTTACTTGTTTCCTCAATATCTGGATCTGTAAAGAAGCCACTCGCATTTGCACCAAATAAATTAGTCTGATTTACAACATAAACTGTATTGTTGGGTGACATCATTATTGTAGTTGTTGTTGTAGTGGTAGTAGTGGTTGGTGTCGTAGCGGTAATGTTGGTAGCATTGCTCATGATTAATCTGAAAATAATTTAAAAAAAAAATTATGTTAGAAAATTTTTAATTTATTTATATAAATAAAAATGTAAATATTCGTTTTTACAAAATCTTAAATCTCCGAAAGTTCTTCACCGATTGCTTTGAAATTTTGACAAAACATTGTATTCAAATACACGCGTATTTTTATATACCTACTATTTATATACCCAAAATGTCACAACTGTGACAGGTAAAAACATGCTTTCTTTGAAAAACAGCGCTGTCTGTTGGACGTAAAAGCAACACACGCTACATTAAATAGTTTACGATTCCTTTTCAGTGTTTCCGATATATGTGTCCGCTATAGACTAAAAAACTATTTGACCGATTTACGCGAGGGAAAAAAGGGAGAAAGGGAAAATCGGAAAAGGGAAAGAGGGAAAAATCGAAAAAGGTAAAAGGAAAGAAAGGGAAAAAAGGAAGAAGAGGAAAATGGAAAAAAGAAAAAACGGGAAAAGGATAAAAAAGAAAGGCGAAAGGGAAATGGGGGAAGTAAAGTTAAAGGAGAGGAAAAGGAGGAAACCGGGAAAAGGGAAATGGGAGAAAGGTAATATGGCAAAAATTAAAATGGGGAAAGGGGAAATGGGAAAGGGAGAAAGGGAAAGGTTAAATTTTGTGAAGTTACGTAATGTTCATTTTGTTAATGTTTTATCAAACTTTGAGCTGTGTTCATTTAATCTGTGTATATATATATACTCAAATCTACCAATAGCGAACCATTGCCGATTCTACTAGTGTATATATATATATATATACACACACACACACACACACACACACACACACACACATACACACACACACACACACACACAAAGTAGAAATAAAAGGCTATTTTAAAAACTTTAGTTTAAAAGACTGAAAAAAGCGTTTATAAAAATTGTCTAAAATTTAAAATTAGATAATCCGTTTTGATTGTTAAACAATCATCGTAAGAAGATAATGGCAAAATAGTATATTATCTGGAAACCATTAAATAAATGAAATAATAATAATAATCATTAATAAACAATATTTATGAAAAACTTCAAAATATATATTTCTGTTACGGTAAAGTAAAATAATTTTTAACGAAAAAAAAAAAACAAAAAACGAAGTTTTAGGCAATCCCAGTCGAAAGCGTAATGTTAGCTTAAAAAGAAGAATCAGAGATATACGTCATGTGTGACGTATCTCTCGTAATTTTTTTTTTTTTTACATAATTTGACGTTCCTTAAGTAGCTAAGATACTTTCTATGCATAGTGTTTGGCGTTGTCTAAACTTACGCAAAGGCAAAGATCCCTTTTTGGATTCAAGTTACACAATTGAACAGATTAAATGATTCCATTATATTAATATGTTATTTAGTCATATATTTGGGAGATCTTATTCAAAAGTATTAGCCTATTTTTTTTGTTTTTGCTTCATTTATTATTTTTCTTGATGTGTTCAAACTTTTCAAAAAATTTGTCCGATGACTTCTGATACGAGCCAATGATAACGTTTATAATCAGACAACTGGATGAATAATAATAAAAACCCACCGGGTTAGTCTAGTGATTAAACTCGCCATCATAAAATCAGCTGATTTTCAATGTCGATAGTTCTAAGATTCTAATCTTTGTGCTTTTATATGGATTTGAACGCTAGACTATGGATACCGGTGTTCTTTGGTGATTAGGTTTTAATTAACCATACGTCTCAGAAATGGTCGACCTGAGTCTGTTCCAGTTTATATATTTACCGGTACATTTACACTTACATTACACTAAATCTACAGCCTAGTCAGGCCTGGTAAGCCGTTAACACTAATTGTATTTGCCTATTACACAAACACACCAAGAAAAGGCATTAGAACAGGTTGGAGAAAACAAATAATAATAATACTAATAATAGAAATGGTTTTATTTTATTGTTTTACAAAGTACATATTTCTTAAAAAATTTCGTTATAACTTGATAAAAATTATTTCAAACTTAAAATAAAATAAACACAGTTATATAGCCATAAATAAAATATACACAGACATACGGAAATATTTATATGTAATTTTTTTTTTTTTGTTAGATTCCGGGACTACCGTTATATATTTCTTCAGTGGATGAGATATGAAATAACAATTTTTTAGCGTGTGAAAATGCCATGCTTGACTGGGATTCGAACCTGGGATCTCCGAATGGAAGGCTGAGACGCTACTACTCGCGCCACGGAGGTTGGAAATATACATGTATAATAATGTATAGTTCTGTTATAATTACAATGAAAGAAATGTGTATATGTAATTTAATAGACGTACAAGGAAGTCAAATGGTGTTCACATCAGATTTTTTAATTATCTTTTATACTATTATTATGAAACTAATTATTATATATGATGTCATTTTTTACTCAAATTTCCCGAAATTTTTTCTATACTTTGACAGCTATTATTTTTTTCACGATTTTAAATCTGTACAATTTTTTTTTTTTACAAAGTATTGTTTTGTAAGATTTACTTACAAAATGTAAAAAATAAAAATATAATTTCATTAATCTTTTTTAAGTATGTCCTTTATATGCTGCGTGCTTTCGTGTGTTTGTATGTATGCGTGAGAATTATACGAATATAAAGGAAAATTGATAGTATTTGTTATACACAGATACACAAACACACAACGCTTTTGTAATGTTTTAGGTCCACATGAACTATCAATCAATTAGTAACCCTCTACACTCTGGAGAATTAATCAATCATCCCCTTTGTATTTGCTTCTCTTTGTAATCGTCTCTTATGTTACAGTGATCTGAGAGAGCTGTAGAAAGAGAGAAATTATCATTTCGGTGTTAGAGAGAGAGAGAGAGAGATAGATATATAGATAGAGAGAGAGGGGGGGAGAGACAGAATGATAAAGCAAGGTTTAGAAATTAAGCACCATAAAATCACAAACACTTTACCCCTTTCCACTAATAACCTATTTCCCTTTTTTTTCATTTCCCGGATTTGTTACAGTACTTTAATTTATTCTATTTTCAACAAAAAATTTTGGGTTACAGTTCAGCTAGCCCAGAATTACCCATATAATTATTCATTTTGCTGAAAACCGGGTTAACATACAAAATTTAGTCCTGTGACCATATCTGCAGTACTTGAAACATCTTTGGACATCCACGTACTCTTTTACTCGGCAGAACCCTAAATCGATAAATAGTCTGCCTGCAGACGTGTAATTTATTTAAGTTTATTTTCCTCTTGATTGGATAGAATTAAATATAATAAGACATATTTTACTTAAAAATATTTTCTTTATAATTTCTTGGGTTAACCAATCAGCTATACAAACTTATAAATTAAATTCACTACGTTTCACTTAGAATTCTCTAAGCTTCCCCAGATGACAATATACACACATCATACAGAATTCGCTTGCGTATTAAGAAATCAACTGCTTTTCTAAGAAATTAACAGAAGTGAAACGTAGTGAATTTAATTTATAAGTGTGTACAGTTGATTGGTTAACTCAAGATATTAATAAAAATAATATTTTTAAGTAAAATTTGTCTTATTATATATGTATAAGAAAAACTGCAATTAAACAAAAAGTATTTGTAATATTAACCAAATTTTTTTTTTAAGTTTATAACTTTACATCATGTTCGAAAAATTATCATTTATATGCTCATCACGGCTTTGCTTGACAGCCAAGTCTATCCACAAAAGTTTACCTGACTCTTTCGCACTAATCAACTTGAATTTCACTAACAACGCGTCAATTATTTGCTTTCAATTCATCTGTCGGTAATAGTTTGTTCCTGAAGATAAAACAACATAACCCTAAAGAAAACGGTCTTTTCTTTCTTTTTCCTGTTTAGTCTCCGGTAATTACCTTTCAGATATTACTTCACCTGATGATATATATGAGTGTAAATGAAGTGTAGTCTTGTACAGTCACAGGGCGACCATTTCTGAGATGTGTGGTTAATTGAAGCCCAACCACCAAAGAACACCGGTATCCACGATCTAGTATTCACTTTTCACTTCTTCAATTTCTTTTTCCTGTTTAGCCTCTGGTAATTACCGTTCAGATAATACTTCAGAGGATGAATGAGGATGATATGTATGAGTGTAAATGAAGTGTAGTCTTGTACAGTCTCAGGGCGACCATTCCTGAGATGTGTGGTTAATTGAAACCCAACCACCAAAGAACACCGGTATCCACGATCTAGTATTCACTTTTCACCCCTTCAATTTCTTTTTCCTGTTTAGCCTCTGGTAATTACCGTTCAGATAATACTTCAGAGGATGAATGAAGATGATATGTATGAGTGTAAATGAAGTGTAGTCTTGTACAGTCTCAGGGCGACCATTCCTGAGATGTGTGGTTAATTGAAACCCAACCACCAAAGAACACCGGTATCCACGATCTAGTATTCACTTTTCACCCCTTCAATTTCTTTTTCCTGTTTAGCCTCTGGTAATTACCGTTCAGATAATACTTCAGAGGATGAATGAGGATGATATGTATGAGTGTAAATTAAGTGTAGTCTTGTACAGTCTCATGTCGACCGTTCCTGAGATGTGTGGTTAATTGAAACCCAACCACCAAAGAACACCGGTATCCACGATCTAGTATTCAAATCCGTGTAAAAATAACTGGATTTACTAGCACTCCGAACGCTGTAACTCTCGACTTCCAAATCAGCTGATTTGGGAAGACGCGTTTACCACTAGATCAACCCGGTGGGATAAAGAAAACGGTCTAAGGGACTCAAATCACACGATTTTAATGGCCAATTGACATTATCATTTTGTAAAATTATCAAATCATCAGTTTTTTGACACAATAACTGATTTATCTCAGCAGCTGTGCGGCATGTGGTGCTAACCTGTTGAAATTACAGCTCATTCTTATCAAAATCTGCAAACGAAATATCAAAATTATATCCTGATAGCGTTCACCATTTATTTATTGTACCTGCATCTCCTTGCTCATTTTCGAAAAATAATGGCTCGATGAGTCACCTGTAATAAGCCACACCTGTGATCTTTTTTTGGCGGTTGTAATTGTTGCTGTTGAAGAATCATTTGTGGTTTGGAATTATCCAAAATACGGCAATCTTGTTTGTTTATAAAGCTATCAAACTTCATCTGAAATATGATTTTCTACTTTGTCGATGTAATATTGCTGCTGTCAATGAAAGTGTTCGCGAATACGGAAAATATATCGGTTTCACATCGATCATAGCAATTGGGCCTTTTTTTCTTCGTTGTACGAAGCAAAGGAAGTATTGTGATGGCGAAAAATTTAAGTTTTCATATTTCAACAGAAATATCTATTTTGATCATCTCTGAATCCATTTTGATTAGTTTCGGCGTACGTATGTATCTCCCATAACTCAAAAACTATTAATCGTAGGATGTTGAAATTTTGGATTTAGGACTGTTAATATTTTGTTGTGCACCTTCCCGTTTTGATTCCAGTCGACTGAACAAAAAGTGTACAAAAAAGCTCCAAGTCCAAAAAAATTTGGATTTTTCAAGTTTTTTTTTAACTGCGTAATAACCCCTCGTTGAGAGCTTTTCAACGGAATATCATAATGGTACTTATTTTCATTGGTTGCAGAGTTTTAGCCCCAAAAATGTAATTTATAAAATATTTGGTTCTTACAAGGGGAAGGCACATCGGTTAAAATCCGACATCTTTTTTTTGTTTAATTTAATTCATTAATAATTATTAATCTCTGATTGTAAAAAAAATATTGCAATACATAATAATTCAATAATCATAATAAAAAAAAAAAAAATAATATCCGAAGTTATTAATGAAATAAAATTTAATGTACTCATCATTTTATAAAAGTGTGTATATGCAATTTAATAGGCGTACACGGAAGTCATGTGGTGTTCACATCAGATTTTTTTATTAATATTTGGATTCATTTCGTACTGTTTCAGAGTTCAATTAGCAAACCATCTTCGCAAAAAATGTTCCTTGGCTTTGATTCTTGAGTTAGTTACAACTTATATACGCAAAATTTGGCATGTTGTTGATGTGGACACCACATGACTTCCTTTTACGCCTATTAAATTACATATACATTTTTAAAAGTACATAAAATTTTATTTCATTAATAACTTCTGATAATTTTTCATATTTTTTTTTTTGTTGTTGTTATGAATTATTATTTATTGTAAAACTTTTTTCTACAATCAGAGGTTAATAATTATTAATAAATTAATACATTTAAAATAAAAAGGAAATGAAGTCGGATTCGAACCGATGCGCCTTCCCCTTGTAAGATCAAAATATTTCATTAATACAAATTTTATTTGGCTATAACTCTGAAACCAATGAAAATATGTACCACTTATGATATATCGTTGAAAAGTTCTCAATGAGGGCTTATTACTGCAGTTAAGAAAATTTCCAAAATCCTAATTTTTTGGACTTTTAGCTTTTAGAACACTTTTGGTCCAGTCTATTGCAATCAAAAGAGGAGATGAACAACTAGATGTTACAACAGTCCTAAATCTAACATTTCAACATCCTACAACTAATGGCTTTTGATTTATGCGAGATACATACATACGCCGAAACTAGTCAAAATGGATTCAGAGATGGGCAAAATTGATATTTCCGTTGAAATCTGAAAACTGAAATTTTTCGCGATTACAATACTTTGTACAAGGAAGAAAAAATTCTCAATTGCTGTGATCGATGTGAAAGCGATAACTTTTCCATATTCACGAACACTTTCAGTGACATTTTCAACATTCGACTCCATTTCATTTCTTTTTTGAATTGATGTTTTCATCATCAAGTAGAGAAATTTTTTTTGGCCGATCATACACAACGTAAATATCACAAAGCGCACGATATATATCTGTAATCGATTCCATAATTCGATTATAAATTTTTATGATTTATAAAAAGGTTATTGACTTGTGTAGCGTTCTGTGGTGATTTGAAATCAACTAATAAAAAAAATGACGCTTGAAAAATTAAAAAAAAAATCAAGGTTGCTACCAGAATCTGTCAATTTTTTTTTGCGCTCAATTTGAATGATCTCTTGAAAGAATATTCATGTCCATTTATGTTTGTAAAAGGGTTCGAGTTCTGTCGATTTATACAATTTGAGAAAGAGAGAGATAAAAATACGCTCATCTGAATCTGTAGATTACTCCATCGTTTATCCACTTGATAAATTACTTCACCCGTTATGTTTTTACAGTAAAAAATATTACAATCCATTTATATTTATTAATTGTATGAAATTTCAATTTTATATGACAAATCGTTATTAAGATATACGTACAAATAAATCCTGTTTATAAATTACCCTCATACCCTTGTTTGTTTTATTTAAAAGTTTTATAACGGTCAAATTTTTGCAATTCAATTTACTACAAATGATATAATTTCAAAATTGTTTGACAAACCCGTTATAGAAGTATTTAATTAGTTTTAAGTATCTTTTAGTTTTTTAAGTATCTTCCCCACCCTTAGCCTATTGACTTCAAAATAAAATTTCGTAATTTTTTTTCAATGTTTTAGACAATACTTGTTTTAGACAATAATTTTTTAGACAATAATGTTTTAGACAATACTTCGATAACGTAGACTGGAATAAAATGTTCAGCATTTTAAAAAAATTAGGGTTCAAATACAGAGATAGAAGAACAATTGCTAACATGTACAGGAACCAAACAGCAACAATAACAATTGAAGAACATAAGAAAGAAGCCCTAATAAGAAAGGGAGTCCGACAAGGATGTTCCCTATCTCCGTTACTTTTTAATCTTTACATGGAACTAGCAGTTAATGATGTTAAAGAACAATTTAGATTCGGAGTAACAGTACAAGGTGAAAAGATAAAGATGCTACGATTTGCCGATGATATAGTAATTCTAGCCGAGAGTAAAAAGGATTTAGAAGAAACGATGAACGGCATAGATGAAGTCCTACGCAAAAACTATCGCATGAAAATAAACAAGAACAAAACAAAAGTAATGAAATGTAGTAGAAATAACAAAGATGGACCGCTGAATGTGAAAATAGGAGGAGAAAAGATTATGGAGGTAGAAGAATTTTGTTATTTGGGAAGTAGAATTACTAAAGATGGACGAAGCAGGAGCGATATAAAATGCCGAATAGCACAAGCTAAACGAGCCTTCAGTAAGAAATATAAGTTGTTTACATCAAAAATTAATTTAAATGTCAGGAAAAGATTTTTGAAAGTGTATGTTTGGAGTGTCGCTTTATATGGAAGTGAAACTTGGACGATCGGAGTATCTGAGAAGAAAAGATTAGAAGCTTTTGAAATGCGGTGCTATAGGAGAATGTTAAAAATCAGATGGGTGGATAAAGTGACAAATGAAGAGGTATTGCGGCAAATAGATGAAGAAAGTAGCATTTGGAAAAATATAGTTAAAAGAAGAGACAGACTTATAGGCCACATACTAAGGCATCCTGGAATAGTCGCTTTAATATTGGAAGGACAGGTAGAAGGGAAAAATTGTGTAGGCAGGCCACGTTTGGAGTATGTAAAACAAATTGTTGGGGATGTAGGATGTAGAGGGTATACTGAAATGAAACGACTAGCACTAGATAGGGAATCTTGGAGAGCTGCATCAAACCAGTCAAATGACTGAAGACAAAAAAAAAAAAGACAATACTTTAGATTATCTTTATGATATATGAGAAAAACATTAAAGCGTCAATTGCCCTTGTCTTTTAAATTTTTAGCCCAATGGGACACAAGATGAACCAAAAAGCGTATAAGTTTTCTAACAGGTATAAATTTATTTTGAATACTAGATCTTGGATGCCGGTGTTCTTTGGTGGTTGGGTTTCAATTAACCACTCATCTCAGGAATGGTCGAACTGAGAATGTACAAGACTACACTTCATTTACATTCATACATATCATCCTCTGAAGAATTATCTGAACGGTAGTTACCGGAGGCTAAACAGGACAAAGAAAGGTATAAATTTATTAGATAAAATTTTATCTACTTTTTGAATAAACTTTTGACATATAGGACCTTAACGATTGTATCACTCAAACCTCCTTGATCAATTACAATCAAAATTAAGTGATTTTAAGAACCTATATTCACAATTCATCATAAAAAATTACATAAAAATCAATCCAATCTGAAAATATCAAATAAAACTAAAGAAAAAAAATTAGATTTATTATCCGCTGTCCCCGAATAAAATCGGTCAAATACAAGGGCAAGTCAAAAAGTCAAATGGAATTTAAAATATCAATATATTTATTTGTACTTAAATAAATTATGTACGCATTATTTTTCAACTTTTTTTTTGTCTTCAGTCATTTGACTGGTTTGATGCAGCTCTCCAAGATTCCCTATCTAGTGCTAGTCGTTTCATTTCGGTATACGCATCCTACATCCCTAACAATTTGTTTTACATATTCCAAACGTTGTCTGACTGCACAGTTTTTTCCTTCTACCTGACCCTCCAATATTAAAGCGATATGTTACACGTACACTGAATATTAACAATTTTTTTATTTTATTATCATGAGCGATAGAGAGGGAGAATTATTGTGAATCACCGGCAGTTTTTTCTCCTACCTCCTATCCTATGCTACTACATATTATACTATACACTCATATATGCGTATATATATTCGTTCTATGCCTTTTTCATATATATATATGAAAATATAATATAATGAATATATAACCTATATATAGAATATATAGGTATATATAGAATAAATAGAATAAAAGGCATGTATATATATATATATGCTTAGCGTCTTGTGTTACGTTACAGATTTTGATTACGAGTCAGCGATTTTTTTCCCATGTTCCCATGTAATTCGTATGTACAAAAATTCTGACACAACACGCCTAAAGAAGTTTTCACTTCAAAAATTGTAGTGATTTGGCTTATTTTCAGAATATGTGTTGCTTACATGGAAAGAAATACCTCTGCAAAAAAATGGACCCGTTAGATGGCGCTCGGGTTAAGATATTTGAAAAAATTTCATTTATGGTCCGACTTCACTCATATTCAGAATATATGAGGTGCGACAATAAAGTAATGAGACTGATGTGAAAAAAAAATGTTGCTTACCGTTTTAGTCATGTTTAGTCTCCTTCAAAGTAGTTCCCCTCTGATTGCACACATCTTTTATAGCGCTTCTGCCATTGACGGTAACATTTCTGGAACTCATCTTCTCTAATATCCTCCAAGACCCTCGTCACAGCTTTTTGGACATCTTGTGTTGTTTGAAAATGGTGTCCCTTGACCGCCATTTTGACTCTTGGAAATAGAAAAAGGTAGCACGGAGCGATATCTGGTGAATAAGGTGGCTGTGGTAGTACTGAAATTTGTTTTGAGGTTAAAAATCGCTGTACTGACAGAGCAGTATGGGATGGCGCATTATCGTGATGCAGAATCCAATTATCAGCAATGTTGGCACGGACGCTTGCCATAAGTTGTCGTCGGGTTTCACCCGATTTAACGCAAAAGAAATGGCATACCGTTGCGCAATATTTTCCGGTTTCATTTCTTTGACGAGAGACACAAATACGTGTTCGCTTATTACAGCACAACTCATGACTGAGCAGTTGCATCAATGTGCCGCTTGGACTGGAAGTAGCTTATAGACCAAGGTCAAAGATGGTGTTCCTACGCAAGCTGCAGGGTTGCCACATCTTGCAAAGAAAAATCAGTCTCATTACTTTATTGTCGCACCTCGTATATTAGTTACGTGAAAAGAAACATTCTTGCAAAAACTATATCCGTTACGTGGCGCCGGTGTCGAGATATTTACGAAACAAACAAATAAATATACAAACAGACTTTCTTCTTCTATATATATATATATATATATATATATATATATATATAAAAGGTAATGTTTGTATGTGTGTCTGCTTTAGACTAAAACACTACTGGACCGATTTACGCGCGGGTTTTTTCAAAATGGTCCGTGTTATCCGGTGACCGTTTAAAGGTATAGAAATCCTCGATTTGCCTAATAGAAAGAATTTTAGGGGTAATTTGAACCGAATCCTGTGTTTAGAGAGTAGTATTAATTAAATCCGATAGGTAGTGCTGTTTTTACGATTGAATTTACTTACATTTTGACTTTTAGAAGGTAAAAAGTTAAATTGTGTGAAGTTCCGTAACGTTCAGTTTTTTAATGTTTTATCAAACTTTCAATTGTGTTCATTTACTAGATCTAGCGATAGCGAAGCATTGCCGTGTCTGCTAGTAGTATATAAAAAATGTTACACCTGATCGGGATTTGAACCCGAATGAAAGGCTGAGATACTTTTCCACTGAGATCGGCTTCATTAATCACATTAAATAACGAAAGTTTTAACAAATAATTTTAAAATTAAAGGTCTTACTTTGGCAGTTAATTTATTATATATTAAAAAAGAATAAATAAAATTATAGCTTTACGAAAAAAGATAATTTAATTCTGTCGACAAAATTCAATTAATACTTTTGTTCAATTACTACGTATTTTCAACAATTCTATATATTTATGAAGTTGGCATAACTGACGTTAAGTTTTGTTGGCATTAGTTTAACCAATAGTAAACTAGTCTAATATTATTATTTAGTAAAGTAGACCAACCACCATCGGTTAGAATAATAAAGTGTTATACTAGGAATGGGTTGTATATATAGTACAAAAGGAAGAAACTGGATTAGTAAACTTTGTCTGTAGTCTATGTGCCAAGAAACGTTAGGAACTGAACTAAATTGAACTGCTCGTGGAACATAGTATACAACCCGTTATACTAGACTTATCAAACAAACCTAAAGTAAAATGACACATACACACACACACACACACACACACACACACACACACACACACACACACACACAGACAGACACACACACTCAGAGAGAGAGAGAGAGAGAGAGAGAGAGAACCCAAAACTTCGTTTTAGTTTGATGGTTTTGAGTTAAGAGACTGTTGTATACAGGACTTTGTAAAGATAGCAAATTTCTATAACAGGAAGGAAAATTAAATTTTATCTTAAAATGTTGTAACGGACTAAGTTTAACTCTCTCTCTCTCTTTTTCTTTGTCAGTAGATTAAATGAGAATACTATGATGAGGGAAATTTAAAGTAATTTTCTATAAAACTCTTTGAGAAAATTAAATTTTACGTTTAACGTTTATGTTAAACGAATTTTTAATAACGATGAGACATCTTAAAAAAAAATGATATTAATTACAGTAAAGAAAAATCTAATTAATTTTTCTCTTATGAAAAAAAAATGTTTATATATATATATATATATATATGGAAGGGGAGAGAGAGAGAGAGAGAGAAAAAATGAATGCCAGAGTTTATAGCCTAACACTCATTTCGATCATAGTAATACCAATTGTCAAGAGGTAAAAACTAGCATCATCAAACACAAAGAAGACTGTAAACGCTTTGAAATAAGTTTTATTTTAAAATTCAATGAACCGTATTCATTGTTATAAAAATTTGCAGATTTTAATTACATTTGTCTATGAGAGTTTTATAACGCACCTAACTTTGGTTTAATTTGATCTATTTGTTTACACTTAATTTAAATATGACTTCAAAATTTGTCAAAAAGTCTTAATTCATTTCGTCAAATAATCGATGTATGAAGCCTTTATATGGTAAAAATCTATAACAAAAATAAAAGCTGACAACAGAGTTGTAGGATTTTCTTTAGGATTTAACTGTAGGGAAACGGGCTTTTTTTCTGATATACGGCTTGCACAACCACACACACACACACACACACACACACACACACACACACACACACACACACACACACACACACACTCGAGCGCGCGCGCGCGCACCCAATCCCCCCCCCACACACACACACATACACAATTTAATTTAGAATATTTATGTCATTTTATTTAAATATAATATTTTTAATTTAATTGAATGATTGTAACTAAAGCGCATGCGCATACCGTAATTCATTCGCGCGCGTATGGCTGTACTAGCGGCCACTTTATATTTTTTTTTACACATTAAATATTATTTATTTATTAAATTCTACCGCTCACCTTTGACATCACAACATAGCGAACGACAACAACAGATGTACATCAGTGATACACTACCGCTTTTTTGTGGTGAGAGGAGGTAGTTTGAGCAGTTTACCCACTTTGTTCCTAATTTATAGCATTTTTGGGGGTTGGAATGCGATTTTTCGAAACGTCTTTTTGAAAATATTATTTTTTAATTATTAACAAATGTGCCTAAGAATAAAAAAATGTGTAAAAGATATTTTTAAAAACAACATCTACAGAGGTAGAGGAATTTTGTTATTTGGGAAGTAGAATTACTAAAGATGGACGAAGCAGGAGCGATATAAAATGCCGAATAGCACAAGCTAAACGAGCCTTCAGTAAGAAATATAATTTGTTTACATCAAAAATTAATTTAAATGTCAGGAAAAGATTATTGAAAGTGTATGTTTGGAGTGTCGCTTTATATGGAAGTGAAACTTGGACGATCGGAATGTCTGAGAAGAAAAGATTAGAAGCTTCTGAAATGCGGTGCTATAGAAGAATGTTAGAAATCAGATGGGTGAATAAAGTGACAAATGACGAGGTGTTGCGGCAAATCGATGAAGAAAGAAGCGTTTGGAGAAATATAGTTAAAAGAAGAGACAGACTTATAGGCCACATATTAAGGCATACTGGAATAGTCGCTTTAATATTAGAGGGACAGGTAGAAGGAAAAAATTATGCAGGCAGGCAACGTTTGGAATATGTAAAACAAATTGTTAGGGATGTAGGATGTAGGGGGTATACTGAAATGAAACGACTAGCACTAGATAGGGATTATTGGAGAGCTGCATCAAACCGGTCAAATGACTGAAGACAAAAAAAAAGTAAATTTCTACTTTGTTAAAGCATTTGTTATGTAACATTTTTTATATGTATAAAAATAAACGATCCATTAACCATATTTTTAAAAAAAGAGGAAAAAATAATTTTTTATTATTATTATTATTATTTCCTTTTTTTTTTATAAAGAAAATCTCTAACTAAAACTCATTGTAACTTTTATATTAGGAAATCCAGTTTAAAATAACAAGTAACTTTTTCAAACTTATCTTTTTTTTTGAAATAAAAACTTTTAATACCGTATAATGGCCGTAAACAAAAATTAGTAGAAGATTTTATATAATGAATTATAAAACGAAAGCATTATTAAAGTTTATAGCTCTAGTGTATGTGTTTCTTTTTAACCCTTTTTTATTTTGTTATAGAGATAGAAAAGCCTAAAACAAAATTTGCGGTTCTCCATTTTCATTCTTCTTATTTATAAACATTACACAATCTTGCACTTATATATATATATATATATGTGCGTTCGATGTTGCATATATATATATATATATGCAACATCGAACGTTGTATTCTCCACCCGTTGTAATATCTTAAGGGTGGTCTACACTAGAGGAATGAATACAAGCGAAGTTGAACAAGTAAAAATGAATTTAAATAGTGGTACCTCTTCCTCCTCCCCTCTACGTCAATCTCTCTCAATCCCTCTCTCTCTCTAAATATATATATATATATATCTTATTTAGTTTATATATGTGTATATATAAACTAAATAAGTTAGAAAATATCCAAATTAATAGAAAATTTTCTAATACAATTCAACATGTTGTTTCAACATGTTCTTTAACATCATTAACTGCTAGTTTTATGTAAAGATTAAAAAGTAACGGGGATAGGGAACATCCTTGTCGGACTCCCTTTCTTATTACGGCTTCTTTCTTCTGTTCTTCAATTATTACTGTTGCTGTTTGGTTCCTGTAAATGTTAGCAATCGTTCTTCTATCTCTGTATTTGAACCCTAATTTTTTTTAAATGCTGAAAATTTTATTCCAGTCTACCTCATTGAATGCCTTTTCTAAGTCTATAAATGCCAAGTATGTCGGTTTGTTTTACTTTAATCTTCGTTCTAATATTAATCTGAGGCCTAATCTGAGGTCAACAACCAAACAAACAAAATAACAATAACAAAAACAGAAAACCCTATCGAAAGTAGAAGAACGTAGTTTTTGCATTAATAATGCTAAACCACCAAAGATTTATGGTTTAATTAAGTTGCACAAGGTTGGCTGCCCGATTAGGTCTATAGTTAGTTCCATTCAATCGCCTAGATACGGGTTGAATTTTTAGTTGAAATTTTACAAAATGTGTTGGTAATACGGAACTTACTGTACATAAAGAATTTGTTCCTCCCGAACAAACAGTCAACCAAGTGTTTTAGAAAGGTGTCCTTGAAAGGCTCAGGAAAATGGTGATTCGCGTGAGACCAGACATTGCAGACAAGTGGATGCTTCATCATGACAATGCCCCGTGTCACACGGCCATTTCCATCAGGGAATTTTTGACCTCAAAACGCATTACTACGGTTCCTCAACCCCCATATTTACCTGATTTTAGTCCTTCTGACGTTTTACTTTTCCCGAAATAGGATGTCATTTTGGAACTGTGGAGAACATTCAAAAGACTGTGACCGACCGGTTAAAAGTCCTACCGGTTGAAGCCTTCCAGCGCTGCTACCAGGAGCGGGAACAACGACTCCGCCGGTATATAGCTGCCCAAGGGAACTACTTTGAAGGGGATAATATTGTTGTTTGAAAAAAATTAAACTTTGGTAAGTAAAAAGTCAGTCTCCTTACTTTTCTCACATGCGGTTTTTACCGGATGTTGACGTTTTGACACCAGGTTTTCTGGTTTTGACATCCGGTTTTTCGGAAACCAAAAAACCGGATTGGAAATTTTTTCAGGTGTTAATGTTCGTATGTACGCGTGTGTGTGTGTTCGGTGTTGGCCTCTAAATCACCTCATATATTCAGATCTACTGGCCCGATTTTGACCAAACTCGGTCAGATTACTTCTATATATATGCGGCATTGATGCTATTAAATTTTCAACTTAAAAGGTCAAGGGGGTCGAACAAATTCACTCTCAGTATCTCGAAATTTCGCTTAATTGAGATCATATATTTCTTAGGCACTTTTGTAATCTATTACAACACTTTAATATTTTCAAAAATTAATTTTGACATAATCACACCCTCACCCCAAAAATGGTCTAAGCTTTGAAGGTTGTTGTGATCCCTATAATTGTTTTTTTTCATTGCGATTTCTTCTTTCCTTTCTTTTTCCTGTTTAGCCTCCGGTAACTACCGTTTAGATAATTCTTCAGAGGACGAATGAGGATGATGTGTATGAGTGTAAATAAAGTGTAGTCTTGTACATTCTCAGATCGATCATTCCTGAGATGTGTGGTTAATTGAAACCCAACCACCAAAGAACACCGGTATCCACGATCTAGTATTCAAATCCGTGTAAAAATAACTGGCTTTACTAGGACTTGAAATCTGGAACTCTCGACTTCCAAAGCAGCTGATTTGGGAAGTCGCGTTCACCACTAGACCAACCCGGCAGGTCAAATTGCGATTTCTTCTATTGTCGTCCAATTAAGCATATAAATTAATCTTTACTGAACTGGGAGCCTCAAACTCTACCAAGCGGCCGGGCCCGACCAAAAATGATGCATTTTTTAATATTTTTCCTCTTTCCTTTTTTTATTGTAATCAAGAGTGCTTTAAAAAAATATATTTTATAAAATTGAACTTCGATTCCCAGTTTGGGGTTCACGCTAAAAGTAACTAACATGTTCGTATGATTTTCAAGGACGCTGAAAACGTTTTTAATTTTTAAACTTGTTGAAATAGAAGCTTTTTTTTAGTTATACCAGATTTGAAATTTGCGGTTTAACCTCAAGGCAGTATTATTAATTTATAATTATATCGTGGAATTTTTTTCAATATCTCATTTATATATTTATTATATTTTATTCATAAATAACCGCGTGACGGGAAAATCCTACAACTGTGTTGTCAACTTTTTTTTTATATCGAAGACGAATTAAAAACAAATTCCAATAAATGACCAACCGTTTAATTTCGTACCGATTTTTAAAAATGTAAAATTTTTATAATTATTCAAAATTTGTTTTATTATACGAGTCGTGTTTTTAAAGTAAGATCCATTTTGAAATAAAAACAAAACTGAAAAATATGAAGAAATTTTATTACTTACGCATTTTTTTTTTTTTATTTTTGTCTTCAGTCATTTGACTGGTTTGATGCAGCTCTCCAAGATTCCCTATCTAGTGCTAGTCGTTTCATTTCAGTATACCCTCTACATCCTACATCCCTAACAATTTGTTTTACATATTCCAAACGTGGCCTGCCTACACAATTTTTCCCTTCTACCTGTCCTTCCAATATTAAAGCGACTATTCCAGGATGCCTTGTATGTGGCCTATAAGTTTGTCTCCTCTTTTAACTATATTTTTCCAAACGCTTCTTTCTTCATCTATTTGCCGCAATACCTCTTCATTTGTCACTTTATCCACCAATCTGATTTTTAACATTCTCCTATAGCACCGCATTTCAAAAGCTTCTAATCTTTTCTTCTCAGATACTCCGATCGTCCAAGTTTCACTTCCATATAAAGCGACACTCCAAACATACACTTTCAAAAATCTTTTCCTGACATTTAAATTAATTTTTGATGAAACAAATTATATTTCTTACTGAAGGCTCGTTTAGCTTGTGCTATTCGGCATTTTATATCGCTCCTGCTTCATCCATCTTTAGTAATTTTACTTCCCAAATAACAAAATTCTTCTACCTCCATAATCTTTTCTCCTCCTATTTTCACATTCAGCGGTCCATCTTTGTGATTTCTACTACATTTCATTACTTTTGTTTTGTTCTTGTTTATTTTCATGCGATAGTTTTTGCGTAGGACTTCATCTATGCCGTTCATTGTTTCTTCTAAATCCTTTTTACTCTCGGCTAGAATTACTATATCATCGGCAAATCGTAGCATCTTTATCTTTTCACCTTGTACTGTTACTCCGAATCTAAATTGTTCTTTAACATCATTAACTGCTAGTTCCATATAAAGATTAAAAAGTAACGGAGATAGGGAACATCCTTGTCGGACTCTCTTTCTTATTAGGGCTTCTTTCTTATGTTCTTCAATTGTTATTGTTGCTGTTTGGTTCCTGTACATGTTAGCAATTGTTCTTCTATCTCTGTATTTGAACCCTAATTTTTTTAAAATGCTGAACATTTTATTCCAGTCTACGTTATCGAAAGCCTTTTCTAGGTCTATAAACGCCAAGTATGTCGGTTTGTTTTTCTTTAATCTTCCTTCTACTATTAATCTGAGGCCTAAAATTACTTCCCTTGTCCCTATACTTTTCCTGAAACCAAATTGGTCTTCTTCCACTCTCCTCTCAATTCTTCTGTATAAAATTCTAGTTAAGATTTTTGATGCATGACTAGTTAAACTAATTGTTCTGTATTCTTCACATTTATCTGCCCCTGCTTTCTTTGGTATCATGACTATAACACTTTTTTTGAAGTCTGATGGAAATTCCCCATTTTCATAAATATTACACACCAGTTTGTATAATCTATCAATCGCTTCTGTATAATCTATCAATCACTTACGCATAAAAATTATATTTATTTATTCCTTTTTTATATTTTATCTTCAATTTCATCACAT
Source organism: Lycorma delicatula (assembly GCF_047948215.1). Classification (NCBI taxonomy): domain Eukaryota; kingdom Metazoa; phylum Arthropoda; class Insecta; order Hemiptera; family Fulgoridae; genus Lycorma; species Lycorma delicatula. The sequence continues at coordinate 44,929,947 of NC_134467.1, forward strand.
ATTTCATAGCTTTCCACTACCTCTTTTATTTTTTCTTCATGAAATTCTAGTGACTTAAACCACGCAATAACGCCATTTTTCAATTCAACGTTATATTCAAACCTCGATAATGCAATCCACTGTTTAAGGTTTCATTCATTGATTAGTTCATAATGTTCTGCCATTAGGCACGTCCAATCACGGTTACTGCTCTCCACCTTATTCTATCCTTTGCTAATCTCTTTGTTTCAACATATTTTCCCTTTTTTGTAATCTCATCTATAATTTGAAATCTTTTCCTTTCCTTCTATTCAACAAGTCTTCTATCGCATCAACCATCTTTCATACAATGCCGTAGCCAGTTCCTTTTCCTGTATTTAATCACGTTTAGTAGTTTCTTGCTCTGTCCAATTCTCCTTAATACGTCTACATTTCTAATATGGTCTTGCCGTCTGATATTTATCATTCTGCACCACACGCACATCTCAAAATCGTCAATCCTCTTCTGTCTGCCTTTCTGATCGTCCACATTTCGGATCCATAAAACATCATCACCCTGTTTAAGGTTGGTTTACTTGGAATTTCTCCCGCCACCTCCCCATTCGGTGGCCCTAAAGCATACGACCAAATTTCTGTGCCACAAACGGCTACTGAGCCTCGAAACAGTTTAGCGAAGTGTCCTAAATAGCTCGTAGAGTTTACCTAACAGTATGAGCGGATTAAGCGCGATGCCATACACCACCGGCTTTCGTGTCCTAACCGCTCACTTGTCATACATTTGATAAAATGGGTAGACACACCCTGTCAACTACTATAAATATATGACATCTATAAATTAAGCCCTTTTTAAGGTGAAGAAAAAGAAAAATAATCGCTGGAAATCATTTCAGGGTTATAAAGTGGTTAGTTGATTTTCCAACGAAATTTTTTTAATCGTCTCACCATATAATTTACTGTATGTAGTCCGGCATCGTCGTACAAAAAAAGAAGAAATAAATTGATTTTTTAAAGGATTTTATTATATTTTGTGAAGCAGTCCTTCATTTCTTCAGCTAAGGATTATTTTCTTAAAAATTAATTTTACCAGAATGCTTCTCCTTGAGTGTAGGAGCCCCAGAATGATCTTTTTGGATGTTGCGTAATTTTACCTTTTTTTTTTGTTTTCTGCCAACCGCCGCCAGGTTCGCTCTGACAGCAAGTGCGGAGCTCTCACCCGCTAAAAAACCTTCCTCTCTAGTCACGCAGGGGACAGACCTAATCCACATGGTATATACACAGCCCCTGCGCAACCACCTGGGCGTTCTTGTCACCGAATTAGAATAGCCAGAGCGACGTCCCCCAGGGGATCATCGGTAAACGACGACTCCAAAGAGCCCCTGCCGTCCACCCCCTAAGTCTGGCCGCCCATAGCCGTCCGGCATCGGGTTCTCCGCCTCAGGTCAACTGCAGTCTTCCAGTCTGCCTGCTCCTCTCCACCCCTGAATTTTTACTTGGCTAATAACATCCACGTTTTTGACATAGCTTACTTCAGATTGAACGACTGTTTCTCCTTTTTTTCTTCCAGAGTATAATACGATAATTTCTCCACTCATCATTTCATCCTGTTTTTCCCACTTTACTTCAATTTCACTTTACTTTATCTTTATCTCCCATTTTAGATTTTATTATTTTCCACTCTGTAACAAAATCTTGATATTCCAAGTAAAATATACGCAAAAAAAGGCAAATTACCTTCGTTTGTTTCTTCTTCCAGAGATCCAAACGGGTTATTTTTTTAACTCCGGTTCACTGAACAGAAGTCTTCATCGTATTATAATGCAAGAAATTACCACTAGGATTTTTAATTCACCGATGTACCGTTGCGATCTGTATTCTAATACCGTTGACTTCTTGAATAAGTTACTACGCTTTCGGAGCAGTCGCCCAATTCCAGGACGTTATTTTCTCACTTCCATTCGAATTTTAAAAGCATTTTGTAGATTTTTCTACTTTTAGAAAAAGTTTTTAATACTATTATATTTAGAGAGAGAGAGATTAAGTCAGTGGCGGTTCGCGTGTAAGCACTGTGAAATTGCCCCTATTTCCACTTGATATTATAGATAAAATTTAATATAACTAGTCCTTTTTTCTTTAATTCTTTCTTTATACTTGTACAATATATAATCCTTTAAGCTTAATGTCGGTAGCCATCCCCCAGTTTATGAAAAAATATACAAAAATCTTTGTACGGAACTGTGCGCTTCACAGTTCCAGCGACGTGGTGTTTGGCTGTTGTGCGCATGTGCAGATAGGAAGTTCCACGCGAAGCTTCGAGCACTGTCGCTCCCGCAGTGTCGACCCTCGCGTGCTGGTGGAAAGTAGTTTTTTTTTTACTCCGCGTGTGTATAGAACGTTCCTTGTTCGTCCGCTTTTCTAGGTTAGTCGATGGAAGGAATATGAATGCCGTTTAGTTGTTTTTTTCAGTAGCGATCAGAAGATGGCGGAAAGCAAGGGCTCTTTGATCATGAAATCTGTCCAAAAACAAGCTGGAAGGACGAAAGAGAAGGTAATTAGTAAAAACGAATTATATATATGTTTTTGTGAACATAGGAATTTAAACATTATTGGACGATAGTATTTTTAAGCGGATTTTTATTAAGTTATTATCTAATAATACTAAAAAATATTGTCTGAATTGACATTTTATTATTTATTCGGTTAAACCAAATACGGGTTTTAAGTACAATGTGCTTAAAAACCGTGTACCATATTGTTGAGTGTAATAAAGTGTAGAATTAGATTATTATTCTGCTTCCAGCTATTCTATTTGATTTATTTCTTTTTTTGGTTCTTTTATTTTACATAAAACTTTAACCCTGGCCTTGAAAAGGCCTAGAAAATAATTTCCTGGAGCAGAACCCCCACTAATTTTAGCTAGGAGCAGCCACTGGATTAAGTCCTCCCGATATCGTAAATATTTGAGAATAAAAGGTAAAAAAATAAAAAGACCATAAAAAGTGTAAATTATAATGATTTTATCCTATAAAATTATTATTATGTTTTAAAATGAAGATTTATAAGTTTAATGAACTGTTTTAAGAACAACCAGTAAACTCGTTTTATATATATATATGTATATAATATTGCATCGTTATTGGTAACCCTTAACGTGTTTGACAAACTTAATCTATATTATATATAAGGTCTCAGAATAATATATAGGTTACGCGGGCGTGTGTGCGCAACCACATTTTCTTATTACATCGTAAAATACATGTTTAACCATAAAATGTAATGATTATATTAAACCGTACTAAAAATAAAGTGAGAAAACTTTTAATCATGCCGTAATCCCCTTCTCCTTTTTTTTTATTTCATATAGTTTTTCTTCTTATTTTTATGTACTTTAAAGTTTAAAAGTACATAGCTTTGTATATATGATTAAAACTTTTAATGGTGTTTAATTTTTATTTTTCTGTAGTTTTTAAATTTTAAATGTAATTTGATTCTTTCTTTTACAGTACATTTACTAGTAGGAATAATTTATCTTGGGTGGTAATAATATTATTTATAAAGTTCTAGCTACCGAACATTCTTTGTTCTCGACTTAGAAAGGAAATTAAAGTTGGCATTAGTTGGTAAAGAATTATGTAAAAAAAATTCTCTGGTCTTGAAGTCAAATTTTTTGAGATTCGGAAACCGTGATGAATTTATCTTGACAAACTCAAACGAAACTTAAACTGTATCAATGACCCGCATTTCAAAAGTTTTCATTCATAAAGTTCGGCTAAAACAGTGTGAAGTATCTAACAAAACATTAATATCGCTTATTAATCCAAAAAAAAAAAGCTTATTATCCATTTCTGAATGAAATTGACTAAATACATAACTAAAGTGACATATCAATATGACAAGTACTAATCATTTATTTACTAATTAATATTAGTACAAACTTAGTACTAGTTAGTAAAACTTTGAATCCGGAATCAACAGAAAAGAAAAAAGCTGACTACACAGTTGTACGACTTTCCCTTCACGCGACTTTTTTCTAATGTACGGCTTACACGCAAATACACACAATTTAAAATACAGAGTGTCCCATATAAAACGCAACCCAACCTTATATTGGTAGGTATTGAAATAATAAAAAGGCATGTGTAAATGTAAATGTAATTTTTATTATTACCATCCATTACCTTACATTTAGAATAAATGTTGGAAGTGGCCGCCATCTTCTTGAATACAAGCTTAAATTCTTTTTACAGCGTTTCTTGCAACTTTTTTCAAAGTTTGTGGCCGGATATTTAATACAGCTTGTTCAATATTGACTTTCAATCGTTCAAGTGTTCGTGGTTTGTTGCTGTAGGCTTTTTCTTTGAGGTAAACCCGTAGAAAAAAATCCGCCGCAGTCAAATCTGGAGATCGGTGGAGGCTTGTGGTCCCAAGCCTCGACCGATAACACGATTACCGAAGAATTCCTCGACGAAATCAGAAGTTGAACCTGCGTAGTGCGATGTCGCACCGTCACGTTGTAGCCGGCAGTGTCTGTCTTCCTCTTCCAAGAGTGCGATGAACCGAAATAAAATATCCTGATATCGTTCTGCATTAATGTTGTACTCGAAAAAAATAGGACCGATTATTTTCTTCCGCGATATCGCGCACCACACGCCCGACTTCTGCGGGTCTAATTTTTTTTCGTGATAACGCGGGGATTTTCAGCGCTCCGAATTCTACTATTTTGGCTGTTTACGTAGCCGTCCAAATGAAACCGTGCTTCAGCTGTGAAAAATAACGAATCCATAACGTTAATTCCCTCACGCAGAAATCGACGGAACCGTTGACAATATTGTAGCCGTTTTTCTTTGTCGGGCTCAAGAAGTCGATGAACCGTTTGAATGCGATAAGGTCGTAATTGTAATCGTTTGGTCTCCCGATGAACAGTCGATTTAGACAAATTAGTTTCAACAGACAAACGTCTGATCGATTTATTTGGCGAGGCGAGTCAATCGGTCTTTGATTTCAGCGACTGTATCTGTATTCAACACCGACGCAGATCTTTTGTGTTCCTTGTTATTAACAGAACCGGTCTCTCTAAATTTTGCGACTGACCTTAATACTGATGTTTTGTTAGGAACCGGTTTATCTGGGTACTTATGGCGAAACAAATCTTGCACTGCAACCGCTGATTTCGTACGGAAGTACGACTCTACAATGAAAACACGTTCATCTAGCGAAAACAGCATCTTATCTCTAGCAATACACTGAACGTTATGATTGCATTGTTGTTACTATCGGTAGTGTTCTACTGCGTCGCCGCGATGTTGAGATGTTGGACGAGTCCATTTCAGTAACTAGTAGGGGAGTAAGCTTGACTTTTCAAATTTCATCGATGAGTGATTGATGGGTTGGGTTTTATATGGGATACCCTGTATGTATCATTTTATTTAAATACAATATATTTTGTTTATTTAATTCAATGATTCTAACCAAAGCGCGCGTGCAACCCACCGGATTGATCTAGTGGTAAACGCGTCTTCCCAAATCAGCTGATTTGGAAGTCGAGAGTTTCAGCGTTCAAGTCCTAGTAAAGGTAGTTAATTTTATACGGATTTTAATACTAGATCGTGGATACCGGTGTTTTTTGGTGGTTGGATTTCAATTAACCACACATCTAAGGAATGGTCGTACTGGGACTGTACAAGAGTACACTTCACTTACATTCATACATATCATCCTCTGAATACCTGAACGGTAATTCCCGCAGGCTAAAAAGGAAGAAAATTAAGTTGTGTTGGTGTAAAATGCTTTATTCAATCCAGGAGAGGATAGCTATAGTTGAAGCTTATATTCGTTCTGGATCATTTGAAGAATCACGTTAAGTATTTGTAGAAGAATTTCCGAATGCTTTTATTCCAGCGAAAAGTAGCATACACGATTTGGTTAAAAAATGATGTACCATAGGTTTGGTTTCAAATGCAAAACGAAATAGGGAATATTTCGTTAGGATTCCACACGCCATTGCCGATATTGAAAGGAGAATTACTGCCGGTCCAAAAAATATCCCTACGAAAGTTATCTCAATAACCTGATATTAAATCCACATCTTGTCGTAAAATTCTTCATGAATTAAAATTGAAATCGTACAAATGAAGACAGACAAACCGAAACGACTGTATTTCAAATGGCTTCTCAAAAACATTTTTGGTGGACAGATAAACTGGATATCGTATTTCACGTCAGACAAGGCACGGTTTCATTTATCCGGCCATATTAATTCGCATAACACCAGGTATTGGAAGGCGAGGAATCATCACGAGATAATCGAACGTCTACTTTTTTTTTTTTGTCTTCAGTCATTTGACTGGTTTGATGCAGCTCTCCAAGATTCCCTATCTAGTGCTAGTCGTTTCATTTCGGTATACCCCTACATCCTACATCCCTAACAATTTCTTATACATATTCCAAACGTTGCCTGTCTACACAATCATTTCCTTCTACCTGTCCTTCCAATATTAAAGCGGCTATTCCAGGATGCGTTAATATGTGGCCTATAAGTCTGTCTTTTCTTTTAACTATATTTTCCCAATGTTTCTTTCTTCATCGATTTGTCGCAACACCTCTTCATTTGTCACTTTATCCACCCGTCTGATTTTTAACATTCTCCTATAGAACCGCATTTCAAAAGCTTCTAATCTTTTCTTCCCAGATACTCCGATCGTCCAAGTTTCACTTCCATATAAAGCGACGCTCCAAACATATACTTTCAAAAATCTTTTCCTGACGTTTAAATTAATTTTTGATGTAAACAAATTATATTTGTGACTGAAGGCTCGTTTAGCTTGTGCTATTCGGCCTTTTATATCGCTCCTGCTTCGTCCATCTTTATTAATTCTACTTCCCAAATAACAAAATTCTTCTCCCTCCTTAATCGTTTTTCCTCCTGTTTTATCATTCAGTGGTATTTGTTAATTAAAAAATAAATATATTTGTTAAACATTTTTTTTAAAATTTGTATCCCCGCCAAAAAAATGTTTTAAACTAGTGGCTAAGTAGACATACTGCGTCAATAGTACCCCTTGTCAGTACAAGGAGCGCTAGTGTCGCAGTCCGCTATCTTGGAAATTCCCTTTCTCCCAATTATTAATTAAATAATTAAATGAATATTTAAAACGTAAAAAAGTAACACGGTCTGTTTGGCCGGGTCTGAAACTAAATCTCCCGGTTTACTTCGTACCTGGTATGTTAATCCTCGCGGCTACACCAGTCTGCCGATGGTACAAGCGAAATTTGTTGTAAGTTGTGAAATTACATTAGTTCAATTAGTTCCGAACGTCGCCGTTAGAACTACCACACTAGTGCTAATTAAATACTGTTTGCGCACGGGTTTTTGTTATAATTATTCAATTAAATAAACGAAAAAATATTTTATTAAATAAAATGATATATATATATATTATAAAACGATAAATAAGAGAGATGAAAACGTTGTCAAGTAGGGGCCGTGAAAAAACAGATTTAAATCGGACGTAAAGTTAAGTACGGTGATACAAAAGATTTTGTTATAGCCTTCAGCTTAGTTGAAAATTATTTGTATTACGAACAGTGAAGTCTCTTTAATCCGAATTAATGAGGATTTAAAGCCTTTTTGGATTACCGGAAAAAGGTAGGATTATTGGAAATTCTAAAAGTAAAGTTTTTAAGTTACAATTATTACAAAAAGCAGGTTTAATTAAAGAAATAGAAATTGAGATTTTTATATAATGTAACGAGCGATGATAATGCCGAACTGTTTTTTGCTCAGAAAGAAAAAAAATATATAAACATATATAAATATAAAACATAATAACTTCGGTTTTGTAGTGTGAAATAAAACTCAATTTTTTCTTTTTATAAATAAAATTTTAACCTATTATATACAGAGTGATTCAAAGAAACGGGTAATTTTAAACATTAAATAACATTAATGAAAATTTTTTTTAGAAAATGAATTTTATTTCATGTGATTGTACAAATGTTGCCATTTTAGGATACATACATTTTAGTTTATTTTTTAAAGATGACATCTTCCAGGTGACCTCCTCTTCTACGTAAACACTCACGAAGTCTCTTCGTTAAATTGTTCGCGGTTTGACGTAACATTTCGACTGGAATTTCCGCAATTGCTTCTCGGATCTTTGCCTTCAGTTCTTCCGTTGTAGCAGGTCTACTGTGTAACGCTTTGCTTTTAAGGTGACCCCGCAAATAGTAATCGCAAGCTGAGAGATCAGGCGATCTGGGAGGCCATCAAATGTCACCGTTTCGTGAAAAGACACGTTGTCCAAACAATCGGCGTACAGCTGCCGTCGATATTCGTGCAGTACGTGACGTTGCTCCTTCTTGTTGAAACCAGGCTGTGTTAAGAATCGGTGGAAATCGCTTTTGTTGTTCCACAATTTCACAAATTTCACTGATTTTCATTCGATAGTTCATGAAAAATGAAAATTTTCAACTAAATGCATGAATTTAGCGTAGGGGTAGAGCGTGGGGGTAGAGCGTGGGGGTGTGGGGGTGGGTCATATCAAATTCTGACACCGTAGTGCTGTATTGTCATCGAAGTTACATACGCGTACCAAATTGCATTGATTTTCATACGATAGATCAAAAGATATAGCAATTGCAAGATTTGATTATAACTAAAGCGAATTAAATAAAAGCTTTTAAAAATAAGACGTCATTTTGTTTAAAATAAAAGTCTTAATATTTTAGGAAATTACATAAATTTTGATTTATGGAAATATAACGGATCGAAAATAAACATGGCCGCCATTTTGTAATTTGTAAAGGTATTTGAGTCCTGATTTTTTTATAATTTTAAAACTTTATTACCAAGACGCTTACCAAATATTAATTTGATTCCTCTATCCGAACTTGAGATATAAATTTTTATATAAAAGTAACAAAATGGTGGTCAGGGGGAGAACGAAGGAGAAATTACCATTTTTCTTAAGGATATTTATTGTTTAGTTTTACAAGTAGAATCCGAAAAAGTATAGCCAGCCCACCATTTTATAAACACTCTATATATATTGCAACGATACCGGTATAGCGGGCTTGAGTAACATATTCCTACCAATTGTTATGAAAGTAATAATTAATATAATAAATGAAAGAATCCAGAAAGGAAACAAAAAGGAGAACCCTTTTTGTACAGAATAGGTCCGTTTTACAGTCGTCTTTTGTTAGACTGCCTGCTAACACACAATAATCACCTGTTGTACGGTGAAAAGTGATCAGATTTTCAAATCATGAAACAAAAGCCTCGGTCGACTGTTCTCACGTTACGAGTTGGGTCCGGTCCGGCAGGTAAAGAGGTTAGAAGAATTATAAATAGCCCAGTAAGACCAGCTAAAATTCAGTTCTGCGAGACGTTACTACGTCAGTTTAGCGAGGAGGGAGGCTGCTAGTTCTGCGAACCAGTCCAGCGAGACGTTACTACGTCGGTCCAGCGAGGAGAGTCACAGGTGTGAGCCTGCAAGACGGGAGTGAGAGACGGTCAGTCCAGCGAGGAGAGTCCAATGAAGACTCCTGACTCTCCACAGGAGAGTCCTGAATCTTGGTCGAGTAAGATGATGCCACGAGTAATTCCAGTAAACCAGAAATACTGTCGGTCAATTAAAGCAAAACTATACGTGAAAGAAATAATTGCAATAGATTTCATTCATATACTGTTAGATAGCAAAGGTATTTGAAAATGAAAATTATACGATTGTTTGTTAATACAAGACTACTGATTAAAAAGGGTTAAGAGTAGCGGTTTGTTTTGTTAACGGGTCTAGTTTTCTATTTGTCTACCTAGAATAAATTCCGAACGATTATTTATTTTGAATTCTGTTCTGTGAGTAACCTGTATTTATTATTATTTACTATTGACATTTGATATGTAATATTTTGGTTGTTAATTCTTTGTTGATTACCGCGTTTGTTTTTATGTTATATTTACTGTTTTAACTATGTTATGTGTACATGTATTATATTATTTATTAATTGTTTGTTATTGACATGTAATATTATTATCATCTACTACTATTATCCTGATTATTATTGTGATTGTAATAACTATATTAATATTTGTGTTTATTAATTGTTTTGTTATTAATTTGTCTGGTTGTAGTTATGAACATTTTAAATCAATAAACTCTAATTATATAAACATTATAAATTTTGAACCTCTCAATATTCTGATCAAGCCGCGAAATACGCGACAATATGTTAATGAAACTAATCCAGTGTTAACCCGGTTACAAATCGACATATGCATGAATACAATATTACACACATACACACACACACACACACACATATATATATATTTATATACATACATTTGCCGATCTCCGTGGCGGATGGTACCATTTCTGTCTTTCAATTCGGAGGTTTCGGGTTCGAATCGTGGTCAAGCATGAAATTATTCGTACGATAAAAAATTCCGGTAATAAATGGTAAAATTTGTACCGGAATTTGAACCCGGGACTTCCGCACGAAATGCCGAGACACTACCTTCTGTACCACAATTTTTAAAAATATATAAATTAGTATATACGTATCTGAGTAGTTTCATAAGTTTTTGTACTGTATGTTGTTCGAAAATCTAAAAAAATATATCTCTTTTCTTCAAAATCCTGCCGTTTTCATTTAAAACATTCTATTGTAAGGGAAAAGTAGATTTGAAAGGTTAAATTCAACAAGAAGAAATGCAAAATAAGTTTATGTTTGATATGGAAAGTAATGACAATTTTTGTAAAAAAAAATTATGTATGTGCCTGTGAACAAAATAAGGGCCCCGAGCAACGCCGGGTGTATAAGCTAGTATATAATACAATAAAACTTTGTGGCCGCGTTTTTGGTAGCGTTTCAACCTTTAATTTGGAGGTCCCACGTACGAATCCCGGTCAGGCATGACATTTTCGTACCCTAAACAATTCCATTTCATATCCCACGTACACGTTTCAAGATTATGTGGTGATATCATCAAGAAAAAGAAAAAAAATGTGGAATTAAAAAGAAAGATAATTATTTTTAAAAAAATCATGAATGCGCAAAAAAGTAAAGAAATAATTTCATCCAAATTCTTCATTAATTGCTTAGACACATTTCTGAATCGGCACCTGTTTATACAAAACTAATTTTTAGATACAGAGTGATTCAGGAGGATAGGGCAATACTTTAACAACTCATTCTAGAGGCTAAAAATAAGAAAAACGTTCATATAAACATATGTCCGAAAACGGACCTAATAATAACAATAAAAAAAAAATATTCGAATTTATTAATGAAATAAAAGGTTATGTACATGACAATATAGATTCACCCTTCAATATCGCAGAATACACTTATCATTGACCGCCCTCAAAGATTACTTCAGTAACTACCCAATCGGAATAGGAAAGCCGATAAAAATTCAACCAATGACAACACACATTCACACTTCAAAATTCCAGATTATACATAACATTCACCGCCCTTATAGATTATTTCAGTAATTCTCTAATTAGTATAAAAAATCTGATAAAAACACTGATATTCATAATTTTTTTCCTAAGAAGCGTTACATGTTTTAAAGCTTTTTTTTGGTGCTGAAAACGAATATACACAGGAAACAAAAATGATGTTTATCAGTGTAATCAAATGAAACATGTAAGATAGTTTAACATATTAAATGCGGTACCCGGTTAAGTATATCCTACACGTACATTTACGGTAAGGCATTCTATTCTAATTTCTCTTTCGATTTCCCTTTCTGTATGGTACAGGTCATAAAGGGTCGATAAAAAAAGGTAAAATTTACTATTACTTTGGCACGATATCGATGTATAAGTTTGGTGTTGGAGTCGAAACAACATAGTCATTTGTACAGCTCGTAACACTTCCAAGTAACACATAGTTCTATAAATGAGCAAAAAATAGCGTTAGAAGAAGCAAAATGTGGACAAAGGGACTTGTAACGCACGAAAGTTACACATGAATTACGAAAATACTGCTGCAACGTGTAAATGACAAAACTAAACATATTTTTTTTTTTCAATATAGGAGGCAGTAAAGAAAAATTGAAATACTAGATATAGAAATTCTAAATTTAAACTAGTTAACTACGAATACACTTAACCAAAATACATTTATAACAAAATGAAAATATATATTTAAAGGAATTGTGGAAAATTGTTATGATAGATTGAGAGTAACGGAAGTGGATGTATTGAGAAATATTTGTAACCTAATTAATAATGACATGTTTAACCCTTTGAATGTCAAGGTTGCCCCCGCGTATCGCTAGATGTGTCAACGAAGCAATCCATTTGTACTTTATTTAATCATCTATGGTTTATAAAATTCACTAGTTAACGATGTTGGTGTATTATTTTCTCAAAGCGTACACATCGATATTCGTATAGACATCGATTTTTTACTGTAGTCGAAAATTAAACAGGAATATCGAATTCATAAATATATAAATTAAACAGGAATAATCGTATTTCCATAATTCTGCGGGTGTTGAACAAAACCTCGTTGATGTTTTAGTCCACATATTTCTTAGTTTTTATTTGGAGTTATAAAAATTATTTCGTATTGTTTCTACTTTATTTCTTCGTTATATTAATCACTTTGTTTCTTTGAGTTTTGGTGTTTTATTGTATAAACCGTCTGCAACACTGGGGACTAGTATAGAAGCCTAACCGATCGCGATATTTGTGAATATTTCAACAATAAGAGTGATAGCGAGTATAATTTGACCGAAACGGAGGGTGTATCAGACAAAGAGGGACTTAATAATATAGTCGATGATGAATTGGAAGGCAGTGATTACTTGAAAGTCATTGCTCTTGAACAGCTGCAGCCACAACCACATAGAAATCCTAATCTAGGAAAGAATGAGGATCATCCACGTCGTACTGCACCTATAGGTGTCCGTACCCGGCGTCTGCTGCAGCATATAAATGTTGACACACCGTCATTCTTTCCTATGCATCCTTGCTCATATCCTCCGTGGAGAATAAACTTTATAAATTTTAATTTTGACCTTACGACGTACAATAAACAATCAACACCATCTATTGTCTTTCAGCAAATGTTTCAGTGTGTTCTCTCCAAGATGAAACCAGACGCGGTTGTATACACTGATGGATCGAAACAAAACGATACAGTTGGGTGTGCATTTGTCGTCGATGAAAGAACTTATATGTTTGGTCTACCCGGTATTACGAGTGTGTTTACCGCTGAACTATACGCTATAAATAAAGCTCTAAACATCATTAACCCTAAATATAGAAAAATGCTTATTTTCAGTGACTCGTGTAGTGCTCTCCAAGCCTTAAAAAACTTTTAATCCAAACATCCCATCGTCATTGAAATTTACAACGCAATCGCTGAGTTGAATAATCGCAACACAGAATTAATTTTTTGCCGGGTCCCTAGCCGCGTAGGGATTCCAGGTAATGAACGTACAGATTCCGCTGCCAAAGAAGCATGTAACCAGCCTCCTTTCACCACCCGAGTTGCTGCTTCTGATTTCATTAACTATGTAAAACAATCACTAAGAGCAAGGTAGCAAGGTGACTGGACGGCTACCGTTGATAATAAACTCCGTCGGATTAAAGATTCTGTGTTACCATGGGACTCCTCATACAGAAAATTCCGGCGTGAGGAAGTAGTTCTCTGTCGATTGCGGATAGGACACACGAGGATCACACACGATTACCTGATGACAAGAGGACAAGCACCCCTATCCGCACGATGAAACTGCCCCATGACTGTGCACCATATACTCGTTGATTGCATATGTTATGCGGCGTTGCGTCGTAAATTTAATCTACCTAGAAACATCCGTGGTGTCTTGTGCAATGATAATGAAATTTTAACCCGGATGTTTCTATTTCTGCGTAGTGCTGGGTTAATGCAAAAAATTTAATATTGTTGCTTATATTTTTTAATGCTTTTAGTTTTTAAATAAGTTTTTTTTTCTTTCTGAGTTTTTGATTTTTTTTTTACACTCCTTATCGGAATTTGTTAAATTTTATATAGTTATTTTTTTTTTTTTTTAATATTTTAAAGACTGTCTGTGATATTAGTTGTAAGATTTTAGTAATGTTAGTTTTAAGTTTTATTTCAACTTTTTAATTTTTATTTTTAACCCAGTTTTAATTATATAATTTGTGTTAGTTCTAAGTTTTATTTAATTTTGTTATTTTAGTTTTAAGATTTATATTAGATCTTTTATGGTTTTTAGTTTTTTTTTAATCTTTTGTTATCCAAGAATGGGCTCTTTACACCCATCTTGGACTTTGTAAAATTCTATTTACTTTGATCTTATATTAGTTTTTACAGTTGATATTAGTTGTAAGTTTTAATCATCTTTCAGAATAGTATTAAAACATTTATTTTTCTATATAAAAAAGAAGCCGGGCGATGATAACGCACAAGCGGTTTTCGCCCTCAAAAAAAAAAAACAAAAAAAAACAACCACATGCACACCAAGAAAAACCAGGACCAAAACACATGCACTTCATGTGATTTCCGGCAATTGAGTATTTCAATTGATTTTTCACGAGAACTCTGTTAGAACTCAATGCTAGAGAAATGAATCGCTCTGCTGAGCGGTTTATAAATAAACATGCAGGAAGGTTTGGCAGCTCAATGGCTAAAGAAAAGAACGCAAGTAACGAACCAGGGTTGAGGAAATTACCAGAGAAGAAAGCAGCAAGATATAGTGTGCACATCAGAAGAAAGAAGAAGAAAATCCAGAACTGTCTGAACGAGGGGCAGTAAAGGATTACATGGGGAGTGTTTTCCTACACATAAATTTAAAGAAAACGTTTATTCAAAATGAAATATTTTATCCAAAAACGAATACGGATTAATTTTTTGCACGAGCAACCAAATTTTTAAAAATTTGAAAAAATTTTTTTGAAATTGTGAGCCAGGATATTAATACTCCCGGTTACATTGGGAAAGTTATGCAATTCCTTGCAGGATTTTTTTTTGTTTCCTATGTATGTTCATGATCACACACTTTGTTAATGATCCCTAAATTATCGGTTAAGTTTGTAGGATGTCCCATATAAAACGCAACCCAACCTAATATTGGTAGGTATTGAAATAATAAAAAGGCATGTGTAAATGTAAATGTAATTTTTATTATTACCATCCATTACCTTACATTTAGAGTAAATGTTGGAAGTGGCCGCCATCTTCTTGAATACAAACTTCAATTCTTTTTACAGCGTTTCTTGCAACTTTTTTCAAAGTTTGTGGCTGGATATTTAATACAGCTTGTTCAATATTGACTTTCAATCGTTCAAGTGTTCGTGATTTGTCGCTGTAAGCTTTTTCTTTGAGGTAACCCCGTAGAAAAAAATCCGCCGCAGTCAAATCTGGAGATCTTGGTGGCCACAAGCCTTGACCGATAACACGATTATCAAAGAATTCCTCGACGAAATCAGAAGTTGAACCTGCGTAGTGCAATGTCGCACCGCCATGTTGTAGCCAGCACTGTCTGTTTTCCTCTTCCAAGAGTGCGATGAACCAAAATAAAATATCCTGATATCGTTCTGCATTAATGGCGTACTCGAAAAAATTGGACCGATTATTTTCTTCCGCGATATCGCGCACCACACGCCCAACTTCTGCGGGTCTAATTGTTTTTCGTGATAAACGTGGGGATTTTCAGCGCTCCAAATTCTACTGTTTTCGCTGTTTACGTAGCCATCCAAATGAAACCGTGCTTCATCTGTGAAAATAACGAATCCATAACATTAATTCCCTCACGCAGAAATGTAGCCGTTTTTCTTTGTCGGGCTCAAGAAGTCGATGTACCGTTTGAATGCGATAAGGTCAGAATTGTAATCGTTTGATCGCCCGATGAACAGTCGATTTAGACAAATTAATTTCAGCAGACAAACGTCTGATCGATTTATTTGGCGAGGCGAGTAATCGGTCTTTGATTTCAGCGACTGTATCTGTATTCAATACCGACGCAGATCTTTTGTGTTCCTTGTTATTAACAGAACCGGTCTCTCTAAATTTTGCGACTGACCTTAATACTGATGTTTTGTTAGGAGCCGGTTTATCTGGGTACTTATGGCGAAACAAATCTTGCACTGCAACCGCTGATTTCGTACTGAAGTACGACTCGACAATGAAAACACGTTCATCTAGCGAAAACACAATCTTATCTCTAGCAATACACTGAACGTTATGATTGCATTGTTGTTACTATCGGTAGTGTTCTACAGATGATGGACGAGTCCATTTCAGGAACGAGTAAGGGAGTAAGCTTGACTTTGAAATGTCATGTATGAGTGATTGATTATAAATGATTATAAAATGATTATAAAATTACGTTTTTTTTTTAAATGTATGACCTATTTTAGCCAGTAAATAAAAACGCTGTTAACTTCGTTGTAGGGTTTTGGGTTATTTCTGATGCACAGCTTACACACACAACTTAATTTAAAATATTTATAATTATATTTAAATATAATATTTTTTCGTAATTTAATTCAATGATTCTAACAAAAGCACGAATGCATACTCTATTTAATTTACGTAGTAGTACTATCAGCGACGATCGCCACTAACTAAACTAATGTAACTTCACAACATATATAGAACAAATATCGCTTCTACGATCGGCAGACTGGTGTAGTTGCAAGGCTTAACGCACCAGGTACAAAATCGACCGGGCGACCGTCGATTTTGAGACTAATAATTTTTTACACTTTAAATATTATTCGTTTATTTAATTTTACCGCTCACCTGTGACGTAACAGCACAGCAGTAATTTCCAGCAATTTTGGGGGCGGAGTGCGATAGTTCAAAAACATTTTGTTTAAATATTGTTATTTTTATCTTTTAACAAACGCGCCTAAGAAAAATATGACTTTAATTAGGCGAAATATCGAGATATTGAGGGTGACCTTCCTCTACAGCCTCACTGATTTGATCTTTTAAGATGATAATTTAATGCCCCATAGGTAGAGGTAATCTGACCAAGTTTAGTCAAAATCAGTCCAGTAGTTTTGGAGATATAAGGGGATTTAGAATTCAACACACGTATACGAGGTGTGTGAGAAAAGTAATGAGATTGGTAACACTGCGAGCAATCTGGCAACGCTGTGTCTACCGGTCTGTGCTAGACCGGTTTGTTCATCCCTTCCACATGCTCAGTACGAGTTTCAACTTCGTTCAGGCAACACATTATTTTTGACAGCGCCATCAGTGAAGTTGTATTTTTGTTGTGTGTTACGAAAATGGAGCATCGGCATTTACAGTGACGATGTGCGATAAAGTTTTGTATTAAACTTGGGGAATCCGCGAGTGTGACCTTTGAAAAGTTGAAACAGGCGTGTACGGAGAACATTGCTTATTAAGAGCACAAGTTTTCTGCTGGCACAAATCATTTTTGGAAGGCCGAGAACACGTTCAAGATCAATCTCGCTCAGGGAGACCTTCGATTTCAAAATCTGACGAAAACGTTGAGCGTGTGAGAATTCTTGTGAGATCAGACCGTCTTTTAACAATCAGGTTGATGAGTGAATAGTTAACACTTTCACCGTACATCAAATTTTGACGTGGGAAAGGTTTGTGCGAAATTGGTGCCGAAAAACCTCACACTAAAGGACAATCGAAGAAACGTGTGCGTTGATCTTCTCGAGAGGATTGACAATGGAATTCTTTAATTGTGTAATCACAAGTGACGAATCCTGGATATTTGAGTACGATCCTGAAACAAAGCGGCAAAGCGAAGTGTCGCACACTTCATCATCTCCTCGAACGAAAAAATGTCGAATGAATAAATCAAAGATCAAAACCGTACCGATTTGCTTTTCTGACAGTAGGGGTATCGTGCATAAAGAATTGTTCCTCGAGGACAGACAGTCAACCAAGTGTTTTACAAAGGTGTCCTAGAAAGGCTCAGGAAAAGAGCGATTCGCGTGAGACCAGACGTTGCAGACAAGTGGTTGCTTCATCATGACAATGTCCCGTGTCACACGGGCATTTCCATCAGGTAACTTTTGAGCTAAAAACGCATTCGTAAGATTCCTCAACCCCCCTATTCACCTGATTTCAGTCCTTGTGACTGAAATCCCTTTTTCTCTTTTCATTTCCTTTTCCCCTTCTTCCCTTTTTTTGATTTTCCCTCTCTTCCTTTTCCCCACACGTAAATCGGTCCAGTAGTTTTCTAGTCTATAGCGGATACACATATCGGAAACGTTGAAATGGAATCGTAAAATATTTAGTGTCCTACTTTTACGTCCAACAGATAGCGTTGTTTTTCAAAAAAAGCGCGTTTTTACCTGTCACAGGTGTGACATCTTAGGTATATAATTAGTAGGTATATAAAAACAGGCGGGTATTCGAATACAACGTTCTGTCAAAATTTCAAAGCAATCGGTGAAGAACATTCGGAGATTTTTGATTCTGAACAAACGATCATTTACATTTTTATTTATATAGGTTGTGTAAAATTTTTTGTTATTGATATTGCTAATTACTTTTTACTTGTTATATTATACATTTAATATGTTCTTAGAGATCTCCACTTGTTATTTATTTATTTTTTTTCATTATTATGAAATTAAATTAAAAATGAACATAAAAATACTATATATATGTGTTTACTAACTCATTCGTTGATAAAAAATGAATCAAATATTTTTGCTTCAACAAAGAAAATGCAATACAAAAATAAATGAGAAAACTTTTAATCAGAATTGTATTTTTCTCCTAGGATTCCATTCGTTTAAATATTTACTAATATATCTAATCAATCAAATAGTACTGGGTTCAAATCCTAAATTTAATTAAAAGTATAAAATGTAAATAAAAATATTAACTAACAGATGTAATGTAATTTTACGCCGATGAGTCTGAGACCTACATTTAATTAGAATTTATATGTATATTTGTGTGATTATTAAATACCCTAATATTTTTCCAGAAAATATTTTTTTAAAAGCCGTAGTAATTAAGTTTTTTCATTATTTATCTTAAAAATAATTTTTTTCCCGTTAGGGTTAAATCAACGAATTCTTTTTTTAGATGTATGTTTTTCACCATAAGATTTACTGATTAAGTTTGCTGATAAAATGCGATCTGCTTACCTATTTACAAATTGTAAGACACAAACCCAGGACCGTTTGAAATTTTATATATTTAATATATTATAACGATTTATTTATCTAATATATATTTTTTTAAATAATATAATCTTTTTTTGTGAAATATTAGCCTATATTTCAATGACGATACTGTATTATTTTTATTAGTTGGGATTGAATTAACAACTTTTTATTTTACATCACAATATTTATTAATTAGGTTTGTGTATATATATATATATTACATAAACTTTATATATGGAGTGTATATATATATATATATATATATATATATATATGGAATGGAATGCAAAGTTGGCAGGAGTCTATTACTCCCTACTTTATCGCAGAACCTGGACAGAGTCCCTTGCTGCTGGATCTTTCTAATCGGGCTTGTTTTTAAAAGGGTTATTTTTTTTTTTAATCTCGGATCTAATTTTTCAAGTTTTGTCTATTATTATTTTAGTGAATTTAAGACGGATTTAATTGCATTCCAATCCGTTGTTAAACCAGCGTTATCGAACCCATTTCATGGGCCGACCGCGGAAGGCTAGGCTTATAAAGCCTGTCCTCCCGACGTAATTCCCCTTCAGACCGTCCACTGAAGTCCTTTCGGTGCTAACTCTTTAATAGGCTAGCAGGAATACGCCACAACGGGGCACTAGCTATAAGGAGGGAGCAATGTGTCCCCTTTTCCGGAGGAGTCGCAATTGCTGGGTTATTTTATCTTACTGTAAGTTTAACTTACAGATGGTGATACCTATTCGCGATCGCGGTTTTGGGGCGGCGATTTTCTGGAAAGAAGTAAACAGTAATTATTCTTTCCACGTAATTTATTAACCTTCAGACACGCGTGTGTCTGAAAAGGGGTTGGGGGGACCGCGTGGCTGCAGTGAAGAAACCATTTGTTTTTGTGGTGGCTGTTGGCATCTGCAACAAAAGAAGCAGAACACCTACACGAGAAGAAAAAAAAAAAAAAAAAAAAAAAAAAAAAAAAAAAAAAAAAAAAAAAAAAAAAAAAAATTTAATTTTTACTTTCCTTTCGACTGGCAGGATGAGACGGCACGACGCGTCGTTCCACATCCACGTTTCTCCCGTTTCTGAAACTAGAGAAACAGAACAAAACACACGCGAGAAAAAGAAAAAAAAAAAAAAAAAAAAAAAAAAAAAAAAAAACCGCGTTTTTTCCCCTTTTTTTTCCTTTTTAGACCGCGTTTTTGTTTTGTGCGCGACTTACCGTATTTGAAGTCTTCAAACTATATAACTCGCGAAAAAAAAAACTATTCACTCGCGACCCCGGAAACGCGTCTGACGCACTATTCCGTTTATGGCTCATGCGATATGGAGGCCCCTAAGCCTGGTTTGTCGATTTTCGGCTACCGCACCGCACCATCACGGTGGTTCGTCCAGTACGGCGTGAGGCCGCTTCCTTACAACTGTCGGAGTTGGGTCCTCTCTGCAGATGTCCCGAAGATGACTGTGTTCGGACACAGCCGCTCTCCCGAACAGTCTGCGCGCCTGCGCCACCCCCACCTCGGACACGGATTGAAATCTCGCATCAGATCGGAGAGTGGCGTTCCTGACGAACCACGGAGCTCCAAAGATCGTCCGCAACGCGATGTTTTGGACGGCCTCGATCTTCTTTTGAAGCGAGGAGCTCAACACTGCCCCCCATGCCGGGTAAGCATATGTTAGAATCGGCAGTACGTACAGCCGAAAAATGAGAAGCTTAGTTGCCAGTGGGTATGGGCTGGCACTGTTCAGCACTGGGTATAGTGAGGCTCTGGCGGCCTTAGCCCTCCGGGTCGCATAATTTACATGTTCGCCGAAGGTAAGCCGCCTGTCCAACACCACCCCCAGGTACTTAACTGTTTTCTCAAAAGGGATTTTCTCCCCTGAGATTTCCAGCTCTCTGGTCGGTTTTCGTGTCTTGCATGTGAACATCACGGCCACCGATTTTTCACCGTTGACCCTGATTCTCCACATGTCGAGCCACGGTTCCACTAAGTCCAGCTGCCTTTGGAGCCTCCGGACCGCGTAATCCACATTTGCGGATTCGTAGAAATATGCCGTGTCGTCTGCGTAAAGGGCCGTTTTGACCCCTTCCGACAGCGGCATATCGTTCACGTACAAAGTGTACAAGAACGGGGAAAGTACTGCTCCTTGGGGAACCCCAGCGGCTATTTCTCTGGTGGAGGAAATCGTTTCCCCTACGCGCACGACAAAATGTCGGTCTAGCAGATATGACCGCATCAGTCTGACATAGCGGTAGGGGATCGCCGATCGCGCTAGCTTATAAAGCAGCCCGTTATGCCAAACTTTGTCAAAGGCCTTGGCCACATCCAGAAAAACGGCTGCAGTCACCCGTTTCCTGTTCAGGCCTCCGACAAGGTCGTCTATTATTTTTACCAGTTGGAGGGTGGTTGAGTGACCCTCCCTGAACCCAAATTGCTCGGGCCGCACTTCTCCCTCCATGTATCGCCTCAGTTTTTCAAGAAAAATCCTCTCGAACAACTTAGACAATACCGGTAACAGGGAAATTGGCCTATAATTCCGTGGGAAAAGTAAACTTTTCCCCGGTTTGGGTAAACATACGACTTTGGCCGTTTTCCAACAATTCGGGAAATATCCAACGTACAAAATGGACGTGAATATCACCGAAATTGCTGTAATCACGGAGGCCGGTATGTTCCGGAATGCACGGGCGCTGATCCCGTCGACACCCGGGGCCTTGTCGGGGCTTGTGGCCTTAATGGCTGCGGAAACTTCCGCTTCAGTGACTTGGTCAATCTCTAGAGGGGCATCCTCCACCTGTGAGAAATAATCTACAAGAAAGGATTCCACCTCGGTTGTGTGCTCGTCGTTCGGGGAGGGAGGGGGGTTTGGAGTGAACTGCTCCTCCAAGGTATCGGCGAATACCTCGGCCCTCTCCGCCTCCGAGTATGCAAGAAAACCTCGCTGCCCCACAACCGGATGGCGAGGCTTCTTCCCTTCTCGCAGTCTCCTGTTCAACCTGAACACCGAGGAGATGTCGTCAGAGACCGAGGCGAGGTATTCGTTCCACGAATCCTCTCGATGGCTTGTCAGCAGTTGTTTTACCCTGTCCGTTTGATTATAAAAGGCCCGCTTATCAGCGGGGGACAGGGTGATTCGATATCTCCTCCTCAGTCGTCGTTTCTCCGTTATGGCTTCGGAGATATGAGGAGGGAGGTCGTTTCGAACAACTGCTCGAGTTTTGGCCGATGAGCTGCCTGCCAGGGCCTCAGTCATTGACGACGTGACGCGCCCGACAGTGTCGTCGATTTCCTCCGGGGTGTTCAGGAGCTCAGGATTTACCGGCCTGTACTCCCGCTGGAGGGTCTCGTAGAACCTTTTCCAGTTGACTGACCTTCGGGGTATAGGCGGGGGATCTCGGCCACCCCCTGCCTGACCTAGTTCCAACAGGACAGGGGAATGGTCCGAGCTGAGGTCTTCTATCGTTTCAATCATGAATGGGAGGGTACCCCCCTTCATGACTGCGATATCCAGCACGTCAGGCCTAGATCTGCCTGAGCGATGCACGAACGTGGGCACCTCAGGGCCTACGACGACCAAGCGGCGGGCTCTCGCCCTTTCGTACAGCAATCTGCCATTCGGATTTGTCAGAATGCTGTTCCATGACACGTGTTTGGCATTGAGGTCGCCCATGAGTATCACGGGCCCATCCCAATTTTCCAGCACGGCATCCAGATCTGCGCCGGTTACCGCGTCGTTCGGCTTGCTATAAGCCGAAACCAGCCGATACACCGTGCCCAGATGCTCCACATGCACACACGTTTGCTCCATCACGTTTGTATGAAGAACAACGCGCGTATGCATGTGGCGTCTGTGGACTAAAACCGCAGTTCCACCAGAGGTGCGAGATCCGGGTCGAACTGGCCTATCCGTCCTATATGTAAAATAGTTCCGAAGGGTCAGTTGCTTGGTTGGGTTCAACCACGTCTCAGACAACAGTATCACGTCTATCAGTAGATCCTCGGCCAGACGGCATAGTTCCTCCGTCCGGCCTACTACTGAGTTGGCGTTCCACTGCAAGAGTCTGAGGGTGGGCCTAACCATACCTGGACAGTACAGCCATGAGGCACTCTATTAAGGACTGAATACAGTCCTTGAGAGATTTTGCCTGGAGCAGGCGTGGCAAAACCATCATGATATGTGGCAGGATATCCTTCACTGTCATCTGCGACAGGAAGTCCATGCCAGTGGTCTCCAACGGGGTAGCCGGTTTCGGATTGCCGCTGGAGGTGCCTTTTGGCGCGGCCGCCCTTTTGGTGGGGCGCGGGGTCACAGGGGCCGCGGTGTTTTTAACAGCCTGCTTGGCCTTCCCAGCCGGAGCAGGCTTTGCCTTTCCCGTCGAGGAAGGCTTGGCCTTTCCCGTCGAGGAAGGCTTGGCCTTCTTCGCCGGGGCCGGCTTTGACGCCGCCTTTTGTTTCACCACCTTCTTGGTGGTCGCCGCCGGTTTTGGCTTGGCGGGTGTTGGGGAGGGTACCTCCCCTTTTTTCACTACCGCCTTGGCCACAGGTGCCGGCACCTCCGGTTTGGGGGCTGATTTTCCCCCACCGGCAACACGGGCCCAGCTGCGGCCGTCAACAGTCGCGGGCTTTTTAATGCCCTTGACCTTATTGACTTGCTCCTTATAATAGGGGCAACCCCGGTAATTAGCCGGATGAGGCCCCTTGCAGTTAACGCATGAGGCTGGTTCCTCACGCGGCTTAACGCATGTGGCAGTGTCGTGGTCCCCACCACACTTGACACATTGCTGGGCCCTCTGGCAGTAATTGGACGAGTGTCCAAATTTCTGGCATCTGTGGCACTGGGGTGGCCCCCCTCGTGACACAAACGCAGTCACTGCGACCTTGCAGTAAAAAATACTGCCAAGGTCATAAATGGTCCGGGCCGAAGGGGTCCTCTTAAGGGCCACTAGGCAGGTCGGGGTTTCCCGACCGTCCCTTGTGAGGAGCTTCTTAACCGAAACCACCTCATAGCCAAGGGAGGTCAGTTCCTCCCTTACTTCCTCCGGGATATATATATATATATATATATATATATATATATATACAAAGTGATTCAGGAGGATAGGGATACTTTGACAACTCATTCTAGAGGCTAAAAATAAGAAAAAAGTTCATATAAACATAGGTCCAAAAACGCTGCGTTAGCGAGTTATACAGAGTGAAAGATTTCGCCCGAGTTTCAGTTCTTCCGGGGTAAATTAAGAGGCTTTCTGAAATTTTGGGAAGGTCAATTAAGGGCATAAGAAAATTTTTTCTTATGGGTTTTGAGCTGATAAATCGAAGCAAATAGGTCCCAGAACTGTATCTCTCTTAGTTTCTAAGATATCCCGTGTAAAACGCCAAAAATAAGGTCAAAAAACACAATTTTTTACGTTTGACGTACAATAACGTTGTTAAATTGGCGATAAATCGTACATTTTTTAAACGTAAATTGTAGAGAATTTAATTATAAGAAGATTGGTGTAAATAATGTCAACAGAAAACAAATAATATTCTAAACATGTCTACTCTTATTAACTACTTATTAAATATTACTTGTAAGCAGCATTTTATCATTATCATAAAAAAACAATAAGTATTCTTTCTTCCTCCAGTTATTTTCTACTGTACATAACGAAAAGGTTTTTTCAATCTGTTAAAAATTAATCTGTTTTGTTGTTAATATAAGTCGACATGTTTAAAATTTTATTTGTATTATATATATATATATATATTATATATTTATATAAGTTTTATAAAATTAAATCTGGGACTCGAACCCAGCATTTTTTGATTACAATTGTATATAATATTTTTATCTATCATATATGCTGTGATTGCAATAGTTATTTGTTTATTAATAATTACTATAAAATATATATATTTGTTATATATAAACATATTATTTAGATAAAGTATTTTATTTGTTGGGGTTTAATTAACGGTCACATTCTGTTTAGAATCTGTGTATCACGGAGTTCGTTAGAACTTTGTCGCTAAGAGGAGACGAAGTCAACAAACTTCGTTTACAGTTTTAAACATGACCTAACCTAACAGTGAAATGAAAATGGGGAAAAAATATAAGTGTGAAAAAATTATATTTTAGTTCAATTAGATTTGTCATAAAGAATAATTTCAAAAAATCCTCGAATTTTGGTAGACAACGTTCTTTTTTTGTATTTGTTGAACCGCGGGACTCGAATATATCATTTTATTTATTTTTTTACGGTGACTTTACGAATCGCGTCGCTAGATAGCAGTACTTGATAGTATTAGGTAACGTACAAAAAGTTGAAATAATAAAATTTAAAAGAAAATATACTACAGCTTGTTTTAATAGTAAATGAAAGTACTGAAGATGAAACAATTTTTTTAATTCCATCACTTCTTTAAAAAAGAATAAAAGTATTAGTTTACAAGAGATTATACTAGTTTTATTAAAAAAGGAATAAATAAATTCGATTGGTAAAATCGTTTTTTACGATAAAAATCGAGGGTTATACTTACAAAGTAATAAGTGTAATATTACATCACGGATTTTCGATTCGTAAAGGTCATTATACTAGTTTTATTAAAAAAAGAAAAATGTGGTATGAAGTGAATGATATGACTATCAACAAAAAAAATTGGTCGTGAAATTCAATTTGTTTGTTCTAAAGCAATAAATTTTAATAATAAAATTATAACATAATCAGTAATTCATAACAAATATCTAATAAACGCAGTGATATCAAAAAAAATTCCAATGAAATTGTAAACCGTACGGTAAGAAGAGTATCACAGATATCATTTCTTCTGCTCAAAAAAAAAAAAAATTTGTAATATAAATAAAACTGTTTTTAACAAAACGATACTGATATCAAAAATGGTAAGACAGTACATTTCTATTATCAAAATCTGTTATTAATTTAGAATTTTCTTTAAAAAAAAAAATATATATATATATATATATATGTTAAATATGTGTAATAGAAAATAGATATACAATAAAAGATAATAAACAATGTTTAAGCTTTCCATATAATAAGCAAAAATAGAAAACTTTGTTATAAAACCCTTACCGGCCAGATTTCATTTATACATTTGGAGAAATAAAATACAATTCTGATGACTATTCGTTGTTTAATGAATGAAATTTGGCAGGTAAGAGTTTTGTGACAATTTTTTCTTTTTGCTTATCATATGGAACGCTTAAACATTGTTTATTATCTACGAAAATTCTAAATTAATAACAGAATTTGATAATAGAAATGTCTTATCTTTTTTGATATCAATATCGTTTTATTAAAAAAAAGTTTTATTTATATTACAGAAATTATTGTTTTTTGAGCAGAAGAAATGATATCGGCGAGACTCTTATCGTACGATTTACAATTTTATTGTAATTTTTTTGAATATATATATATATATATATATATATATATACATATTGTGTAATATAATATAATATAATAGTAATAATAATAATAATAATAACAAAAAAATACCTTTTTTGTTGGTGATATTAATAAAATCCCCTTGTTTGTTAATAAATATGTTATAATTAATATCGATATAAAGTCCAGTTGATATTTGTTCAGAGATATTAATATATTATTAATTTTATGAAAACTAAAATTTTTAAATAATGTAACGGATGGCATCGAAAAATTTCGTTGTAATTTTAGAACTAATAATATTTTATATTTATATAAAAACAATACGTAAAATAAAAATACAAAAATATTTATACGATTAATAATAATCTCGATTTACCGGACTTTTATTATAACACGAATAAGTAGATATATCATTCTAGTATAATAAGCAAAAAAAGCTGGTTTCGTTTTTTCCTCTTGTTTCTCTACAACACGGAACGGAGATTCGTGATGCTCTCCCAGTTTAGCTAACCCCTTTACTGCACCCCTTATCTAACATGATCCTGCTCCTCTCCCACCCTTTTTACAAATACCCCCCACTATTATTCAGGGTCCGGTACAGAATCCTAGCCATATAGCAACCGAGTAACGTCGTATAGCTCTCCAACATCGATTGCCGTAATGCGCGCGCAGCATTTCTCTCGCTTATTCTACAGTCCCTTATGCACGATTTTTATCATTTGTTCCTTTTTTTATTTTTTTATTATTATTTACCTATTTATTTATTATTCTTTTTTATACAATACAACTTTATAATTGTATTTTTTTTTTACACCTATTTATTTTCCCTAAACTTTCTTAGAGCAATTTTTAATTAAAATTTATCCTTTTATTATGACATATGATGAAATTTTTGTTATTGGACAATCTTATATGATGACTTATCAATTTGCTGGTAATCAGTGGTATATATATATTTTATCTTTAGTCATTTGACTGGTTTGGTGCAGCTCTACAAGATTCCCTATCTAGTGCTAGTCGTTTCATTTCGGTATACCCCCTACAACCTAGATCCCTAACAATTTGTTTTACATATTCCAAACGTGGCCTGCCTGCACAATCTTTTCCTTCTACCTGTCCTTCCAATATTAAAGCGACTATTCCAGGATGCCTTAGTATGTGGCCTATAAGTCTGTCTCTTCTTTTAACTATATTTTTCCAAATTTTTCTTTCTTCATCGATTTGCCGCAACACCTCTTAATTTTTCACTTTATCCACCCGTCTGATGTTTAACATTCTCCTGGAATAGGAGAATGTTAAATAGCAGCGCATTTCAAAATCTTCTAATCTTTTCTTCTCAGATACTCCGATCGTCCAAGTTTCACTTCCATATAAAGCGACGCTCCAAACATTAGAGGAATGAATACGAGCAAGTAATGAAGTTGAACAAGTAAAAATGAATTTTATATATGTGGTATCTCTTTCTCAGCCCCTCTACGTCAATCTCTCTCTCTCCCTCTCTCTCTAAATATATGTATATATATATATATATATATATATATTATTTAGTTTATATATGTATATATAAACTAAATAAGTTAGAAAATATTCTAATACAATTCAACATGTTGTTCAACATGTTCTTTAACATCATTAACTGCTAGTTCTATGTAAAGATTAAAAAGTAACGGGGATAGGGAACATCCTTGTCGGACTCCCTTTCTTATTACGGCTTCTTTCTTATGTTCTTTAATTATTACTGTAAAAATATTAGCAAGTGTTCTTCTACCTCTGTATCTGAACCCTAATTTTTTTAAACGGTGAACATTTTATTCCAGTCTACGTTATCGAATGCCTTTTCTAGGTCTATAAATGCCAAAGTATGTCGGTTTGTTTTTCTTTAATCTTCCTTCTACTATTAATCGGAGGCCTAAAATTGCTTCCCTTATCTCTTTACTTTTTCTGAAATCAAATTGGTCTTCTAACACTTCTTCCACTCTCCTGTCAATTCTTTTGTACAGAATTCTAGTTAAGATTTTTGATGCACGAGTAGTTAAACTAATTGTTCTGTATTCTTCACATTTATCTGCTCCTGCTTTTGGTATCATGACTATAACACTCTTTTTAAAGTCTAACGGAACTTCCCCTTTTTCATAAATATTATATACCAGTTAGTATTATCTATCAATCGCTTCTTCACCTGCACTGCAGAGGTATATATATATATATATATATATATATAGAATAAAAAATAATTATAATTTTTTATATCCACCTTACCAACAGAAAAGATGTGTTTTCTCGATGGTTTGAAATAAATCTTTCGATTTATTTCAAACCATCATCAGCAGATAAAAATAATACGTCAAAAATTAAAATAATTATAGTCATAACTGTTTGAATGTCAAAACTATACAAGACAAAATAGTAAATTCTGGTGGAATTAAATAGAATTAAAGGAAACCGTGTTATAAAAAATGATATTTTAGTCGTTTAAGATTATCTTTTATATTTGTATTAAGGACTTATATTTATATCATTTATATTCTTAAGAAATTTTTGTTCATCGATTAAATTATTATGGTTAATATATAAGTGAAATTCTTCTAAATTATATATACTAAAATGATTGTAGGAAATATCTAAAATTTTTATAAAATTATTTTGATTGTTTGTATAACCGTTATCCCAAGATAAGGGTAATTCACACGATCGATGTCTTTAGGAAAATTAGAATTTTCGGGTTTACTGTTTCTAATACTTATTAATAACATATATATACATTAATAATGCTATGTCGGGTTAAATTTTTTTTATTTTTAGAATCTTTTAAAAATTCTAAATCCAACATGACATTTTTAGCATCTTGTTGGAGTTTCAGCATGTAGAAGAAGCTAAAACTCCAACATGACATTATTTTATGCTAATGAAATCGATGATACTATTATTATATACAATGAAAAGATTAAAATGAATTTCATTTTTATTAAATAAATTTAATAAAATTGATAAAAAAATAAAACTTTTCATGAAAACAAAGAATAACAATTGTTTACATTTTTTAGGCATAAAAATACACAATAATAATCATATGTGGACACCACGTGATTTCTATTGCACGCTATTAAATTAAATATACACTTCTTATTTTTTTTTAATGAAAAGTACATAAAATTTTATTTCATTAATGACGTCTGATATTTTTTCTTTTATTAATATTATTATTTATCGTATTTTTGTTTTTTACAATCAGAAGTTAATAATTATAAATAAATCAATGCGATTAAATTAAAATTAAAAAGTTAAAAAAAAAAGAAGATAAGTCTGATTCAGACCGATGTGCATTTCACTTGATCCAAATATTCCGTTAATTAAAATTTGATTTCGTTATAACTCTGGAACCAGTAGTACCACTTATGATATATCGTTGAAAAGCTCTCAATGATTATTACTGGAGTTAAGAAAAAGTGCAAAAACCAATTTTTTTTTTATTTTGGGCTTTTTTGGAGACTTTTGGTTCAATCAAACAGGTGCACAACTAAATGTTACAACAGTTCTAAATAAAAAATTTCCAAAACTTCTACGGCTAATAGTTTTTGAATTATGCAAGATACATACGTACGTACAGATGTCACGCCGAAACTATTCAAAATGGATTCAGGGATGATCATAATGGATATTTCCGTTGAAATCTGGAAACCGAAAAATTTCGGTAAAAGTAATAAAGAAATAAAGAAATATACTTCTTTATTTCGTAAAAGGAAGTAAAAGTTATCAGCTTAAGCCACGGTTAAGAAGTACATATAAAAATGAATGTTTGTCTGTCTGTATGTCTCTTATGCCTTCCTAAACCGTTCATCCGATAGCGATGAAACTTTGGGAAATGATTAGACGCATGCCAGGGAAGGTTTCTGAATTATTTTGGACCCGCTAGGTGGCGCTGGGGTCGAGATATTTCGAAAAAAAATGTATTTATGGTCCGATTTGCTTCGTATTCAGAATACGTGTTACATGGAAATTATTATCTCTGCAAAAAATGGACGTGCTAGATGTCACTGGGGTTGAGATATTTGGAAAAATTGTATTTATGGACCGATTTGGTTGATATTCAGAATATGAATATTAGTTACAAAAATTATACCCGGTATGTGGGGCCGGTGGCGAGATATTTACGAAACAAACAAACAAATATACAAACAGACTTTTTTATTCTATATATATATATATATAAAAGTTATGTTCGTATTTGTGTCCGATAATAACCAAAAAAACGAATGGACCGATTTACGCGCGGGAGAAAGGGGAAAATAAAAAACGGGGAAATGGGGAAAAGATGGAAAAAGAAAAGGGGAAAACGGGAAAGGGTAAAAAGGAAAATGGGAAAGGGTTGAGGGTAAGGTAAAAGGGAAAAGGGGAAGGAGTATAAGTGAAAGGTAAAATTTCTGAAGTTCAGTTTTTTAATTTTTTTGTCAAAGTTTCAACTGTGTTGATTTAAACTCTCTGTCTCCCACTCGCTATCTTTCTCTCTCTCTCTCTCTCTCTCTCTATATATATATATATATATATATATAGCAATAGCGAAGCATTGCCGGGTCTGCTAGTATATGTGTATATATATATATATATATATATATATATATATATATATATGTTATTCCTAACCAGTATTAATTTTTTTACTTTCCTGAAATTATGGTTGTGCCGTGGTGCAATAAGAAGATTTTGATAATCAGTAAAAAGTTCGGTTTTTGGTTTTTCATTTCTTGACGTATAATGGCACAACAGCCCTAATAAAATAAAAATAGTTGGAAGTAGAATCTTCATACGTATATCCTTGTGTTGGAGTGTTTGAAAGTTAATAATTTTTTACTGTTACTTCTTTTTGTCTTCGAAACCCCATTTTTTCACCCCCTGTGTCAATGGTTGATAATTTAAAAAAATTTACTTATTTAAGTTTTAGGTCCTTATCCAAAGAATAGTAGGAACTTTTAACGAATTCGATATTTTCTTAATAAGAAAATTATAGCGATATATTTTTTTTCGAAAAAGCTCTCCCACTTTCACCCTCATGGTCCGATTTAGCCCATTAAGGAACTCAACCGAGATTTTGGGTCGCTATATTTTATGTAAATTTGAAAGTGTTTGGCGCAAAATTACGACAGTTATCATGTCCACAATAATGTGATATATATATACGAGATGTGTGAGAAAAGTAATGAGACTGACTTTTTACTTACCAAGGTTTTTATTTTTTTCAAACAGCAATATACCCTTCAAAGTAGTTCCCTTGGGCAGCTATATACCGGCGGAGTCGTTGTTCCCACTTCTGGTAGCAGCGCTGGAAGGCTTCAACCGGTAGGGCTTTTAACCGGTCGGTCACAGTCTTTTGAATGTTCTCCAGAGTTCCAAAATATCGTCCTTATAAGACGCCCTTTCAATTTCGGGAAAAGGAAAAAGTCACGAGGACTCAAATCAGGTGAATAGAGGGCGGGGGATTGAGGAACCGTAGTAATGAGTTTTGAGTTCAAAAATTCCATGATGGAAATGACCGTGTGACATGGGGCATTCTCATGATGAAGCATCCGCTTGTCTGCAATGTCTGGTCTCACGCTCATCACTCTTTTCCTGAGCCTTTCAAGGACACCTTTGTAAAACACTTGGTTGACTGTTTGCCCTCGAGGAACAAATTCGTTACGCACGATACCCCTACTGTCAAAAAAGCAAATCGGCACGGTTTTGATCTTTGATTTGCTCATTCGACATTTTTTCGGTCGAGGAGATGACGGAGTGTGCCCCTCTTCGCTTTTCCGCTTTGTTTCAGGATTACTTAAATCTCAAGGATTCATCACCTGTGATCATGCGATTGAAGAGTTCTTGGTCATTGTCAATCCTTTCAAGAAGATCAACGCACATGTTTCTTTGATTGTCCTTCTGTTCCGTTGTGAGGTTTTTCAGAATTAATTTCGCATAAACCTTTCGCATGTCCAAATTGTCTGTCAAAATTTGATGTACGGTGAAAGTGTTTAAATTTAACTGTTTACTCATCATTCTTATTTTTAAACGATAGTCTGATCTCACAAAAACCCTTACGCGCTCAACTTCGTGAGGTTTTCGTCAGATTTTGAAGTTGAAGCTCTCCCTGAACGAGGTTGATCTTCAACGTGTTCTCGGCTTTCCAAAAACGATTTGTGCCAGTGGAAAACTTGTGCTCTTTAAACAATGTTCTCCATAGGCCTGTTTCAACTTTTCAAATGTCACACTCGCGGATTCCCCAAGATGAACACAAAACTTTATTGCACAACGTCGCTCTAAATTCCGATGCTCCATTTTCGTATCTCACAACAAAAACACAACTTCACTGATGGCGCTGTCAAAAATAATGTGTTGGCTGAACGGAGTTGAAACTCGTACTGAGCATGTGGAAGGGATGAACAAACCGGTCTAACACAGACCGGTAGACACAGCATTGCCAGATTGCTCGCAGTGTTACCAATCTCATTACTTTTCTCACACACTTCGTGTGTATATATACATATATATATAAACTTTTGAACTGTCGGTAGTTTTGGGTATGAGGGACTTGAAACGCAAAGATATGTGGACATTTTCTGGAAGTCAAATCATGGTATCCATTATAGCTTTCTTATGAAATCTACCTAATAAGGTACGCTGTTAGGAAAGCTCTAGTAGCTATGTAAGAATACTGGTCGCTCAACTGTTTCGAGGCTCAGTAGCCGTTTGTGGCACAGATATCGATCTTATGCTTTGGGACGACCTAATGGGGTGGTAGCAGGAGAAATGCCAAGCAAACCTACCTAACAAGTCAATGCTATTAATTAGATCCCAAAGGATAATTGATTATTTTATGATTATATTGTTTAATAATCATTTTTAAACTTTAATACAATTTATCAATTGATTTTGAAAATATAAAATCACTGATCAGTCCTGTATGGTTTCATTAATTTAAATCAAATTAACTTGTAAATCTTTTACATCTTAAAATTTTACTACTTTACAAGAATAAATTGTAAGCGACTTTAAATTCTTCGAAACATAAAAAAATTATTTGCTTCTGTTTTCAAATTCCAGTATGACAATCAAATTCTTATGAAAAATATACAACCTATAAAAAGTTGTTTAATATTTTTTTTTTTTTTATTGGAGATGAATTGTGATAAAATTTTATTGTAATATTATTACTAAAAGTTTAAATAAACCAAAAAAGTTTTAAAAACTTTAAAAAAATTGATATTTGTAAACTCTAATCGATTTCCTCAACTCTCAAAATACTTTTTGGGCCACTTGTTATTACTATGCTTAGAAAGAGATAAAAAAATCTTTTAAAAAATATCCAATAAATAAAAAGATAGTTTTTTCAATTTTAGGGAAGTGGGAAAATTTGGCGGGAATTGTTTTATATCACGGTAAGATAAATATATACGCATATATTGAACCTAATATAAAGTGGGGTTATGTTTTCAAAATTTTTAGAAAATTGATATCAAAGATATTATCTACTCTACTCCCTGGAAATATTGACCCCAAATTTTTACCAAAAAATTACTATAATATGCATTAGTTTCTGTATAAAATTTCATGAAAATGGGTTTATCCAGTCAAAAGTTACTAAGCTTCAAACACGTCAACATAAGTACATACGTATGTATCTAAGAACATTACCCCCTTTTTTCTTTGGGTGAATGGGTAATGAAATTTGAGAAATACAAAAAAAAACTCTTTCTCATGTTTTGATTGATTATCATAGTTTCCTTTTTGCACCGTAGTTCTAGAACTATAATGTCACGAAAGAAAAAAGAATTAAATTTATTGATACAGTAAATAGTATGTAACAAGACACTTCCAAAGAAATTGAGTATAAAACTGAACGCGCACCGTTGTTAAAATGTATTCATGGAACGAGGTACGGTTCACCACTCTTACGGTCAAACGTCATTACTTCATGTCATCGGTTACCATAGTAACAAGATTTCTCGGTGAAAATTCCGTCGTGTAAGTGTTTATAAATTGTTTTGTCCGACTCATTTCTTTTAACACACGTATACCTATTGATATAAACTCTTTTTGAATATTTTTACTGTCATACTCTTCTTCAATAAAATTCAATTTTAGTTAAATTTATACAGGGAAAAAAGTTTGGAAATCAAAATATAATATGATAATAGGCTTAATAGGTTTCAGGAAAAGTATAGGGACAAGGGAAGCAATTTTAGGCCTCAGATTAATAGTAGAAGGAAGATTAAAGAAAAACAAACCAACATACTTGGCGTTTATAGATCTAGAAAAGGCTTTCGATAACGTAGACTGGAATAAAATGTTCAGCATTTAAAAAAAATTAGGGTTCAAATACAGAGATAGAAGAACAATTGCTAACATGTACAGGAACCAAACAGCAACAATAACAATTGAAGAACATAAGAAAGAAGCCGTAATAAGAAAGGGAGTCCGACAAGGATGTTCCCTATCTCCGTTACTTTTTAATCTTTACATGGAACTAGCAGTTAATGATGTTAAAGAACAATTTAGATTCGGAGTAACAGTACAAGGTGAAAAATAAAGATGCTACGATTTGCCGATGATATAGTAATTCTAGCCGAGAGTAAAAAGGATTTAGAAGAAACAATGAACGGCATAGATGAAGTCCTACGCAAAAACTATCGCGTGAAAATAAACAAGAACAAAACAAAAGTAATGAAATGTAGTAGAAATAACAAAGATCGACCGACCACTGAATGTGAAAATAGGAGGAGAAAAGATTATGGAGGTAGAAGAATTTTGTTATTTGGGAAGTAAAATTACTAAAGATGGACGAAGCAGGAGCGATATAAAATGCCCAATAGCACAAGCTAAACGAGCCTTCAGTAAGAAATATAATTTGTTTACATCAAAAATGAATTTAAATGTCAGGAAAAGATTTTTGAAAGTGTATGTTTGGAGTGTCGCTTTATATGTTAGTGAAACTTGGACGATCGGAGTATCTGAGAAGAAAAGATTAGAAGCTTTTGAAATGCGGTGCTATAGGAGAATGTTAAAAATCAGATGGGTGGATAAAGTGACAAATGAAGAGATATTGCGGCAAATAGATGAAGAATGAAGCATTTGGAAAAGTATAGTTAAAAGAAGAGACAGACTTATAGGCCACATACTAAGGCATCCTGGAATAGTCGCTTTAATATTGGAAGGACAGGTAGAAGGGAAAAATTGTGTAGGCAGGCCACGTTTGGAATATGTAAAACAAATTGTTAGGGATGTAGGTTGTAGAGGGTATACTGAAATGAAACGACTAGCACTAGATAGGGAATCTTGGAGAGCTGCATCAAACCAGTCAAATGACTGAAGACAAAAAAATAAAAAATAAAAAATAGGCTTATCAATTTATTGTACGATTTCGAAAAAAATTATATAATTTTTAAATAGGTATATTTGTAATATTAACAAATTCCGTTTGCATTATGGGAAATTCGGATTATCGACGTTTGGAATAACGCTACTATTACTATACAATATAGAAGGATTATAAAATCAATGTACTTTTGTTACGTTAATAATAATAGTTTCCTTATTATAATGTAACCGGTAAAGAAACTTATTGGTAGTAGTAAGTGGCAGAATAAGGAGAGAGAAAATGAAGAACGTAAATTGATAAACAGATTGAAAATAAAAAATGTGTAAAAAAAAAATGTTTAAAACACTATTTTTAAATTAAACGCACTAAAAATCTAAAAAATAATTTTAGGACGGTATCTCAGAATGTATTTGACAAGCTTTGATAGCGCTGTAAGATTATGTGAAAGTTATAGCTATAAATTAAAAATTTGTAATTTTAGCCTAATTTTCACGCATATGAAAAAATTGGCAACACCACTCGTACACCTCGGCAACCTAACGACTTCATTTTCCATCAAGATGGTTGCCGATGACGATCACTCTTGCGATGACGGTCGACCGTCATCGCTAGAGTTTTTTAATTAAACTGAGTTATACTGATTCCTATAGCGCCGCTGTGGGAAGATTTTCCTGAGATAATGGCTGGCCACCAGCCAAATATAAGCACCAAGCGCTTTAAATGGTGGACAGGTAATAGCTGGCATACAGCGACCGAGGTGTGACAGCCTAAATTGCTGTATTTTATTTTATTAACTTTAATGACTTTTAGTAATTAGTAACAAGGGGTGCGCCTCCCCGATCTAGATTTAGTTTGACAAGTGAGCGGGTGGTGAATAGCACCCTACTTAATCCGCTCACGTTGATAGGTAGCTCACTAGGAGCTTTTAGGTAACGAGATCGCTAAACTGTTTTAGAGGCGCAGTAGCCGTATCTTGGGACTGACATTTGGTCTACGTTCTAGGGCGACCGAATGGGGTGGTGGCGGGAAAAATGCCAGTTAACCAATGGCTTACACCTCGGCTAATCAACGACTTCATTTTCCAGCAAGATGGTTGTCCTGCCCGTTTTCATAACGAGGTTCGACAGTACCTTAACACAGCATTACCTCGGCGCCGGATAGGACGTGCGTCTGAAGAAGACCGACACATTATGCTGTGGCCACCAACATCACCAAACCTTAAGCCATGCGATTTCTTTCTCTGAGGTTACGTGAAAGATAAGGTGTTTATCCCATCGATGCCGCACGATATCGCTGAGCTAAAGGATCGGATAATCGATTCGATGAACTCTATCGAAAATGACATGTTAGAACGAGTTTGGCAAGAGCTAGAGTTTCGTGTTGATATGTGGCGTGTCACCAGAGGAGCACATATTGAACATTAATAGATTTTAAGAAAAACTGTTTGAGTCCCTGCATCACCTCGTACAACGTTAATTAGGTAAGTGAAATACTTTTTTTGTACTGAATTTTTGTAATTCCTAAGAACATTATGAAACGCTCTGTATATGTATATAAATAACCGTGCAGTTTTTTTTTTTATTTGTATTTCGACGAGTAGCCTGCCTCCGTGGCGCGAGTGTTGTCGTATCGGCCTTTCGTCCGGAGGTGTCCCGGGTTTGATTCCTAGTCAGGCATGGCATTTTCACACGCGCTACAAATCTTTTCATCTCATCCTCTGAAGCAGTACCTAACGGTGGACCTGGAGGCAAAAAAAAAGTATTTCGACTAGACTGAAATTTAGAAAACAAAATTATCATCGCATGTAAATGGAAGAGGTATATTTGTATCGTTGCACTTCGATCATTGCAGTTTTTTATCATTCGTTATAAAATGGAAAGGGAAAAACGAGTAGTGACGTCATTTCTTCCCTGTGTTGTTGTTATTATTATTATTCCCCATCCCACTGGTATACATCACCGGTTCATTTCATCCTCTCTTCACTGCACTTAATGCACCACAACTTTCCCCTGCTACCTCTCATGTCGTACTGTCTCTTACTTACCCCTCCAACCACCTATAACCAATCCGTGCCCTCTCCATCAGTATTATAACCTCCCCTTCATGTAAATCACTGTACACCCATTAAATTGTAACAGATGATTTAATGTTATGGCGTGTCATGTTCCCTTGTTTGTGTTTGTGTGTGTTCCACGTGAACGCGTGGGTGTATATGAGGATTACATACATTAAATTTTTTACATCGGTTCGAGTAAATAGATTATAGTTTTTTTTTTATTCGAAAATGAATAAATACACTTGCATTCATATTTTAATTTGTTTACTTCTTTTAGTATTACGAAAAAAAATATTTTTTTTTAAATATAAAATCTGTGTTTAAATGAAATGCTAAAAAAAACCTAACCTTTAACCAATATTTTTTTAAATTTAAATTAATTAACGAAATTGTGTTTTTCGCAGAAGTAAATTGGACTTTAATAACTATTACTTTTACATCTAGATAGCGTTGTAGCTTTGGAAGGTATGTAATCGGTCCAATTTGGTCATATGCAGTTTTCACCGAATCTTGACGTTTTGAAATACTTAAGGAACCCAAAAAACGGGATGGAAATTTTCCAAATTTTAATGTTCATATGTACGTGTGTGCGAGTTCGGCGTTGGCCTCTAAATCAATTTATATCTCCAGAACAACTGAACCGATTTTGACCAAACACGGTTAGATTATTTCTATATATGGGGCATTAATGGCGTTAAACTTTCAACGTAAAAGATTTTGAAGGTGAGGCTATAGAGCGAAGTTACCGTCAGATTTCGAAATTTCACCTAATTATTTTTCTTAGGCGCATTTGTTAATAATTAAAAAATAGCAATATTTGTAAAATCGCACACACAACCCAAAAAAATAATCTGAACTAGTGGCTAAGCGGTTTAGTTCGTCATTAGTACCCTTTATCACCACAAGGAGCGCTAATGAAGCACTGACGTACAGTTGTTGCAGTCGATTGCTATGTTGTGACGTCGCAGGTGAGCATTACAGTTAAATAAATGAATAATATTTAAAGTGTAAAAAATTAATACCGTTTTGTCAGGTCTTTATACTAGATCGTTCGGTCGATTCGGTATCTGACACGTTAAGCCCCGCGGCTATATCAGTCTGTCGGCCGTACAAGCGAAATTTGTTCTATGTAAGTTATGATTAGTTAGTTTCGACCGTCGCCGTTAGTACTGCCACACCCATGCGAATTAAATACGTTATACGCGCGCGCTTTAGTTAGTATAATTGATTTAAAT
The DNA here is from genome assembly GCF_047948215.1 of Lycorma delicatula. Lineage (NCBI taxonomy): Eukaryota > Metazoa > Arthropoda > Insecta > Hemiptera > Fulgoridae > Lycorma > Lycorma delicatula. The sequence continues at coordinate 44,969,086 of NC_134467.1, forward strand.
AAACGAAAAAAAATTATATTTAAATAAAATGATAAATATTTTAAATTGTGTGTGTACGCCATGCATCAGAAATATCCCACTCTTGTGGGAATTTTCCGGAATGCGGCCTGCGTAACGGAAAAACTCCTACAACTGTGTTGTCATTCTTTTATTCTCTTTTTTTCTTCTTTTTCCTCTTTTTAACATTTATTTTGAAATAGTTACCGTAAACAAGGACAGGGCTGCATATATAAAAAAATCATATTTTCATATGAATGGTAGAAGAATTATTATTAAATAATTTTATGAAAAAGGAAAAATAAAGCGCATAGATTAATTACTTCATCCTTCTTTAGTCATAAGCTTATAGTTTTAATTCTTCCCGCATGTAAATTCAAATTGGTTGCGCTATAGATTGGTGTTGATTTCAGCCTTATACCGATAAACTCCAGGATGCAATATTAATTTAAACGTGCAATAGTTAATTATTTAAATAAGTATTCAAAAATTATAAAATTAAAATACAGAATGAGCAACATAAAACCGAATAGATACAGATTAAAAACAGTTGTAACATTTTATGAATGAAATGAAATAATGAAACGTAAACTAAATTAAATTCTGTATTTACTTTAGCAAAAGTTTATATGTTAACCACATTTTTGTAAAAAATATTAAAAGATAATCGGTACACTTTTATGATCGAATAATCATATCGACTGTTACCTAACGCAAAACGTTTTACAACGCCGACGATTTCTTGTTGAATATTTGTCTTCAGTTCATCAGTTCGTAAAGCCTATCCTGCAACTAGTTCCGAAGGAAAAAATTCTTTTAATGGATAAATCTCTCTCTTTTTCTGTTTAACCTTCGGAACCACCGTAAGGTATTACTTCAGAGGATGATATGTATAAGTGTAAAAGAAGTGTAGTCTTGTACAGTCTCTGTTCAACCATTCCTGAGATGTGTAGTTAATTGAAATCCAACCACAAAGGATATTATCGGTATCCACGATTTAGAATTCAGATCCGTGTAAAAATAACTGACTTTACTAGGACTTGAACGCTGGAACTCTCGACTTCCAAATCAGCTGATTTGGGAAGATGCGTTCACCACTAGACTAACCCGGTGGGTTCCAAAACACCGACCTGGATTACCGAAATTAAACAAGATGTGCAAGAATTAGAAATCACAATAGAAGATTTACGAAACAAAACTTAATTTAAAAATGATAAAAGAAGCAAACTCCAGATTTAAAATTAAAGAAAGGAAAACAAAAACAAGGGTTAGTTGACAAGAACTCAAAAAAGTAAGATCTGACAGAATGAAGACGAATTGGGAAGCAATCAAGAAAAAAAGAAAAAGAAAAGACGAACCAGAGTTGACTAAAGTGGTCCACTGTGATCTCAAAATCTTCAAAAAGAAAAAAGAAGAGTTACTCATTAAAATTTATTGGATTTATTGAAAATGATCCTCAGTTGATACGAAAAGCCACTGGAAATATTTTACGTTGGGCAGAATGCTGTGTACATTCTGACGGAGGGAATTTCGCACAATCACTGTAACTGAGGTTTGTTATTCCGTTATCATTTATCATTTTACGTATTTAATTTTTTGTTCTTTTATATTAAAAAGAATTTTTATTAGGTTTGGAAAGAATAATACGAATTTCTGTCTGTTTTGCTTCAATAATAAACCTAATTTTTAAAAGGGTTGATTTACTTTTTATTGGCCGTATTTACATTATTTTTCTCTGAATTAAATTCTCGATAAATTTTCGTACTAAATCTTCCCCGTTTGTTAGTCATTTAATAAAGCTATTGTACTACAAACATAAAAAAAAACTTGTTTTTCGACACGGAATTTGTGTTTTACTTCGGATATCTTAAAAACTACTCGAGTTGCAATTTTGGGATCTATTTTATCCTATTTCGTAGCTAAAATTACATAAAAATCTACCAAATTTACTGTTTACTTTGGGTTCTAAAAAGTACAATAGGGCTTCATTTTACTGGAAGAGCTGAAACCGGGCGAAATCTTTCGCTAGCCGTAACTTAAAAACAAAACGTTTCCAGATCTATGTTTATATGGAATTTTTTCATTAATTTCATCGGTAAAATATGTCATGAAAGTTTTTCCGTTTTTTTCATGGGGTATTCTGTATATAAATTTTTTCCCATAGGGAAAAATTCTTCTTTGAATATCGCTGTGATCAAGTCTTAATGGAAGTTCAAATATTCAGTTTATCGTTTGAAAAAGACCCAGTTGTACGAAACCTTTTAATCAAATTATGTATTCTAATCTACATTTGTTGATACACTGGTATTCGGAAATTTCTCGGCGAATATTTAGGTTTTTTATATAAGAAATCTGAACGCGCATGAGTTTTCAGTATAAATACCCTTTCGTCGGTCGAATAAGGCATTTTATAAAAACACAATTCCTAAGAACGAAACTATAATGTAGTTGAAGTATGAACAGTTTATAACTAACAACAATAGTTACATATACGACCGATAGTCGCGCTAGTAGTAGCAGCGTTAAAAGTGATAATCATTCAAGTACGCAGTTCGAGCCGAACCGGTTAGTTTTTGAGTTTGAATAAAAAAGCCGACGCAATAATGTTGTAGAAATTCCCATCATACGGCTATTTTCTGATGCTCGGCTTACACACGCACAACTTAATTAAAAATATTTATCGTTTATTTAAATACGATATTTTGTGTTTATCTAATACGGTGATTCTAACTAAAGCGCGCGCGCATACCGTATTTCATTCGCGCTGGCGTGGCGGTATTAGTGACCACTTCAAATATTATTCATTTATTTAATTCTACCGCTCACCTCTGATGTTACAACATACCGGATGACTATAGCAGTAGTCCGGCCGCTAAGTGAGATGTGCGGGGGGGGGGGTGTAAGAGGGGTGGCTGGGATAACACCCCGCTTTGATGGGGAACAAACTTTAAGATCAAACGAAATAAAACAAAAAACTGCAGCGATAAAGACCCACTATACTGTCTTCTTCCATCCGGACTAGGAACGGGGGAGTTGGTGTGGCGACCGGAAGCATCACAAAGCGGGTGTCCTCCCGTATGGGGTTGAGATGTACTGCCTTCTATAGAATTTCAAAATTATTACTATTGTTTGAAGTGGGGAGGTTATTTAGAAAAAACGTTTTACACAAAAATGTATTTTTTATAATTATTCAGAAAATTATTTTTAAAAAAATGTAACGAAAATCACCCTTTGTACTCCCTTTTCAAAATTAAAACAATTTTTAGGGGTGGGAATGAAATTTAGCAAAAAGATTTTTTTACAAATTGTTTACTTTATTAAAGTTTTTCAAAATTATTAAAAAATATCAACGAAAATCACCCCTTGTACCGTCTTCCATAACTCTTCAAAATTAAAACAATTTTTAGGGATGGGGTAAAATTTAACAAAAATGTTTTTTACTAAAGTTCTTAAATTTATTAATATTCACAAAATTATTAAAATAAAATAATAATCTTAATTATGCAAAATTTGTAAACGTTTTTGTTTTTCCTCTGTCCCCCCCATCTTCTGACCTTTTGATTTGAAAATGTAATAGCTTCAGTGCCCCATGTACAGGGTGTCCCATATAAAATGCAACCCAACCTTATATTGTTAGGTATTGAAGTAATAAAAAGGCATGTGTAAATGTAAATGTAATTTTTATTATTACCATCCATTACTTTACATTTAGAGTAAATGTTGGATGTGGCCGCCATCTACTTGAATACAAGCTTCAATTCTTTTCACAGCGTTTCTTGCAACTCTTTTTAAAGTTTGTGGCTGGATATTTAATACACCTTGTTCGATATTGACTTTCAATCGTTCAAGTGTTCGTGGTTTGTCGCTGTAGGCTTTTTCTTTGAGGTAACCCCGTAGAAAAAAATCCGCCGCAGTCAAATCTGGAGATCTTGGTGGCCACAAGCCTCGACCGATAACACGATTACCGAAGAATTCCTCGACGAAATCAGAAGTTGAACCTGCGTAGTGCGATGTCGCACCGTCATGTTGTAGCCGGCAGTGTCTGTCTTCCTCTTCCAAGAGTGCGATTAACTGAAATAAAATATCCTGATATCGTTCTGCATTAATGATGTACTCGAAAAAAATAGGACCGATTATTTTCTTCCGCGATATCGCGCACGACACGCCCGACTTCTGCGGGTCTAATTGTTTTTCGTTTAAAACGTGGGGATTTTCATCGCTCCAAATTCTACTATTTTGGCTGTTAACGTAGCCATCCAAATGAAACCGTGCTTCATCTGTGAAAAGTAACGAATCCATGACGTTAATTCCCTCACGCAGAAATCGACGGAACCGTTGACAATATTCTAGCCGTTTTTCTTTGTCGGGCTCAAGAAGTCGATGAACCGTTTGAATGCGAAAAGGTCGTAATTGTAATCGTTTGGTCGCCCGATGAACAGTCGATTTAGATAAATTAATTTTAGTAGACAAACGTCTGATCGATTTATTTGGCGAGTAATCGGTCTTTGATTTCAGCGACTGTATCTGTATTCAACACCGACGCAGATCTTTTGTGTTCCTTGTTATTAACAGAACCGGTCTCTCTAAATTTTGCGACTGACCTTAATACTGATGTTTTGTTAGGAGCCGGTTTATCTGGGTATTTATGGCGAAACAAATCTTCCACTGAGACCGCTGATTTCGTACTGAAGTACGACTCGACAATGAAAACACGTTCATCTTGCGAAAACACCATCTTGTCTCTAGCGATACACTGAACGTTATGATCGCATTGTTGTTACTATCGGTAGTGTTCTACTGCGTTGCCGCGATGTTCAGATGTTGGACGAGCCCATTTCAGTAACGAGTAGGGGAGTAAACTTGACTTTTGAAATTTCATGAATGAGTGATTGATGGTTTGCGTTTTATATGGGACATCCTGTAGACAGAAATAACCTGACCAAGTTTGGTCAAAATCGGTCGATTATTTCTGGCGTTAAAGGTGATTTATAGTTCAATACCAAAACCTATTTTTAGAGATGGGAGTAAAATTTAGCAAAATATATTTTTTTTACAAAAATTGTTTACTTTATTAATATTCAAAATTTAAAAAAAAGAAAAAAAACACCTTAATTATGCAAAATCAGGAGACGATTAGGTTTTCCCCCTTTATCTCCCACCCAACAACCTTTTGAATTGAAAATTTTTTAAATATACAAATTTATTTAAATACAGATATATGATAGCTAAGTTATGTGAAAATCGATCAAGTAGTTTTGGAGATTTACACGTCAACATACACACATACGTAAGCACATTTTGTCGCGGAAATTTACGTGCCATTTTTCGGTTTTCTAGGGTCAATTCATCAAGTCAAGTCTAGGGTCAATTCATTCGGCATCCAATTCATCATTGGATGCCCAATTTTTACTGATCATCAAACTTTCCCTTCTATATCGCTATAGCTTCGTTATAGCTGCTATATAAACAGGAAAGTATCAAGGAAAAAAACAATTAAATGTAATTTAAAAAAAAAAACTTTATTGTAAAATATAATAATATTAGATTTCAAAATTATTAATTATATATAATAAAGATTTACGTATAATTAATAATTTTTAATTCCTATTATTAAACTAAAAATAAATATCCTGTAAATTATATTTATAATTATGGTGGATGGTTAAGTGAAAGTATATACATATATATGAAAGATGTGGTAATGAGATTACAAGATATGACAGTTTATATAGCCTTAATAAATTTATGAATCAATTAAACTAACGCTTCAGCCTATTACAAAAAATTATATTACAACTTGTGATGTTCAAATTCTAATACTGATTTTAATACTAAAATACTTTTCGTAAACAGTTCAGTACACAATTTTCTAGAAAATAGATAACTATCTTAAAAAACAAGTCTTAGATAATAGCGGGATTAATAAAAATAAAATAAAATAACAATAAATGGCAGCTTTGATTTTAGATCTCACTATATCTGAACTTCCCCTCTTTTAGTATTAAAGAGGGGAAATGTTTTCATACTATTTGGAACATATTATAATCAAATTTATTTGTTCTACTCTATAATACAATATGAAATAATCACAAGTAAAGCCATTTTAATGAAAGTATTTTATTGTCTTCATTTTATAAACTTATTTATATATTGAATAGTATTTATTTATTTTTTCTTTATCGTATAAAAACTTAAATCTCACAATTTTTTATATTAAATTAACTTTTTATATTTTATTTACTTATTATTGTCGAAAAAATTAAATATTTATTTTATTTTAACAGAAAAGACAATCCAATTATTTAAAATTATTTTTAATTTATATCGATTGATATATATATATAAAATTATATCGATTTCGATGTTTTCATTGTATCATGCAGTATTAATAATAAAATTCAAATTAGTTGTGATATATTTATAGATATTTTGAATTTAATATTTCTTAATTCATTAAATAATTCATTTAAAGTTTTTATATCGATTATTTAGGTGATTATTATATTAAAATATCGATTTACCGGAAATTATAGATTTTTATATATTAATTGAACTTCTGTATAAAATGTGGTACATTGATTAAATCAAAAAAAAGGGAGTCCGAAAAAAAATAAACGTTATGGACGATTTAAAAGGAATTTGTTTGGTTTGTTTGGCATTTCTCCCGCCACCACCCCATTCGGTCCCCCTAAAGCGTAAGACCGAATGTCTGTGCCGCAAACGGGTATTAGCCACGAAAAGGTTTAGCGACCAGAGTCGTAACTAGATCCTAGAGCTATCCTAAAATCCTAAAAGCGTGGTACCATACACCACTCGCTTGCGTATCCCACCGCCTACTTGTCATATATCACAAAAATGGGTAGGCGCATCACGACAACAACTAAAACATTTATGACTATCAATGATTAAATTTATCTCGTCAGACAGCAATTCGCTGCCCCGCCTACGCTGCTGAATGCCAGCAAGTACCTGTCCACCATTAAAGCGTCTGGAGTCTTAATCTGGCTTGTAGCCAGCCATATCTCTCGGTTAGCTTCCTGCAGCAGCGCGGTAGGAGTCTTTTCCCTTAGGTAAACTACCGATGTCGGTTGAACAAAGCAACCGCATCAAGGAACTCCCACACGGTCCGACAATGCGGTTCTCGCCTCTTAAGAGTGGCCGATTTTCCCATCGACTTCTAAGTTCCAGGGTGGTCTGAGTTCTGGCCCTCCCAAGACCTGGACGGTCGAACATCATGTGTTTGTTCGACTGGACTTCCTCGCAGACGCACAGCTCATCAGCTCCCAGGCGGAACAGAAACAAATATTGGTTTAAATTTACACGGTTGGAGAGCACTCGGGCCCTCGTTGCCCTTAAAAACGAAGGAGAGGCATACCATCCCCCCAGATTCTGGATAAATGTACACAAGGACCTTCCCTCAGTTATGGCGTACTATTTTTGATGCCGTGCTTCCATCGCGAAGCTGTAAAGCCTCCTCTGCAGGCGGGAGATGGGAAACTGTTCGAAATTTAGAACCGGTGCGTTCTGATTAACGTTCCGCTCCGGTACAGGCCCGGCTCAAAACCGCATCCCAAATACATCGGCCTCCCTGCCTCTTTGCCATTTCCACATTTAAAAATGGGAGCTTATCAGGATCAGGTAAATTTTAACTAAGAATACAGGATAATAGAAGCGGATATGGTACAAGGGACGTGCCGAAGGGCAGATAATATCTGAATGATTTTTGAAAAATTTTTCATATTTAAAAATCGGTTACGCGAATTAAAATTACAACACTTAACATCTATTCGATTATTATTTGAGCTTCAGATCGCACTTTAATTCTGATCTCTTTTTCAGGTTTTTCTTTTTAGAATTATTTTATTGGGTTTTTATTTAGATTTAATACTATTACATTTAACTTTTGCTAATCTTCTATGCGGTATCCTCTGCCCAAACCATCTGATATAATTCTGTTCTTTTGCGTAGCGTAATTTGATATTCGCTTATTTTAGTATTTTTTAATCAATATTCTTTTATTTTTCCCCTTACATAAACCTTAAAAACCTCATTTCCGTCATCTGTATTTTACTTTTTTCTCTTCTTTTATTTACCTAAGACTTTGGATCGTATTTTAAAAACTACGTAAGCTATTTACATTTAATTGATATCCCCAGGATACTGTTTTATATCTCTATGCCGATTGGTTTATTTGATTTTTTTAAATTTAAAATGTCTTAAAGCCTTTTAAATTTTAAAAGGAAATTTTAAATAGATTTTTAATAATTAAAAATATTTTCTTATTAAATTGGATTATTTGTTTAATTTATTATGCAGAAATCGATTATTTAATTGTTTTTTTAGCCATTTAAAAAAAAAAAATGTTTGTGCTCATATTTTAAATAAATTAAAATTAAGAAGGGATGCTTTATCAAAAAAATTCTATTTATTTTTTTTTTTAAGAAATTCGATTTAAAAAAATTTTTTCAAGATTCTTTTTTGTATGTACAGATAAACTTAATTATTATTATAATTTAAAAATTTATTTCTACAAAATTTTATTTTTATTATAAGAATATTATTGATATTAACAAAATAGTATGATAACTTTCGTTCTTTTTTTTTTTTTTGATTACTCAGAAGACCTTATAATTATGATAAAACTTTAAAATTAATATTATCATAATAGATTTTCTAATTGTCCCGGTAAAAGAATAGCATCTACCTTAATAGGTACTAAATTTTTAAATAAAAAAAAAAAAAAATTCATTCTTTTTAATTATATTTAAACTATTATACAATAAATAGATGACACATGTGTAAACTGTCACGTGTGTCTTGATCTCAATGGATTCCAGGAAATAATCACGTTCAGGAATGTTTCCCATCTGCAGTCTTTTTATTAAAAGCTTTTATTTAATTCGCTTTAGTTATAATCAAATCTTGCAACTGCTATATCTTTTATCTATCCTATGAAAATCAATGAAATTTGGTACACGTGTATAACTTCGATGACAATACAGCACTACGGTGTCGGAATTTCAGATGACCCACCCCCAGGCATCCACGCGTTACACCTACGCTAAATTCATGCATTTAGTTGAAAATTTTTATTTCTCATTAACTATCATATGAAAATTATTGAAATTTTGTACACGTATGTAACTTCGATGTGTAAAAATAAATATTTTTACTTGTTTTTTAATCTTTAATAAAAATACAAAAATATATTTCATTACATATAAAAAAATATTTTTTAAAAAAGCTTTTATTTAACTAATATTAATATTAACATTAATAAAAAAAGGAAACAAATCAGAAAAACCCTCTAAAAAGTATAAAAAAAGAATTAAATCAAATTATATATTTTATATTATAAATCACAACGATGAAATATTTTTTTAAATATTTCATCGTTGTGATTTAACGTAACTTATATATAAATAATAATGGAATAATTTAGGTAGGTTAGTCGAGATAAAACTTGTATAGACAGATTAAAAAATAATTTAAAAAAAGACCTATATAATATATTGAAATTATAATTTTTAAAATTTACTTTTGAATTTCGTATAATTTTTTTTTTTTACTAGAGTGTACACTACTTATAAATGTCGAATTGGTCAGGAACGATTTGTTGTACAGTGTATATGTGACCATTTTTTAGTTACAATGAAATAATTTATACGTGTATTAACCAAATACGAAATTTTATAAAAGTATTTTACTAGCAGACCCGGCAATGCTTTGCTATTTCAAAATATATATATATTTAGAGAGAGAGAGAGAGAGAGAGAGCGAGTGAGAGTGAGAGTGAGTGAGGGAGAGAGAGAATTTAAATGAACACAATTGAAAATTTGATAAAAAATTAAAAAACTGAACTTCGCAAATTTTACCTTTCACTTATTCTCCTTCTCTTTTTCCCTTTCCAACTTATCCCTTTCACCCTTCTCCCTCGCCCCTCTCACAGTTTCCTTTTTACCCTTTCCCGTTTTCCCCTTTTCTCTTTCCACCTTTTCCCCGTTTTCCATTTTCCCCTTTTTTCCGCGCGTAAATCGGTCCATTAGTTTTTTAGTCTTTAGCGGATACACATACGAACATGCCTTTTATATATATATATATATATATATATATATATAGAGAGAGAGAGAGAGAGAGAGAGAGAGAGAGAGAGAGAGAGAGAGAAAGAATAAAAAAGTCTGTTTGTATATTTGTTTGTTTGTTTCATAAATATCTCGACACCGGACCCACCTAGCGGGTTTAGTTTTTGTAAAAATATTTCTTTTCGCGTAACTAATATTCATATTCTTAATATGAACCAAATCGGTCCATAAATAAAATTTTTCGAAATATTTCGACGCCAGCGCCACCTAGCGGGTCCAAACTTAATTCAGAAACCTTCTCTGGCATGCGTCCAACCATTCACTAAAGTTTCATCGCTATCGGATGAACGGTTTAGGAAGGCATAAGAGACATACAGACAGATAAACATTCATTTTTATATATATAGATATATTGTTCATACTTGAGTACTACTCAGAAACGGATGATTAGGAATTCATATTAATTCAATTCATTTGTAGTCGTGTAGCCACTCTTATACTGTTTTTATTTAAAATTAAAAAAGGTAATTTTTGATTATCATAAATAATGATGGTCTTCTGTTTTTATAGTATAAATAGGGAAAATGTCATCATACTATTTGGATTTTATTGTAAATATTAGTTGTAATTTTTTTTTTGGTAAATGAATTATCCTCTATAATTTGAGTAATAACCGTTTCTGTCATTATTATATCTATCGTAGTTATCATATCCATTGTAACCAGCATTACCATATCCTCTGTTATTATAATTATAATTATAATTATTACTACCATATCCACCGTAATTATAACCGTTGTCATAGTAACCGTTATCATATCCACCGTATCTTTTATTAAATCCATTGTAGTTTGAAGGATATGATCCTTGATAACCGCCGCCATACGATGATGAACCGTATCCGGATGGATAATTCCCATATGATCCACCGTAGCTTCCATATGATGGATATCCACCGTAGTTTCCTGAAAATTATAAAAATAAATTATTAATACAAATCTTAATTGTGATATTTATATATCTATATACATAAAGGGACAGCCGAAATTTAATGCGCACTGGAATGTAACAGGAGAGAAAAATGTCGCAGGAAGCTACAGTTTTTGAATTTTTTTTTCGAATTAATTTAAATAAATGTTTAGGTTCTTTCTAAATGTATATTTTAAATTCTAATTTATTATATTTTAATATAAATTATTCTTGAAAAGAATAATAATAATAATAATAAAAATATAGAGTGGAAAATATGAAATAAAATTTTATAATAAAAAAAAGAAGAAGAAAAAAGAGGAATATGATTACTGATGGCTGGAATTCTCAAGTATTTGGAAACCTAAAAAGAGTTGAGCTCGGGAATAATAAAATATGTTATTGGCCAAAGGTTTGACTGTACCTTGAGGCTAGGTATTTAAATTTTAAATTAAAATATCCATTGTACGTAATCTCGTTATTCGCCTATTTAAGATCGCGTAATATAGAACGAACCAGTTAAATTAAAGAAGTTGAAAAAAAACAAACAAACAGAATTAAAGTAATTTTGTAGAATTGAGTCTTGGTTTACGGCAAACCAAATCGTCAGCTGTTACTTTACCATGATATATTTATGTTGCACAAGACGCTAGTTATTTCTAAAATAGTATAATAATTCATAATAACAATGAATATTCCGTGTCTGGGTTGCAAATTAAAAAGTAATGAATGAAGCGATTTTCGTATTGTCTTTGCAAATATATTATTATTACTCATTGAAATATAACTGAATTTTACAATTCTGTTATTTCACACTGATTACCGAATATATAATACACATCATGACGCTTAAAGAAAGTAGTAACTTTGAACCTTATTGTTTTGCACGTATTACAATTGTAAAATATTTGATGTGGACACCACATGATTTCTTCGTTCGCCTATTAAATTACATATACACATTTTTAAAAGTACATCAAATTTTATTTCACTAATAACTTTTGTTTTTTTTTTTTTCATTGTTATTTATGAATTATTACACTGATAGAAAATTTTTGTTTAATGTTTCTCTACATTTGATACCATTTCTTGAATTACTTTTTTGCTTACATTTCAGATATGTAAATATAGAGTGATTTTTGAGTCCTGTTACCCAATTATAATGTAATTTAAGAAATGGAAATTTAGGTGGAATAAAAAAATGTATTTGTTACTTACAAAAGAGATTTAATAAAAACCTATTACTTACATAATTGTTAAAAATATGCTCAAAATGCCCATTCTTTGCGGTTATATATGCACGGACTCTTTTCAGTTTATTAGAAGAAACCTTTTTAAGAGTCGCATCGGAAATATTCGCGATTAAGTCTGTATGCTGTATGTAATATTGACTTTAAGTTCATCGATAGTGTGAGGATTGTTTTTGAAAGCCTCGGACTTAATATAACTCTAAAAAAAGTAGTCAGGAGATGTGAGGTTTTGGGACCTTGGAGGCCACAAGCCATTGCTTATAATTCTATCATCAAACAACTCTTGCAGAAAATTCATGGTTTCTCGACATGTGTGGCATGTAGCGCCGTCTTGCTGAAACCGGCAATACCTTCTTGAGGTTCCAGGAGGGACACAAATCGACGCACAATATTCCTGTATACTTCACCGTTTACTGTCTGTTCGAAGAATACGGGTCCGACTATACGATGACGAGATATCGCACACCGCACACCAATTTTTTCAGGATGCAAAGATTTGTCTTGTAAAGCGTTAGGATTTTCAACCGGCCAAATTCGACAGTTTTGACTGTTCACGTAACCGTAGAGATGGATCCAAGCTTCATCGCTAAAGAACACTGCATTTAAAAATTAGATTCCTTTATCGTTTACGACAGACCTAAACCGACGGCGATATTGCAATCGCTTAAAAACAGGTTGGAAAGACTGCGGGCTACGGCGCCACCGATGTCACAATCCAAGATGGCCGACCTAAAAAAACAGGTTGGAAAGACTGTGGGCTACGGCGCCACCAACGTCACAATCCAAGATGGCCGACCACCTCCATCTTGGAAAATGGCGGCCAAGATGGCAGACGGCCGGCATCTCGGATAATTTCATTTCCGTACTGCGGCCGTACTGCTATTTCCGTACTACTGGGTATGTGTAATTTGCAGCTCAACTATTAGTCGTCTATCAGACTTTTGTAATCAACATTGACAGTGGTTTGACACTTATAGTTCTAATCTGTAATACAGAGTGATTTTTTTGTCCTGTTACCCGATTTTAAATGTAATTTAAGAAAGGGAAATTTAGGCGGAAAACAAAAATATATTTGTTGCTTACAAAAGAAATTTAATAAAAAGCTATTACTTATATAATTGTTAAAGAATATGCTCAAATAGCCAACCCCTTGCGGTTATACACGCACGGACTCTTTTCAGCATACTAACAGAAACCTTTTTAAGAGTCGCATTGATTGGAAATATTCGATTAAGTCTGTCATATTGACTTTAAGTTCATCGATAGTGTGAGGATTGTTTTTGAAGGCGTCGGACTTAATATATCCCCACAAAAAGCAGTCAGAAGATGTGAGGTCTGGGAACCTTAGAGGCCAAAAGCCCTTGCTTATTATTCGATCGTCAAAGAACTCTTGCAGAAATCCACGGTTTCTCAAGACGTGTAGCTTGTAGCGCCGTGTTGCTGAAACCAGCAATACCGTAATTCAGGTTCCAGGAGGGACAAAAATTGGCTCACAATATTCCTGTTTACTTGACCATTTGTTCGAAGAATAAGGGTCCGACTATACGATGACGAGATGTCGCACACCGCACACACCAATTATTTCAGGATGCAAAGATTTTTCTTGTAAAGCGTTAGGATTTTCAACCGCCCAAATTCGACAGTTTTGACTGTTCACATAACCGTAGAGATGGATCCAAGCTTCATCGCTAAAGAACAATGCGTTTAAAAATTCGATTCCGTTATCGTTTACGAGAGACCTAAACTGACGGCGATATTGCAATCGCTTGTTTAAATCTGTAGGCTGAAGCTCTTGGACTAATCGCACGCGATACGGATACGATTTCAATTTTTTAGCGGCTTTCTGAACACTCGAATACGACAAACCGACTTGTGTGGATAGTTTTCGTAAACTTTTCCGTGGAGAATTGAGGGATCTTGTTTTCACATTCTCTAAAACGTCATCTGTCAAGCGAGTCGGTCGACCGCTACGTTAACTGTCGCAAACACTACCTGTCTCTCGAAATCGGTTTCCTAGCCTAGAAATTGACATTTTTTTTGACGGAGGAACACCAACAAATTTAATTTGAAATGATTATTTTACAGTCGCGTACGATTTTGTAGCAAAATATTGTTCAAGAATGAAAACTCGTTGTTCTATGGTAAAAGATATTCTGTTCGTAACACGACCGGAAACGTCACAAAAGTTTACACAGCGCAATGAGAATCAGCTCACACTGCCTTATCTATACCGGTTGAGTAGCGTTACCAACTTCGTGTCACAAAACAAAATTTCCCTTTCTTAGAAAAAAATTACCGGACATTAACAATTGGGTAACAGGACTAAAAAATCATTGTATACAATTTTTCTTTCATCCTTAGTTTTAAATTTGTACTTCAAAAACAATTAAGGGAAAGTATAGTTAAAATCTGTAAAATTCGTAATTTTTCATGATCATACCTGTGTTAGAATGATTTCGCTGATGTTTGTGTCTCTTATAAATAGCCTCAGGCATATCCCGAATTAATATTCTACAATAATCGGCGCGTGTTAGTATTACATTTATTTTCCATCACCGAAATGTCTTGGTGGAAACGTTCACCGTATTCGTCGGTTACGTCTCCGAGGTTGTTCGGGAAAAAATCCAGATGTGATTGGAGGAAATGTATTTTCAAAGACATATTACATCCCATACTCCTGTAAGAAGTAAGTAAGAAGTTAATTAATAATATCGTGGTAATTGTCAGATTTTTGTTTGCCGAGAAACGTTTTGCAAACGTCTTTAAATGAAACGCAAGATGCACTTTCTATATTATTTAACATTGAGTTAAATACTTATTTTTTTGGGGGGGGGGGGGGATCTCTGGTTCATGAAACATCGAGAAATTCTAAAACCCAATACCCCATTTTTTGACTGATTACCATACTTTCCATTTTGCAGCATAACTTAAGAGGTGTGATTCCCGAAATATAAAATGACAACCCGGATAATTAATTATGTAAACAAAAAAACAAAAAAACAAAATTTTACTTACCGTATCCAGGATATGATCCACCACTCGGGGGATAACCAGATCCTGTCGTATATCCATTATATCCATATGATGGATAGCGGTTGTATGATGGGTTATAACCACCATAAGTTTTATAATTGTATCCTCTATCAGAGTATCCACCGCCGCTGTAGTAACCAGGATATTTGAAACCATATCCTCCATTATTTCCGTAGTTATTATTGTAATTTCCACCATATCCTCCATTGTAGCCTCCTCCATAACCTGTTCCCCCGTAACCATAATTGAATACTGTAAATAATAATATTTTTTATTATAATATATTATATGCTTATATGTAATTGAATTTCTTAATTAAATTAAATTTAAATCGATTAATTTTCATATTATGTTTTTAACACTATTAGTTAATTTCCGCCCGGGTGATCGGGAAAGACATCTCACCAAAGTGGTTTTAACCCGACACAGAATCCGAACTGTTCTGAAGAAAGAGTTAAATTTTCATCCGTGAAAACCACATTACTGTCAGGAATTATCATCGGTTGGAATATGAGAAGATGAAGCTTGCTTGATATAATGACTGGTACGATTTTTCGGTAATATCCTGCGGTCAAATGAAACCGTACTTCATGTCCGGAGGATTTTTAACCGGCAAAATTGTTATTGGAAACAGAGGATCCAAGGGTGGTTGTTGTAAAAAAAGCCAACATCGCCCAAAGGTCACAGTGCGATGCAGTATGACATCAACTCAAATTGTGGGTCCATAACGGGACGCAATGAATGCAAAACGGTACCTTGACGGGTTTGAATAGTATATTCATGGTATTGTATCCATATAGGATAATTACAACGACCTAATCTTTATCCAAGATGAGGCCGCGCCTCACTTCGCAAGGCCTGTCCGTGCATGGCTCGACCACCATTTTTTCAGGACACAGATTAGGACGTCGTGGTCAGTTGAATCGCAAACAAGAAGTCCTTATAGATAATGGTGGTTCTTATCTGGAATTTTTTTGCGATGCAAAATTCCTACAATACAATAAAATTCTACCGTTGTAAGAAACAAAATGGCTTTTGTTTCATGAAAATTAGTTAAGTATTAAAAAAGTTATAAACGATTTTCAATAGGGAGTTAATTTCCGCCCACTCTGTATATAATGTCGATTTCTGGAGCGGATAGTAGCGGTTGCGTATTGGCGCTGTGGAACTGCAGCACCTCCTATACATTTTTTTTTTTGTCTTCAGTCATTTGACTGGTTTGATGCAGCTCTCCAAGATTCCCTATCTAGTGCTAGTCGTTTCATTTCAGTATACCCTCTACATCCTACATCCCCAACAATTTGTTTTATATACTCCAAACGTGGCCTGCCTACACAATTTTTCCCTTCTACCTGTCCTTCCAATATTAAAGCGACTATTCCAGGATGCCTTAGTATGTGGCCTATAAGTCTGTCTCTTCTTTTAACTATATTTTTCCAAATGCTTCTTTCTTCATCTATTTGCCGCAATACCTCTTCATTTGTCACTTTATCCACCCATCTGATTTTTAACATTCTCCTATAGCACCGCATTTCAAAAGCTTCTAATCTTTTCTTCTCAGATACTCCGATTGTCCAAGTTTCACTTCCATATAAAGCGACACTCCAAACATACACTTTCAAAAATCTTTTCCTGACATTTAAATTAATTTTTGCAGTAAACAAATTATATTTCTGACTGAAGGGTCGTTTCGTTTGTGCAGTTCGGCATTTTATATCCCTCCTGCTTCGTCCATCTTTAGTAATTCAACTTCCCAAATAACAAAATTCTTCTACCTCCATAATCTTTTCTCCTCCTATTATTACATTCAGTTGTCCATTTTCGTTATTTCTCCTACATTTCATTACTTTCGTTTTGTTCTCGTTTATTTTCATGCGGTACTTCTTGCGTAGGACTTCATCTATGCCGTTCATTGTTTCTTCTAAATCCTTTTTACTCTCGGCTAGAATTACTATATCATCAGCAAATCGTAGCATCTTTATCTTTTCACCTTGTACTGTTACTCCGAATCTAAATTGTTCTTTAACATCATTAACTGCTAGTTCCATGTAAAGATTAAAAAGTAACGGAGATAGGGAACATCCTTGTCGGACTCCCTTTCTTATTAGGGCTTCTTTCTTATGTTCTTCAATTGTTATTGTTGCTGTTTGGTTCCTATACATAATCACATGATATTATCGTTAAGATTTAATATAACGAGTCGTCCTTAAGCTAAATGTTGGTATATCATCCCCCAGTTTATGAAAAAGATACAAAAAGTTTGTATGGAACTGTGCGCTTCACAGTTCCAGCGGTGTGATGTTTGGCTGTTATGCACATCCGCATATAGGAAGCTACACGCGAGGCTTCGAGGGAGATGGGGCACTGTCGCTACCGCAGTGCCGATCCTGGCGTACTGGTGGAAGGTAGTTTTTTTTTTACTTCGCATGTTTATGGAATATTTCTTGTTCGATTCCTTTTTTAGTTTATTCGGTGGAAGGAATATAAAAGCGGTTTAGTTTTTTTTTCAGTAGCGATCAGAAGATGACGAAAAGCAATAGTACAGGCAATTTGTCATCACAATAGGCTGTATTTGAAAATCCTTAGCTACCGATTGATGTTTTTTCCATATGTTAGGGGTGATGAGGGAAGCTTAACTCCAGATTTTTAACATACCCGTCCCATAGATTTTTGAAAACTCACAAAGTTTTTCAAATGCGTTTTTCTCCGAATCTATGCATTTTACAGAAATGTTTTACAAACAAAAAATATAGAGGACATTCTCCTCTACAATTAATGTCTTTTAAGTTATGCCGTATCATTTGAAATTGAAATACTAGGTGGCGCTGAAGTTGTAAAACCGTATTTTTTCGGTTTTTTAACCCGAAAAAATTGTTTTTCGTCTGTATTGCATTTGGAAAAGTTGTTAATCTCAACAAAAAAAGACAACTTTTATTCAAACAATTTTCTTGTACGACTTAGCATTCCAGATTTATAGCGGTACAATGGGAACGCAGCGGTCCTATTGTTACTGTAGCCGGGGAGATCGGCATTGTTCAACGACTAGACCGGTTTCGAACACGTGCCCGATTCACAACATTTTCACACTTCCACAAGCTACAGCTCCAAAACGCTAAGTCGTACAAGAAAATTGTTTAAATAAAAGTTGTCTGTTTTTTTTGTTGAGATTAACAACTTTTTCAAATGCAATACATACGAAAAAAAATTTTTTCCCGTAAAAAATGCCGAATGAACAGGTTTTTTACAACTTTAGCGCCACCTAGTATTTCAATTTCAAATTATACGGCATAACTTTAAAAAAAATTAATTGTAGAGGAGAATGTCCTCTACATTTTTTTATTGAAAAACTTTTCTCTAAAATGTATAGAATCAGAGAAAAACGCATTTCAAAAATGTATGGGAGGGGGATGTTAAAAATCTGGAGTTAAGTTTCCCTCATCACCCCTAACGCATGGACAAAAGATCAATCGGTAGGTAAGGATTTTCAAATAAAAATACAAATTGACTGTACTACAAGGGCTCTTTGATCACCAAATCTGTCCCAAAAACCGGCTGGAAGGGCAAAAAAGAAGATAATTAATAAAAACTAATTACGTATTTGTTCTTGAGTACTTAGAAATTTAAATTAAAACCGTTGGACTATAGTGTTTTTACGCGGACATTTTATTAACTGATCTAATAATACTTAAAAATCTGTATTGACTATCTATCTATCTATCTGTATTGATATTTTATTATTTATTTGGTTAAACCAAATAAGAGTTTTAAGCACAATGTGCTTAAAAACCGTGTACCGTATTCTTGAATGTGATAAGTGTAGAATTATATTATTATCCTGCTTCCAGCTATTCTGTTTGATTCATTTTTTATCGGTTCTGTTATTTTACAGAAAAATTTAACCCTAGCCTTGAAAAGGCCCAGAAAAAATTCTGGAGCAGGATCCTCCATAATGTTACCAACGAGCCGCCACTTGTAGCGGAGTAGCAGCGTCTCGGACTTTCATCCGGGGGTTCTAAGTTCGAATCCCGGTAAGGCATGACATTTTTTCTCATACGTTACGAAATTCCATTTTTATATCCCAAACATAAACTTAAAGCTTATGTGGTGATATCATTAAGCAAAAAAAATTTTTAATTAAAATGTGAGAGTTTAAAAAAAAATTAACATTTTGAACAATTAATCTCATAAGTTTTTTTTTTTTAAATAATATTAAAAGAATTTTAATAAAAACAAATAATTACATTTTAAACATAAAAGTAAATTCTACAATAGAAATTTCCTTAATTTGTTATCGAATAATAAAAAAAAAATTATAAATTTCATTTTACTCCTTTTTATCCCTTTTAAGTCACTCGGACTTTCAAGAGTGCACTTAGACCGTAAGTAAAACATGTATATAAATTTTCATCAATTTATGTTCAGTAGTTTTTAGTGGGCGTTGATGAATCACGCAGATCCAAATTTATAGAAGACACACACGCGCGTGCGCGCTTCATTGGAGAGGTTAAAATAAATCTGAATCAATTGAAGTTGTCAAGGAATCCATTAATTTTTAACAGTATAGTTTTGATGACAATCTTTATTTAATTTTAGTTTAATTTTTTTTTTTTGTCTTCAGTCATTTGACTGGTTTGATGCAGCTCTCCAAGATTCCCTATTTAGTGCTAGTCGTTACATTTCAGTATACCCTCTACATCCTACATCCCCAACAATTTGTTTTACATACTCCAAACGTGGCCTGCCTACACAATTTTTCCCTTCTACCTGTCCTTCCAATATTAAAGCGACTATTCCAGGATGCCTTAGTATGTGGCCTATAAGTCTGTCTCTTCATTTAACTATATTTTTCCAAATGCTTCTTTCTTCATCTATTTGCCGCAATACCTCTTAATTTGTCCCTTTATCCACCCGTCTGATTTTTAACATTCTCCTATAGCACCGCATTTCAAAAACTTCTAATCTTTTCTTCTCAGATACTCCGATCGTCCAAGTTTCACTTCCATATAAAGCGACACTCCAAACATATACTTTCAAAAATCTTTTCCTGACATTTAAATTCATTTTTGATGTAAACAAATTATATTTCTTACTGAAGGCTCGTTTAGCTTGTGCTATTCGGCATTTTATATCGCTCCTGCTTCGTCCATCTTTAGTAATTTTACTTCCCAAATAACAAAATTCTTCTACCTCCATAATCTTTTCTCCTCCTATTTTCACATTCAGCGGTCCATCTTTGTTATTTCTACTACATTTCATTACTTTTGTTTTGTTCTTGTTTATTTTCATGCGATAGTTCTTGCGTAGGACTTCATCTATGCCGTTCATTTTTTCTTCTAAATCCTTTTTACTCTCGGCTAGAATTACTATATCATCAGCAAATCGTAGCATCTTTATCTTTTCACCTTTTACTGTTACTCCGAATCTAAATTGTTCTTTAACATCATTAACTGCTAGTTCCATTTAAAGACTAAAAAGTAACGGAGATAGGGAACATCCTTGTCGGACTCCCTTTCTTATTAGGGCTTCTTTCTTATGTTCTTCAATTGTTATTGTTGCTGTTTGGTTCCTGTACATGTTAGCAATTGTTCTTCTATCTCTGTATTTGAACCCTAATTTTTTTTAAATGCTGAACATTTTATTTCAGTCTATGTTATCAAAAGCCTTTTCTAGGTCTATAAACGCCAAGTATGTCGGTTTGTTTTTCTTTAATCTTCCTTCTACTATTAATCTGAGGCCTAAAATTGCTTCCCTTGTCCCTATACTTTTCCTGAAACCAAATTGGTCTTCTCCTAACACTTCTTCCACTCTCCTCTCAATTCTTCTGTATAAAATTCTAGTTAAGATTTTTGATGCATGACTAGTTAAACTAATTGTTCTGTAATCTTCACATTTATCTGCCCCTGCTTTCTTTGGTATCATAACTATAACACTTTTTTTGAAGTCTGATGGAAATTCCCCATTTTCATAAATATTACACACCAGTTTGTATAATCTATCAATCGCTTCCTCACCTGCACTGCGCAGTAATTCTACAGGTATTCCGTCTATTCCAGGAGCCTTTCTGCCATTTAAATCTTTTAATGCTCTCTTAAATTCAGATCTCAGTATTGTTTCTCCCATTTCATCCTCTTCAACTTCCTCTTCTTCCTCTATAACACCATTTTCTAATTCATTTCCTCCGTATAACTCTTCAATATATTCCACCCATCTATCGACTTTACCTTTCGTATTATATATTGGTGTACCATCTTTGTTTAACACATTATTAGATTTTAATACATGTACCCCAAAATTTTCCTTAACTTTCCTGTATGCTCCATCTATTTTACCAATGTTCATTTCTCTTTCCACTTCTGAACACTTTTCTTTAATCCACTCTTCTTTCGCCAGTTTGCACTTCCTGTTTATAGCATTTCTTAATTTCCGATAGTTCCTTTTACTTTCTTCATCACTAGCATTCTTATATTTTCTACGTTCATCCATCAGCTGCAATATATCGTCTGAAACCCAAGGTTTTCTACCGGTTCTCTTTATTCCGCCTAAGTTTGCTTCTGCTGATTTAAGAATTTCCTTTTTAACATTCTCCCATTCTTCTTCTACATTTTCTACCTTATCTTTTTTACTCAGACCTCTTGTGATGTCCTCCTCAAAAATCTTCTTTACCTCCTCTTCCTCAAGCTTCTCTAAATTCCACCGATTCATCTGACACCTTTTCTTCAGGTTTTTAAACCCCAATCTACATTTCATTATCACCAAATTATGGTCGCTATCAATGTCTTTAGTTTAATATAAAAACAATTTTTAACATTGAGAATACAAAATCTAAAGTGAAGTTTCATGGCGAATTTTCCGAAACTTTTTACATAAAATCCGGACTGAGACAAGGCGACGGACTTTCGCCTTTATTATTTAATTGTACACTAGAATTTCTGATGCGCGAACGGTTTAAAATTAATCCAAAAAATATTCACATAGGATACAAAAGAGATAAGTTAAATTTAAATCGCCTAGGATTTTCCGACGACTTAGCTTTACTAGCTAATAGTATCGCAGAAGCCAGAATACAAATAACAAGTATAGAAGAACTTGCGAATAAAATCGGACTTAAAAATTCTTACGAAAAGACTAAAATGATGGCTATAGATCCTTTAGTTATTAATTCTGTGAATATTAACGGAAACAAAGTAGAACTTGTAGAAAAATTTAAATATATTGGAGAGATTATTACTTGTAATCGTAACGAAAAACAAAATCGGACCGAAAGACTTAATAAATTATTTAAAGTGCTACAAGTAACCAAAAATACTTACAACAAAAAATCGCTCTTGATTAATACTGAAATTAGACATTACAAAACTGCGGTTAAACCAGTAATTACTTACGCCAGCGAGGCTTTATTTAGATTAAATCAGAAAAATAGAACTGAACCTTTGCTTAAAGTTGAACGCAGGATTCTTAGAACCTGCATAAACAAAAAATATAAACACGAAAATCGGTACAGATTATCGCCTAATAAATTTCTGTACGAAAACTTGGAACCCTTAATCGATACTACAAAAAAGAAGCGAATTTCTTTCTGCGCACACTTGTTAAGATTACCGCAGGATAGGATTACTAAGAGAATTATCGATCGATTTTGGTCTTTAAAAAATCCGCCATTATGGATAAAAGAAATTAAAGAAGAAATGCAAGAATTAAATTTGACTTAAGAAGTTTTACTTAATAAATCCGAAAAATAAAAATTTGTTATTAAAGATCCGAATACGGACTTTAAAGTAACAACTTTTAATAATACAAAAAGGGTTTATTCAGAAGAGGATCGTAAAGCGCATGATTTTTAAGAATGACTAAATATTGGGAGAAAGTAAAAGGTAAGAACTTAAAGGCCAAAAGATCGGCAAAAAAGACTTGAATTATTCTGACTAGTGGTCCTTTGCGGCCTTAAAAGTAAAAAAAAAAAAAAAAAAAAACAATTAAAAAAATTTTTTTTTTTATATTACAATAAAAAAATGACGACATAATTAAACATGATTTATTTTTACTGTATTATTATTATTTCCACTAGCAAATTACGATGAAATAATTAAGATAATGATATTAAAATTTTTAACCTCGAGATAAAATCTATTTTACTAATTACGTACCTTGCCTTGATTAAGACAACTTTACATTACATTTCACTAGACTGGCATTATCACGGCCGTGTTATTCGTGTTATTACTGTACATATCTTACGTTTAATTACCCTCCTTAATACCCCAAACATATATACATACACACATATTCACTGAAACACAATAGAACACGGATGACGCTCGGTATAGTAAAACATCGTAATATCTGAATTTCCTGCCTGCGGCGACTCATTAGAATTAGATTTAAGGATGCTGGTGCGTGCATCGTTTTATTATATGTGTGTATGTGTTCGTAATGCGCATTCATATCTATTATCACGTTTAATGATCTTTATCCAATTTATTGGTGTATTTCTTATCCAAAAGGATATTATATATACCCACTTTTTCCACCACGTCAAAAATGACAAAAATCTTTTATTTTTTACCTTAAAAATAAAAAAAAATGACTACAAAGTCGTTGTATTTTCCTGATATTGATTATTTATTCTTATATACTGGAAGAACAATTACACTAAATTAAATTATCTAATATTTTTTTTTTGTGGTGGAGGGAGGAGTTAATGTATGATGAAATTTTATTGGATAAATGTGTTTAAATAAACCAAAAAGGTTTTAAAAATTCAAAATTTTTTCAAATAATTAAGAATTAAGAGAATTTCGAAAAATTTATCAATTTGTGAAACTTATAAATTTCTTACTTGCTTGGCATTGGCATTGGCATTCATATTTGACATTTATAGACCTAGAAAAGGCATTCGATAACGTAGACTGGAATAAAATGTTGAGCATTTTAAAAAAATTAGGGTTCAAATACAGAAATAGAAGAACGATTGCTAACATTTACAGGAACCAATCAGCAACAGTAATAATGGAGGAAAATAAGAAAGAAGCCGTAATAAGAAAGGCAGTCAGACAAGGATGTTCCCTATCCCCGTTGCTTTTTAATCTTTACATGGAAGTAGCAGTTATTGATGTTAAAGAAAAATTTAGATCCGGAGTAACAGTACAAGGTGAAAAATAAAGATGCTACGATTTGCCGATGATATAGTAATTCTAGCCGAGAGTAAAAAGGATTTAGAAGAAACAATGAATGGCACGTATAAAGTCCTACGCAAGAAGTACCGCATGAAAATAAACGAGAACAAAACGAAAGTAATGAAATGTAGGAGAAATAACGAAAATGGACAACTGAATGTAATAATAGGAGGAGAAAAGATTATGGAGGTAGAAGAATTTTGTTATTTGGGAAGTAAAATTGCTAAAGATGGACGAAGCAGGAGCGATATAAAATGCCGAATAGCACAAGCTAAACGAGCCTTCAGTAAGAAATATAATTTGTTTACATGAAAAATTAATTTAAACGTCAGGAAAAGATTTTTGAAAGTATATGTTTGGAGCGTAGCTTTATATGGAAGTGAAACTTGGACGATCGGTGTACCTGAAAAGAAAAGATTAGAAGCTTTTGAAATGTGGTGCTATAGGAAAATGTTAAAAATCAGATGGGTGGATAAAATGACAAAAGAAGAGGTGTTGCGGTAAATAGATGAAGAAAGAAGCATTTGGGAAAATATAGTTAAAAGAAGAGATAGATACTACATATTAAGGCTCTGGAATAGTCGCTTTAATATTAGAGGGTCAGTTAGAAGGAAAAAATTGTGCAGGCAGGCAACGTTTGAAATATGTAAAAGAAATTGTTAGGGATGTAGGATGTAGGGGGTATACCGAAATGAAACGACTAGCACTAGATAAGGAATCTTGGAGAGCTGCATCAAACCAGTCAAATGACTGAGGACAAAAAAATAAAAAAATAAATTTTTTCTTTCAGCATGTACAGAACCGACTTCGATGAATCTATTTTTATTCTCTAATAAAAAAAACGTCTTTTTTATAGGTTATATTATTATAAAAACGCGTGCGAAACCGCGTGTAGAAGCTATCTTTTTCTGTTTTAGCTTCCGGAACCGCCGTAAGGAATTACTTCAGAGGATGATATGTTGAATGTAAATGAAGAAATTTAAATGTCTTATGCAATCTCAGGTCGACCATTCCTGAGATGTATGGTTAATTGAAATCCAACCACCAAAGAACGCCGGTATCTACGATCTACAATTCAAATTCGTATAGAACTAGAACTACCTTTTCTAGGATTTGAACCTTAGAACTCTATTTCGAAATCAGCTGATTTCTGATGACGAGTTCACCACTAGACCACCCGATGAGTTGCTACGGGTAGAAGCTAGTGTCTGTCTGTCTGTCTGTGTGTGTGTGTCTCTCTCTCTCTCTCTCTCTCTCTCTCTCTCTCTCTCTCTCTCTCTCTCTCTCTCTCTCTCTCTGTGTGTGTGTGTGTGTGTGTGTGTGTGTGTGTGTGTGTGTGTATGTTTGTGTGTATTATATATACATAGACAGATTGATTTACAAATAATGTAACATACACTTTCGGAATACGCTCAGCTGTTGAAAATAAAGAAGAATGTTCATATAAACGTAGATTTGGAAAGGCTTCGTTACCGAGTATCGGCTGGAGAAATGTTTCAATCTGATTTCTGTGCCTTCGGTATAATTAAGCCAGATTGTAATTTTTTGATTCAATTTACTTGATAGATTTAATGGTTGTATGTGAAATCTGAGCTGAAAAATTAAAAAACAATTTTCAACTTCTCAAATTTGTATTTAATTTTAATAGGCATTATTTACGATAATTTTTTTTCAAAATTAAATTTTCTCCAAAGTTAAGTAGAATTTTTTATTTGTTTACTGGTAAAATAGAGAAGTTATTTTATTCCAGACTTCAAGAAAGTGTATTTTCCTACAAAACGTTTTCGTGTTTTACCCCGTTTTTCTTAAAATCTAAGCGAGATATAGGTCTGTAACCACTTTTATTCTATTTCTTAAAACAAATACCATAAGCAACCACCAAATTTATACCTAAAGAATTTTATTACAGTTTAATTTTACAGAAGGAGCAAAAAAGCAGTGCTAATTTTTTCGCAAGCCGAATTTCGCTAACAAATAGTTTTCTGACCTATATTTATATGAACATTTTTTCTTATTTTTGGCTGTAGAATGATCTCCCAAGAGATTGCCGCGTAATTTTAAATCACAATGCTAAACCAATTATTATATACTGAGCAATAAATGCTCAAAATATAATACATATTCAGTGCAACTAAATAAATCAGTTCCCATGTAAACAATTAACTTTAATTTCTACTGGAAAAAAATACATTATTAATTTTTTTTTTGTATTATAATTTTTTAAATGAGTGTACACACTTTAAATTACTGTACACCAATCCTATTAACGTTTTTAGAACTAATATTATTATTATTATATTTGATATTTAAATAATAAAAGAGATGTGAGAAAATGTATTATTTATTCAGGGTCATTTTTATGGAAATTACGTTTAATGATGCGTTTGCACTCTCTCTCTCTCTCTGTCTCTCTGATTACGGGTCAGACTATGTGACTTTAAAGCCTCATTTGGCCTTAATAAACGAAGTTATAAAGTTTTACCGTCTCTCTTTTTACTCTGCTCTTTTGTAATATTACCCTCTCTTAATTATATTTATATAGAATGTCCCAGGAAATTCTGCACAAAGAGATAGTGATTAAGGACATTAAAAACAAACAAAATGGTTGATGTGAATAAATCCTTTCTTTATTATTAGATTGTTTTTTAAAGCTTTTTTTAAAATTATTTTTAAAAAAATAATTTTTTTTTAACTAATTTACCTTATAAAGCTTTTAAGATATTTCTTCTAGAGGTGTTGAATATTATATTTTCATTGGTTGTTATACTTTCCGACTCTAATTTTTTGGTTTTTTTTTTCTAGGAAAATACTCGAAATACAGTTCTGAGACAAAGTTTTAATTTTCCTGCTGTAAAGATATAAGCTACATATTATACTACAAGGCATATTTTTTAAGCAAGTACAATTTTTTTATAAAAAATAATAAGCAAATCTTTTGGGAAAAAAATTATATTATTCTCCTGAAAGCCTAGAACATAACCTACAATTCTTCTATATAATTTCCGCTTACATCGAGAAACTTGTATCGTATGATCAGATTTTGCTTTCCAATTTGATAGAAATATGTTACCCGAGAAGATAACCATTGATAAACGGCTGTTTTGATATCGGTTAAGACGCAGGATTATTTAAATGAGTTAATTTTTAAATGAAGGTTGGCATTCGTGCTAAATTCTCACTTTTTTTTGTTACTCTTACTACATAAAATACTGTCATTTTATTTAAAAAAGTATTATTAAAAGTTAAAATTAAATGATACCGTCTTAAAATTATTTTTTACCATTTAGTCCGTTTAATTTAAGTGGTGTTTTAAAAATGTTTTTATATATAAAGGGTGTCCCATATAAAACGCAACCCAACCTTATATTGGTAGGTATTGAAATAATAAAAAGGCATGTGTAAATGTAAATGTAATTTTTATTATTACCTTACATTTAAAGTAAATGTTGGAAGCGGCCGTCATCTTCTTGAATACAAGCTTCAATTCTTTTTACAACGTTTCTTGCAACTTTTTTCAAAGTTTGTGGCCGGATATTTAATACACCTTGTTCGATATTAACTTACAATCGTTCAAGTGTTCGTGGTTTGTCGCTGTAGGCTTTTTCTTTGAGGTAACCCGGTAGAAAAAAATCCGCCGCAGTCAAATCTGGAGATCTTGGTGGCCACAAGCCTCGACCGATAACACGATTACCGAAGAATTCCTCGACGAAATCAGAAGTTGAACCTGCGTAGTGCGATGTCGCAACGTCATCTTGTCTTCCTCTTCCAAGAGTGCAATGAACTGAAATAAAATATCCTGATATCGTTCTTCATTAATGGTGTACTCGAAAAAAATAGGACCGGTTATTTTCTTTCGCGATATCGCGCACCGCACGCCCGACTTCTGCGGGTTTAATTGTTTTCGTGATAAACGCGGGGATTTTCAGCGCTCCAAATTCTACTGTTTTGGCTGTTTACATAGTCGTCCAAATGAAACCATGCTACATCTGTGAAAAATAACGAATCCATAACGTTAATTCCCTCACGCAGAAATCGATGGAACCGTTGACAATATTGTAGCCGTTTTTCTTTGTCGGGCTCAAGAAGTCGATGAACCGTTTGAATGCGATAAGGTCGTAATTGTAATCGTTTGGTTGCCCGATGATCAGTCGATTTAGACAAATTAATTTCAGTAGACAAACATCTGATCGATTTATTTGGCGAGTAATGGGTCTTTGATTTCAGCGACTGTATCTGTATTCAACACCGACGCAGATCTTTTGTGTTCCTCGTTATTAACAGAACCGGTCTTTCTAAATTTTGCGACTAACCTTAATACTGATGTTTTGTTAGGAGCCGGTTTATCTGGGTAGTTATGGCTAAACAAATCTTGCACCGCAACCGGTGATTTCGTACTGAAGTACGACTCGACAATGAAAACACGTTCATCTAGCGAAAACACCATCTTGTCTCTAGCGATACACTGAACGTTATGATCGCATTGTTGTTACTATCGGTAGTGTTCTACTGCGTCGCCGCGATGTTCAGATGTTGGACGAGTCCAATTCAGTAACGAGTAGGTGAGTAAGCTTGACTTTTGAAATTTCATGGATGAGTGATTGATGGGTTGCGTTTTATATGGGACACTCTGTTTTTTTATTTTCTACTTTTTAGTCTTCATAAGTTAATACTTTACAGCTGCGTTGGTGCACAGGTTCAAGCGTATTTAGCGAAAGATCGGATCGGTACGTTTTCCGGTAGGTGAATGCAATTAAAACATAGGGAAAAACGGTTTAATTCCGGATAACCAAGATCCGATCGATCAAGAATGTACTCGATACGTTAAACAGTTAGCGCTTGATCTGCTGATACATACGCCGTTTGAATAGTGAAAATCGGACGAGCGGTTGTCGAGATATTACGATGGTACTCCATCGCACCCCTTCCCCAATTTCCGAACAGCGCCCCGGGAGCACTTGAAAATATTATCAACCGACTGGTACCACTGGGAGCAGATGGCTTTACGGTCGAGGAGTTGACAAAATTTTTAGAGCGCTAGGACCGACTGTTTTTGAGATATCTGCGATTTTCGTCCGAAAATTCGGACTCGGTTAAAAATTACTAAATTTTCCCAAAACTTGGGTCGCTATTGTATAGAATTTGTTGTACCAACTGTATACCCTAATATATATTTGACTTGTTTATAAAACTAATAGCGTGTTATCATTTAGTTCCAGTCGGTACTTCAAAACCCACCGGGTTAGTCTAGTGGTTAACGCGTCTTCCCAAATCAGCTGATTTGGAAGTCGAGAGTTCCAGCGTTCAAGTCCTAGTAAAGCCAGATATTTTTACACGGATTTGAATATTAGATCGTGGATACCGGTGTTCTTTGGTGGTTGGGTTTCAATTATTCACACATCTCAGGATCGGTCGAACTGAGAATGTACAAGACTACACTTCATTTACACTCATACATATCATCCTCATTCATCCTCTGAAGAATTATCTAAACGGTAGTTACCGGAGGCTAAACAGGAAAAAGAAAAAGAAAAAAAAGTCGGTACTTCAAACGTGTCCGAATTTTACATCTAAACTAACCGAAAAAGTCTAGGTTATCTTTCACTAACAAAATATGCATGTAAACGAGATTGCATAAGTTCAAGGGGCATTTTTTTCGCTTAGCAACTTAGGGGTATCTTAACGACTTGAAAATGTTGGGAAAATGTATTCTCATCAGCAGCAAACCTGTATGCAAAATTTCAGAGCGAATGAGTAAGTGGAATTCTACTAAATTAGACTGAAAGGTTTCCTACCGTGACATTTACATACGTAGTCCAACAGCGAGTTAATATAAGAATAATAATAAAATTGTGTAGCTAGTTTTATTCAATTTTTTTATATTAATGAAACCAATTTAATTTTAAATAACTTAATTTACTCTTCCAACAGAAATCAGAACGATATTTTTCGCAAGGTATAATAACGCGAAAACGAAGCTTTTCAGAATCCATGTTAATATATATGAGTTTCTCTTTTTAATTTAACTTATAAAAAAATTTCCTAATTTTCTTTTTTGTTTGTTCCTGAGAAACTTATTTATAGCAACCTGATGATGCATTTAGTAAGCAGTAAAATGCGTTATTATTTTTTTTTTAACATTTAGTTGCTATTTATAAAGTTTTTTAAATTTTATCCTAATTAAGTATTTTTTTTTTAAAAAAGGTAATTTTTTATTTAAAGAATTAGTTAAAATAGATATATTAAAAATTAAACATTTACCTCTTGATGAAGGTTCTGCTTTCAGATCATCTGCTTGATTTACAGTTGATATTGTTCTACCTTCTGTTTGCGGTAATAATTTTAATCCATCGGTTCTTTCTTCTTTTGCCGAAACTAAAGTTGAAAAATTTACTGTTAGAACGACCAGCGTACATAGTAAATGTATCTGTAACAAAAAATTAGTTTTTTTTTTATTAATGACATCAAATTCTCTAAAAAAATTGTAATAAAATTTAATTGCATTAAAATATTTGAGAATTTTAAACTATTTCTTTTAAAATCTGCCAGTTTCCACGGCGAAGAGATAGCGTCTCCATATTACATTTGAAGGTCCCTGGTTCGAATCCCGGTCAGATCATTTTTCATACCGTACGAATATCCATTTTCACATTCCTACTTCTTTGTAATCTTCTGTGGTGAATTAATTTATTATTTAAAAAAAATAGATTACTTACAGGCGATTCTATCAATTTTAGTATTTATTTTTAACCCTCAACTTAAGCGAAGCGAAAAAATGGGGTTGTGTTTTCCATTTACGCGGTGTATGTTCACGATTTTCTCGGTACCTATTGCAGTCAACGGTTTAATTCACTTACAAAATTACTTGTAATTTTACCAAAAAGGTTTTTTTTTAACCTCCGGGAACACCGTTAGGTATTGCTTCAGAGGATGAGATGAATGATTTGTAGCGCGTGTGAAAATGCCATACCTGACCGGGATTCGAACCCGGGACCTCCGGATAAAAGGCCGAAACGCTACCACAACCCACCAAAGAGGCCGGCGCGAAGTTTTACAGCCATAAATGTCCACTGGGCAGGTCTAATGGTTTACCTCATCGTCACAAATTAATTTAATAGTTGCTTTTTAAAGTCGAAGATTCTCAAGTTCGAATCCCAGTTAAAGTTTGTTACTTTTAGATGGATTTGAATACTAGATCGTGGATATCGATGTATTTTGGTTGTTGGGGTTCAATTAACCACATATTTCAGGAACGATCGATCTGAGTCTGTACAAGAATAGATCTCATATACATGTCAACCTCATTTCATGTGGCCTTGAGGGAGTTGATTATTGTTAACTAGTTAAACAGTTTGTAACATACACATTAGGAAAAGATATCATAAACTTTTAAAATATAAAATTTTAATATTTTATTTCATTCTATAAAGCCGAAGGTTTTTTAAATTTTATACTTGTATAATTTAAGAACAACTAATACGTTTTAAATAAAATTTTCATCATTGTATATTTTTATAAAAAATAATAAACCCTAAAATTTGTAAAAAAAAAAAATCCTTTTCGGCACGCCGGAAAGCGAAGGTAAATGTCACTGGTGCTTTGTAGAAGATAAAAAAGATTTCCACCTTAAAGTTAAAAAAACTTCAAATTTACTCAATACGACAATGGTTGCATGTGAAAAAAAGTTTTACATGTTTAGCATACGACATGTTTGGAGTGTCGCTTTATATGGAAGTGAAACTTGGACGATCGGAGTATCTGAGAAGAAACGATTAGAAGCTTTTGAAATGCGGTGCTATTGAAGAATGTTAAAAATCAGACGGGTGGATAAAGCGACAAATGAAGAGGTATTGCGGCAAATAGATGAAGAAAGAAGCATTTGGAAAAATATAGTTAAAAGAAGAGACAGACTTATAGGCCACATACTAAGGCATCCTGGAATAGTCGCTTTCATATTGGAAGGACAGGTAGAAGGGAAAAATTGTGTAGGCAGGCCACGTTTGGAATATGTAAAACAAATTGTTAGGGATGTAGGATGTAGAGGGTGTACTGAAATGAAACGACTAGCACTAGATAGGGAATCTTGGAGAGCTGCATCAAACAAGTCAAATGACTGAAGACAAAAAAAAAAGCATACGAAAAACCCCCATCTTCTTATAATTCTAGCAACATCTTGGTCATCTCTTGCCGTAAGGATTGATCATATTAAAAATTGTTTCAGACAAACGTTTTTGGTAATCAAAAAGGACTAACGACCCCTTTAAATCGATTCGTTGCTGTTCCTACTAAGGGAGGTATGATTATTTTTATCTTCGAAACCTCATTTTTTCCACCCCCTGAGCCAATGGTTGGTGATATTAAAAAACTTTACAAATATAAATTTTAATCCCTTATCTAAAAAATAGTAGTAACTTTAAACAAATTCGATATTTTGATTAATAAGAAAGTTATAGCGATATTTTGTTTTATCAAAAAAGCCCCCTCCCCATTTGCATCCCCATGGTCCGATTTTGCCCATTAACGAACTCGATTGAGATTTTTGGTCGTTATATTTTATGTATAAATTTGAAAGTGATTGACACAAAATTACGGCAGTTATCGTGTCCACAAGAAAGTGAAATATAAACTTTTGAACTGGCAGTTGTTTTGGGATCTGGTAGATGTGAAACGCTAAGTTATTCGAAATTTTCCGGATTTCTTGTGAAATCTACCTAATTTAAGGTTGTATTTCGATACCATATTTGTAATATTTTATACCATATTTTTCGAAATGTGAATTTTCTTAAATTTATCATAAAAGGTTGTGAACTTAGTTTCATAAATTTTAATTTTACACCGCTTATATCGGATATAAACAATAATTATTTGTTAGGAATTGTATTCTATGCGTTGCGAGTAATGTTTTCTTCATAGATCGGTAATTCTACGTTGTATGCGGTTCGTTTCCGCAAGCCGGTCAGCCTAGTGGTGACCTTGAGGCGAGAAAATTACGGTGTATCGTCTTTGAAGGATACAGGCCGTGTCTTTCTGTATGCGCTCAGAACGGTGTTAACTTTAGTGAATATTTCATATTGAAAATATATCTTCCATGTGAAAAATCGGTTTTCCGTTAGATTTCCAAGTATATCGATTTCTAATCGATATTGTGTTACAACGCTAATCGATAAATTTATGAAGACGAGATCGTCTTAGAAAGACTATGTATTTAAATGAAAGTTTTTTTTTTGTTTAACCTCCGAGTCTAAAGTTAGGCATTGCTTCAGAGGATGAAATGAATGAATTGTAGCGTGTGTGAAAAACCTGACCGGGATTCGAACCCGGGACCTCAGGATGAAAGACCGAGACGCTACCACTCGCGCCATGGAGGCCGTAATTTAATTGAACGTTAAACGAGCATAAAGATAGTTAAAGTTTACCGAAGTAATAGGATTTATGTAAAAATTACCAACGGAAATATTATTTCTCTTAAAAGGATATCTTCAGTCATTCGTTGTATATTAATGAAGTATTACTTGATTTTTAATTTTTAATTTTACCAAACGATTGTTAATTTTAATCAAAATTTTCATTTTACTGTTTCTAATGAAAATTCATTTCGTTTAAGGTTTAAATGAAATGATGATATTAATTAAAATCTAGTTAAAGATAAAAAAAAATCGAAAAAGGATACAATTTTAATGTTTTTCTTCTTGATCTTTACTTATATATGTATATATATATTCAGTAATAAAATAAATAATAACTTTTAATAGAAAAAAAGTCGTTTTTATAAAACGGGTATCTAAATTTTAAAAGTACACCGCAGAAAATATAACACATGATAGTTTTCCTCCTTCAGTATTCTTTCTATATAAATTTTTAAAGGTATAATGATAATGTAAATTATCATCCAGTTTAATTTTTAAAAAACCGAAACAAGTGATATTTATTAAAGGCTTAATAAAAAGTACTTTATATGTATATGTATAGTTTAGCATCCCTGCCACGTCTTTGACCGCGCTATATGCTTACTTGAGTTATCCGTCGTGGTCAGGGGATGTTTAGTCGGTCAGGGGGCTTTGCCCCCTGAAGTAGAATAATAATCTATATATATAAAAATGAATGTTTGTCTAACTGTATGTCTCTTATGCCTCTTACCATCTATTTGCCGCAACACCTCTTCATTTGTCACGTTATCCACCCGTCTGATTTTTAACATTCTCCTATAGCACCGCATTTCAAAAGCTTCTAATCTTTTCTTCTCAGATACTCCGATCGTCCAAGTTTCACTTCCATATAAAGCGACGCTCCAAACGTATACTTTCAAAAATCTTTTCCTGATATTTAAATTAATTTTTGATATAAACAAATTATATTTCTGATTGAAGGCTCGTTTCGCCTGTGCTATTCGGCATTTTATATCGCTCCTGTTTCGTCCATCTTTAGTAATTCTACTTCCGAAATAACGAAATTCTTCTACCTCCGTAATCTTTTCTCCTCCTATTTTCACATTCAGTGGTCCATCGTTGTTATTTCTCCTAGATTGAATTACTTTCGTTTTGTTTATTTTCATGCGGTAGTTCTTGCGTAGGACTTCATCCGTGCCATTCATTATTTCTTCTAAATCCTTTTTACTCTCGGCTAGAATTACTATATCATCAGCAGCAGTTGATGATATAGTAATTCCCCACCCCCAAACAATAAATATTAGATGTCTTTTTATAACTGGTTGTACATTTGTTAGAGGAATTTTTTTTAATTTTCTTCCATTTAACATAATAAAACGTAGACAAATCAAAAAATTTCTTGAGATGGGATTTTTAAGTGAGGTAAAGAAAATAAAGAAATATAAATATTTTGGTTTTTCATATATTATTATTTTTCAAGTATATATGAATAATTGCCAGCTTTACTTGTTTGTTTTTCGGGTCAGAGAGAGATCATGAAAAGTTGTGATTTGTAAAAATTCCTAATATTTTATAACTATAACTACAGAAGAGACTATAAAGTTACTATTGCCAAAATAAAAATGTATTTTTCTTTAATTAATTACCAATTTACATTTATAAAACAATAAATATTATATAATTACAATAATATTTTTAATTATACTCTCACGTCCTCAAATTAACTAAAATTAAAAGAAAAATCCCCAAGGTAAATTCCCATTGAATGATATCTGATTTTATTAAACATTAAACTTTCTACTTTCAGTTTAACAATAATTGATACCATTCATTACGAAGTTATTAGGTGTACAGTAATTAAATATTAAATCATACTTCAAACAGGATCTGTTAATTACATTAAAATATAAGAAAATTTTATTATTTATATATACAGATTGTATCGCGAAATTCTCCGTGATTTTTATAACCTATTTTACTCGTGAAAATAATGGAAAATTTTATATCCTAAAATGCTTCGTTTTTGAGTTACGTCTAGTGAAAGATTTCGTTCGGATTTCTACTACTCCGGTTAAATGAGGTCGTACTGAAATTTCTAGAACTTTAATTAAGGGCATAATTAGTGATTTATTATGTTTTTGACCTTAAAAATCGTATAAAATAGGTCCCAGAATCGTAACTGTAGTTGTTTTTGAGAAATGTGGGTGAAAACCAATAAATTATAAATTTATAAAAATTTTAGATATATCTTACAATTATTTTAATGCAAATAATTTAGAGAAATTCCACACGTATAGTAAACAAAAATATGTAATTAATGAACAGAAATTTTTTAAAGAAGATTAATTATTTATACAAGTACTAAATATAAACATAAAGAACAAGTTAAGTATCATTTTTGATAACATGGTTTTCCTTTTAATTACATATTAATACACTAGAGTTTCTTTATATTCTCTTCAGCATACTGTTAACATCAGACAGTCATGACAGTACACGTATTTTAACTTTTCACTTAATTATAATATTTTAACTTCTGCTGATGGTTTGAAAAAACCAATAGAACTCGAGGACTTAACACTTATTTGCTGGTAAGGTAGATACATCACTTATTAATTACTTTTAATTATTTTATTAAAATATATCAGTAGAAACATGTTCACGAAATTTATTAAATCAATAATTATCCGTAATATGATATAGTAATTCTAGCTGAGAGTAAAAAGGATTTAGAAGGAACAATAAATGGCATGGATGAAGTCCTACGCAAGAACTACCGCATGAAAATAACAAGAACAAAACGAAAGTAATGAAATGTAGTAGAAATAATAAAAATGGTCCACTGAATGTGAAAATAGGAGGAGAAAATATTATGGAGGTAGAAGAATTTTGTTATCTGGGAAGTAGAATTACTAAAGATGGACGAAGCAGGAGCGACATAAAATGCCGAATAGCACAGGTGAAACGAGCCTTCAATCAGAAATATAATTTGGTAACATCAAAAATTAATTTAAATATCAGGAAAAGATTTTTGAAAGTATATGATTGGAGCGTCGCATTATATGGAAGTGAAACTTGGGCGATCGGAATACCTGAGAAGAAAAGATTATAAGCTTTTAAAATGCGGTGCTACAGGAGAATGTCAAAAATAAGATGGGTGGATAAAGTGACAAATGAAGAAGTGTTGCTGCAAATAAATGAAGAAAGAAACATTTGGAAAAATACAGCTAAAAGAAGTCAGACTTATAGGCCACATATTAAAGCATCCTGGAATAGGCGCTTTAATATTGGAGGGACAGGTAGAAGAAAAAATTGTGCAGGCAGGCAAAGTTTGGAATATGTAAAACAAATTGTTAGGAATGTAAGATGTAGGGGGTATACCGAAATGAAACGACTAGGACTAGATAGGGATTCTTGGAGAGCTGCATGAAACCAGTCAAATGATTGAAGACAAAAAAAATCATAGCAAACTTTATTTCCAATTTAAAAAATAAAAAAAACCTTATAACATAATTTTTCAAAGCAAATTTCATTTTAACGCACCTCTTACGTCATAGTACAAAACATTTTTATGATCTCAAAAAAAAAAAAAATTGTATTGGTTTATGAACACACCACAAATCACTATTTCACCACTTCTTTCAAGGTCTATTAATACAACTTTAAAGAGAAAGTACATGATAATCTGAGAGAGTGAATTCAAGATTACACGGAGGGAGACCCGATATTGATTTTCTTGAGGGTTTAAATTGTGCGGGAAGGAGTATGCGGGCGGGTATTACCACACATTAAAACAATTCTTTTTGACCGTTTTTCTCGGATTTTCCTTCAAATCCCCTGTTTTTCTCAATAAATATTTTATTGTACACACACACACACACACACACACACGCACACACACACACACGCACACACGCACACACACACACACACACACACACACACACACTTTACTATCGAACCACTTTATAATATTCTAATACTGGGTCTTGTTTTGGCCTTTGTGACGGAAGTGGTAACATCTTGGCTTTTCACGGGAAGGTTCCGGGTTCGAATCCCGGTACACGTTACAAAATTGTAATTTCATCCTCTGAGTTAATACCTAATAGTAGCGGTGGTTTCGGAGGTTAGGGAAAAAAGTACTGGGCCGTCTGAGTTCATAAAAAAATAAAAAAGCTGACAACAAGGTTATAATACTTTGCTTAAATTGTTCTTATATAGTAATTGTTTAATTTACTCTTATATAGTAGAAAAAATAATGATACATGAAATAAACCAAAAAAGATTTTTTAAAATTCAACAAAAAAAAAAATCGATATTTTTAAGCTGTAATTGGCTCCTCCACCTGCATATTGCCCCCAGATTATTTTGTTTTGTCTGTTACACTATTACTATGCCTAGGAAGATATAAAAGAAGATTGGATTAAATACAGAGTGTCCCATATAAAACGCAACCCATCAATCACTCATCCATGAAATTTCAAAAGTCAAGCTTACTCCCCTACTCGTTACTGAAATGGACTCGTCCAACATCTAAACATCGCGGCGACGCAGTAGAACACTACCGATAGTAACAACAATGCGATCATAACGTTCAGTGTATTGCTAGAGACAAGATGGTGTTTTCGGTAGATGAATGTGTTTTCATTGTCGAGTCGTACATCAGTACGAAATCAGCGGTCGCAGTGCAAGATTTGTTTCGCCATAAGTACCCAGATAAACCGGCTCCTAACAAAACATCAGTATTAAGGTCAGTCGCAAAATTTAGAGAGACTGTTCTGTTAATAACAAGGAACACAAAAGATCTGCGTCGGTGTTGAATACGGATACAGTCGCTGAAATCAAAGACCGATTACTCGCCTCGCCAAATAAATCGATCAGACGTCTGTCTGCTGAAATTAATTTGTCTAAATCGACTGTTCATCGGGTGACCAAACGATTACAATTACGACCTTATCGCATTCAAACGGTTCATCGACTTCTTGAGCCCGACAAAGAAAAACGGCTACAATATTGTCAACGGTTCCGTCGATTTCTGCGCGAGGAAATTAACGTTATGGATTCGTTATTTTTCGCAGATGAACCACGGTTTCATTTGGACGGCTACGTAAACAGCCAAAACAGTAGAATTTGGAGCGCTGAAAATCCCCACGTTTATCACAAAAAACAATTACACCCGCAGAAGTCGGGCGTGTGGTGCGCGATATCGCGGAAGAAAATAATCGGTCCTATTTTTTTCGAGTACACCATTAATGCAGAACGATATCAGGATATTTTATTTCGGTTCATGGCACTCTTGGAAGAGGAAGACAGACGCTGCCGGCTACAACATGACGGTGCGACATTGCACTACGTAGGTTCAACTTCCGATTTCGTCGAGGAATTATTTGGTAATCGTGTTATCGGTCGAGGCTTGTGGCCACCAAGATCTCCAGATTTGACTGCGGCGGATTTTTTTCTACGGGGTTACCTCAAAGAAAAAGCCTACAGCGACAAACCACGAACACTTGAAATTCGATATTGAACAAGCTGTATTAAATATCCGGCCACAAAATTTGAAAATAGTTGCAAGAAACGCTGTAAAAAGAATTGAAGCTTGAATTCAAGAATACGGCGGCCACTTCCAATATTTACTCTAAATGTAAGGTAATGGATGGTAATAATAAAAATTACATTTACATTTACACATGCCTTTTTATTATTTCAATACCTACCAATATAAGGTTGGGTTGCGTTTTATATGGGACACTCTGTATATGCAATAAATAAAAATAAAAGCTTTTCAATTTTTTGGGGAAGGGAGAATTTTAGAACAATTTTTTTTTTTAAATGGTAAGATAATCATCATTCATGGATGTACTGATTTTAATATAAAATGAGCCAGCCTCCAAGGCGTCTCGTTCTTTCATTCGGAGGTCACGGGTTCGAAACCCGGTCAGGCATGGCATTTTCATACGCTACAATACCTCACGCGGTGATCCCAGAGGCTAAAAAATTTGATGTGGACATCACGTGTCTTCCTTGTACACCTATTAAATTACATTACACATTTTTTTTTTTTTTGTTTTTTTTTTAATGAAAAAAGTACATACATTTTTTTTTTCATTAACTTCTGATATTTTTTCTTTTTTTTTCTTTGTTATTGAATTATAATGTATCGTAAAAATTTTACAATTTATTTATACTTTACAATTTTTACAATATATTTACATTAAAAAAAAAAAGTTTAAAACAAAAGAGATTAAGTTTGATTCGAACCGATGTCCCTTCCCCTTGTAAGATCCAAATATTTCATTAATTAAAATTTTATTTTGCTATAAATCTGGAACCGATGAAAATAAGTACTTACAATACATCGTTGAAAATCTTACAATGAGATCTGGTTACTGCAGTTAAGAAAAAGTCCAAAATTCAAATTTTTTTTTGGATTTCGGTCTTTTTTGGGCGTTTTTAATCCAGTCCATTGCAATCAAATGTGGAGATGCAAAATTAGATGTTACAACAGTCCTAAATCTAAAATTTCAATATCCTACGGCTAATCGTGTTTGAGTTATGCGAAATACATACGTACGTATACACGTCACGCCGAAACTAGTCAAAATGGATTCATGGATGGTCAAAATGGATATTTCCGTTGAAATCTGAAAACCTAAATTTTTCGCGATCATAATACTTCGTTTACTTCGCACAAGGAAGTAAAACGTACTGAGCTTGGGAATTCCAAAAAAAATAAAAAAGCTGACAACATAGTTTTAATACTTTCCTGAAATTGGTTATTTATTGTTATGTAATAGAAAGTAATGATAAATAAAAAAAAAAAGTTTAAATAATTCAAAAAAATTGATAATTTTAAGCTTTAAACGGTTCCCCTACCCTTATATTGCCCTCAGAATGATTTTTATTTTTGCCTTTTGCTTTAATATTATGCCTAGGAAGGCATAAAAGAAAAATATATTTCTTTAAATATATTTGAAATTATTATTTTTTTTTTTTTTGTTAGATTATGAATTTATTGAATTTTATTTTATTTGATTTCATAGTAAATTTAAATTCTATGTATCCATAAGTCCTATGTATTTTTTTTTAACTTAATTTTCCAAATTAAATGTTTTATGCATTTTTTATGTTCATGTTACAAAAATCAGGTATTTTTATTTAATTACATATTGTATTTTAAATTAGTTCTTTTATTAATCATCCTATTATAATGATATGAATTCGTGGATAGCGCTCAAGGTTTCTTTTGCTACTTGAGTCAAGGATAAATATGTTGAATAAAATTGTATATGTAATTTTCAATCGACAATAAATAAATATTATGCAATAAATAAAAATAAAATCTTTTCGAATTTTGGGGAAGGGGTAATTTTGGATCAGTTTTTCTTAAAATGGTAAGATAATCCATACATGGGTGTACTGAGTTTAATATAAAGTGACCCGGCTTCCGAGGCGCAAATGATAAGCGTCTCGGCCTTTCATTCGTAGGTCTCGGGTTCGAAACCCGGTCAGGCATAGTATTTTCATACGCTAAAACACCTTACTGTGGTCCCGAAGACTAAAAATAAAAGGTTATATAAATTGAGGTATCAATTTTGACAAAATTGATACCAAAAAAGGGTTCACCCCACTCCTGGAGATATTAACTCCAAAATTTTCACCAAGACGCGAGTCTCTGTGCCAAATTTCATAAAAATTGGTTTATCCAGTAAAACGTTATTAAGTTTCAAATATGCCAACACACATACATATGTATGAACAAACATTACCACCTCCCACTTATTATTTGGGGGGGGGTCATGATCCAGGGGGGTCCCTGGATCATGAAATGTCAGAAATTCGAAAAAATCCGTACCCAATTTTTTTGACTTATTACCATACTTCATTTTTGTAGCATAGTTCTACACCTTTGATACCAGGAAAGAAAAAAAACAGTTAATATAAATTTTCCTTCTATTGAAAGCTGAGTTCTGGACTTTTTCCTGGTAGTCGATGTTGAAATTTACCATTATTCTCTGCCGCTTATTCTCTGGTTCGAATTCTTTCTTCATCGATGATTTTTCTATCCGACAAATACATACTTTTATTCATTTTTGTATCTTTGACAAAATTTTCGTAGATGATTTTGTAGGCAGAACCACGACTAATTTGTCCACCGTTTGCCATTTCATTGATGTAACTATTTTTCTTTTATGACAAGTAAAACCGTTCGTTGTTTTCGTCAACTGAAACCGTAAACGAGTTTCGGGAGTGTCCTTTGTTATTTGATCACTCAGTTATTATGGTGTAATAAAATACTGTCATCGTATCGTGATTAAATTTTCCGATTGATTTTAGCCCCTGAAAATCTTCAGATCATTAAAAATCTAACTCCTACTCATCTTTAGTTCAAACGGAAAGCAGAATGCTCATTTCCGATAATGTAACTGATTTTTTTTTGTCTTCAGTCATTTGAGTGGTTTGATGCAGCTCTCCGAGATTCCCTATCTAGTGCTAGTCGTTCCATTTCGGTATACCCCCTACATCCTACATCCCTAACAATTTGTTTTACATATTTCTAACGTTGCCTGCCTACACAATTTTTTCCTTCTACCTGTCTCCAATATTAAAGCGACTATTCCAGGATGCCTTAATATGTGGCCTATAAGTCTGCCTCTTCTTTTAGCTATATTTTTCCAAATGCTTCTTTCTTCATTTATTTACCGCATCACCTCTTCATTTGTCACTTTATCCAACCATCTGATTTTCAACATTTTCCTATAGCATAACATTTCAAAAGCTTTTAATCTTTTCTTCTCAGATACTCCGATCGTCCAAGTTTCACTTCCATATAAAGCTACGCTTCAAACATACTTTCAAAAATCTTTTCCTGACGTTTAAATTAATTTTTGATGCAAACAAATTATATTTCTGACTGAAGGCTCGTTTCGCCTGTGCTATTCGGCATTTTATATCCCTCCTGCTTCGTTCATATTTAGTAATTCTACTTCCCAAATAACAAAATTTTTCTACCTCCATAATCTTTTCTCCTCCTATCTTCACATTCAGTGGTCCATCTTTGTTATTTCTACTATATTCCATTACTAACTGAGTTATTGACTTAATATCTACGCCGTAATGTTTATTTTGAAATAACACATAACATCTATACGGAGAAAAACGTAGTTTTTCAACCGTTATAGAAACGCAAATACAAATATATTGCTGATAATTATCGACTCATCTCTTATTATATCGATATATCGATACCGAGACCTAAATAAACTTAGCCTTTTTTTTTCTTTTAACCTTTGAGACCACCGTTAGGTATTGATTCAAAGGATGAGATGGATGAACATTTTTGTAGCATGTGAAAATGCCGTCCCTGACCGGGATTCGAACCTGGGACCTCCTGGTGAAAGGCCGAGACGATATCATTCGCGCCACGGAGGCCGACAAATAAACCTAGCCTTGCATGTAAATATTATTACGTAATATCTGTTATTTCTAGGTTATTATATAAGTTTATTTGTGTTTGCACACAGACATACAGATATATATATATATATTATGTTTGACCGGAAATACAGACTAATACATGATTATTTAAAATGAAAATAGAATGTATTTAAGTTATTCATGTCAAATATGAATTTAAAGCACACAAGATATTGAAGATCAATTGCATGTCATATAATACGCACGCGCGCGTGTGTGTGTGTGTGTGTGCACGCACGCGTGTTTATAAAACATCACAAAATATTACAGGATGTTTGTATAAATCAGTAAATATTTTATCACCAAGTACTGTTAAAAAAGAAATCAGTTAAAAACTAGTAAAAAATACTTTTTCAAAAAAGTATCAACGCATTCTAATCTAAAATTTTACAAAGAAAATTAATTAAGAAATAAAAACAGGTAACAAATTAAAAATTAAATTAAAATAAACTAAATCTATACATAAAAAATCAATAATAAATTAATAATATAGGCATCGTTATTACTATTTTGCAGTCAGAAACGCACTAATTTTCATAGTGCAACGCAAGTACAGAGTGGTGCAACATTTGTTTTGGCAATAATTGTTTAAGTTAATAATTATTACAACTGTGTTTTATGTTGGCAGAAGTGACAGCAGTTCATGAATATTAGTTTCTTCTCTTTCTGAGTACGTTGTTTGCGTATCGTTTCAAGATGGCTGACAAAGG
This sequence comes from Lycorma delicatula, assembly GCF_047948215.1. NCBI lineage: Eukaryota > Metazoa > Arthropoda > Insecta > Hemiptera > Fulgoridae > Lycorma > Lycorma delicatula. The sequence goes on from NC_134467.1 coordinate 45,013,157, forward strand.
AAGACCGACTGTTGAAAAGCACGTAAAGACTTTTGTTTTTTAATGAAACGAAAAGTGTGGTGCTTATACAAAGACGGTTTCGTTCACATATTCAAACTCGGTGGTCGCCCTTATTTAAAACAATACGTAGAGTTTACGAAAAATTTAATAGTGACGGTTCAGTATTAGAGAGTAAGCTCGAACAGCTTGCCGATGTTCGTTCTCCACAGAATGTCATGCTATCAGAGCAGCGTTCCTGACGAACCCGTGCAAATCAACAAGAAGAGGAGCAGCATAAATCGGGATTTCTAGACGATCTGTGCAACGAATTTTAAAAATCCATTTGAATTTGTATCCGTACAAAATAACGCTATCGCTTAAATTAACGGTTCACAACATCAAAGAACGACATTCGTTGAACGGGCTGTGAATTGAGACATATTGTTGAACAATATTTGGTTTTCAGACGAGGCATATTTTCATCTAGACGGGATCGTTAAAAAATAAAATGTGCGTTTTTGTGCTTCCGTAAATCCACACGTGCTTCATGAAAAGGCGAATCACTCTCCAAGAATTACGGTACGGGCCGATATCAGGTCACGGAGCAATACGGCCGTTCTTTTTGAACAGACAGTGAACAGTGAACTTTATCTAAACATTTTGCGTAATAATTTTGTTCCTCAGCTTTTTGCAAAAGTTTTTCATTAGAAAACGAGTGGCTCATGCAGGATGGAAGCTGACCGGCACACAACTAATGTTGTTTTAGACTTTCTGCATGAAACTTTAAACGAAAATTTCGTTTCAAACCGATTTCGTAATCGTTTTGCGTGTGGAAAGAACTGAACCCTGAACAGTCCTGATTTGAACCCGTGGGATGATTATTTTCTTTGGGGATTTGAAAGGAAAATATTATCTCTAAACAGTACAGTGATCAGTGATCAGTGAACGGTACAATCTTCTCGTACAGCGATGGAACAAGATATCAGAGAATATGTGTAGTCGAGCTATTTACAATTTAGAAATTCGTGTTGAAGAAGTTACTAGACATGATGGTGGTCGTATTATTTGTAACATTATAATAATTCCTTTTCATTGAAAAACAATAATCAAAATTATAGATTCATTTTTTTCAAATTTTTTGTTCAAAATATTTATTTTTAATTTTATGATATAACTTTACATCCTAAACTACTAAAGGGCATTTTTATGTGTATCTGTTTGTCTTTGTGTATGTGTGTATGTGTCCCTTAGCTTACAGGCTCCGGAATATACCGATCACTAGCGGAATCGATAGTACATGTCTCGTGGTGGTCCAGGTGTACACTTATTATATTATTATATATCGATACCGTATATATATCGATATATATGCGAAATTTATATTAATAATATATTATTAAATTAAACGATTGTTTTTCTTCAGAAAATAATGAACTATAAACGAAAGTAATTACTCAAATTAACAATGATACAACTGCAAAACTGTTTCTTCTCTTTGCATGTAATTTCCATATTAATTATTCATCGAATAATGAATATTCAATTTTAATTTAAAAAATGAAACACTTTAACATTATTACTGATGTTTTAATTCACCTTATAAATTCATGTTTTCTATTATTATTTAATATTGAATTTTTATCAATTTTAAATATATTTTAAAATTCTATCTAGGGCCCATTACGGAGTACTCTTGACTGAATTATGTATAGTTTTTCTTTTAAGGGAATTCTTATTTTAATATCATCTTTTCTTTAACAAGTAATAAGGTTTTTTTTTTTTTTACTAAGTGTATAAAATCAGAAATATTAATTGTTATTATCTCCTAAATTAACCGGAAGAAGTAATACCTTGAAAAATCACCAATAACCGAAAATCGATGACACATATTGTCCACAATGGGCAATAAGAACCAGTAAAATGTATTTTACTTCTTGTGATGAAAAGGTAATCAATTTTGGACATCTAATAATCTCATTTCGAGACGCCGCCTGCCAGGGCAACCCGCCCAGAGGGCGTGACGTATGCACGCCGGGAGAAGCTAGTATAATAATAAAATTATAACTAGGGTCGTCCTTGTGCACGTATCACACCAAAAGGGCTGGAAAGATTTTAATAAAATGTTTCAGATTTACATCTTAGAAGATTAATCGTTGTCTTTAATTAGAATTATTATCAGGATATTTTTAATGAGGGTTAAGATATCTAAATCTATTCGATTTTATAAAGAGTAAGAGAGTTTTTGTTTGTTCCATATAAACAAAACACCTACTCGATTAATTGTAACGAAATTTTTATCTATGTTTCTTGCCATAACTGAGAAGGGTTTTAGACATATTCTATATCGAAAAATGTCAACAAAAAAATTTTTATATATATACCTCGCCGGGTTAGTCTAGTGGTAAAACTCGTCATCACAAAATTAGCTGATTTACGAAGTCGAGAATTCTAAAGTTCGAGTCCTTGTAAAGTCTTTTATACAGATTTGAATACTAGATAGACCGTTAAATCCTTTATATGGAATTGAATACTATATCGTGGTTACATGAGTTCTTTGGTGGTTGGGTATCAATTAACCACACATCTCAGGAGTGGTCGACCTGAGATTGTACAAGACTGCACTTCATTTACATTCATACATATCATCCTCTGAAGTAATACCTTACGGTGGTTCCTGAGGCTAAACAGAAAAATAATACTAGAATATGGATATTGGTGTTCTTTGGTATTTGGGTTTCAATTAACCACATTGGAAATGCAATGGCAAACCACCCGTAAAACTTGACAATAAAATTCCAATGATAAAGACATCAACGCCTATGAAATCGCAAAGGATCGGATAAGACTGAATTGTTAAATTTGATTTTTTGATAAATATACGTGCAGTAGTGGAGATTAGGCGGTTGAAATACCCGAGTTATGAGAAAAAATTGATGTAATTTTGTGTCCGTTTTCATGTCCTCCGCATTACATTCTATTCGATTAAATATCAATTGTTTTTTTTTTTTTTTTTTATTTATTGTTAATTCTAGTATTGTAAATTAGTATCAAATTAAGTAATAATTTTCTTACAATAATATACCTAATAATTATGGGCGGGCGGGCCAGTAGCCTGGCCTGCCCGATTACCTGACTTAAACCCTCTTGACTTCTACCTGTAGGACCATTTGAAACATTGAGGATGTGAGACATCAAACATTGAGGACATGAAAAACATTGTAGGACCATTCAACTCAACATTGAGGATCTTCAACAAAGGATGAATTTCAAGAAATTAGGAATACTCCCGGAATTTTTGAACTGTTAAGACAAGATCTCAGAAAAAGACTGGAGACTTGTGTAATTTCTAATGGTGGACACTTTGAACATCTCTTATAATTTTTAACAATTGTTAACTGTTTAAGTACACCTAATGTTCTACAATAATTAACGTAAGATTATCACAGGTAGTTGTTTTCTTTTTTTTAATTCTTAGGTCTATTATTGTAAAAAAAAAAATATTACTTAATTTGATACTAATTTACAATACTAGAATTAACAGTAAATAAAAGCAATTAATATTTAATCGAATTGAAAGTAATGTGGAGGACATGAAAACAGACACAAAATTACAACATCGATTTTCTCCCATAATTCGCCTATTTGTTAACCGATTTAAAAAAATAAAATGTCATTTTGTTCAGAATAAAAGGCTTAATATTTTATCAACATAAATTTTTATAAAACCATTAATTATAAAGATATAACGGATTGAAAAATAAACATAGTCGCCATTTTGTAATTTGCGAAAGTATTTATGTCCAGATGTTTTTTTCTAATTTTAAAACTTTATTACCAATACGCTTACCAAACATTAATTTGATTCATCTGTCTGAACTTGAGATATAAATTTTTATATAAAAATAACAGAATGGCGGACAGGAGAAGAACGAAGGAGAAATTACCATTTTTCCTAGGGGTATTTTTTATTTACTTTTACGGTAGAATCCGAAAAAGTATAACCAGCTCACCGTTTTAGAAACACTCTGTACATATATCTCGTATATGAAATAATATATAATTGATAGTGGAATTGTTTAATATTTATATAGGATAAACATTATACGAGTTTCTAGCGCAAATAGTAATAACAACGATGCAAAATAAGCAATAAGTTATGCAATTAAAACTTAACCAAGAACAAATTGACGTCTAGTCATCCGATATAAAATCATATCGTTTCAAAACTATGTGTATTACAACCCCTTATTGATTACCTTGTCCCTCCTTCATTGCTCCCTTCCAATTTATCTTATACGTTAATAATTACCCTTATTTGCACAAAGTATAAATTATTATTATTATTAATCTGCCATCATATTTATTCACAATATATATGTGTGTGTGTACATATTTATTTATATACTGTTTGTACATGCTAATATTAAAAGTATATAGATTTGAACTCGGAGATCTTTTTCTGTTGCCATGGTAACAGTAATATAATGGAGGAAAAGGATTATTTTTTTTTCTTCAATGAATATCTTTAACTAGCCGGTCCGTCAAGCCCTAGAACCTGGACCCTCGGGGCTCAGGTCAGCCCAAGCGAAACCAGGAGCCAATTTAGGGGCTCCTCGGGGCCTCCCGGGGCCAAGAGGTTTACCCTATGACCCGTTTCGCTCGCTATTCCCAGTTTTCCAAGGGGACCAGCGCCCTGGACTCCCGCAGAGCTCGGTTCGCCCTCCATTCCTATCCCTATTCCCAGCTCCATCCCCTGGATCCCCTGACTGTATGTTCTCCTCGTGGTTGTGAGAATAATACTGATAAATAATAATTATAGTATTCCGGTTCTATAGAAACCTGAAAAAGAAACTAAATTACAAAATATAGAATAATAGTAACTAAGGTAACTAAAGTACACACCAAACACACCTTTGACGACGAAAAATTCATAACTATTTCTTTGCCACATGGCAAAAATATAATAATGAAGGAAAAGGATTAATCTGTTTTTTTTTTTTTAATGAATATCTTTAATTCACAACCTCACCCTCCTTAGGGACGAAAAAATTATGAGTATTTTTAATATCTTAACCTTCAACGGAGCTAGGGCCTCGGTCGATGGCTTAAAACCTACACTGGGATAACACAAATGTATCCTGCAAATTTGAAATTCGATTGGTTCTTTCGTAATGCGACAACAAACAAAAGGAGAAGATTTATTTATATACATTTCCGAGTAACCTTGATTTGTTAGATCTAGAATGTACCGGATACATGCAAAAGTTAGCTTTCAACTTACACGTTTGAACTTTGAAAATAGGTCGGTGCAATGGGATTTAATGCATCTCATTGCACCTTCAAAATCAGCGTTCCAAGGGCACCCGGTTATAGTTTATCACCAGTTGATGGTGATGATTGATCTAGCCTCGCAGGAGGTGCTCGCATACCTTATCACTAAAGCGCTTTATTATTAAACAGATCTTTTTTAATTTTTTTTTTCTGTTTAGCCTCCGGTAATTCGCGTTCCGGTATTATTTCAAAGGATGATATGTATGAGTGTAAATGAAGTGTAGTCTTGTACACATTCAGTTCGACCATTTCTGAGATGTGTGATTAATTGAAACCCGACCACCTAAGAACACCGGTATCCACGATCTAGTATTCAAATTCGTAGAAATTACTGCGGACTAAGGAAATCACTGCGGCCACGCGGTCCCCCCAGCCCCTTCTCAGACACACGTGTGTCTGAAGGTTAATAATTACGTGGAGTAAATAATTACTGTTTACTTCTTTCCAGAAAATCGCCGTCCCAAAACCGCGATCGCGAATAGGTATCACCATTTGTAAGTTCCCTATTACCTTCCTTTCCTTTCAAGAAAGAAGAAAGAGGGAACGAGCCCAGCAGCCATCAGCCCAGCAGTCGCAAGCCCAGCAGCCACCTGCCCAGCAGCCACCTGCCCAGCAGTCACCTGCCCAGCAGCCACTGACAGCTCAGAAGAACGAAGAAACCTGCACTTTCCCCCGTTCAGCCCTTCGGGGCTTCGGGAATTCCAAGGTTAATGGTATGTAACTTCGGTTACTACCAATTCTTGGAAAGTGCAGGCCAAAGAAGAACGAAGAGGTCTTCGGAAGAAGAAGAGGGAGAAGAAGAAGGAAGACCAACCACTCGCCTCAACATCACGGACTGGAGTCCGGAACAGAGCCCAGCAGAGATGCGTCCTGAAGGGCAGCCATACCAGAAGCGGATGAAGAGCTTCTACACAAACTCTCCTATTTCAAAACTTACAATAAGACAAAATAACCCAGCAATTGCGACTCCTCCGGAAAAGGGGACGCATTGCTCCCTCCTTATAGCTAGTGCCCCGTTGTGGCGTATTCCTGCTAGCCTATTAAAGAGTTAGCACCGAAAGGACTTCAGTGGACGGTCTGAAGGGGAATTACGTCGGGAGGACAGGCTTTATAAGCCTAGCCTTCCGCGGTCGGCCCGTAAAATGGGTTCGATAACGCTGGTTCAACAACGGATTGGAATGCAATTAAATCCGTCCTTAAAACACAAAATAATAATAAACAAAATTTGAAAAATTAGACCCGCCATTTAATATTAACCCTTTTAAAAAAAAGCCCGATTAGAATGATCGAGCAGCAAGGGACTCTGTCCAGGTTCTGCGACGGAGTAGGGAGTAATAAACTCCTGCCAACTTTGCATTCCATTCCATTCCATTCCATAACTAAGGACTTCGAACGCTTTTTAAAATTGATTTAATATTATTTTATTTAACGTTAATTTAATTCTATTATTTTTATAATATTATTCATTCGATTGATCGGAATCAATCAGTTCAAAATTAGCTCACACAGTGATTTCCACTGCCTTCCCAATATGGTTAATTGAAACCCAACTACCAAAGAACACCAGTATCCATAATCTAGTATTCTTTTTCTGTTTAGCCTCCGGAACCACCGTAAGGTATTACTTCACAGGATGATATGTATGAACGTAAATGAAGTATAGACTTGCACAATGTCAGGTCGACCACTTCTGAAACGTGTGGTTAATTGAACCCCAACCACCAAAGAATACCGGTATCCACGATATAGTATTCAAATGTATATAAAGGATATAACGGTCTATCTAGTATTCAAATCTGTATAAAAGGCTTTACGAGGACTCGAACCTTAGAATTCTCGACTTCGAAAATCAGCTGATTTTGCGGTGAGATTAACCACTAGACTAACCCAGCAAGGTGTATATATATATATATATATATTTTTTTTTTTTTTTTTTTTTTTTAATTTTTCGAGATAACATATGTTTAAAATTCTATTCATTCACGGCAAGAAACATCGGTAAAAATTTGATTCCGATTAATCGAGTAGTTTTTTTGTTTATCTCGAACAAACAAACAAACAAAAACCCTCTTCCTCTTTGTATAATAGTATAGATTTAGATATCTTAACCCCCATTAAAAATATCCTGATAATAATTCTAATTAAAGATAACGATCAATCCTATAAGATATAAACCTGAAACATTTCATTAAAATCTTTCCAGCCCTTTTGGTGTGATACGTGCCCAACGACGATCCTAGTTATAATTTTATTATTATACTAGCTTCTGCCGGCGTGCTTACGTCACGCCCTCTGGATGACTTACTCTGATGGGCGGCGTCTCGAAATTAAATAGATGTCCAAAATTAAATCCCAAGAACTAAAATACAGTTTACTAATTCGTATTGACCAGTGTGGACGATTTATATCATCGATTTTCAGTTGTTGGTCATTTTTCAAGCTACTGCTTCTTCCGGTTAATTTTGGAGATAATAATAATAATTAATTTCTGATTTTATACACTTAGTAAAAAAAAAAAAAAAAATATTACTTGTTAAAGAAAAGATGATATTAGAATAAGAATTCCCTTAAAAGAAAAACTACATAATTCAGTCAAGAGTACTCCGTAATGGGCCCTAAATAGAATTTTAAAATATATTTAAAATTAATAAATATTTAATATTAAAAATAATAGAAAACATAAATTTGTAAGATGAATTAAAACATCAGTATTAATAATAAAAAAATTGTTAGCAGTTACTTTTTTTAACTGAAATAAATATTCGATGAGTAGTAATGAATATGAAAATTAAGTGAAATCAGAAGAAACAGTTTTTCAGTTGTATCATGGTTAATTTGAGTAATTTCATTTTGGTTATAGTTCATATTATTTTATGAAAATAAAAACAATCGCATAAATAAATAAAAAATACATTATTAATAAGCAGACCTGGCAATGATTCTCCGTTGCTAGATTTGATATATATATATATATATATATATAGAAATATATATAGATTAAATGAACACAGTTGATAGTTTGATAAAACATTAACAGAATGATTACAAAAATTCACAAAATTTAACCTTTTCCTTTTACCTTTTCTCCGTTTCCCTTCTCCTTTACACCATTTTCATTTTTACTTTATTCCCTTTCCCTTCCACCAATTTTCCCTTTCCGCTTATTCCCTATTTCTTCCCTTTTACCTTTCCTTCCTGTATTTATATTTACCGTATTTCCCTGTTCCCCCTTCCTCTTTCCTCCTTTTCGCTTTTCTTTTTCCTCCTTTCCCTTTGGTATTTTCTTCTCCCGTTTTCCGTTATTTTCTTTATCTCATTTTCCCTTTCTTTCCCTTTACCTTTTTAGATTTTTACCTTTTTAATTTTTCCCTTCCCCTTTTTCGATTTTCCCTTTCTCCCTTTTTCCCGTGCGTAAATCGGTCCAGTAGTTTTATAGTCTTTAGCGGTCACACACACACACACACACATATATATATATATATATATATATGTATATATAGGAAACATTGAAATGGAATCGTAAAACATTTAACACAGCGTATGTTGCTTTTATATCCAACAGATAGCGCTGTTTTTCAAAAAATCAAGTTTTTACTTGCCACAGATGTGATATCTTACGAATATAAATTAGTAGATATATAAAAACATGACCGTATTTGAATGTAACGTTGTGTCAAAATTTCAAAGTAATCAGTGTGTGTGTATATATATATATATATATAGGTATATATGTGACTCCAGCTGACAATAGATAAATGTAAATATATTATGTTCACAGGGAAGAGAATTTTAGACCGTCCGGCCATCCAAATTGGAAACCAACAAATAACAGAGGTCGAAAAGATTAAATACGTGGGTGTGACTTATGAGAGGAATTGCCGGTTCACCCGGCATATAATAGACATATGTGCCAAAGGTGAACAGATGACTAAGAATTTGAATATAATAATGTCTTCGCAGAGAGCTCCAAGACCCTCTAAGCGAAGGGCGATAGCGTCCACAGTGACATCTATGATGTTATATGCAGTACCAGTGTGGTGGCACTCAGTCAGGGTTAAAAGAAATTTGAACAGACTGGTTAGTACTCATAGGAGGCTGTTGCTGGGGGTTGTTTCAGCTTACAGGACGGTCTCCTATGAGGCGTTGTGCGTGTTGTCTGGGGTGCCACCAATAGACTTAATGGCCCTAAATAGAGTCGAGAGGGCGCAAGGTCTCGAAGCAAATGAAGCAAAAGATAGACTTAGACATAGATGGCAAAATAGATGGCAGGAGGATGGACCAGCCAGACGTACGAAGGAGCTGATTCCAGATCTGGCACTGTGGTTAGACAGGAAACACGGTGAGTTAAATTATCATATCGCGCAGTTTTTTACAGGTCATGGCAATTTCAATGAGTACCTCCATCGTATTGGAAGAAGATCAGGTCCAGAATGTATGTACTGTGAGAGAATTGACAATGCAGAACACACATCTTTCTGCTGCGAGAGGTGGGCAATTAAAAGGAGGAACTGTGGCATAATAGGTATGAGCCCAGCATAGGTCCTAGAGCACATGTTGAGGAGCGAAATAAACTGGAAGAAGGTTACGGAATTTATAGTAGCAGTATTAACAGAGAAGGATATAGATGAAAGGCGACTAGGTTACTAGTGTAGAATAGGGTAGGGTGGACAGCCTCAGTGGTGAGAGACAGCACGCTGAGGTGTATCGTTCTCAATGATCCACTGAGAACTCCAAGGGTTTAGATAGGTTCCGATGAAGAAGAAGAGTAAGAAAAGACCCGGTGCCACGTTACGGCTATTCGAGGTATGTCGTGGTTACCAAATGGGCAAACAGAAAATCACTCAAAAGAGCTGACACCGGCGAGCCGACCTGCCATGCCGGACGTTCAGCCGGTAGGCGGGGAGGCTCGTTAGAGTTTACCAGACACTCCCCTGGGTGGCGCAATACCAACCAGTCAAACCGGCCCAGAGGAGTAGAGTGGAAAAGAAAAAAAAAATGTATATATGCGATATATCGATATATAATAATATAAGAAATATACACCTGACCACCATGAGATATGTACTAACAAATCGGGATTTTCCGCTACTGATCGGTACATTTCGGTGCCTGTAAGCTAACGGGGACGGACACACACAGACAGACAGACACACACACATACAATACTCTTTAGTAGGTTAGGATATATAGATGTATTATAAAATTAAAAATAAATATTTTTAATAAAAAATGTGTAAAATATAATATACAATTTTGGTTACTGTTTTTCAATAAAAAGGAATTATTATATTGTTACAAATAAAGTTTAAATTGATTGAAATTAAAAAAAACTTACTGCCAGAAATTTCGTTTTATTTTCAAAAATGAATTGCGTAACTTAGCCGGGAATTTTAATTATGTCGGATTTTTAATTAAGTTACCGTTTTATAAAACAGTTTATTTCACTTATCTCTACTTTTAAAGTAGTCGTTTATTTACTCTAAGACAACAATATATTTATTAAAAATCAACGAAGAGAGATCTCTTTTCAAAGGAAATTTACTAATAATGATTACACGAGTTGTTACTAGAATTTTTTTTTTTTATTATTATTTCTCTCCAACCTCTCTATATTATAATAAAGCTAAGAGGTAATCGATTAATTAATGAAGTAGTTAATCGATTCTTTCTCTCTTTCTCAACTTCTCTTTCTCTTCCACGTAAGACTTCATAAGTCTCTTTCATCGTATCATATATCTTCCTTTTTTTTCTTTTTTTTTTTATAAATGTTATCTTTCTCTTTAATCTATTTATACTCTCCTCTTTTTTTCTTTCACTTTAATAGATACTTTACCCCGCTTCACATGGGTCGTACTTATATAAATAAGCACGATCCGGGTTTTCACCTATAGGAAAACTGTATTGATATCAATATGAGTTTAATTATGAACATTAAAATTAACTCGGAAATGAAATGCATTAAAATTCCCAGCTAGGTCGATGTGGTTATAAAATAATTTTTACTATTATTTTAAGATTTATTTGTATCTGAAATTATAAAATAATTAATTTTTATGGAAAAATAATACCGTAATTATAATTTTTTTTTTTTTTTTTTAACATTTATGTAAAAATATTTTTTTCTGATTGTAGATCGAGGGGCGTCGCTAACGCCTCCTCTGGCAAGTATGACAACTTGGCAGAGAGGCGGCTACCCTATCTTTATAATCTTTAAAATAGGGACTTTTGACACCTTCCGTACCTTTAAATTAATTTTATTTGGATATATGAATTGTACCAAAGAAAGCAGGGACAGATAAATGTGAAGAATACAGAACAATTAGTTTAACTAGTCATGCATCAAAAATCTTAACTAGAATTTTATACAGAAGAATTTAGAGGAGAGTGGAAGAAGTGTTAGGAGAAGACCAATTTGGTTTCAGGAAAAGTATAGGGACAAGGGAAGCAATTTTAGGCCTCAGATTAATAGTAGAAGGAAGATTTAAAAAAAACAAACCAACATACTTGGCGTTTATAGACCTAGAAAAGGCTTTCGATAACGTAGACTGGAATAAAATGTTCAGCATTTTAAAAAATATAGGGTTCAAATACAGAGATAGAAGAACAATTGCTAACATGTACAGGAACCAAACAGCAACAATAACAATTGAAGAACATAAGAAAGAAGCCCTAATAAGAAAGGGAGTCCGACAAGGATGTTCCCTATCGCCGTTACTTTTTAATCTTTACATGGAACTAGCAGTTAATGATGTTAAAGAACAATTTAGATTCCGAGTAACAGTACAAGGTGAAAAGATAAAGATGCTACGATTTGCTGATGATATAGTAATTCTAGCCGAGAGTAAAAAGGATTTAGAAGAAACAATGAACGGCATAGATGAAGTCCTACGGAAAAACTATCGCATGAAAATAAACAAGAACAAAACAAAAGTAATGAAATGTAATAGAAATAACAAAGATGGACCACTGAATGTGAAAATAGGAGGAGAAAAGATTATGGAGGTAGAAGAATTTTGTTATTTGGGAAGTAAAATTGCTAAAGATGGACGAAGCAGGAGCGATATAAAATGCCGAATAGCACAAGCTAAACGAGCATTCAGTAAGAAATATAATTTGTTTACATCAAAAATGAATTTAAATGTCAGGAAAAGATTTTTGAAAGTGTATGTTTGGAGTGTCGCTTTATATGGAAGCGAAACTTGGACGATCGGAGTATCTGAGAAGAAAAGATTAGAAGCTTTTGAAATGCGGTGCTATAGGAGAATGTTAAAAATCAGATGGGTGGATAAAGTGACAAATGAAGAGGTATTGCGGCAAATAGATGAAGAAAGTAGCATTTGGAAAAATATAGTTAAAAGAAGAGACAGACTTATAGGCCACATACTAAGGCATCCTGGAATAATCGCTTTAATATTGGAAGGACAGGTAGAAGGGAAAAATTGTGTAGGCAGGCCACGTTTGGAGTATGTAAAACAAATTGTTGGGGATGTAGGATGTAGAGGGTATACTGAAATGAAACGACTAGCACTAGATAGGGAATCTTGGAGAGCTGCATCAAACCAGTCATATGACTGAAAATCAAAAAAAAAAAAAAAAAAATATGAATTGTGTGTTTAAGAATCATAAATAAAAATTTAATCTTATGTGCAAAACAATTTTTTTCGATTAGTATTCTTGTATTTTTTTTATTTTTTTTTATTGGGGCGCTCAAAGTCCCACAATTACTACTCTAAAAATATTCCGACTTCAGAAGTGTTCCGACAGATATCAGCTGATTCTGATCGGTCAAAAATGACTGAACCAATTATCATGAAATTTTAACATGGATATATAAATTCAGTGAAACCTATGTAGCAGTTTAAAGATTTTTAATCCTCAAAATTTTATACATAGCATAGTCATATATATATATATATATATATATATATATATATATATATATATATATATATATATATATATTAAAACACAACCTGTCAAGTATTTTTCATGATTTATATAATATTTACGATTTTTACTTTCGGAAAGTGTACAAATATTCTCTCAGACAAAAAAATAAAATACGGCAATAGTTGTACGAAGTGTTCAAGTTTTTACGCGTTGGAAAAATTTTAAAGTGGTCACAAAAGCGTGACCGAACAGCACACATCCGCACGTCGGGTAACAGTGTCGACTTCGGCGTTAGATTCTCGTATTGAATCGATTGTCGAAGAAGACCGACGACTTACAGTGTAACAAATTGCTAAAAATGTGGAGTAAGTGTTGGCAAATTCCGACCCCATAGGAGAAGACATCCTCCGTATGACGGTTTTGGTCGCCCCATCACCCCCCCCCCCCCCGTACCTAGCCCTGATGGGCTTTACCGGAGGTCATCTTCAAAACCTCGGAAAAAAGCATCTCTCAGCCTTGTTCTTACCTCAATCAAGATCTCACTGATGTGAATCCTGCATGTAGCATTCACATCGGTGTACTATTAGGAAATGAACTCTTTAAAAACAAAACACAAGGCAATACTGAATAGACAATTAGAAGGAACTGAAATCACAACTACCTACCCGAATAGGAAAAAGTTGATTTCAACGGACAACATTAGTGCAAAACAAGAAACAATAACAAAACGTTAAACCAAAAACAACAACAAAAACATGTAGGATAAGGAAAATCCAAGCGGAACCCTAAACTTCTTCGGCAATCCTTTCCCTGGGGTATGTCCAAAGATGAGATTGAACGGCTAATTGATCAAGAGTGGCAGGATACATGGACACACTCTAGAGTTGGGGATTGGACCAGGCGACTAATCCCCAACATAAATATGTGGACTAGTAATAGAATAGGTAATGTAGATTTTTATACGACACAACTGTCGACGGGGCATGGCTCGTTCGGCCATTATCTGTTTAGAATTGGAAAAAGACCTACCCCACAATGCGTGTACTGCCCAGAGACTGATGATGCGGAACACACTGTGTTTGTATGCCCAAGATGGGCTCCAAATAGAAAAATTTCGGACAACGGACTTACACCTGAAAACCTCTTAAATTGGACGGTCTATAGTGACGATAACTGGGATTGGTTCCGTGGGTTTGCCGGGGAAATCTTACGCACCAAGGAAGAAGAGGACAGAAGAAGGGGTTTATGAAATTAGGGTAGGGAGGACAGTCCCTCCGTGGAGGGCCCGTACGCCGTGGTGTGCGGGTTCCTGAGAAGGGGGGGAACTCCTGGGGAGTGTGGGACAAATAAAAGACCGAGTCCCGGTTGGCGGTGCCGCTCCTGCGGGTGCCTTAGTGGGCGCTTAGTGGGGCTGGTACCGCTGATTAGAGGCAAAGACATAATGACCGAGACCCGGTTCCCTGCTGAGGGGTTGGGAGGTGGCGTAGCCATACCCCGTCTCCGAGGCGGGGGATGTTTAGAGGCAGGCGAATAAAATAAAATTAAAGATCCGTGACCGGGGGAGCTAACCTGCCGTGCCGGGTGTACAACCGGTGGGCGGGGGACACTCCCTTAGAGTAAAAGGACACTCTCCCCGACTGAGTATACTTAAATGGATATCCGGTCGGGGAGAGTAGGGAAAAAAAAATCCTTTCCCTTACCAAGTAAATGATGAAATTCTCATCGCCCACTCGACCCAATTCCTCCAATTTCCACGGAGATCTAACCCCGACCCGATAATATCGAGCCTGGAAATACTCTCCGTGTCCATTACTCGTACTTGGGGCAAACGTAAAGAACATGAAAGGCATCGTCTAACTGTCCACATTGTGGATACATACCGCAGTCCACCAGGCACAACTCATTCCGTCATTCAAAACAACCTGAACTACCGTGCAAGATGGGTTCCCGGAGAGTTTACAGTTCGTCACAAAGCCGAGAGATTTCGCATTTGCACCGCTCAAAAATCGTTTCAAAAACGAAGGTGACGTATTGTTGGACAAGATTTTATCCTGTTGATGAAACTTTCATACATAATTTTTAGTGGTAGTCAAAGCGTCAAAGGATGCAGTGGAAATATCCTGAATCGCCTGTCCGTAAGAAATTCAAAACGAAACCAGTGACTGGTAAGTTCATGTTAACCATCTTTTGAAGTCCTGGTCATGTTTTCTGTAATTTCTTGGAGGAGCAACGGACTATCAACAGCCCACAGTCACGATTGGGAACAAAATCAAGCTCGCGTTGAAGAGGAAGTGTCCGGGATAGTAGAGGAAAGGCGTGCTTTTTTTCTCAAGACAAGGCTGGACCTCATATGGCACAACTGACCCTGGGATCTATTGGCAAAGCGGGTTGGGAGCTCCTACCCCATCCTCCTTACAGCCCTGACCTTACCCCTTCGGATTTTTATCTGTTTTATCCGATGAAAGAAGCTTTGCGTGATATCAAATTCAATGACTAGGAAGAAATAAAGAAAAAGTACAAAACTGGCTTCGAGATCAAGGTACACAATTCTTCGCTGAGGGGATAAAAAGACTCGTAAAAAGATGGGACAAGTGGAGATACGTTGGTGGGGATTAGGTGAAAAAATTAGACAAAAAATTGTATTTATTTAATGAACCATTTTTTCTGTACACCTATTTGTCTCTGAATTCTTCTTAAAAATTAGTGATGGTTCTTTTTTTTACAAAAAAGATTATTTAGGAGCAAGTAGACTTCATGGTCCGCACTACTTTGTGGATTAAACTTTCATTCGATAATTTTTCTAGTACATAATTTCTTTGTCATGTCAATGTAAGACATTTTTATTAATTCTACATGAAACTTTATGGACAATTCAATCTTCAACTCTATACAAAAAAATTAAATCAAAACACTTTCTGTCAAGCTTAAAGTTTCATTCGATAATTTTCCTAATCCATGAAATTTCTTTTATATTGAAATATAAGACATTATTTTCTACATACAACTCTATGCCTAAACGTATTTATGTTGAGCTAATGGTTTTTTTTTTTAAACCATTTTATACTAGATTTCAACGAAAGAGATTTGATGAAGAAAATGTATCACAGTTTACTTTTAAATAGTATTCTTAATAGTGTTTCGTATCTTACTGAATTCACCCTGTAGAATTCGTTTTAGGAAAAAACAATATGTCTCGTATTAAAATGGGATTCATATAGAAAAAAAGGATTCGACCGAGTAACCCACATCGTTACTCGATTTATTTTCAATTGAAAACACCCGGGACTTTGACCATACTTCACCGTTCTGCCGAAATGGATTGAAGCATCTAAAAGATATTTTTTTTTTGTCTTCAATCATTTGACTGGTTTGATGCAGCTCTCAAAGATTCCCTATCTAGTGCTAGTCGTTTCATTTCGGTATACCCCCTACATCCTACATCCCTAACAATTTGTTTTCATTTTTCAAACGTTGCCTGTCTACACAATATTTTCCTTCTATTCGTCCCTTCAATATAAAAGCGACTGTCGATCATATTAACAATATAGTTTTATCAACAGGAATATCGTTCAAAACTATCACAACCAGCGAGTCTGGAGCGACAAGAATCCTCATGGTCCCATCCAAAGTAGCCATCAACAAAATTTCCGTGAACATATGGGCAGGTATTTTTTAAGGATATCTTTTGGGTCCTGTTATTGTACCAAATCGTTTAAATGAAGAAAATTATTTCGCTCATTTAACCAAAAATCTTCCACATTTTTTGGAAGATGTACCTCTACAATTAAGAGGAAATATGTGGTTTCACCACGATGGAGTTACAGCATATTTTAATCTGTTAGTATCAGATTTCCTGCGTGAAATTTTTCCATGAAAAATGGATAGGCCGTGGAGGGCCAGTACCCTGGCCTGCCCGATCACCTGACATAAACCATCTTGACTTCTATCTGCGGGACCGTTTGAAACATATTATTGTTTATTCGACTCAACATTGAGGATCTTCAACAAAGGATCCAAAATGAATTTCAGTAAATTAGGAATACTCCCGGAATTTTTCACCGGTTAAGACAATTTCTCAGAAAAAGACTGGAGACTTGTGTAATTCCTTTGAACATCTCTGATAACTTTTAACAATTGTTAACTGTTTAATTACAGCTAATGTTCTACTATAATTAACGTAAGATTATCACAGGTAGTTGTTTTATTCTTTTAATTATTATGTCTATTATTGTGAAAAAATTATTACTTAATTTGATACTAATTTACAGTACTAGAATTAAAAATAAATAAAAACAATTAATATTTAATCGAATTGAACGTAAAGTGGAGGACAAAATTACATCAATTTTCTGCCATAATTTGGCTATTTGTTAATTAATTTAATTTTAAAAAATAAAATGACATTTTTTATAAATAAATTTTTATAAAAGTAATATATACGGAGATATAACGGATTAGAAAATAAACATGGCCGCCATTTTGTAATTTTCGAAGGTATTTGAGTCCTGAATTTTTGATAATTAAATTTAAAACTTTATTACAAAATATTAATGTGATTCGTCTACCCGAACTTGAGATATAAATTTTTATATAAAAATAACAAAATGGCGGACAGCGAGAGAACGAAAGAGAAATCGCTATTTTTCCTAAAGATATTTTTGATTTAGTTTTTACAAGTAGAATCCGAAAAGTATAGCCAGCCCACCATTTTTGGAACACTCTGTATATAGTTCTCCTATCAGTTTTTCAGCTACTTCCTAGCCACTCACTCACTCTCTCTCATTCTCTCTCTCTCTCTCTCTCTCTCTCTCTCTCTCTCTTGAGTTCATCAAAACGATTTTGATGAAATTTTGTACAGAAAATAGTTTATATGAGACAATCTGTTATTAAAAGTTTGTGACCACTATCTTCAGAGGGGTGAAGTAGATAGTTTTTTAAGATACATTTTCTCAAAATTTTACAAACATAACCCCCATTTTATATTAAGGTGCTTCTCTTAACAGTTTAAAAAAAATTTTCATCCAAATTCTATTCTTCCCCAAAAATTGAAAATGCTATTCTTTTTATTTATTGTATATATTTTTTGTTTATTTTCCTAAGCATACTAGTAGGGAAAGTGGCTAAAAAAAAAAAATGGGTGCAATATTGGGGGAGTCGATCGATTTTAAAAATATAATTTTTTTTTTAATTTAAAAATTTTGTTTAGTTTATTTAAATTTTTATTAACACAAAGAAACGAGTAAGATAAAAAGGATTCTTTAAATAGTAAATATAATCCATATGATTTTTCAATAAATATTTTACTGTACAATTAGAAAGTCCTTTTAATTTTTAAGTAAAATTAATTTTTTTTTAAATATTATTTTCGTTACACACCTTAAAAAAAAGCTGACAACAAAATTGGAATATCTTCCTGGCACTGGTTATTTATTCTTATTTAGTGGAAAAATAATTACACGTGAAAAAAATTATCTAAGATTTCTTTTTTGGGCTGGGAGTAATTTATGATGAAATTTTGTAATCAACGCCAGGAATATATAAAAACTTTCTCGTCAGCTTTTTTTTATGTAGTTTTAACCCTTTGCAATAAAAATATTTTTTGATAAGATAGACGATAACATGATAAATATTTGTAAGTTACATTTTTTGTTTTTAATTTACTTCCAGATTTAAAAACTATAAAAGTTTAAATAAATAAATAATTATATTTTCGGATAATTATTTTTTAATAAAACGATTTTAAGTTTACGAAAAAAAAATTTTGTGATTACAGGAAATTAATATTGAATCAATATGAAGTATGTAAAAAAAAAATAATTCAAAGATAATAACTTTAGTTTAAAGGGTAATCAATTAGAAAAAACTGACAACAGATTTTTAATACTTTTTTGGCTTTGGTTATGTATTCTTATTTAGTGGAAAAATAAATGATACGTGAAAAACGTTACTCAAGATTTCTTTTTTAAGGTGGGGGGCTTAATTTTTGATTAAAATTTATTTTTTTTTAAATTATCGTTGTATGTTTATATAAACCAAAAAAAAAA
Organism: Lycorma delicatula; assembly: GCF_047948215.1. NCBI lineage: Eukaryota > Metazoa > Arthropoda > Insecta > Hemiptera > Fulgoridae > Lycorma > Lycorma delicatula. Next base: position 45,032,401 of record NC_134467.1, read on the forward strand.
ATTTTATTGAAAAAAAATGTGTATTTTTAACATTTTTTCTGTTACCCCACTTCCAAAATCACCTTCTAAGAATTTATTTTTGATTTTTCTGTTTACTTCATGTTAAATGGAAGAAAAAAAAATTCCAGTAAAAAATGTTCTACTAATAGAAAATTAAGTTTAAAAAAAACCAAAACCGTTTTTGAAAAAGTTTTTTGAAAAATTCAAAAAATAGAAATTTTTAAACTCTTACGGCTTCCCTACCCCCTGGTACTGCTCCAAACGTATTTATTTAGGTCGCTTGCAGTACTATGATGCCTAGGAAGACATAAAAAAAATTCGGATAAAAAATAAACAATAAATAAATAGGTAACTTAGGGAAACGGGAGAAATTTGGGGTAATTTTGTTTTTTTTTTTGTTTTTAGTAGTAAGAAAAACGTGCGCATGAAGTGAGTTTAATAAAAATTGGGGTTATGTTTGTAAAATTTTGAAAAAATTTATCCCAAAAAACTATCTACATTACTCCCCTGGAAATATTGACCCTAAACTTTTACTAAACAATTGTCCCATCGGCTCCCCCGCGCCTGCTTTTGTTCCAAAAGTATTTATTTAGGTCGCTTGTAGTACAACTATGCCTAGAAAGACATAAAAAAATTCGGAGAAAAAAATAGACAATAAATAAAAAGATAGCTTTTATTCAATTTTAGGGAAACGGGAGAATTTTGGGGCAATTTTGTTTTGTTTTTTTAAATAGTAAGAAAATCATGTACGCATGTAATGAACTTAATAAAAATTGGGGTTATGCTTGCAATATTTTGAAAAAAATGACCCCAAAAAACTATCTACATTACTCCCCTGGAAATATTGACCCTAAACTTTTACTAAACAATTGTCCCATCGGCTCCCCCGCGCCTGGTTTTGTTCCAAAAGTATTTATTTAGGTCGCTTGTAGTACAACTATGCCTAGAAAGACAAAAAAAAAAATTCGGAGAAAAAAATAGACAATAAATAAAAAGATAGCTTTTATTTAATTTTAGGGAAACGGGAGAATTTTGGGGCAATTTTGTTTTGTTTTTTTAAATACTAAGAAAAGCATGTACGCATGTTATGAACTTAATAAAAACTGGGGTTATGCTTGCAATATTTTGAAAAAAATAACCCCAAAAAAGTATCTACATTACCCCCCTGGAAATATTGACCCTAAAATTTTTTTCTAAAAAAATGTCCCATATTCACGAGTCTGTACAAAATTTCATCAAAATCGATTTATCCAGTCAACAGTTATTAAGGACCGGTGAAAAAATAAGGTCAACAGGGGTCGAATCGTGGACACATATAGGGTGATGGAGGTAACCGCATTGCTGAGGACCTTTCTAGTCCATCCGCATGCAAGAATGGTTGGATTGGGGCGCTCCGATGAAGCATTGAGGACCCTCAAGGTGTGTGATGTGAACGCACGATTCGGGGGAGTATCGTGGGGTGTATACCCGGGCCCTGATTAGGATATAGGAACGAGAAGGGTAGCCTTCCTGGGGAGAGACATTATAGCAACCAGAAGAGGCGGTCATGATGTCTCAATGAACCAGGAGGGAGCCCGACGGGCAGTATAGCGTTTTAACTGAATGCTCAGGCTGGACTAATCTACAGCCACTCACTAAGGGCTGACCGAGGCAGCGTCTTCTAAGCGATTACCGGTTGCCCCTGAGTAGTTAAAAATGGTCCGAAAAAAAAGTCAAGAGTTATTAAGTTTTAAATACAAGCGACCTAAATAAATATACGTTTGGAGCAGTACCAACGGGTAGGGAAGCCGTCAGAGTTTATAAATTTCGATTTTTTGAATTTTTCAAAACGGTTTTGGTTTTTTTAAAACTTTTAATCTTATTAAAAGTTCCTCATAATTCACTCTCCACCCCAAAAAAAATCTTAAGTAATTTTCTATTAGTAGTACATTTTTTACTGGATTTTTTTTCTTCCATTTAACAGGTAGTAAACATAGAAAAAAAAATTCATGTATATACCCCCATTAATTATCTTTTGGGGGGGTTCCTGGGTCATAAAACGTCGAGAAATGCAAAAAAAATCTATTTTCCATTTTTTTGACTGATACCATACTTTACTTATTACAGCATATTAGTAGAGTTATTATCCCAGGAAAGACAACATTTTTTCAATAAAAGTTAGAGTTTTCAAAGTATATAATAAATTTAAAAAAATAATTCTTAATGAAGTAATAAACGTTTTTAATACAACTTTATAAAAATTCTATCTTAATTTTTTTTTAAAACGCTCGTATATTTTCAAATTAAAAATTATTTTGTGTTTATTATTTTAACGATTTTAAACGTTGTAAATATTTATTTATAAAATTATAATTTTGACAATCATCTAATGGAATAAGTATATTTTAAGCCTTTCATTCGGAAGGTCCTAGGTTCAAATCTCGTTAAATAGTTTTTCATTTTCCGATACACTAGAAAATTTTCAAACCGTATTTCAACGTATAATCCTAATTAGTAAATTAATATTAAAAAAAAAAAAAATACTTAAACTAAATGATTTTTTTTAATTTTAAATATTTTATATAAAAATATATTTATATATTTTATATTTAAAATACAAATAAATAAATAAATAATATAAAAATATTAAATACCTGTTTACGATTAAATATCTCCATTGTTAAATATATATATAAATAATTAATATCTAACCCTTACGATGATGTTAAAAATAATGAATACATTTTAAAGATACGGTCTTGTTTTATATACGAAGAGTATCCCCTCATATGATGATGATGACGTCATAACTGTCCAATGACCACACATTCTACAAACTCCACACTGTATGCATACATAACTATGTATATTATACAAAACCTTTTTATGTACACTAATATTGCTTGTTGTTTACATGGGATTTTTTGTTACTATTATTATTATTATTACTTGCAGTAAACTGCGGAGGAGTTCTTTTTTTAACTAGGCTGATACCATGACGCGGCTTACTTGTTTATTTTTTAAATGACCTTCGACGTAGCATCATTTGTGTGTGTGCGTATGTCAGTGTACAGTCACCTGCCTACACATGTATTTTTAACTAATGGTACAGACCTGCCGTCTACAATTGAACTCATTTTTTTAATACGTTTATTATTATTATATTGTATCGATTTAAAAATCACTTTCTAAAGTTGAATGTACTTAAAATTATCTGTTTTTATTTTATCATTAATTTATTTTTAATTAATTCTTCTGTATAAAATTATTAATGAAATTTTTATGCTTTATTATTCTAAACGCTTTTTTTTGGTCTTTTATTTTTATATAACGTTTATATAAATATCTACCTAGAAACGTTTTATTGTAGATTATATGTAGAATGACATATGTTACACTAATTTATACTCCTAAATAAATAAACCAAAATTCTTGGTTAATATTATACAAGCTGATTCAGAAGGAAAAGCAAACAATTTTTGAATCGATTCTAGAGGTTAAAATAAGGAGAAACAAGTTCATACAAACAAATATCCGAAAACGTTTTGTTATCGGGTTACGGCTAGCGAAAAATTTCGCTTGATTTTTAATTCCCCCGATGAAAGGAGATCATACTGAAATTTTTTAAGCCGGTATATAAGGGGTAAACTTCATGGTATCTTATCTTTTTTGACCTGAAAAATCTAATAAAACAGGTCATAGAAATGGATTTCGTGTAGTTTTCATCATATCTTACATAAAAAAGAAATTCGATAATGAAAAACAAGTTTTAGTTTTTTGTTTTGAAATACAATTTTTTTATTAAATGACTAATAAGTGCGTAATTCTTATATATATAATATCTTATATATATATATATATATATTACCAGACCCGGCAATGCTTCGCTATTGCCCAAGAGTGGGAGAGAGAGAGAGAATATAAATGAACACAATTTAAAATTTGATAAAAAAAATTTTAAAAATGAACCACAAATTTTACCTTTCACTTATTCTCCTTTTCCCTTTCCAATTTCTCCCTTTCACCCTTCTCCCTTTCGCGCTTCTCCCTCTCCCTCTCCCAGTTTCCTTTTACCCTTTTCCGTTTTCCCCTTTTCCCCGTTTTCCATTTTCCCTTTTTCCCGCGCGTAAATCGGTCCATTAGTTTTTTGGTCTTTATCAGACATACATACGAACATGCCTTATATATATATATATATATATATATATATATATATATATATAGTATATATACATATATATATATATATATATATATATATATATATATATATATATAGAATAAAAAAGTCTGTTTGTATATTTGTTTGTTTCGTAAATATCTCGACACCGGCCCCACCTAGCGGGTATAGTTTTTGCAAAAATATTTCTTTTCACGTAACTAATATTCATATTCTGAATACGAACCAAATCGGTCAATAAATATAATTTTTCTAAATATCTCAACCCCAGCGCCATCTAGCGGGTTCATTTTTTGCAGAGATAGTTCTTTCAATGTAAGTAACACGTATTTTGAATACGAGCCAAATCGGACCATAAATACAATTTTTTCGAAATATTTCGACGCCAGCGTCATCTAGCGGATCCAGACTAATTCAGAAACCTTCCCTGGCATGCGTCTAATCATTCCGCAAAGTTTCATCGCTATCGGATGAACGGTTTAGGAAGGCATAAGAGACATACAGACAGATAAACATTCATATATATAAATGAATGTTTGTTTGTATATTTATTTATATATTCAAATATGTATATATTCAAATCTAGCAATAGCGAAGCATTGCCGGGTCAGTTAGTATTTTTATAAAAATTTGTAGAAAAATTATGTAAAAAGTTCTATAAAAACAAAAAAAAAAATCAATTTTTTATTTAAAAAATAAAACACAACAATATTTAACAGAAAAATGATACGAATTTATAACAATTAATAATAGTAATTATTTATGTAATAAATTTAGACCTTTAAAACATTAGGTTGGATGAATTATCTTCGCTAGTTTTTCCTGGTCGTTGATTATGAATCAATCACGATATATTTTGTACATACAAAGTGTATCACGAAGTTCTCTCTCCGCACTTTCATACTGGTGAAAATGATGGAAAAAGTTTATATAAATATATGTCCTAAAATGCTTCGTTTGCGAGTTACGGCTAGTGAAAGAGTTCGCTTGGATTTCAGCTATCCCGGTGAAATGAGGTCGTATTGAAAGTTTTACGACGTTAAGCGTAACTCGACCGATCTTCATCAAATTTTTACATTCACAACTTCAGATAAACTACTACAGCATATCTAAATTTAAATGGAATTGATTTTTTAGTTCTGGAGATTTTTGAGCCACAAATATTTTATACATAGTACCTTTTCTCTCTCTCTCTCTCTCTCTCTCTCTCTCTCTCTCTATATATATATATATATATATATATATATATATATATATATGTATATGATTTCTTATTTATTTATATAAGATATACTAGCAGACCCGGCAATGCTTCGCTGTTGCTATATTTGAGTATATATATATATATATATATATATATACAGATTAAATGAACAAAATTGAAAGTTTAATAAAACATGACGGATCTTCACAAAATTTAATCTTTCACTTTTTCCCTTTTTCCCCTTCTCCCTTTCTCGTTTTTCCCTTGTTCCTTTCCCATTTTTTCTCTTATTCCTGTTTCCAATATTCCCTTTTTCCCGATTTCCCGCGCGCAAATCGGTCCAGTAGTTTTTGTCTATAGCGGACATTAAACAAACGGCCTTTTTTATACATAGAAGAAGAAAGACAGTTTATATATTTGTTTCGTAATTACCTCGACACCAGTGCCACCTAGCGAGTCCATTTTTCACAAAAATATTTCTTTTCACGTAACCAATACTCGTATATATTCTGAATACGAACCAAATCGGTCCATAAATATAATTTTTCTAAATATCTCAACCCCAGCGCCATCTAGAGGGTTATTTTTTTGCAGAGATAATTCTTTTCCTGTAAGTAACACGTATTCTGAATACGAGGCAAATCGGACAATAAATACAATTTTTGAAATATCTCGACGCCAGCGCCACCTAGCGGGTCCAGACTAATTCAGAAACCTTCCCTGGCATGCGTCCAACCATCCCCCAAAGTTTCATCGCTATCGGATGAACGGTTTAGAAAGGCATAAGAGACATACAGACAGACAAACATTCATTTTTATATATATATATATATAAGAAAATTACAATTTAGTAAATGGTATATGATATTCTCGTATTCTTTCCTCAAAACGTAAAGAAAATTTAGTTTCACCTTCCAAAGTATTAGTTTTCTTAGAAAATTCATTAAAAAAATAGCAGTAATAAATAATTTTTATTTTTTTTTTGGATTAAATCAACGACATTCTTTTTTATGAAAAAAACTAATAGTGTTTGATTGTAGTTATTCCAAGGTATGTGATGGAAATTTAGTATTCAAGGTCACACAACACAACTTGCTTAACCGGTTAAATAACTTGTATTCTTATCTCGATCGGTCTCTGGCATAGTTTCAACATCAATCAAATCATCTAACTGGACAGATGACAGATTTTTATACATTCTGCTTTAGTAATATCAGTTTTTTTTTGTTTTTTTAATTGCTCATACGCAAAAAAGGAAAGTTTCAGAAAAATTTTTTTGTGTTGAGATATTAAGCTATGCGGTTCTTTTTATACAGATGCATATTAATTTTAATATTTTTTACTTGGCCTCAATGATTTCGTTATTCATTTGCTGTCAAATGATTGTATTTTACTGGGCCTGATTGACGTTAAGAAACGGAGCCATTCATCAGATCGTAGAATAAAACATCTTTTGATATTTTCTTTTGGGGCTTTTCTAAAATTGAAATTTGAATTTATTACATACCCTTCATACTTAACGCTCTGTAATTTTCACTTTTCCGCAATTAAAGATATTTATTTCACCACCAATGGCTGCTCGTAACTAAAATTAATAGGGGTGCTGCTCCAGAAAATTTTTTTTTCTGGGCCTTTTCAAGGCCATGGTTAAAGTTTTTTGTAAAATAAAAGAAATGAATTTTTTTTTGTCTTCAGTCATTTGACTGATTTGATGCAGCTCTCCAAGATTCCTTATCTAGTGCTAGTCGTTTCATTTCGGTATACCCCCCTACATCCTACATCCCTAACAATTTGTTTTACATATTCTAAACGTTGCCTGCCTTTTCTTTCTTTTTCCTGTTTATTCTCCGGGAATTACCGCTCAGATATTACTTCAGAGGATGAATGAGGATGATATGTATGAGTGTGAATGAAGTGTAGTCTTGTACATTCAAAGTTCGACCATACCTGAGATGTGTGGTTAATTGAAACCCAACCACCAAAGGGCACCGGTATCCACGATCTAGTATTCAAATCCGTGTAAAAATATCTGACTTTACTAGGACTTGAACGCTGAAACTCTCGACTTTCAAATCAGCTGATTTGGGAAGAGGCGTTCACCACTAGACCAACCCGGTGGGTAAAACGTTGCCTGCCTACACAATTTTTTCCTTCTACCTGTCCCTCCATTATTAAAGCGACTATTCCAGGATGCCTTAATATGTGGCCTATAAGTCTGTCTCTTCTTTTAACTATATTTTTCCAAATGCTTCTTTCTTCATCTATTTGCACATCACCTCTTCATTTGTCACTTTATCCACCCATCTGATTTTTAACATTCTCCTGTAGTACCGCATTTCAAAAGCTTCTAATCTTTTTTTCTCAGATATACTCCGATCGTCCAAGTTTCACTTCCATATAAAGCGACACTCCAAACATATACTTTCAAAAATCTTTTCCTGATGTTTCAATTAATTTTTGATGTAAACAAATTATATTTCTTACTGAAGGCTCGTTTAGCTTGTGCTATTCGGCATTTTATATCGCTCCTGCTGCGTCCATCTTTAGTAATTCTACTTCCCAAATAACAAAATTCTTCTATCTCCATAATCTTTTCTCCTCCTATTTTCACATTCATTGGTCCATCTTTGTTATTTCTACTACATTTCATTACTTTTGTTTTGTTCTTGTTTATTTTCACGCGATAGTTCTCGCGTAGGACTTCATCTATGCCGTTCATTGTTTCTTCTAAATCCTTTTTACTCTCGGCTAGAATTACTATATCATCAGCAAATCGTAGCATCTTTATCTTTTCACCTTGTACTGCTACTCCGAATCTAAATTGTTCTTTAACATCATTAACTGCTAGTTCGAAAAATAAAAAGTAAAACGAAATATAAATAAAAAGAAAAACACTTTTAGCTCATTAAAATGATATAGCAAATGACCATTGGTTCTATTTGAAATTTTTAAGATGCCTCCCCGCCCGACCACCACCTTACGAAAATAAAAAAGCGTGAAATATATGCTCATTGAAGTACCCCTTCTGTAGAAGGAAAAATGCTGCAAACCGTATCCAGTTATCTCAATTATAAAAAAAATAAAACCCATTCTAAAATTTACTTTTCAACCACCCGGTATATATATATATACATATGTGTGTGTGTGTGTGTGTGTGTGTGTGTGTGTGTGTGTGTGTGTGTGTGTGTGTACAAATTAATTATTACGATTAAATTATTAGTTTATTAATAAAAAATATTATTTATGATATTTCCTTGCGAAATATTTTTATTATCTAATCTATAGGTAAATGTTAGTATATTAATTTCTCTTTCCGTAACGCCCAACTCTCACTTTCGAAACAAGCTGTATTTTTTTTTTACTCTTCCGATGTTCCAAAGGAAATGAAAGTACTTATCTTTATTGTTTTTTTATCATTAAATAAATATCATTTAGATATAAGGTCAGATTATTTATTTACATTTACTATTTTGTATACAGTTATATATAGAGTGATTCATGAAGAATGTAACAAACTTTCAAGAGATGTTCTACTGGTAAAAATAAAGAAAAAAAAATCATATAAAATTAGGTTCGGAAACGTTTCGTTTCCGAGTGTGAGCTAGCGAAGATTTCTAAAGAACTGACAAAGATGGGGGCGCCCCAGGAGCACCCCATTTATTACCAGTTGAAAATGATGATTTGTCTAACCTCTCACTAGGTGTTCACATACCTCACCACTTTTTCCTTAGACGCAGTTCCCATGGGAGCCCAATTAAAGTGAATATTTAAAAAAAAATTTTTTAATTTATTTAATTTTTTTTTATATAATATTAAATAAATTTTTAAATTCTAAATTAAATTAAAATTTAAATTCTAAATTGTTCTATTAAATAAATTTAAATTATTATTTAAATTCGTAAATTTAATTCTATTATTTTTGTAATATTATTCGTTCTATTGATTCGAATCATTTAGTTCAAACCCAGCTGACACAGCAACATAGACTCACAGTTCACAGATGATTAATTCAATTCATAAAAGTTTGTGCTTTAACTGGAAAATCTCCACTACTACGTATATTTTTTTTTCCCGAGATGAAATATATCTAAAAATTTTCTCGGTTATGCCAAAAAAAAGGGATAAAGAATTGGTTGCGATTGATCGAGTAGTTTTCATATTTATACCGAACAAACAAAAGTCCTCTTCTTCTTTATATAATAGTATAGATAGATAGATATTTGTTTGTGTGCATGGTTGTGCATTATTAACAGCTGTTAATAATGAAATAAATGGAAAAAGATAAGTTAAAATTATAAGTGAAATGCAAAAACGTTTTTTAGATATGTAGTTACTAATTTTTGTTGTGACGAGGGTTCTGTCTTTAATTTTTTTATTTATTTATTTTTAGGATATGGGTTTGTCATAATTTTACCTCAAAAGCATTGAATTAGCCATGGAAATCGATAGATTACAAAATTAATTTTTATTAAAAAAAAACAAAGCTGCTGTAATTGGAGGGAAGGCTAGCCTATAATATTGGTGAAGAATTAATGTCATTTTTTTAAATTAATATTTTATAAAATGGAACACATACTCGTATTATATGAATACTGGGTGATTCAGAAACACTTCACAAATTAAAATGGTATAAAAAATGTTTTTAGATAACTTACAGATTCGGTTGAGATCTCATTTCTTACAAAAATACATCAATTTTTGATTCACGTAGTTCATTAGTACCAAATTCGGCCACCAGCGCTGCGTTGTTAAAAATAAATACATTTACTGGTGCGGAACGAGCTCGCTATGTATTTTGGTTTCACAATTTGCACTCAGCAACTGCATTTCAACGGTAATTTTTGTAAAGAATATGATAGGGAACCTAGTAGGCATACAATTTACTCTTTGCACTTCCTTGAGACAGGTTGTTCTGTTAAACATACAAAATCATCAGAATAACCACGCATCCCTGAAGCGCTGTGGAATAATTCATAGAAAGTTTTACACGTAGTCAAGCTACGTGTAAAAAAATCTACGTGACGCAAGTTTGAGTCGTGTTGTGCTTGCGTCAACTCGACGCAAGCTTTACACGTGATCAACTGAACGGGCGTCACGTGAAACTGGCATTCCACAAACGATTGGTTGGGTCGTATTCCGTAAACGATTGCACTTGAAGCAGTATAAACTAATCGTGGTTCAACATATTACAAATGACAACAAAGTTTCTCGGCTGCAGTTTTGTGTGGAATGATGGAGAGAATTACAGACGATGATACATTTGTAGACAATGTATGACAGGTTATTTCTAAAGTAAAAACCATTTCATTGTAAAATAATTTATTCTGAAAACTTTATAAATATTTTTGTTTCTCTTAAATTATATACCTTATACTGCTTCTCTATATAATCGCCACGTGAATTAAGACATTACTGTAGCGATACACCAGCTTCAATATACTCTCGTCGTATTCTTCTGCCGTCAGTCCATTTACCACTGATTAACAGCATTTTTAAGTTCATAGTCACCCGCGAATTGCTTACCGCTCATAAATTCTTTTTAATTTCCCCAAAATATGGTAATCGGAAGAAGCTAAGTCCGGACTATAAGGTGGGTGATCGTAAATTTCCCATCCAAATGTTCTCAGCAAATCACGTGTCGGACACGCAACATGTAGGCGTGCATTATCGTGCAGCAGGACGACGTCGTCGGTCAGCCGCCCACGTCGCCGATTTTAAATGACCCGCCGTAACTTATGTAGAGTTTCGCATTAGGCTTATACATTTACATTCGTCCCACATGAAATCGATCAGCAGTATGCCAAACCGATCCCAAAAGATTATGGCCATTATTTTGCGTCCAAATAGCTGTGGCTTGACCATTGTTGGTCTGATTGATGATTGAGGATGACGCCATTCACTTGACTACAGTTTTATCTCTGACGTGTAATACGAAATCCATGTTTCATCGCCGGTAACAATCGAGTTAAGGAACTCTTTTTCTGCGTAGCGCATCAAAAATTCTGAAGCAGATCCCATTCGGATTTTTTTTGTGAAGTTCCGTTAAGACGTGCGGCGCACAACATGCACAAACCTTTCTAAAGCCTAAATAGTCATGAACAATGCGACCGATAACAGCTGTTGAAACATCAGGAAAAAGAAGAGCCAAATCGGAAATCGGTGAACGACTATCTTTTCTGATTTTATCATCCTCGACGTGCGTTTCAACAAGTGCTCGGTGATTATCGAGGGCCTCCCCGAATGTTCTTCATCATTCACATTAATTTTCTTATTTCTAAATCTTTCACACCATTTTCGGACGTTTCTTTCATTCATTACACTATCAGTGTACACAGCAACCGACTGCCTATGAATTTCAGCCTACTTAACGTTTTAATGATTTAAAAAACATATGACTCTACGTATTTCACAGTCGGCGGCAACATCGATTTTCCTATTTATTTTATAACGTAATAACTCATACGTAATCAAAGATACTACAACGCGACAACTTACAGACAACAATGCAGTGTGTATATTACTAACGTGGCCATGAACGACATAGGTTAGCCAACCTTAAGGAGAGAAATTTCCCATCGGTCTTTACTTTAGAGATATTCCTCGTAATATTTAGTGATGAGTCAAAATACATAACTGCTGTAGCGAAAATCCTCATGAAACTTTGTAGCGCATTCATGATAGCCTTAAGATCAATGTTTTTTGTTCCATAAGCAAATAAAGGCTACACGGCTCGTTCTTACAGGAAGGAATTATAAGTGATATCTTTTGTTTGAACATGCTTCAGAATTTTATAATTCCTCAGTTAGATGATGATGAACGCCATTATTATCAGCAAAATGGTACACCCCCTCACTGTCTCCTACAAGTCCGAGATTTTCTTGATACTTTATTTCCAGGTCGGTGAGTTGGGTCATAAAGGTCCAATCGCATGGCAACCTCGCTCTCCAGATTTGACACTGCTAGATTTTTTTCTAGCGGGATTTCACTAGAAACCGGGTTTATGTACCACCTTTGCTTGCTGATCTTGTTGAGCTAAGACTTCGAATTAACGTCGCAGCTGCAGATACCGCGCGACTTGCTTGGTACAGTCTGGAATGAAATCGACTTCGGTGGGATGTATGTTGCATTACAAATGGAAGCCGTGTCGAACCATAGTGAATGTTGGGTGACAACTTTTATGTGTTTTTCTATGACATGACACCTGAACTATATCTGTAAGTTATCTTAATAAATTTTTATATGGTTTTAAAGTTGTGAAGTCGCTTTTATATCACTCCGTATTTAATTCTTTTGTTTTAGAATATTTAAAATTTTGTTTCATTTAATACGTAGTTAAAATCTACCACATTTTGATACGTTTTGTTTTTCGAGAAACTTCGAGATTCTTATTTTTATATTTAGTTTCTACGGACTTTCATCATACAATTTTTCCAAAATCAAATTCTCTGCTATTGTTACTTAAAACTTTTATTTGTTTAGTACATATTTAACAAAATTATTTTATACCTAAGTAGAATATTTTTCAACCCCAATTTTTTTTTTACTCCAAATTTCTCGAAAACTACTAAAAATATAGTTCTGGGACCTACCTTTTTTTCAATTTTTAAGATCAGATTCCATATAAAACCACTAAATTTATGCTTTAATTTGGTTTCCAGAGTTACACAGCCTGGTTTAATTTTGCCGAAGGCAAAGAAATCTTTAGCCAGGTGATAGTTTGCTTTCCAAGTGTATCCGAACCTTCTTTTTCCTGTTTATCCTCCGGGAATTACCGCTCAGATATTACTTTACAGGATGATATATATGAGTGTAAATGAAGTGTAGTCTTGTACAGTCTCAGGGCGACCATTCCTGAAATGTGTGGTTAATTGAAACCAAACCACCAAAGAAGGTATCCAGAATCGTATCCAGGATCTAGTATTCAAATCCGTGTAAAAATAACTGACTTTACTAGGACTTTAACGCTGGAACTATCGACTTCCGAATCAGCTGATTTGGGAAGACGCGTTCATCACTACACCAACTCGGCGGGGTAAATATGTTTATATGAACTTTCTTCGTTATTTTCACTCGGAGAACATCTACAAAAAAATTATTATATTCTTCATGAATCATTATATTTTTAATATACGAAATATTTAGTTAGAAATATAATCGTCTCGGCATTTCATCTGAAGGTCTTGGGTTCGAATCCGGGTTAATTTAGCATTTTTCATATGGTACAGATAGTACAGTCAATTTGTATTATTATTTGAAAATCCTTACCTACCGATTGATGTTTTGTCCATATGTTAGGGGTGATGAGGGAAGCTTAACTCCAGATTTTTAACATCCCCGTCCCATAGATTTTTGAAAAACTCAAAAAGTTTTTGAAATGCGTTATTCTCTGAATCTATGCATTTTAGAGAAAAGTTTTTCAAACAAAAAATGTAGAGGACATTCTCCTCTACAATTAATATATTTAAAGTTATGCCGTATAATTTGAAATTGAAATACTATACTAGGTGGCACTGAAGTTGTAAAAACCTGTTTTTTCGGTTTTTTCGCCGGAAAAAATTGTTTTTCGTCTGTATTGCATTTGAAAAAGTCGTGAACTCAAAAAAAAAAAAACAACTTTTTTTATTTAAACAATTTTCTTGTACGATTTACCGTTTTGGAGCAGTAGCTTGTGAAAGTGTGAAAATGTTGTGAATTGGGCACGTGTTCGAAACCGGTCTAGTCGCTGAACAATGCCTATCTCCCCGGCTACAGTAACAATAGGACCGCTGCGTTGCCATTGTACCGCTATAACTTTGAAATGCTAAGTCGTAAAAGAAAATTGTTTCAATAAAAGTTGTCTGTTTTTTTAAGATTACCAACTTCTCCAAATGCAATACAGACAAAAAACAACCGGTTTTCCACCGGAAAAACGGTTTTTTCCGGTGAAAAAACCGAAAAAATACGATTTTTACAACTTCAGCGCTACCTAGTATTTCAATTTCAAATTATACGGCATAACTTTAAAGACATTAATTGTAGAGGAGAATGTCCTCTACATCTTTTGTTTGAAAAACGTTTCTCTAAAATGCATAGATTCAGAGAAAAACGCATTTCAAAAATCTATGGGAGCGGGGATGTTAAAAATCTGGAGTTAAGCTTCCCTCATCACCCCTAACATATGGACAAAAGATCAATCGGTAGGTAAGGATTTTCAAATACAGTCTATTTTGATGACAAATTGCCTGTACTAAGAATTCGATCTCCATGTCCCATGCACAAGCTTTAAACTAATGGGGCAAAATTATGAAACAAAAAATTCATTAATTAATTTTTTTTTCTTTTTTATAAATGGAAAATACACGAAAATCATAACTAGAAATTTTATATATTAACTTATTAAATCAAAAATAATAAATAGTGTAACCTTTAAGTGAAGACTGAAATGTCTTTGACAATTTTCAAGGTCGTAATAATAAAATAACAATTTGTGAAGTCAAAAGTACAACCGTTTCCGGTAATTATATAATAATAATTAAATAACGTAGGACATTGTACCGATGTATCTTTCAAGACAAAATATATATCAGTTGTTTATATATATATATATATATATATATATATATATATATATATGCTTAATGACCTTTTTTCATATCATGCATTCCTTCCTCTCGGCTTTACTAGACAAAAGAGAATTGACATTAATTAGGTGGAAGGGGAAATATAAAGTTGTGTCATGGATTGTAGTTTAAATGATTGTTTGTATACCATTTTACCAACTGGCAAAAATTATGTAGTTACTAAGATGCACAAAACTATGCGAGATACATTGTCCATAAAAATACAAAAATAACGCTAGGTTTATGCATACCCTTAACTTTTGAAGGCGCTATTATTAACTTGGTTGCTTTCATTAATATGTAAGTGTCTTGATTATTTATTTTTGTTACTATACTAGCCGACCCGGCAATGCTTCGCTATTGCTATATTTGAGTATATAGGTTAAATGAACAAAATTGAAAGTTTAATAAAACATTACGGATCTTCACAAAATTTAATTTTTCCCTTTTTCCCCTTCTCCCTTTCTCGTTTTTCCCCTGTTCATTTTCCCTTTATCTCCTTTTCCATTTCTCCTCCCGTTTTCCCACCACATTTTCCCCTTTTCCCTTTTTCTATTATCCCTGTTTCTAATTTTTCATTTTCCCGCGCGTAAATCGGTCAAGTAGTCTTTTTCTATAGCGGACATTAAAAAACATTGCCTTTTATATATATAGAAGAAGAAAGACAGTTTATATATTTGTTTCGTAATTACCTCGACACCAGTGCCACCTAGCGAGTCCATTTTTCGCAAAAATATTTCTTTTCACGTAACCAATACTCGTATATATTCTGAATATGAGCCAAATCGGACCATAAATACAATTTTTCAAAATATGTCAACCCCAGCGCCATCTAGCAGGTCCATTTTTTGCAGAGGTATTGCTTTCCACGTAAGTAACACATATTCTGAATACGAGGCAAATCGGACCATAAATACAATTTTTCGAAGTATCTCGACGCCAGCACCACCTAACGGGTCCAAACTAATTCAGAAACCTTCCCTGGCGCGCGTCCAACCGTTCCCCAAAGTTTCATCGCTGTCGGATGAACGGTTTAGGAATGCATAAGAGACATACAAACAGACTAAAATTCATTTATATATATATAGATTCCTTGTATAAATAATTCATTACGCTTAATTATATTCAAATCTTATTTTAAAATTACTAAAAAATAAAAAAAGCTAAGTTCAGTAACGGAACCCGTTGAAAGATATAAAAATCCGTTTGACTGTACCTCCCCTACACCTTGAAAAATTCAATTATAATCATAATTAATTTGAATAAATGACTCGTATTCAGACCTCATAGTATAAAATTTTATTAAAATCGATGATCTCAAATTATCAAGAACTTTAACTGAAGAAAAAAGGAACAAAGTTCAGTTTATTATAAACCCACCCCTGAATAAAATCATCCAAATATATAAAGTGATTTAAGACGAAAGGAAAGTAATTTGGAAACTGGTTCTAAAGCTTGAAATACGGGAAAAAATTCTTACGTCCGAAAACGCTTTGTTATCGAGTTAACGGCTAGCGAAACATTTCTCCCAATGAAATATGATCGTACTAAAATTATTAAGATGTTGTGCAATGCGTTTTGAAAGTCGCTGAGCAGTAGGCTTTAGAATTATGCGGTACATTTTGTTCTTTCGGCGTTGCTCAGTAATAAATCAAGATGTCAGTTGTCGAGTTGGCGATTGAACGTGTTTCGTTTATCGGAATTAAAAATAACGAGAAAAGTAATTATTATTTCGGTAGAGGAACGAATTTTTCTCGTTGAACACGTTTTTCGTGAAGGTTATAAATATTGTGATTTATATTTCCTCTGGTTAGGAGAGTAATCCCATTTACGGACAAAGTGTCGGGCTCGGTAACAGGTTCCGCAGATGTAGCCTGCGCCCTACCGACTAAACCTCCACCTCACCAGCCCCTCTCTGGAGAGCGGAAACCGCATTTAAGCGTTAGTCATCCCCAGGAGGTGCCTTCGACCTCGGTGTGTTTAGAATCCTCGTACATCATCACTGTCGCCCATCCGTGCGAGCACGAACGAACGCCAGCTCTGCAGAGGGCTGTCTGTCCTCCCTTCGCTCTCCAGTCCGGTATTGTACACCTCACTTCCTTAGGTTTTCGCTGGTCTGTTATGTTCTGCTGAACGGTCCGCATTTTATTATCGGAAAAAGTATACTAATTTAGAGAAACACAAGTTTTCTGAGAAGTTTCCAAATATTCACCGCGATGAAGTTTGAACTCTTATCGAAACCTTTAAGGCAACAAGCTCTGATGAAAACGTTGGTCGGTGTGGAAGAACACCTAATCTAATCGAATTGTTTGATATTTCGGATGCTATGACCGAAACTCCATCAAAGTCAACGCATAAGTTACAACAGCAGCAAGATATCGGACTTGCTAACGCACATAATGCTTTAAGAAAAGAACTGAAATTTTTCCCCTATAAAGTAATACGTGTTCAAGTACGGAAACCTTCAGATCGTGCCAAAAGACTAAATTATAGTCAGTGGTTTAAACGTTTTATCAACTAAAATTTCGTAGGTATCCTCAAAATTGTGTTTTTTAAGATGAAGCGCGGTTTTATCTGGAAGATATACATTAATTCACACAATACTAGACTGTGCTCGACAACTAAACCCCAGCGAATTACTGGAACGATCTTTACATGAAGCGAAAATTGAATGGAACGCGCATTGTGAGTATATATATATATTTTGAAAATACAGCCAATAGTGACCGTTATTGTGCTAACAAACTTCATTAGTCAGTTAACAGAATTGGAAATCAATCAAGGTTGATACCAACAAGATGGCACCACAGTGCACACAGATAACAGGTCAATGACTTTTTTTACGTAATGTCTTCGGTGAATGAATCATTTCGAGGAGTTTGTGACCTGAACGATGACCGGTTTCCGATTTGATTCTCTCGAATTACATTCTATTTGGGACAAAAAAAACAAGTAGCAGTGTAACAGACCGCGCATGATTTACGAAGTAAAACCCGCAATAATGGTGTACGTATGAGACATTAAACTACATCAGCTGGTTTAAGTCTTTGAAAACAAATTGAAACGTGTGCAGTGTTGTTGTATTGATGTTTGTGGTCTTTTTTGTCTTCAGTCGTTCGACTGGTTTGATGCAGATCTCCAAGATTCCCTATCTAGTGCAAGTCGTTTCATTTCTAAAAATATTTATTAAGGTCATTTTTAACACCTGTTATAAATAATTCCAATTATTGAAATATCAGTTTTTGTAAAATAATGAAATAAAAATACACAGTAATAATTAAGAAATTTTCCTCCATTATTCCAGTGCACAGCAAATTTCCGAACGCTCTGTATAAGGGATAAACTTAATGGTTTCTTATGTTTTTTAACCTGAAAAATCGAATAAAATAGTTTTGAGAACTGTATATCCGGTAGTTTTTATGATATCCTACATAAAACAGAAAAATTCGGTAAAGAAAAAAATGTTTTTTTTTTATTCATTAAAAGTAAAATAACTTTGTTAAATGAATAAAAAATAATGTAAATTTTATTATCAAAACTTGTAGAGAATTTAATTCTGCCGAAATTGATGTAACATTCAATAAAGAATTTTTTTTAAATTAATTTTAATTAAAATCACAACAAAACCTAACAGAAAACTGTATGAATTTGTAAAAATTAAACATCTTATTTTACCACGAAGTAGGAGCGATATAAAATGCCAAATAGCACAGGCGAAACGAGCCTTCAGTCAGAAATATAATTTGTTTCCATCAAAAATTAATTGAAACATCAGGAAAAGATTTTTGAAAGTATATGTTTGGAATGTCGCTTTATATGGAAGTGAAACTTGGACGATCGGAGTACCCGAGAAGAAAAGATTAGAAGCTTTTGAAATGCGGTACTACAGGAGAATGTTAAAAATCAGATGCCTGGATAAAGTGACAAATGAAGAGATGATGTGCAAATAGATGAAGAAAGAAGCATTTGGAAAAATATAGTTAAAAGAAGAGACAGAGTTATAGGCCACATATTAAGGCATTTGGAATAGTCGCTTTAATATTGGAGGGACAGGTAGAAGGAAAAAATTGTGTAGGCAGGTAACGTTTGGAATATGTAAAACAAATTGTTAGGGATGTAGGATGTAGGGAGTATACCGAAATGAAACGACTAGTTATAGATAGGGAATCTTGGAGAGCTGCATCAAATCAGTCAATTGACTGAAGACAAAAAAAAATTTACCATTTGTTTAAATGTTTGCCACAGAATTTAAAAATGCAAAAAACATACTTTTGGGACAATAGTGGGGATGAATGTTTAAAAATAATATTACAAAATTTTTTTAAAATTTTTAAAACTTCCTTTATACTTTGTAATCATACTTTAATTAAATTATTTTCATATATTGCATGAGTTTAACTAGTAGGTTAATTTGAATTTTCAAAACCCCAAATCGATTTTGAAATTTTTTACACCCGCACCCTTAATTTACCTCAGTACGGGGGGGGGGTGTTTGCAAAGTAATGGTTGAATATTGTATTGTCACCCAATCTTAATAACTGCAAAACTTCATCGATTGACAATGTCACGAATGTTTTTTATTTCCCTATCTCCCGGAACCAGACCTCCAATTAAGAATGAACACGGTTCCGGGAGGTGCCCTTGCCACTAGTCGACAGATGAGGGAAACGCCAGGCCCGGCAATGCCGTTCCCGGCCACCATCACCCGGCAACCGGGACTCGGTCCTTTTTGCTTCGCCTATAACGGGGACATCCCCAGAGGGACGGCTTCGCCCGGACTGTCTTTTAGCTCAGGGGCTCGAGAGTCCCCGCACTTTATCATCATCGTCCACTCGTGTAAGCACGGGCGAACGGCACTTCCGTACGGAGCTGTCCCTCACTCCCTCGCTTCCTGATATTTCAGTCGCAGTATTCCCGACACAAATCTTGTCACAGTGTCGAAGTCCACCGAACTTAGTAACATCGTTCCAACGATGGTCTTCACCTCGAGATACCCAGTTACAGCAGTTCAGTCGCGGCGTTCCTCGTCCCAAAACGGGCTCTGGAATTTCACGTGTTCGTCGTGTCTAACTCTCAACAGTAGGGGCAGAAGGGGTCTTCAGCTCTTCTTCGTCCACACAGGTACGAACGAAAGACCCCATGGCCAGTCAGGAATTGTGTCAGCCAGAATCCCAGTTCGCCAAACTTCCTCCCGGCCCACGGTTGAATGTCGCGACCAAAAGATGCGTCCACCTCCCTTTCGTGGATGCATCCCATCAGGAAGTATGTTAAATTATTACACCTGCACTCTTAATTTACCACCGTACGGGGAAATTTTTGCAAAAGTTATAGTAGAATATTTTATTGTTACTCGATCTTATGAACTGTGCAAAATTTCATCGATCGGCAATGTCAGGAAGTATGTTAAATTAAGGATGCAAGATTTGAAGACAACATGAAAAAAATTGAAAAAACATTATAAATTAAAGAAAAGCAAGTAATATCGATTGTTTGAATTTTCAAAAATATTTTTGATTTATTTAAACTTTTAATACTAATATTACAATAAAATCTCATCATAATTCACACCCCCACCCCAAAAAAAGAAATCTAGAGTAATTTTTATTGGTTGAACATTTTTCAATTGAATTTTTTTGTTAGCAGTTAAAGATACAATAGAAATAAAAACTGCTTTCTCTGAAAGTAATAATGTTTTACATACAACCCATCATTTATAATGAAAGGAGTGTACCACTTATAGGAAAGCATTTTATTGAATTTAACATGTTTATATTATATGTTATATTATTACATCGATTAAGTTATGTAAAAAAGGCCCGGCAAAGCGATTAACTGCTCATTTTAATAATTTTCATAACCGCTAAAAAAAATCCGTCATTTGAATGAATGGACCTTCAATAACCTTTAAAATTATACCGTTAAAAAAATCCGTTTCGGCACGCCGGAAGGCGGAAGTAGATTTCACCGGTGCTTAAGTAGGGGATAAAAAATATCTCCACCTTAAAGTTAAGAAAAACTTCAAATTTAGTCAATACGACATGTGAAAAAAGTTTCATATGTTTAGCGTACGACAAGACCCATCATCTTACAATTCCAGCAATATTTTGGTCATCCCTTGTCGTAAGGGTTGATCATATCAAAAATTGTTGCAGACAAAAGTTTTAGGTAATGTTTAGAGGACTAACGACCAGTTTAAACCGATTCGATACTTGTACCTATTATTTTGTGTTAAGATTCTTTTTTGGGTACAAAACCTCATTTTTTCAACCCCCTGGGCCAATGGTTGGTGATATAAAAAAAAAATTTACTGAGATAAGTTTTAGGTCCTTATTCGAAGAATAGTAAGAATTTAGACGAGTTCGATATTTTACTTAATAAGAAAGTTATGATCATATTTTGTTTTTTTCGAAAAAGCCCCCTATTTCTACCCCCATGGTCCGATTTTGGCCGTTAACAAACTCGACCGAGATTTTGGGTCGAGTTATTTTTAAGCAACAATTCGAAAGTATTTGAAAATAGGGAGAAAGGGAAAAAAGGAAGAAGAGAAGAAGAGAAGAAGGTAAAAAAGAAAAAAGGGAAGAAGAGAAAAAAGGGGAAAAGGGGCGAGCAAAAAAAGGGAAGAAGGGAAAAAGGGAAAGGTTAAATTTTGTGAAGTTCCGTAATGTTCCGTTTTTTAATGTTTTATCAAACTTTCAAATGTATTCATTTAATCTACATCTATATACTCAAATCTAGCAATAGCAAAGCATTGCCTGGTCAGCTAGTCTTCTGTATATATATATATATATATGAATGTTTGTTTATCCCGTACGCGTTTCTATACTATTAATTCTATATCGATGAAACTTTGGTAAGTTTTTGTGCGCACGCCCGCAAAGGTTTCTGATTTAGTTTGGACCGGTTAGATGGCGCTGGGGTCGAGATATTTCGAAAAATTGCATTTACGGACCGATTTGGCTCATATTCAAAATATATATTAGTTACGTGAAAAGAAACATTTTTGCAAAAACCATACCCGCTAGGAGGCGCCGGTATCAAGATTTTTACGAAACAAACAAACAAATATACAAACAGTCTTTCTTCTTCTATTTATATAAAATGCCATTTTCGTATGTGAGTCCGCTATAGACTTAAAAAAACTGCAATTTTCACAAGGGTTTTTCCAAAATGGTTCGCGTTCTCTGAAAAAGGTTGGTTTAAAGCTACTGAAATCCTCGATCTGACCACTAGATAGAAATGGGACTGCTTTGAACCGACTGCTGTATTTAGAGAGTAGTTTTAATTAAATCCGATAGGTAGTGCTGTTTTGCCGATTACATTTATTTGCATTCTGATTTTTATAAAGTGAAAGGTTTTTTCCTACACTCGTGTATTGGATCAGCAATTAAGCATGACCCAATGCAGGGGCGTGTCCTTTAAACTCAAACGGTCCTTCCCGCCTACCGGCTGTACGTTCGGCATGACGCGTCGAGCTCCCGGTTGGATCTTTTGTTGTTTTATTGCCCATTCAAACACGGGTTACCACCATCTCTGGCTTTCTGCCGGTACGGGTCTTTTTATTTTTATCCCAGGTGTTGTTTTTTCCGAATTTTTAAGACGCGAGAGGAGTCCCCCCACTTTCTCGCCGCCTATCATCCAAGCAAACCCAGAAGGACGCCGACACCATAAGGGGCTATCCCTCATCTCCTCACCACCGACTCCTTTCTCCGAAGTACCGCCGAAAGGTTAAATTTTGTGAATTTCCGTAATGTTCATTTTGTTAATGTTTTATCAAACTTTCAATTGCGTTCATTTAATCTATATATATATATATATATATATATATATATATATATATATATATATATATATATCAAATCTAGCAATAGCGAAGCATTGCCGGGTCTGCTAGTTATTTAAATAAAATTAAATTCCGACCTCCATGGTGAGTGTGGTAGCGTCTCCCGTCTTTCATCTTAAACATACCGGGTTGGAATCCTCGTCAAGCACGGTATTTTTTTCACATAAAAATTTCATTACTTATTTCCACGCACAACCTTCAAGAAGGAAGCAGATTTGTGGTGGGGTGAATTACTCGTATAAAAAATCCATGAAAGTATGAATTAAATAAATAATTATTTTGTCATACGTATAATTATTGTATAAGGAAGGAAATAAAAATGAAATTAATAACTTTAAAACATTACAATTTTTTTTTGTCAGGCTGATTTTCGTATGAAGGATGTCTTGTTTATTAGTTTATTGTTTTTTGATAATATAATTAAATATTTATTTATTTTAATCTGGGAATGTGTACATTTATATATATAAATGAAGGTTATAAAAATATTTATCAATTGTATTCTGTAAGAAATAAATATGTGATGTTTCCGTGGCGGTTCAATAGTATCTGAAAAGGTAACAAGAGTTGTCAAAGGTGTTTTATATATATTTATAATGTCTTTTTAAAATTTTAAAACCCTAGAATATTTAGTCTTTTTTTTAAATTAAAAAAAAAAAAAACGCTGTTTTTCGTTTAAGTAATTTTAAATTGTTTTTTAAATTTAAAATGACAGAATATGATTTTATTTTCAGTATGATATAATATAAGTAAAAATAAGATTAACTAGAAAAAAACCGGGCGTATGACCAGTCGCGAAAATGTTACATGGTTTATGTCTCATTAAAAACGGTTTTTTTTTAAAATGGTTTTGCCTATTGTAAACAAATACCGTTTACGAATTTAGTGTATTAAGAACAAAAATCCTTCTCAACGAAAATCTGTAAAATCCTGAATAATTATAACTATTTCTTGTTATAATTTTTTAACACAGCTCTAACCCCAATGTTTTCCTGTTTATTCCCAAAACACTAATATAATTTTAAATAAATCGTTCGTATCAAGAAATATAAATGGTTGGAACTAATGAATCGTTCGTTCGTTTCGTGCACCTGCCCGGTACATCATTAGTGGTCCGCTCTGTGCCAATAGCAGCTAAAATAAAAATCTGATGTGGGCATCGCACGACTTCCTTGTACGCCTATTAAATTACATATACACATCCTTTGTTGCCCTTCATTTGAAAGTGAGATACGATCCTCTAATTCTTTTATAAAGTGGACAGTTACACGATTGCATTGGAGTGGACACCACATTGCATCACATTTTTTTGTGGGGTCCGTATTTTATATATTAATTTTATTTTACGTTTTTCAAGTAATTATGTGGTGTAAGTGAGAACGTGTCGGATCCGTAACCATGAACACATCGGTTCGAATCCGACTTCGTATATATATATATATATATATATATATATATATATATATATATATAAAGAGATAGAGAGAGAGAGAGAGTTAAAATGAACACAATTGAAAATTTGATAAAAAAATTTAAAAACTGAACTTCACAAATTTTACCTTTCACTTATTTTCCTTTCCCTTTCACCCCTCTCCATCAACCTTCTACCAGTTTCCTTTTTACCATTTCACGTTTTGTCCCCTATTCACCGTTTTCCATTTCTTTCCTTTCTCCCTTTTTCCCGCGCGTAAATCGGTCCATTAGTTTTTTGGTCTTTAGCGGACACACATACGAACATGCCTTTTATAAATATATATATATAATAGAAACGTCTGTTTGTATATTTGTTTGTTTGTTTCGTAAATATGTCGACAGCGGCCCCACCTAGCGGGTACAGTTTTTAAAAAATATTTCTTTTCGCGTAACTAATATTCATATTCTGAATATGAACCAAATCGGTCCATAAATATAATTTTTCTAAATATCTCGATCCCAGCGCCACCTAACGGGTCCAAACAATTCAGAAACCTTCCCTGGCATGCGTCCAACCGTTTCCCAAAGTTTCATCGCTATCGGATGAACGGTTTAGGAAGGCATAAGTGACATACAGACAGACAAGCATTCATTTTTATATATATAATTATTAAGTACTGTAAAATTTTTTGAATTTAAATTAAAAGTACATAAAATTTTATTTCACTAATAACTTCTGTTTTTTCAGTCAGAGGTAAATAATTAGTTATTAATAAATCAATATATTTAAATTAAAAAAAGTCCGAAATGTTGTCGAATTCGAACCGATATGCCTTCCCCTTGAAAGATTAAATATATCATTAATCAAAATTTGATTTGCCTATAATTCTGGAACCGATGAAGGCTGGCATTCAGCAACCTAGGCGTGACAACCAATTGCTGTCCTTGACGGAATAAATTTTAATTTATTGATAAGCCGTATATTTTAGTATGTAAACGGGGTGAACCTACCCATTTTAGTAATACGAGGTGTGTGAGGAAAGTAATGATACTCACTTTTTACTTACCAAAGTTTTTATTTTTTTTCAAACAACAATATTATCCCCTTCAACGTAATTCCCTTGGGCAACTATACATCGGCGGAGTCGTTGTTCCCACTCCTGGTAGCAACGCTGAAAGGCTTCGACCGGTAGGGCTTTTAACCGGTCGGTCACGGTCTTTTGAATGTTCTCCAGAGTTCAAAATGATGTCCTTTTAAGACACGTTTCAATTTCGGGAAAAAGGAAAAAGTCACAAGGACTCAAATCAGGTGAATAGGGGGTGTTGAAGAACCGTAGGAATGCGTTTTGAGATCAGAAATTCCCTGTTGGAAATGGCCGTGTGACACGGGACATTGTCATGATGAAGCATCCGCTTGTCTACAACGTCTGGTCTCACGCGAATCACTCTTTTCCTGAGCCTTTCAAGAACACCTTTGTAAAACACTTGGTTGACTGTTTGTCCTGGAGTAACAAATTCTTTACGTACGATACCCCTGCTTATAAAAAGCAAATCAGGATGGTTTTGATCTTTGATTTGCTCATTCGACATTTTTTCGGTCAAGGATATGTAGGAGTGTGCCACTTTTCGCTTTGTCGCTTTATTTCAGGATCGTACTCAAATATCCAGGATTCATCACCTGTGATCACACGATTGAAGAATTCTTGGTCATTGTCAATCCTCCCAAGATGATCATCACACACGTTTCTGCGATAGTCCTTCTGTTCCGTTGTGAGGTTTTTCGGCACCGATTTCGCACAAATCTTTCCCATGTCCAATCGTCTGTCAAAATTTGATGTACGGTGAAAGCGTTTAAATTTAACCGTTCACTCATCATCATTATTGTTAAACGACGGTCTGATCTCACAAGAACCCTCACACGCTCCCTGTTTTCGTCAGATTTTGAAGTCGAAGGTCTCCCTGAGCGAGGTTGATCTTCAACGTGTTCTCGGCCTACCAAAAATGATTTGTACCGGCGGAAACCTTGTGCTCTTCATAAGCAATGTTCCCCGTAGGTCTTTTTCAACTTTTCAAAGAGGTCATACTCGCGGATTCTCCAAGTTTAACGCAAATCTTGATTGCACAACGTCCCTCTAAATTCCGACGCTCCATTTTCGTAACACACAATAAAAACACAACTTCACTGATGGATCTGTCAAAAATAATTTGTTGTCTGAACGGAGTTGAAACTCGTACTGAGCATATGGAAGGGATGAACAAACCGGTCTAGCACAGACCGGTAGACACAGCGTTGCCAGATCGCCCGCAGTGTTATCAATCTCATTATTTTTCCTATACACCTCGTATATGACAAGTGAGCAGTGTGACACGCTAGCGAGTGGTGTAAGGCAACACGCTTAATCCGCTCATGCAGTTAGGTAAACTCTAGGAGCTAATTAGGATATTGGACGCTAACCGTTTTTGAGGCACAGTAGCCGTTTGTGGCACGGATATTCGGTCTTATGCTTTAGGGCGACCGAACGGGGTGGTGGTGGGATAAATGCCAGATAAACCAATTACCCTTAAGTTAAAGAATTACAACCCGAAATCATATTCCAACAGAATGGAGCGCCACCGCATTGAGATTTATTAATCCCTCAATGTTGAATCCCTCAATATATTCCCAAATTGCTGGTTTGGACGCGATGGACCAATCGGTTGGTCATCTGGATCACCGGATATAATTCCATGTAATCTTTTTCCTATGGGTTTCATCATGGATAATGTATACAAAACTGGTGTAATGAATATTGTTGGCCTTAAGGAAAGGTGTGTGTGTGTGTGTGTGTGTGTGTGTGTGTGTGTATATATATATATATATATATGTGTGTGTGTGTGTGTGTGTGTGTGTGTGTGTGTGTGTGTGTGTGTGTGTGTGTGTGTGTGTGTGTGTGTGTGTGTGTGTGTGTGTGTGTGTGTGTGTGTGTGTGTGTGTGTGTGTGTAGTGAAATCCATAAATAGAATCTTTTTACGTAGTAAATACCATACCAACGTTTTTTAACATTATGTATATGGTAGAGTTTCATTAACACCTCTACGCATGTACATTTCAATATTTTTATTACTGTTTTGTATCCTGTAACTGGTTGGTAAATCTTCGTTTTTACATTCCCATCGTATTTATTTATTTTTATGTGTTTCTTTTAAACTGGTATATAGAGAGAGAGAGAGAAAAAAAGAGAAATAACTATTCATTAATTAACAAAGAGTAATAAAACATTATTTTAACGTAACGTACGCATAAAACTAACATGTGTTAAGCATAATACATCTGTTAATGTTGTGCCACGTCTCATTTTGTTATAATTTAAATAAAATTAAGTAAATTTATTACATAATTTCAACTACTCTTATTTTTTTAAGTTTATAATTAACTACAACGAAAATACAATAAATATTAATAATGAAACTGCGACATTTTCTTTTTCATATTATAATAGTATCACCAACTTTATCAATTTTCATTTAGCTTAAAATTTAATCTTTTATTAAAGTAATTTAAACAACTTTTCCTCTTATAATTATCTTTCATATTTTTAGAAAAACAGTAATCATAATAAATAAAACAAAAATTCGGTCGATTTAATAATACTGCATAAATAAATAATACCAACTAAAAAAAATACATTTAGAATTTTTAATTTTTTGAATTCGCTGTCAAATATAAATAAAAGTTAATGGATATTTTTTGGAATTGTCCTCCCCCCCCCCCCCCCCGAAAAAACCACTTAATTGTTTAACAAAAAATTGATGTATTTTTAATATCCGGTAAGAATTGGGTGGGAATATGCATGTTTCAAAATAGCAGGAAATATTGATATTAACAATAACCAAGTTGGAGAAATATTAACCCACCGGGTTGGTCTAGTGGTGAACGCGTCTTCGCAAATCAGCTGATTTGGAAGTCGAGAGTTCCAGCGTTCAAGTCCTAGTAAAGCCAGTTATTTTTTTACACGGATTTGAATACTAGATGGTGGATACCGGTGTTCTTTGGTGGTTGGGTTTCAATTAACCACACATCTCAGGAACGGTCGAACTGAGAATGTACAAGACTACAATCATACATATCATCCTCTAAAGTATTATCTAAACGGTAGTTACCGGAGGCTAAACAGGAAAAAGAAAGAAAGGTAGGAGAAATAACCCGATAACACACTAGTATTTTGTTTTGTACCGGTCATTTTAAATATTCTCGATATTAAAATATTTTACATATTAAAAATATATGCATTATTGCTTATAATTATAGGTATAATCAACCAAACTTAATCTACGATCGCTAACCTCGACTAATTAACAGTAATATTTTGATTGTTTAAATAATAAATAATTGCAACAATTACTGAATTTATTAAAATTATATTAATCTAATCAAACTTAACCGACACTCGCTTCGCTCGCTAACCTCGACCAATTAACAGTCATGTTTTGATTATTTAAATAATAAATAATTGCCGGCCTCCATGGCGCGAGTGGTCTCGGCCTTTCATCCGGAGGTCCCGGATTCGAATCCCGATCAGGCATGGCATTTTCAAAAAAAATAAATAAATAAAAATAATAGCAGCAATAATTTTTTTTCCGTAGGGGGAGGAAAAAGCTCTGCCAGCCGCCGTCAGCCCCGCACTTCCATCAGTGCGGGGCTGTCACCCGCTAAAAAACCTCCCCTCTTATCATGCAGAGGCCGGATCTAAGCCATATGGTATGTACAGCCCCTGCATGATCATCCAGGCACTGTAGTATCCGAATCCGTAAGGAGATTTCACTCAGATTTCAGATATGCCGGTAAAATGAGGTCGTACTGTAATTTTTAGGACGTTAATTAAGAAAATAAATTAGCGATTTGTTATGGTTTTTAACCTGAAAAATCGAATAAAATAGGTTTCAGATCTGCATGTGCAGTAGTTTTTGAGAAATCTGGGCTAAAAACCAATAAATTAAGGTAAAAACCCCTATTTTTTATGTTTGACGTACCATAACTTTGTTAAATGCAAATAAACGCAAAAAACTTTGGGCATTGCACTTCCGTACTGTTGATCAGCTGTTGTTATTTTATTGCCGACTTTGGAATAACAATTTTTCAAATAATTTATTATATTTCTTTCTTTAATAAAAAAATGATTATGTAATTTTTATTTTGTAATTATTGTTGTGTAATTTCCAGTTGTTGTGTAATATTTATGAAAATGGGGAATTTCCATCAGACTTCAAAAAAAGTGTTATAGTTATGATACCAAAGAAAGCAGGGGCAGATAAATGTGAAGAATACAGAACAATTAGTTTAACTAGTCATGCATCAAAAATCTTAACTAGAATTTTATACAGAAGAATTGAGAGGAGAGTGGAAGAAGTGTTAGGAGAAGACCAATTTGGTTTCAGGAAAAGTATAGGGACAAGGGAAGCAATTTTATGCCTCAGATTAATAGTAGAAGGAAGATTAAAGAAAAACAAACCGACATACTTGGCGTTTATAGACCTAGAAAAGGCTTTCGATAACGTAGACTGGAATAAAATGTTCAGCATTTTAAAAAAATTAGGGTTCAAATACAGAGATAGAAGAACAATTGCTAACATGTACAGGAACCAAACAGCAACAATAACAATTGAAGAACATAAGAAAGAAGCCCTAATAAGAAAGGGAGTCCGACAAGGATGTCCCCTATCGCCGTTACTTTTTAATCTTTACATGGAACTAGCAGTTAATGATGTTAAAGAACAATTTAGATTCGGAGTAACAGTACAAGGTGAAAAGATAAAATGCTACGATTTGCTGATGATATAGTAATTCTAGCCGAGAGTAAAAAGGATTTAGAAGAAACAATGAACGGCATAGATGAAGTCCTACGCAAAAACTATCGCATGAAAATAAACAAGAACAAAACAAAAGTAATGAAATGTAGTAGAAATAACAAAGATGGACCGCTGAATGTGAAAATAGGAGGAGAAAAGATTATGGAGGTAGAAGAATTTTGTTATTTGGGAAGTAAAATTACTAAAGATGGACGAAGCAGGAGCGATATAAAATGCCGAATAGCACAAGCTAAACGAGCCTTCAGTAAGAAATATAATTTGTTTACATCAAAAATGAATTTAAATGTCAGGAAAAGATTTTTGAAAGTGTATGTTTGGAGTGTCGCTTTATATGGAAGTGAAACTTGGACAATCGGAGTATCTGAGAAGAAAAGATTAGAAGCTTTTGAAATGTGGTGCTATAGGAGAATGTTAAAAATCAGTGGGTGGATAAATTGACAAATGAAGAGGTATTGCGGCAAATAGATGAAGAAAGTAGCATTTGGAAAAATATAGTTAAAAGAAGAGACAGACTTATAGGCCATCCTACTAAGAGCCATCCTACTTATAGGCCTACATACTAAGGCATCCTGGAATAGTCGCTTTAATATTGGAAGGACAGGTAGAAGGGAAAAATTGTGTAGGCAGGCCACGTTTGGAATATGTAAAACAAATTGTTAGGGATGTAGGATGTAGAGGGTATACTGAAATGAAACGACTAGCACTAGATAGGGAATCTTGGAGAGCTGCATCAAACCAGTCAAATGACTGAAGACAAAAAAAAAAAAAAAAAAAATTTCCAGTTATTTTTTAAAATCTTTTAACAGTAAATTTAGTTTTTAACTTTTTTTTACATCACTAAAAAAGAATTTGGTTTTTACATTATAAAAACAATTATATAAATACTTTACTGACAAAGTAAAGTAACAGTAGTATGTACTGTCTAAATAAAATTCTAAATTTTCTATGTTTTATTCAACTTATTTTATGCCATTCTGTTCAAAATTAAACTCTCTACATTTTTTCTTTAGATGTTTTACGTGTTAATTAACTATTTAACAAAGTTATTGAACGTTAAACATAAAAAACAGGGGTTTGTAACCCAATTTAGTGCTTTTAACCCCAAATTTATCAAAACCTACTGCAGATATAGTTGTGGGACCTATTCGATTCGAATCTACAGATCAAAAACGATAAGAAAAAACTAATTCTGTTCTTTAATTAACATTAAATTAATGTAAGGAAATTAATTTCCTTACATTAACGTTAATGTATTTGTTGTTAATGTAAATGTCGTATTTCAGTACGACATTTTACCGGGTTAGCAGAAATCTTAGCGAAATCTTTCACTAGCCGTAACTCGCAAATGAAGCATTTTAGGATATTGTTTATATGAACTTTTAACATTATTTTCACCAATATAATAAATAGGTTATGAAAGTCCCGAGAGAACTTTGTAGTACACCCTTTTTTAAAATAAAAAAATTATGGGGGAAAAAATTTTTTTTGAGGTCAATTTACTCTATTTTTTTTAGTCATTATTAATTTTAAATTCATTGACAAAAATATAGAGCTTGCCTGGTAAACAATTTTCAGAATTTTTGACGAGATGTACAAACTTTTATTTGTTTATTTTATTGTTTTACTTTTTTATTTTTAAAGCTACAGAAAAAATTAATCATATATATATAAAGATGAATGTTTATCTGTCTGTATGTCTCCTATGCCTTCCTGAACCGTTCATCCGATAGCGATGAAACTTTGGGGAATGGTTGGACGCATACCAGGAAAGGTTTCTGAGTTAGTTTGGACCCGCTAGGTGGCGCTGGCGTCGAGATATTTCGAAAAATTGTATTTATGGTCCGATTTGCCTCGTATTCAGAATACGTGTTACTTACATGGAAAGAATTATCTCTGCAAAAAATGAACCCGCTAGATGGCGCTGGGGTTGAGATATTTAGAAAAATTATATTTATGGACGGATTTGGTTCATATTCAGATTACGAATATTAGTTACGTGAAAAGAAATATTTTGGCGAAAAATGGACCCGCTAGGTGGCGCTGGAGTTGAGATATTTGGAAAAACTGTATTTATGGACCGATCTGGCTTATATTCAGAATAGATAATTATGAGAAAAGAGAAATTTTTGCAAAAACTATACCCGCCAAGTGGCGCCGGTGTCGAGGTATTTACGAAATAAAAAAAGAAATATACAGACTTTCTTCTTCTATAGATATAAAAGGCAATGTTCGTATAGACTAAAAAACTACTAGACCGATTTACGCTACTGGTCCAATTTAAAAGGAAATAAGGGAAATGGGGGAAAGAAAAAAAACAGGGAAATAGTGAAAAAGAAAAGAAAGGAAAAGGGAAATAAGCGAAAAGGTAAAAAGAGAAAAAAGTTGAATGGGAAGAAGGGAAATAGGGAAAAAGAGATAAAGTGAGAGGTTAAATTTTATGAAGTTCCGTAATTTTAATATTTTTAATGTCTCACCAAACTTTCAATTGTATTCAAATATATATATATATATTTGAATCATAATAAAAATTTTTAATTTCTTGATGTTTTCTATTGTTATTATTAATGTGAATAAAAAATCAATGTAGTATGAAGTAACTGGACATACAAAAATTGCAATAAGTACATATTTATTTGTAATTTCTGTTTGATTTTTTTATTTATTTAATAGAAAGTTTACGTATATGTTACCAAATATTTCATATTATTTAAATTACAAGGCGTTTCTCTCATTACTAGTATTATCAGTTTGAAAGTAGATTCTTGGTCAAAATTAAACAAAAACGAAAAAATAATATAATAGATTCGTTATTAATTTTTATTTGCTTTGACTCCTTCCCCTAAAATTTTCTTTTAATTTTTCCGGCGCGTAAATTAAAAATAAATAAATAGGTACAAATATACCTTTCCTTAGGGAAATATATTAAGTATAAAAGTGGAAAAGCTATACCGGAAATTTGGAGAGAAAAAAAATTCGAGACAACGAGGAAAGTAATGAGACTGATGTGAAAAAAAAAATGTTGCTTACCGTTTTAGTCATGTTTAGTGTGGTCTCCTTCAAAATAGTTCCCCTCTGATTGCACATACTTATTCCAGCGCTTCTGCCATTGATGGTAACATTTCTGGAACTCATCTTCTGTAATATCCTCCAAGACCCTCGTCACAGCTTTTTGGACATCTTGTGTTGTTTGAAAATGGTGTCCCTTGACCGCCATTTTGACTCTTGGAAATAGAAAAAAGTCGCACGGAGCGATATCTGGTGAATAAGATGGCTGTGGTAGTACTGAAATTTGTTTTGAGGTTAAAAATCGCTGTACTGACATAAGGGTTGCTCATATCAAAAATTGTTTTCGAAGAATTTTTTAAATAATGTTTAGAGGACTAACGACCGCTTTAAACTTATTTGAAAGTGATTGGCGCAAAATTACGGTAGATATCGTGTCCACAAGAAAGTGAAATATAATATATATATTATATATATATAATATATATATATATATATATATATATATATATATATATATATATATGTATAAACTTTTGAATTGGCGATGGTTTTAGGGTCTGGGAGATTTGAAACGCGAAGATATGTCGAAATTTTCCCTAATTTAAATCATGGTACCCATTGCAATAGGTAGGTTTCTTGTGAAATGTACCTAATAAATATTTTATTCTGATTGGTGCGCGTAATAATATTATATAGGTCGAGTCAGGAATTGATAGATATAATACTTGACAGTTAACCGGCCTCCGTGGCGCCAGTGGTAACATCTCGGCCTTTCATCCAAAAGTCCTGGGTTCGAATCCCGGTCAAGCATAACAATTTCACGCGCTACAAAATTGTCATTACATGTCATCCTTTGAAGCAATACCTAAAGGTGGTCCCGGAGGTACTAAAAACCTCTGCCGTAGTAAGTGCGTCAAAAGGGCGCGGTTTACTGGTTTTAGTTAACTTTGAAAGATCCACCGTGTTGGTCTAGTGGTGAATCCGTCTTTCCAAATCAGCTGATTTGGAATTCGAGAGTTCCAGCCTTTAAGTCCTAGTAAAAAAAATATTTGCAATTTTTTTTTTTAAATTGTTAACGAATGTGCTTCAGAAAAATAAGACCATAATTAGGTGAAATTTCGAGATACTGAGTGTAACCTTAATCTGCAGCCTCATTCTCTTGACCTTTTAAGTTGAAAATTTAATGGTATCAATGCCTCTTATACAGAAGTAATGTGACCAAATTTTATCAAAATCGGTCCAGTAGTTCTGGAAATATAAAGTGTGAGATATCAAACACACGTACATACGAACATCCGGAAAATTTCCTTCCGGCTTTTTTGGGTTTTTTAGGTGTCAAAACGTCAAGATCCGATGAAAACCAGCCAAATAGTTCCGATTACAATACTTTCCCTTTTATAGCTATAGCGCTAGACGGAAAAATAAAAATATAATTTTTCATGACTTCCTGCAAGACTACATTTCCAAGGCCTATATTCTTTTCCTTTCTGTTTTTTATTATGGTCCATTTTTTTTTTTAAATAAAGGACAACTAACAAAAAAACTTTTCAAGGATTTCTTTTCTAATTTTTAGATGTGTATTTGAAGATAGCAATTTATTTTCAACAGAAAATCTGTGTTTTCTTGTATCAATCTTACTTTGATGTCTGTATTATAACCTCCTTTTTTCATAATTCTTACTACCTCGTACTTCTGGTATATTATATTCTCCCTATATCCTTTTTAATTCCTCATTATCCTTCTTTTTGTCTCGTTTTTAATACCTTTGTATTAGTCTTATTCAGTTTAAGTTATAAGTCTAATCCTAGCAATTCAGTATTTCTTTTAACTGTTCTTTAGTTTTTTTTGTTAAAAGAACAAGTCTTCATTTAATCCTAACATCTTTATATTTTTTCCTTTGATAATTCCTTTCTCATGTTCGAAATAAATAATAATTTTATTTATAAATTATTTTTTAATCATCCAATCATAAATAATTTTTTAGCGTATTAAAAAAAAATAATCCTGGATGGGATTTGAACTCTCAACATTGTATGCAAAAATTATTGATTTTACCACTACGCTACGAGCAGCTGTAAGATGGGACGATTTAAAATCATTATATATTTCCAACCTTCATAAATGTTTTAATCTGCGGTAATTATTAGTAACATTATTTCTTTACATTATTATTATTATTTTAATTTATTTTTTTTTTTTTTTAACTGAGACGTGAGTTTCTGTTGTTTAAATAACTTATTACATTTATTGGAAATTGTTTATTTAAGGCGCCTTACCCCGAAATCAGAAAAAAAGCATATCAAATTCAATCAAAATTAATATTTATTCATTTAATGAAATATTTTGGGTGTCGAAAAATAGAACATTAGTAAAAATTTACAAAGTGAAACAAATGATCACATAACACAATGAAAATTGAATAAATACTTGTATCATATTGAAACATTATATCTAAAGATATAAGCATGAAAATAAATAATATAATCTAACCAAACTTAACCTACGCTCGCTCGCTAACCTTGAATAATCAACAGTAATGTTTTAATTATTTAAGTAATAAATAATTAATTAAGTTAGGTTCAGCTCTTGATGAATGCGGTTGCGTTTTTCTTGCTCCAAAATATTCGTGGTTATTATTACAGTTTTCGTTAATAGTTGTGTTACTTTTTCGTTTTGTATAGTGATGTTTTTAGTAGTTCTGTTGCTTTTTTGTTGAGTTCCCGTTTTTTTTTGTTTTTTTTTAATTTGTATCACTGCGTAAATCTTTACTAATTTTCTATTTTCAGCACCCAAAATACATCATTAAATGAACAAATATTAATTTTAAATAAATTTGATATGTTTTTTTTTTTTTGTGATTTCGGGGTGAAGCACCTCAATTAAATAATTACCCATTTATTTTCTGTTACATATATTTTAGTCTAATCTTTTCTTAAATTAAGATAATTCTAAAAAATTTAAAAATAAATATACGTAAAAAAAAAGAAAAAAAGGTTAAAAAGTTATGCTACTGTGGCAAAGGTTTCGTCCTTGATAAACTAATATTTAGGAATAAAAATTAAGGGAAAATATTAAAATGTACAAATAAAGAATTGTATAAGAAAAATCTATTCTAGTCTTTGAGTAAAGCATTTTCAGCAATAAGACCCATCTTGGCAAATCTCTTCATAGGCTTACATGTAACCAAAATTATAGCACATCAATGAACGTATTCAGAAGTTGTACAAAATTTTATAGAAATTAATTAATTCAATCTGAAATATCAATAGATTATAACTGACGAAGAACAGTTTAAAAATTAGGCTTATTATCTTCCTTTAATTAATGAAAATTCAAAAATAGATAAACAAGCCAGCCTCCGTGGCGCGAGTGGTAGCGTCTCGGCCTTTCATCTGGAGGTCCCGGGTTCGAATCCCGGTCAGGGTTGGCATTTTCACATGCTACATTTGTCACTCATCTCATTTTCTGAAGCAATACCTAACGGTGACCCGGAAATTAAAAAATAAATAAATAAAAATGCATAACCAAAATAATATACTAATG
This sequence comes from Lycorma delicatula, assembly GCF_047948215.1. NCBI lineage: Eukaryota > Metazoa > Arthropoda > Insecta > Hemiptera > Fulgoridae > Lycorma > Lycorma delicatula. The sequence goes on from NC_134467.1 coordinate 45,069,012, forward strand.
AAATGGAATCATCTAATTATACGAGAATTTGATTTTGAATAAAAAAACAACAAAAAATCTAATCAAAAAGTTATAATAAAGTGATATCATTTTATCGAGCACATCATGATACTAAACACTATAATTCTGTTATGGACTATAATACAGAGATACTCACATTTCATTTGATTCATGGGAATTAGTTATACACAAATAGAAATATCGTATACAGCAAATGTTGGAAATGTCTATCATTTTCCTGAAGACAGGTCCGAAGCATTCGCACCATATTTTTGACAACCTTTGTAGAACTTCAGGGCTAATGAAGTTCATCTCTGCAGTAACGGCTCATTACAGGTCTTTTAAAGCGCCCACCAAGCTGGTCAAGTGGTTAACTCGTCATTGCAAATCAACTGATTTTCGAAGTCAACAGTTCAAAGGTTCAAATCCTAGCAAAGACAGTTACTTTTATACGGATTTGAATACTAGATCGTGGATACCGGTGTTCTTTGGTGGTTGGGTTTCAATTAACCACACATCTCAGAAATGGTCGAACTCAGACTGTACAAGACTATTCACATTCATATATATCAATCTCAATCATTCTTTGAAGTAATACTTTGCGTTAGTTCTAGAGGATAAATAGAAAAAAGAGAGAGGGGCTTTTTAAAGTACGAAGTTTGCTCGATATACACGTCCTTTTAAAAAACCACAAAGAAAGAAGTCTGGTGACAATAAGTCACCACAACTTATGGAACTTATACTTTGGAACGAATAGGCCAAAAAACCTTTTGAGATCATGCGATCACCAAACATTTCTTCCAAAACTTCCATGGTGTTTCTAAATGTATAGTACGTTGCCACCTTTTGTTACAGGTTAATAGAGTTCATTAGTGTGGAAAGAGTTTTAAATTGCATAGTTATATCTATGCTCCCTCTTATATTTATGCTCCCTCATTTGCATCAAAACTCTTAACTAGAATTCTGTACAGAAGAATTGAGAGGAGAATGTAAGAAGTGTTAGGAGAAGACCGATTTGGTTTCAGAAAATGTATAGGAACAAAGGAAGCAATTTTAGGCCTCAGATTAATAATAGAAGGAAGATTAAAGAAAAACAAACCGACATACTTGGCGTTTATAGACCTAGAAAAGGCATTCGATAACGTAGACTGGAATAAAATGTTCAGCATTTTAAAAAAAATTAGGGTTCAAATACACAGATTGCTAACATTTGCTAACGGAACAATTGCTAACATGTACAGGAACCAAACAGCAACAGTAACAATTGAAGAACATAAGAAAGAAGCCGTAATAAGAAAGGGAGTCCGACAAGGATGTTCCCTATCTCCGTTACTTTTTAATCTTTACATGGAACTAGCAGTTAATGAAGTTAAAGAACAATTTAGATTCGGAGTAAAAGTACAAGGTGAAAAGATAAAGATGCTACGATTTGCCGATGATATAGTAATTCTAGCCGAAAGTAAAAAGGATTTAGAAGAAACAATGAACGGCATATATGAAGTCCTACGCAAGAACTATCGCGTGAAAATAAACAAGAACAAAACAAAAGTAATAAAATGTAGTAGAAATAACAAAGATGGACCGCTGAATGTGAAAATAGGAGGAGAAAAGATTATGGAGGTAGAAGAATTTCGTTATTTGGGAAGTAGAATTACTAAAGATGGACGAAGCAGGAGCGATATAAAATGCCGAATAGCACAAGCTAAACGAGCCTTCAGCCAGAAATATAATTTGTTTACATCAAAAATTAATTTAAATGTCAGGAAAAGATTTTTGAAAGTATATGTTTGGAGCGTCGCTTTATATGGAAGTGAAACTTGGACGATCGGAGTATCTGAGAAGAAAAGATTAGAAGCTTTTGAAATGCGGTGCTATAGGAGAATGTTAAAAATCAGATGGGTGGATAAAGCGACAAATGAAGAGGTATTGCGGCAAATAGATGAAGAAAGAAGCATTTGGAAAAATATAGTTAAAAGAAGAGACAGACTTATAGGCCACATACTAAGGCATCCTGGAATAGTCGCTTTGATATTGGAAGGACAGGTAGAAGGAAAAAATTGTGTAGGCAGGCCACGTTTGGAATATGTAAAACAAATTGTTAGGGATGTAGGATGTAGAGGGTATACTGAAATGAAACGACTAGTACTAGATAGGGAATCTTGGAGAGCTGCATCAAACCAGTCAAATGACTGAAGACAAAAAAAAAATCTCAGGAAAGGTCGATCTGAAGTAATTCATTTTCTGAAGTAATATCTGAACGGTAATTCCCAGAGACTAAACAGGAAAAAGAAGAAAAAAACAGGAAAAAGCGTAAAACAGGAAAAAGCTTATAAGGAAGTCATGTCGTGTCCACATCAAATTTTTAAGTATATAATACATAATATTGGAACGTCATTTAAAGGGTAATTATCAAAGTAAACGAAGTTTATTCTTTACCATTTATGTTACAGGTATTTTTGAAAGAAGATAATTTAAAGAAGAAAGAACAAATATCGCAGCAACGCACAAACTATGAAAATCGGTGGTTCAAGTCCAGCGTTGGTGGATTGCTGAGAGCAGTAGAAATGCAAATCTTAATAAATTCCATAAAAATCTACTGCCAAAATATGTATTGAATTTACCACGTTCCGGTTGCCTTCCCCTTGTAAGATCCAAATATTTCATTAATTCAACTTCTATTTGGCTATAACTTTGGAACCAACGAAATTAAGTACCACTTATGATATATCGTTGAAAAGCTCTCAATGAGGGGTTTTCTTAACTCGGTTAAGAAAAAGTCCAAAAGCAATTTTTTTTGGAATTTTGGGCTTTTTTGGACATATTTACACCAGTCGATTGCAATCAAAATGGGAGATGCACAAGTACAACAGTCTTAAACCCAAAATTTCAACATTCTACGGCTAATAGTTTTTGAGTTATGCAAGATACACATATACGAACGCACAGACGTCACACCGTAAATAGTCAAAATAGATTACTCAGGGATAATCAAAATGGATATTCACGTTGAAATTTGAAAACCGAAATTTTTCGTGATTACAATACTTTTTTTACTTCATACAAGGAAGTAAAAATATATTAAGTTATATCATACATTCTGTAAAACTATAAGAAAAGTATGTGGTACAGCAGAAAGGTAAAAGGAAAGTGTGAAATAGCATAGTATTGATAAAAAAGGAAATTGAAAAGTGAAATTCATGTAATAGGAAAAAAGAAAATTTCTTGTTTTCCTTTCACAAGTTTTTCCTAAGGGAAATGAAAAACCTTTTATCAATATACTCTAAATCTGTCGTTGAAATTGAAGTTACCGTTACTGTTGTCAACAAAATATATCTTTTTTTATAAATGTTTTATTAAAACAAAAGTTCTTGCACAGTTTTGCGTAAGGAAGACCGAATTTTTGTCGTAATTTTAGTTTGTATATTTTTATTTTTTTTTAATATTAAAATATATTTTCTGTTTATAAGAAAATTAAATTATTATTACCGTAACTTGATGAAATTAAAAATAATGAGTAAACACACAAGCATCAAATTTAAACTCACGCACCACTGTGAGTCAATCCAAAAGCGCTTATAAAAATACACTAATAAACGGAACCTCAAATTGAGATTACGTTGTCCGTTATAGATCTTAGATGAATACTCATCGGGTTGGTATAATAATGAACTCGCCATCGCAAATCAGCTGATTTCGAAATCATAAAAGGATTTTTTTTTGTCTTCAGTCATTTGAGTGGTTTGATGCAGCTCTCCAAGATTCCCTATCTAGTGCTAGTCGTTTCATTTCGGTATACCCCGTACATCCTACATCCCTAACAATTTGTTTTACATATTCCAAACGTGGCCTGCCTACACAATTTTTCCCTTCTACCTGTCCTTCCAATATTAAAGCGACTATTCCAGGAACAACTATTTCACGTCGTATTCCAAGCAAATATTTCACGTCGAAACGCACGTTGAACTAAAATTACGGATTTTAATTCGGCCATCAATAAAACACACTTTGCTTTGTCTTTATCGCAGAATATAGTAACTCGCTAAACTCATCGCAACAATACAAGAACTGACGTTGTGGTTACAACGGCTGATAAACAAACTTTTGGATCGGAGGCTTTCAGGGATACCAATATAACATCTAGAAATTTCCCTACAATCTTCCTATGAATTACTGAAACCGCACCATTCTTTTATGATAACCTTGTATAATAACTCAACCATAACAAATAGAAATAAAAAAATTTAGTAGATGCCTTTATCAGAAATCAATCAAGTTTTTCATCATAGCCTATGCATAAGGGAAGAACTCAAATATTTTAGATAGAAACAACAGAACTATGATATACCGTTTAAAGGATTTTAAAAATTAAAATCTTTAACGCAAAAAACTTCGGGTTATGACATACCTAAACAGAATAACAACAATTTAATTTCTTTCATAGTTAGTTTCGTAACTGGATTGTAGTAAACCACAAGTAATACAGTAAACTTCTAATAACTCATGAATTAAAGTTATACTCACAGAGCCTGGCGCCTCCATGGAGCGAGTGGTAACGTCTCGGTCTTTCATTAGGAGGTCCCTCCTAAGCGTTGGGAGTCGCCTCATGGATCTCCCCGAACCGGCATGTGACTCAGTTCCTTTCAGGGCATTTCGGAACAGGCTGGCTGAATTTACCTTGACTGAGTCGGGTCAATGTCCTCAATGCTTAGTATCGAATGATGCTTATCATGTGATACGTCTGCTCAAAATATGAGTTTAGGCGTGCAGAGGTGGTCAAATTTAATATTAATGAACTAGGAGAATCAAAATTTAATTTATTTTGCCGTGAAATGAGATCCCAATCGAATCTGTAAGTTATCTCAATAGATTTTTATGATTTTAAAATCGTGAAGTCCCTTTTTAATCATTCGGTACAATGTGTAGTGGAAATTATTTTGTAAAATTATAAAAAGATAAAGATGGAACATTTTCTTAGCCCCCTTTGGTATACGGCTTAGGCCATAGTGAGGCATATAAATATAATTTTGATGTAAAAATATCACGAGATAAGAGATTTATAAAGTATTTCATAAAAGTAACCGTTAGCTCACTCATTAAGAATTCTTTAATTATGATTTACTCATAAACGTCCTTCCCTTCTCCTCACATTAGCCATTTTCTGTTCCTCCTTTAAACTCTCTTTCACATTTCACTTAGAATTAAATTTTACTCACCCTTAACTAAGCAGTATTCTTATATACATAAAACACACACACACACACATGCATATTTGTTAATTAACGACATACGGTGTTAGAGTTAATTACTTTCTAGGTAAGTGCATGTATTATAGCTGCTGTTTAATTATTATATTCTCTTTAAAATTATACTTACAATACGTCACTTAATTATAATATATAACGTTATTATATTTCAGTATTAATTAAATGCATACACGTAGAGTTTAATATAATATTTCCAAGCTGCTCTTTAAATGTAGTAAGTCCGTGTTTTGTACGTAAAATACGCACTCTTGCTTTTATTTGTATTCATTCATCATATACATATATATATATATATATATATAAGTCTTATAATATTCTTAGTTTCATTTATCTTAAAAGACTAAAAACAACATTCTATTTTCTGTTCATAAAAAACAAACAAAGAAGTTTTTTTTTCAATTTAATACGAGGGGCATTTCATAATTACAGAAACAAAATACAACAGCGTGAAAACTATCCCAATAAAATTACAATGAAATTGTAAACCGTAAGGTAAGAGTCTCGCAGATATTTCTTCTAAAAGATATTTCCTCTAAAAGAGGGTGGAGAGGGCACAAGGCAAGCCAGAACAAGAGGTCAGGGATGCCGTTTATAATATCTGGCAGGAAAGATGGTCGCAGGAAGCTGTGGGTCGATGGACGAGAACCCTCATCCCCAACATCAAGCCGTGGTTGTCGAGAAGATTTGGTGAGGTTGATCATCACCTATCGCAGTTTTTTACAGGACATGGTTCCTTCAATAACTACCTGCACAAAATAGGCAAAAGAGAGGAGCCAATTTGCAACGAGATAGATGATGCTGAGCACACCTTTTTTGAGTGCAATAGGTGGGACACACTTAGACATAGTAAGGCACTCACAGGTATAACTCCAGAGACAACAATAAACTACATGCTAAGAAGCGAGTCAAACTGGAATAATTTTGCTAGTTTTGTTAGACAAGTTGTTCTACAGAAATACTCCGATGAGAGAAGACAAGGTGTTGGCTAGAATAGGACTGGGTGGACAGCATTGGTGGTGAGGTCCAGCATGCTGCGGTGTGTTGGCACTGATGAGCCACCAAGGACTCCACGGGTAACAGTCAGCCAACAGCACACTGAATACTGAAGGGACCCGGTACCGCGTCGCGGCGAACTGGGTCTGGCGTGGTGTATTAGTATTGCCCTTTTGGGTCCCCAAGGGGGCAATATTGATAAAGAACTCTCAAAAAGAGTTAACCGGTAGGCCGACCTGCCTTGCCGGTATATAGCCGGTAGGTGGGGAGGCCTATTTGAGTTTAAAGACACTCCCCTGGGTGGCGTAATACCAACAAGTCGGTCCGGCCCAGGGGAGCTGAGAGAAAAAAAAAAAGAAAGAAAGAAAAAAAAAAGCTATTTCTTCTGATTTGGAATTCGAGTGTTCCAGCGTTCAAGTCCTAGTAAAGTCAGTTATTTTTATACGGATTTGAATATTAGATCGTGGATACCGGTGTTCTTTGGTGGTTGGGTTTCAATTAACCACACATTTCAGGAATGGTCGAACTAAGACTGTACAAGACTATACTTCATTTAAACTCATACATATCATCCTCTGAAGTATTATCTGAAAGGTAATTACCAGAGGCTAAACAGGAAAAGAAAGATATCATTTCTTCCGATCCAAAAAACAAAAGTCTCTGTAATATAAATAATTTTTTTTTTTTAATAAAACGATATTGGTATAAAAAAAGGTAAGACACTACATTTCTAATATCAAAATCTGTTATTAATTTAGAATTTTGTTAAAAAAAAAAATACATGTTAAATATATGTAATTGACAATAGATTCACAATAATAGATAATAAACAATATTTAAGCTTTCCATATAATAAGCAAAAAAAAAAAGAAAAATTTGTTACAAAACTCTTACCCGATTTCATTTATTTAACAACGAAAAATCATAAGAATTGTATTATTTTTGTAAATGTGATATTTATTACATACAAATGAAATCGGGCCGGTAAGAGTTTTAACAGATTTTTCTTGTGAATCCATTGAATTAATCCAGAGAATTTCACTGTGAACTCACACAAGAAGACTTCCAGCACTGTTTCGAACAGTGGAAAATTCGCATGGAGCGTTGTAGGGGTAGAGGAGGGGTGTATATCGAAGGGCATGATAACTAAATACGTTTAAATTTAAAATAAAATATTTTACAGGATTAGTCTCTTCATTTAATATCCACACCTCATATTACGTAACAACAGTTGTAAGAAGCGTATTACGCACAACGGAAAAAATTTTCAACAATCACTTTAAATTAAATACAATTAAAAATTGTATTTTATTTTTCTGTCAAAAATATTAAATAAAATGATTTTTTTAAAAATAAATATACAATTTTTATAATAATTTGCTAAGGAAATCCAAAAATAATACGATTCTAAATTATAATTTTCAATTAATATTAAATAATCAGATGTTTCACCAAATCTATATATATATATATATATATATACTAGCTGTACCCGCCACGCTTCGCTGTGGCACATTGTGGTTGCACGGATGAGAAATGAGAAACAAAACAAAGCATACGTTTAATAGAAGTTTAATTTTGCAATACTTGTGGATATACAATATTTGTTTGTTTTTCCATTGTCTGCGTAGATATAAAGGCTATCTGGTTTGCCGACTCGGGAACACGCAACATACAGTTGCCCATGTGAGAAGCAATCCGCATCTAAATCTAAACCACACAATTCTAAAGATTGACCTTGAACTTTATCGATTGTGATTGCAAATGCCGATCGAATTGGGAATTGCAATCTTTTAAATTAAAATGATATATCGGTCGAAGATTATGAGTATTCGAGGAATGAGGACATCTTCACCTTTGAAAGGCCCCGTTAAAATCGTTGCTTCCACTACGTTATTCATCGATTTCTTAACTGCAAGTCGCGTGCCGTTGCAGAGTTTTGGCCGATTAATATTCCGCAACAGGATAATTGTCATTTTTTTATCGAACCGTTGCTAGAATCAATCTAATGAGGAATGTTTTTTCCAGTTCCTCCTGGCGCATCCAAGAAGAAGGTCCCCCCAGCTCCGTCATTTATCATTTGCAGTATGCGATCGTAAATGCCTTTCTGTTCACGCGTTAATTTGGGAATGTTTGATCGGACATATGACTTAAGATCACCGATGTTGTAACTGTTCACGGCGTAAATCCACATCAAATGAAGCAATCGCAGCTCGGGTGGGTGCTGGCATTCCCAATTGACTAAGAACTTTATTTGCAATAGCTAAGCACTTGATAAATATCTTCAATATTTATCAATGCTTCGTTGTAAATGCCTTCAGTAAATTCCACGGTCATATTGGTATTTTCTAGGCGTACTCTATGCAAAATATCCTCAGCCATATGCGATCGATATCTTTCCCATAACTCTGTGGGAGATGAAGGGAAGCAAGCGGTCAAAATAATTGCGAATAATGCGCGAATTTGGTTTGGATGTGCAGTGTTGCACGCGTCATTAATACATATATCCCACTGTTGGTCGTTTTCTAATATATTCAGAGCTTGGTGAAAGGCGCAGCTCGATCACGACACGATCACGACACGATCACACAAAAGTACCTCGATTAAAGTGAATATTTAATTCAGATTGTATAATAATCTGAATCGGATGCAAGTGGATACGTTTTTTTTTTTTTTTGTTAATAAACAATGTAATTGGGAACAGGTATTGTTTCACATGTGACTGCGGTTGTCGTTAGCTAGTATGGCGAGTGTTCCCCTCGCTTCCGGCAGATGGCGCGGTCACTGGTACACAGCTGACCGTTAAAAAAACTGTTTTCTCGCGGTCGCGGGTATGTAACTGATGCGAAAAATAGATAACAATCTTTGATGCGGATTATATATTGTGCTAAAATTTGAGCTCAATCGGTGCAGAACATTTTGAGTTTTTGAAGCGTACACAAACGAACTTAACATTTTTATATATAAAGATTTGTGGGCTGCGAAAAAAGCCCTTAAGTCGTGCGTAAAAGCACATCATTTTAAATGCTTACAAAAGCAGAGTAATGCTTACAAGTTACAGAATAATCAAACGGCGTTGATCTCAGATGTTAATAAACTGCTAACGTAAGTAGAAGTTGTACAACGTGATTCTCGCGTATGAATCTACTAATGAATTACGGTCTCCAAAGAAAACAAAACCCCGCAGTTCATTGAGAAAAAGGTGAGATTTTGATAAAAACGCGATTCGTAAAAAAATTACACGAATTTGAATTATTTGGAAATAGTTTAGCGGTGTATTATGTCCTTTGCAAGAGAATTCGGTTATTGTCTTCGACAACGCTTCTTATCATTAAACGAAAAGAATTCCAGCCGTGTTATAGAAAAACAATGATAACAAAATGCGGCTTAGTTCAAAAGGAATAATTTTTGAAGAGGTTTAAGTTAATGTTCAATCGTTGCAAAGGGTTTCGCGTATTAAAAGTAATTATAGTCCGTATAAAATTGGTTTGACACACAACGCCATATTGGTAAGTCGTGTTTTTATTCGGCTCCTAACGAATATGTTTGCCGGCCTCCGTGGCGCGAGTGGTAACGTCTCGGACTTTAATCCGGTGGTTCCGAGTCGGAATCCCGGTCAGGCATGGCATTTTCATACTCTATAAATCATTCATATCATCATCTGAAGCAATGCATAACGGTGGTTTCGGAGGTTAGAAAAAACAAAAAAAAAACGAATAATTAGTTGTGTGGTTTCAGTGTTACTATTTATGAATTTTGTTCTTTGCTTTTACATAACAAAGAACGCTAAATTACCAAAAAACGATTGTTTGGTCATATATATGTAAAAAAATAACCTAACAAAGGATTTTTTGGTCATTATGTAGGGATATTATTTTCTGTGTATTTGGTTATTTCGACTTTTTTTGTTTGCATAGTCTTAAGTTTATCTGGGCTATAAGAAATTTGGGTGTTTTAATTTATTTACTGTAAGTCATCCTTCTTGGTGGCTTTTCTTTTTTTTTTCTTTTTTTTTAATAAAATAAAGATGTTTTAGCTGTTAAATATAATTCAAAGAAATTTGTTACTTAATCAGTGGTGATATTGTTTACATTGGCAACGGCCATACGGGCTCTTTGTGATTGGTCGTTGTGTTTGACAGCGGCCATCTTGCATTGATCTGATTGGTTTTCCTTTGTTTACATTTCCAAATTAAAAATAGATAGATAGATTTATTAAAAATAGATGAAAACAATCTTTGATGCGGGTTATATATCGTGCTAAAATTTGAGCTCAATCGGTGCAGAACATTTTGAGTTTTTGAAGCCGTACACAAACGAACTTAACATTTATATATATACATATGTATTAATAATGCCTATTGAATTACATATACACACTTTTAAAGTACATCTTTCTTTTTTCTTTCAATTTGAAAATTGAAAGAAAATTTTTATTTTTCTTTCTTTCTTTTAAAATTTGAAAATTTTAATTTTTGGCGTTTTACACGGAATATCTTAGAAACTAAGAGAGATACAGTTCTGGGAACTATTTTTTTCGATTCCCACCTCAAAAACCATAAGAAGGGTTCGGACCTATGTTTATATGAACTTTTTTCTTATTTTTAGCCTCTAGAATGAGTTGTCAAAGTATTGCCATATCCTCCTGAATCATTCTGTGTGTGTATATATATATATATATATATATATATATATATATATATATATATAACAAAAAAATCTTTAAGTTATATTGGTATACGCCAATTAAATAAATAAATTGAAATGTTTACAGTTTCCTTATTTAGCTCAGTACGTTAAATACGTTATATCCGCATGTTTTGGAATTTTAAAATTTTTCTGGATGATAAATAAAATATTAAATAATAAAAACAATTATAAAAGTTAAAAAAGAAAAAAAATTAATAAAAACAATTATAAAGATTAAAAGAAAAACACAATAAATCAAATAAAATAAAAAAACAAAAAAAAAACAAGTTATAGAAAAAGAGGATTAAACATCATTATTCTCTCTTTAATTAAATAAAATAACTGTGACCCAATCAACTGTGAGAGCGCTTTAATTTTTAAATGGATTTTTAACGTTGTAGAAATAGGAGGTATTTAACTTTAAATCGCTAGGTCTTACATAGATAAGAAGATATTTAAAATTTAAAGAGCTCTTCTTAATACAGGACATTTAATTTTTAAAGAGACAATTATTATTCACCTCTATTAATTTAACTGAGGACTTTAAATACCTCCTATTTCTACCAGAAAAATACATTTAAAAATTAAATCTCTCTCAAAGTTGATTGATGACACATTATTTTATTTAAATAAATACTGTATAACGATGTTTAGTTCTTTATTTCCATACCATGCTTTTTTTTTTTTTTTTTTTTATAATTGTTTTTATTTAATACTTTTTTTTTTAATCTTTGTAATTGTTTTTATTTAATATTTTTTTTTTATTGTCGTTCTTCCTTCTACGAACTAAAGGAAGTTTTGTAATAGCGAAAAATTTCAGTTTTCAAATTTTAACGGAAATATCCATCTTGAGCAGCCCTGAATCTATTTTCATTAGTTTCGGCGTGATATCTGTGCGTATGTATCCCGCGTAACTCAAATACGATTAGCCGTAGAATGTTGAAATTTTGGATTTAGGACTTTTGTAATATCTAGTTGTGCACCTACCCTTTTGATTGCAATCAATTGGACTAAATGTGCCCGAAAAAGTCAAAATTCAAAAAATGTGGATTTTTGGATTTTTTCTTAACTTCAGTAATAACCGCTCAATAAGAGCTTTTTAACGATATATCATAAGTGGTATTTATTTCCATCGGTTCCACAGGTATAGCCCAATAAAATTCTAATTAAATATTTGGATCTTACAAGGAGAAGGCACATCGGTTCGAATCAGATTTAATCCTTTTTTATTTTTTAACTTAATTTTAGTTTATTTTTTTAGACCCGGCAATGCTTCGCTATATATATATATATGATTAAATGAACACAATTGAAATTTTAATATAATATTAACAAAATGAACATTACGGCACTTCACAAAATTAAACCTTTCCCTTTTACCCTTTCTCCCTTTTCCCTTTCCCTTTCTCCCTTCACCAATTCCCCGTTCCCCCTTTTCAAATTTTCATTTTTACCATATTCCCTTTCCGCCAATTTCCAATTTTCCTCCCCTTTCATTTCATTACCCAATTTTTATTTCCTTTTCTCCTTCAGCTTTTCCCCCTTTCCCTTTTTATTTTTCTCCTTTCCCCTTTCAATTTCCTTTTCCCGTTTTCCCCTTTTCCATTTTCTCCTTCTTCCCTTTTTCGATTTTCCCCTCTTTCCCTTTCTCCCTTTTCGCCGCGCATTAATCGATCCAGTAGTTTTTTAATCTACAGTGGACACATATATCGGAAACAATGAAATGAAATCGTAAAATATTTAGTATAGCGTGTGTTGCTTTTACGTTCAACAAATAGCGCTGTCACAAATGTGTCAACTTAGGTATATAAAAACACGCGCGTATTCGAATACAAATCAAAGTTATCGGTGAAGAACTTTCGCAGTTTTAAGATACTGAAGAAACAAACATTTTCATTTTTATTTATGTGGATTATTAACCCGTGATTGTAAAAAAATTACAATAAATAATAATTCAATAATAATAAAAAACTAATCAGAAGTTGTTCTACATCAAATAAAATTTGATGTACTTTAAAAGTGTGTATATGTAATTCAATAGGCATTATTAATACATATGTATATATATATATATATATATATATATATATAAATGTTAAGTTCGTTTGTGTACGGCTTCAAAAACTCAAAATGTTCTGCACCGATTGAGCTCAAATTTTAGCACGATATATAACCCGCATCAAAGATTGTTTTCATCTATTTTTAATAAATCTATCTATCTATTTTTAATTTGGAAATGTAAACAAAGGAAAACCAATCAGATCAATGCAAGATGGCCGCTGTCAAACACAACGACCAATCACAAAGAGCCCGTATGGCCGTTGCCAATGTAAACAATATCACCACTGATTAAGTAACAAATTTCTTTGAATTATATTTAACAGCTAAAACATCTTTATTTTATTAAAAAAAAAGAAAAAAAAAAGAAAAGCCACCAAGAAGGATGACTTACAGTAAATAAATTAAAACACCCAAATTTCTTATAGCCCAGATAAACTTAAGACTATGCAAACAAAACAAGTCGAAATAACCAAATACACAGAAAATAATATCCCTACATAATGACCAAAAAATCCTTTGTTAGGTTATTTTTTTACATATATATGACCAAACAATCGTTTTTTGGTAATTTAGCGTTCTTTGTTATGTAAAAGCAAAGAACAAAATTCATAAATAGTAACACTGAAACCACACAACTAATTATTCGTTTTTTTTTTTGTTTTTTCTAACCTCCGAAACCACCGTTATGCATTGCTTCAGATGATGATATGAATGATTTATAGAGTATGAAAATGCCATGCCTGACCGGGATTCCGACTCGGAACCACCGGATTAAAGTCCGAGACGTTACCACTCGCGCCACGGAGGCCGGCAAACATATTCGTTAGGAGCCGAATAAAAACACGACTTACCAATATGGCGTTGTGTGTCAAACCAATTTTATACGGACTATAATTACTTTTAATACGCGAAACCCTTTGCAACGATTGAACATTAACTTAAACCTCTTCAAAAATTATTCCTTTTGAACTAAGCCGCATTTTGTTATCATTGTTTTTCTATAACACGGCTGGAATTCTTTTCGTTTAATGATAAGAAGCGTTGTCGAAGACAATAACCGAATTCTCTTGCAAAGGACATAATACACCGCTAAACTATTTCCAAATAATTCAAATTCGTGTAATTTTTTACAGATGGTCGAATGATCGAAAGTATTAGAGAAACACAAATTGTTGGTAAAGTTAATTTTCATTTTATTTTTATATCACTAATCTTATATAACAACGGTGCCATGCTTGAAAATTTTAACTTATGAAACATATAGTCTACAAAACAAAACCCGCCAACTAACTTCCAGCAGTATACAAGGTTGCCGTAATCAAATAAATGAGCGACAAAGGTCTTAAACTAAATGTCAACTACGCACGTGGATATTCCCTAACTTAAAATACAAAAATAATAACTCTATCGATACTAGGGTCATGATTTATCTTAAATCATAGCCCATAGGATATTGTTCTGTAAGCAACTGAAGATTTTGCGAACAAGTATGACTTATGGTCCGCACTGCTTTGAGGATTAAACTTTCATTCGATAATTTGCCTACTGCCAGTGGCGGCTTGTAGCTAAAATTAGTGAGGGTGCTACTCCAGAAATTCTTTTTCTGGGCCTTTTTAAGACCACGGTTAAACTTTTCTGTAAAATAAAATAACCGAAATAAAATGAATCGAATAGAATAGATGGAAACAGGATAATATTATGACCACCGGGTTGGTCTAGTGGTGAACGCGTCTTCCTAAATCAGCTGATTTGGAAGTCGGGAGTTCCAGCGTTCAAGTCCTAGTAAAGCCAGTTATTTTTACACGGACTTGAATACTAGATCGTGGATACCGATGTTCTTTAGTGGTTGGGGATGCTTTTAATATGTGGCCTATATAAATCTTGTCTCTTCTTTTAGGGCTATATTTTTCCAAATGCTTTTCTTTCTTCATCGATTTGCCGCAACACCTGTTCATTTGTCACTTTATCCACCCATCTGATTTTTAACATTCTCCTATAGCACCGCATTTCAAAAACTTCTAATCTTTTCTTCTCAGATACTCCGATCGTCCAAGTTTCACTTCCATATAAAGCGACACTCCTAACATATACTTTCAAAAATCTTTTCCTGACGTTTACATTAATTTTTGAAACAAATTATATTTCTGATTGAAGGCTCGTTTCGCGTCTGCTATTCGGCATTTTATATCGTTTCTGCTTCGTCCATCTCTAGTAATTCTACTTCCCAAATAACAAAATTCTTCTACCTCCATAATCTTTTCTCCTCCTATTTTCACATTCAGTGGTCCATCTTTGTTACTATATTTCATTACTTTCCTTTTGTTCTTGTTTATTTTCATGCGGTAGTTTTATTTTCTTCTAAATCTTTTTTACTCTCGGCTAGAATTACTATATCATCAGCGAATCGTAGCCTCTTTATCTTTTCACCTTGTACTGTTACTCCGGATCTAAATTGTTCTTTAACATCATTAACCGCTAGATCCATGTAAAGATAAAAAAGTAACGGGGATAGGGAACATTCTTGTCGGACTCCCTTTCTTATTACGGCTTCTTTTTTATGTTCTTTAATGATTACTGTTGCTATTTGGTTCCTGTAAATGTTAGCAATTTTTCTTCTCTCTCTGTACTTGAACCCTAATTTTTTTTAAAATGCTGAACATTATAATCCAGTTTACGTTATCAGATGCCTTTTCTAGGTTTATAAATGCCAAATATGTCGGTTTTTTTCTTTAATCTTCCTTCTACTATTAATCTGAGCGCTAAAATTGCTTCCCTTGTCCCTATACTTTTTCTGAAACAAAATTGGTCTTCTCCTAACACTTCTTTCACTCTCCTGTCCATTCTTCTGTATAGAATTGTAGTTAAGATTTTTGATGTACTCTTGATAAATATCTAAAAATTATATATTTTTTTAATTTCGATTTTTTAATGGTCTACGTTGTATAGCGTGATGGGTCAACCAACACAGTCCCTTTTACTGTATCTCCAATGCTACTGGCTGCAGCTGCCTCCAGTTCTTGGTTGAAAAACATTAAAGTAATTAAAAATATTTTTTTTTAAACTGAAAATTGAAGTACGGTTACCTCCTAGTGGTGTTGTCGGGTAACGATTAGAATCGGGCAAAATACCTTTTTACCCGTAAGAAGTACGGGTAATAATTAATATTTTCAATATGGAGACTGACTGTCTTGAAATCCATATTCTTAAATCATTTAAAATTTCAGGTCCTTTACTGACCAAACTGTTATTCTGAAGAAATTACAATACATTTTTTTTTGCTTGATGAAATCATCATATAAGTTTGAAGCTTGTGCGTGGGATATCGAAATGGAATTTTAAAACGTATGTTACAAAATTCACAATGCAATGCCTGACCGGGATTCGAACCCGGGACCTCGGATGAAAGGCCGAGACGGTACCACTACGCCACGGAGATCGGCCTTTTTATAAACTGAACCGGTTATAATTTTTATTTATCATTATCATTCTCACAAGCGTGAGTTTAATGAAAATATAGGAGAGACCAGGGAGCAGATTCCTCTAGATAAAGGAAAGGCGAATGAAGGGAGCCCTGACTAGCTTAACATCTCCTAACCCACCGAGTAGGTTTAGTGTAGTGGTGAACGCGTCTTCGCAAATCTGCTGATTTCCATGTCGAGAGTTCCAGCATTCAAGTCCTAATTAAAGGCAGTTAATTTTATACGGATTTGAATACTAGATGGTGGATACCGGTGTTCTTTAGTGGTTGGGTTTCAATTAACCACACATCTCTGGAATGGTCGAACTGAGACTGTACAAGACTACAGTTCATTTACATTCATACATTTATCCTCTTTCATCCTCTGAAGTAGTACCCGGACGGTAATTCCCGGAGGCTAATCAGTAAAAACGAAAAAGGAAGATTAACATCTCCTGACCACGATGGATAACGCAAGTAACCATATAGCGCGGGCAAAGCCGCGACAGATCTGCTTGTATATATATATATACGAGGTGCGACAATAAAGTAATGAGACTGATTTTTCTTTGCAAGATGTGGCAACCCTGCAGCTTGCGTAGGCACGCCATCTTTGACCTTGGTCTATAAGCTACTTCTAGTCCAAGCGGCACATTGATGCAACTGCTCAGTCGTGAGTTGTGTTGTAATAAGCGAACACGTGTTTGTGTCTCTCGTCTCAGAAATGAAACCGCAAAATATTGCGCGACGTTATGCCATTTCTTTTTGCATTAAATCGGATGAAAACGCGACGACAACTTACGGTAAGCTTCAGAAGTCTTTTGGAGAGGAGGTTATTTCAAGAGCTCAAGTTTTTCGGTGGAGAATTTTTAGCGAAGGCAGAATGAATGTTGAAGATGAAGACCGCAGTGGACGACCATCAACCTCACGGACAGATGTCAACTTGACGAGGGTGCGTGAAATCGTACGATCTGATCGAAGATTATCCGTGAAAATGATCGCAGAAGAACTCAACATCGATCGAGAAACGGTTCGTTTAATATTAACTGAAGATCTCGGTACGAGAAAGATTTGTGCAAAAATGGTCCCCAAAAATCTCACACAACAACAGCGAGAAACACTGAAAAATGTGGCAGCCGATCTGTTAGAGCAAACGGAAATCGATACATATTTGTTGAGCCGTGTTATCACCGGTGATTAAGGTTGGTTTTTTCAATACGATCCAGAGACAAAACGCCAAAGTTCGCAACGGTGCTCAAAGGGATCACCCAGACCAAAAAAAGCTCACATGTCGAAGTCAAAAGTGAAATGCACGCTTGTGTGCTACTTCGATTCCAAGGGAATTGTTCATAAAGAGCGGGTGCCACCTGGACAAGCAGTTAACCGATATTTCCACAAAGAAATTTTAGAAAGACTTCGTAAACGAGTTCTTCGTGTCCGTGCCAACATTTCTGATAATTGGATTCTGCATCACGATAATGCGCCATCCCATACTGCTTTGTCGGTACAGCGATTTTTAACCTCAAAACAAATTTCAGTACTACCGCAGCCACCTTATTCACCAGATATCGCTCCGTGCGACCTTTTTCTATTTCCAAGAGTCAAAATGGCGGTCAAGGGACACTATTTTCAAACAACACAAGATGTCCAAAAAGCTGTGACGAGGGTCTTGGAGGATATTACAGAAGAGGAGTTCCAGAAATGTTACCGTCAATGGCAGAAGGGCTGGAATAAGTGTGTCCAATCAGAGGGGAACTACTTTGGAGCAGACAACACTAAACATGACTAAAACGGTAAGCAACATTTTTATTCACATCAGTCTCATTACTTTTTATCGCACCTCGTGTGTGTATATATATATATATATATATATATATATATATATATATATATATATATATATATATATATAGCTGACATTCTTATTTATTTATTCATGTTGTAATATTATTTGGGTTTTCCCGACTAATAAAAGTAATAATTATATCTATAAGTAGTATAAAACGAAGTCAAGATCACGTGTGGTTGTAAAAACAATTTATTAAAAAAAAATTGAAATGTATGGCAGCAGCAAGTTTATTTTAAATCCCACAGTAGAGACAGCGTGGGATGACAGATCTTTAAGTTCACATTTGTATGCGTATATAGAAGGTGAAGAAGTATTGCATAACATATTACCTTCCATTTTTATTGTTTATTTAATATTTTTTTAACTTTGACATACTTTCAATTTAAGGAAAAACCACTGAAATAGTAATAATAATTATAACTTTTACATTGCCCCGAAGACAGTTTCTAAAAACCCCAATGTTTTTTAGTGCCCCAACCAGAAAAATACGAAAATCAGAAAACAAATACAAATGTTAAAAATTTTTTTTTTTTCAATTCTCAGAAATTTTATTTTTAAATGGACAAGCAGTTATTTACACATTTGGTTATTTTGGGCAACCAGTTATTTGATGGGAGTTTTGAAAGTTAGTCCCATACTCTGAAATTATTTAAGAAAGTAGTGTTAATAATAAACTAAAATAATTAATAATAAATTAATAGCATAATAAATCTTCTTTTTTTTGTCTTCAGTCATTTGACTGGTTTGATGCAGCTCTCTAAGATTCCCTATCTAGTGCTAGTCTTTTCATTTCGGTATACCCTCTACATCCTACATCCCTAACAATTTCTTTTACATATTCCAAACGTGACCTGTCTACACAATTTTTCCTTCTACCTGTCCTTCCAATATTAAAGCGACTATTCCAGGATGCCTTAATATGTGGCCTATAAGTCTGTCTCTTCTTTTAACTATATTTTTCCAAATGCTTCTTTCTTCATCGATTTGCCGCAACACCTCTTCATTTGTCACTTTATCCACCCATCTGATTTTTAACATTCTGCTATAGCACCACATTTCAAAAGCTTCTAATCTTTTCTTCTCTGTTACTCCGATTATCCAAGTTTCACTTCCATATAAAGCGACGCTCCAAACCCATATACTTTGAAAAATCATTTCCTGACCTTCATAATAAATCATGATTTAATAAAAGTGGACATGAAATTTTAGCAAAAAATTATGTCATATATATTTTCTGTTGTAAATTTTTTTATTTGTCAACCGATTTTCAAAATTAAGATGGTCACTTTGTTCACAATAAAATGTTTAATATTTTTTAAAATAAAAACGTGGTACTATTAAACAGGATTACCGAAATGTAAATGATTGAATGGATAAAGTGACAAATGAAGAGGTATTGCGGCAAATAGATGAAGAAAGAAGCATTTCAAAAAATATAGTTAAACGAAGAGACAGACTTATAGGCCACATACTAAGGCATCCTGGAATAGTCGCTTTAATATTGGAAGGACAGGTGGAAGGGAATAATTGTGTAGGCAGGCCACGTTTGGAATATGTAAAACAAATTGTTAGGGATGTAGGATGTAGAAGGTATACTGAAATGAAACGACTAGTACTAGATAGGGAATCTTGGAGAGCTGCATCAAACCAGTCAAATGACTGAAGACAAAAAAGAAATGATTGAAAAAATTACATGGCCCTAATTTTGTAATTTGTGAACGTGTTTACGCTTCAATTTTTTACTTCCTTATACGAAGTAAAGGAAGTATTGTCATCGCGAAAAATTTCGGTTTTTAAATTTCAACGGAAATATCCATTTTGACAATCCCTGAATCCATTTTAAATAGTTTCGGCGTGACGTCTGTACGTACGTATGTATTTCGCATAAATCAAAAATTACGGTAGATTAGCCGTAGGATGTTGAAATTTTGGATTTAGGACTGTTGTAACATCTAGTTGTACACCTCCCCTTTTCATTTCAATGGGCTAGATGAAAAGAGTTCAAACAAGCCCAAAATCCCCAAAAGTTTGGATTTTTGATTATCTTTTAACTTCAGTAATAAGCGCTAAATTAGAGCTTTTTAACGATATATCATAAGCGGTAATTACTTTCATTACCGAATGAAATATTAATTAATGAAATATTTGGATCTTACAAGTGGAAAGGACACATCGGTTCGAATCCGACGTCTTTTTTAATTTAAATATATTTATTTATTAATAATTATTAACCTCTGATTGTAAAAACGTTTATACAATAAATAATTCAATAAAAAATTTTTTTTAAAAATGAAAAATATAGAAGTTATTAGTGAAATAAAATTTTATGTACTTTTTATTTTAGTTCAAAACTTTTTATAGAGGTTAATAATTATTAATAAATCAATATATTTAAATTAAAATAAAAAAAAGGTTAAAAAAAATACATAAATACGAAGTCAGATTCGAACCGATGTGTGCATGGTTACGGGTCCGACACGTTCTCCCTTACACCACTTCAGTACTTGATTAATGTTAACAAAATTAATATATATAAACTAATATAAAATGGTGACACGGAAAGAAAGTGGATGCAATGTGATGTCCACCACAATGCAATTGTGTAACTGTCCAATTTATTAAAGAATTGGAGGATCGTATCTCACTTTTAAATGAAATAAGTTTAAATGAAATGCAGCAAAAAATGTGTATATGTAATTTAATAGGCGTAAAAGGAAGTCATGTGATGTCATGTTTTTTTTGTTTATTGGACAACGTTGATATAAATATGTGTAACTCAATATATAATTCTGATTCCTCAATCCGATCTTGAGATAAAAAATGTTACATTAATAAACACAAAATGTTGGATAAAAAAAAAATAAAAGAAAAATTGACATTTTTCATAGGACATTTTTTGTTCATTCTGACATAGAAAACGAAAATCCAGCCCACCATTTTACGAATACTGTACATACAGGTAGTAGTATCACAAAGTTTTCCAGAACTTTCGTAACTTATTCTTGTAAAAATAAAGAAAAAACTTCATATAAACGTATGTCTTAAAATGCTTCGTTTGCGAGTTACGGCTAGTGAAAGACTGATGTGGACACCACATTACTTCTTTGTATGCATGTTAAATTGCATACACATTTTTTTTTAAATGAAAAGTACATAAAATTTTATTTTATTAATTACTTTTCTTTTTTTTCTTTTTTAATATTATGTAATTATTATTTATCGTAAAAATTCTTTTGCAGAGGTATATAAATTTTCTAACTTAAATCTATTAATAAATCAATAGATTTAAGTTAGAAAAAAGTTAAAAAAAAAAAGGAGATGAAGTCTTCTAACCGATGTGCCTTCCCCTTGTAAGATCCAAATATTTCATTAATTAAAATCTCATTTGGCTATAACTCTGGAACCAATGAAAATAAGTATCACTTATGATGTTGAAAAGCTCTCAATGATGGCTTACTGCAGTTAAGAAAAAGTCCAAAATCCAAATTTTTGTGATTTTTGGGGTTTTTTTGGACACTTTTGGTTCAGTCAATTGCAATCAAAAAGGGAGGTGCACAATTAGATGTTAAAATAGTCACAAATCCAAAATTTCAACATCCTATGGCCAATCGTTTTTGATTTATGCAAAATACATACGTACACATGGCACGCTGAAACTAGACAAAATGAATTCAAGGATGGTCAAAATGGATATTTCCGTTGAAATTTGAAATTTTTTGTGATTACAATATTTTCTTTACTTCGTACAAGGGAGTAAAAAGTTTCTATTTACTTTTTATCAGCTGTATTTACATTAATTTTCTCAGAATTAATTTCTCTTTCTTTAGTAAGTTTTCTTACTAAATCTTCTCCATTTGTTAATCATTTAACAAAGTTATTGTACTACAAACCTAAATAAAAACCTTTACATCAGATATCTTAAGAACTACTAGAGTTACAATTCTGGGACCCATTTTATCTTATTTCCCGGCTTAAATTACATAAGAAATCATCAACTTTACTCCTTAATTTGGGTCCCAAAAATTACAGTAGGGCTTCTTTTTTGTTGGAAGAACTGAAATTCAGGCAAAATCTTTTGCTAGACGTACTCAAAAACAAAGCGTTTCCAGAACTATGTTTATATGAATGAATTTTTTCATTATTTTCACCAGTACAACATGTCTTATATGAGTTTAATCTTCATATTGAAATCTGTTCAACTAGAGAATACTAAGCAACCCCCCCCCCCCCCAACTACCATCAGGCCAACGATATGAGGATACATGTATGACAAGTAAATGAGGTTGTAGGTCTTGTATATTCAGGCTGACCATTCCTGAGACATGTGATTAATTAAACCCCAACCACCAAAGTGCACGAGTATGCACACTCTAGCATTCAAATCCATATAACAGCAACTAACTTTACTTGGATTTGAAATTCAGAAACTTTGACTTTAAAAATTAGCTATTAAAGTGATTTACCACTACATTTAAAGTAAGTTAACCACTACACCAGCACGGTCTGCTACTTGTATATATTAAAATGAAAATTTGAATAAAAACTCACCTTAATTTCCCTTGACAGCTGCTTATGAAAGTTTTTATATATTTCATTATTTCATCAGATAAGTGTATTAAATATTAAAATCTGGTAAAGATTTATATATGCAATCATGGGCTTTGCCCTCAACAGGCTACTACTTAAGAGAGAAATGTATAAGTACTGCAAGTAAAGAATTATATAAAACAGTTATTCTACTCTTAAGGAAAATTTGAGTTATGAGACCCATCGGTACTGTAACTTTCCCACTCCCTTGACGAATCGTAATAAAATTAAATGCCATCAATACGACATATATTCAGAAGTAATCGTACAAAAATTCTGTTATAATCGATTAATTCAATGTGAAAATATCAAGAAAAATATTGCATGATAAAATGTGAAGAAGCAAAAAGAAATTTATTTTTCTATTCCTAATGTGTACGTTGCAATTTGTAAACAATAAGCAAACCCCCTTAGCCAAGTGCAAATGAGGTAAATTCTTGTACAGAATTTGTACAAATCTATATATCTTGTACAAAATATATGGATTTGAATATTAGATTGTGGAAACCTCTGTTCTTTGGTGGATGGGTTTCAATTTTAGGAATGGTCGACCTGAGACTGTACAAGACTACACTTCATTTACCTTCATACATATCATCCTCATTCATCCTCTGAATTAATACCTTACAATAGTTCCAGTGGCTAAACAGGAAAAATAAAGGCCAATCATTCCCATGATGTATGGTTAATTGAACCCCAACAAACAAATTACAGTGGAATCCACTGTCTAATATTTAAATCCATATAAAAGTAACTTATGTTTATTAGTATTTCAACCTCGGAACATTTGACTTTTAACAGATTTTGACTTTCAGATTTTAAATAGCAGATTTGTAATGACAGTAAACCAATCCTGTAGGTCAAAAAAAATAAGGCTTGCATCCCCCAATCATGAATAAAATTGTCTAAATACGTAACCCAAAGTAATATAATAATGTAATGAAATCATCTTAATTAATACAAAAATATGACTTTGAGCGCAATAAGATTTTTTACAATTTGATTTTTACAGAAATATAAGATTTTATTGCTACGGAAATTTCCCATTCAAATTGAACAAAACTTATGGTTAAATTATCTTTTTCTTTATAGACCCTTTCTAATTATTTATATTTTCTACTTTTTGATCATCTTAGTATGAAGAGCTTTGAATTTTTTTAACCTCCGGGTCTACCGTTAGGTATTGCTTCAGAGGATGAGATGAATGATTTGTAGCGTGTGTGAAAATGCCATGCCTGACTGGGATTCAAACCTGGGACCTCCGGATGAAAGACCGAGATGCTACCACTTGCACCATGGAGACTGGCTATAGAGCTTTGAATCTAAATACATAGTATAAAGACGAGTACAATATACAACAATAATCTAATTTTATTTTTAAAACATTTTCAACTATTTATAAAATGTACACTAAGAATGCATAATATTACAAAGATTTTAAAAGATTTTTTAAATCTTTCTTTATACTTTTTAGTCATACTTTAATCAAATTATTATTATACATCCATGAGTTTAATTAGAAGGTTAATTTCGATTTCAAAAGATAACATCGTATATTGAAATTTCTAATATAATTATAAAATATCAAATAAATTTTCAATTAAACATTTACTATATACAAAGTAACAAAATAGTGAGTGAAGTTTTTGATTATTGAAATACAATTGTAAATTAACAAAATGTTTTTGTTGCTTATATAGATTTTACAAATTTACCCCCGTACGGGAATATGTTTGCAAAAATAATGTTGGAAAACTGTATTGTCACTCGACCTTAGTAACTGCAAAATTTCATAAACCGGCAATGTCAGGAAGTATGTTGAATTAAGAATGCAAAGATTTGAGGGCAAACATGAAAAAAAAATATTGAAAATTGAAAAAGCATTGCAAGTTAAAATAAAGCAAGTAAAAAAGTAAAGTCTGTTTTTCCCCACTCTTTGACCAATGGTGACCATATCTCTCCACTTCCTGGACCGAATGTAATCATAACTTAATTGCATCAGTAATCTATATTCAGAAGTCATCAAACAAAATGTCAGAAAAATTAGTAAATTCAGTTTGAAAGTATCAAGAAAAATGATTACTAATGAAAAACAGCAAAAAAATGTTATTCTCCCATCACCCCTGAATTAAATCACCTCCTTTTTCTGTTTAGCCTCTAGAACCACCGTAAGATATTACTTAAGGATATGTATGAATGTAGATGAAGTGTAGTCTTGTACAGCCTCAGGTCAACCATTCCTGAGAAGTATGATTAATTGAAACCCAACCACCAAAGAACACCAGTATCCACGATCTAGTATTCAAATCCATAACCACCGGGTTGATCTAGCGGTGAACGCATCTTCCTAAATCAGCTGATTTTGAAGTCGAGAGTTCCAGCGTTCAAGTCCGAGTAAAGCCAGTTATTTTTACACTGATTTGAATACTAGATCGTGGTTACCGGTGTTCTTTGGTGGTTGGGTTTCAATTAACCACACATCTCAGGAACGGTTGAACTGAGAATGTACAAGACTACAATTCATTTACACTCGTGTGAGTGTAAATGAATCCTCATTCATCCTCTGAAGTATTATCTGAACGATAGTTACCAGAGACTAAACAGGAAAAGAGAAAGAAAAATATTCAAATCCATCCATATAAAAGTAACTGCCTTTACTAGGATTTGAACCTTATAACTTTCAACTTCAAAATCAGCTGATTTGCAATGACGAGTTAACCACTAGACCAGCCCGGTGGGCAAATTAAATCACCTAAAATGCATAACTAACATGAGATATTAATGTAACTGAATCGTTTAATAAATATAAAAATGATTTTCAGCCGATAAACTATAAAAAAATTATTTTTTGTGTTCCTTCCTTTATTAGACCAAACACAATCGGAAAATATTTCAGCAGTTATTTAACGGGAATTATTAAATCATTAAATCAAAAGTTAAAAATATGGGATGTATAAGGAATCTGTATTTCCCTGTCCTGCAAAAAAAATTGTAACCAAAATATTAAGTTACATTAACACTCCCATTTGCAGAAATTATCGTGTGAAATTTTATCCAAATCAGTCAATCCAGTCTGGAGATATCAATCAAAAAATGAGTCAACATACTTACATAACATCATGTCAAAATTTTTCAAAACAATTTTTCGTGTTCAATTTTTTCAATTTTTCAATTGTATTTTTTGTTTACAGTTTATGATGAAACATCCGATTAGCATAAGTTTCCTTATATGGCTATGTAGAATACTATATAGCTATATATAATTGAGAATATATAGCTGTACAATATATATATACCATATGGTTGTTAAATCAGGAAAATAGTAATACAACTTAAAAATTTAGTAAGGAGACATCTATCTTCTGGCATTGGTCATAGCTGTTTTCTGTTAAGAGTAACAAACTTCATTTTATATTTAGTTCATGTCTGTGACAAACCAAATGATGTTATCAGTAGGTAAATTGAATTTACGTGATAATATATTAAACTCAATAAGATGACGACAATGGAAACTACCGCTTCTTACTTTCCATAGAAAACCTGACATCATATTCTTGTTATTCTTAAATACGGGTATACAATCATCAGGAATAGCTGATCTCAAGTGTTACATTATAAATATTATATTTCTAACATTCAACATGTCTACATTATTTTTACAGATTTAAAATTTATTTAAGAAAAAAAACAAAATAATAGTTTTAGAAAATTATTAGAAACTACCGTTTTTTTAATTTTATTTTATAATTTCTTATCAAGAATTTATGATGTATTTTATAAAAATTAGGTGTGTGTTAGTGTTACGTTGTAAATATTTATTTTATTTCTTTTTTATTAATTTTATATGTAAATAACATGATGGACAGTGACTCCTGAGTACACTGATTATATATTAGACTTCTTTTTTCTTTTATTTTATGCATGGAAGTTCGCTATTAGGTTATTTATATGGTATCGTGAAGAAAATCATTTTCATATTGTGTTTTAAGCTTCTCCATCAACCTCATCAACTTTTTCTAATTCTTCACCTTTTTCATTTATAATGCTATCTTCCCTCTCTCTCTCTCTTTCTTTTTCCTTTTCTTTTTCTTCTTTCCTTTTCTTTTTAATTTCATCGGATGCTCTTTGCGATGATCTTCGTCTAACATTTGTATCGCTAGTCTGTATTCCTTTATTATTCGGATCATCGAAACCGGCTTCAGAATATAAAGTCCATAAAATACATTCACGACAATCGCCAACAACCGATGACGTAACTAAACGAAATCCAGCATTTTCAAATTTTTCTAATACTGTTCTTGGATTACCATATATCAAATATAATGGCCTGTAATAAAATAATATTACTTATCATGTAAATATATTAAAAATAATTTTTTTTCATTATTTACATTATAATAATCTTTCACGTGAAAATTTACACGTAAAGAAAAGGGGTTGAATAGGTATACCTTGTGTAAGCTGAACAGGTATTAGGAGGTATGGTGTTGATGTATTCTGCTCTTTGCCCCAAGGACACTTACACAACCATATGGTAACCTAGCTTATATGTCATGCACAATTTCACTTTCATTTATTTTAATTGTTGTTACAAATAATTTCTCATAAGAAATGAATGTAATAATATTAGTAAATTTATATATCTCAACTTTGGATGAAAAAGATATGGCAATGGAGAAAAAGTTTCTTTATACTCTACCAACATGCGACATTAAGATCACATAATTCTGGTAATATTATTGGTAATAATTGCGTGATCATATACCTTTTACAGTTTTTAGAATAGTTGTTATTAAAGTAGAGACTAATTTATTTATTTAAAAGTTGTTATATCTTGAAAATTAGTGAAACAGAGAAGAATTTTGATACATTTAGAAATTTTATAACAAAAAAAGAAAAGAATGTGATTCAGACTGCTAAAAAAAATTTGTAATGTTTATGGACATGATGCGGTATATATCAGTGCAACAAAAAGCTGGTTCAAGCATTTTCAGTTTGGGAATTTTGATGCTAACCTGGTCAACCAGTGACTTAAAAAGTCAATGAAACCATGGTAAAAGATTGAAGATCACAACATTAGCGATTTTGATATCAGCAATGAATGTAGTGTAATGTTAATGTTTGCTCTATGATGCACAAGCTTAGGAGGATTGCTCAAAAGGATTACAGGCTGTCGGGCTGTCATTTGTACATGATGTACTGAGGTGTCATCAAAAGTACGACCTCATACGCGGCATCCGTTTGGGCGCGTAGGTTGGAAAGCAATCGAGCACTTGTTCAAAATTTAAGGAGTGCCCAGCACAGAGACGTAATTGTATGCTGGTGTTTTTAAACAACCTCCTGCGAGGCTACCACTGTATTGGGAAAGGTTCTCCCAATAGATTAAATAGTGAAAGTTCGAGCGGACATGTGGAAATTGCGAAGAGGCAGGGAGGCCGAGGTATTTGGGATTCGGTTTTGAGCCGGCCTTGTACCGGAGCGGAACGGTGTTCTCAATGCACCGGTTATAAATTTCGAACAGTTGTCCATCTCCCGCCTGCGGAGGAAGGTTTAGAGCCCCGTGATGGAATCATGGCAGCAAGAATGACACGCCACGACTAAGGGAAAGTCCTTGTATAGATTTATACAGGATCTGGGGGATGGTGTGCCTCTACATTGTTTTTAAGGGCAACCGGAGACCGAGTGCTCTCCAACCACGTAAATTTAAACAAATGTTTCGATTCCGCCTGGCAGCTGATGAGCTGTGTGTCTGCGGGGAAGTCCAATCGAACGAACACATGATGCTCGACTTCCCAGCTCTTGTGGGGAGGGGCCAGAACTCAGACCACCCTGGAACTTAGAGGTCAAAGGGAAAATTGGCTTCTCACAAGCGGCGAGTCAATGTGACCAGAGCCGCATTGTCAGACTGTGCGAGTTCCTTGATGCGGTTGCTTTGTTCAATCGGAATCAGTAGTTTGCCTAAGGGAAAAGACTTCTACCGTGCTGTTGTTGGAAGCTAACCGAGAGATTGGTTCCGAGAGACTGGCTACCAGCCAGATTAAGGCTCCAAGCGCTTAAATGGTGGAAGGTACTTGCTGGCATTCTGCGACCTAGGTGTGACAGCAAATTGCTATCTTTGACGAGATATATTTAATTATTGATAGTCATATATGTTTTAGTAGTTGACGGGGTGCGCCTACCCATTTTAGTGATATATGACAAGCGGGGTTTGGGACACGCAAGCGAGTGGTGTATGGTACCACGCTTATTCCGCTCACGCTTTTAGGTTAGCTCTAGGAGCTAGTTAGGACACTGGTTGCTAAACTGTTTCGAGGCTCTGTAGCCGTTTGTGGCACAGACATTCGGTCTTATGCTTTAGGGCGACCGAATGGGGTAGTGGCGGGAGAAATGCCAAGCAAAAGAAATCAGTAATGAATATAAAAATCGCTAATGGGTTCATAGATTGTAAAACAGGTTTAAACCGTTTGACAATTACTGGTTACAAAAAAAAAACTCAATTTGGATGCTACATTACTTAACAATGAAAAATTACGATGGTCGAATTTTCATTCGTGAATTGTTCCTAAAATTGAAAAATCTAAACATTTTTGAAATGGCTCATTACAGGGGATGAGAAATGGATCACGTATGGCAATAAATGTACGGAAAAGATTGTGGTCGAAGCGATGTGAAGCCTCGACAAACGACAGAAAATCCAAGATTGATGCCAAAAAAAGTGAAGCTAGGTATATATATATATATATATATATATATACATATGTATGTGTGTGTGCGCGCGCGCGCATGTTCGTGTGCATATGTATGTGTGCGTCGAAAAGATTGAGTTTCTGCTGCCCAGTCAAACAATTGATTCTAACCTCTACTGGCAAAGACCATAAAGATTAATTCGATCGATTGAGATAAATCGACCAAAATCGAATGTTAGGAAAGGGTTTCATCATGACATCATAACCTACACATCTCTGATGAGCCGCCGAAAATTGAGAGTGCTTGACAAGGAAGTTTTGATGAATTCAATGTAGAAGTTTATATCAACATACAGACTCTACATCTCTACTGCCCTAAAACAAATTAGTTTTAGTGTCTGCAGAACACTTTTAATGGTATAAAGTTGACTTCAAAAAATGCCTATGAAAATCACTTATCTTAACTTTCCATCCAGGAATCACCGAAGTTCTGCAATGACAGGATTATTATTTTACCTCAGAAATGGCAAAAGGTGATTGATCAAAACGGTACATATTAGTTTAGTTAATTTCATTTGAAATATAAAAAAATCTTGTTTAACTTTAACGTTAAAATACTAAGAAACTTTTTCACCAAACTCAATACTTTTTTTTTATTTTGAACTAAGCATACTTGTGCCAATTCAGCTTATACAAATTACCCTAAAAGGTATTATTTTATAATACTGAGGTATATTAGGAAACCTAACTTTAAATAACTATAACCATTATTGTTCAACCATTAAATATTTCTATTAGATTTTATCAGAAACTTGAGATCTTGTTTTATCCAGCAGGAATCTCGATTGCTAGATCTAGTTTTGTTTCATTACAAATAGGAAAATGAATCTTCTGATACATCAGTGGAAATTATAATGGAATCTACACTCCTTCACCAAAATGTAATAATGAAGTGACTTCTTTGTTGGCTACCACTTATTTTAACGCATCAAATATTCATCTAAGAACTTTCAAAAGTCCTAAAGTTAATAAAATACTTTTCAGGGATCCTTTTAAATACTTACATCCAAAATTATTTAATCATTTACCAAATTAAATAAAAGAATGTAGTACTTTAAAAGAATTCTTTATAGAAATAAGAGGTCTTGGTTTTTTTTTACAGAGAAATTCAGCATTTTTAGACTATGTACATACTACTATCAACTGGTGTTTGTTTGTAGGAGATCCTTAACAAACAATTTGTTTTGTTGATTTATGTTTGCATCTTGCATGTTAGGTTTCTTATTTTTATGATTATTGAGTTATCTTATTTTAGGTGTTTTGTTGGGTTTGATTTATTTTGAGTTGTTTGTTATCTTATTTGGATTTGTTGTGGTTTAGTAGTTAAGAATTGTTTACATTTTCATTTTGGAGTTAATGTTGATTTCATTTGTTGTCTTTGATTTATTAGATTTTGAATTATTTAGTTTTTGTCTTATTAATGTTTTGTTTGTTTAGCCTTTCTTATGTTTAGTGTTTTGGTTATGTTGGTTTTCATTGTGGTTTGTTTTGGTTAGTATTTTATATTTAGAGTTTCTATTATATCTCTGTATTTTATGTTTAGGATTTAGTGTTGTTTCTTGTTTGCAATGTTTTGAATTGTTAGGATCTGTTTTATTAGCATTTTAATAGATTTCTTTTCTTTTGGTTTACTTATTTTGTTTTTTTGAGTTGATTATTACTTTGGTGTTTTGTGATTCTCTGTTGTTAGTTTTTCATATTTATTTTTAGTTTGATATTTATTGATTTATTTTAGTTTTGCACCTGATTTGCTTGTTGAGTTCACCCTTACACCAGGTAGGATTCTAGTTAATTCAGCTCAATTGGGTGGTCCTGTTTGGGACCTATTAAGATTATTGTTGTAGGTTCCAAGTTATGCGTAGTACATCGGGTCGATTGTGGCATTCACATCGGTGGCATCTTGACAGCAGCCGGACTGAAATATGTCTTAAGGCTATTGAAGATGACCTCCAGTAAAGACCCTAGTAGCTAGGTACAGAGGAGTTGTTGTGACGGTTGGACCTATCACATGCTGGGTCTCTACTCGTTGGGGTCAAAATGTATTAGGTCAATAAATAATTAAAATATAAAACCCTCTTACCAACAATCTTTTAAAGTGTCCTAGCATTTTCGGAAACAAATTCAATCTTCAGGAACTTAAATTTTTTTTATTAACTAAAACTTTGTCATCATGAGTAGAATTGTTATGTAAAGTGTATAAAGATGATGTGTTAAAATTGCGTCCAATTGAATGTTTCCACTGTTATAACAGTGGATACATTCATTATGACCGGACGTTAAGTCGACGCATTATTAACACATGACTACCATCTTTATATATTTTACACACTTTACATAACAATTCTACTCATGATGACAAAATTTTAGTTAATAAAAAAATTTTAAGTTCCTGAAGATGGATTCATTTCCAAAAGCGCTGGGATACAGTAAAAGATTGTTTGTAAGTAGGTTTTATATTTTAATTATTTATTGTATAATCATACCAATGGGCCATGTTTGATGAACTTATTATGTAGTAGGTCCCATACAACACCGCTGTCTCCATTTATTTCTGTTCTAAGCCTTCTTCATTCTCTTGTAGTTTCCAATCTTCACTTCTCCTATTAACTTCATCCTCCTTTGCTTTTTTTCTCGTTCTATTGACCCTTCAAACGCAGTTGTCAAGATTTCACTTCCTCTAACCACATGTCGTAAACCGGATTCCTTTTCTTTTTTTTACTTCACGCATAAGTACTCTTTCTTCTTTAATTTCTTACTTTATATATCTTACTTTAATGAAAAAAATAATTTAATTTATATTAATTATAAGATAAACACAGTGGCTTAAAATACATTGGGTAATGTTGCCTATGCTTCTGATATTTTTGATTATTTGATTAAATAAATTTAATGAGCTGTAGTTTAATGATTTGATTATAATGTCATCAAATAAACAATTTAATTGATGATTGAGCAAGTTATGACTGTGTTATAATGTATGGGCTCTGTAGAAATCTGCTCTTTTATTATTATACTTTTTTTTTATTGAATATGGACTCAATTAATTAATTATTTATTATTTTCTATACATAGGACAAGATAATAAATTATCACAATCTTTTTTTAAGTTTCATTATTTTTCAGATTTTTACTTAAGTTTTTTTTTTCTTATAAATGTAGCTGGCCAAAATACTAAATACCTGGCCATTGATTACATTTCAATTCAAGATTGTATAGGTTAGTTTTCTCTTTTTTTTTAAGAAGATAATAAATAAATTAATAAAGGAAAAGGGAAACTGGAGGAAAAATAAAAAGTATTGTTCTTTTTATTATTCACAAAATCACAGAGGGACTTGCTTTGCAGTGATGAACAGTTTAAGATTTTAGTCATGATTCAACAGATTCTTAGTCGAGTTATACTGTGAACTAATACATTGAGAATTCAGTTGTTTTATTCATATCCCTTGCATCTTCAGCTCAAACTAAATGGAAATATGATTCAGATTTACAAAAGATTAACCAGGAAAGAAGCAATCAAGAATATATATATAAAAATTAGAATAGTGAAAAAAAAACTGGCCTAACCAAAAATAAACAGGTATATGAAATTAATACTACCTAGAAAAAAAGCTTTAAACCAGTATTATAATATATAAATATCTAAACTTATATCAACAATAAGTAATTTGTATTCAGTGTGAAGTAATATAGAAATACAAAACTTATCAGTATTCTTATTTTTATACGCTTAGTTATATGCGATAAAAAATTATTTCTACAAACAAATTTCTAATAAATAATTTATTCATAATTATAAATTAGATCACATCAAACTTTTATGAAAGCAATTAAATGTATAACAAAATATAATTGCCTTAGCATTTTCATGGAAAAGATAAGGGAAACTATTTTAATAAATTGTCATCATAACAGCATTACAAAACACAAAATCTATATATATAAAAATGATTTTTTGTCTGTTTGTATGTCTCTTATGCCTTCCTAAACCTTTCATCAGATAGCGATGAAACTTTGTGCAATGGTTGGACGCATGCCAGGGAAGGTTTTTGAATTAGTTTGAACCCGCTAGGTGGCGCTGGGGTCGAGATATTTCGAAAAATTGTATTTATGGTTCGATTTGTCTCATATTCAGAATAAACATTATTTACGTGAAAAGAAAAATTTGATACTTACGTATTAACGCCACCGCAGCTACAGCGTTATTTAAAAACAAAGTAGTCGGTCGGATTTCGGTGGAAAATGAACAGCCTCTTTATTAATTTTAATAAATGGTTATTTATATTTATTTATTTTATAAATATAATTTAACCAAACTTAACCTACGCTCGCTAACCTTGACTAATTAACACCGTAATTTTTTGAGTATTTATTTAATAAATTCAGTAATTATTGCAATTATTTATTATTTAAATAATCAAAACACTCCTGTTAATTAGGCAAGGTTAGCGAGCGTAGGTTAAGTTTGGTTAATAAACTAAATAAATATAACCATTTATTAAAATTAATAAAGAGACTGTTTTGAATCTATGTTAAACTCTATATCGGCCCATTTTCCACCGAAATCCGATTGACTACTTTGTTTTTAAATAAAGCTGTAGCTGCGGTGGCGTTAATACTTAAGTACCAAAAATTTTTGCAAAATTATACCCGCTAGCTGGCGCCGGTGTCGAGATATTTGCAAAACATACCAACAAAATTTCTTATATATATATATATATATATATATATATATATATATATATATATATATATATATAGCAATGTTCGTATGTGTGTCCGTTATAGACTAAAAAAACTACTGGACCGATTTACGCGCGGGAAAAACGGAGAAAGGAAAATTGGGAAACCGGGCAAAAGGGATAAAGTGAAAGGTCAAATTTTACGAATAAATCCTAAAATAAACTAAAAATGGTGTAAGTTAGGAGTATGGAGCCTTCATATCTTGGGGACCAATAGAGATATAGTTGTGCAATTGTGCATATGTAGTGCAATAGTGGTGTATAGGTATCCCGTTAAAAATTAAGAAATGCGTGTATCGGAGTTTTTCGAAATTTCCCGAACTTTTCCGAATAACTCCTACAATTACTATGCTTAGATTATGATAAAATGAGATATTTTTAAAAATAATATTGTACTTTAAAAAACTTTTGAAAGAAATAGATTCCAGACTTAGAATTGTAAGATAAAGGTGATTTCATATTTTTAAAAATGAAATCTTTTTATAAATAAAGAAGAGAACTAATCATAATCCATATTAATACATAAAATAATATCAAGATATTTATAAATGAAGCTAATCAAAAAAACACTTAGGGTCCATTAAAGTTGGCGAATAATACAGAAGAAGACAATAATGAATTAATAAAAAAAATAGAAACTAAACAGTAATTATAATGAATTAATGAACAGTTTTTTTTTGTCTTCTGTCATTTGACTGGTTTTATGCAGCTCTCCAAGATTCCCTATCTATGGCTAGTCGTTTCATTTCGGTATACCCCTTACATCCTACATCCCTAACAATTTCTTTTACATATTCCAAACATGGCCTCCTACACAATTTTTTCCTTCTACCTGTCCTTCCAAAATTAAAGTGACTATTCCAGGATGCCTTAATATGTGGCCTATAAGTCTGTCTCTTCGTTTAGCTACATTTTTCCAAATGCTTCTTTCTTCATCTATTTGCCACAACACCTCTTCATTTGTCACTTTATCCACCCGTCTGATTTTTAACATTCTCCTATAGCACCGCATTTCAAAAGCTTCTAATCTTTTCTTCTCAGATACTCTGATCATCGAAGTTTCACTTCCATATAAAGAGACACTCCAAACATATACTTACAAAAATTTTTTCCAGATGTTTAAATTAATTTTTGATGTAAACAAATTATATTTTTGACTGGAGGCTCGATTCGCCTGTGCTATTTGGCATTTTATATCACTCCTGCTTCATCATCTTTAGTAATTCTACTTCCCAAATAACAAAATTCTTCTACCTCCACAATCTTTTCTCCTCCTATTTTCATATTCAGTGGTCCATCTTTGTTATTTCTACTACATTTCAAGTTTCATTCTTGTTTATTTTCAGGTGATAGTTCTTGCGTAGGACTTCATCCATGCTATTCATTGTTTCTTCTAAATCCTTTTTACTCTCAGCTAGAATTACTATATCATCAGTAAATTGTAGCATCTTTATCTTTTCACCTTTTACTGTTACTCTGAATCTAAATTATTCTTTAACATCATTAACTGCTGGTTCTATGTAAAGATTAAAAAGTATTGGGGATAGGGAACATCCTTGTCAGACTCCCTTTCTTACGGCTTCTTTCTTATGTTCTTCAATTATTACTCTTGCTGTTTGGTTCCTGTAAATGTTATCAGTTGTTCTTCTAAATGAACAGTTATTAAGAGAAAACATCAGATGCAGTCAGAAAAAGAATTGTCTTCTGTGGTCACACACAACACATGAACCCTGACAGTCTATTAATACACTAAAAATCTAAAGACTGATTACAACTGGATCAGAGAAACTTAAAAAGGGACTTAGAACTGGAAATAATACAAGAAAACATTAAAGAATGTTCACTATCGAGAAAGATGTTGCATAACATCGCAGGTTTCTAGGAAAAACAAAAGCAATGGAAGAAATATGCGTGAGAAAGTAAAGAAAAACTTCGCTAAATGATGAAGATAAATTTAATGATGAAAAGTAAATTAAATTAAATAACCTAGTTCATATCCGAAATACACAGACCATTGTGGACTATTTCAACTCTTAAAACAACAAATTTTCTTAATCACAGAATTGTGAAGCACATGAAACACCAAATCATTAATTCAAAACTGAAATAATTGAATAAATGGGCTCTAGAAATTACGCTTAAATTTCTAGATTGTAATCTGTAACTTTTATTTCGGTCAAAGACTAGTAAAAGACACCAACCAAGGAATTAATGTCAGATAATTTCCACTATTAAATGCCGGTTAATGCTTACCATTACTGTCAAATGGAACAGTGACATCAGTTGGATATCGGTCAATTTTGTCTATAAAATCCAATTCCCATTAAGTCTTTGACTTGACCGCCGGGCAATGTATGGTAGACAACAGGTTGTTATGTAGCAGGATGGAAGAAAATAAAAAGAAGTTTCTCAGCACCTTTCATCAAGGTTCAGCTAAGGGGAGAAAATCCCTGACAAAAATATCCTCCTTCTCTAAATTAGGGGTTTGATATGATGTTAACAACCCTACCGTACAAAAGAATGGTTGTTGTGGAACCTGGAGAAGACTAAAGCCCATTACGGACTGTAAAGCCAACTATAGAAAAAATAAATGGATAGGTGTAGGTACATACCTAAAATTTTATACATTTTATTATATATTTAGGAACTATATAGAGCTAAGATAAACGGGGAGGTACATAGAGATCAATAAAGTATTCCTTTCGGGGATCTAGATTCTTGATTTGATAAGAAAAATTAATGTTAAACGTGATAAATTTTAAAGCTACATCTTTTAAAGTTATTTCTATTTAATTATTTTTTTAAATAACTTAAAAAAACATATTTTACGGTGATCCACATGCTGGATAATTTGTTACAAGTTTAGCTCCAACAGCTTTCATTAACTTCGGATCTGCAGCCTTATCACCCACCACTATTGGTCCACATACCTAAAACATATGATTATTACATATTATTTTAAATCGTATTTATTTAAATTTTATAAACTATTTATTGGTTTTATTATTATTTATTATTCTTTTAGTTAATATAAACAATGTACTTCAAAAGTTACTGTTGGGTTATTTCTCAAATCTACAAAAAATTAATTTATCAGGAAGAAAAAAAGCAGAAAAAGAAACGCGTACAATGAATTGTTTTTATTTAATTTAATAATGGACTCTAAACATTATGAATAACTGAACGTTTGATATAAATAAAATCTGTTTAATGGAATGTAAGAATTGTTTAATTCAATTAAAGAATATTTAATAATAATGAATTTATTATACTACTTTACTTAGGTCGTCTCCTACAAACGACTGAACAAAAAATGATGATAATAATAATAATAAAAGTATCCACTTGTAGTGTTACTTGTGAACAAAAAATGAATTATGCAGATGCACAATTTAAACTTATACAAAACAGTACAACAGAAAAATATTTATGAAGCAATCTAAGCAATTTTTTTTTTTAATCAATTTCTTCACTGGTTTAATGCATTTTTTAATACCTTTATGTTCTTTTTCTTTTGATTACTTATTTAATAATAAATATTCTACGGTACGTTTCCTTATTTTCTTAATACATATTTTGAACGTATATAACATACGTATATAAAACATACCACGTAAAATGTTTTCTCACATATTATTAAAATTTTACATTTATAATTTTTTCTAACGTTTTTCTGTATATTAAATACAACAGAAAATACATTTTTTGTTTTTTTTTAATGTGGAGTTTATCACAGGTTGGAACCATTTTTTCTTATTTGATATTATATGCATGAAAACGTTTTTGCTGCAGATCCAATAGTAGCTTCTTCAGTGGAGTTACCGATAGTAATATTTTTAATAGTTCCTGTTGTAGAATTCCTTAAATATATTATCGAATAACATACGAGTTATATCGAATAACGTCGTTGTTATTTGTATTCATTATGTTTCATTTTGTTGTGATGAATATTTTCTTACATACACAAATAAAGTGGAGCGATTAGAATTAAATACTAGATTAGACGGACTGAACAAAATTTCCCAATTATACAATAAAGAATTAAATGTAGCTACATCCAATAGTAGAATCATATTTTTAAAATTTCAGGATAACATACAACATAAATGATGATCTACTATACCTTAAACAAACATGGGCCCTTAAGAGGAAACAACTCTATAATTTTAGAAGAGAAAGAGTATGGCTTAACACATAATTTTAATAATGATCATTATCTGGTGTTCTGCCTGGCGGCAGGTCCCTTACAACATTGCTGTCCCACCCATTTCTCTCTCAAGCTTTCTCCTTCTTCCCCCTAATAGTTTCCAATCTTCGTCTCATATTTTCCCTCACCTCCTTTCTCCTTCTACTGACACTTTTGATACGTCTGTCAAGTTCCATTTCTTCTAATTACATATTTTAACCTATTTCCTTTTCTTTTCTTCTCACATAAGTGCACTTTCTTGTTTAATCCTGTTTATTATGTTCTCAATCCTCACTTTATTTGTCCGTCTTACTTTCTCCATATCCATATCTCAAAAGCCTTATTCCAGTACCTCTCACTCTTTCTCATCATCCAGTTTTACTTCCACGTTTATCATTTGGTTAACCTCTCCTTTAACTCAAAGTCAAGACTTTTACTAGATAGTAATCTCTATTTCTTATTGAATGCTTCCTTTACCGTTGCTATCCTTCATAACATGAAATTTATAAATATAGCACATAAAAATGAAAAACTCAAGACAATAGAACAATAAAAAAAAGACGAAGAAATTTGATAAAAATTCGAAACAACAAACGAACATTATTTGATTACATAAGATGTTTTTAAATATAATTACACCATTAACTGTGCTACTAGATATTCAAATAAAGGAGTACTGCTAATTAACTCCATGGAAAGTCCTTTGAAATAAGAAATTTTATAAATTTACAAGCAAGTTGTTTGTTATTTACTAATAATTTTAAAAGTGTTATTGTGATGATTAATTAAAGTTTTTAGCCTTTCCACAGGATATTAATTATTATTGTTATTATTATTAGGAATTAAAATTTAAAAATTTTGTAAAAATCAGGTGTGTGAAGACATTTACAGAGATGTTACATTTTGAATAGGGCTGATTTGGTTAATAAATAAATTATTTAACAACAACGAATTGCATTACTTTTCTGTCTAAGCCGAGCACATTATGCAACTCTACTAAAGCCTTCTCCCTTGACAGATTACAACTTAGCAGGATAATTAAGTAAAATATTTAAGTATTCTAGTAATGAATTGTTTAAAAAAAAATATTGATATATCGGACCGATGATGACCATACCGTCCCATTCTCTTAAACTGTATCCAAAATTAAATGGAATCATCATCAATATTTAAAAATTGTTATATAAAATATAATTTTATTAAAATGTTAATATTGTTTCTTTAAAAGAAAATCTTTTAATTATATTATAAATAAATTTCTTCTTCTTATCTTCATGTATTTAGGCAACTGCTTGTCACATCAACCTATCTCAACTGATCCATACCATATCCTCTTTGGCCTACTTTGACTTCTCGCACCCACTGGCCGGTATTCATAAACTTTTCTGGGAATTCTAGACATGTTCATATATTATACATGACTTAACTATTGCCTTTGACATTCCTCAATCTTCATATTCAGATTATATATATCAAATTCCCTGCATATCTCTGAGTTTTGCTTTCTGCCGATGTGAATATAACCCACCACTGACTGTAAGAGATTTCTGCCGCCTGCAATCTTGATGTATGAGCGCTAGTTAATATCCATATCTCGCTTCCAAAAATGCAGGCTGGTACTGACATAGCTCTACAAAACTTCATAAAAGTATTACTTCGTAACCTTATATCTCAGATTTGCCTTTATACACCATTTACTAAATAAATATCTAATAATAGTTTGGTAGCGTTGGATATCGTTATTTCTTTTAAAAAATTCGATATTCTTTTTAGCAAAGATTTCTTCATTAATACAATATAAACATGAGGATAAGTTAACATATTTAATCGGTGAATTCAGTCAGTTTGGTGAAAAACACTGGGTC
Organism: Lycorma delicatula; assembly: GCF_047948215.1. Classification (NCBI taxonomy): domain Eukaryota; kingdom Metazoa; phylum Arthropoda; class Insecta; order Hemiptera; family Fulgoridae; genus Lycorma; species Lycorma delicatula. The sequence continues at coordinate 45,109,447 of NC_134467.1, forward strand.
TCATCTCAAAATTCTGGGATCTGTGATGACCATAACGTTCCCATTCCCTTGACCGATTTCAACCGATGATAAACGGGATCAAATCCCACATACAGACATCAAATCTCATTTAAATCAGTCCATCCAGTCTGGAGATATCGATTAAAAAACAGGCGAACATACATCCTTGTAAATTTTTCAATGTTAACATTTTTTTTTTTTTGTTAAAATGGTCATGAAATGTTAAGGTCTAAAAACATCTCTTGTAAAGATGAATTTTAATTGGTTTATCATATTGAATATACGAGTTCTGTTCAGAAAATAACCGAACAGTTTTAATTACGCGCCAATGAATATTTTTAGCGACATGTGGTTGGCGGCATTGTGTTCCGCATAACCTCCTCTGTCTTTTTCCTTCTTCTGTCTTTTTCCTGTTTAGCCTCTGGTAATTACCATTCAGATAATACTTCACAGGATGATATGTATGAGTGTAAATGAAATATAGTCTTGCACAGTCTCGGTTCAACCGTTCATCAGATTTATGGTTGATTGAAACCCAACCACCAAAGAACACCGGTATCCACGTTCTAGTATTCAAATCCGTGTAAAAATAACTGACTTTACTAGAACTTGAACTCTCGACTTCCAAATCAACTGATTTGGGAATCCACAAATGGGATTTTGGGAAGATGCGTTCACCACTAGACCGACCCGGTGGGTTACTTCTGTAGCCAACTGTAGTTGGACTGTTGATATCTCATTTAGTTTTTGTTATTATTATTTGAGTGCAACGATTTTCAGTAGCAACGATACAACGTAAAAACTTGCGAGACTGGGGAAAACTTTCACAGAAACGTTTCAACTTTTGAAACAACCTTACCAAAGTGATGCTCTGAGTCGTACGCAATGTTACGAATAGTTTTCACGATTTAAAAGCGGTTATCAGTCAAACGAAGATGACCCTCAACCAGAAATTCCTTCGATTTCAACTGATGACACCCACGTTCAGAAAATCAACGATATGGTACGAGCAGATCGCCGATTGACGGTTAGAGAACTTGCAAAAGAGGTTAGAGCATCTAGATTGGATCATGCCAACCCACCGGGTTGGTCTATCGGTGAACGCGTTTTCCCAAATCAGCTAATTTCGAAGTCGAGAGTTCCAGCGTTCCGAGTCACTTTTATACGGATTTGAATACTAGATCGTGGATACCGGTGTTCTTTGGTGGTTGGGTTTCAATTAACCACACATCTCAGGAACGGTCGAACTGAGAATGTACAAGACTACAGTTCATTTACGTTCATACATATCATCCTCTGAAGTAATACACGAACGGTAATTCCCGTAGGCTAAACAGGAAAAAAAGTAAAGGTACTGCATCGAGTTACAGTTAAGTTTATTTCTCGTTTGATGAGCGGTCACCAAAAAGAACATTTAGTGGACGATTGTCGGCAAGTTCTTGAACAAGCCGATGAAACAATTTGACGCTGAAACATTCATACAAAGGATCACAACGGGAGACGAAACCGGGTTTACGGGTACGCATCGAGACAAAAGTTCAATCATCAAATTGGATTAGCAAAGGATCTCTGTGCCCGAAGAAAGCACGTCAGTCTCGATCCAATGTCAAAGTGATGCTCTCAGTTTTTTTAAATTTTAATGGAATTGTGCATTTTGAATTCTGCCTCAAGGTTAAACAGTGAACCGTACTATCAAGGCGTTTTACAACGGTTACGTGAAAAAAATCTGTAAAAAGAGACCACTATTTTGGCGAGACAACTCACGGTTCCTTCACCAAGACAATGAGCCCGCACAGGCAACTTTGTCAATTCGTCTTGTTTTGTGCCAAAAATCGGATGACTATCCTCCCTCAGCCTTCCTACTTTCCAAAATCGGCTCCTTGCTACTTTTTCTTATTTTCGAAATTAAAATCGACGATGAAAGGTCGCCGTTTTGAGACTATTGATGACATTAAAGCAAATTCGTCACGGACGAATTTTGAAGGTCATTTCAAATGAAGCTATCGAGGATTGCTTCGCGAAATGGAAACGTGGGGAGGGGAGTACTTTGAAGCGGAAAAGGACAAATAATCTGTAAAATTAATAATAAACATTAAAAAAGAAAGTTCGGTTATTTTTGAACAGACCTCGTATATGTGATAATATATTAACTTCAATGAAGATGTCAACGAAAATCTTTACTTTTACTTTTTATCTTCCGTAGAAAACCTGACTTTGTATTCTTGTTATTCTTAAAAATGGCTCTAAAATTTATATTTATACTATCAATGTACACTTTTTTTAAATATTAAAAAATAATACGTTGTAAATATATTTCTTTTGAAAAAAATATTTAAGATAAAGTACCTTACATTTCAAAAAAATTATTTTTTTCAATCTGGTGATTAAAAATTTATTTTCAATTCTCTCTCTCTCTCTCTCTCTCTCTCTCTCTCTCTCTCTCTCGCTCTCTCTCTCTCTCTCTCTCTCTCTCTCTCTCTTTAATTCGAAATTAATTAAATTATTTGCTTCAGAAACATGAAGGTGAAATTGATATACAGTTTTTTATGATTGACGAATTTTCCTGATTGGGATTTGAACCCACAACTTTTCAAATGAAAATCAGAGATACTAGCAGTCTTGTATGAAGATTGGCAACTCTTTGAAAGTGAATCGTTTAATACATAATAATTTAATAAGTTTTTTAATTAAAATTTTTAACCATTATTATTTTTAAGTGTGGGAAAAAAATGGATCCGATATTTGCATTGTTGTTATATATTGGATTGCAGTGATTTGATCAATAAAAATATAATCGTGAATTAATTTTTTAATGACAACACAGTTGTAGGACTTTCCCGTCACGCGGCTTTTTTTCTGATAACACGGCTTACTCGCACAACTTAATTTAAAATATTTATAATTTTATTTAAATATATTTTTTGTCTATTTAATTCAATGATTCTGACTAATGTGCGCGCGCATACCGTATTTCATTTGCGCGGATGCGGTTGTACTCGGCCACTCTAAATATTATTCATTTATTTAATTCTACCGCTCACGTGTGACGTCACAACATAGCGTTCGACTGCAGCAGTAGTTTGGCACCTAAGTGGGATGCGAGGTTTATAAGGGGTAGGTGGATGGGTTAAGACCCGCTTTCACGGGAGAACAAATAAGCTAATAGAAAAAACTGCAACAAAAAAGTACTCATTTTACTGCCTTCTACAACGTTTCAAAATTATTACTATCTTTTGGAGCGGGGATGTAATTTAACAAAAAAATTATTACACAAGATTTTTTTACAATTTTTCACAGAAATATTTTTTAAAAAATACAACAAAAATCACTCCTTGTTCTGTTTTCTGTAACTCTTAAAAATTAAAATCATTTTTACGGGGTGAAATTTAGCAAAACCTTTTTTTCACAAACATTTTTTTATTTAATATTCACAAAATTATCAACAAAAAAATATATATATAACCTCAACTAGTAATAGTATGTCTGGAAATAGTTATTATTTTTTAATTTTGTAAAAATATATCCCACCAAAAGTATTTAATTTTTATAAATTTTTTTTTACCTTAAAAGTTAGTTACTTGACATTTATTAATAATTTTTATCTAATATGGCTTTTTCAGAAAAATTAAAAAATGTTTAACCATCGATCAAATGTTCAATGTTGTATTAATTGATTTTTTTTTTTTTTTATTTTATTTCAGTTAACGGCATACCTCAAGTTTAATTTATTTATTCCAGAAACAATAGGCTGTTAACTATCGATTACAGTTTTTTTTAATGATAAATCAATTTTTTTTGTTTAAAAACCTCCAAGCTTGACAAGGATTTAAACCCAGAACCTTCCAGATAAAAGGCATAAATATTTAAACTTTCCAACAAGACCAGGAGACTGGTATATAAAATGCAGCTAAATTATTTTACTGCGACTTGGACTAAATTCCGTTAAACTCAATAAACTCTTGAAATAAAATTAAAACAAAATAGTAATTATTTATTAAAATTCATTACGGTTGCAATAATAATAGTAATAATACAATCGATGAAACAATAGAATTAGCATCCTGTGTCATACATTCATTGAGAGTAGCCTTTTACAATTTGTTATAATTTTAACAGTTAATGCTGAAATAAGCTGTAAATGCACGAACCGAAGCTTAAAGTATAATTCCTATATTTACTGTGGCATTACGCGTTAGATATCACTTGTTTAAGCAACCATTATACTGGATTATAGTGTTGATACCCTTTTGTCTTTACTGTGTATATGTAAAATATAATAACGTACAGCTACGATTATCCAATTACATTAAAAAAAAATAAATACAATACAAAATTTGCTCATCTCCCATGAACCAGAAAATAAATAACAGACAAGCACAATATTTTCAAATTAATATTGTTTTAATTGTATTTTTTATGTATATATATATATATATATATATACATAAAAATGTATATATATATAAAAATGTATATATATATATATATATATATATATATAAAAATGTATATATATATATATATATATACATATATATATATAAAATCTACAATTTCAATAAATTCTGTTTTATTTTTGTTTTTTTTAATTAGAAATGTTTTCATATATTTTTTATTACAATATTACTCCAATGACCTCTGTAGCAGAGTGGTAGCCTTCTGGTTTTTATCCAGAAGACTTCAAATCCTACCCTGGCTTGATTTTTTCACACAGAACATAAATCATTTATCAGAAAAAATTTTTAAAAAACAAGTAAGTAACTGTAACTGGATGTAAGCCTGTAGTTATTAGAGTGAAAATAAATAAAAATAAAATTATATTGCTTATTTCTGTGGTAGAGTTGTAGGGTCCTGGTCTTTCATCTGGAGGTCCTGGGTTCAAATCTCAGTAAGATATAGAATATTTTATATGCTTAAAAATTTACATCTTCATATTTCTACGTACAAGGTTCGCAAACTTCTATGGTGAATTATTTAATCAGGCAAAAAAGTTATATCAGTTAAAATGGTTTTTGAATTTGTTTTATTAAAAATTTTAAACAATTATTTTTTTTTAATTTTTGTTACACATGGATATATCAAAATATATAAATAAAATACTAAACTATTTGTGTTGTTACATAAAGGCTAAGTGATGTTGAAGAAATATTTTCAACCTGGTTGTAACAAAATAGTATTTTTTAACTTTAAAAAATATCAACATCAAAAATACCCGTTTTTAACTAGGATAAATATGGGAAAAAATTACCCTTAAATAATAATTTTCCGTAAATAAATAATTTCACTATGTCAAAACCATCAAAAGGCAGGTGATATTCAATTAAAGAACTAATTACTTTTTATTTTGCTCATCCCGAAGTTCAATATATTGAACATCATTATTCTCAGAGAAAGCAGCTCTTAATGGTGTTACCATGTGCATTAAGGTACTTGAGTTTAGTGAATTTCATCGTATCAGTAGATGTAATTACTTTTAAAAATTAATAAAGAAAATTAAAATTAAAATTTTTTAAATATATGGAGCTGTGTTACAGTATTTTTTATAATAATTTTAATACGTATTTTAAAAATTAAATTTACTTATTATTTATTAAAATATAAAATATTTTATTTCAAAATAATACTTTTAAAAACATGAAAGCACATTAATACAGTAAAAAGAAATCAAATTATGCAGATTACATTAGAACAATTGAAAAAAATGCTATGCAGATTACATTGAACACTTATTTCATTTTACAGTCGATTTTATATTTATATACCGATAGAAATTTTCATTTTGTAATGTTTCAAGATTATTGTTTACTTGTTGACTATTATATCAACAATTATTACAGACTATCATTATGTCTATTATAGTGATCTCTGTGGCAGGGTGTTAGCATTTCTGTCTTTTATTTTAAGATTCTGGATTCAAGCCCCGATCAGGCATGGTATTTTTATCTCATTATTGTCCATCAAAATTCATTATCGTCCATCAGTAACTGTTGGTGGGTATCAGTCTATTGTCGCTGCAATATAAATATATGAATTACATTTTAATTATCTTTTTTTATGTTCAAACTCCTATGATTTATTTTTTTTTTTTTTTAAACCAAATTCATAAAATTAAAATATGAGTTTTTTCCAGTGGCATAATTCCATTAATTTTTTTTTTTTTAGCAATAAATTGATTCACCAAGGATGCTTGCAAAGAAGCTTTTACATGGGAATATGAAAATGCAATTGATCATATGATATATTCCATGCCTAACTGGGATTCAATCCCAGGACCTCCAGATGAAAGGCTGAGATGCTGCCATTCCACTATAGAGATCGGCTTTCATTAATTTCAGTAGGATTTCCAAAAACAAAATTTAGAGACTTAATATTTTATTTAAAATTATAATAATAACAATAATGTATTTTTTTTCAAAGCAACAACAAATAGACTTTTACCCTATTATTGCCATTTTATGATGAATTAGTTTGTGATATATGAAAAATCACAAGTTTAATTGGTAACTAAAGTTATTTAGAAACACTATTTACCCGATTACAATTGTATTGTTTGTTAATTATTGTGTTGGCAGGAAAGTAATTTCGGTTTTGTAGTGTAAAATAAAACTATTTTTTTTTTTTTTTTTTTTATAAAAAATGAATTTTATTCAATTATATATTTTTCATTTTATCTGACAACTTTTTGTGATTTTTCTGGCAAATTCATTATTCCACACTCATAGGACCTTCTGGTCCTTATAAAAAACTGAACCTAGTGTGATTTTAGGTCATCATCATTAGTAAAAGTTTTAGCATTCAAAGAGTTTTGTAAAAATCAAAATAAATGGTTATCTGATTGGTTGAAGATCAGGGCTAAATAGAGGAGGAATCACTTCCCGACCAAGCTCCAATAATTTTTGACGAGTTACCAAAGATGCCTTTCATTGTCTTAATGGAACATCCGCATTCGCGGATGTTCCTTTGCAATTTGCCAATAATTCTGGCCATTTGTCTTCAATAATTTCCTCCAGTTTCATTAGTTGTTGACAGTAAACGTATGAATAGATCGTTAGGTTTCTTGGCAGGGGTTCAAAATATAATATTCTTCTGATGCGATTCAGCTTGTATCGATCCATCACACTTAGCCATAATAGTTTTCGATCAGTATTATTAGAGACAAACTATTTTTCATCATAGGTGATTTTTTATCACTTTTTATTGTGTGATCTCCTTGAAATGTTGATTCTCGTGTAATATCTCATCATATTGTTACTGTAATTAATGATATTCAAGTTCCTACTGTTATTAAATCATATTCTTTTGTTTGTATTTATTTCACTGTTCCTGTTAATATTGTTATTACATTTATCGATAAGACTGTGGGTCATGGTCTTTTAGTAACTATGTGGAATGGATGGTTTTGTTAACAAGAAAATCAAAAAAGGCATAATTAAAATAACCGTAAATTTTTTTTAAATAAAAAAGGAAGAGAACCAAAAAGAGTATAAAAAATTAAAAAAAAACCAGCTCTTATTCATTTTAAAAAAAGGATTGACTTCATTGGATGCATCCTCCAGTAAAGCCCATAAGGGCTAGGTACGAAGGGCGTGGTATGGCGACCTAAACCGTCACTAGAAGGGTGTCTTCCGCTATGGGGTCAGTATGAAATGCATATCACAAATATTGATTCGTTGTATTAGATGAATCTCTTTCAATTCATATGGAACCCAAATGATGATCTTCTAACAAGTCTAATATATTAGAAATTATTTCCATTTGTTGTGCTTGATACATTTAACCTCTCTGCAATCTCACGCACAGTTATATGACAATCCAATTTAATTAAAACTTTGCTTTCTCTTTATTGATTTCAGTAGGTCAACCAGAACGTAAATCATCTTTGAATGAAAAACTCCCGAACGGAATCTTTTAAACAAATATGTTCTGTTAGCTGTTCAACGCTATAAATTTCACATATCTCCTTGTAAGTCTCAGGAACTTTCTTGCCTTTGCGAAGATAAAAAAGTAAACTATATCGATTGCACTCCATGTTAAAAAAGACCATAAATTAGCAGGCGCAAACAAAATTATGTACAATTTGCTTGTGAAGTATGCCAAAAGTGACAGCTATCAAATGCCGTAACAAAAAATTAACATTGAAAATCTTTCAAAACAGCTATCTTATTTGTAAAACAGAAATTACTTTCTTCCCAACCCCAATATACCAGTTCCCAATATATAACAGTTCATCAGTATCTACTGATTACGATATAGTTTTAGATTTAATTAATTTTCTTTGTAAGTAGACATATTTTGGTTTTCCAGTTTATTTTATCGATTGATTAACTTAGCTCTATCTTAATATTTAATATACTCATTTCAAAGAAATTATTTATTATAAAAAAAAGAGATTACATAAAACTAAGTTTGTTTCTTATTTATTAATTCAAAGAATAAAAGAAAAAACTGGCCCAGGATTTTACAAGCTGGATTAAGGGGAAAACTGTAGTGAAACCTTGATCTGAGCAGAATCACAGAATACACAGTTGTAGATTTGAAAAATAAATAAGAAATTGAAAGTCATATTAATTATTTAAAAATATAAGCACAAAATAATTTTTAGGTAAATATATGAAGATACCGAATATTTATTTCCAAATATATGGGAAAATTCCCATAATATAATTAAATTTTAACAATAAAATAAATAATATTAGGTACACAAAATAAATCAATCATATCGCAAAACATTTTTTGAAACTAAAACAATAGAATGTGGATTACAATTATAAATGTCAAAAATACAATAGACAACTAATAGTTGAGCACCAAAACGCATTACAGACAAATAAAAATAGTAATTATTACCTCTTAATAAACGACCAGATATATAAAAATTAAACACTTGTAACAATTCAGGATGATTTATAAGTAAATTTTATGAGTAAATATCAACTCATTCTGTATCACTTTAACTACTATCTTTAATTAATTAAAGATTTTTGAAAAGTTATCAGAATAACGTATTGGAAAATAGCGAAATTTTTCAAGAAGTTATTTTTTAACCACAGTGTATGCGGGAGCCACGTAACAGAACAGTAAGGGAAAGAATAATATAAACAAAGAAAAGAAATACTATTTAAATAAAAAAAGTTCATTTAAAATACAATTTTAAAAAAAGTTTGATAATATTTAAATAATACTAATTAAAAAAAAAAAACCTTAATTTTCTGCATCTTATTCACTGCATGCATATATATGTGCTCAATTAATTTTCATTAACAACCCTTCTAAATTATGAATTATTTTGCAGCTATTTCTTAAAAGCTTTTATTTAACTCGCTTTAGGAATAATCAAATCTTGCAACTGCTATATCTTTTGATCTATCGTATGAAAATCAAAGAAATAAGAATAAGAAAAATAAAGTGACTTACACTTTATACAGTTAAAAAGTAACTACAAAATAATCCAAAAATCAGAAGGTGTAATGAAAATTATGGTCTTTATTTTTAATCTTAATAATTATTTTTTTAAAAATTCATTGACAGATTTTTAAGTAAAAGAAGATCTTTTAATTTTATTTTTTGGTTTGAAAATTGTTTAAATGGTTTTTAAATTGATTAAAAATGTCAGTGGTAGCATAATAAAACACTATCTCATAAACCGAAGCATTTAGTTAAGTTACATAAAAACAGTTGTTGTATAGTTCGAATTAGACATAATCAAAGAATAAGTGAATATTATTTTAATTAAAAATTAAGTTGCATGATTTTCAACAATAAATTATCAGATTTTTCTATTTTAGATTTATTATGTTGTCAACAGATAGTTTTTTCATATCACGAGTACTCCTATAATGTCTTATATTTTTACCACCAGACCACTCCGTATTATTATTTTTAACTGGCATTTCATCAACTAGTTTTTTTTTTTTTTTCAATTTAACCTTTAATATAATTCAATCAAAATAAAAAAGGATTTTCAATAAAAATTAAAATAATGATAAATTTATAAAAACTATGTAGATTTTTACAAAACACGTTTCTACATAGAGTTTTTATTTAATTTTACCTAATTTGTATTAAAGATATTTCTACTGGATCCCTGCATGATGATAAACATCCTTACAACCTCATGGGTTCAAAACATCTGGAACGTTCCAGCGAATTGAATTCTCATAACTGAAGAATGTAGAGTACTTTTAAAAAACATATTAAAATGTGTAAAGGAAAAATGTTAACGATTGAAGTAATGTTTAACGAATCGGTTTTCATAAATCACTTATGTTAAGAACACTGGGTATAGTTCACTCCTTGCTTTAGTCATTTTTCAGTACTACCTAATGATCACAATAAATAAAAGACACGTAAAATAAAATTAAAAAAAAAACTTATTTATGTATGACCGAAAATTGAAGTAAACACAACATATCAATAAAATTATATAAACATTATAACCAAAGTACTTACATATGTGTTGACAAGTTTTGCTTGTGATGTTAAAACTAAGTATGGCATCTTTAAGTTATGTGATTTTTCAAAATAATGTTGTACGTATATGTTTAATAATGTGTGTGTGTATATGTGTGTGTGTGTTTGTGTAATTGTGTGTGTAATGTTTTTCTATTTTTTATTTGTTACATTGTATGAATTTTCTATGTCTGATATTGTATGGTTTTTTTTAGTAACATATGGAAATGTTGTAAAAGTATACTGTTGTAAAAAAAACATAAAGTTTTAAAACATTAACCTTTGGAGTTATTTTATATAACCAATAAATTATAATTTGTATTTATTTGAATTTAAAATGTATTAAGTATATTTAATTATGTTATAATTAACATTTTTCACCAGAAAAATTTATTTATTCTTTCATTTAAAATTTAAAAAAAAATCAAGGATGTTGATTATTTTTAATTAACTTTTATGAAAGTGTAGATTCTCAATTTGACCCATACATATGTAAAAATTTTAATTTTCACCAGAAAAAAAGTTTTGAAAAATGTATTAATTACCGTTGTGTTTATATTTACAAATATGGAATATTTTGTTGAAAAGTATTGTCACTTTTTCTTAAAAAATAGCAATAGCTAACTCTATCAAACCAGATAATAGAACTTTTTTTCTGTATAGACTCTGGAACCATTGTAATTTATTACTTCATAGGATGATATATATATGAATCTAAATAAACTGTAATCTTGTACAATCATTCCTGACATGTGTGGTTAATTGAAACTCAACCACCAAAGAATACTGTTAACCATGATCTAGTATTTAAATCTGTATAAAAGTAACTGTCTTTACTAGGATTTGAAACTTAGAACTCTCAACTTTTTCTTTTTCCTGTTTAGTCTCCGGTAACTACTGTTCAGATAATACTTCAGAGGATGAATGAGGATGATATGTATGAGTGTAAATGAAGTGTAGTCTTGTACAATTTCAGTTTGACTATTCCTGAGATGTATCCTGTATTGGTGTGGTAATGGTCTATTCTGCCTTTCATCTGTAAGATTGTAGTTTGAAATCTTGGTCAGGCTTTAAATTTTTTCACAAACTATTGGGTGTTTTTAAACCGCAACCCAAACAAAATAATTTTTAGAAAAGTTAATGTAATAATTTTGGATGAAGAGGTTAGCAGCACTACTTATTGTTTTATTATTGGCTGATTTAATTTTCTTTTTCTTTTTTGTGAACAGTTAGTTATTTTTGGTTATTTGTGTTTTTTATTATATGATTTTGAACATGGAAAAAAGGATTTTTATTGTGGAAAATCATTTAACAACTAAATCTTTTGTTTTGTGCCAAGAAGCTTTTCAATAGCAGTTCCTGGATAAGAAAGTACCAAATAAATCTTCATCATTTGATAAAGAAATATAGAGGGACTGCTTCTGTTTGTAATCGGAGACATAACCAGAAATGTTCAGTACTTATGACAAAACATTGGAAGATGTTAGCGTGACATTTTCTCTGGGTTTTAAACTCGCCAAATAAATCATTACAAAAACTTGCGCAGTAAAAAGAATATCTCAGAATAAAGTCTTATAAACTACTCGGCTGCTTAACTTAAAGCCATACTGAATTCATATATCATATGAATTACACCCGGTTGATTATGTTGCTAGGCTCCACTACTGTCAATGATTAATCAGCTTGATTAGGAGAAAATCAAAATATTCCACAATGTATTTTTTACAGATGAGGCTCTCATTTGAGTGGTTACGTTAATAGTCAGAATGAGCATTACTGGAGCTTCAACAATCCGTACATCATCCATTCACGACCTCTACACCCACAGAAAATTGGTGTGTGGTGTGCAATTTCCAAGTGAAGGATAATTGGCTCCGTATTCTTTGAAAATACTCAATGCAGATATCTACCAAGAAACTGTAACACAATGTATTGCAAATCGACAATTAAATGAGAGAAATTCATGGTTTCAACAAGATGGGAGTTACAAGTTACACAGTAAGAGCAGTAATGAACCTTTTGAGGCATCTCTTTGGTGAAAGATTAATATCAACTTGTTTATTATGGTGTCAGCTAGGTCACCTGCTTTTTCTCCTAGTTTTTTTTTTCTCTGGGGATATGTAAAAGATTGTGTATTCAAAAATAATCTACACACCATTGAAGAACAGAAAGCCAACATAACCAAAAAATTATGAGAGATTGAAAGTACACTTTGAAAGGTTGCAAGGAATATGAAAATAACAGTAAAGCTATTCATGAAAATGGTGAACACTTTGTGTCCACCATTTGTTATAAAAAATGTTGAGCACAGTATTGTTTACCACAAATAATTGTAATATTTATAACTAATCACTTTAAATAAAACACATTATTTTTCTTTAAATTGGGTTGTGTTTAAAAACAAACACTCTATACAAACATTCACTTCTTACCACAAAAAAAAAAAAACAAAAAAGAAGTATAATTCTATTTGTATATACTGTATTGATATATTTATATATATATAAAAATCAATGTTTGTTTGTCTGTCTGTTCCAACTTAACTTAAGATCTACTGGACAGATTTGTTTAAAATTTTGCACACCTACACTTTGAAGCCCTGCAGTGAACATAGGCTAATTTTTTTGGACCTCTGACATAACGAAATTCAAAACACTTTATTTCTTCCTTAAAGCTTATTTAATTTTCAAAATGAGTTTGATTTTCAAGAAAAATTTAATTTTTAGCTAACATTTTTTTGAATCGATTAATTTTGAAAAGGGCTGAGGTTTTAACGTACAGTTATTCCTAAGTTTTAATCGATTTAGTGCACATGCATATGTAATTTTTACGATTCATTCATTTACAATTTTTTACAGCTGTTTAAAAACATAAATAAATAGCCGTTTTTGTTTATCATGTGCATGTTACTAATTTAAAATGTGTAAAGTATTTAAGTGCAATCTTTTAAATTCTGTGATCTTTTTTCAAAACATCGAACCGCGCCTAAAAGACATTCTTCAATCAGGAGAAATACAAAAAAAGCATGTATGATGAAAACTGATCGTGCGGCAGAGACTGAAGACGAAAGACAGTCAAGATTGGAAAGCGACTGAATCAATCCCGCTCGACTGAAAAACTGAGCAACCATATAGTGCAAGCGAAGCTGCGACCGGGAGCTAGTATATATATATAATATATATGAAATGATCAAATTCTTAATCACATTTCTACAATTATTATACAGGAAAAATAGAATTACGGAAATCAAAATAATAACATACTATAAAAAAGAATCATTTATTCTGTTGAGAATTAATACAGATTTAGTTTTATGAAGAAAATTAAAACTTTTTCTCTTTCTTTAAAAAATCGATGACAATTTATTAACATTAAAGATCAGTTATAGAGTTAATATATAAATATAGAAACATATTTTTTTTTGTTAAAAAGTTACTTTTTGTATACCATGCCAAAAAAAAGGGTGATATGTATTGATAATTATTAAGTAATAATTTCTTTATTACAATTTCACCACTTTGGTTCAATAATTATTTATTGTCTTAACTGTTTTTGTTTATTATTAATTACAGACAGATCTTTCAATCTATAATGTCCATTATTGGTAAATCAATAAAAAAGAATTATTGAAAATTTTATAATTATTATTAAAAAAAATAATGCTCTAAATATTTTTGGTTAAAATTGTTAATCTGTTTAAATTTATTAAACAAAAAACCTGATGTGGACACCACATGAATTCCTTGTACACCTATTAAATTACACATACACATTTTTAAAAGTACATAAAGTTTTATTTCACTAATAAATTCTGATTTTTTGATTACAACCCAGTTAAGAAAAAGTCCAAAATCCTATTTTTTTTAGTTTTAGTCCAGTCGATTCCAATCAAAAGGGGAGATGCACAACTAGATGTTGTGCAGTCCTAAATTCAAAATTTCAACATTTTGCAGCTTACTGTTTTTGAGTTATGGAAGATACAACCCAGTTAAGAAAAAGTCCAAAATCCTATTTTTTTTAATTTTAGTCCAGTCGATTGCAATCAAAAGGGGAGATGCCCAACTAGATGTGCAGTCCTAAATTCAAAATTTCAACTTTTGGCATCTTACTGTTTTTGAGTTATGGAAGATACATACATGCAGACATCTCACCAAAACTAGTCAAAATCCCTGGATCCATTTTGATTAAAAACTGAAGTTTTTCACGATTACAATACTTATGTGTATGAAAAATAAGCCAGCAGTCTAATTAGATATGTAAAAAAAAAAAAATTATCACCTTTTTTCTAATTCTTTTCATAACATATCTGCATGTGATATTTAACAATAAGTGAGGAATTACATTCACCTACAATGTAGTGCACATGCCAGACAAGCATGCTCACACAGACCAAAGCTATAATCATCTACTTTAATTATATGACCTGAAAACTATATCTGATAAGTAAATACCTATTTTTAATTTGATAATACATAATATTGGAACATTAATTTAAGCATAATTATCATACAGAAAGCAAGTTTATTTTTTAGCATTTATGTTTCATGAAACTGAAAATGCTTCCAGTTCTTACCAAAGAAGAATAAGCAAAAATTAAGCAAAGTACAAAGTATGGAATACTGTGGTTCAAGTCCAGCGTTGATGGACAACTGAGAACGGTAGAAATGCAACACTTAATCCAAAAACCGTGCCGGTGTAAATTAATGACAAGTTCTGTATTGGATTTGCCACATTCTAATCGACCATCAACTTCATAGGCTGAAGAAAATGTTACCAAATACAAGCTACATTTAAAAGAAGCCCTACAGAGTCCATCCAGAGAAAATGGAATAACACGCTATCATTCACACTGTTTTAAATAAATATTTAAATTTCTATCACCGGAAGCTTTATTATATCCAGCAACTCTTTCCCAAAGACTGTGAACACCATATGGAATTTTTAAAAATCATGTTAGGTTGGAGGGAAGATAATCCTAATCTGTTTGATAATATTTTATGGATTGATGAGGCGATTTTCGATGCTGGTGGTTTTGTTAATAGCGATAACCGTCACTATTGTAGTAATGCTAAAGCAGGTGTTACTATTAAAAAAATGCAATTAAGTGCAAAAGTTACAGTTTGATGTGGAAAGACATTGACCAATGTGGTACATCCTTATTTTTTACATAACAAAATGAACAGTGAACAGTATGCGGATATACTTGCAAGCTTTGTGTTGTCTACCATTACTCTACGGGATAGCACTGCAAAACTTATATTTATTCAGGACGATGCACGTTCATGCGTTGCTCTTTTTGTTCGCGACCGGCTAGAATCCAGTTTCCAGGAGGATGGAGAGGTCATCATGAACTAACAGTGCTAGAAGCCCTGACCTGACGCCTTGTGATCTTTTTCTCACGGGGTCGGGCCAAAGAAGAAGTTTACAAAAGTCATCCAAGAACTCTTGATAAACTTGAGGAAAAAATCCGTAATGTTTTGAACGCACTACCATTCAATTTCTTAAGAAAAGCTGTGGATAATGTACCAAAATGTTTACAGAAGAGACAAGGCTGGTGCTCAGTTTGAATTCTAGAGAGGATTATTTTCAATGGTAATAACTATCGTTAGGCTTCCATGACCAGATAGATGTTAAATTTGTACACATACCAAGGTTTCGATTTATCAGACATTCTGCAGTATGTGATTATCGATGAAAGCAAAGCTTTAATTTTGTACAAGTTGTTAACTCGCATAAGTTATTAAAGAACAGTAGTAATGTTGACAAATGTAAATTGAAAATACCAATTGGAAAATTTTACTGTTTTTTTAGATCTGCAGGTATTTATTTACATTTAATTCAATAAATAAAACAGTGTTCATTTCTGTAGAGAAGATAAAATAACAGATGTTCTTTTAAAGAATAGTTAATTGTAGGGTAATAAAAAAATTAATAGTAAATACACACATTATGTATGTACATACAATTAGTACATATTATTTATTGCATTATATTACACATAATACATAATTTCATTAACTTATTTGTTTCATACACTTTTTCCCATTCCATTTTAATTTGTATTATTTCAACGATCTTCATTTTTTTAACAAAAATTTAGTTAACATAAAATTAACTGGTCCCTTCACTTCACGTTTAACAATTACCACAATATATATAAAAATAATCAAATCTAATGTTAAGTTAGCGATATATTTTAAATGTAAAAAATATACTAAATTCAAACAAAAAATTTGGAGATTCTTATTTGTAAAATTTATTAATAAAACTTTAATAAAAATATAATATTCGTTAGATCATAAATATAAGAATAGGGAAAAAGAGTCTTCGTATTCACTTGGTAGGTGGCTTTAGGATCACTACCGCTTTATTATGGGATATTAAGATTTGTTTTAAATAAATAAATTAGTTTATTTATTTAAAAGTTATTTTGATTTAAAATGATTGAAAATAAAGAAGATATTCAATACATTTTGAAACTTCATTACAAAAAAAGGAACAATGCGACTGAGGCTGTTAAAAAGATCTGTGATGTTTATACATATGATGTGTTATCAGTACATATGGTACAAAGAGAGTTCAAACATTTTGAGTCCGAAAATCTTTATGCTGATAATGCACCTTGTTCTGATCGGTCGATGACTGAGTCAATGAAATCATGGAAAAAGCTGAGGAAGACTAGAAGAATAATGGTCATGATATTAGTAATAAATTAAACATTGAAAACAAAATAGTTTTAAACTGTTTAGATAAAAAAAAAAAACTCTGATGTATGGATGCTACATGATTTAACAACAAAACTTTTAATGGATTGAATTTCCATCTGAAAACCATTGCTAAAATGGAAGGAAATCAAAGCATTTTTGAAAAGGCTCATTATGGATCACGTATTACAATAATGTATGGAAAAAGACTGTGGTGATCAAAAAAAAATGTTGACATCAAAAAAGGTGATGTGTGTGGAGTGGGATAGGAAAGGAATTATACAATATGAGTTGCTGTCGCTCAGTCAAACAATTTATTCTAACCTCTACTGCCAACAAACAGAAAGTTTACTTCAAGCGGTCAAGATAAAGCAAGTGATTGATGCAATCACCGTATAGTCCCGACCTTGCACCGGCAGACGATCGTTTGTTTCAATCTCTACACAACTCTTTTAACTATATAAAGTTACTTTAAAAGAAGCCGCCGTGAAAATCAATTATAAAAGTTTATTGTCCAGAAAATACAAAAGTTGTACGGCGACAAGGTTAAGACTTTACCTCAAAAATGACAAAAGGTGGCCGATCAAATGAGCTCATATTTTAGATAAATAAAATTCATTTGAAATATAAAAAACTTTGTTTTAATTTTGCATTAAAGTACAAAGAAACTTTTTCTGCAACCTATAAATATATTACAACTGCATTTTTTATAATTTATTGTCACCACAACTTATCAGTTATCTGATTATTTAACATCATAACTGATCAGTTGCATCAGTAGCTGAACAAAGATATACAAAACTTTAGTCAAAACCCAGATTAAATGACTTTTGTCTAATAAAAATGATTATGTATAATAAAAGTTTAATATGTTATATTTTGAACTCTTACGATTGGAGTTTCAGGAACCACTTAACTGTATAAATCAGCTTACAATTTGTTATGAGACAGTAAGTAGAATAATTTCCAAAAAAAAATTAAATTAAAATTAAATTTTACAGCACTTAAAATCTAATAAAAATATTTTGAAAATATTAAAGCTATTAAAAAAATAAAAAAAGCACTAGTGTTATAATAACATGACTGCACTTTCCTTTACAAACTAAACAGATCAAAATTCTATCAAAAATTATAATAAACATAAAATTAAAATAAATTAATATAGTACACAGTCCGAAAATTAAATAATGAAACAGTTTATATTGCCCAACAGTTTGTAAATACATCTAGCGAAAATGTGTTCAATCTGTACTGCTACACTAAATCTAGAATCTATCAACATCGAATGATTCTTTGTTATGTGTATCAGGAAACACAGTGGCATGTAATGTACATAGTAGGAAAAGTAAGAAATTCCGTCACTTTAATACCACAGAATAGAGGAAATATCAAATTCCTCTTTAAGCTCAAGAAAAGTGTATCTAAACTATATTGTCGATTATACATGGTAGGAAAACAAGGAAATTCTGTCACTTTAATATTACAGATTAGAGAAAATATCAAATTCCACAATAAGCTCAAGAAAGGTGTGTCTCAACTATACTGTTGATAAAGAAAAGTGGATGGGATTACATGTTTATTCCATATACATATTCAAGTTGTTACAATTCCCTTCAATATGAAGACACATAAACTTTATTTTTTCCATAAAGAACTCATATAGGTATGCCAAAGAAATGGAAAATTTTCTTTGCAATGTTGGAAAAACTGTGGTTTATGTAGGAATAATTGAATATACAATTCAGCACACCACATTATTGCCTTAGTTGAAATGGACCTTACAATATACATTCGGTATAAAATAATATTATGCAAATTATGATTATGCCGAAGCCGGCGTAAATCTTTGTCATCGTGAACCGGGTTCAATTTTCTCATACGATAAATATCTAGGTTAAAAATTTTCAAGAAACATCCATAACATGAAAAAAATATATATTGGTAAGGTAAGTACAATTTATAGATCTCTTTTTTTCTTTTTCTGTTTAGCCTCTGGAACCACCGTAAGATGTTACTTTAGAGGATGAATGAGGTTGATATGTATGAATGTAAATGAAGTATAGTCTTGTACGGTCTCAGGTAGACCATTCCTGTGTGGTTAATTGAAACCCAACCACCAAAGAATACCCAGCATCCACGATCTAATATTCATATCTGTATAAGGATGTCTTTACTAGGATTTGAACCTTAGAACTCTCGATTTCGAAATCAACTGATTAGCGATGACGAGTTCACCACTAGACCAACCCAGTTGGTTACGGAGAAGTACTCTGATCTGAATAGTCTGCATCAACCACCAAGTCCAGGAATTTTTAACCCGAAAACAAAATCGTACTTAATCATTTACCCTATTAACCGAGCTTTAGAATTGTTTCTACAATTAAAATTACAATCGAACGGCCATCATTTTTTTTTGATGTTGTAGAGATTCAATTATGAACATGATGCCTAGTAGATAGTAATCTTGAATTTACCAAGCATTGTATCAACAGAGAAGACAGGTCGTTTGAATAGAATACAAGAAAAATTTAATGTTTTATTTCTTATTTAAATCTATGATGTCTGTATCATTATTTAACTGATGGACTATGTATGATCAATAGAATAAAAATAGTAGTCGGTGTAGAAAATTTTACACTTAAAATCTATATTTAAACAAAAAAAAAATACATTCTATATATATATATATATATATATATATATAAAATTATAACCAAATATAATATATATGTTTTTATATTTTAATAATAATAAACAGTTATTATGAATTTACACTGATTACACTTTCACCAGTGTTACCATACAGCATTTAGAAACAATAAAGAAGAGTACTAAATGTTTATAAATAGCGGCAAGTAAATTACCATAACACAAAAGTATACACTACTCGATGACATAAAGAAAAACATTAAATACAGATAAAATATATTAATACATAATATAAACAATGTAAATAAAATACCTTCACATTATGTATTATTGAACAACCTATAATATACATGATTATAGTTAACAAAAAAATAAAAATAATAAGTAAATTAAAAATATTATTAATATAACAATTATAACATTTTAAAAACACTACTTCGTCATATTCATAATAATAATAAAAAACTAAATACATTACAATTAAAAATTTAGTGTTATAAAAAAGCAGTAAATATTCCTGAAAGAGTAATAATTTAAGTGATGTGAAATAAGGGTAACAATAAATTTAATAAGAAAATAAATAAAATAATAAATATAACAAATAATATGTAATACGAGATTTCAGAATAATTAATATTCACAAACCACCATACTGCTTTATGGAAAAACTAAATAACACACACACAAACACATGCACACACACAAATTAACACATATATAAAAATAAAGACAATGAACCAAACCTACCAACTATGATAATTCACTAATTTATATTATTTTAGAATTATTGTTTACTTTTCATTTCATTTTTTAAATTAATATCGGAAGACGTAATGCATCGATCAACAATACAACGGCAGAAGAAATTTAATAAAAAAAATATATATAAACAGTCTTGCAAATTCAACTTCTGATAATACATTATCGACCAATAAATCTGATTTATCTGGATCGATTAAAAATTGAAATACACAAATCATTTACTTTATATAAAACAAACATTAAAAAAAAAATCTTAATTTTAGTTTAATTTTTTAATTTCAAGTTGGTACATTTATGAAACTCACACGATAATGAAATTAATTAATTTTTATATTTACTCATAAACAGATTAAATTTTTACAGAAAACAGAACCATCAGATGAATATACAAGAAAAAATACCTATAACCATAACGGGATATTTAACTCGCTCGTCTCCTGTTCAACATAATGAAGTATAGAATCTACTTTCTTCAAAACTGATCATATTTTAAATAAAATTTAAAACTTAATCACATTTTTATCCACACGGTGGAGCAGTGGTGTCTTACTTCTCATCCGATGGATCTATATTCAAACCCCGAACAGGTATGGCATTTCTTACACATTACAAAATTCATTACCATCCATCATAATAATTATTATTGCATATTGGCCAGTTATAAATAAATATAAACATTAAAAATGATTTCAAAGAATAATTATTTTGATCATTAATTAGGGTACATATCCTACAAAACTTAACAGAACACAAGGAATATTTTATCCCCCCTATTAAATAAAGAGCCTAGACCTCGCCCCCTTGCTGCTGATTATTTCTTAATATTGTGGGGGGGGGAATTTCTGATTATCGATTAGATATTTGTTTTTATTTTAAGTTGGACGGAGTTGGGGATTATGTTCCGGTCTTTCTAGATAGGATTTGAGATGTTATTGATGTTATTTCACTTGAAATAAAAGAAAAATATTTGCGTCTTTCTCCTAACACAACTCCTCTTCAATCTGTCCAATGACTACCTTTTGGTGTAGTAAGAATGCGCCTAATGGGGCCCTAGTTTTTGGGGGGTGCAATGCACTTTATTTATGGAGGGAATAGTAGCATGTGTTATTTGTAGGCCAGTAATTGTAACATGAAGGAAGGAAATATACCCTTCAATTTAATACTTTTTTTTTGAAGCAGCCTACCAGATGAATATAATTTATTTTTTGCTTATATTCTTCTTTTTCTTGGAGTCCACCTATTTTTCTTTTCTCACCATTTTCTTCTGGTTTTCTTTCTTTCTTCCTTCATCCACAAGTATCTTTATTTTATAAACTATTTCTCTAAATTTCATTATATCCAAACATTCCTCCTTTTTTATTATTAAGTTTTCTCTTTCAACTTGATGTGTCCTGTTTGACTTTTTAGTTTTTAAAAGTTTTTTTGAAAATTTAGTTGTTTTGGATTCATTCAGATTACGTGTCAAAGGAATTTTACTCTTCTTTTTTAAATCTAGTTTCCAAATCTTCTTGGCCTTTCATAAATTTCCTTATTAGATTTTGTTATGTACTCTTCTTTTGTTTTTCTGGAAACGTAGATTCTCTTTGGATTTTTCTTTTCATTTCTACAAGTCTGCTGTTTCAATTCTTATAAGATGATCTAACTACAGTACTGTAATGCCTCAATTTTGTGTTTATAAAAAGATTCCTTTGGTATTACATTTATTAATATTTGAAAAAAAAAACAATCAGAATTTTTACCATAATACAATTAACTAGATAAAATATTCAGAATGAATTTAAAAAAAAACATATTAACTTTTTTAAATATCACATAATTTAAACTGTTCCCTATGAATTATTTTTAAAAGTTTTAAGCTGTAAAATATTGTCAGGTATAGTGGCAATGAAAAATTTCATAATGCAAATATAATGAAATCCTTGAACTGAAAAATTCAGTTCAGTTTGAACAGGGTAAAACACCTTGTGATGCTTCCAGTCACCACACACCCCCCTCACCAGTTCCTAGCCCTGATGGGCTTTAATGGGAAGTTTGAGGGGTTAAATTAACTTTTTGTAAACAATTATTAAACCTTGTACAACAGCTTCTCTTTTTCTGTTTAGCCTCTGGTACCACCGTAAGATATTACTTCAGAGGAAGATATGTATGAATGTAAATGAATTGTAGTCTTGTACAGTTTCAGGCCAACCATTCCTGAGATGTGTGATTAACTGAAACCCAACCAACATTGTCACACAGTATGATATATTTTCAGAATTAATTCAATAAATTTAGATTAGGTAAATAAAATCTCTGCTTCTTTAACTTTTCATTAAAATTTACATTTTTTAAAAATTATTATTCATTTGCTGACTTTACAGTTAAAACAGATATATGATTTTTTTTTTTTTAAATAAAAGTTAAGTTCTAGTATTCATGTAACAAAATCACAAATACATATATGTATTTATAACATATATATTTTAATAAAAATATTAACAATAAGATTTAAGTGAACAATCTGATATATTGTATACTGAATCCCTTACAACCTGATGGTTCTGCAACATCAGAAAGTTTTTTAGAGAATAAAATCCTGAAATTTAATGGTGTAAAATAAAGATCAAGCTAAAGTAATGTTAAATAACCCTGTTTGCTTTCATAATTTTCACTGTCAATATTACAGTCATTCTGTAAGACTACTCTATGTTTTATAATAACATACTTTATGGCTTATATAAAAAGACTTTAAGGACATTGTATAAACCTTAAAGTATTTTTTTAATACATGCCACGAAGTCAAACAAAAAAATGTACACAAATATACTTTATATTTTGTGAAGGATTTAAATTGAAATTTTTAACATATAACCAAAAATTCTTCTGTATTTAATTATTGTGAAACAAGACATTTTTACGTAAAAATGTAAGTACATTATTTGCTATAATTTAGCAATAAGAGATAAAGTTTTTTAAAAATAAAATGAATTAATAGATTTATTTTTCTTTTTAAGTAAAAAAAAAAATCTAAAATCAATATAATATACATTTTTTGGATCTTATCGGTTGGTTATACGACCATCACTTTCAACTTACACATTTTTCAATCGATCGACTTCAATTTATCATACAATATTGTTTATGTTTTAATAATTCTGTAATAATAGTTAACTATTTTAGGAAATATTAAATTGAATCACAATAGGCAGCTGCTAAGTGTCACAAGATTTGGCACGTAAAAGAAATTTACTGGATTCCTACTTGTGTAAATGTTTTTCATGAAAAATTCTTACGGGTAAGAATGCAGGAATCCAGCAGACAGATTTGTTTTTGAAAATTTTGTAAGACAATTTTTTGGCCACCAGAATAACTGGTGTAATTTCTAACTAAATTAGATTTCTTAGAAGTAATAATGATTCATTTTTGTTTATTTTCTTAATAATTTGCCACATTTTTTTTTTAACTTTTCCAAATAAATTTATATGTAATAAATTCTTATTCATTTAAAAAAAAAAGTTTATCGTGCTACATTAGCTTCAATAAATGAAAATTTAAGAAGTGATAGTAGTATAAGCAAATAAGAGCCCATTTTTTTAATTAGATACAATATATACCAGAGTTAGAAACATACATAAACAAAAAAATATAAATTACACATACACTAAATAAAATTAACTCATTCAACGCCACAGGATATAAATTCAACATCCCATTATACAATATCAAAAATAATTAATCTCTTTTTTAAACAGGCAACAAACAATTTAACATATCACAATAATTAGGAATAATTCAACGCAAAGACAAATTAATACTTCCTGACTAAATGCAATAAAAAAATATCAACGCTGGTACATTTTAACCCGTTCACAAATAACCACAGGTTAATGCACAATATTAAAACATTTCTGACACGCATTAATCGTTTAAATGTACAAATATGTTTTAAAATTTATATTTGTACATCAGCCGTATAAAATTGTTCAGAATAAAACATAAAAACTCTTCCAACTATTTTTTAAATATATTATTATAAATAGCACTGATAATATTTTTTTTTTTTACTATACAAAACGCAGTGAGAAGTAAATTTGATTTATCGTATAACTTAAATGGAAGTGTAATATCAAGAAAAATTATGAACCCTAATGGTAAAAAAATGTAATAATTTATTTTAACTGTATTAGAAAATGTTAACATGGTTTATGTTTCATAACACATGATTTTGTTAATGTTTTTGTCAATTGTAACTAAATAACATTCATGAATTTAGCGTACTACAACAAAAACTTTTACAAAGAAAAGCTTAAAAAATCCTGAACATTTTTGGCAGTTTCTTGAGTTGTGATTTTTTTTACACAGCTCTAACCCTAATGTTTTCCTTTTTTATCCCCAAAACACAAATATAATTTTAGATAAATCGTTTGTATAGAAGTATAAATCGTTCGAACGAATGAATCGTTAGTATGCTATGCGCAGCCACCCGGCACACCATGTGATCCGCTCTGCGCCAATAGCAACTGAAATATAAATATGAGCATAGGCAACAAAAAACCAATGCATCATCCTTTTTTATTAGAGAAATTGTATTTATTACAATTGTAGGTATTTTTAAATATTTTTTTTTAACAAGATATTTAAAAAATATACCCAAAATTTATGAACTACTTTTTAGAAGAGTTAATAATCAAGAAATAACAATAGAAAACTATTAATTCTTTGCTTTAATGTTTTAAGATTTTATATTTTCTTCTTCTTCTTCTTCTTCATCCACTCTTCTAGAGATTCAAGAAGGTGTTCATCTGAGATTCTTAAGCTGAGATTATCTGTGCTTATCTGAGATTTTAAGCCACGCCAGTATTTTATCCTTATTTGAGGCTGTTTTGAGCTCTCCTAGTAATTAAGATTCTTCTGCTATGTTACAAGCAATGCACCAAATGAGATTGGTGGTAGAGTTACCACCTTCCTGCCTCCAAATCTGCAGTCTATTCATTCACGATTTACTCCCTAAATTGTATTTTTTTTTGTCGACAGTTAACGTGTTAAATTATACTTCATTTTTATTTTATTTTAGAAATTACATCGAAAGTGTATTTTTTTTTTTTTAATTACAAGTGTATTTAACATGTTAAGATTTGATAATATGACGTTTATTTTTAATAAGAAATTAATTATTTATTCACAAAAAGATCATATTGAAACAAATTTTTTACTATATTGTCTCTACCATACTGACAATCATAAATGTAAAGAAAGAGTGTGTTATATCAGTACACATACACACCGAGGTATGTTATAGCTATGACTGGGTCTGGATGCAAACTAACACTTTCCATTTTCTTCATTGTCATTATTTCTTCTCCGATTGTTGCCAGATGAATGCTCTTCTCTCCATAATTTTTTTTTAACAGTCTTCTATGCTCAGGGTCTTCTACCATCCATTTTTTATAACTCTTACTAACGCATCAAAGCAAGATCTCAATGATTATAAATCTCTTTGATGTGGAATCAAACAAATGGACATACAATGTTATGCATTAATGGAAACATTCATCTGTAGAGAGAAATTTTAATAAGTTGTTCACACTGCCTTTTACAACACCAATATTTTCTTAACAGCTGTGCTCACAGTTGTTTGTCTTTTATAATATCTAGGGTGAAGTTAGATAAAGAATATTTTGCAAAAGTAATTTATATTTGTTTAATTTTTATACTCAGCGTGTTTAGTTTTTGCTTCATATTATTTAATTTTTTATTGCGATCATTCAATTTAATTTTTTTTATTTAATCTTACATAAAAAAAATTCCCAAATCGTAACTACCTATGAAATTTATTAATGACTCAATGCCAAACTAATACAATGGGGGTTGATTTTAAAAACTATCAATTTCATTATCCATCTGAAAAAGGGAACCAGTTCTGTTGAGTTACAAAGAAAGAGAAAGTATGTCTTGCAAGTTAGGTTATCTAAAGTTAATTCTCAAAAATCGAGTCATGATCTTTATAGGAAAATTGCTGGCTTTGGTGCTGAAATTCATAATTCCACTGTGCGATAAAAGTTGTAAAGCACGATCTCTGTTGAAAAAAAGCCCCTAATATGAAGAAAAAGACACCATAGTGAGATAAGAAATACAAATTAATGTTTTGGAAATTAATCAACAGTGATTTTCCCTGACAAAATTAATTTCATTGTAAAAAGAAAGTGTCTGCAGTTTGTTGGAAATACAGATTCAGAATTTGTTTTTTCCAAATACATTGTTTCAGCCGATGAAACGTTTGGTTAAAAAAGTTTTCATTCAAAGACTCAATGTTTTGTTCCTACTGAAGGAATGATAACTACCAAACATATATACAAAGATTTTGAAAATAGGGTTCTGCCTCTTACGAAATACAAAAATTGGATTTTCCAACAAGACTTCACTCTGCCATTTTTCAAAAGTAGCAAAAATGTTTGTAAGTGATAATAATATCAACATATTGATAAATTTATTGTTCATACAGAAAAGGGAATCTAAACGGCATGATAAAGAAAATATTTAATCAAGAAATCCATTTATAACTTTCAGAATAAAAAAATTAAAAGAACAATGATGTATAAAACTAATCCAATCTACGCTAAAAACTGTGAAAGCAGTGATAAAATATAAAGCTGTATATATTTTCATACTGACACAACTATACTACATACCTACGTAAATCCTCACTACATTATAAAATGGCAAGAAAAATGCTGAAAAAACAAAAATTGCAATAACTTGAGACTAAGTGATATACTGGGAGGCAACGGCTTAAAACACTCAGAAAAACAACTCACACCTAATGAGGCCTCGCTCAAAATTTTTCCACAATTGTCAGACGAGATATGACTGAACACTGGTTCTCTGTGTAGTATAACACGGTAAAAAAAATGCTGAAATGCAGGCTGTAAAGCAACCAGGGTGCACAACCCCCTAGTAAAATATAAAAAAACTGTTAAAATTTAGAAATATTCCCATTAATTAATTAATTAGCACAACACTACATAAATTACATTGCACCCCATCTCAATTGTATAAATAAAAATGGCTGCATGAAAACTTCACAAAACATTATTGAAATAGAAGCATAACTGACTGCACAATGACACACACAACCAACCGGTGTAATTCTCATAAACTTTAACAGAAATAAATTGAAAAACATAGATACACACTTAGCATATAAAAATACGGCAGATCTAGCATCTGGACTGATGCATAATAATTTGATACCAGAGTTATACCACCGCAACTCTCTTTTTTTTCCATTTAGCTTTCAGAACCGCCATTAAGGTATTACTTCTTGATGAATAAGGATAATATGTATGAATGTAAATGAAGAGTAGTCTTGTAGAGTCTCAGGTTGACCATTCCTGAGATGCGTGGTTCCTGAGACCCAACCACCGAAGAACACCAGTATCCATGATAGTATTCAAATCCGTATAAAAGTAACTTCTTTTACTAGGATTTGCTCCTTAAACTCTTGACTTTGAAATCAGCCGATTTGAGATGACGACTTAACCACTAGACCAGTCTGGTGGGCTCAGGTATAGCTCCCCGAGTTATATCGCAACTGCTCATTACAAACCTCACTAAAATTATGTATCTATCACTAATAATAAATATGTCGTTCAAGTTAGATAAAATTTTAATTAACTAATTAACAATAATTTTAAAAATGCTAATTTTAAAAAGATCTTCATTAATTTTTAGCGAACTGAGAACTATATATATAAGTAACATTCAATGGAACGTATTAAGTTTTTTTTTGGGTTAGCGTTGAATAAGTTAATCTATATTTAACATCTAACATAATAAAATGAATCTTTACAGGAATTTTCTATTCATTTAAAAAATAAGATCAACTTATTTTTTTTAATTCATGGAGAAAAATATAAAATATCTATAAAAAAATATTACCATTTTACAATTTCCATTACAACCCACTAATAAAAATAATTTTAATAAAATATATCATTCGATATATGCTTTTGCACTAAAAATTATTTAAAAAAATATATTTTTACCACAAAAAATGTTTTTTTTTTTTTTTAAAAAAAACATAATTAAATTTATAATTCTATATTTATTATAATAGAATATTATACAGCAGAGTCATGATTATCAATTTTACATTATTTGGAATTTGATACCATCTGGCACGCGTGAACAATCGATACAACTATTTTATCACTTATATTGTACAAGATTTACTATTAATATGTTGCAATTATAATTTAGTGTATTAACATGCAAATCAATTAGATGATAAAGAAATTTTTTTTGGCAAATATCTAAACATTTCTACTTTTTTTGCTTTGAGAAAAGAGAAAAAAAGACAGAAAAACAGCTTATCAGATCTGCCAAAATCCACATAATAAGAAATTACTATTCATCAGTACCAAGGTAGGATGACATTATGAAAAAGTGGTCAAAACAAGTATTATATGCTATAGAATGTAGACAAAAAAAGAAGTAAGTGATGGAGATGATTGAAAAGAAAGAAAGGAAAATTTAAAGAAAGATTCTAGATTAAACAGAGAATATAAATTAAGAATACACATTAAAAGAATGAATAAAAATAAATTAGCAAAGAAGCTACTGGATTATTTTTAAAAACATAAAACAATAAACTAATTAAAAGAAGTTAAGGAAGATAGTGAAAAGGAAAATATCAAAACTGAACATGTAGAAAAAAGTATAATGATACGAGATATGAATAAAGGACCTTCAGGTTGAAAAGAAAACATCAAATCCAAATTTAAAATGGAGAGAAGAAAGTAAGTACGTGCAGACAGAATGAGAAAATATCACAGAGGAAAAAAAAGAAGTGACAACAGAAGAAATTATAGTAATTGCAAGCTTACACGTGGTCCTATGACAATAGAATGAATTCCAAAAAATATACAAAATTCCTAAGCGTCGTTGATTTTTAATAACCAGTAAGAAAATATAATTGCTAAGAATCTCTCATTTTAATAATGGAACGTGACAAAGTAGTAACAATAAAAGGAAATAAATCCAGAATAATTTCAACGAATAAGCTTAGTTTTAAACTACTATTGCATTTTCTCAAGTTGTTTAAAATGAAGTTATTTATAAATTTAACTTTTTATTATTTTAATTTTATTCATTCAAATGTTTTTATATCACTTCGTACTGTCCAATAGTCATTCTTCGATATTTCGGTCCAATTTTGGTTAGATAATTACCTCTACTGTATAATCTTCTACACGTAAAGCAAGATGCTCTTTACATAAAAGTAATAAAAAAATGATAGTAACTTACATTATGTATCTTCTTATTTTTTCTTATAAAAATACAACTTAAAAAAAATTTATTTTAATATTTTTATAATTAATTAAATTAAATAAAAAGATATGATTTATGCACGAGGTTTATTCGTTTTAACATCGAATAATTTTCTAACGAAATAAACTTGTACGCATGTAGTTGCAGTGATAACAATAATCTGTGCGACAGACCAATTCATAACGTAACTGTTATTATCTAATAATAAATTATAATCACGCTGTTCCATTCCTCTCATATGATTTTGATGTTGCAACATTTCATTAATATTTTGTTCGACATGTTTAATAGCACTCTGTAAAAAAAAATAAAACAATATAAAATTAAAGTAAATAAAAAAAAAAGGTAAGCTCTCAAAAAAATACACCATTGATTTTTAATTTTAGAAAATTACATACAATTATTTTTCCTCATCTTTATATTTTATGTAAGTAAAATCTTTGTAAAAATGAATAATCACTTACTCTAAAAAAAAAAATAACAATATCCATCTTCACCAAACCAGAAAACAGAACTTTTTTTATATAACTCAACACAATAATTCTTTGCCTTGCAAGTAAGGGCCTTATCCCCATTTAATAAATTGCTCAACTATTTTAAATACCTTCCGATTAATTTAACAAAATTAAAAGATTTTCTTTTACAGAAACAATATTACTTTATCAATGGATTTTTATATAATACTAATTAAAGATTTTAAAAATCTCTGATTTTTAACCGACGAAGGAGGTTCACGATATGTACTGTATGTATGTATGTATGTATTATGTCCTAAACAAACTTTTTTAAATGGCAAACAACTTATTTTTTAAATGACAGAGAAAGAAAATAGATAACACTGAAGAATAAAGTAGTTAGGTCAATCATCATGATGGGTAAGATTTCAAAAAGTACCAAAAGAAATAGAGTGAAGTGGTTTGAATAAATAATGAGAATGGAAAATTAGCGGTGGAAAAGAGACTGTGTGTGGAACTGCAGCATGCAGTGTGGAAGCGGCAGAGAGGAAGATCATGGTAAAGATGGATGAATAAAGTGAAAGAAGAGGTAAAGAAAAGAGTAGAAGATGTGCCATTGTTGTTGCAAAAGGAAGTATGAAAGGCTAGAGAAAAATGGAGAATGTTCCTAAGAGCTCCTACCCAACTTGGGACTTGGATAAGGGAAGGAGAAAAAGCAGAAAAGAGGATGATCTTCCTGCTAGTCCCATAATATCCCTGATTGATACTGAAGCATTAGAAAAAAGTAAAGTACTGTTTAAAAAAACAATTTTCCACTGTATAATGTGTGTACTCCTCCTATTAACTTTTTACATCCTATCTATAGACATTAAAATGTTGTAGAAGAAATAAAAACATTTGCAATATATATAATTAAATAAGACAAGGTGTAGTATAACTGATAAAAATAATACGTAAATGAAATCTATAGGTTCCTGGAAAAACACTGCAAGTCCAATTTTTAAAAATTAAGATAAAATTAAAGTTTACCTACTCTTTCACGTGGTATTTGTACTTTATAAATAAAATCAATGTGTTACACATATATAATTGATGAAACTATATAACTAACATCAAAATAATATATAATTGTGCATTATGGTACTGTTATCTAATACACTTTAAAACAGTTTATAGACATTTGAATGGTTTGATAAACAATTAAATAAATGAATAACAAATAGAAGAAAATAAAATTTCAAAATTACAGGATACATGGTTTGAAAACCATAATTTGCCACAAAGAAGATATGCCATTTGTAGGTTTTTGGGGGCTTTTACAATCACCACACAGGATTTCATTTATAACCGGGTCAAAATATCTATCTAGCCAAACCTCTATCGACTAGTCTTCTTACATTCAAGAATATTTTTGTTGTTCAGAAGAAGAGCTTGAAGTTGTTGGGGAGAAGGGTCAGGTAAAACAGTTCAGATAGACAAAACAAAATTCTGAAGGCAAAAGTTTTTAGCAGATATTTAATAGAAGGTGAGTAAGTGTTTGGCACAACAGAACAAGACAGTAGAAAAGTTTTTCTATTTGCTGTACGAAGGCTTCAAGGATCATTATCAAGGAAACATATACATCGCGACACAACTTGTACATCAGCAACTGTTACTACAGAAGAGTTTACTCATCTTACCAAAAACCAAAGATTAAACTTTATGGGCTCTTGGCACAAATGCACACACGCACGCGCATGCACACACAAAGAGAGAGAGAGAAATGCTCAAGATTTAGTTAACACATTCACTGCTGAATTCCTTTCTCTATTTATCTGCGGTGTTGATTTTTTAAAAGATAAATTATATGAGTATATAACACTAGCATATATAACTATTTGTTTAGTCTACAATTATTGAAACCATAATAATATACAATGATGCCACATGTGTGTCATCAGCAAGTGGCATATAAATGACTCTTACAATTAAGAAACTCGCCCATTACATTGCTTCTTGGCATATATTTTTCTATTTGTTCTTGAATATTACTCAATTCTTTTTAAAATGTATGGTTTCATATTCTTTCAGAGCAATGTTAGATAGTCTTTTTAGGTTGGAAACACTGCTAAACACACTGGAATATCTTCCATATTCACCAGATATAGAATTGTGTGACTTTTTCTTTTTCTAAGTGAAATTTGTGCTTAAAGGAATATAATTTAACTTAGTCAATACAGTATAAAAGAAAATGGCAATGTGCTAAAACAGCTGACAGAAACTAATCTACGAGGGTTATTTTTTTTTCAAGATCCGATCGGTCACGAAATTAAAACCAGAGTGAAAATAAAAAATTTTTTATTTGTAACAAGTATTTACATAGTTACGCTATTTCTCTACACAGTCGCCACTCCGATTTAGACATTTGTTGTAGCGTGGTATCAACTTTCCAATACCCTCATCATAGAACGG
Source organism: Lycorma delicatula (assembly GCF_047948215.1). NCBI lineage: Eukaryota > Metazoa > Arthropoda > Insecta > Hemiptera > Fulgoridae > Lycorma > Lycorma delicatula. The sequence continues at coordinate 45,142,226 of NC_134467.1, forward strand.
AGCTGCCGAACTTGAACTTCTTTGGTTTACTGGGAGAATGAGAATGCATCTGCTGTTGGGATTGTTCTTTTGTTTCTTCAGTTTCGAAATGGACCCGTGTCTCATCCCCTGTGACAATTTTGTTCAAAAAATCTTCTCCTTCATTGTAGTAGCGCTGGAAAAACGTTAGGGAGGCGTCCATTCTCATTAGTTTGTGATGGTCGGACAGCATCTTGGGAACCCATCTCGCACACAGTTTGCGGTACTGAAGTCTCTCACTCGCAATGGTGTAGAGAACTGACCTTGAAATTTCAGGAAACGAATCGCTCGATACAGAAATTGTGAACAGACGATTTTCTCGAATCGCCTCATCCACTCGCTCAACGAGATCATCGGTTGACACTCGCTTCCTTCCCTGACCGCCTGCATCATGAACGTCTATATGTCCTGCTTTAAAGTTCCTGCACTATTGTCGCACTTTGCTGTTGCTCGTTGGAGTTTCACCGTACACATTACTTATTCATAGATGATTTCAGCCACATTACACCCTTCAGCCTGAAGAAATCGAATTACCGCACACACATCACACTTGGCGGGAGATGCTATTGTTGTAGACATGTTTACGTGCAAGCCGCATGTTCAGAACTAAACAAAGTGACACGGCGTGATTGAAGGCCATACTAGAGACGCTGCACAAAACATATGCACAAAGGTTCATCCGATTTTTGCGCAGGTTTTTATTTCACGACTGATCGGACCTTGAAAAAAATAACCCTCATATTTCACACCTTTGATTAGTAGAAAACAAGGCAGCATTGATATGTAAGCAAGATTAATTACTGTTCATTACATTAATTAATTAATTATGTTCATTTCATAATTACTTACAGTAAAATTTTCAACACTAACATCTAGTGCTTCCATTTCTTTACCATATAGATCCCACTGATCATACCTACAAATACAAAAAAAAATGTATCAATACATGAAAAAAAAAGTTAGAAACATCAAATTATGTATACATAAACCTGGAATATATATATATCTCAGGTGCACAAAAAATAATTACAGGGTTATAATTTGTTGTAATATTTCTTGGGTGTGGTATAGTATTGAGTTAAGGTTAGAATCAACCAACAAAACAAAGATTTAGTTGTGTGCATGGCTATAGATTGATTCCCAATCTTTCTGCTTGGCAGTGCCACTAGCGCAGATGTAAACTCCTGAACAGAAAGCCTTCTGCATTTTGCAGTTTGCTAAATGTGGTCTAGTGGTGAATGCACATTCCCAAATCAGCTGATTTGGAAGTCGAGAGTTCCAGCATTCAAGTCCTAGTAAAGCCAGTTATTTTTACACGGATTTGAATACTAGATTTGGTGGTTGGGTTTCAATTAACCGCACATCTCAGGAATGGTCGAACTGAGAATGTACAAGACTACACTCATTACATATCATCCTCTGAAGTATTATCTGAACGGTAGCTACCAGAGGCTAAACAGGAAAAAGAAAGTTTGCTAAATGTTTATCTGACGTTACAATTCGACATGGGTTCTGTAGAAAGTTTTATTGCAATCCTCTGAATGACAATAACATTGATCGATGGCATAATTAGTTTCAAAATTTTTAATATGTCAGGAGTTTTTTGCATAATCCTAAAATATCTGTTTGGAAAGTCATTTACGAACTAGCAATGCCGGTGATAACAGTGTGGAACATTTTAAGGAAATGCATATATCTTCATAACATTTACAGCTGTTATAGCTTTTAAACACTACTGATTACACTGTGCTTGCCAGATTTGCAATTGAAATGTTGCAGCATCAAGATGATGCTGCAAAAGAAGAGAATTCCCAAAATTAAATGTTTTCTGTGAGATATCCTGATGGCAAATTTACAGGCCATTTTTTTATGCTGAAGTGAGTATAATAAGAATTACTTATATATGCTGCATACATTGCTCTTTCCTCAACTGTATAATGGACCAGAGAATTTTATTTTCCATCAAAAAGGTACACCTTTTCACTGAAATAACTCTGTTAAGGGATTAGTTGGATGATGTTTTCCTTAACCACTGGGAATTGGTCACCATGAACCCAATTACAGAGCTTGTTTGTGATCGCCTCCAAAATCACCTGATCTGACACCTTATGATTATTTCCTTTAGGATTTATAAAGGATCTTGTGTATGCGCCTCTGCTGTATACTGATCTACCCGATTGAGGCAAAGGATTAATGAATGGAGTAATGGAAATGACAGACATGGAGAAAGAAGCAACATACAGTGATGGGTGAAATATTACTCCAGATATACACTGGTTAAAGTATGGGATGAACTCTTTTATTGGTTGGATGTATGTCATGTGATGAAAGGTGCTCACATTGAATACTTGTAGGGAAAAACTGTAAGCGTTATAAATTTACTGAAATGAAAACTAAACCAATTAAGGTGATGAAATAAGAATATATGTTCGTAAAAAATATTTTTTTAAATAAATTGTAAAATGTAGAAAGAATATATCCTTTGCCAATGATGGGTTATAGTTTATCATATTTCATGATGAAAATAACTAAAAATCAAAATGTAAGAAAAAAAATTTTTTTTTTTTTTTTTTTACTTAAATGTAAACGTACCGAATAACAGTAATATAAATGTTGACAAGTTTATCAGCAAATCTTGAAAACTGATTATCAATACAAATACTATAATAACCACCAGTTGATTGCTGATCCTGATAATCAGAATTTGCTCGCCATTGATACGGATGAACTATCTGTCCACTGGGATGACGAACAGCAAATCCAGCCATACCATCACCTCCTCTTAAAACCTACAATAAATAAAAAAGGATTAATAATATATTTCATTTAACTAAAATACAGATTTTAATCATTTCTTTTACAACAAACGCTAGGAAAATAGTAAAAACAAAAAAATTACAATATACACCTGCTGAGGGAGGAGAAAATAAACTAATTTACTATGTAGCGATTACGACAACCTAGATTTGTAATATTTTGTTATATAAATGAATAAATATTTTATTTTAATCGGTAAATATAATACATTATATAAATCGCATCAATGGGTAGATATGCTATTCTACAGATGAAGAAACTGTTCCAGCATTTGCCTCAAGGATTAAGGGAAACCTTGGTAAAACCTTGATCAGAGCATCATCATAAAATACACAATTAATTGTGTTTTAATTGTATTTTAAACAAACTGGTGGGAAGATTTTTTTATAAATGGTTCATTAATTTATTTTAAAAATAGCAATGGAATCTAATCAGGCTCTTTCTCATAAACAGAATTATTGTGTTGAGTTCCATAAAAACAATTCTGTTGTCTAGTTTCAAAGGGCTGGATATTGTTATTTTTTTTTTAAATAATAAGTGGCTAATGCTTTTAGTAAAATTTATATACAAATAAATGTTTATGTTCACAATAAGTTAAATTTTTTTATTTTCTAAGTATCAATCTAGATGATTTGTATTTATGAGCACCAAATAACGATCTGATAATTCATTTCTGCGTCTTAAAAACTCCTTCTGGCTTTTTGATAGTACCTGAAAAATGATATACTTATAAAGGCAGGCCATCAGCTTACAATTTTGTTTATTGGTGCTCTTTTATAGGAGGGAGTTGCTATTTTTTCAATCCAGAATGGCAGCTTCTAACTCGGCTCCATTTTGAAGTAAACAAAATTTAAAGATTTTTGAATGGTTCAAGCAGCTTTTTTTTGTTTAGTTAGTCACAGCAATAATAGTAGTCGATTGTTGAGCGTTCCAATCTTATAATCGAGATATCTGAGTTTGAGTCTTCAGGTCATTTTTTAACTTCCTTTTTTTTACATACACATTAACACAAATGATTTTTTTTTCATTTCAATGCAGTCTATTAGAGAACACAACAATAACATCCCTTTTTCGCTTCTTTTCTTTTCATATTTCCTTTACTGTCTCAGAGAACACTTTTGTCTGCTTTATTATACAGAATTTATAATAATATTTTTAAAAATCTGAGAAAAAACTACAGAATTTCATATTTATTGATATTATTTTATTTGAATATAACAATCATTAACTAAAAAATCTTTACGAACATGTGGGAGTGAAAAGAATTAACAAAATTTGTTATTTACGTTAATAATTGTTATATTCAAATAATATAATTAACAGCAAACATGAAATTTTTCCCAGATGCTTAAAAATATTATTATTATAAATACTGTATAATAAAATGGTCAGAAATACCCGTTTATAAAAAAAAACAAGTGCACTCTGGAGAAAATAAAAGAAAGATGAAAAGGAAAAGAAGCAAAACAAAAGGATTTTACTGGTGTGTTCCCTACTAGAGTGCTTTGAAATTTTGAAATAAATCTCAATTAGTGAATTTTAAGAAAAAAAGACAAAGTTAAAATAAACCACATGGAAAGTCAAACCTAGTTCAAATTAATATTTTCTTATTAGCTAACATTAGAGAAAAGAATTTTTTTACTACAGACTACATCAGATATGTTTTACCTACTTACAGAAAAAAAAGAAAATCCCTTCTTAACCGTCACTGAAATTTTATTACAAAACGAAAATAAAATACCAATAATAATACAATAACAAATATACAGTTCTTAAAACAAGATACAAAAGTTTAATTTTTTTGAAAAGTTAAATAATCAAAATTTAATTAGCGAAAGAAAGAATTATAAAATAGCAAATAAAACGTATAAAAACTATAGAATACAATCTAAAAATAATAAATATGGTAAAACACACCTGAAAACTAACATAAAAAGTTGCACCTGGATTAACATATTGAAAATAACAGTCTTCTTTACCGGGATCAATGTGGACTTTATAATCCATAGCTACAGCCGGTAAATTTTCATACCACGGTGATGCTCCTTGACCAGAAGATATATCACAAACACTTAAAAATGAAAAAAAAATAAAAGTAATCGGTAAACAATTCATTGTTTATTTTAATGTTACGATACACTTTAAGAACAACCTGTATACAAGAAGCCTAACATAACCAACCATGTGGCACCGTTACTTTTTATTCATGACAACATTTCACTTTTTGTGATGTGTGTGTGTATGCGTGATACAGATGTAGTCAGCTGACTTTTTTCAGTTTGATTGCTCTTTAGGTTAACTTAGCACGATTTGTTTACGGTATTCAGTTTTGTTATAATTTACCCTACGTTAAACAGTTATCTAATAAATATGTAGGATTTCAAATGCTATTTAAATAATAAAGTAAAAATAGCATAAATTTTATCGCATTATACATTAATGTGGATTTAATTAACTGAATTATTACGTTGTTGATTTATGAGGGAAAATTCGCATAAAATCTTTTAATTTTCAGTATTTTTTGTTATTATTTTACCTTGTGTAAAAGTTTATGAATACGATTACATTTAAAAAAAGTAAGTTATTATATATGATTAATAATTCAAAATTAAACTTATATTATCTCTTCTTTAAGAAAAACTGTTCTGGTAGATACAAACCATGATTTATCTTTTGTAAAAAAAAAGATAATGCTGAAAAATTATCATAGTTCTGTTTTTATTGTTTATGATTAATTACGAGAGTATGACCCATTTCATAAAATTAACGTAGTGAACTAATACTATATTTTCAATTCTAATTACTTTATATACAAATGTTGATTGGTAATACTTATTGTTATTATTGAATCAATTTCCATTTATTATTACTTTACAATTTCTAATTTCTTAATGTTAAACTTGTGCAACTACTTTACTTTGATAGAGAGTAGTGAAGTTTATTTTTATTACTTTCTACAAGACAAGAAAATTATTTTTCCATCTTGTCTAGTTTTTATTTTTTATGGAATAGTAAAGAATTATTATTACTATTTGTATTTAAAATTAGTTCAAGTATTTACATCTGCTGTGTAGAAATAACAGTTGTAATCTGCATCATAACAGTTGTCGGTATGGAATGTTTGTTTTGTGTTTTTTTTTTTGCTTTTTTATCAATATTAATTGTATAAAACACCTTTAAAACTATTAATTTTTTGTTTTCAGTGTATGTATATTTATAATTTATTACACGTGTAAGCAGAATTATTTTGTTTACAAAAACATGACTGAAAATAATAAGCTCTGAAACTGATTATCTAATTTTAATTAGTTAGATCAGCTTCATTCCTGAAAGACTTTTGTTTGCTTTCATAATTTTCTCATGACGTATTCCGATTTACTTTTACACTTATCTACAATATTTTATAACTTTAGTAATTACTTTTTAAATAAAACTTAATTATCCATATTGGATGTAAGTAGCCAGAAGTTGTATGTGAAAAATTATGTTAATGAAAAATAAATTATGTTGGTGCAAAGTAACGAAGATTAATAAAAAGTAAGGACTTTAATTTGAAATACATTGTTAATATAAAAATTTGTAGGCCTACAATTAATATAAAAATAAAAAATCTTATATTAATATTTTTATTATTCAGGTAATGATTCAACGTATCAGAAGTACATTAAATTATAATTCCATTATGATTACATATGAATGTTTGTATTATGTTCACCATTTTATTATTGCTTTGTTTCTGCATATACAGTAGGAATTTAAATACATATTTATTTAAACTCATCTGATTAAATGATTGCATTATTAGATTCTTTATTGATATATAAATAATTAAGAACATTTTTCTGATGTTTAGAATAACATCAAAATAACTGTTATACCAGATGGTTAATTTAATGATGTAATTTTTACTTTTAAAAAATATATTTTTTAATAGATTGGTGGAAAAAATGTTTAAATAGTTAAAGTAATTTATAAAATACGGCTACAGAATCATAAACACTTTCTCACAAGCCAGATATTACACTGAGTTATACATGAAATAAGTTCTTTTATCTGGTTTAATAGAGGTGAATATTATTATTTTTTTAAGAATTAGTGACCGTTGTTTTTAGCTAAGATTGCGTATTCATAAATATAAACACAGATAAGTTAACGTGTTTAATTTTCTAAATATTTATCTATACGATTCATATTTATGAATACCGCATTTTATGAATATTTATTTATGACAATAATCTGATCTCCCATTTTCTTACCTTGAAAACTAATTCTGACTTTTCAAGCGATACGTTACAGACAGTAATATATATAAGCATAATAAATATTTAATGTTGATAACTTGATAAAGATTTTATTCAGTTGCTTTAAAGCAAAAGAGTATAAAACAGTACAAAGCAGTTTTGTTATAAACAAAATCAATATCATTTCGTGAGAACTTGTCATCTAATAAAACGCCCAAATGAAGGTGACCATAAGAAAATTATTGACACTAAAACATTGGCTGCCATGAGGGAACACCGGTATTCCTCAGAAAATATTTCTGAGAGGCTGTGAGGATTCAAGTTATAGAAATGCACCATGGCATGTTTGAAATGCCCTGAATCTGTCTTGTGGCCCTCTTGTTATGCTAATAATAGCATCTACATGCACCTGCCATTTAATGCCTGTTCTTGAAATTACTTCTTGTCTGTTTTATACTGTGTTCATGTGAGTGTTATGGTGTACATTTCTAGTGAAGTATTTGCATTGTCTTTAATAATATTTGTTCTTATTTGAGAGTTTCTAGGTTTTAGTTCGTAATATTTTATTTATGATCCGTAAAATCACATAATAATTTGATAAAAACAGACTTTTGTATCTTTATTTACTTGTGTTGAGACCATCTTCATTTAGTGTATTTATTTAATAAAGTGGTGAGACAATCTACATTAAGTATTAGTTGCTTTTACGTCAGTTCTCTTCTTTTGTTTATAATCTGTAAAGTAAGATAATTTGAAAATATACAAAGGTTGTAAAATGGATTCTCAACCAGGCACCAGTCATGGCAACAGAAAGGTTAGGACTAAGATAACCTCAAACAAAGAGTTATTAGCAATTCTTGTTAGAGATTCCGATGATGATTTATCACTGTTTTCTATATCTTGCTTAAAGTATAACCCAGATAGTGATCATACCAATGATTTTTCTGAAAATGAGTATGATAATGATGAAACCTTGGAAAACATAAGTAATGGCAGACCAGTAAAGGAAGTAGATAGGCCAACAGATATAACAACTAATGTTGAAAATGCAGCAAGAGGTACATCCAACAAAACTGCCTCTCTGTATTAGATTTACTGGTGAAGAGGTATATAATGATGAAAATTATCTGGAAAACAAAGATGAAATTACAGTTCTTGAGGTATATAAACAGTTTGTTGACAGTTATATACCAAAAATAATTTTAATACAAACAAATAAAAATTTCACGGTTATGGAATGAAATAGATGAAAACATTCATACAGAAGTAGTAAATGGATTAATACAACAGAAGCAGAAATACAAAAATGTTTAGCATTAATTATTTACATAGATGTAGTTAAATATCCAAAAATTAGTGACTATGGGAGTACAAACATTTTATATAGAAATTCTGTTGCCCCTAAAATTATGAACCAAAATAGATTTCAATTAATTAGCTAATTTAGAAGGTATAGCGTACAAATTAAGACAGCTCATAGACTTAATACGATTAAGATTTGTTGCACAATATAAACCCTGTGAAATGGTAGCAGTAGAGAAATCTGTTATCTCTTTCCAGGGAAGACTTTTCTTTAGATAATATTTACAACAAAAAAATCACAATTATGGGGTTAAAGTATATAAATTCTGTAATCCTGTAGACTATATTTTATAGTTATCTGTATATACAGGTAAGTCAGAAGAAGCAATGGTTGGTTTAACAGAAGATATCGTATTAAAATTTGCAGAAAAATTTCATCATGAAGGGAGAGTTGTGATAGTTTATAACTATTACGCATCAATACTTAGTCATTGTTAAAAAAATATGTATACTTATTAGGCACACTACATCAAAACCGAAAACATTTACCAAAAGATGTAATTGAAGCAAAATTAAAAAGAGGAGCAATAGTTAGCAAACAGAACTCTAATGGGATTGCAGTAGCAAAATGGAAGGACAAAAGAGGTACATCTCTTCTCTTCTTTTTGAAAGGAAAGGTACATATTTCCATTCAACTTAACATGACCTACAGAAGGCTGAAATGGGACGATATAATAAGAAAAATAAGGTGTAACTGTGCTGGTTGTAATGGAAAGGCTGCCAAGAGAAGACGGGTATATAGCACAAAAAGTTATAAAACTTATGTCAACAAAGTGTGAGTTATGTAAGAAATTTATGTGTTTACACTTTTATACTGCCAGTCGTAAACAATGAACCCACCAGTTTGGGTGGTTAAACTCGTCATTGCAAATCAGCTGATTTTGAAGTCAAGAGTTCTAAGGTTTAAATCCTAGTAAAGACAGTAACTTTTATACGGATTTGAATACTAGATCGTGGATACCGATGTTCTTTGATGGTTGGGTTTTAATTAACCACACATCTCAGAATAGTCAACCTGAGACTGTACAAGACTACACATCATTTGCATTCATACACATCATCCTCATTCATCCTCTGAAGTAATATCGTATAGTGTTCCAGAGACTCAATAGAAAAAGAGAGTAAACAATGAAGTAACAATAAAATTACAAAAACATTAAGTAAAGGTTCTAATAAAAATTAATACCTTTAATTTTGTAAGCGACGATTACCGGTGATCCTTAAGGCATTTTGGTAATACAATTATCATTTGTGTAGGTGGTCCTCATGGCACACAATATTATCATATTTTTTTGGTTATTCCAGGTTTGTTTTGTATTTTTACTTTCCCACCTAGCGCTACAGCTGTAGAAGGGGAAAGTATTGTAATTGGTCATGTTTGGGCATGTGCAGTTTTCACTGCATTTTGACATTTTCACTCCTAAGGAATCCAAAAATTGGATGGAAATTTTTCAGATGTTTGTATATACCTGTGTGTGTGTGTGATGTCACATATCTTATATGTTCAGAAGTACTGGATGATTGTGACCAAATTTGGTCAGATTACTTTTGTATATGGGGCATTGATGCCTTAAATTTTCAACTTAAAAGGTCAAGTGGGTGAGGTTGTAGAACAAGGTCACCCTCAGTATATCAAGATTTTACCTAATTAAGGTCTTATTTTTCTTAGGTATATCTGTTAACAATTAAAAAATAATATTTGTAAAAAAATATTTTTCAAAATCGCATCCCCACCTCAAAAAATGCTGTAAACTAGTAGCTAAGTGGGTATACTGTGTCAATAGTACCCGCTGTCACCACAAAGAGCGCTAGTGTAGCACTGATGTACAGCTGTTGTAGAGAAATATTATATTTAAATAAAACAATAAATATTTTAAATTAAGATGTATGTGTAAGTCGTGCATCAGACAAGTCAGCTTTTTTCAATATTGGCATAATGTATAACACTTATGTAACAATCTTAATAGTTTTTCTTTCACAGCCTACCAATGACAACTTTTCTTATGTATTGTAATCTTTACAGTAAATTTCATAATTTAACGTGAAATATTTAAACTTAATGTAAATTAAACAATGTAATTTAAACAATAATGTACTAAATGAATAGTTACAATTCAAATCGCACAGATTTTGATGTTATTTTTAAAATATGTCTGCTTATTCAAAAAAGCTGTTGGTAATAACAACAGTTGAGAATATCAGAACCACCCGCTGAAAATAACGTTTATGACTTATTTTTCTTAAAATGATCTATTATAAAATTTTGTACGATTCATTGTTGTATTTTTAAAATTAGATAATTCAACTTGCTGTTTTGCTCAAAAAATTATTGACTTCATTAAAGAAGGAGGTTTTAAGTAATTATTATTTTATTTATTTAGCCTGTACAGAAAAAGATATGTAATCAGTGTAAACATCCAGATTACTACAGACGCAAAAAATCTGTACGCTGACCTAAAAAAAACAAAAATACAGCAATAAAAAATCTAGTTGATATTAGAAACTTATCTAAGGCTTGTATACTAAAAATGTTGTTTTCATTGTTTATTTATCACTTTTGTGGTATTTCTGTAATACATCATCACATTTAATTTTTTTTCTCTGTTAAACCATTTGATTAACTCAATCTTATGTCTTTTAATTTTCCTGATAGCAAGTTATAAATTTTAGTACCAATAAATTAAGAATTCTTTTGCCTAACCTTTGTATAACGTTTAGGCAATTTCTATATCTGGTGTACTATGATTTTTTCTAAAATCATCAGTTAATTTCTCATACATGTTATTTAGACTGATAAAATAATACATTTTATTTACAGATAAAATGTTTTCTTGTTTATAAATTTCCATATACATTTTTATTACTACCAAAAGTTATTTTTATTATCCTTTTCTGTATATTTTGTAAGTGTTTATTATATTAATATATGCTCCATCAAAACTATGATTACATCTCTTATCGATTGAAAAACTACATAATATAGTATTTTAAGCCGAATAATTGGTAAAAAGCTGTGTAATTTATCGAAAATAAACCCCAAATATTTAACTTTTCTTGTTCCAATGATATTACTGTATTTTTTTATAGTCTGATCACTTTGAATCCATCCATTTTTAATTTGGATTTTAAGATTTTCTAGATATGTGTCTGGAAGATTCAAAAAAGCCATGTAATATATTTTATTTATATTTAATGATACATAATTGTATCTAAAGCATCTGTTTATTTTTTCGAATATATTTACATATATATATTATATATATATTTATTTATATTCTTTCAAGAATTTTTTTCAGTAGATAATTCATAAGAAAAGACTAACAAACAATTTTATTTAAAAAAAAGTTTTAAGATGTATTGTAGCTAATTAGAAAATTAGATATTGCGTGTTTTACATTTGTTTCTTTTTAAATCGAGAACATCTAGGAACATGAAAGTTATTTTCAAATTATGAATTTAGTTATCAATTAAATTAGTAGAATTTAAGGAATTCAGATGATTTATACATCTGAATTTATTTATTAAAGTCTTTTATGTTCTTCACACTAAGTAGTAATTAATCAGTTCATACTAAAGTAAAATTAACAGTTAAATATATAAATCATCTTCAATGCTATGTTTTATTTATAGATTTTATATTTGTGTCATTCTGAATTGAATTAGTTAAATATTAAACTGTTTCAAATGTTGATTATGATTGATGGCAAGTAATTCTTTATGATATATTGACTATTCAGGCAGTGATTATGCATTAATGTGTACAATTATGCATTATATTTATACAAATATATATTTATTTATACAGCTTTGTTGACAATCAAATAAATTCAGCTTGTAAACATTTTTTTAAATGAAGATTATGTTGTACTCTTTACAGATTGAAAAATTTTTGGTGATTATTTGTTTGATTGTATATAGGATATTCATTTCCTAGTACTGGTGTGATTTTTTCCAGATAATTAAGCAGAAAGATATTTTTCTAAAGAAAAAATTTCACTGCTATATAGAAGTTTTTTTCATCATTATTATTTAATGTTAGATTATTATACTTTCTTTTTCTATTTTTATTTAATAAAATGATATTAATGTATTTTTTAGTTGTTAACAAATGCGCCTAAGAAAAAGCATAAGACCTTAATTAGGAAATATTTTGAGATACTGAGGGTGACCTTGCTCTTTTAAGTTGAAACTTTATGCCGCATATACAGACACAATCTGACCAAGTGTAATCAAAATCAGTAAGTAGTTCTGGAGATATAAGGTGATTAGTGTCCAGACACCAAGCACACACATGTATATACAAACATCCAGAAAATTTCATTCTAGTTTTTTGGGTTCCTTACGTGTCAAAATCCGGTGAAAACCGCATAAGCCCAAACTGAACCGGTTACAATACTTTCCCTTCTACAGCTATAGCACTAGACAGGAAAGTAATATTTATTGTGGTCCTTAGTTGGCTACCTCAAGAAGATGCCAAATGATGTTCAGACAGCCCATTTGTGTGTTTTGAAACTTTAATCATGATTACATAATGGAGCTACAAGAAATGTTATTTCAAATGAGAATATGTACTAACTTAATAAAAATTTTTAGTAATGTTGACAAGCCTAATGATTATTAAAATTTGTTTCACCAAAACAATATAGATTTGTAAGACTTATTTCAAAAGAAATAAAGCCCTTAGGGCAAATTTTGAAATCATATTTGGATTTAGTGTCAAAAAGTACATAAGAATTAGTCTATAAGAATCTGTATAGCAAAACTCTTTTAGACCAGTTTTACATTTATTACTAACCATTGTAATCCATTATTTGGTTTTTCTGATCAGTTTCACAGCTTCTGCCTGGTGTGTGTGTTGTGTATTTATGTATGTGTATAGGCGTGGGTGTGTGTAGATTAGCAACTGCAGTCACTGCTACCTACCCATCAGGTTGGTCTAGTGGTGAACGCGTCTTCCCAAATCATCTGATTTGGAAGCCGAGAGTTCCAGCGTTCAAGTCCTAGTAAAGCCAGTTATTTTTACACGGATTTGAATACTAGATCATGGATACCGGTGTTCTTTGGTGGTTGGGTTTCAATTAACCACACATCTCAGGAATAGTCGAACTGAGAATGTACAAGACTACACTTCATTTACACTCATACATATTATTATCTGAAGTATTATCTAAACGGTAGTTACCGGAGGCTAAACAGGAAAAAGAGAAAGGCCACTGCTACCAGCTTATCAGGCCTGACGTAATGTAATGTAAGTGTAAATGTACCGTTAAATGTGTAGTCTGTAACGAACTCAGGTTCGACCACTTCTGAAACGTGTAGTAAATTGAAACCCAAAAACCAAAGAACACTGGTATAGACAGTCTAGCATTCAATTTCATATAAAAGCAACTGCCTTTACAAGGACTTGAACCTTACAACTCTCAAATTCAAAAATCAACTGATTTTACAATGAAAGGTTTAGGCAATTGACTGACCCAGAGGGTTAACCTTTGTAATTTATTATCGTGTATTTTATATCAATTTTGTTTGTTTTAGATGGATTTTTTAAGCAACGTGGAGACAACAGATTTAATAATAATTTGGTACATGTTATCATTATCTGTGGGTATATTGGTATATTGGTACTTAACAAAACCATTTAGTCATTGGAATATTAGAGGTGTACATCATATAAAACCTCAAGTAATATTTGGTAATATTAAAGATAGAGTTTTATTTAAAATATCATTTCATGAATTTCAACTGAAGTTATACAGACAATTTAAAGGACATAAATTTGCCGGTAACTATGAAATACTATTATTATTTTTATATAATATTTATTACTGACGATAGATAAATGATATGTTTAAAATGTTGTGCCCTTAATCTAAACTTAACCATTGTCATTACTTTCTAGTTAAATTTTATTGTATAGTATTATAAAATCACATGGTTAGAGATATGCAGTATTGTCAAACGTGGGTTCCTTCTTCGATTCTAAACTGATATTTTACTGAATAAGATTCTAAGATCATAACTAAGATAAAGAGAATCTTGTGCCTGTTATTATTGGTTTTCAGTATACAACTCATATAAAGTTTTGTAGATTAAGTATACTAGTTCTTGAGTGCTTTTATTGGTATAGAAATTATATGTGCTCTAATTTTAAGCTTTATAAAAAAAACAAAAAAAAAAATCTAGATCATTTTATCTTGCATGTAAATATATTAAACTTTTATTTTTTAAGGTATGTTTTTTAAGATAGAATGGAAATTTTTTTTTTTAGCCTTCCGTCATGTTGCTTGTATTTATTTGGTCACATTCCATTAACCATTCATTCTTAATTTTTACATTAGAAAAAAGGGCAGTTAAAGATCATATACATAGAGAGATTATCCTATTTGTATAAAAAAAAGCAAATCCTTTGGGTTGCAACTGGACAAAATCTCTAGCACTGGTAAAAATCACCTCATACTTTCGACCTGCATTATACAGTAACTCACATTATCCATATTGCTAAATTAATGATCAAGGAAAATTTACTAGGGATCAATAATTGTGCTTCTTTCTATTTGCATAGGTACACTTATTTATGATTTGAATCACTTATTTTGCCCTTGAATCACTTATTTCGCCCTTGCTGAATGCAGATTTTCCCAAGGCTCTTATGTCAGATTTTACAGTACACATTGTGAAATAGACAGTAATAATATTTCTTAAGGGATAGGTAAAAAAATAATTAAATCAAAAAAAAATCTAATTGAAAAAATTCAATTAATTATAATAACAATTAGTGGGATGATCACCGCCTCAACTTACTAGGTAGTTTTCTTACTAGTAGTAATTTACTAGGTAGTTTTTGTTCCAAGACTCATATACAGAATTGTGATCTTTTTTCCATCGATGTAAAATAATAGCTTTAATGATATTTTTTATTTTTACATTTTTTTACATGCTTGCCACTGGTTGACGATGTGCCCTCTTTATTTTCGCTCTCACAACACTTATTGCTGTTAAATAAAAACCAATTCATTTTTAAAAATGTGTGCGAGAAAAAATACTTCAAACATTTCATTTGAGTTGATTTTAACAATATCTAGTCAATACAGTCTTTCAAAGATGGTTCAGATACTGTCGCCAAATTGCTTTGATGGCGCACATCACCTTAAAACCTTAAGGTAGCCTTGAAAATGGCTGTTTGGGATTTTTGTAGTGATGGCCCTGAAAAGGGCTGTTTGATGGGATAGCCCTGAGAATGACTGTTGAGTCATTCTCTGGAGGTGTCGACTCAGTTCGACAGGTTATTCCCTCAATGGCTTTCCCTCAATGGCAGTCCCCACTGTAGTAGTAGCCCCCAGAACCCTGCAGTGTTGGATCGATGTCAATCATCTGCCGTTAAGCTGAGGCCATCCTCCTCCAGCGGTGCTCGTCCAGCTTCGTCTGTCTTCACAGCTACACTTCCTAGCACTAATGGAATTTGTGCCAGGCCTGCTGCTCTGACAAGTATGTTGGCATCCGCCACAAGATCCCTCCCACATTGATTCAGCCGGGGGACTTGTTCCTTTTTACTGGTCTTCTCCTGGTGGTGGTTCGAGAGTAAATGCTCTCGCATAATTGTGCTGCTGCTTATAAAGCAGCCTGTGCATGGTGGGGTGTTGCGTGGTTAGCCAGGCTTGATGGGGAAGAGCTCAAGTGCTTAGGTGACTGCAAGCTCCTCCTGACATTTGAACGCTGGCTGGAACAGCCAGCATTCCACTATCAATAGGAATCACAGCATGTGGCAATAATAAAAAATTAAAGTACTAGAATATATAAAAAAATCTAAAATAAATGAGACTAGTTTATATCATCTAGTAACCATTTAAATAGTCCTCCACAAACAGTAACAGTGATTTGTACCAGCTCCACTAGATGTCGTCCTGTGATATTAAATTGAAAATGGAAATAAAATTTTGTAATATTTCACAGCATCCCTGTAAGGAAGTCACAGTTCCCCAGAGCGCAGAGGTCTACAGTTTGGGAACCACTGTTAGAGGAAATATCTAGATACCATGATGAGACTAAAAAAAGATAAAGAAAAAATAAGAATGATAAAAAAAGACAAAACTAAAGGAAATAATCATTTATATGGATATTTCTAGTTTATTGAATTTGAACAAACATTAACTGTAAAATTTTGTTAGCATATATATGCTTTAGAATAAAACAATTTATGTTTTTGTTTATATTTTTGTTTTCTTTAAACAACTCATAAGAGAGTATGACTGAATAAAGTGATTTTTCACCAGTTTACATTTCAAATGTGCTGGAAATTGTATAAGAGACAAAATGTTTGCATCAGATAACCCGTTCGCTTTATAAACATTTTATACTGATTTGCTAAAATAAATTAATTGTTAAACCCAAAAGTAAAAAAAGGTACACAATCTGAAGAGAATGTCATTTCAGATAACACTGATATAATTTTTATCGGATACTGTTCCTCATTTTTATACTCAGACATAAGATTTGACCCTTCTGAAATAAAATCTGTGTTTAAATAATTTAGAATCTTTAACTTCATAATTATTGAAAAATTTCAAGATTTTTCTATTTTATGTAATTGGATCACAGGTAATTTTTTTTCTCATTCAATTATATATTATTGTAATTGTTTATTATTTTATTTTTATAAATTTAGGATTTTATGAAGGACGTCGTCCTGTTTTAATAGTACTTGATCCAGACATCGTAAAAGATGTATTAGTAAGAGATTTTGATCATTTTGTGGATCGACCTGTTTTACGATTTAGAGCTTCTCCATATATAGAAAATATGATATTGAATTTAAAAGGGCAACACTGGAAATATGTACGAACACAAATGACTCCTGCTTTTACTTCTGGTAAATTAAAATCTATGGAAATATTAATTAGAGTGTGTGCTAAACAAATGGAAGAATATTTAGATAATACAGTTATTAGCAAAGGTAATTTAGTTTTATTGTTTATTTTCATTTTTTAATCGCAGTTGTAATTATTATTTTTAAAAGCAGATTTATTTAATTCTGAACCAATTTATACTAATGTTTTGAAAATCATTTTTTTAATGTAATTAACTAATTTTATTTTATTTAAGTTTTGTTTATTTTGATCCTTTGATTTTTTCTAATAAAAAGATTTTTTTCTTTGTTATTAAATTTAAAAAGTAATGTTTAAACATTACTAGTCCGTGGATAAAAGAAGGGATTGTCCCAATATTTGCCTGGATAGAAGTAGAGATACCAACTTAAAAACTTTGATCAGACCAGTCAGTACCTTAATGTATCATAAAATTAATCATTATTATTAATTTTACAGATTATTGGTCCTTTTCCCCTTAGTAGATACACTCTCTCCCCTATTCACACATTTTTCCCAGCACTGTTACAGCCTTTAAGATCCGTGATGAATTTGTTTTAATGTCATCAATAACCTTTCACCACTAATTTCAAAAGAAAGAAATCGCAAGGAGCTAAATCTGGTGAGTAGAGGATGGCTGAACGAGACAGTCATGTGATTTTTGGTTTGGCACAAAACAGTGTGACAATGCAAGGAACCGTGAGTTACAGTATGCACAGTTCACTGTTTCACCTTGGGGCAAGGTGACACATTAAAATCATTTTTTCCATTAAAATTGAAAAAACAGAGAGCATCACTTTGACATTGACATTGGATCAAAGTGATGATCCAAAGAAAGACTGACAAAGTGATGATCCAAAGAAAGATCCACGTTCTTGGAACGTGGAGATCCTTTGCTATCCATTGTGATGATTAAGTTTTGCCTCGAAGTCGTAGCCATAAACCCAGCTTTCATCTCCAATTATGATCCTTTGCATGAATGTTTCATCATTCAACAAGTTACCTACGTCCACTTGATGTTCTGTTGTTTGGTCATTAAACTAGGAACAAACCTTTTTGCATGGTCAATTTTTCAGTCAAAATGTCATAGCGTGATCCATGAGATGCCAACCTCTTCTGACAATAAATCGGTGATTTGCATATACCAGATGGTTGATTTTCTGAACACGGGTGTCATATCAGTTGAAGTTGAAGGCCTTCCTGGTTGAGGGTCTTCTTCAATTGACTGACAGCCACTTTTAACATTTGAATGACATTTCTTTGAAAGTTTAAAACATGAAAGTTTTTTCCCCAGTTTTACACAAAATTTTACATTGCTCTTGAAAATAGCACATCACAAAAAATCGCTACTAACACTTATGTGGTTTTCTCCTTTGGCGCATAATTAATTAATTAAAAATATTAAGATTACTGAACAGATCTCAGATTAATTTGTGGTGTATAAAATATTACACATAAGTATTTGTATCCTCTGATGGCAATTTTATAAAATAAGTAATAAAATAATTAGATAAAATTATTGAAATCTGATCATGTAGAGTAGTAGTAAGGGATATTAATCGCCCAAAATAGCTATTTTTCTTTTTTTGTGTATGTAATATACATGTATAAGTACAGTACAACTGAACCAAAGAAAACGTTAAAACCTTGTTTAATTAATTTTATTTACAAAATATTGCATTTATAATCTGTCTTATACCCGTTTCATCTTAAAGATTACATCCTTCAAATGTCCACCCTTCCAACTTTTCTAAAGCCTCTTGCTGAGTTTTACAAACTGAACTCTTCATTAATGAATATACATGAAATGATCATTAAATTGTATCGTATTTCATATTGAACAGTCTATAAATTTCTGAAAAGTCACAATAAAAAATCTCTAAAGAAATGGAAAATTTTCCCAGTCTGTCAGGACTGTTTGTGTAACTTAGTTTGTTCATGTATTGTTACCATTAGTTGAGCAATGTAATTATATTTGCTGTTAAAATTGTATTATAAAAATTATTTTTTATTATTATTAAAATGATATTATTTGTTATTTTTTAAAAATTAATAAAATGAATTCACTTTAAACTCTTTTGGAGGTTAAGTGTTGTAGGCTACTTTTGAACCACAAAAATTAGTCACGCATTTAAATCCAGAGACTGATACTGACGATGGAAGCCAACATGATTCACAAACAGCTGCTGTACTGTAATGCAAACAGTGAATGCTGTTGCACCATCTAATTGAAACCAAGGTGACACCAGAACATCTTAACTAATTAGTTAATGATGTATGAAATGCAGTAACAGTTGTTGCATGACCATCTAGTTTCAAAGAAATATGGCCAAAATGTTTTTGTGGAATGAGATTTGGATTTTTTTAACACACAGCATTGGAAATTTTGTTTATTTACATAACCGTTTTAGTAAAAATTTCTTTCATCTTGCATCCATAATTTGAAAGAAAATTATGTTCATTTTTAATCTTATTTAAAGTTAATATACAAATATTATTATATTTGTATTTTATATTATATTATTATTATATTCTCAAGTCCTGAAGCTTCAGTTTTTAAACCAGCTATACTTTTGAAATCAAAATTATTATTATTGTCATCAAATCTTGAAAACAGCCAATCAAAGATTACACAGAATAACAGCTCTAAACAGCTTCAACATTTGCAGCTGTGTGAAATGTATTTTCCATACTAGTAGGGTTTATGTTTTGTGCTAATAATATTTCTTTGAAATTCCTAACCCTATCATTTGAACTGATTTAATGTCATCAAAACTCCCTATGAATGGCATAGGCACAATTATAATTTTTGTAATGTGATTTTTATGAGCAGGCATAACTCTTCCACTCCATGTCAACTAATTGTAACAATAAGCTGAAACCCAAAGACTACCTTGTCAGCAGTGAGATTATACCTCGTAATTAAGGATTTTAAATCTATTGCTCTGGCTAGTGGTTATGAAAATTTGGCTACTAAGCCTATTGAAGTTAGACTGCTGGAGACTGATGGTGAAGGAGACTGTTTCCATCCCCGTTCCAGTTCCACAGCCACTGCTGTTGGAAAAGTTACACTAAAAGAGAAAACGTAGGCCAGTCTGTCCTGAAAACAGCCAGAGTTTGTGTTTGTTAACCTCAAGGAAGGTGTAACTGAGAAAACCAGTAAAGAGATGAAGAATGAATTTCATCTGAAGAGGTCAAGCCTGGAAATTTGTGATTTATGGGAAACAAAAAAGGGATTAGTTGTCATCGCCAATGACAAGGTGACTAAGATAATCTCTGACTCTTTGATGTTGGTAAAACTGACATAAAAGTCGCCCCAAACAGGAAGAGGGGCCCAGGGTTATATTGTTTATTACATTGATTGGCATTTGTCTAAGGAGGAGTTAATTACCCTCATAAAGAGAGCAAAATATTCAGATGACTGAAGCAGCCTCTAAGGCCAATTGTAGATTATTATTTAAACTGGGTAGGCGCAAGATTGAGCGCTACCATGGCATGTTTGAAGTTAGTCAAAAGCTTCGTGAGCACTCGTGACACATAAGAAATGTGAGCACTTGTGCTCATGACACATCAAAAGCATCAGTGCTTTTTGGTGAGTTTGATCTTTTCAAAAGCTTTTGTTTCAGAAGTTAGATTTTTCATCGACTTCTCTTCGTGCAAGGTCAAAGAGTATTCAGATGTTCAACAGTGTTTCAAGTGCTGCCGGTATGGACAACAGTCTGTGGCAGTGTGTTCTCATTGTGGGGATGATAAAAACAAGATGAGTATCCCAAGAATCCTAAGAAGTGGGAGGGTCTACTTGTGCCAATTGTAAACGTCTTCAGAAGGATTCCAAGCACTCTGTTAATAGTAAAGACTGTGGTTGTATCAGAGGGCTCTTACTATGTACTTGAACTGGGCTAGCTCCAGAGGGGGTGGCATGGTGACCAACCCATGGAGGTTCTCTTCCCCTATGGGATCAGGATGTGCAGTGATACAGAAATTCAGCCTGGCAAACTCTGGTATGTGTTACCAATGCGAATTATTGGAGACCAACCCGATGGGTTGGTCTAGTGGTTAAACTCATCATCAGCTGATGTCAATGATGTCTAAGGTTCAAATCCTAGTGAAGGCAGTTTACTTTTATATGGATTTGAATACTAGGTACCAGGTGTTCTTTGTTGGTTAGGTTTCAATTAACCACACATCTCAGGAATGGTCGACCTGAGATTATGCAAGATACTCCATTTACACTGATACATATCAAACTCATTTATTCTCTGAAGTTAATAAATTATGGTAGTTCCGGAGGCTAAAAAGAGAAAAAGAAAATTGTACAGTGTTACATATACAAACTCACGCATACCACAGTCTTGCCAGGATTGCAAAGGAAATTTTCTATTTCTTTGGTCCATTTTGTATATGTTTATTTTGTAATAATATTATTGTTTCCAATTATTTCAGATAACATTAAAGATGGTATTGATATGAAAGATTTTTTTGGAAGATTTACTATGGATGTTATAGCATCTTGTGCATTTGGTGTACAGAGCAATTCTTTAAACGAACCAGATTCTGAATTCATTAAGATTGTATCACAGTTTAGTAATATCAGCATTCTTCAAAGAATTGCATTATTTACGATATTACTGTTCATTCCTAATTTATCAAAATTTTTTCCATTATCATTTTTTAATATGAAATCAATAAATTTTCTTGGTAAAGTTGTTATTGACGCCAAACATCACAGACTTAAACATTCTGAAAGGTATGTGGAGTTTATTTATTTTTTATATATTATAATTATTTCCAACCTCCATGACGGAACTGTAGCATTCCTCATTTATCCAAAAGATTCTGAATTCAAGCATTGTTTAGGCTTGATATTATATGCTAAATATTCATTTCATTTCAAAAAAGGGCCAGTTGTATGTCTGGTAATTAGGCCTCATATTGTAAAGATGGATGTTATCAATAATTGTGGGCATACACACACACATACACACACACACACACACACACACACAAACCTTCAGGACATGTTTTACTGGTGAAAATAAAGAAAAACATTTATGTAAAATAAATGTTTACATAAGCATTTTTGAAGAGGTTCAAAAAAATATGTTATACCATTAAAAAGCTCTCAATGAGGGGTTATTACTGCAGTTAAGAAAAAAAGTATTTTTTGGACACTTTTGGTTCAGTTGATTGCAGTCAAAACAGGAGGTACACAACTAGATATTACAACAGTCCTAAATCCAAAATTTCAACATCCTATGGCTTATGGTTTTTGAGTTATGCGAGATACATTCGTATATACAGACGTCACACTGGAAACTTGTCAAAATGGATATTTCCATTGAAATCTGAATTCTGAAATTTTTCGCAATCACAATATTTCCATTAAGGAAGTAAAAATGAAAGTTCTTTTAAAATAATAGATAAATTGAATATAAATTATTTTTCCTAAATAAGGTCAAATTCCTTAATGTGTATACTACAAACTATAATAGTTTGTTTTGGTTATTTTTTGTTTCAGTCGTAGAAATGACTTTTTACAATTAATGCTTGATGCTGAAAGTAATGAATCGGAAAAAATTAAGGAAAATGGTTCTTCTGCAATTGTATGTAAGTAATAATTTAATGACAGTTCGTTAATCTTGTTCAAATCATTATAGAATTTAATATATTTTTGTTTCCTTTTTTGTACTATTTCCAGCTTTTTCAGTTTTAACTTATCCAATTTTCTGGTTTAATAAACACTTCAACCAGTTAAAAAAAATAAATAAATGATTTTCTTATTCCGAACAGTACATAATATTGTATTTTATAAAATCACAAAAGAAATAACCCCCAGAATTTACTTGGATGAATCAAGAGAAACTATGATAAAACCTCAATCGAAGCAGCATCATCACAAAGTACATAATTAATTATAAAGCTGGCTCCCTGCTCCCGTTCCCAGATAGTGACCATAAATTCCTTCAAATGTACTTCATCGGTGATGATAGAGATGAAGTCTATGCACGTTGTGGAATACATACCTCGCTAAGAAGATCCATTATTTTGCAGCTACAGAAGCTCCTTCACGAAAGGAACAATTTGGTGCGTTTGTTCAAAACGGCAATTGATGTGATGCCATCAGATACCCATAAGATTGTCATTCACGCAGACAAAACGCCCGCTGGAGAACATGTCCGGAGATATAATGTTCCAACTATAGACGTAGCAATTGTCGTAGTCGGAGATCAGTTCCAACCTAGAGATATTGTTCTCCATCGAAGAAACGATCAATTGATAAACTTCGCTGTGCCACAGCGAAGCGTGGCAGGGTACAGCTAGTTAATTATAAAATGAAAAAAATATATTATATGATTAAATTCTATTTATTTAAAATATGAACACATAAAATAATGTTAGGGTAAATGCATGAATTAATAATTATAAAACATAAATACAAATATCATAATTCTGAAGACATTAATGAAAATTATTTGAGCACGTGTTTGTATATATATTGAAGGAGATCTTTAAAATTTAGGATCTTTAAACATTTTTATTTAGAACTATTTAAAACTTCAATGATAAGTAGTATATTATTTTAATAAAAGAAAATATTTTAAATGTATTTTGAATAAATTGATGGGAAAAGTTTGAAACTGGTTTAGTAATTTGTTAAAAACAGTAATATACATAGCATATTAAATAAAAATTTTTCTTACAAGCAGAAGTTTTATGTTATACATGAAAACAGTTCTGTTGTCTGGTTTGATAGAGATGGATATTTTTACTTTTTTTAATAGTAAGTGACTATTATTTTTAGCAAAAAGTGCACATTCATAAATGTAAATACAACAATAACAATAAGTTAGCATGTTTAAATTTTTAAATATTCTGTAAGATTTGTACTTTGGTGCCAAGTAATGATCTGACTGCTTTTTTTTGCATCATGAATATTCTTTTGCGAGAGCCCAAGAGATGAAAATATTCTTTAATTGGGAATATACGAGACACAGTTTAAAAGTTAGGACTGATCAGTAACAAAATGAGAAGAGTTGAAAAAATGAAAAATTTATGTAGAAAAATAAAGTAAAACCATTAGTAAATCACAATTTCATTCCAAATACTTTTGATATAATGAAACAAGGTTCTTCAAACCCACCGCAAAAAATTTCACCGCTTTTGTACAGACATTTTCAACTCTTCACTTTCTTTGAAAAACTATGATGCAAGCCACTTTTTGAGGTGTTGAAAGAAACGGTAGTCACTGGGCTTAAGATTATAACTGTAAGGGGATGATCAGAAAACTATCCAAATTTTTTTAATTGTTTCTGTTGTGCATGCGTTATTCTCTGTGTGGAGTTGCATTGTCAGAATGAAGAACAATTCCTGATCCCAGCATTTCTCATTGGTTTTGAATGAACAACCCAGTTTAGAAAGTGTTTCACAATAGACTTGTGATGTGATGGATATTTCAGAATCCATGAAATCAATCAAAAGCACACCCTTTTGGTCCCATGTCATTTGTAATTTAGTTTCTATGATTTTCCTTAAAAGACTGAGCTTGTTTGAATTTTTCCGGTTTAGGTAAACCAGAATGATGCCACTGCACAGATTGTTATTTCATCTCCGCATTGATATACTAAATAAATTTTTTGTCACCAGTGACAATGTGGGAACAAAAATTCTCTCGTACGGTAAGAAAAGCATGTACAGATATCATTCTGTGATCTTGTGAGCACTTATAAAATTTTCGGCACCCATCGTGCACTCAGTTTACAATGGCCTAGAGTGTCAGTCATGATTCTCAAAAATGGTGTCTGAAACTTATGGAAATTCTAGGGAAAGATTGCTATCATAAAGAGGTGATTTTCTCTTGCAATTTTTGCATTCACACATTCAATGAGATTGTCTGTCTGGACACTAGGCTGCCACTTCTCTGTTCATCATGATCATTTGAATGGTCTTCCTTAAACTCGTAACACCATTGCCTCACTTTTCCTTCGCTTGTCCCTATACTTTTTCTGAAACCAAATTGGTCTTCTCCTAACACTTCTTCCACTCTCAATTCTTCTGTACAATTCTTCTAGTTAAGCTTTTTTATGCGTGACTAGTTAAGCTAATTGTTCTGTATTCTACACATTTATCTGCTGCTGCTTTCTTGGGTATCATGATTATAACAATCGTTTTGAAGTCTGACGGAACTTCCCCTTATTCATAAATATTTTACACCAGTTTGAATAATCTATCGATCGCTTCCTCACTTGCACTGCGCAGTAATTTTACAGGTATTCCGTCTATTCCAGGAGCCTTTCTGCCATTTAAATCTTTTAATGCTCTCTTAAATTCAGATCTCAGTATTGTTTCTCCCATTTCATCCTCCTCAACTTTCTCTTCTTCCTCTATAACACCATATCCATATCGGTTCGTTAGAATTAATTTTTAATATTTTTATAGCGATTGCGTGTTACATCCCTTATATTAGGTAATTTAAATTTTATACATAAGAATGCCATAACTTTAATAAATCATAGATGTACGAAATTTCAAAATTGTCAATTTAGGGATAAAATATTCGATAAATCTATATCTCCTCAAAAAATATAATATTATACAAACACAGTATATACAGTAATTAGCTAATGGACTCTTTAAACATGAGTAAAACATATATAATTTTGGAGATATACTAATTACTATACATAATAGTAATGTTTTTAAATTACTTTGATAAGTTGTTTTACTTATGGATGTGGGTGGTATATCCATATGATTGATATTCTTGATGGACTTAACTAATATAAGATGGAACACGATTGTGAGGAAAAATAAAAAAACTCATAATTAAAATTGCTTCAAAAAACATCACCATAATTTTTGAAACAATTTTAATAACTCCAATGAAAGAAAATTATGAATGAAAGTGTAAATGTAAAATCCAACATTTTGTTTAGCAACATTTATTATATATTATTATTGTTAAATGTCAGTAATATGAAAAAATTCACAAGTAACAAAAGCATCGAGCGGAATATGATTATTACCAGAAATTTTAATATATTAAACTATATATATTTTTTATTTATCATAAATTTTAGTTTTGGACGGTCAAATTCTCTTAAATGTTTATTTTTTAAAAAGTCATTAACAATCACAATTAATTAGAGAAATCATAGAAAGGCGCACCTTTACATATGATGCACCTATGGGCTCATCAGCGACGTCAGGAGCTGAATAGAGGGAAAGGATGGTAACACAGGCTACAAATTCACCCGGTTCCTGTCTGGACATGGATGTTTCCAGGACTATCTGTACAGGATGTGCAGATGCCGTACAAGTCATTGTGATGATTGCGGCGGGCTTGATACAGCATAACATGTAGTGTTCTTTTGCCTTAGACCGAGTGACTTAAGAGTAGTGTTCCAGGAACATGATTAGGAGGTGGCGAACAATATAATAGAAATGATGCTCAGAAATAGCGACAAATGGGAATGTATCTCGACTACCATAATAATAATGATAGGAGAGAATGCCAATGAGGAGAGGCGATGACCGCCTGAGGAGATGCGGATCGATATAGGCATGGCGATGACGGGTGATCAAGAGGAGCCAGCTTCTGGGGGTGGGCGGTGTGATCTCGTCGATCGCTCCCTGAGGACACCTTCCGGTCATCCAGATTTGGGTAGTAGAGAGCCTGGGTGATCATGTAGGGGCTGTACATACCATATGGCATAGATCCGGCCCCTGCATGATAAGAGGGGAAGTGTTTTAGCAGGTGAGAGCCCCGCATTGACGTCAATGTGGGCCTGACGGTGGCTGGCAGAGCTTTTCTCCCCCAACAAAAAAATTCACTAATGAATGTAAATATGTCCATGAATTTCTTGATAAAATAAAACAAAAATTATGAAAATTGGATCGCTATTTACAAAATAATTGGTTTCAGAACTGCGATAGTGCATACCATATAGTATCCATGTTATAAATAAATCAATCCGTATTACTAAATCATTAATATTTTATAGATATTAATAAATATATATTATAAATGTTAATTTATTATCAACAAATCAATCCATATTCTTTTTTGGATAAAATATTTCATTTTGGATAAATGTTTTCTTTAAATTTACATATAGGAAAACACTTCCCATGTATTCCTTTACTGCACCTCGTTCAGACAGTTCTGGATTTTCTTCTTCTTTCTTCTGATGTGCACACTACATCTTGCTGCTTTCTTCTCTGGTAATTTCCTCAACCCTGGTTCGTTACTTGCGTTCTTTTCTTTAGCCATTGAGCTGCCAAACCTTCCTGCATGTTTATTTATAAACCGCTCAGCAGAGCGATTCATTTCTCTAGCATTGAGTTCTAACAGAGTTCTCGTGAAAAATCAATTGAAATACTCAATTGCCAGAGATCACATGAGTTGCATGTGTTTTGGTCCTGGTTGTTCTTGGTGTGCACGTGGTAGCGGCTGCAGCTGTTCAAGAGCAATAACTTCCATGTAATCACTGCCTTCCAATTCATCATCGACTATATTATTAAGTCCCTCTTTGTCTGATACACCCTCCGTTTCGGTCAAATTATACTCGCTATCACTCTTATTGTTGAAATATTCACAAATATCGCGATCGGTTAGGCTTCTACACTAGTCCCCAGTGTTGCAGACGGTTTATACAATAAAACACCAAAACTCAAATTAACAAAGTGAAAATTTAACGAAGAAATATAAGTAGAAACAATACGAAATAATTTTTTATAACTCGAAATAAGAACTAAGAAATATGTGGACTAAAACATCAACAAAGTTTTGTACAACACTCGCAGAATTTTGGAAACACGATTATTACTGTTTAATTTTCGACTATCGGAAAAAAATCGATGTGTACGCTTTGAGAAAATAATACAGCAACATCGGTTCCGGTTAATTTTGTAAACCGTAGATGACTAAATAAAGTACCAAATGGATCGCTTCGTTGACACATCTAGCGATACGCGGGGGCAACGATAGATAGTTACCTTGACATTCAAAGGGTTAAACATGTCATTATTAATTAGGTTACAAATATTTCTCAATACATCCACTTCCGTTACTCTCAATCTATCATAAAAATTTTCCACAATTCCTTTAAATATATATTTTAATTTTGTTATAAATGTATTTTGGTGAAGTGTATTCGTAGTTAACTAGTTTAAATTTAGAATTTCTATATCTAGTATTTCAATTTTTCTTTACTGCCTCCTATATTGAAAAAAAAATATATGTTTAGTTTTGTCATTTACACGTTGCAGCAGTATTTTCGTAATTCATGTGTAACTTTCGTGCGTTACAAGTCCCTTTGTCCACTTTTTGCTTCTTCTAACGCTATTTTTTGCTCATTTATAGAACTATGTGTTATTTGGAAGTGTTACGAGCTGTACAAATGACTATGTTGTTTCGACTCCAACACCAAACTTATACATCGATATCGTGCCAAAGTAAAAGTAAATTTTACCTTATTTTTATTTTTTATTTGTAACAAGTACTTACATAGTTACGCTATTTCTCTACATAGTCGCCACTCCGATTTAGACATAGCGTGGTACCAACTTTCCAATACCCTCGTCATAGAACGGAGCTCCCTGTGTTTTCAGCCACGTTTCTACGCCGGTCTGCAGCTCGATGTCTGTGCCAAAATGTTGTCGTCCTAGCCAGCGTTTCATGCGAGCAGAGAGGTAAAAATCGGATGGAGCCAAGTCCGGACTGTACGGTGGATGATCAAACACTTCCCGACGAAAACGCTGCAGGAGCTTCTTGATTACAGCTGCGGTGTGCGGCCGAGCATTTTCATGGAGAAAGACAATGCCTGATGACAACATTCCTCTCCGCTTATTCTGCATTGTCCTTCGTAGACGTTGAAGAGTCACGCAGTATGAGGCTGCAGTGATGGTCGTGCCGCGTTCCATGAATTCCATCAAGAGAACTCCATTCCGGTCCCAGAACACGGTAGCCATACGTTTTCTGTTGGAGAAGGTTCGCTTGAACTTCTTCGGTTTACCGGGAGAATGAGAACGCATCAGCCGTTTGGATCGTTCTTTTGTTTCTTCAGTTTCGAAATAGACCCGTGTCTCGTCCCCTGTGACAATTTTGTTCAAAAAATCTTCTTCATTGCGGTAGCGCTGGAGAAACGTTAGGGAGGCGCCCGTTCTCATTGTTTTGTGATCGTCGGACAGCATCTTGGGAAGTCATCTCGCTCACAATGATGTAGAGAGCCGACCTTGAAATTTCAGGAAAGGAATCGCTCGATACAGAAATTGTTAACCGACGATTTTCTCGAATCGCCTCATCCACTCGCTCAACGAGATCATCGGTTGACACTCGCTTCATTCCCTGACCCCCTGCATCATGAACATTTGCACGTCGTACTTTAAAGTTCCTGCACCGTTGTCGCACTTTGCTGTCGCTCATTGAAGTTTCACCGTACACATTACTTATTCGTCGATGAATTTCAGCCGCATTACACCGATCAACCTGAAGAAATCGAATTACCACACGCACTTCACACTTGGCGGGAGATGCTATTGTAGACATGTTTATGTGTTAGCTGCGTGTTCAGAACTAAACGAAGTGACGCGGCGTGCTTGAAGGCCATACTAGAGACGCTGCGCAACACATATGCGCAAAGTTTCATCCGATTTTTTCTCGGGTTTTTATTTCGCGACCGATCGGACCTTGAAAAAAATAACCCTCGTAGTTAAAACTGTAAAATTTATAATTTCGCACGGCCATACCTGTGTTAGAATGATTCCGCTGACGCTTTTCTTTTATAAATAGTCTCAGAAACATCCCGAATAATGTCCAACAGTAATCGGTTAGCGTGTTATTGTTCCATTTCCCTTTATAACGGCTTTCCATCACCGAATTGTCTTGGTGGAAACGTGAACGTGTTCGTCACTTACGTCACGAGATTGTCCGGGAATAAATCCAGTTGTGAGTGAAGGAAATGTATCAGTCATATTACATCCCATAGCTCGGTTTGAAGTAAGAAGTCGATTAACAACATCGTGGTAATGGATTTTTGTTTGCCTAGTAAAGTTTGCAAATTTCTTTACATGACGTCCAAGCTGTACTTTCTACACTATTTAACATCTTCTACCAACTCTCTTATTTGAGGACCAACAATTATTCGTTCTTTACTTTTTCTTTCACTTACATTCGGAAATTTCTGCCTGATGTACAAAAATCCGGGACTGTCGTTCTTCATCGCTTTTACAAAATTTTTCATTAGTCCTAGCTGGATGTGAAGAGAGGGGAAATATATTTTTTGGGGTTCAACTAAAGGCTCATGAATAATATTTTTCCCGTTTGGAGTTAAGTTGTCTCGTTTCTTCCACTCTTTCGTAACATAATGTTTATCCCTAGCTCGGCTGTCCCATTCGTAAAGAAAACACATGTACTTAATATAGCCTAACTGCACGCCTAACAAATTAGCTGTAACTTTGAGATCACCATATATATTCCAGCTATGTTTTTTTATAATTTATAACTTGACATCGTATGTCTCTTTCAAATTAATACCGTAAGCGATCGGTATCGAAAAGTATTTGTTACCGGTAGATATAAATGGTTCCTTCTAGCACAAACTGAATATACTTTAAAGAAGGGAATTTCCCTTTTCTCTTTGAGAATTTCCCTTTTCCAGACAGATTCCCATATTTCGCGCTCTTTTACAAGCATTATTTTTCAGGTTAATGATTCTTTATTGTATTTGTTCCTTCAGATTTGCGATACTAAACTAATTCCATTTAAAGCCGCAAAATACAGTAAATTTATCGAATAAACAATTTCTACATCGCAATTCGTAGTTTGTTATTAACTTTATTTTATTATAACATACTATAGACCAGGGCTTCTTAAACGTTTTTATATAGCGACCCCCTTCAAGCTTAGGAAATTTTAAACGACCCCCTCCTCCATATAATGAAATATATATTAACCGTAGATGTAGATGTAATATCGCACTATTTTACAATGTAAATAAAATAAGGATTAAAGAATACGTACCCATTCATTTCACATATATATAATTGGAAACGTTGACGGGATATCGGTCGTAATAAAACACAATAAATAGAATGACATAAAACTATATATATATATATATATATTCAATAGAAAAAATAAACTTTTATAACAATTTTTTTAATAAAAACATATTATTAACATCAAACAATATTAATGTGACGGATGTGATTGTTTATTTTTACACAAATAATTAAATCAAGGCTCAATTTGAGTTAGTGCAGATCGTAATAAATTTTCAACGTTTATTAAAATTGAACGGTATTTTGATTTTATGTAAGTTAATGTGGAAAAGGCTGATTTACATAAATATGTTGTACAAAATGGCAGTAATTTGTTCATTGCCATTTCCGATAGTAGGGGATATTCTGATTTGATTTCTATCCAAAATTCATGCACAGGCACTTGAGAAAATCTAAGTCGCAAGGTCGTATCACTTGTTAATTCGGCAAATTCTTCTTGTGCTTTTAAGTTTAAAAAATTAATTTCTTCCATTTCAATTGAAAATGGATTGCAAATCCATTGTTGTGTATCGATATCATTGGGAAAATACCTATGCATGTAAACTTCCATATCCTTCAAATGATTAACTATAATTTTTGTTATAGGAGTATCTTTTTTTGAAATATTGTTACTAATTATATACTCGTCAGTAAATGGAAACATTTCGAGCGATCCACTTTCCACTCTGTTCTTCCATATAAGAATTTTTTTAACAAAGGCCTCAAGTTTATTTTTTAACATAAACATATTAACGCAGACTCCCTGCATTGATAAATTCATATCATTGATTTTATCAAAAATATCTGCCAAATAGCATAGCTTGAGAAGCCATAAATTATCTTGAAAATAATCGGCCAAATTAGAATTTTGCTCTGTTAGAAATATAAGAACTTCATCTTTTAAAGTTAATAATCGTTTCAAACTTCGACCTTTTGATAGCCACCTAACTTCAGCATGTAACAATAAACTTGTATAATCCGAATCCATATCGATGCACAAATTTTTAAACAATTGACTATTAAGTGCTCGACTTTTAATAAAGTTAATGATTTTGACTGCATCAAAAAACACAGTGTTTAATTCTGGTGCAATTTTTTTAACAACAAGTGCCTCTCGGTGAATCATACAATGTGTAAATGTAATATGATCATTTCCAGCTTTAACAAATGCTGTAAAACCAAGATCTTGTCCGGTCATTGCTGCAGCACCGTCCGTGCACACACCAACACAATTTTTCCAATTTAATCCTTCTTTTTCAAAAAACTCATTTACTTTTTTATATATATCTTTTCCACGAGTATGACCTTCCAGAAGACGACAAAACAGTATATCTTCATGAATGCTTCCCTCATAAATATATCTTACAAAAAGTAACAACTGTGCCGTTTTTGAAATGTCTGTCGACTCGTCCAGTTGTATTGCAAACTTTGAGCTGTCTTTAAGCCTCATAAGAAGCTGTTGAAATTGATCATTGCTAATGTCTGAAATTCTTTTGGACACAGTGTCATTTGATAATGGAATTTTACTAATTTCAGCAGCATACTGTTTTCCATGAACAATTTCAGACATTCTTATAGCTGCAGGTAGTAAAAGTTGCTCTCCAATAGTAAAAGGCTTTTTCGTTTTTGCTATCAAATACGAAACTTCATACGATGCCAATAGATATTTATCATTCAAAGTAACATACTTCTCCAAAGTGTTCTTTTCTTTATTTGATGTTTGCAAAAGACGCTCAAATATTCTATTGGCTTTTTTGATAACGTTGCATGTTTAGTATTCAAATGTCGTTGCAGTTTTGACGGTTTCATGCTTTCTGCAGCCAAAACTTCTTTGCAAATTAAGCACACTGGTTGTTCTTCATTGTTGTGAGAAGGCATGTGAAGCCATACTGCAAATATGATTCGTCATATTTTCTTTTTTTTGTTTTGCTAGAAGTCGGATTTGAAGCACTGCAACTTGGTTGTGACGGCGTGGCAGACTTATTAGTTGGAATTTTAATTAGCCATTTATCCATGATGGTTAAATAATAATAAATAATTAAACAAAATGTAGTTGAACTTTAACGTAATAATTAAAAACACCAACTGAAAATTACACAGTAAATACACACATGTCACTACGAAGACAAAGCTGAGTCCAAACTGAAGTACAAACAGAAAAATAACTACACTCGAATCTTTACCAGTGCAATGACAACAAATTACGATCAGATCAACCCCGACGCATGGCGTGTTCAAAGTGTGCAGCGCACAAAGACGCCGAAAAAGAAGCTTTCATTTAATTTTTTTTATTATTCTTTTATAAAAATAATATGCCGATTCGCCTAGCCTAGCTTGATTATGCTTCCGTATTGTATGTGTAAGCTGTAAGGCGACGCGGCGTCTGGGTACTTATAATCACTAAGTTATCTTGCAAACACTGACGCCGGCGGCCAGACATCAATGTCGAACGTTCAGTTGAAAATCGAGGAGCGCGTTGTATTTATTATTTTAAATGCTACTTCCATATTTTCATTTATAGGCCCTACATAACAGTTTTGCATTGCCACTTTTTTCAAAAAATAGTTATAATAAAACTACAATAGTATTTTGTATGATTTTTATTTGTATTTATATTTGTACGTAGTGTGTATACTAATTTTAAAATTTTATTTATAATGATTGAAAAGTATCAGATCTTTGCGACCCCCTTTCAGTAGTCTCGCGACCCACAGTTTAAGAAGCCCTGCTATAGACTATCCATGACGTCAGAGAATTCCCCATATTAGCAGCTCAATCGTTCATCTAAATAAAAAATATCTCGATGTAACGTTAAATGAAATAATTACCTGTTTTTTTGTATCACGTACTTAATTACATGACAAAAATTATTTTTTTTTTTTTTTTTTTTTTTTTTTTTTATAAAATGATAGAAATTAAATTAGACAGACTGTAACAATAGAAGATATAACATTAATCTTTCATCTCTATTTAATATAAATTAATTTTCGCGCATGCGCAATATCATATTAAACAACATGAATATAAAATTTTACAATACTTTTTGCATTTAATACATAGACGCCATAGATTTTAAACGTATTAGTTTAAACAATGAGTGCGCAACCGCTAAAAAACGAACCGGATTAGATATCTGTGACGCGAATTCTTTCATAATTTTAGGAAGGGCATTTAAAAAATAATTAATCTCATATTATTATAAAAATGTAGGCGAAACAAAGACATTTATTTATTTTTAAACGGTATAAAAAATTGCATTATTTACATTTTAAAATAATATACCCGTGGGATCAATAAACAGCATTTAAATCGAATTTTAGATCCTATAATGAATCACGCCAACGATGCAGATATAGGCTATATATTCGAAGTCTATATAACGCATCCGACAAGCTTGCACGAATATCTTAACAATTTGACATTTTTACCGGTGTCGGCAGTACTACCCGCTTTAAAGTGTAGAAAATTATTGACCGCATTAGACGATAAAACAAACTATGTCTGTCACTATGTGGTCATGTGACAACAAATGCCTCAATCGTTTTGGGCGATTATGTAGAAAACTAAGTTAGATACTACTCAATTTTAAGTAATAAAATCATTTTGTTATCGTAAGTTGGAAAAAAAAAAATAGCTCTCGTATGATATTTGAGTTAAAAATCTTTCAGGACAAACCAGGAAAAGTTATGCAATGCTTTGCCGGCTATTTTTAACTAAATATGGTTATTTCTTTGTTTACTGATTGACCCTCATATGTAAATATTTGCTTTTTTACACCCTATATGAAATCATTTGAGAAATGGTTCAGGCTTTCATAAGGAAAATCCTCTCTTATCCTCAGAATTATAAGAGTTCAACCGAATTATAATTGATTTTGGCAGATTCCTTCTAACTGTAAGGTTTTGTCTCATACACTTAATGTGACTTTTTGTTTTTTGTCTTCAGTCATTTGACTGGTTTGATGCTGCTCTCCAAGATTCCCTATCTAGTGCTAGTCGTTTCATTTCGGTATACCCTCTACATCCTACATCCCTAACAATTTGTTTTACATATTCCAAACATGGCCTGCCTACACAATTTTTTCCTTCTACCTGTCCTTCCAATATTAAAGCGACTATTCCAGGATGCCTTAGTATGTGGCCTATAAGTCTGTCTCTTCTTTTAACTATATTTTTCCAAATGCTTCTTTCTTCATCGATTTGCCGCAACACCTTTTCATTTGTCACTTTATCCACCCGTCTGATTTTTAACATTCTCCTATAGCACCGCATTTCAAAAGCTTCTAATCTTTTCTTCTCAGGTACTCCAATCGTCCAAGTTTCCAGTAAAGTGTCCCCAAGTTTAATGCGATATAAATTAAGTAAAATTTTTTTTATTTTTTTTTTCAGCTAGTTTACATAATACTGAAGATTGTAAAATAACAGAAGATATAGTTGTAGCGCAATCTGTATTGTTTTTAATCGCCGGTTTTGAAACATCCAGTACACTTTTAACATTTGCTAGTTATGAACTTGCACTGAATCCAGATATACAGGATAAATTAAGGGATGAAATATTAACGATATTAGATAAATATGATGGTGAATGTAATTATCAAGCTTTATCGGAAATGAATTATCTTGAAATGGTTTTAAACGGTATGTATTAAAGAAATTGTTTTAAATAAAGTGTATTTTTAGAATTTATTACTTTTTTATGTTTTTAATATAAGTTTATTAATTTGTCCTTTTTCGATATGTAATTCTTATTGATATTTTGAGTTACCTGCACATAGAATTTTAATATTATTAAAACCTCTTTCAAGATATTGAAAATTTCCTTCTCAAAGGACCTTTCAAAGCTTATTATGTTTGTTTAATTTGAAAGAACATGCGATTCATCCTCTGAGATTATTTTACTACGAAAAGACTATGTGCTAAAATATGAAAACAAATTTTTATATAATTTATTAAAAAAGAAAGAAATATATATACGCACACCGTATGTTTCTAAAATAGGCCGCCAAACTTCTGCATTGTTTTTCTTTTATTAAATATTAAAATAAAGAGAAAAGTTTCCATAAACATGTGACCAAAAATGCTATAGTTTTCTCACTAGCTGCCATTTTGTTTTTTTTTATCTCCAGAATGGTTTGACTAATTATGTTAAAATTAGTATGGTACTTACCAAGATAAAGATCTATTGTTAAAAAAATAAACAACCTTACTTAATAATATTTTTCAAAATAGTGGTCATTTAAAATTTTTAAATCCAAATAACCCAATAATGACAAATTTGATTAGAAAACCACAAGAGTCAAAAACATTTTCTTCTTTAATTTTAAAAGAAACTAGCATAGTTTTGTGTTTTATTTGCTTCATAAAATAAAAAGGTTACCATTGTTAACCGGTATAACATTATTTGCGTAACAGGATGTTCAAACTAACACACAATAAAATTTCATTCATGATTTTACAATCATCTGTTGTTAAAAACAAAAAAAAAACAAGAGATCCATTAAAATCAAAGTTTTATTAATCAGCTGATATTTTTCTTAAAATTACTTAAGAGCTGTTGTTTGTTTACATTTGCATTCTTAAAAGCACCCAATTTGTTGGTTTTAATATTATTTAAAATGATTCGATGTTCTTATCGTGAGCACGCATATATGATTTTTATGTATGGACAAGCCAGTGGCAGTGGTCAGGAAGCAGCGCGGTTGTATTCAGAAACATTTCCTAACCGACAACAACCTAATCGTCACACATTTGCTTCAAATGTTCGAAAGCTTTTTGAGACTGGAACTTTGCGCATTAAAATAGAGAACCAAGGAAGGTATAGCTGTTTACGCCAATGCGTAAAGCAGTTTTAAGTTAATTCAACTGGTTTGGTATTTGACTTATTTTCATCTAAAATTTAACAGTATTTCGATCTAATGAATATTTCAATTATAAATAAGAAATTTTTCATACACTGAAATTTATGCATTCCATTTAATGTACATATAAATATATGCTCAGTTGATTTTTATTTAGGACTTTTGTATTGATTATTTATTAAGATTTAACTCTGTATTATTTCCTATGTATAATGTTTAAAAAAAAAAGAAGAACAACAAAACGTAAACATGTTACATTCACTCGGCTCCTGATGACTCACTCGGCTCCTCTTTCGGATGCACTCGGCTCTTGATGATCTAGCGGCTCATCACAGTTCACACAGCTCCTTTCGGATGCACTTGGCTTCTATAGACATCACTCGGCTCCACCTACACTATATAAGCCGGCTCCCCACTAGAGTCAGATCATTCTTTGGCAGCCTCTCGTTGTGTGTTTTTCTCTCTCGCAGTCTCTCGTAGTGTCATCGGGCAGTCTCTTGTCAGTGTCTCTCTCAGTCTCTCTCTGATCACAGTCTCTGACCATCATTAGTGCGTCTTACAATTCTAATATTGTTTAGTCAAAGTTTACACTTCATGCAGTTAACAAGTAAATTACACATATTCTTCAACAATGAATCTTTTTATTGTATGTTAAAGATCCTTTAAACTTTATCTTTGTGCTCTTTCTTCTCTATAATTGTATGATAAAATATTAACTTAAAGGAACTTATGTAGACATAAAATCCACGATTGTGAGATTATATTTTGTGCAACTGAATATCCAGATATTAGTGTTTTTCGTCCGTTAAACTCTTTGTTATTATAATCCAGATTACATCCTGCGTAAGTGAATATCAATATATTAATGTTTTTTTTTCATTCTACAATAATCGTCTGTTGAACTTTTTATTATGATAATCCAGATTACATTTTGTGCTAGTGAATATCAAGATATTGTTTTTCATTAACAAAAAACAGTAATCGTCTACTAAATATTAAGGTAATCCTCTGTTAAACAATAAGATATTATTATTATACTCTGCATTGTTATTATACACTGTGTTTATGTAAAAGAAATATTTAAGGTAATAAGTTTACCTATACTTCACTTAAGGATTGTTGTATATAAATATCGCACAAGGAGATTTTGTGCAAAGCATTTGTCTTAACAAAATAATAATATGTAACAGTGCATTTATGCCTTTATGCATTTTTTTTTTTGTTTTTATCAACATGGTTATATAATTCTGATTTTCATTCTGTTAAAAATAAAGTCCAATTTTCTTTTGGCAAAAACAAGTTATTTGTAATTTTATTTTTGTAACTTTCCCCAACAATAGCAAACGAGAACAGTCGCTGTAGATGAAAACATTTTAAATTACATTGAAGAAGATCCATATATAAGTACTCGACAGCTAGGGGACGTGCTATACAAGTTTGACATTCAACAATGTGGAGAGTGCTGCATGAGCTATTGTTAAATCCATACTTCATATGAGTTCAAGCACTTTAACCAGGTAGAATGAATTTTTGCCAGCGGTATCAACAGCGGAATGACAATCCCGTGTTTGCTGCTCCAGTGTTATATAGTGATTACCATTATGAAAAATGGCATTACAAACTTGCATAACAATCATGTGCGGGTAGATAAAAATCCCCTTGCCGTATTTGAAGGAAGTCACCAGGAACACTTAAAGAGCGAACATGTGGATCGGCATCTTCGGGGAAAGCTTGTTGGGCTCTTACTTCCTGCCGCCAAAACTGAATGGTAATAATTATGGACAGTTCATAGAAAGTGAACTCCCTCTACTTTTGGAAGATTTGCCCTTAGAAAGAAGAAATAACTGCTACTTCATGCACGACAGTGCACATTACATACTGGATGTGAGGCAGCTGCTCAACATTATGTACGGTCAGAATTGAATCAGAAGAGGCGAGCTGGTACCATGACCTATTAGATCGCCTGATTTGAATTCTACTGATATTTATGTGTGGAGGCACTTGAAATCTTTGGTTTATTCAGCGCCTAATAATGATGTTGAGACTCTGCATTTGAAAAGTATGGTATCATGTAACATCATAAGGAACCAACCTTTGATTTCTGAACGCCAGTCAATGCAAAGCTGTGTTGTACCATGTATTACCTCAAATGGAGGTCATCTCAAGCACTTGTTGTTTCATGTATTTTTCAGAAAATTATCTTCATATTAATGATTATTATTGTATCTTCTGTTCAAATTATATATTCACGTTTAGTAGAAAGCTTGTTATTTTATGAAGCAAGTAAAAAACCCAATTTTGCTTGTTTGTTTAAAATTAAAATTGAAAACTTTTTGACTTTTGTGGTTTTTTAACAAAATTATCGTTTTTGTGTTATTTGGATTTAAAAATTTTAAGTGGCTGCCATTTTGAAAAATATTATTAGGTAAAGTTGTTTATTTTTTTAACAATAGGTCCTTTATCTTAGTAAGTACCGTGCGAAATTTCAACATAATTAGTCAAACCATTCTGGAGATAAAAATTATTTATTGAAATAACCAAAATGCGACTAACAAGAACCCAAAGAATTTTCAGTCCGATGTTTATATGTTTTTATATTTATGTTTATTTGTTTTTTCTTTATTTTAACATAAAAACCACTGCAGAAGTTTGGCAGCCTATTATAGAAACACCCGGTATATATATATATATATATATATATATAGGTACTTCAAAATGTTACTACTCAAATGGCAGATATGTTCCTCGACTTGAAATGTGTATTTAAAAGAAAGTTCCCGTATACATATCGTTTACACTTTGGTTATTGAATAGGTAAACAATCACAGCTAACACATAATAAACATACACAGGCATAAACAGTAGTCCTAACTGAGGCCTAAAATTCAATATCGTACATGTTTGGTGCGTGGTTAATACATAGATAGATAAATGTGAATCCCAATTGACTGGTAACATAATTTTGAAACATCTGTATATAATCAATTTTGATCATATATAATTATACTTTTAAACTAATTATTTACAATATAAAAAAATAGCCTAAATATTAATAAAATTGGAAATTTAGCTGCATAATCTCAAACCTTCTACTACATTTAAAACTGTCCCTCTTCCACATTGTTGTTCTTTCTCAATCTTTTCTTTTTATATTTATTTTTATCTGTATACATTCTTCCTTCATTTTGTCTTTTTTTTTTGCATTCCCATACTTTCCATTTCTAGAAGCTTCTCTGCTTATCACAATATACTTCTTTCCAGCCGTTAGTATTTGCAGTAATTAATTTAGTTAGTTTTGATATATATATATATATATATTTGTTTCTACTTGTTTGATTAGGAAATAAGGTTATTAACTAAAAAATGGCCAATATATCTAACATATGAGGGAAGACCCATGGTAATTGTTGAATTTGGTATATATAAATTAGATATAATTTCATTGCATATGCTATTTGATCTGTTGAGTCAACACAATGTTTCAGCGATGCTTTGTAAATTGATTGGTTGTTATTGTTTTTTTTTCAAATATTTATTTGAAATTTTTACAGTGGTAATAATAAAGAACAAAGAATGGTGAGTAAAATATTGTTTTCTTTTAGGAAAATCAATCGTTGAAACCAGTAATACTTCTGAAACCAATGAAGCCCTGGCAATCCTCAACCAGTCGAAATTATGAAACCTTTTAAAAGTTTACAACACAGTTGATAAAAATTGTTATCAAACCATTGGTCTTAATTTTTAAGACTACTGATTTGTCTTAATTGTTCACATTGGCAAATTTTAATGGTAGATTTGAAAAATGAAATATTTTTTTGATTGTTGACCGTAAAAAAAAAAAAAATATTGAAAATTTAAATGTTTGTTATAATTTGACAAAACAGGTTTTATTTCTAACTCAAAACAAACCTAGCATCAAACTGCTATAAAATGTTAAATTTAACAAAATTCAGAAATGTCTATGTTCAAATTTCGGTTATTTTCAGTTTCTCTTGTAAACTTCATTATTGTTATTAAACTTACAAAACCACTTTAACCACTTAGATACACTTTTCACTGTTTTTGAACTGAATTATATTTTAAAATGCTGTTCCTGTAAAAATACTAATATTGTAATTGACGCAGTTAGATCAGATAAAGAAGAATTGGTTTTTTTTAGGGAGGAGTAGATGATATGGATAGAATATGGTGGACAGTTATTGCAGAGGATTGTAAACAAAAGACTGGGCAAGTAAAGAAAAAACAGTGCCGTTTAAAATTTTAATCAAGACCTAACGTATAGCAACAGATAAATAAATTTGTATGTATATATGTTTTTAAAATTACAGAAGCTCTAAGGAAACATCCACCGATCGGACGAACAGATCGTGTTTGTACTAAAGAGTATACCATTCCTGGTACAAATGTAACTATTAATCCTGGTGAATCAGTATGCATACCGATTATGGGATTTCATTATGATCCAGAATATTATCCAGACCCGGAAAAATTTGATCCTGAAAGATTTTCTAACGAATCAAAAAGTAAACGATCACCGTATGTATTTTTACCATTTGGTGTTGGACCTAGGAATTGTATCGGTAAGTTAAAAAAACTGTTTTATCATTTTTAAACAAAATATCTCATCTGAATTATTTTTTAAGATTTAATTCTTGATATTTATAAAACTTATTGAAAATAAATTATTTATAAAATTTAATTTAATAAAAAGAAAATGATTAATATAAATGTATTTGCAGTACCATTATGCTGTATGTATATATATCAAAATGACCATCCGTTTGTACAGATATGTATACTTAAAACTTCATTCAGACCGATTCGACCAGGTGTGTAAATATGAAACCGTAATTTTTGTATAGAAAATTCACATTTATTGCATGAAAATGATAAAAAATGTTTTACTAGAAATATTGTCTGTTGCTAGCTATACATTTTTCCCATCTCTCTGACAATTTATGAATTCCACGCCAAAAAAACTTGCTCTTTTGAAGCAAACCAGTCATTGAGCCATTTTCATGAAGTGAAGTGCTGCTCAGCAAGTGCGTGTTCCATCGATGCAAATAAATAGTTATCAGACAAAGCCGGTGAGTAAGCCGCATGCGAAAGTATTTCCCAACTGAACGCTTCAATCGCTTCCTTGACCGGTTTTGTTATGTATGATGATTGATTATAATGAAGCAAAATCACGTTGTGTTACCTTTTTTGATATTCTGGTCATT
Organism: Lycorma delicatula; assembly: GCF_047948215.1. Classification (NCBI taxonomy): domain Eukaryota; kingdom Metazoa; phylum Arthropoda; class Insecta; order Hemiptera; family Fulgoridae; genus Lycorma; species Lycorma delicatula. The sequence goes on from NC_134467.1 coordinate 45,184,644, forward strand.
TTCCATGCAATTTTTTTTTTTTACAATTTCTCCTTGTATATTTCCTCCTAGGTTCTTGTGTAAATCCTATTAGATTTTATATAATAGAACTGTTTGGTGTTTTTGAACCTTTTTAAGTGAACATTATTATTTAAAGTTTTTGCTGGACTATAACATTCACCTAAAAAGTTTCTAAATATTTAAATTTTAAATGTTTTAAGTTTTAACTATTTTAACATTTTAAAAAAAGTTTTACTTTTGTTTATAAAATTTTTTCCCAAATCTTTTTTTAAACACAATCAGCAGTCCAATATTTTATATTATTCAATGTTCATAAAGTCACTCGACCTGTATATAAAGTAAACTGTATTTATTTATTTAATGAGTATAGTTTAATTATATAACAGGAAACTAAGCAGTCTATATTATTTTTTCCACTTACATGTGATAATAAATGTTCAAAATTTACACCTTTAGTGCTGATAAAAAAAAATAACATATTATATTCAGTGCAACTTTCCTTAAAGGTTTTGTGTTCTCAATAATTTCTTTCAATTTATTCTAAGTTTGCAGTACTTGAAAAAAGTTACTTCTTTCAAATGACCCAAAAAATAAATATCTGGTTATGAAAGATAAAGAGGTACCATGGAGGTCATAGTCTTTTGAAAATTATATGATTATCAAAATATTCACTTAACAGCTATGAAATCAAATCGGCGGTGTGGCATGTAGCACCATCTTACACCATGTTACTGTACAGTAGTTTTACTCTTAAATTTCAAGCAAGGCTGTGAAATTTGTAGAATTAATTAATACATTATTTTTAATTCTGAAAAATGTTCTTAGGTAATCTTTCTGTAAAAAAAATGTATCTGATCATTCTTTGTTACAAAATCTTGCATCAAACTTCCAACTTTCTGAGAATATCTTTTTTACTACCAATTATTTTTCATGATAAGTGTGAGTATTCTTAGAACTCCATATTCAGTTGTTTTGGCTCTTAATATATCAAGAAAGATGAAACCGCACTTACATTGAAAAAAAACATTCACCAAAATGCACACACCATCTTGAATGAAACGTTTAAACCATCTACAGAATTAAAGTCATCTGTTAAAGACAAATTCTCAAAATTTTTGGACTTCTCGGAATTCAACAGATTAATTTCTAAAAAATTTTATATCATTTTTTTTCTGTAGATTAAAGAATATTCTATCATTTCCCAAAATTAAAAAAAGTATGTTATTTTTAATACTCTTATTTATCTGGGTTCAAATGTGAAAATATTACCTTATATATGTTCAATTATGGATTGAAATTTTCCTTTTATAACGATACAAATAATTTTAATCAGCTTTCATCGGTAAGGTTTGAATTTCAGTCAATCAGAGGATTTTCATGCGCACAAAGTGTCCATTCCATATTCTCACACACAAGCTTCAAGCTTATGTGAGGTAAGTCAATGTCTTTATCTTCACTTTATCCTAACTGAGAAAATTAAAAATGAGACACACGGTTAAGAATTTGAATATCAGTTATAATTTCAGATCTTACTGGGAGGCTTTTAAAAAAATGACATTACCTTTGATTTGTTTTCAGAATTTTCATATGATAATCATCATTAAAAATATATAGGTGAGACACAGTTATAAAATTATTATACAGGGTATCCAGGCTAAACCCACCGGGTTGGTCTAGTGGTTAACACGTCTTCCCAAATCAGCTGATTTGGAAGTCGAGAGTTACAGCGTTCAAGTCCTAGTAAAGCCAGATATTTTTACATGGATTTGAATACTAGATCGTGGATACCGGTGTTCTTTGGTGGTTGGGTTTTCAATTAACCACACATCTCAGGAATGGTCGAACTGAGAATGTACAAGACTAACACTTCATTTACACTCATACATATCGTCCTCATTCATCCTCTGAAGAATTATCTAAACGGTAGTTACCGGAGGCTAAACAGGAAAAAGAAAGAAAAGAAAGGGTATCCAGGCTAAAGTTATCCAATAGTAACAGCTTATACTAGAAAACCAGTTAATATAATTTAGTTTTTTTTTTTTTTTTTAATAAACATCAACTTACAAAGTTTTAATGTAGGTTAATCAAGTTCAATGTGTACACATTTTGTAGCTGGCAGATGTCTAGACAATAATCTAACTCTTGTCAGGAGGTGTTTACCAGAGCTTGTCAGGAGGTGTTAAACCAACAGCTTTAACAATTCTGTGTTCGTCCAAATCTCAAACTTTTCTTTGGACTTTTAATAAATCTCCAAGCAAAAAGTCCAAGGAGTGATATCTGGAGATCTAGGTGATCATGCAGTTGGACCTCCTCATTTGATCCAACTTCAGGAGAAAGTATTGTTCAAGTACGTGGTAACGTCTCGATGAAAGTGTGATGGAGCACCATATTGTTGGAAACTGAAGCCTGCAGGAATCTGAGGAACAGTAAAATTCTCAAGCCTATCACAATGGGCTGCATGAAAAAACTGACTGATATGCCATTTTTCTGCAGTCTTAACCAGACATCGACTTTTGTTGTATCCCTTTCATTTTCAATTTCTGTGTAGGGGTTTTCAGTACCCCAAGTTCAAAAATTGTTTCTATTAACTTTCCCACATGTACAACAAGTTCCAATCAGTAAATAACAACATATAAAGATAATTAGGAGTGTTTTCGACACAGTGTATTTATTATTTCTCAGCAAACTGATATCATAGGCAGCAATCATTTGATTTAATGTAATGAAGGAGTTGTAACGTGTATGCTCACAAACGGGGAGCTACTTATGAACAATGTTGTGAACAAGGAATTTACAGTTCATAACCAGCCCGCCTAATTGACTTTCCTAGACTGGCAGTGAATGCCTCATGTACACGATCCAAATTCTTGTCACTGATTGAAAGTTCGTTCCATTTTGTGAATCCAAGCTTCCAGTCTCCCTTAAAGTTATATCCTAGTGACGAATAGACTTGGATCTAGGAGAATTCCATTCAGTCCATATGTGCCGTTAAACACAAATAACTAATTGAAATTCTGCTAACCAAAGCACACACTGAACCTTCTGTTGCGGGGTCCAGATCTCGACTGACTACAATTGTACTGTGAGTTGGCTTGCCTGCGCATTTGTATTCCGTTGTCCTTGAGCATATACAGAAAAAATCTTGGAGATATTTCCTGTTGATTGAGCATATGTTTAAGAGATTATGACCACTGGTTTTCTAAATATAGGCCTTTACTTTCGTATGCCTCTAGCCTAGATACCCTAAATGTTACACAATTATTTTCCCGCTACAAAAATGTGTATTAGACAAATAGCTCAACATTTTTTTAATAACAACTTTACTAATGAAAAAACAGTTTATTTTTAAGCAATATAATTCATATAGGTGAAGTTTTCATGGTGGTGTACAATTAATGGAAAATTACCATATATTTCTTTGAAATCCTTAAAATGAAATTTGACCTATATGCAGGAATTTACAGTAATGAGAAATTTCATTGGCATCCCTTATTCAACCATTGACTTTCTTTATACTCATTATAAGAAATGACATCACTTGAATTGATCTATAAGATATTTTGATGTTGCAGTACATCTTTCTATTAAAATCTACTACTATTTTTTGTTTATTTATGTGTTTTTATATCTTGATTCGTAAATTAAATAAGCATCTATATTATTTAATTTCTTATTTTCAGGTTTAAGATTTGCAATGATAAGTACAAAATCAGCGATGGTACATCTATTAAAAAAATATAAATTAACAGTTTGTGCTAAAACTGAACATCCATATACATATAGTAAATTTTCAATGTTATTAAATCCTAAAAATGGAATTTGGTTAAATGTAGAAAAACTATGATGCAATTTAAAAATATTTTTGTGTGTATACTTACATATATACATTAAAATATATAATATTAATGTATAGTATTAATATAAGTAGTTTATAGTATTATAATATTTAATTAATATATTTTAAAATACATTAATTGTATACAGTCTTTTAGAGGTAGTTTTTTTATTTTTCACCTGACATTCTTGAATCCAATATCTTATTGTTCTGTCATATGTTCATTCAACCCTTACTATCGACAGTTCAAATAAGAAAAATATTCCCCAGTCCACAGTTACAGTAATGAATTTACCAGAGTTTTTGACTGTTCAATCACAATTGTTCATTATATTATCATGCCTGATCAAAAAATCATTTTTTGTTTATATATGAGCACATAATTATGATCTAAAATACTTTCAAAGGCTTAATTTTCTAGGCTGTTACATATTTTGTAAAAATGTGATGTAATGTAAGTTTTTTTTATACTTTTATTGAATTAAAACTTAAATAGATCTTTTATTTAATATTTGCACAGTATTATATAGATCGCATAAGGAACAGATAGGTATGCAATTTGAAAAAATAAGAATAAAAGAATTGCCTCGGTATTTGGCTGGATAATTCAAGGAAAACTGTGGTAAAACGATCAGAGCAGCATCAACAAATATTTAATTATAAGATAAAAAAAAGGTGTGATTAAAGTCCATATTAATTATTTAAAATATAACTGAATGAAATGCCGACCTTCATAGTGCAAGTGGTAGCATCTCGAACTTTTACCCGGAGGTCCCAGGTTCAAATCCCAGTCAGGCATGGCAATTTTCATATGATACAAAATCCATTTCCATATCCCATGCACAAGCTTCAAGCATATGTGGCGATAGTAAGCAAAAAATAATAATATTAAGACATATACATGAAGATGTAAAATAAAATTTAATTTAGAAAGTGTTAATGAAAATTATTTGAGTACATATTTATGTACATGTTAAGTGGAGATGTAGAAAAGTTAATTTTTTAATTAGTATAGTTCATTTAAAAGAAAATGGTTAAATGTAATTCTATTTTTTAAAAATTGGTATGAAGATTTTTTAAAGGGTTGGATAATTTATTAAAAATAGCTATGGAAGAATAATTTGCCCCTGTCTTTTAAACATAAGTATTGCATTGAGTTTTATGAAAACAGTTCGTTATCTGGTTTGAGAGATGGATATTGTAATTTTTTTTTAAACAATAAGTAATTATTTTTTTCATCAAAGATTATACATTCATAAATATAAACACTTGGGTTAGTTACCATTTTTAATTTTTTGATAGCTGATTTTTGTGTCTTGAAAAATCATTCCAAATTTTTGATTAAGCTCAAAGATAAGATATTGGGTTGATGTATATTTCAACATTATAATTAAATAAATATATTTAAAATTGTAACTGGTAAAAAAAAAAAAAAAAATATAAAGTAAATAAATAAAAACAACCCTGTTTTCTGGTGTTATAACCTGTGGCGGCTCAGGTATAGGCACTGTGGAACTGCAGCACCCCCTATTTCCACTTGATATTATTGATAATATTTAATATAATAATGAGTCCTTTTTTCTTTAATTCTTTCTTTATACTTGTACAATATATAATCTGTAAGCTTAATGTCAGTAGTTCCTCTACCGAAAGAATCATGTTTCTCACAACTATTGATTGCGAAAAACAAAGCACATTCAATCACTGTTCAACAACTGACCTCTTAGTTCATTATTGAGCAAAGAACCCACAGCGCAACCAACCTACGCTGAAAATACAGAATGCACCACACAGTTCTATAGCATACTGCACAGCAACATTCCAGACGCTTTGTATATTGGATGTATTTTATATTACAACAAAATACAACAATTTTTACATACTAATGTGAATAACAAAAAATTTAACCGAAATATTAACGAGATAATTCTGCAAAGCTGCAGTGATTAAACAAAATGCAACACTAAGTTATGATTGTCAAAAAAATTTCAAATTTCTTAGTCCAATCCATTAGAGCAGTTACAAAAGTAGCGTTTTATATTTTAAACATCAACAGTGCATATGAAGAAAATAAAAGCTTGCTTGCACAAGGCAGACAGTCGCTGTGTGCCTCATTATATTACTCTTTTCTCATATCATTAGACTCATTCGATTCTCCAATTCAGTGTGTTTAACTATTATCATAAATAGCAAACATTTTTTCCACATTTAGAATTTATCATCATTTTAGTGTACTTATAAATATTTCTTACTGTATTTAGTACAAAAACAAATAGTTTTATTCTTGTGTTAATACATTATCATTACTGCACATTTATTTATACTTTGACATAGTATAAACAAAAATATTTATCCAAGATGCAATTTTGTGAACACAGCACCAACCAAATTTTTATACAAAAATTAGTTAAATCTGTGTTAATAAATGTAAACTTTAAATAGAATGATCGTTATTTAAAATAATTTTTTTTTAACAAACCAAACCAATTTAATAAATAGAATGTTTATAAAACTTAAACCTAGATTTTAATTCATTCTTCCTCAAATTTAAGGCTGGACCTGCTTTGATATGAACACAACCCAAAGGAAGATTCTAGAAGAATTCCTCATTCCCATTTTCCACAATCATCGTGGACACTTCACATCCTGATTACTTAGCTGCAGTATATTCCCAATGATATTCTCTGGGGTAAGCACAAAGAATTCTCTCCGGCATGCTTCCCTATGCTGCAGGAATTGATTACACGTGAACATTACCCACTGGGTTGGTCTAATTCTGAACTAGTCATTGCAAAAAATCTGATTTCAAAGTCTAGAGTTCTAAGGTTCAAATCCTAGAAAAGGCAGTTACTTTTATATGGATTTGAATACCAGATCATGGAATCATGGATACTGGTATTCTTTGGTGGTTGCTTCTCTTTTCCTGTTTAGCCTCCAGTAACTACCTTTCAGATAATACTTCAGAGGATGATATGTATGAGTGTAAATGAAGTGTAGTCTTGTACAGTCTCAGTTCGACCGTTCCTGAGATGTGTGGTTAATTAAAACCCAACCACCAAAGAACACCGATATCCACAATCTAGTATTCAAATCCGTGTAAAAATAACTGAATTTACTAGGACTTGAACACTAGAACTCTCGACTTCCAAATCAGCTGATTTGGAAAGACGCGTTCACTACTAGACCAACCCGGTGGGTATTCTTTGGTGGTTGGATTCAATTAACCACACATCTCAGGAATGGTTGACCTGAAACTGTACATGACTACACTTCATTTACATCCATATACATAACAACCTCATTCATCCTCTTAATCAATACCTTACGGTGGTTCCGAAGGCTAAACAGAAAAAGAAAAAGTGCATGAACACTGTGTTTTCTGCAGTATCCTCTTCTCCACAATAGTTGCACTCCATGGAGGGTATCAGTATCTGTGCGCACAGTTATGCCTTAAAAATCTGTGACAGTAAATGAACTGGGTCAGCTCATACCCCAGTTCCTTGTGTTTGCAGGTCAGCCATTTATTAAGGTCTGGAATGAGTCTAAGGGTCCATTTGCTCTTCCCATAACATCTTTAGTAATAGGTGCTGCTGTTCTTACCATGTGGCATAAACTGATATGATTTCTTTATAATGCAGTTGCTTGAATATATAGAAAAATATAATAAAAATATTATCCCTTGAAAAAAAAAATGTATATATATATATTGGATGTGTTGTTCTTTATTGTGATGGGGGACTTCTTTTAAGTGTTCATTGTACCTTTATTTAAACTTATATCCCCTATTTTACCAATGTAGGATATTATTACAGTCAAAGGAGTTCTGTTCATATTTTCCAGAATTATGTTTGTTTGGTAATGTTATTCATTTTAATTACAAGTTATATCTACATTTTGTCTCATTCTTGCTCCATTTTGAGACCAGATTTGCTTTGATTTGAAGGGAAACTGAGGAAAAATTCTTCACTCCTGCACTTTTTTCACAATCTTTGGATATCTTAACCAATATCGTGGACACCACAAGTCATGATCACTTGGCTGCAACATATTTTCAATAATATTCTCTGATGTAAGCAAAAAGAATTCTCTCTGGCTTGCTTCTCTATGCTGCAGAAATCGATTGCACATGAACCCTGTCTGTTCTGCAGTATCCTCCTCTCCCCAATAATTGCACTCCATGGAGTGCAATCAGCATGGAGGGTCTCAGCATCTATGCACATAGGTATGCCTTAAAAATCTGATCAGTAAATGAACTGAGTCAGCTTATACCCCAGTTCCCTGTGTTTGCAGACTAGCCATTTCTGAAGGTCAGTCTATGGATTCTTCTACCCTTCCCATAATAAAGCCTTTTGTAACTGTTGCTGCTGTTCTTGCCTGTGGCCTTAACTGAAATGATTGCTTGAATATATTAAATAAAAATTTTCTAATGAATATATATATATATATAGTTTGTCAGATTTGTTGTCGTTTATATATACATCATAATGGTTAAGAAATAAATGTCTCATAACATATAGTGGTCTTTTTTGAGTAGTTAAAATTATAAAAATTATTGCCAATGTTGATGGGATTTGTAAGAAAATGTTGCATTCTCAGAATTATACAGTTATTAATTCTAAACTGGGGACTAGTATAGAAGCCTAACCGATCGTGATATTTGTGAATATTTCAACAATAAGAGAGATAGCGAGTTTAATTTGACCGAAATGGAGAGTGAATCAGACAATGAGGGACTTAATGATATAGTCGATGATGAATTGGAAGGCAGTGATTACATGGAAGTCATTGCTCTTGAACAGCAGCAGCCACTACCACATGCACACCAAGAACAACCAGGACCCCAAAACACATGCAACTCATGTGATCTCTGGCAATTTTTCATGAGAACTCATTGCTAGAGAAATGAATCGCTCTGCTGAGCGGTTTATAAATAAACATGCAGGAAGGTTTGGCAGTTCAATGGCTAAAGAAAAGAACGCAAGTAACGATTCTTGTGGTGGACTAGGGTTGAGGAAATTACCAGAGAAGAAAGAAAGAAGATGTACTGTGGTGCACATCAGAAGAAAGAAAAAGAAAATCCCAAACTGTCTGTACCGAAGTGCAGTAAAGCTCATGGGGAGTGTTTTCCTATACATAAATTTAAAGAAAGCATTTATCCAAAAACAAATATAGATTGATTTGTTGATAATAAATTAATATTTATATATATTATATATATTTATAAAATATTAATTTGATAATATGGATTGATTCATTTATAACATGGATACTGAAGGCTATGTACTATTGGGTTTCTGAAAGCAATTATTTTGTAAATAGTGATCCAATTTTCATAATTTGTGTTTTATTTTATCAAGAAATTCATGGACATATTTACATTCATTAGTGAATTTTTTTTGTATTTTTTTTTTTTTTTGGTTTCCATAGGGGGTAAAGCTCTACCAGCCACTATCAGGCCTGCACTGACAGCAATGCAGGGCTCCCACCCACTAAAACACCTCTCCTCTTATCATGCAGGGGCCGGATCTACGCCATATGGTATGTACAGCCCCTACATGATCACCCAGGCTCTCTACTACCCAATTCTGGATGACTGGAAGGCATCCTCAGGGAGCAATCGATGAGCCCCGCCGAACGCCATGTCTATATCGATCCGCATCTCCTCAGCCTGTCATCACCTCTCCTCATTGGCCTTCTCTCCTATCATTGTTATGATCGTCGTCGAGGTACATTCCTGTTTTGTCGCTATTGCTGAGCATCAATTCGATTATGTTGTTTGCCACCTCCTAATCCTGTTCCTGGAGCGCTACTCTTAAGTCGCTCAGTCTAGGGCAAAATAACACTACATGTTATGTTGTATCAAGCCCACCGCAATCATCACAATGATTTGTACGGCATCTGCACACCCTGTACAGATTAGTCCTGGAAACATTCATGTCCAGACAGGAACTGGGTGATTTTGTAGCCTGTGTTACCATGCTTTCCCTCCATCCAGCTTCTGACTTCGCTGATGGTCCAACAATGGTGGTTGTGTGAAATCGTGCCAAAGAAAGAGAAAAAAAATAGGTTAGCTATTTTTTCTGTTATTTAAAAAACATTCTGCTGGGAAATAGTTATTTCAGTAGTTTTCAACAGTTGAAACTCAATAGAATTTCAACCATGCTGATTATTATCGATACATGTATTTCAAGAATTTGTAATTATTACTGCAATGGAGGCTTTTAAGTGTTCATTGTGTCTATATTTAAATTTACTTATTAGTCAAAGCAGTTTGGTAATTTTATTCTTTGTAATTAAAAACTGTAATTAATTGTTCACATTGACAATTAGAAGTAGGGCAATGCTGCTTTAGTGAAAAAAACTGTATCAGCATATCTTGGCCATTACAATAAGATAAATGCAAATCATTTTATGAATTAACTTAAACGTGCATTGTAAAGGTGTAATGAAAAAACCGGTGTAAATAATAAAATATTTTTAAAATAATGAATAAACAAGATTATAAAATGCAAAATATAATTTACCAATTATAAGTTACAAATATTAAATAGTTTTTATTTAATTTAAGTTTTTTCAAATTCATTTAGGTCTACGTCATTTTCATCTAAAACATTTTTCCACGGTTCTGGATTAATATAGCTGATGTTTGTGCAGGATAAACCTTAAAAAAAAAATTAAAAATAAATTTATTAAAACTCAATACTATACTTGATATAAATAAAATTATTAATATAAAAAATAATGAATAAAAAAAAGGATCACCAGGGATCAAATTTTAAATACAAAAACTAAATTTTAGTTATTTAAACCCCAAGAAAAGACGGATGTTACAAAAACAGATAGATGTTTTGTTTGCAAAAGAAAGAACGAGTCCAGCTGCTATTATTGAGGGCAAATCAATAATTATCTATAATGCAGCTATACATAATTTTTCACTAAATTCCACTACTTTACAATACACTTCTTTCATTGCAAAAATACCTCAAACTTGATTTTTGGAGAATTTTTACTGTATGCAGACATGCATTATAATACAATAAAACAATGCTTTTGACAGTTTTCCTTGAATTGCAAGCTTCAACATTTCAATATGTATTTCACTGTAACACGCACTGTTTATTGTTGAGCTCCTGATAATATTCCAGTACTAGACCTTTTAAGTCCAAAAATTGAAATTTAACTTCAATTTTCTTGCTGATGGTTAACTTTTGAATATTTAATTATAAAGGACGCAGATATTTTCATTGCACATTCTCCCATTTAATTAATCTCTGGCAAGAAATGATAGACACACGTTTCATTACCAGTAATAATTTGGTTAAGAAATAATCACTTTGGTTATTATAGCAGGCTAAATTGTGCTGTTAGATGTTCAAGAAAAATTTGTTTAGACAGCATTATGAGTTGTTTGGGACCCCTGCAGAATAGCCATTGCGGTGATTTCATCAGCAGAATCATGAGTTGAATCATCAGCAAATGAGCATTTGCTCATTCGGAACAGTGACACATACACACACACACACATACGTTGTCAATTATTTGAGATGGGCATCCAGCTCATTATTCAAATGTAAGTGTGATAAAACTGAACTTTTCAATCCACTTGTAGATTTGAAAGATTTACTCTACTATAGTAAAACACTGTTCCTGTTATGCGGTAGATTTTAACCCAAAATTTAACTTCATATCAACAAAATAAAAAACAGAGTAATGAACATTGCAGTTCTTTGATACAAACAGAAAAGTGGAGCAGCCAGACAATTCAATGACAATAGACTTCAATAAAAAAAACAACAGAATTGTGTCTTATTAACTTCAAACCTACACGGAAGTGTTAAATCAGAAACAACATATGACATCTGTGTGAAAGTGGCAGTGTTCCCAACACAAACGCAAATATATAGCAGTGATACATTCCTACATTAAATTTACGTACAGTAATAGAAAAAAAAATATTTCTTTTACTTGTTAATCCAAGATTGCTTCTTACAGGTTTTGGACGAGTCGAAGCATTTTTTACCCATTCATTATATTTTTGTTCTGACAGTACTTGTTTTTCTTTTCTTTGCTGTTCTTTTTTTTGCATTTCTATTTTCTTTCTCAGTTTGTCTTCTGTTTAGGAAAAAAGAATTAAATTTAGAAAATATTACTATTCTATATATATAACATACATAAGTTCTGTCATTATATGATTCATTGAATAAATTTCCTTTTTTGTAATATTTTTACATTTCAATTGAACATATATAAATTTGTTTCTTTTATGATGTATTAAAAAGAGAATTGGTAGATCATTTTTGACAAAAATTTCAAGATTAATTCAGCTTAATCTTGACTAAAATCTTAGTGATTCCTACTGCTTGAACCATAATCTAATATTTAGGATTACTGACAATGTACAAGTCACTTACACTCATATGAGACAAGTGATATAACCATTCTCAAAAATGATAATATTCCATTGCAGACTTACTATGGTGGAGTAAGGAGTGAAGTGGTTTCTTGTTGCCTTCTTTGCAAGTAGAATATACTTTAACATGGCCCAAGTAAGATGCTATTCAACTATAATGTTATACTTTCGCTCTTATCATCATAGTAACTGAATACCATAATGAATATCATTGCTTTCAGGGAAAGCAGTGATTTTTTTTTTACGTGATGGAAAACAGAGGAAAGATCATTTTTCATGGTCTGCATGTACCTAGATCACCAGCTTTACCTCCCCTGGATATTTTTGTTTGCAGTTTGAAAAAAAAATCACATACCAATAACTCAAATATACCTTTTGTTTTGAGTCGTCAGTCATTTGACTGGTTTGATTCTATTCTGCATTTCATTTTTTTTTTTTTTAATCTTTAAACCTCAACCTACATCCTGAATTAATTTTTATGAATCCCATTTTTACCTTGCAAACCCTTACAAACTTTAATCACAAAATTAACTCGACCTAGATTTCATCAAAGAAATTTCCAACAGTAGATTTCACCTACTGTTTTGTTCTGAAGCATGCTTCAAAAATAAACAGTACAGTAAAATTTTATTATGTACAAAGCCAACTATATGAAGCAATCCATCTGATCTTCATAGTGGAGTGGTAACATCTCACATTTATTCAGAGGTTCTGGGTTTGAATCCCAGCCAGTCATGCAATTTTTCCTATGGTACAAAAATTCCATTTCCATATCTCACACACAAGCATTGTGCTTGTATGGCAATATTATCAAGCAAAAAAAAAAAGAAGAAAAACCAAGAAATGGTTTTTACTATGTAAGGAAAAGTATAACGGCCAACCTTTCCAGATATGCAAAAGGAATAGATAATGATGATAGATCTAACAATAATTTGTATACATCTATGAAATAAGTATTTAGTAAAATACCTTGTATCAGTTTTTCTTTTCTCTCTAGCCAAGCTTTCCATACTTTTTCTGCTTGTTCTTTTTTAAATTTCTTCATTTCATTTTTCTTTTCAATATTTTTTTCTTGTTGTTTTATTTTTGATTCGATTTGTTTTTTAGCCAACCATTCATTAAATTTTAAATCTTTTATAGTTTGAATCTTTTTTTCAAAATATTCAATTTCCTTTTTATTTATTTCTTCTTCTTCTTCCATTAATTTTACTTGTTCTATTTCTTTAGTTTTTTTTTCTAACCATATCCAATAACTTTCTTCATTTAATATATGTCTTTTTTCTTCTTCTAATCGTTCTTGTATCATTTCTTTATTTTCATCATAAATGTTTAATCTATTGACCTGTAATTTCTGTTGATCATTCATTTTTTATCTGGTTGACATAAGACATTTTTTGTACCTGTTTTAAAAAAAAAAATTAATTAAAAAGTTATTTCTTTTAAATAAAAATTACTTTTATTTTACATAAGATTTTTTATTTGATATAAGTAAAACCTTTAAAGAAGGTTGGGCAATTCAAGCAACAGCTTAGATCTGTAATCAAGTAACTACCCTCTCTTTACCCAGATGGAGGTTTGACTTGATTATCAATTTCTTTGAAACCAATACACTTATATATTGATTAACTGCCTGAATAATCAGGTGGAGTTCTTAACAACAGACAGCAATCTTGTGACTGATTGATTCACCAGAAGCCGGCACCACAATAGAAGTGCCTATACGTAAATGGTATCAATTTAAATAAAACCTACATTGGTATCTATGATTAAAATAAAAGTTAAAAATAAATAAAAACTTCACCCACAATGTACCCTCGCTATACAGTTGGAAAAAATAAATAATTTATCACGTTAATGTTTGACACTTGTTAAGAAGTAAACTGCACCTCTTACTGAACATTATTGTTTTATAACAACTGAAAAGTCTTGGAGTTTAACTTTTTTTTTTTGTTTTCAGTCATTTGACTGGTTTGGTGCAGCTCCACAAGATTTCCTCTCTAGTGCTAGTCGTTTCATTTCGGTATATCCCCTACATCCTACATCCCTAACAATTTGTTTTACATATTCCAAACGTGGCCTGCCTACACAATTTTTTCCTTCTACCTGTCCTTCCAATATTAAAGCAACTATTCCAGGATGCCTTAATATGTGGCCTATAAGTCTGTCTCTTTGTTTAGCTATATTTTTCCAAATGCTTCTTTCTTCAGCTATTTGCCGCAACACCTCTTCATTTGTCACTTTATCCACCCATCTGATTTTTAACATTCTCCTATAACATCGCATTTCAAAAGCTTCTAATCTTTTCTTCTCAGGTACTCCGATCATCCAAGTTTCACTTCCATATAAAGCGACGCTCCAAACATATACTTTCAAAAATCTTTTCCTGACGTTTAAATTAATTTTTGATGTAAACAAATTATATTTCTGACTGAAGGCTCGTTTCGCCTGTGCTATTCGACATTTTATATCACTCCTGCTTGGTCCATCTTTAGTAATTTTACTTCCCAAATAACAAAATTCTTCTACCTCCATAATCTTTTCTCCTCCTATTTTCACATTCAGTGGTCAATCTGTTATTTCTACTACATTTCATTACTTTCATTTTGTTCTTGTTTATATTCGTGTGGTAGTTCTTGCACAGGACTTCATCCGTGCCATTCATTGTTTCTTCTAACTCCTTTTTACTCTTGGGTAGAATTACTATATCATCAGCAAATTGTAGCATCTTTATCTTTTCATCTTGTACTGTTACTCCAAATCTAAATTCTTCTTTAACATCATTAACTGCTAGGGAGTTTAACTAGCAAATAGAAATAAATGTATGAATAAACTCAACGCCTTTCGTTGTGGTATTGTAATGTATATCATCTATCTTTCTGCATAACGATTAAGATTTAAATCCCAGTCACATTTCAATCTTTCACATACTATAAAATTTCTATATTTTGTTACCTACAGTAGGTTAGCCTTAGAAAAGGCGTCCAGTTGTAAAAATCTCTCCACCTAACCCCAAAAGAACTGGGTAAAATTATTTGTTTTTTTTTTTTACATATTTAATTTGAGCAGCAATTGTTTCTGCTAGTGTGATGCACAGTTATAAGTAGCATACTTTTCGTTTTCTTCATGTATTTTAGTAATAGTAAGGTTACATGGCCTCTTTTGTGTAGTTTTTACTTCAAATTGTTTCAGATCATTACCCACTAGCATAACTTTTTTTTAAATTTTCAAGCAATTCCTGTAAAAGTTTGTTCTTATCTCCTAATGTTTAATGTTCTTAAATTATCAGTTTAGATTTTCAGTAGTATGGTTCACTTTATTATCAATCGAAGTCCTAACAATGATTTTTCTATTAGTTTTATTTATATCATCTTCGCAATAGTCTTCCTTTAAAACCTTTTCCTTTTATTTAATTTAATACTAGCAATTAACTTTCTTATATCCGAATCCAGTATTTTATCATTAATTATTGAGGTTAAGTTGCAGTCCGTGTGTTCTTACTTATCACGGATATTTTTCTGCATCAACTTCTCTAATCACTAGGAATGGAGAATATCTTTGCAGATCAAACATACAACAAAAGAAGAAACTCGTTGCAGGATGGCATTTGTAAATTTTAGAGGTCTTTATCGGCAAGCAATTTAACGTCGCCCGCCGTTACTTTGCCTGTGGGATCCAATAGTTTCCGAAAACCAAGCTTATGAGAAAACTGATCTTGTGTAAACCGGATAAAAAAAACTGATCTTGTGTAAACCGGATAAAAAATTAATTTAATTTCTGTTGATGCTTCATTACATTCATATGAATAATGTATTATAATATAATAATAATAATGTATATGAAAAATGTTTTATGATATACAATTAATTTCCGTCTGTAGAAATATTAAATATATGTGACAAAAATATAAAAATTCTACAAGAACTATTAGAGTAAGAAAAATGACGTTTGAAAACTGTTATTGGATATGGTTCGAAAAGAAACAACGACAAAAAAAATAATCCAAGAAGAGAAAAAAGAAATATAATATTCTTTTTAAATCAAACTAGTAAAGATACAATTTTACAGTAGAGTTGTAAAGAACAAACTACATGCTTACCCAATCATAATAATTTATTTAAGCAACACGTTTAATCAGACAGACATAATACTTTCATCACGTGGAACAAAGATGACGATTTCAGCATCCATCATATGTAATACATCAAAACATAAAAATAAAAATAAAAATGAGTAATATCAAATATAATATGAAAGGGAAGTTTCACGTAATACAGTTGGTAATGATGTTTAAAATTTAATTGAAAAGGTAATTTTTCTACATGTAATGATCAACTTTTTAAGAATTAACAATCTTTAATTACGAGCATATTTTAATCTGGAAATTTTTATTTGATAATTAACTTGAGAATATTAATTAAGTTTTATAAAAGTGTTTTTAAGATTAGTTCTTTTTATTTAACGATTTGATGGTCGGAATTTCATACATGTAAAATTACTCTCTCTCTCTCTCTGTAGAGAGCACCATAAATAATATTACGCGTAATATTATGCATAATAATAATAATATACATGTGTAATATTAAAATTAGAGATTTCACCAAAATTCTAAGGAAGGTAGTACATATTAAATTACGTATAGACCTAGAATTTTAATCTTTAGATATTAAACATATCAGCATTAACATTCAAAACGAGAGCAGAATATAAATTTCAAGGTTCGAGTGTCAGTAAGCTTTAATCTTAATTTGTTTTTTTTTACTTCCATTCAAATACGTTCACTAAATTTAAAAAATTCCAATATGCAATTTTACTTTTCAGTTACCAGGATGCTGCTCCTCGAGACATTTCAGGTATTTTTATTTAGAAGAAATAACTTTCAAACTAAAAAAAATTTTATTTTTAAAACAGGTCCACCGAATGTCGTACGTAAACTGGATAAAACTAAAGGATCAACAGAAATTAGAGGTCGAAAGATTAAACGCTTATGATAAAAATAGAAAAATGATACAGGAACGATTAGAAGAAGAAAGACGACGTATATTAAATGAACAAAGTTACTGGATATGGTTAGAAAAAAAAATTAAACAAATAGAACAAAAAAAATTAATGGAAGAAGAAGAAGAAAGAAAGAAAAAAGAAATAGAATATTGTGAAAAAAAAAATCAAAGTATAAAAGATTTAAAATTAAAGGAATGGTTGGCACAAAAACAAATGGAATTTAAGATAAAACAACAAGAAAAAAATATTGAAAAGAAAAAGAAAACTGATTTGAAGAAATTTAAAAAAGAACAAGCAGAGAAAGTATGGAAAGTTTGGCTAGAAAATAAAGAAAAACTGATAAAAGGTATTTTATTGAGTATTTATTTCACAATATGTATAAAAATTATTGTTAGATTTATATACTCCTTTTAGCAAATTTGGAAATGTTGACCGTTATACTTTTTCATCTTTCCTGTTTAATACACACTAAAAAACAAAAAATGCTAAACTTGTCATCCTTATATATTATTTATTATGCTTACCTGTATTCCAGCCGGTTTGAAGTATTTTATTGTCACTTGGGGCTCCTTCCAAAAGTCAAAACAAGTTTTCAAGATGCAAAAATGGGTATCAGATAATTGTTTGGCATCCACTACTATAAATAACTTATTTAGAAAATTAGAAATGTTAACCAACCCACACTTTAAATTTATAAATGTTCAATCTTTGCTAAAAAAAAGTTACTTATTTTACGAAAAAAAGAATAATATTTTATGTAACTATTCACAATACTTTGGCTTATAAGAAGGGGCTTATGTGGTTCCAGTACTGTTATTAATAAATTAGTAAGCTATTTAGAAAATCTTCCCACCAGTTTATTTAAAATAAAATTAAAAGATCTACTTTTACAGAAATAATATTATCCTGTCAATGAATTTTTAAGTAATATTAATTTAAAAATCATTGTTGAATTTTTTGAATCATGTTCAAAGCGGTTATAAATATGGGCATAGTTTCCTTTTTTTTAAATATTCATTACATTTATGTATTTATCATAGCATTATTATTATTTCATGTTTTATTTAAAAAAATGAATTATATATTTGTAATGCTGCTTTGATCAATTTTTTATCTGAAAACAAGAAACTATTATTTTTTGTAGTCAATTATTATCTTGATTATCCAGGAAAGTTTTGTTTGTTTTACGTGTGGAGTGACGTATGTATTATTCCTAACATGATAATATGCTATTCTGTACCAGTCAGAATAAAATATTTATCTATTGAATTGTTAACTGCTCTTTAATCTATTCTATAACTCATAGACCTGGAATCTTTACCCAGAAATTTTTTTTAAATAAATAAATAAGAATATTTATTTGCAGTAGTGATACCAACATTTATTTTTTTGCGAGTGCTACTCTAATATTTATTATAATGTAGGTAAAAAAAAACTATAGTTATCATATTTACATTACCTTTCTCTACACAGATATCACTTAAATGTGGGCACTTCTATTGTGAAGCAAGATTTTGCAGACTACTGTTAAAGAACTCTTAACAGGGTAATCAGACAGTTAATCAGTATATGAAATTCATTGATTTAAAAGAAATGGGTTGTCAGTCAGGCCTCAATAGATCTATAGAAGCCTACTGGAATCAAATATAGACCTAAGTGTTAGAATTTTTTTTTAATATTTGTGTTTCACTTAATGGTAGTAAAATGAAAATAGTTAAAAAAGAAAAGCAAAGAGAAATACCTTTGAAATGTGAGGTTACAAGATGTTGAAAATGAAATGAGTTTATAAAATCCAAATTGAAGAGATCTTAGACAAATATGAGGAAAAATTTGTGACAGTTTTGAAAAGCTATGCTAGGTAGGAAGAACCTACCGAGTTGGTCTAGTAGTGAACTCATCATTGCATATCAGCTGATTTCGAAGTCAAGAGTTCTGAGGCTCAGAATCCTAGTAAAGGTAGTATCCGTACTTTTATACGGATTTGAATACTAGGTAATGGATACCGGTGTTCTTTGGTAGTTGAGGTTTAATTAACCACACCTCAGGAATGGTTGATCTGAGACTGTACAAGACTGCACTTTATTTACATTCATACATATCATTCTCTGAAGAATACCCTGCGGTCGTTCCAAAGGCTAAATAGAAAAAGAAAGGTAGGCAGGAAGAAACCACTCTTAAAGTGGTTTCTAAACTATTTCTGCTCCACCCAGGTAAAGAAACCTGCTTGTAAAGAAACCACTTCACTCCTTATTCCTCATAGTAAGATTGGTATGGAATATCGTTTTTGAGAATTGTTATCGTTCTGTAAGTGACATTATCTATTGTCAACTATCCTAAATACTAGGTTATGGTTCCAAACAGTAGGAACCACTAAGATTTCAATCAAGGTGAAAATAAATTTATCTTTCAATTTTTATCAAAACTTTTTAGCAATTCTTTTTCGATGCATTGTCAAATATACAGATTTAAATTTGACCAATTGAAATGTAACAATATTAAAAAAAAGGAAAGTTATTCAATGCGTAATATAATGGCAGAACTTATGTATGTTATATGTAGAAAATAGTAATATTATCTAAATTTAATTCTTTTTTCCTAAACAGAAGACAAACTGAGAAAGAAAATAGAAATGCAAAAAAAAGAACAGGAAAGAAAAGAAAAACAAAAACTGTCAGAACAAAAATATAATGAATGGTTAAAAAAGGCTTCGACTCGTCCAAAACCTGTAAGAAGCAATCTTGGATTAACAAGTAAAAGACTTTTTTTTTTCTATTATTGTTCGTAAATTTAATGTAGGAATGTATCACTGCTATATATTTGCGTTTGTGTTGGGAACACTGCCACTTTCACACAGATGTCATATGTTGTTTCTGATTTAACACTTCCGTGTAGGTTTGAAGTTAATAAGACACAATTCTATTGTCATTGAATTGCCTGGCTGCTCCACTTTTCTGTTTGTATCAAAGAACTGCAATGTTCATTACTCTGTTTTTTATTTTGTTGATATGAAGTTAAATTTTGGGTTAAAATCTATCGCATAACAGGAACAGTGTTTTACTATAGTAGAGTAAATCTTTCAAATCTACAAGTGGATTGAAAAGTTCAGTTTTATCACACTTACATTTGAATAATGAGCTGGATGCCCATCTCAAATAATTGACAATGTATGTGTGTGTGTGTGTTTGTGTCACTGTTCCGAATGAGCAAATGCTCTTTAAATAACTCATGATTCTGCTGATGAAATTACCGCAATGGCTGTTCTGCAGGGGTCCCAAACAACTCATAATGCTGTCTAAACAAATTTTTCTTGAACATCTAGGAAAAAACCTTCAAAAATTTAGCCTGCTATAATAACCAAAGTGATTATTTCTTAACAGAATTATTACTGGTAATGAAACCTGTGTCTATCATTTCTTGCCAGAGATTAATTAAATGGGAGAATGCGGAATGGAAGTATCTACAGTCCTCTATAATTAAATATTCAAAAGTGAACCATCAGGAGGAAAAGTGATGTTACATTTTTTAGACTTAAAATGCCCAGTACTAAAATATTATCAGGAGCTCAACAATGAACATTGAAATACGAGGTGCTACCCAAAAGTTCGGAGAATTTGAATTTCGCACGCGAACCATTGTTGGTACGACCTGCTGCACTTTCTTTTCCTGTTTAGCCTTCGGTAACAACCGTCTTTAGATAATACTTCAGCGGATGATATGTATGAGTGTAAATGAAGTGTAGTCTTGTACAGTCTCAGTTCGACTATTCCTGAGATGTATGGTTAATTGAAACCCAACCATCAAAGAACACCGGTATCCACTATCTAGTATTCAAATCCGTGTAAAAATAACTGGCTTTACTAGGACTTGAACGCTGGAACTCTCGACTTCCAAATCAGCTGATTTGGGAAGACGCGTTCACCACTAGACCAACCCGGTGGGTACGACCTGCTGCACTAGGTGCGGCTAACAGTACTCTTTGTGAATCAGTGTTCCAACAGCTATGACGGTGAGTGGCTGCTTTGTTGACTTTTGTGCGGTTGGGTAACGTTATTTTTTACCGCTTCGGCGAAGTTCTAAATGGGAAATTTTAAAGAGGAATAACCTGCATCAAATTTTGCTTCACGCTTAAAAAGCCGGTGTAGAAACCCATCGCATGCTTGTGGAAGCATTTGATGACAATACTATGAATAAAAGTAAAACTTTTTTGTAGTACAAACGATTCAAACATGAACGAACGACAGTCGATGACGATGAGCGTTCAGGAAGACCATCAACAAACGCAACACCGGAAAACATCGCGAAAGTGCGAGAGGCTATTGTTGCAGATCGTAGACAAACAATCCACGATGTTTGTGCAATCGTACAAATGTCATACGGGTCCGTGCAACGCATCTTGTCGGACAATTTGAACATGAGACGCATCGCTGCTGAATTCGTACCGAGACTGTTGAACGGCGACCAGTAACAACATCGTGTAGCTGTCTGTAGTGAATTGAAAAATTCAGTAAGAGATGACCCTAACTTCATCTCCAACATCATAACCGGTGATGAGACATGGGTGAACGAGTATGACCCTGAAACTAAGCAGCAGTCGTCGCAGTGGAAGTCGCCAAGTTCACCGCGGCCAAAAAAGCACGCAAAGTTCGCAGCAACGTGAAGTCCACGATGATTGTTTTTTTTCGACAGCAAAGGCATTATCCATAAGGAATTTGTTCCTCTTGGTTAAACTGTCAATGGGATGTTCTATTGTAAAGTTTTGAAGCGGTTACGTAAAAGCATTAGGCGCAAACGTGCAGATCTGTGGGGTAACAACAGCCGGGTTCTGCACCATGGACCCACCGGGTTGGTCTAGTGGTGAACGCGTCTTCCCAAATCAGCTGATTTGGAAGTCGAGAGTTCCAGCGTTCAAGTCCTAGTAAAGCCAGTTATTTTTACACGGATTTGAATACTAGATAGTGGATACCGGTGTTCTTTGGTGGTTCGGTTTCAATTAACCACACATCTCAGGAACGGTCGAACTGAGAATGTACAAGACTACACTCATACATATCATTCTCATTCATCCTCTGAAGAATTATCTAAACGGTAGTTACCGGAGGCTAAACAGTAAATATAGGATTCTGCACCATGGCAACGCGCCCGCGCACACATCGCTAACCGTTCGGAATTTCTTGCCTTCCAAAAAGACGGTAATGATTCCCCACCCACCCTATTCGCCTAACCTTGCCACGTGCCACTTTTTTCTCATTCCGAAAATAAAATTTCAATTGAAAGGCCGTAGTTTTAACATAATTGAGGAGATTCAGGAAGAAACGCAGAATGTGCTTCGATCACTTACACTTGCACACTTCCAGGGATGCATGGAATCATGGGAAAAACGCTGGGATCACTGTATCAATGCCCAAGGGGATTACTTTGAAGGAGACTGTGAAAATTATAAGTTATGGTAAGCTATTTTATTTTTATGGTAAAATTCCCTGAACTTTTGGGTAGCACCTTGTACATATTGAAAAAATGAAGCTTCCAATTAGAAGAAAACTGTCAAAAGCATTGTTTTATTGTATGATAACGCCTGTCCGCGTACTGTTGCCCACACATTATAAACTATCCAGAAAATCAAATTTGAGGCTTTTGCTCACCCTCTGTACAATCCTATTCTTACTATTTAGGATTACCTCTTGTTCGGTCTATTAAGAGATATTAAGTTGCTGTCAATACACCTTCAATCAAGAACGAAGGAAGATATGGATGTATGCCTTGTAAAGTAATGGAATTTAGTAGAAAAATTATTTTACTTTACTAAAAAGTTATTTGTATAGTTGAATTACAGGTAATTATTCATTTGCACTTTGTAATAGCAACTGAATTGAAATACAGAGTGTCTGTAAAATAGTAGTGGCGTTTATATAGTTATATTGGAACAAAGCATTGAGAGAGATGAACTGTATGGTAAATGAAAGAGAAACAGTCCAAGTTTGTGTGCAAAAGGTAGAGCATGCCCATTGTGTTTCCAGTACGTGCAAGCTGCACATATTCAGCGGTCATCATGTTTGTGGTACAGAGGAAGGTTCAATGTGTGTTGTGGCATGCTATGTTTGAGTCCGTCACATGTGTTAGGCATGAATACTATCATGTCTACAATGAAGACCCCCCCCCCTCCACATGAAAATAACATTTGGTGATGAGACGAACAAATCAAAGAAACATCCTGACGCCGTAAAGGAAGACAGCCTCTGCCACCCCCCCCCCCCGTTCAGAGCCCTCATGGGCTTTACCAGAGGTCATCTTTGAAACCTTGGCTTTTGACATATTCCAGTCTGCCTTGGCCAGGATGCCACCAATGCAAATGCCATTGGTGACATTCCCATCTGTGTGCTACTAATTAATGAACTCTAAACAAAAACACATCTCACCGAGTCTTAAGTAAAACTGATAGTACCTAACTAACAAAGGAAATTAACTACCTACTACCTACTTATAGAAGGTAAAAGTGACTTCAACAAGCTACATGAAACATAAAAATATTACACGGAACAATAACAACACAGTAACATTGAAATAAAACAAAACAATGAACACGAACAACAAAAACATAATTTATAAAACAAAACATCAACAAAAATAGAATAAAAGAGAAATCCAAGCAGAGCTCTAGATTCCCTCAGCAATCCTTTCCTTTGTTAAGTACACTACAAAACTCTCCACTATTGCCCATTCAGCCTGGATCCTCCAGTTTACATGGAGATCCAACGCCGACTCGATAAGATCAAACCAACAGATTGTCTCTGAACGCATTAACTCGTATTTTGAGCAGTTACAAAGAACATGGTAGATGTCGACCAATAATCCACACTGAGGACACCCCAGAATCTACCAGGTCGAATTTCTGCAATCTGTCTAAAAGCACCATGGCGTCCAATATTTATTAGGGTGCACCCAAGAGGCGTCCCACAAACCAACAACATTTAGAGATAGATTATGCATATAACGGCCACCATCTGTCACATCCCACCTGATCTGCCACAAGGGATTGCCATGTTGTTCAATTTCTCGAACTTTATCCGAAGTCAACTCCCTAGACTTCTTAGCAACATACTGCTGCTGCTTCTCGGACGCAATCAATGTTTCACACCTGCAATCAGGCCAGTCTAATGAAGCAAACATCCACGATGGCCAGCAGTATCTGGTGAAACAATTGAAGCAACGTGAAAAGTTTCTTGCATAGCCTGAAGAAATCCATGTGGAAGTGTTCTAGGCAGTTGGGCATTCCTAAATAACTGCTTGCAATGTGTTAAAAAGACAGTAACGTTTCACTGCATACAGTATTTAGGTGTTACAATAATTTTATCGACAGGAAAAAGTGAAACGATTTGATTTTGCTGTAGATATTCGGGATAGGTTAAAGCAGGATGATGATTTTTAAACAAGTTCATTTTCAGTGATGAGGCTCGGTTTCATGTTTCTTGACGAGTACTTTGGCATAATGTTCATATATTTAGGGTTCTGAACATCTACATACCATTATTGAACATCAGTGTGGCAGTGAAAAATAAATATGTGGTGCACTATTGGAGGAGACATACTTATTCGTCCTTTTTTTTCTCTGAAAAATCAATAACAGAGTACATCTTCCTGGATATGTTAGAAAGGTATGCAGTACCCCAAATACCAGATAATACAATTTTCCATTTAGATGGAGCTCCTCCACATTTTGCCGCAATCCTGCAGGATTTTCTTAATGAAACATTTCCTCAGCAGTGAGTCGGACGAGAAGAGTGGATTCCCTGGTTCTCAAATCTTACCCCCATGGATTTCTATTTTCGGAGTTATGTAAAAACCCAAGTGTATTCCGTTCAAGTTCAAAATCTGGACCATTTAAAAGAATGGATCTGTTTCTTCTATCACACCAGATTTTTTCTGCTATGTATGACAAGAGATTTAATATCATCTTGACGTCTGCAGGGAAACTAAGGGAGCACAATCAAAATCTACTGAACAGGTAAGAAACGTGGAGTGTTTCTCTTTCATATAATGTATAGATCATCTCTCTATAATGCTTTGTTTCAAAGCTATAACTATTTAAAACCACACTATTATTTTACAGACATGCTGTACGTATCTTTTTAAATGAAAAAACAAGGAAGTAACTAGTGACATTCTTCTGAAACGTCTTTTCTTTTCTTATTTTGGTATTTAAAAATTTTGTCTCTGGTGATTCTGTATTTATCTTTATTCATTACTTTTCTTTATTCGGAATATTATTTATATAAAGTATAATATTGGATTTTAATAATTTATTAGTATTTATATTTTTAATCTGTTTTTTTAGGTTTGTCCTGCACAAACATTAGCTATATTAATCCAGAACCGTGGAAAAATGTCTTGGATGAAAGTAATATACGCCTGAAGGAATTTGAAAAGATATAAATTAAACAAAAACGATATGATATTTGTAACTATATAATTAGTAAATTATATTTTGCATTTTATAATCTTGTTTGTTTTTTATTTTTTAGATTGTTTTTTTCTTGCATTACACCTGTTCAATGCATGTTTAAATTAATTCATAAAATGATTTACATATGTATTATCATAATCACAATATGTACAACAAATAACAATTTGTAGAATTACTGGCCAAAATATGTAGATTCAATTTTTTACTAAAGCAATATTGCCCTACTTATAATTGTCAATGTGAACAACTATATACATTAACAAATTAAAAAATTAAATTTCAAATAAAAAAACAGCCAAATATGAACAAAAAAATGTTTGATTCATCTTTATGAAAATTACAAATAAAAAACATATTTTCAAAATACAAAAAAAAAACCAATAACTCCAAAACTAATCTAACTTCACATAAATTATCCATTTTTACCTTTCTGGTAAGTGTAGCTGAAGCGGTTATATTAAAGGGGAAAGTATGATGATCATGTCAAAAAAGGGGTCCAACTATGCCATCTAGACCAAAAACATGTATGTATAGGTATCAGATTGCTTATGACCTTATATCTCAGGATTGTCCAAACCAATTTTCTTAAAATTTGGCTCAAATATTTCTATATATGGGACACTGATCATATTTTTTTTTTTTTACAAAATTAATTAAGGGGATGGGGGACTTGCAATGCATACATAGATATCCAAAAAATACTTCTCAAAACATAAACTCCCACCAATTAAAACTGAAATGTATGTTTTTTTTTTTTGTTTTTTAATTTTGCTCTATCTCCCTTTCATTAAAATATTTCAAAAGTTTATACTTCACTTATATATATATACATAAAATAAAATTTTATTTTTATTATTTTAAGGTTTATTTAAAAAGGTGTATATTTAAATAAAACTTTACTTAAGAAAATTTGTTAAGCTTAACCTAATTATGAATATTTAACTTTTTTTTTTAATATATTCCCGACCTAAAAAATATATATCCTATTTTTGTTTTTGAGTTCTAACTTTATTTATTTTTATTATTAAAAATAAATTTAATTTGGAAAATCATGCTATACTTATCAGATTTTACTTAAAAGCACTAACGACTATAATCCACTGACGATTACTTAATACATATGTGTCACGTGATGATGATGACATAGAAGAATCAACATTATAAATACAGACAGATGAAACAGCACACTAATTGATAAAAATCCTTAATGAAATAAATAGAAATATAAATAAAATATCATATTAACGAAGATTCTGAGAAAATAGATTATAATTTAAAAACATTCTGGGTGAAATAACGCCTTGAAAACAATAAATAAAAGGAAATAAATCAGTATTACAATGAATAACCTTACCTAACAAACATAATTCTGGAAAATATAAACAGAATTCTCTGATTGTAATGATGTCCTACAGTGATAAAATAAGATATAAGTTTAAATAAAGGTACAGTGAACACTTAAATCTCGTTATTTAATTGTTATCTATTTAACAGTTATTCATAGGA
This sequence comes from Lycorma delicatula, assembly GCF_047948215.1. Classification (NCBI taxonomy): domain Eukaryota; kingdom Metazoa; phylum Arthropoda; class Insecta; order Hemiptera; family Fulgoridae; genus Lycorma; species Lycorma delicatula. The sequence continues at coordinate 45,211,851 of NC_134467.1, forward strand.
TCTTCATAGACGGCTGACCTGCAAGCACAAGGAACTGGGGTATGAGCTGACCCATTCATTTACTGTTCACAAATTTTTAAGGCACACATGTGCGCACAGACACTGGTACCCTCCATGGAGTGCAACTATTCTGGAGAAGAGGATACCGCAGAACACACAGTGTTCATGTGCGATCCTGCAGCAAAGGGAAGCATGCTGGAGAGAATTCTTTGTGCTTACCTCAGAGAATATCATTAGGAATATACTGCAGCCAAATGATCAGGACCTGTGGTGTCGACAATGATTATGGAAAAAGAGCAAGAGTGAAGAATTGTTCCTGAAGCTTCCTTTGGGCTATGTTCATATCATAACAGGTCCAGCTTCAAATTGGATGAAGAATGAATTAAAATGTAGACATTAGTTTCAAAAACATTTTATTAATCAAATCAGTTTGGTTTGTTATTAAAAATATCTGTTTTAAATAACGATCATTCAATTTAAATTTTTTATTTTTTAAACACAAATTTAACTAATTTTTAAATAAACAGCAAGGTTGATATTATGTTCACAAAATTGGATCTTTTTTTTTTATGTCTTCAGTCATTTGACTGGTTTGGTGCAGCTCTCCAAGATTTCCTATCTAGTGCTACTCGTTTCATTTCAGTATACCCCCTACATCCTACATCCCTAGCAATTTGTTTTACATATTCCAAACGTGGCCTGCCTACACAATTTTTTCCCTCTACCTGTCCCTCCAATATTAAAGCAACTATTACAGGATGCCTTAATATGTGGCCTTATAAGTCTGTCTCTTCTTTTAGCTATATTTTCCCAAATGCTTCTTTCTTCATCTATTTGCCGCAACACCTCTTCATTTGTCATTTTATCCACCCATCTGATTTTTAATATTCTCCTATAACACCGCACTTCAAAAGCTTGTAATCTTTTCTTCTCAGATACTCCGATCATCCAAGTTTCACTTCCATATAAAGCGACGCTCCAAACATATACTTTCAAAAATCTGTTCCTGACATTTAAATTAATTTTTGATGTAAACAAATTATATTTCTAACTGAAGGCTCGTTTCGCCTGTGCTATTCGGCATTTTATATCTCTCCTGCTTCGTCAATCTTTAGTAATTCTACTTCCCAAATAATAAAATTCTTCTACCTCCGTAATCTTTTTTCCTCCTATTTTCACATTCAGTGGTCCATTTTTGTTATTTCTACTACGTTTCATTACTTTCGTTTTGTTCTTTTCATGTGGTTTTCGTTTATGTTTTTGTTTATTTTCTTGCGGTAGTTCTTGTGTAGGACTTCATTCATAAGATGAAGTAGATGCAATTTATCTGAAATTGCATCTTGGATAAATATTTTTGTTTGTACTAAGTCAAAGTATAAACAAACATTCTGTAGTAATAATAATTAGAAAGTATATATAACTACTTTTCTAGTAGATTCAAGTTGTAGTAATATGCACTGATGTATATTAGAGCTGATAATTTAACTAGATGTGTCTTCTAATGTACAATAACACATTTTGTATGTTTTAACAAAAAGTATATTTAATGTTGAACTATTTTCTATAATAATGATTATGATCATATCATGTATGTACTCCACCAAGTTTTGATATGCTGTGATTCAATAACTGTAATTAACTCTTTTAGTGCCAGCTATTTTTTCAAAAATCAATAATAAAAGGTCTCAAGAATTTTCCAAAAAAAAAAAATAATAATAAAGGGTGCCAAAAGTGATCATAGTTTTTTTCTTATTTGCAAAATGTAATTAAGAAATAATTTATTTTAGCCAGTAACAAAATTTTTTTCTTGTGAAGATTCTTACATTTATCTATAAAAAAAATTATATTTTGTATTATGAGAATCGTTCAATAATTAAACAGACAAATGGCAACAGCAGAAAAACTGTTTAATAGAACAGATTGTATAAAAGTTGGCTGCTGAATTTAAATATGGTCATATATTCATTCAAGAGGATAAACATTCCAGATACCCAAAAATCGTTATGACTGATGAAATAGTCACAAAAAACACATCATATTAAATGATATACACAGTAGTAAACTAGCTTGCTGATATCGCAAACATCTGAATCGACTATACCCACTATAAATTACACAACGTTTTGAGAATGCAAAAGCTTTCTGCTCAATGGGTGCTGTGTCTGTTAACAGTTACCTAAAACTACATTTGACTGAACTCTACTCAAGGGTGTTAAGACTTATTTAAACCTGATTTCACCGAGTTTCTTGTATGTTTTATAACAGTACATGAAACATGGATTCATCATTCTATGCCAAAGACCAAACAGTGGGAGACCTTGATGTGATGTTCATAGACACCTGGAAAAAGGCAGAACCATCTCTAGGAAGATTTACTTTATTACTGGTTTAGTTGAGTGTTATTTGGGCTAAACAAAAAAAAAAGGCTCTTTCACCACAACATTACATATACACACTCATCTCAGATTATTGCTGCAAAACTTTATGACCTACTCCTCAAAATGCTTCCTCATGCACCATATTCACCAGATTTGGCTTCTAAAACCTGAAGAAATAAATGGTTGTCTGAATGAAGATTCACTTCAAATGTTGAAGTCAAAGCTGGGAGAACCACTTATTTTTTAGACCTGGACAAATCGCATTATATGAGAGTATTAAAAAGTCGTTCTAAATATATCAAATTGCAAGATATATACATTAAAAAATATTAAAAGTTTCTGAAAAATCTTGTTCTTTTGTCAGTTTGAGAACATCCCAAATTCTTGACAATGACTGTTGCTTGAGATTTTCATTCTGTGTTTTATAATAAATTATGCTTTTTTTTTAATATAATTTACCCTTTGTTATAAGCTGTTGCTATTAATTTTTTATTTTAATTACTTCTATTCTTGCTCTAATTTTGTTTTTTGAACTACTATATCATCAGTGCCTGATTTTATCACTAAGTTAGAAACCATAAATTTCTTTACTTTTTTTAATGGAGTCAAATCATTAACTAAAATTTGAAATATCTGTTTTATATTTAAATTATTAAATTCACTTGCATACTTATATGACTATCTCCTAATGTTATTTGTTCATTAATTATTCTCATAGGTAATAGATACTTCATTACAAGACAAAACATCTTTGCAGCTTAATTTTAACACTAATGAGGAAGTTGAAATTTAAGAAACTCATTCACAAACAGTAAAGACAGAGGAGATTGAATTACCAAGTCATGTGAGTAAAATATTTATACTATGTTGTAATTTATTCCGTTAAAAATAATTTATATTTATTATAATTAATTATAAAAGTAGTTAAAGATGTGGAAAAATTAGTATTACTATCATAATAATGCAATTGCGTTGAAGAGTGTCTTTGTTGTTCTGAAAGTTATTTACTATTAATGTGGCAGATTGGCGCTTTATTTACCAGTTGTTAAAACAGATAGTATGAGAGAATGAGCTGTGTTGAGCAGGCTCAACACACTAAAAAAAAACAATCTAAGCAATCTAAGTAAAACAATCTAAGCTTTTACCTTCTTTCAGAATAAATTGTGCTTAATTCTTTCTTTTCTTTTTTTGTTTTTAACAAAATTGAATAATATTTCTCATTAACAATTTTCTGAATGATAAGGAAAACCAAGGTAAATAGTAGCCGATCTTTAATTCTTTGGTTAGTGAAGAAAATTTTGTTACTTTTTTTAGTAATCTATATTTCTATTCCATACTCTGTATATTCTACCCAAGATTGCAATAGTGGACTATCAAGTTTAAGCAAATTTGTTTACTTTTTTGAAATTTTGAACCAAGTAATGTTTTTTAAATGTAAACATCGTTGACTACCAAATGAGCTGAAATTTCTTGTATTTCACAATTTTATAGCATTTAATATAATGTGTGTATTGTAAACAATGAGTTCATGTGGTATATTTCTACATTATTTCCATAAAATTACTAAAAATGATATATATATCAGCGTGTATTTATTTATAAAACTTATAAAAAATAACATAGGTTTAAGGGTTTATTAGTGCATTCAATCATTTGGAATAACCCAATATGTTTCTGGGCATGGTTTTTTGTGGACTACTTACACAGGATGGGCGGAGTACCACAAGGAACTGTGGTGAAATTGACACGGCTGAGCATGTCATATTCTCATGAGTCAGATGGAGGGATCTGAGGACTCAGTCGCTGGATCGATATGAGGTGCAAGTAAACGACATCATCAGAACAATGTTGGAATATAAAGAGAAATGGGATCGAATTTCTAGTGCCGTGACAACAGTAATCTGGATCAAAGCAGAGGAAGAGAGGATTAGGCAGGCTAAGTAGTTGTCGACCACACGCCATTGGGCTGGCTGAGACTGACGACGAGGGATGGTGGAAGGCGGTCAGCCTCTGGGGGTGGCTCCTCGGAGTCGTCGTCCGGAGATCGCGCCCTGGGGACACCGTCGCTGCCGTTCTGAGTCGGTTCTGGGAGTTCTCAACGGTTGCACGGAGGCTGTGTGTATACATCACGGACATACGCAATCTAACAACATCTTACGGAACCTGTTAGCGAGCCTGACACATTGACCGTAAATGGGATTCTTCCACCTCTATGAAAAAAAAAAAAAATAGTAACTCGAAGTGGGCTGCAACCGCGCGTTCCACGTAGAAATTCGAGAAGCGCGTTTGAACCTCACAAGTGAGTGCTTCACTATCGCGCGTTGGCCAGATGCCTGATCAAGCACTCTGTACTGGCCTTTTACATTTATCCTCCACCAACGTAAAAAAAAGTAACTAATTACTTATGAAATATTTAAAGTATGTTTTTATAAAAAATATATAATTTGGATCAGTTTGTCGTTACCGAAGTTTTTATTTTAATTAATATCATCGCCGATCGTCAACGATCAGAATCTATAAAGTAATGAAAAATGATTACTGGTTTGTTTAATTTATTAACGAAAATGTTGTTTGAATTTTTATGTTGAAATACGCTTTTTTTTTTGTGTTTATTACTTTTACGTTCAACAAAACCATTATTACTATTATTATTAAATGTCGGAGCATTTTTTAAAAATAATTTAATTAAAAAAATCGTTTAAATTGTTTTTAATAAATAACAATCGCTTCTAACAATTTTATGAAAATTTCAATAAAGTCACTATTTTTTGCATTAAATCAATTTAAATGTTCATTAAGTGAAAAATTGTTTATTAAGTCGAATAAATAAATATATATTTTTCCAACATACATCATAGATTGAAGTAAAAAATTGCATGTGTTGGCATCATTGATCAACACGCCTACTATTTGTGTGACAGGGTTATTACTTAAAGATCTATATCCTAATTTCAGTATTATTTATTGTTTGGGTTCTCATTTGTTTATCTAAGTAAGTAATTTTAAATTATTCTAATATAAATTAATAGAATTTAATTTTGATTTTTTTTTTAATAGAAAAATCGATAGTGTGGACTTTATCTTGTGATGTAAAATCGTTAATTTAAGCAAGGTCAAAAAATTTCAATATAATTTGTTGACACATTATTATTATTAATTTGTAAATAGTAATTTTCTTCATATTGAACTGGAATTACAATACTTATTTCGTATTTATTATTTTCCAGTACTCTCTTTTTCTCTTTAGCCTGTGGAACCACTGTACGGATTACTTCAGAGGATGCGTGAAAATGTTGTATGAACGTAAATGAAGTTTAGTCTTGTTCAGTGTAAAGTCGACCATTTCTGAGATGTGTAGTTAATTGAAACCCAACCACCAAAGAACACCGGTATCCACGATTCATTTTCAAACCTGTGTGAAAGTAACTGCCCTTACTAGGATTTGAACTTAAGAACTCGACTTCGAAATCAGCTGATTTGCGATGACGAGTTTAACCACTAGACCAACCCTGTGGGTTATTTTCTGATACTAATAAAAAAGAAAGTTGATAGTTGACAGTTTTGTAATAGACTGTTGAAGCTTTCAAGTTGTAATTAATCGAAAACACATCAGGTTGATGATAACTTATAGCAAATGTAAATTTTTTTATATGTGTCAGGTAAAACTAACTAAAATAAACAGAAATAGTTACAAAAAACTGTTGTGACTCTCAACAAATGAAAAAAATTGTAATTCAAGCTCTCAGAAGTCTATAATTCACATTTAATTTTCATACTCATGAGAATCTTCATTCATTTAAGCATATTATAGTCCTTTTGTAAATATATCACCCCTCAGATTATCTATTAAGAGAATTTGCGTTGAATTGACACAAAGTGTACCCTTTAACTTGATGTCAAGCCAAACCAACCATTTGGTTGCCTCTTTTTCAGCAACATATTCAACTTCCAAGAAAGAGTGATCCACATTTCTGTAATTTACTTTTCCACACAACTGGTCTACCACAATATTTTAAGTTCCACTGGTCGATCTTCGAGTGACTTTGTCATTAACTTAATCGACATCACTGTACGCTTCAATTTGTCTGCTGGTTATTTTACCATATCTAATGCCATCTTCAGAAATAGATTTCAGATATCTAAAGTTCTTTTTACCAAAATAAAATGGGTCTTTATTGTTGGACCCTGTGCTTCAGAAGCAGTATTCAAGGCAAAACTTAAGTCTGGTGTTGTGCCTAAAACTAAACAATTTTAAGTTTCCAGCCATTTCCCTGCAATGTTCTCCATTGGAGATTAGAGGAGAGTCCAAGAAAGTTCAAATGATAAAAATAAAGGTTTACAGTTGCTAAACCCATCTATTTTTGTAGAATTAGCTTTGCATATACAGACTGGTCCATCTCTAAAAATTTGCCAATTACAGTAATCTTTATCCCAAGATAAAATGTTCCACTTCATGAGATTTTAATTCAAATCAAGAATTTAACTTTGTAATTAGGCTTATGATCTTTGAAGAAGGATTTATAAGACCGTCATCAACATGAAAAATTACCACAATTTTTGTACTGTGATACGTGCAAGGATCAGTCTTGTTTTCTTGTAGACCACACTGCTATAAGAAGCCTGTTAGGTATTTATACCAACATTTTGAAGCTTGTTTAAGGCCATATGAACTTTTTCATAATTTGTTCACTTTTTTTGTTCAATCTTATATGCTTGATGTTATCACATGAACACATTCTTGTTTAGTTTTCCATTGAGGAAATCTTCACATCAAAAACAGCTTTAAATTCAAAGCTAAAAATGTGACTGTATTTAAGCTGGAAACTGGGATGAATGTCAAAATAACCAATCACTGGATGTTGACTATAGCCCTTAGCAACTAGTCTTGCTTTATATTTAATGATGTCATTCGAATCAGTGTTCACAGCTAACACCCATCCACCCTTGACAATCTGGAGGGTTTTTCTCTAGCTGCCATGTTTGATTCTGATGAAGAGAATGGATTTATTTCTTCATCTATCACTTTCTTCAATTCAGAAGCTGTCACTGTGCAAACCTCTTTATAATTTGAAGCTGTTTCATGGAAAAGGAAAAATACTCTTCCTCTTGATACCTGGAAGGTTTCTTTATTTGTCCCTGGTTAATTAAATGGTATTTATATTCATTATCTCTTACTGCATGAGGAATCAAATTTTCATCTGTTGATTCTTCTTCAGGAATCAACTCATCTTCTAGTTGTTAGATTTTTCTGTAAGGTCTTTACTTGGTATGTAAGAAAAATTATGAGTTAGATTCATGTAATGTTTCCAGTCTGAACTTAATATCCCTGCAGACAGCATTTTACTTTGTTCAAAAACTAAATTCTATAACCGTAGTCTGCATATCCAACTATATACCCTTTTCATCATTTTCCATAAAATTTTCTTCCTTTCTGGTCTGTAATCCAAGCAAAACATTCAGTTTCAAAAATTCTTGATTGATATTCACTTCTCTTTCAGAAACAACTCAATAGGGCCCTTTCTTTCACTTTTCATCGGTGCTGTTGTATTTAATGTATATGTAGCAGAAAGGACTGTGCACTTCATGCTTCACCTATGAGTGATTTGGGTAGATGGGAGTGCAGAATGCAACCAGGAACTTGCAACGCAACCACGATCTTGCCATCTCACAAATGATTATGTTTTCTCTCTCAGCTACACCAGATTGTTGTGTAATATAAGATGCCATCATAGAATGCCTGAGACCAATTCTTGAGTGTATTTCTGAACACTCGTATTATCATATTCCTTGCCGCTGCCAGTGGGAAGCACTTCCAATTCTAGTCTAGCTTGTGTTTCAATAATAATTTCAATTCATTTCAATAAAATAAGTCCAATTCTACTTCACTTCAGCCTTTCTCAAAATGTAAATTGTTCTGAAACTTGTATGATCATATTTAAAAGTAAATAGTGTCTGTGATTGTAAATATAATTTACCTCTATGGTAACACAGACATCAGCTTACACCAGTTCATTAGCCAAAGATAACCTTTTTTATCTTTTACCAAATGACATTGTATGATTTTTCCCAGACACAGCCTTTACAGAATTCACTGTCACATCAAATTTCAATTCCACGGTCGTTCAGAAATAATTATATGTATTTCATATTTTGATGTCCCAATCTTTAGTTCTTGCAACAAACCAGGCTTTTCTGAGACAGCATAAGCTTTCTCAGTAGAAGGGGAAATAACCTTGACAGCTAAGCTCATCTATTGTTTTGCCTAAGTGTGTCATTTTCATTTGAACTTCATTGTATGTGGCAAGATGAGTGACAGATTTGTTTTAATTTCAACCATACTTTGCGGGCAACGATGCAACTAGCTACCCTTAAAAGAGAGTTCTGTTTAAAGAAAGAATAGTTCTTTTCTTTGTTTCATCTACCAGTTTCTTCTGATAATCAACACTTCCAGTCTCAGGCTTCATAAGGATTCCATTGACAACTTGAAAAATTTATCTTGCTCCAAACATGTCTCCACAGTAATATGTCTATAAGTTTTTTTAATTTTCATTGAAATAAAAGTCTCGTCTATAGATCCCCAACTTGATGTAGAAGAAACAACACCACATTGCTTGATAACCCAAAACTCATAATTTGGAAAAACCCAACCCTCATGTCTATTTTCCATCTAACGTTTTAATAACCGAAATCTGCTCGTCATGCTACTATATCACAAAAACTTATTAAAATAAATGGAGATTGGTTACAAAAAAACTATTTATTTTGACACAGGAGCAAAAACACAAAAACATTTCCACATTAAACTAAATACATATGCTTACTTAATAATATCACAAACTATCGATTCTATTAAAAAGCCTCTGAAATCAAATACCATTATACAAAAATTAGAATTATAAGTAATATATGAAACTGGTATATAAAACATATGAATATTGTACATAAATATTAATATTCCTTTACAATTAGTTCTTCTTGTTAATTAGTTTTTAAGATGTAACAGGTAATTTGTTGTTATAAATGATAATTGAATAAATGTATGTTTGCTAAAGTGAGTGCTACCATCTCCGTAACGGTGCTAGGAGACTTAATGGGTTGGTCACTTGGCTTTAATTAAAAGTTTACTTATTAAATCTAAAATTTACTATAAAATTTGAAATGTATAACATTCTTGTAAGCAAAGTGTAACATGATGTAGAATGAAGATGTCAGGAAACAAAATGTACACATAAATATTACGAATCTGTTTCACAAACAGGACAAATATTATAAATAGAAGTTCCATAAACTTGTGGTTATTGGAATTTATATATCTAAACAAGCTTGCATTGTTTGTTTCTTTTTTTATTCTATTTAATCCGATTAATGGTAAATTAGTATTTTTCCCCATTTTCGGTAACTGTTACTATTGTGGACATGTTAAAAAAAATATTTATTCTAAAATGGGATGTATCAATTATAAAAAGTTTTGAGAGATCACTTGAATTGATTATAAATATGAAAACTTCACCTAACAAGGGGTGGGCAGGCAGTCAGTCAGCTTACAATGGAATTTATTAATACCCTTTTTGTATAGTAATCAGAGGGGGTTCTTCCATTAAATACAAAATGGCGGCTTTCAACTTGGCATCGGATAATTAAACATGTTTGAATGATTTAAGTAACTTATTTGCATATTTTCAACCACAGCAGCGTTTTCAATCATTGTGGTTTTAGCATACCTGTTCCCCGAATTCATCTTTCCAAAGTTTCAAATGTTTTATGATCTGGTATTCTTTGATCTGGATAATTTTTCCAGTATTCATACCTAGCACCCATTCCATCTTTATTTACTTTACCATAAATTAACAACATATCCATCAACTCTCCAAATGAAAACAAATTTGTGGTATTACCCATTATGAATGAATGACTGACCCGACAATAACAGCACAAATACTCAAATGAATATTCAAATGCTAGACACTAAACTTAATTGTTGATAAGTTGTTATTGCCAACCTATGAAAAAATAAAAATTTTTGATTTGTTTTAAAAGGATGTTTTTCAAATTTACCTTTATAATTTTCAGCATTTATATGTAAATTGTTCTGTTAAAACTTGTATCACTTTTTCGACCTGTTAGTGTGTTCTCTTTGTAATTAAATTTGAATTTTTCAAATATGTGTTTAATTTTAATAGATGTTATTTACATCAATTTTCTCAGAATTAAATTCTGTACAAAGTTAATAGAAATTTTTCTTTGTTTTTGGTAGATTAACAAAATTATTTTACGAATCTAAAAAAAGTTTTATTTTTTTACAAACATTTTTGTGTTTTACCGTGTTTTTCTTCAAATCTAAGTGAGATAGAGGTCTAGGATTATTTTTATTTACTTTCTTAGATCAGAAAATCTAATTAAACCACAAATTTAACCCCCAATTTCTACTTAAAAATTTTAGTATAGTTTAATTTTACAGAGGGAGCTAAATATTTCATGATTCATGAGCTGAAACTCTCTAATGAAACTTTTTATAGTTTATATGAACTTTTTTCTTATTTTAGACTATAGAATCATCTCTTCTCGAGAGAATGTTAGCAATTTGGAATCGCCTGTATAGTGAGGTTCATTTACTTAACAGTTCTAGGTTTTAGCAGTTCTTGTAATTTGCCACTTGTTATGACACTTAATCAGTCACAAAAGCAAAATTCAAATATATAATAATATAACAAGATGTTAAAAACTTCATTTAAATAATTTTGATGTTTATCATGTTTAATTACATTAAAACAGAATGTAAACTTAACTGCATTTATTGTTTCACAATATACAAACAGTCGGATTCATCATCTCATCACTTCTGCCAGAATGAAATTTTTGGAAAGCTAAGGATTGTACAGCTAACTGTGAGGCTGTGACTACACTTCCAATATAAAAAGAATTCTGTTACAAGCCCTATAAGGTTCACAATGCCTTCTTGTAAGGATATCCATATGAGTGATATGTAGTTCATATGACCTCCAATTCAAAGAATCACTCAGTCAAAGGCCGTGTCACATGGCCTCACAGATAAATGTGAGCTACATATGGCACCCATTACAATCAGTGTGTTAATATTATTCGTCTGTTGTTATCTCTTTCGTTAAGAAGAAAGCTTGTTTCAATATCAAATATAACCTCGTTCAAGTCACTATAAAACATAAACCAAGAACAATCATTATGGAATTACAAGAGAGGTGTTTATGAACAGTCTTTTTTATATATGTATTTTTTCTTTTTATGGATATTTATTTTAATTTTAGTATCTGCTTTTTTGAATTTTTTTACAGATAATGAATGGGCCTATAAATAATACTTTTATTAATGAAACTGTGCATCTTAATAAAAATATTAAATTAGAGACTGAACAGGATAATGTAGCAGAAATGATATGTTTTTTTTTACCACATCAGATGACTGAAACTGATACATCATCCGAGCATGTAAGTTTTTTAATTTTTTTTTTATGTTTGGCCGACTGAGGTCCATGAAAGCAATATTTTGCTTTCATTTTTCTTTCTGATATGTATTTTCTTAACTGGTTTTCCAACACTTTGTCATTCTATTACTTTATTTTTGCCTTCTCTCTTCTGATCAAATGTTTTTTTCTCCCTCGCTTTTAAATTCTTAAAATCTTTACTAGTTGTCTGAACATTGTTCTGTATTGTACTGTCTTCTTCAAATATTTTTATTTCATTTAGAAACACTAAAATCTATTATTTCCATTTTTTTTTTTTTTTTGCTGTAAATCTGGTTGAAGATCTGTTTTACAATGGAATGTGACATTTTCTCTTTCACTGAATTTGTAAATATCTATTACTCCTTAATTTGCATCTATCTTGTATTACTAGTCCTAGGATTTTTCTCAGACTTCTCATACTTTATTTTTTTTTTCCATTGGATTTATTTATATCTGATTGCAAATTTAGGATGCATCTGATGCAAACAGGTCTTCTGCTTTGATTACCAAATTTTAGTGCCTGATATTGATGTCTATAGAGATGTTCTTTTTGTTGAAAATATCTTTTGTTGGTAGGGTAGTTTTATTTTTCTCATTCTTGCTTGATTGGCTTCTTTATCTAAACCATTAATTTTGATTTTACTCCCATATATTTAAATTTATTCTTTATGATTTTTCCATATTTCGTCTTTAGGAACTTGAGGGAATCTTGGTTGGTCATGAATTCTGCCTTTTTGAAAGAAAATTTTAGCCGTATTTACCCTGCAATTTATTTTAGGGAGTTTATTGTTCTGCTGACTTTTTGAGGTTCTCCAAAAAAAAAATTGTAATGTCATCAACAAAGGCTAAGCAGTTAGTTCCAATTCCTTTCAATTTCAGACCCAGTTTTATTTAGTAGTGTATTTCATGATTCTCTAATTCTGCTGCCATCAAGCCATTACCTGCTACCTTGTTTTTTTAATTTCTGAATGATTTTTTCTATTTTTATTTAATTATATGGTTTGGATTTTTCATTTTGACGTTGCTGGATTTTGGAATTGAAATCATACCTCGGGTTTTTGGTAGTTTAATAATTTTTCCAAGTACTTGTTAGAATTTTCCAGTTGTCTTTGTTGTTAAGGCCTAATTGTCCATTTTTGTCCTAAAGCAAAGGCTGGGTGATTGGTATTTGGTAAGTGTGGTAAATATTAAAATTTATTTATTTATTTAATTCAGATAGTAACCGGACATGAAACCCATGAATACAAAATTATAAGTACATGCCTGCTTTACATTATAAAGGTAGCCCAGTAGTAAGTGATTTTCTATCAGAATCAATTGAAATATAAGAATATTGAAAATTATGCTTAAGAAATCTAGTTGGCATATGAAAGTCATAAGGTTGCAATAAATTAGGATAGTCAAAATAATTACTCAAGGTTTTATAGGGATATATTAAACTGTCCTTGTCAGAGATGATTTAGTTGGTATTTTTAACAAATTAAAAGTACGAGTAGTTATGATTAGTAAAGTGCATAGAATCACCGATTTTATAAGCAGCATGTCCAACAAAGATTCTATGTGGTATTTCTAGCAATTTTAATTGCAAGTCAATAAAAGTCACCAGACACAAAGCCATAATTTGATACCAGATATAAAAAAGCATAACCTAAAGTTCTGAAGAGTTAATATTTCTAAAATTTGTAGAGAATCGCTTAATAAAATTTACCATTTTTAGTGGCCTAGGTACAGTAAAACCAGTGTATTCACTGAAGAATAACTTGCTATCAAAATATACACCTAAGTCTAAAATAGGTGATGCTTTTAGTAATGAAATATTTTTCAGTAAATAATTATATCAACATTTGCAAACCTTCCAAATTGAATATAACAAAAATTTACGTTAGAAGAAATACTATTTAAGTCGCATCATTTTTGCAGAGTTCAAGTTGATTTGAAGTAATTGAATATAAATTAGATTTGTGGTATATTTAAACAGTTTCATATTATCAACAAATAATAAATAATGTGAATAGCGGATAATTAAACTAATGTAATTTATAAGTATTAGCAAAACTGGAGAACTCAAATGTACGCCTTGTCTTACTCTAGATCTAACATAAATAGGCTTAGAGATAAAATTACCGCAACAGTTTAAAAAATTATTTGATTGTAAAAGATGACAATTTGTAGAAAAATTTGTAAGGTGAGAAGCAGCATTTTTTACCATTAAATTTGGATGATAACATTTAGCAAAAGAATCATTTTCTAGGTTTTCCCCATACCTGGCACTAAAGCCACCTAATAATAGTTTAACTGTGGCTCGACTTAATGTGTATGGTAAGTGAATTAGAAATGTAATTTATTTTTATTTTCTAAATTATACAAAAAAGTTATAAAATATTTTGCTGTGTAGCATTCATTTTTTGTTTTTTATTACAGGAAGTAGATTTACTACAGCTGAAAGAGGAACCGCTTGATATTAATAATGGTAACATTGAAAAAGATCCTTTAGCGATTGAAGAGACCAGTGCGGTTAAATCAGAAAATTTTAAAGTTGAAAATAAAGTGGTAAGGGTGTATTACATATTGGCTACTGTGGAACACCAATTATCCAGATGGACCTTTGCAAGGCCAAATCTGAATAATAGAAAAGGATATTTTAAAAGTTTTTATCATTTATATTGCGCATATCATTCTCATGTTTAACGGTTAACACAACAGTAAAACTAAATAAATGGTATTTCAGTAAAATTAAAAAAAATTTGGAACATACATATGTACAATGTAAATGTAAATTGTACAATGGAAAATTGGCATCCCACTGTATTATTTTTTCATTATAATTACCTAATATGTAATTTTTGTTCATTTAACATATATATATATATTTATTTATTTATCCCATCAGGCTGTGTGGTTAATGTATTTTCCAAATCTATGTTTTAACAGCTGATTTTTGAAGTTGAATGTTCTCAGGTTCAAATCCTGGTAAAAGTTAGTTGCTTTTTTATGAACTTAAAAGCTAAAGAGTGGATACCATTATACTTTGGTGGTTCATTTAACCACACTTCTTAGGAATGATCAGCCTGAGTCTGTACAAGACTACACTTTTGCGTCCTAGATATCAACATCATCTTGTGAACTAAGTTGACATGATGATGACTGAAGGATGTGAATATACATGTTTCTGTGTATATTTTTATCACTGTAAAAAAACACGTATGATACAAATTAACACTAGATTAAAAACTGCTATAAATTATTTTTTTATGAAAATAGTCCAAATATTTTTGAATTTAGACAGTCAGAGTTCAAGATCACACGATCACACAATAACAACAAAATTCACATTTGCCAATTTACAGAACTGTTACTATATTTTAATTTAAAACTAGTTAATCTTTTCTTTTTTTAAATGAGTTTTTAATGTTTTTGTAATATGATAATGTTTTGAGAAATATATTTGCATTCCTTCTTAGTGTGGAAATTTCTAAAAGAAGGGACAGCGCAAAGACCAAAATCATTTTCACAGCAATATCATGATATCTTTCTTATGTTGTTTGCAAAATAAACAACATATATTCTTACTGGTGTAGGTTTTTTTTTCTATATCTGGAATATATGACGGGAAATGTCATTCATGGCGTCTGAGATGATCGTCTCCTATTCAACAATTTGCTCAATAAGGGCTTTTCTGAATTGAAGAGGAGTATACTTGCCACCACTTTTCTTTTATAAAGGTAGAGTGTTGAATAAAGTTATATTTAAAAGTTGGCAGAACTGTTTTTATACCACACTTTTACTGATTTTCTTTTGAGTAGGAATACGCTCTGCATTTGAACCGCTCTATTAACTCCATCTTTAAAATTATTATAATCACTAACAATATTTGGAACCATTGCCTTCTTTACTTTCCATACTAGTTCTGCCCAATCTAATTGTTCAGTTTTCATAGAAGCCATTTATCTTGACACTTCATCATTTTTTTCCACCTTATCACTCACACACACACACACACACACACACACACTGCATGAATTTAATTTTTATTTAATTTGTTTAGCAGTATATTTTTTGGAATACCGTGCCTGTATTTTTTGACAGTATCCACTGAGTTTGTATTTCGCTCGCTCAAAGCCAGAGCAAGTTCAGGGCTGCAATAATAATTGTCTGTGAGTACAGCAACGGTTTGTCTAACAGGTTACTAGATTCTAAAAGAGTCATGATAATAGTGGTGTAGTCATGATTTGGATTATTGCAATTTGTGTGTGCACGTGCATAAACTATCAGGCTATTATAAATATAGCCTGTTTCTGACTCTGAAATAACAGAGTGTTCCATTTTATTCTTATAAACTGAATAAAGCTTAGCCTACCTCCGCAGCAGTAAACTTTCATCAACCACAAATTTTTTTTCATATTATTAAATTTTTTATTTCTCTGAATCTGTTTTTAAGGTGCTCAGTCAATAATTGGTTTTATTTTTTGGAGATGGGCTAGTTTTATTATCGTCAGTAAAACACAGGAAACATGACAGTAGTTTGTCCCTTTTATGGGGTAAAATTTTTTCCAAATCCATGAATAGAACGGGGCTTGTTTGTATAAATGTCTTTCGATTTGTGGCTTCCAACAAATTCCTCATAGCATATATACAACTAGAAACAAAAGCATCTCATCAATATCAGTTGGCGGTTTCCACAGGTGAAACCTCAAAAACTGGTTAGTATTTTTTTTTTTTAAGAAAATTTTGACATAAAGATTAGTCTGCTTCATTAAAACTATTTATCATATCATATCAACTAATTTTTCAGTTAAAAATAACCAGAATAAAGAATATATATATTGTTACAGTCATAAATTGGGAAGTTTGTTCCTGGAGTACCTATAAATATTTGAGCTTTGCAAAGCTTTGTAGTCACATCATAAGTAAGCCATTCGAAGACTAATGTTTTGTCTTTTTTTTTTAGCAGTAGATGTTAGAGTTCTTTTACCTATCTGATCAGGAGGCTGTAAATTATGTTCTTCATCATGTTCGCCACCTGTAATATCTCTCAGAAAATGAGAATCACTATCAGCTTAATCATTTAAAAGTTCAATTACATCACTGTCATTTACTCGTGATGATCATGCTATATTGAACTAATAAATATCACTTACATTATCTAATTGTTATATCAGTAACATTGTAAAACACTAGTAAGTAATTCAAATAATAACAAGAAGGTAGTTACTCACATAAAAAATTACTGAAGGGAGATTGTAGTAAACAACTCTGTTAGTTATTATTTATGTACATCACATCCTCAGACACAAACAGTTGGAAGTATAAATATTACATGAAAATAATAGCAAAATTATGAAAGCAATAAATAACACAAAGAAATAAAACTAACTGAAATGCAACTTATGGAACAACAAAAACAATGAAAAAAAATACATAGTAACAGCTGATCATAACGATACAAAACAAGACATATAGAATAGGGAAAATACGCTACTAGCACTTCACCATTAAATTATAGTAAAAATGGAAATAGACTTGCACACATTACAGTACCTCATAAAACAGGTGAATTTATATTGACAAATTATGTCGTCAGTAGCTCTTTTCAGCAAAAAAGTGGTTGATGAATTATTCCAAGAGAAATTTTTATCAGGGTAGTGACGAATTATTTTGCCAGAAACCGGTAAGAGGGTTAAATAACTGTATTAATATCAATGGTGTCAAGTTTACATGATTTATGTTTGGTTGAATTGTAGTTTTAATCTCCGCTTGTTCAATTAAATTTCTTTTATATACTTGTTATTTCAATTTTTCTGTTTCTTTTTCTATCCTATCTTCATAATTTTCCGATATTTTATATTTTTTTCTTTTGTCCAGGTAAAAAATATTTATTTCACGGTTTTTTTTTCCTGGAAATGTGAGATATTTTGAAACTCTTTCTTGGAGTAAATATTCTTTGTAGTCTTCATGTATTATTTTCATTTCTTCTTTAAATCTTTCAGTTTGTCCGGTTCAGGGGTTATTAGTTTTTAGATTTTTAAAGAGTGTAAATACCCTGTTAGGGTTCATTCTTTGTAGCTAACACAGAAGGCGATTCTTCTTTTTTTGATTAAATCCGATATTTTCTCCATGTTCATGTAAAGTTCATTATGTGTCTTCTTTTCTGTCTTTGATGGGCTGTAAGACTTTTCTTTTGAGTATTCTTTGTTTTTTTTTTTTTTTTTGGAATTTATCGATTAGAAATTTATTGTCAAATGTCAGACGTTCAGCTTCTGATCAAATGACTACACATAGTGCCTTAGTTTAGCAATCGGTGATATTAATTTTTTACTTCGGGTGTTCTTAGTTAATTGATAGGCTAGTTCCATTTTACTGATTTTTAACTTAATGGCTTTTTTTTCAGATATGTTGACTTCAATCATTTCTCCTGGGTATTTGAATATTTCAGTTTCGTTAATTTCCTGTAAGCTGTATTAATTTTTAAACAGCTGATTATATATCTATAAGAAATTTTTTAGAGTTACATGGTAATATAGTAATAATCATTAAGAAATTTAGAAAAATATGGTGTATATTTGTTATTCTGAATAATATTCATAATTTATACACACTTTAACAAAGATAGAAAAATTATGCAAAATATAAAAATATTAGATAGCATTTTATAATCATTTACTATTTATTAATCTTTATTTCTACAGTAACAACAGGCTTACAGTTACTGATAGATGGTATTGAATTTTTTAGCTTATGGAACATGATGTGCGTGACTGGGATTCAAACCCAGTAACTCCTGATGAAAGATTGAGATGTTGCAACTCTGCCGCAGAGATTGGCAGGAAACAATGACTATGATAATAAAACAGTTACAATCATTTATTCTTGTCCTGTATGCTGACTGGTAGGGACTGATTTTTTTTTACTGTCGGTAGCAAGAATACAGGTATGAAACGTTTATTATGCCTATATATATTCCTGTATAAGGTATATCAAATCTTGACACCCTCCAAAAGTCAGTTCGAGTTTTTAAGATACAAAATTGGAATGTTAGATCATTATCTAATGCTTACATTATGAAAATTTGATCTTTGCTAAAAAAATTGTCATTTATTCTTAAAAGATAACAATATATCCTCTAAACTGAACTAGACAACAGTACTGCTTTCATTTAACTTAACACAATACTTCATCTTACAAGAAAGGGCTTATTGTACTTCTGATTTCTGAACTATTTGAAAAATCTTCCCATTTCCATCAGTTTATTTAAAATACATTAAATAATTTTCTTTTTACGGAAATAACATTCCTCTGTTGATAAATTTTTAAATAATACTAATTACAAGAAAAAGGACAATTCATCTGCAGTTTGGTCAAAATGTATATAAATATTTGCTCAAAAATAATTTCCATTAGCGCCCTCTGAATTGTGAATTATCTTTTTGTAATTTTTTATGTTTTTATATTTACCTCAACATTGTTTCATGTGTTTTGTATAAACAATTAATATATACTTTAATCACATCTATTTTTTATCTTATAATTTTTTTTTGTATTAATATTTTATTTATTTTATGATGATGTGATATATATAATATTAAGTTGTCAGAATAAAAAAAATTATTTATTGAATATTAGTTTCTATATTTTGTTAGGGTTTTGCTATATATATATATATATATATATATATATATATATATATATATATATTATTTTGTTTTTTAAGGAATCTGAGATCTCATTGAATGACGAAGTTTCATCACAGCTTAATTGTAATATAAAAACCAGTGAACTTCAAATACATGATAAGTATTTACACACAGTGAAGATAGAAGAAGAGATAGGATTTTATCAGAGTCATGTAAGTTGTATTATTATTATTATTATGTATTGTAACATGATTTGTCTTGTGAGTTTCATTGCTGTGTATATATGTATATTTAGTTCTGTTTAATTAATACAGACTTATTTAGGTACCACCGGGTTGGTCTAGTGGTGAACACGTCTTCCCAAATCAGCTGATTTGGAAGTCGAGAGTTACAGCGTTCAAGCCTTAGTAAAGCCAGTTATTTTTACACGGATTTGAATACTAGATCGTGGATACCGGTGTTCTTTGGTGGTTGGGTTTCAATTAACCACACATCTCAGGAATGGTCCAACTGAGAATGTACAAGACTACACTTCATTTACACTCATACATATCATCCTCATTCATCCTCTGAAGTATTATCTAAACGGTAGTTACCCGAGGCTAAACAGGAAAAAAAAGAAAGACTTATTTAGGTGTGTGCGAATGATAAATGGTTAATGTGTGAGGGAAAAGGTGTTGTTTTGAAATTTCAGTGATAATTAAAATGTGTTTATTTTAACTTGTTGAAAGAGTTTACGTTTTAGTATGTTCTAGGTGATTTGTTATTAATTGCATTTGGTTGTCATATTTCAATATTTTTCAGGCAAGCGATTTAAAACCGACTCGATACAGATTAAACACATTTATGACAAAGTTTTATTTATGAAATGAAAATAAAATAAAATTTAATTCTGTATTTACATTAGGAAAACTTAATATTTACCAAATTTTTCAAAACATATTCAATGTGAGCACCCTGTGCAGTTGATGTGGCAATGCTAAAGTAATTATATTGAGAGTCGCCTGATTCAAAATGTTGTCAATGACCTTAGTTTTTTATTGTGAACGTTTGCCTTCAGTTATCGATAGTATAGTAGTTCGATTTATAAACTATAATCCTTTAAATAACCTAAAGGAAAAAAATTGCGCTTAGATAAATCTGGGGAACAATTAGGCTACTATCCTCTACTCACAGTAAAAGTTGCGTGAAAGTGTGCTAATGAATTGTTTTATGTGCAACAGATTGTTTCTTCATCTTGTTGGAATTAGCTGTAGTTTTTTCACAATCTGTCTGTTAATCGATAGTAGAATTCTTTGAAAATTGCACAGAACACTTTTGTATTGACAGTACAGTAAAAAAAGGTTGCCCCCCCCCTGTCGATCATTATACGATTACCAGAGCAGCAGCACACTGTACACTGATTTTCTCATCATGAAAACTTAAACATATGAGAATTTTCATTCACTACCCTAGATAAATGAAACCGTGTTTCATTTGACAAAAAATATAATATCGGATGTATCTGTTTTTGAGAACCTATCTTCATTAATTGAGATGTTTCAGTTTGTTCTCATAAGTTGTTACGTGGTACAATTAAAATCGTGAAGAATTTTAAAGAAATATGTGCATTTTACTCTGCTCATTGTGATAACTAATTTATATATCTTTTGGACAGACAGAATTTCTTTGAATATCGGCTGTGACTTCTGGATTCTTAATGGAAGGTCATCTATTTCATTTCATAATTTGAAATCAACCCCCATTGTATGCCATTTTGTAACCAAATTGTATATGCTACTCTTTGCTGGGATACTGGCATTCAGAAATTTTTTGACAAATATTTTATGTATTCCTTGAAAGGATTCCAAAACACTGAATAGCTTCCACTATAGTTACCTGTTTCTTGATCCATCAATTTTTTTTTTTTTTTTTTAAGAAAAACACAACTCCAGGAACAAGATTTATTGCACTGTTGCACGAGTAGTTCACAACTGACAACAGTAGATTAGAGTAGTTACATACATGATCAATAATGATGCTAATAGAAACATTGTTAATGGTGACACTCAAATAACTGCTTTTTCAGTTTGGTTTTTAAGTAGTTCACCCTTTGTATGTGAATATATATATATATATATATTTACCAAAGACAAAAGTAAAACTTAGCTTTCCACCAACAGTACAGATCCTACAATATTTCTTATTTTCTCAGTGCTTCTCCAATTTTTACATTAATAGCCATTTCAAGGGTTTCTGTCATAATTGGTTAAACTTTTTTTAATTAACCAATGATGAGTGAAACCCTCGAATGCACTGTTAATGAAAAAATTGGAGAAGCAAAGATACAAGATAAAAAATGTTTTTGGATTCTGTACTGTTGGGGGATAGCTAAGACAAAAGTTAACTTTTGTCTTTGATATAATTAGTACTGAGGAAGATATGAACAAATATAATGAAAAAAGTAATTAATTTTACTAAATTAAATATATATTTACATATTAACGTTTTTGTGGTGCAAAAGGATTAATCAGATATATCAATTTTAATACATTAATGAAAAGGTACACACCATAAAAGTGCTAATTTGTAAGAATTTAAAAAAGTAAGCAGCAAGTGTAATTTTTATTTTATTTATTATTCTCTAATCCTAATCTTATATATTAATAGTATAGAATTATATTATTGTAATTATATATTGCAAATAAGTTTGCTTAGTTTGATCATATATATATATATATATGTACTGTAATCTACAGGTGTCAGGACTAAAAATATCCAAAAGTACAGCTTATAAGAGAACCATTTAATATAATTTAATAATTTTTTTTTAATAAACACAGCAACTAGTTTTAATGTAGGTTATTTTGCTTGGGGTTTTATTACAAGTTGTAACAAACAAAAGTTTGAGATTTGGATGATTTAAAACAAAAAATTGTCTTCAGCAGATGGCTAAACAATAATCTAGAGTTAGATTATTGTTTAGCCATCTGCCGAGCTATAAAAGGTGCATACATTGAAGTTGACTAACCTAACTTCAATGTGTGCACCTTTTATAGCTCGGCAGATGTCTAGACGATAATCTAACTCTCCAGGTTAGATTATTGATACCTTCAACAATTTTTTGTTTTAAGTCATTCAGATCTCAAATTTTTGTTCATTATAACCTTTAATAAAACCCCAAGCAAAAAATTCCAAAGGGGTAAAAAAAAAATTCCATGTGACCTCATCCGATCCAACATCTGGGGGAAGCATTGTTCAGCAACATGGTAACATCTCTGTAAAAGTGTGATGGAGCAGCATCGTGTTGGAAACTGATTCCTGCAGGGAACTGAGGAATAGCAACGTTCTCGAGCATGTCAAGGTACATGTCCCTGCAGCAGTGGGTTCCATGAAAAATCAGACCGATGATGCCATTTTTGTTCCATCATAATCAGACATTGACTTTTGATTTGTCCCTTTCATTTTCAATTGTAATTATTAGTTATTTTTAATTTTACAGGTTACTATCGATAAAGGAACCATCAAAGAAAGTACCAAGAATTGTATTACTTGTAAGAGACACGTAAATAATTCTCTATGTGATGGAGTTATAAAAGAAAAATCCATTGAATGTAAGTGTGCATATGATGATGTAACGACAGAAGAAAATTTAATCGAGAATATAAGTAGTGAAAACAAGTTACCTATCCAGAAAGAAAAGAAGTTGGTTTGTGAATATTGCAATGAAAGATTCAGATGCAAATGTTACCTAAAGAGGGACATTAACTTTCAGGCTAAAGAGAAAAATAATAATAGTAATTTTTGTCAAAAGTCTTTTATTCATGATAATGATTTAAATACGCACCTTGTTATACATAATGCAGAGAAAAGTTATATTTGTAACTTTTGTCAGAAGTCTTTTAGCCATAGTTCTAATTTAAAATCACATTTAAAAATTCATACAAAAGAAAAGAGTTGTGTTTGTAACTTCTGCCAAAAGGTTTTGATTCGTCCTTCTAGTTTAAAGAAACATCTTAATATTCATACAAAAGAGAAAATCTATGTTTGCAACTTTTGTCAAAAGTCATTTAATCGTAAAGAAAATTTAAAGACACACCTTAATATTCATACCAAAGAGAAAAATTATGTTTGTAACTTTTGTCAGAAGTCTTTTAATCAAAGTTCTACTTTAAAATTACATTTAAATATTCATACTAAGGAGAAAAATTATATTTGTAACTTTTGTCAAAAGTCATTTAATTTTGAAAAAAGTTTAAAGACACATCTTAATATTCATTCAAAAGAGAAAAATTATGTTTGTAATTTTTGTCAGAAGTCTTTTAATTCAAGCTTTACTTTAAAATTACATTTAAATATTCATACTAGGGAGAAAACTTATATTTGTACCTTTTGTCAGAAGTCTTTTAATCGAAGTTCTACTTTAAAATTGCATTTAAATATCCACACTAAGGAGAAAAATTATATTTGTAATTTTTGTCAAAAGTCATTTAATTGTAAAGACAGTTTAAAGGCACATCTTAATATTCATACAAAAGAGAAAAATTATATTTGTAACTTTTGTCAAAAGTCTTTTAGTCAAAGTTATAATTTAAAATCACATTTAAATATTCATACTAAAGAGAAAAGTTATGTTTGTAACTTCTGCCAAAAAGTTTTGAACTGTCCTTCTAGTCTAAAGAAACATCTTAATATTCATACAAAAGAGAAAAATTATGTTTGTAACTTTTGTCAGAAGTCTTTTAATCAAAATTCTACTTTAAAATTACATTTAAATATTCATACAAAAGAGAAAAGTTATGTTTGTAATTTCTGCCAAAAGGTTTTTAATCGTCTTTTTAATTTAAAGAAGCATATTAATTTACACACTAAAGAGAAAAACTGTTTGTAACGTTTGTCAAAAATCTTTTAACGAGAGTTATACTTTATAAAGACATTTTAATAATATCCATATTAGAGTTTGACCTTTAAAAATTTTACATTAAGAAATTTGATTAACCTTTAAGAAGTATTCAATTTTAAAAAAAATTAGTAACACCATTCTGGAACATCCTACTTCAAAACAAACAAAATGAGGAAGACCGTTCTGAAACGGCCTAAGTGAACCTTTATTGAAAAGGTATTATTTCAGATGGTACAGGGTACTTTTATTTGTAAGAAATAATGCATTGTTACTATAACCAATGATGAGATTGTTTAGATAGATTTTGACTGCATTGTGCACAGTTGCAGAGGGTGGAGAGTAAATACAACGAGCCAGAGCGATTGAGACAGACTGCATGTGTCAGCTGTCACTTGATTCTTGGCACCTGTCACATTTGCTGTTAACTCATATAGGCGCGAAATCTCCTGTTTGTTCATTCAGTCTGCTTCAATACATATGTTTGCAACTGAGCCTTGTAATTCTTTCCATTCTATATAGTTCTTATTTTCTTCATATTAAACTTGTAGTCAAGAAAAACCTAAAAAATGAACTCAGCTTCAACGATTACACGGACTGCTTAGATGATGCCGACCATGAAGTATACAATACTCAGTTATGAAGTCAAAATGCAATTCTAAAATTCAGCTTCTGAAATATTCATATTTCATTGCTAGTTCGATTCTCACTTGCCTCAGCACTAGGGTGTTTATCTAGTTCTTATCTCACCCACCATAGCGGTAGGAAGCAAAGATGAAGGCATCCACTAAATATACATGTCATGCAATCAATGTACAGTATAAATACTAGAGCATGACGTCCGATCATTTGATGTACAACCGACGAGTTATCATATACTACAACAATAACTAGAGTCTATTTCTGACGACGTAACAGATGATTAATTATGTCAGAAATATTATCAAATTTCACCGTTAATTAAAACAAGAAAATATTTATTCGATAAAGGAAGAAAATTTTATGTTTCACTTCTGCAGTTGGTATGATTCATTGTGAATTAAATCAGGCAATATTAAATTATGATGAATGGACTGTCAATATAATACTTATGAACTATAAAAAAAAAACTATATTGTATGAAAGTTAGTAAATAAATGGTTGTAACTAAATAATACATTCATTATCTTGTTTATTTAATCATACCTATCTTGAACTACTTATGAGTCTGTTAGTACTTACTAATGGTGTAATGGATACCGTCATAATGTGCAGCCACACCTCATTTGAGTGCCTGCACATAAAGCTTTTGAACTGCTGACTCGTGGAACCAGTATGGAGGCTGTAACCATATCTGATACAGCTGTGGTTACAGCCAATACCATGGATGAAAGCGGAAACATTAAGGTATTCTTGGTCAACGTACCCTTTATACAACCTATACTGTGTAGACAGTTGTGGCTGGTGTCAGTGTGAAGGTACAATGACAACAGCTGTTGTGACGAGGCAGTCACAGCCGAAATGGATAGACATAAAACTGTTACGTATCCAGACGACAACAAGTCATTGTACAGGTACAGACCCAATCCATTGTTATGGCTGCATGGTGGCAGCAACTGCCGGACCTTCAGCCAAACCACATCATGCTGATAATCTCTGCAATAAACTCAGACCACTAAATCATCAAAACCTTGGCAAAAGGCATCTCTCAGCATTGTTCTTGCCTCAGTCAGGAGCCACCAATGCAAATGTCACATGTAATATTCCCATCGTTGTATTACAACTATTTAAAAACAAAACCAATAAGACTGTCCACGGTAATTTCTTGGTCAGCTCTTTCAATAATACGCCTGGTACCCTGTCTGGGTCTGGGCTCTTTTTTGGGTTGATGTGGGTGATCACCCATTGTTTACGCCAGTGCGTAAAGTTGTTTTATTCCAATAAATTCAAGGTTATGGTTGAGTCTTGTAGTCATTACAGGCTTAAGCCACCAGGTTGGTCTAGTGGTGAACGTGTCTTCCCAAATCAGCTGATTTGGAAGTCGAGAATTCCAGCGTTCAAGTCCTAGTAAAGCCAGCTATTTTTACACGGATTTGAATACTAGATCGTGGATACCGGTGTTCTTTGGTGGTGGGTTTCAATTAACCACACATCTCAGGTATGGTCAAACAGAATGTACAAGACTACACTTCATTCATCCTCTGAAGTATTATCTAAACGGTAGTTACCGGAAGCTAAACAGGAAAAAGAAAGAAGTCATTACAGGCTTGGTAAATTTATTTTGTTTTTTGTAAGGCTTATCTTGTGTACTTTTAAAATAGGTTGTTGGTTTGTTGTTTTTGTTATCAATGTCTCTCGGGCTCCAGTTTGACTTACTGTTGCATCATCATATTGGTGTCAGCGTATTTCTATCACGCTTTATTTATTGCTGTTTAGTCTTAATATATATATATATATATATATATATTAGTGTTAAGTGTTTTTTATTCTCACCAATTTCAATGTTGTCATAGTTCCTAGAAGTCTAATTCTCTTTGTCTGCCCTGGTGTCATTTCTTCAACTTGTGAGTATTCGGAAATTATTTTATCAGTCTTACATATTTCTTTAGTGGTCTGCTTGCTTGTAAATTATTTTTGTTTTGTCTTCGTCCCCGAATTCCACACGTTTTCTCTAATCATTCTTATACTAACACTTAGACACTACTCTTGTTGTCAACACACACACACACTCTTCTGTCCATTGCTTTGTTCGCTTCCCCTACTTCTCACCACGCCAGCTTTGTTCATTCTAGTTCAGATTTTCATGTTGTTAGGATGCACGGGCTGGACCAGCTGGCGATTCTTTCTCTCTTGCTTAATGTGTTAATACTCTCATCGTCTTCGTGCCTTCATAAACGTTGTGGTAATTCTCAGTCATCATATTCTCTTGTTTCTACTCGTCAGTGTTTTGTGAATTTATAAATTTCCATGTTCGTTTTGCCTCGTTTCTTTGTGAAGTTAATTTTCAAATTCAGTAGATATCGTCTAGTATTGAAAGTGGTTCAGTTACTACAAACCTGCACAAACCTTCTGCATCTTATTGATGCAGAATCTCTCCAAATTCGTTACTACAAATTTGAGACGCTCCGTATTACTCAATTTCTAAACAAAGTTTTACCTCTGTATTTTTTGATACGCCATTGCACACTACGCCAAGGATAAACTGTATGTATTCATGTGTACTTTCATTCACGAGTTCATCTTTTACAAATATGTGTGATTAAGGCAATTTAAAATTATTCATCATTTATTATGTTAAACAGTCATGTTGTTATTAGTAAAATTAGTGAAATACACAACTAATTGTACTTTATGAATTTGAAATTCAAGATTGGTTTATAAACCATTTTTTCACTCAAGTATAGTCATGCAAGTTGGCTTAGATAAAGGTTATGTTATTATTTTTCATGTGTAGCATATTTTATGTGCTATTAATGCCAACTATTGTTATTATCAAATCTACTTGTAATTAAATACTACTTCAGAATTATAAAAAATATGTGTCACAAGCATTAATGAACATGAATGTGTTGGTTAATAACATTTTATGTACATTTCAGCGTCCTTCTAGAATGTTTTCTATTGTACTCCATTGACTCTTGTAACTGCACAACCTTTAGATGATTTCATTTGGAAAATAACAATTTTAATGAGTCAGTTATAGTCATTTGACAATAATTATTTATAATTTTGTTTCTTTGTTTATTTTAAGTACTAAAATTTGTTATTCAAACTTTTTATATTTCACATAATTTGTATGTTTTAGATTCTTGCTGTTGTTAATAATTTTAATCAATGTTAAATATTGTTTTGCTCAATCAAGTATATTATTTTTACAAATTAGAAAGAAGAAGTCATAAAATGAGAATGGCTAAGAAACTCAAATATTTTTCAAGAAAGCTTGAAAATAAAGCTCTTTTTATATGATTACTTCACAATTTGATTATATTGTAATTAACTCCTTTTTATACTGGAATTATTGTAGTTTATTTTTCTAAGTTAATGACATTTGTTCATTGCTAATTTTCATTATTACAGAATATGTCAGTAATACACCAGTTTTCCAGTTACACTATGTGCATTGATGTTATGTTTATAAGTATATAATTGTAAAAAAAAGGTGTTTTAATTTCTCTTGTTTTCAGACTTTGTTAAATTGTAGATTTTCAAAATGATTTATTTTGAAAAATGTATATTTATGTATTTCTCATTTAATATTATATTATAATTCAGCTGATATTTCTTGTATAAGTTCTGTTTAGGATTAAGTTAAGTTTATTTTGTAATTTCATTTAATTTTTTTAAGGTTATGATTTAAGAAAAAGTTTAGTTGTTTTTTTTTCTAATTAAAGTACAATTTCTTTTGGCAAATACGAGCTATGTGTAATTTTATTTTTGTTAATTTTACCCAACACCCATTGCAATTCATCTATGGAAAATCTTCTCTTGTCAAAATCTATTTAACCACTCGTCGCTTTCTTCAGTAATAGCTTTGTAATCACTTGTGCGACTGATGACATCACTGCAGCAAGTGAATCAGTAGGTCACCTGTCAAGCCAAACCAACCATTTGGTTGCCTCTTTTTCAGCAACATAATCAACTTCCAAGAAAGAGTGATCCACATTTCTGTAATTTACTTTTCCACACAACTGGTCTACCACAATATTTTAAGTTCCACTGGTCGATCTTCGAGTGACTTTGTCATTAACTTAATCGACATCACTGTACGCTTCAATTTGTCTGCTGGTTATTTTACCGTATCTAATGCCATCTTCAGAAATAGATTTCAGATATCTAAAGTTCTTTTTACCAAATTAAAATGGGTCTTTATTGTTGGACCCTGTGCTTCAGAAGCAGTATTCAAGGCAAAACTTAAGTCTGGTGTTGTGCCTAAAACTAAACAATTTTAAGTTTCCAGCCATTTCCCTGTAATGTTCTCCATTGGAGATTAGAGGAGAGTCCAAGAAAGTTCAAGTGATAAAAATAAAGGTTTACAGTTGCTAAACCCATCTATTTTTGTAGAATTAGCTTTGCATATACAGACTGGTCCATCTCTAAAAATTTGCCAATTACAGTAATCTTTATCCCAAGATAAAATGTTCCACTTCATGAGATTTTAATTCAAATCAAGAATTTAACTTTGTAATTAGGCTTATGATCTTTGAAGAAGGATTTATAAGACCGTCATCAACATGAAAAATTACCACAATTTTTGTACTGTGATACGTGCAAGGATCAGTCTTGTTTTCTTGTAGACCACACTGCTATAAGAAGCCTGTTAGGTATTTATACCAACATTTTGAAGCTTGTTTAAGGCCATATGAACTTTTTCATAATTTGTTCACTTTTTTTGTTCAATCTTATATGCTTGATGTTATCACATGAACACATTCTTGTTTAGTTTTCCATTGAGGAAATCTTCACATCAAAAACAGCTTTAAATTCAAAGCTAAAAATGTGACTGTATTTAAGCTGGAAACGGGGATGAATGTCAAAATAACCAATCACTGGATGTTGACTATAGCCCTTAGCAACTAGTCTTGCTTTATATTTAATGATGTCATTCGAATCAGTGTTCACAGCTAACACCCATCCACCCTTGACAATCTGGAGGGTTTTTCTCTAGCTGCCATGTTTGATTCTGATGAAGAGAATGGATTTATTTCTTCATCTATCACTTTCTTCAATTCAGAAGCTGTCACTGTGCAAACCTCTTTATAATTTGAAGGTGTTTCATGGAAAAGGAAAAATCCTCTTCCTCTTGATACCTGGAAGGTTTCTTTATTTTTCTATTTGATATATTTTATCTGATTTCAAACTGAGGATAGGATGCACCTGATCCAAAGAGGTACTCTGGTTTGATTACCGAATTTTGGTGCCAGATTTTGCCATCTACTAAGGTATTCATTATGTTGAAAATATCTTTTCTTAG
Source organism: Lycorma delicatula (assembly GCF_047948215.1). Classification (NCBI taxonomy): domain Eukaryota; kingdom Metazoa; phylum Arthropoda; class Insecta; order Hemiptera; family Fulgoridae; genus Lycorma; species Lycorma delicatula. Next base: position 45,242,167 of record NC_134467.1, read on the forward strand.
TTGGTAGGCTAATTTTATTTTTTTCATTCTTGTTTGATTGGCTTCATTATCTAAACGATTAATTTTGATTTGATTTTTGAAATATGTATGTTTAAATTTAAATTTGTTGACTATTACATCTGTTGACTCCCAAAAACAAAACTTTTCCATGTTTTGTTTTTTACACACAGTGAACATAGAAGAAGAGATAGGATTTTATCAGAGTCATGTAAGTTGTATTATTATTATTATGTATTGTAACAAACATGATTTGTCTTGTGAGTTTCATTGCTGTGTATATATGTATATTTAGTTCTGTTTAATTAATACAGACTTATTTAGGTACCACCGGGTTGGTCTAGTGGTGAACACGTCTTCCCAAATCAGCTGATTTGGAAGTCGAGAGTTACAGCGTTCAAGCCTTAGTAAAGCCAGTTATTTTTACACGGATTTGAATACTAGATCGTGGATACCGGTGTTCTTTGGTGGTTGGGTTTCAATTAACCACACATCTCAGGAATGGTCCAACTGAGAATGTACAAGACTACACTTCATTTACACTCATACATATCATCCTCATTCATCCTCTGAAGTATTATCTAAACGGTAGTTACCGGAGGCTAAACAGGAAAAAAAAGAAAGACTTATTTAGGTGTGTGCGAATGATAAATGGTTAATGTGTGAGGGAAAAGGTGTTGTTTTGAAATTTCAGTGATAATTAAAATGTGTTTATTTTAACTTGTTGAAAGAGTGTACGTTTTAGTATGTTCTAGGTGATTTGTTATTAATTGCATTTGGTTGTCATATTTCAATATTTTTCAGGCAAGCGATTTAAAACCGACTCGATACAGATTAAACACATTTATGACAAAGTTTTATTTATGAAATGAAAATAAAATAAAATTTAATTCTGTATTTACATTAGGAAAACTTAATATTTACCAAATTTTTCAAAACATATTCAATGTGAGCACCCTGTGCAGTTGATGTGGCAATGCTAAAGTAATCATATTGAGAGTCGCCTGATTCAAAATGTTGTCAATGACCTTAGTTTTTTATTGTGAACGTTTGCCTTCAGTTATCGATAGTATAGTAGTTCGATTTATAAACTATAATCCTTTAAATAACCTAAAGAAAAAAAATTGCGCTTAGATAAATCTGGGGTACAATTAGGCTACTATCCTCTACTCACAGTAAAAGTTGCGTGAAAGTGTGCTAATGAATTGTTTTATGTGCAACAGATTGTTTCTTCATCTTGTTGGAATTAGCTGTAGTTTTTTCACAATCTGTCTGTTAATCAAGAGTAGAATTCTTTGAAAATTGCACAGAACACTTTTGTATTGACAGTACAGTAAAAAAAGGTTGCCTCCCCCTCACCACCCCTTCGATCATTATACGATTACCAGAGCAGCACACTGTACACTGATTTTCTCATCATGAAAACTCAAACATAGGAGAATTTTCATTCACTACCCTAGATAAATGAAACCGTGCTTCATTTGACAAAAAATATAATATCGGATCTATCTGTTTTTGAGAACCTATCTTCATTAATTGAGATGTTTCAGTTTGTTCTCATAAGTTGTTACGTGGTACAATTAAAATCGTGAAGAATTTTAAAGAAATATGTGCATTTTACTCTGCTCATTGTGATAACTAATTTATAAATCTTTTGGACAGACAGAATTTCTTTGAATATCGGCTGTGACTTCTGGATTCTTAATGGAAGGTCATCTATTTCATTTCATAATTTGAAATCAACCCCCATTGTATGCCATTTTGTAACCAAATTGTATATGCTACTCTTTGCTGGGATACTGGCATTCAGAAATTTTTTGGCAAATATTTTATGTATTCCTTGAAAGGATTCCAAAACACTGAATAGCTTCCACTATAGTTACCTGTTTCTTGATCCATCAATTTTTTTTTTTTTAAGAAAAACACAACTACAGGAACAAGATTTATTCCACTGTTGCACGAGTAGTTCACAACTGACAACAGTAGATTAGAGTAGTTACATACATGATCAATAATGATGCTAATAGAAACATTGTTAATGGTGACACTCAAATAACTGCTTTTTCAGTTTGGATTTTAAGTAGTTCACCCTTTGTATGTGAAAATATATATATATATATATATATATATATATATATATATAAATGAAAAAATAAATATATATATATATATATATATTTACCAAAGACAAAAGTAAAACTTAGCTTTCTCCACCAACAGTACAGATCGATCCTACAATATTTCTTATTTTCTCAGTGCTTCTCCAATTTTTACATTAATAGCCATTTCAAGGGTTTCTGTCATAATTGGTTAAACTTTTTTTAATTAACCAATGATGAGTGAAACCCTCGAATGCACTGTTAATGAAAAAATTGGAGAAGCAAAGATACAAGATAAAAAATGTTTTTGGATTCTGTACTGTTGGGGGATAGCTAAGACAAACGTTAACTTTTGTCTTTGATATAATTAGTACTGAGGAAGATATGAACAAATATAATGAAAAAAGTAATTAATTTTACTAAATGAAATATATATTTACATATTAACGTTTTTGTGCGGCAAAAGGATTAATCAGATATATCAATTTTAATACATTAATGAAAAGGTACACACCATAAAAGTGCTAATTTGTAAGAATTTAAAAAAGTAAGCAGTAAGTGTAATTTTTATTTTATTTATTATTCTCTAATCCTAATCTTATATGTTAATAGTATAGAATTATATTATTGTAATTATATATTGCAAATAAGTTTGCTTAGTTTGATCATATATATATATATATATACTGTAATCTACAGGGTGTCAGGACTAAAAATATCCTAAAGTACAGCTTATAAGAGAACCATTTAATATAATTTAATAATTTTTTTTTTAATAAACACAGCAACTAGTTTTAATGTAGGTTATTTTGTTTGGGGTTTTATAACAAGTTGTAACAAACAAAAGTTTGAGATTTGGATGATTTAAAACAAAAAATTGTCTTCAGCAGATGGCTAAACAATAATCTAGAGTTAGATTATTGTTTAGCCATCTGCCGAGCTATAAAAGGTGCATACATTGAAGTTGACTAACCTAGCTTCAATGTGTGCACCTTTTATAGCTCGGCAGATGTCTAGACGATAATTTAACCCTCCAGGTTAGATTATTGATACCTTCAACAATTTTTTGTTTTAAGTCATTCAGATCTCAAATTTTTGTTCATTATAACCTTTAATAAAACCCCAAGCAAAAAATTCCAAAGGGGTAAAAAAGAAATTCCATGTGACCTCATCCGATCCAATATCTGGAGAAGCATTGTTCAGCAACATGGTAACATCTCTGTAAAAGTGTGATGGAGCAGCATCGTGTTGGAAACTGATTCCCGCAGGGATCTGAGGAATAGCAACGTTCTCGAGCATGTCAAGGTACATATCCCTGCAGCAGTGGGTTCCATGAAAAATCAGACCGATGATGCCATTTTTGTTCCATCATAATCAGACATTGACTTTTGATTTGTCCCTTTCATTTTCAATTGTAATTATTAGTTATTTTTAATTTTACAGGTTACTATCGATAAAGGAACCATCAAAGTAAGTACCAAGAATTGTATTACTTGTAAGAGACATGTAAATAATTCTATACTTATGTCTATAATTATGTCAGAAATATTATCAAATTTCACCGTTAATTAAAACAAGAAAATATTTATTCGATAAAGGAAGAAGAAAATTTTGTGTTTCACTTCTGCAGTTGGTATGATTCATTGTGAATTAAATCAGGCAATATTAAATTATGATGAATGGACTGTCAATATAATACTTATGAACTATAAAAAAAAAACTATATTGTATGAAAGTTAGTAAATAAATGGTTGTAACTAAATAATACATTCATTATCTTGTTTATTTAATCATACCTATCTCGAACTACTTACGAGTCTGTTAGTACTTACTAATGGTGTAATGGATGCCGTCATAATGTGCAGCCACACCTCATTTGAGTGCCTGCACATAAAGCTTTTGAACTGCTCACTCGTGGAACCAGTATGGAGGCTGTAACTATATCTGATACAGCTGTGGTTACAGCCAATACCATGGATGAAAGCGGAAGCATTAAGGTATTCTTGGTCAACGTACCCTTTATACAACCTATACTGTGTAGACAGTTGTGGCTGGTGTCAGTGTGAAGGTACAATGACAACAGCTGTTGTGACGAGGCAGTCACAGCCGAAATGGATAGACATAAAACTGTTACGTATCCAGACGACAACAAGTCATTGTACAGGCCCAATCCATTGTTATGGCTGCATGGTGGCAGCAACTGCCGGATCTTCAGCCAAACCACATCATGCTGATAATCTCTGCAATAACCTCAGACCACTAAATCATCAAAACCTTGGCAAAAGGCATCTCTCAGCATTGTTCTTGCCTCAGTCAGGACCCACCAATGCAAATGTCACATGTAATATTTCCATCGTTGTATTACAACTATTTAAAAACAAAACCAATAAGACCGTCCACGGTAATTTCTTGGTCAGCTCTTTCAATAATACGCCTGGTACCCTGTCTGGGTCTGGGCTCTTTTTTGGGTTGATGTGGGTGATCACCCATTGTTTACCAGTGTTTTTTATTCTCACCAATTTCAATGTTGTCATAGTTCCTAGAAGTCTAATTCTCTTTGTCTGCCCTGATGTCATTTCTTCAACTTGTGAGTATTCGGAAATTATATTATCAGTCTTACATATTTCTTTAGTGGTCTGCTTGCTTGTAAATTATTTTTGTTTTGTCTTCGTCCCCGAATTCCACACGTTTTCTGTAATCATTGCAGACTACGCCAAGGATAAACTGTATGTATTCATGTGTACTTTCATTCACGAGTTCATCTTTTACAAATATGTGTGATTAAGGCAGTTTAAAATTATTCATCATTTATTATGTTAAACAGTCATGTTGTTATTAGTAAAATTAGTGAAATACACAACTAATTGTACTTTATGAATTTGAAATTCAAGATTGGTTTATAAACCATTTTTTCACTCAAGTATAGTCATGCAAGTTGGCTTAGATAAAGGTTATGTTATTATTTTTCATGTGTAGCATATTTTATGTGCTATTAATGTCAACTATTGTTATTATCAAATCTACTTGTAATTAAATACTACTTCAGAATTATAAAAAATATGTGTCAAGCATTAATGAACATGAATGTGTTGGTTAATAACATTTTATGTACATTTCAGCGTCCTTCAAGAATGTTTTTATTGTACTCCATTGACTCTTGTAACTGCACAACCTTTTGATGATTTCATTTGGAAAATAACAATTTTAATGAGTCAGTTATAGTCATTTGACAATAATTATTTATAATTTTGTTTCTTTGTTTATTTTAAGTACTAAAATTTGTTATTCAAACTTTTTATATTTCACATAATTTGTATGTTTTAGATTCTTGCTGTTGTTAATAATTTTAATCAATGTTAAATATTGTTTTGCTCAATCAAGTATATTATTTTTACAAATTAAAAAGAAGAAGTCATAATATGAGAATGGCTAAGAAACTCAAATATTTTTCAAGAAAGCTTGAAAATAAAGCTCTTTTTATATGATTACTTCACAATTTGATTATATTGTAATTAACTCCTTTTTATACTGGAATTATTGTAGTTTATTTTTCTAAGTTAATGACATTTGTTCATTGCTAATTTTCATTATTACAGAATATGTCAGTAATACAACAGTTTTCCAGTTACACTATGTGCATTGATGTTATGTTTATAAGTATATAATTGTAAAAAAAAGGTGTTTTAATTTCTCTTGTTTTCAGACTTTGTTAAATTGTAGATTTTCAAAATGATTTATTTTGAAAAATGTATATTTATGTATTTCTCATTTAATATTATATTATAATTCAGCTGATATTTCTTGTATAAGTTCTGTTTAGGATTAAGTTAAGTTTATTTTGTAATTTCATTTAATTTTTTTAAGGTTATGATTTAAGAAAAAGTTTAGTTGTTTTTTTTTCTAATTAAAGTACAATTTCTTTTGGCAAATACGAGCTATGTGTCATTTTATTTTTGTTAATTTTACCCAACACCCATTGCAATTCATCTATGGAAAATCTTCTCTTGTCAAAATCTATTTAACCACTCGTCGCTTTCTTCAGTAATAGCTTTGTAATCACTTGTGCGACTGATGACATCACTGCAGCAAGTGAATCAGTAGGTCACCTCTCACAAGCAGTATCGTACACCACTACTTATTCGGTAATGTTTTGATACGGTGTGACATGTTATTGTTTATGAACAGTTACTCATTACACTTGAACAATACGAACATTTTTTGTTTAACTTTATGTAAGGTGAATGAATGTATGGATGGTCTGATAGTGAACAATGGTCTAATAAAAATAAAAGTACATGTTTCACCCTCTGAATAAATGTCCCCTTGTTATACTCGATGAAATTCAGATTCTACAAAATACTTAGGAATTCATCTTGACAAGACGCTCACATTTGCAAAACAGTAACAACTTAGTACCAAATTTTGTCAATGGTACTGGATTCTTATTGAAACTGAAAATTATCTCTGAACAAGTTAATTAGTTACAAAGTCATCCCTAATCTGATCTGGACTTATGGCAGCCAGTTAGTGGTAATGTTAACAAAAAACAGCATAATTATATTACATTTTCAATACAAAGTATTACACACCACTGAATAGTCTTTGTACATTACAAATAACAATCCACATGACACAATACACCAAAAATCATAAAAGAAATTTCAATGTATTAATCAAAACTAAATAATTATGCAAATGTTCTTACAGTTAACCTTTTAAATCACATTTGACACGCATTCTAGTGACTTAAAAATTTTTCTTCTAAGAGAAGTATGAGGTAAACAGGAGATATGTATCATATTTGGCTAGATGAGTGGTAGATTTGTTTTGTTTCAACCAAAACTAATGGTGCTATTAGATGTCATCCCAGCTAGCATGGATTTGCTGAGCTGAACTATGCGTTGAACAGAGGGGCAACCATTGCCATTGAGCAACTGCTTTGAAGAAATGTTTGCAGATTTATCAAGTAACTGTTTTGATATTAATAATTTTTAGGAAAAAACCAAAAAGTATGTGATTTTTATTATTTTAAAACTATTTTTTATTAATTTTTTTCTTTTATTGTTAAGATTTCTATTTTTAAACAACATTATGTTGTTTAAAACTTTGATTAAATTAGTCTGTTTATAACTGTATCATTTTTCAGATCCAGTTGGTGTGTTTTGTTTTTTATTATAGTTGAACTTAAATTTGTGTTTAATTGTAATAGATGTTATTTACATCAGTTTTCCTAACAGTAGATTCTCTACAAAGTTAACTAGAATTTTTATTTATTTATTGGGAAATTAAAAAAATTATTTTATTCCAAACCAAAATAAAAAGTATAATTCCGATAAAATGTTTTCATCTGTTTTTCTAGTTTTAAGTGAGATAGAGGGACCACTTTTATTCAAATTCTTTGATCAATAAACCATTAGGAAGCATCAAGTTTATACCTTGATTTGTACCCCAAGAATTTTAGTCGCAGAGGAATCAGAAAGCAGGGCTAAATTTTTCACTAACTAAAACACGCTAGTGGACCGTTAATTGATCTATGTTTATATAAATTTATTTTTCCTATTTTTGGCTATATAATCGTGTCCTGAGAGATTGCCATCCAATTTTGAATCGCCTGTATATACATTAAGGTTCATCAGCTTAATGTTTCTAGTTTTTACTACTTCTTGTAATTTGCTATTTTTCAGTGACATGTGACACTTGATCCATCACAAAAATAAAATTCAAATATTATAAAATAATATAACAAGATGTTAAAAACGTAAGTTTAATAATTTCAATGTTTATCATCTTATATCACATTGTTTATTTACATTACAACAGAATGTAAACATAACTGCATTTATTATTTCACAAATACGTAAATAGCTTGATTAATCATGTCATCACCACTTCCAACATGAAATTTCTGGAAAGCTAAGGTTTGTACAGCTAACTGTGAGGCTGTGACACAACACTTCCAATATAAAAAGAATTTTGTTGCAAGCCCTACGGGGGTCACGATGCCTTACTCCAAGGATATGCATGTGAGCCATATGTAGTTCTCGTGGCTTCTAATTCAAAGAATCATTGAACCAAGGGCTGTGTCATATGGCCTCGCAGACAGATTTAATGTGACCCACATGTAGCGCAAATGTCAATCTGTGCGTAAATATTATTTGCCTGTTTTTATCGTTTTCATTAAGAAGAAAGATTGCATCAGTATCAAATATAACCACATTAAAGCCATCATAAAACATCATACAAAAACAATCATTAAGAAATTACAGGAGAGGTGTTTATTACAAACAGTCTTTTTTATATCTTTTTATTATGAATATTCATTTTAATTTTTGTTTCTGTTTTTTTTTTTTTTTTTTGTTACAGATAATGAATGGACCTGTAAATAATACTTTTATTAATGAAGCTTTGCCTCTTAATAAAGTTATTAAATTAGAGACTGAACAGGATAATGTTGCAGAAATGATATGCTTATTTTTACCACATCATGTGACTGAAACTGATACTTCATTTGAGCATGTAAGTTTTTTTTAAGTTTTTGTATGTTTGGCCAACAGGACCAGAAGCAATATTTTGCATTGATTTCTCTTTCTTATTTTGCATTTTGGCTCTTCATTTTCTGATGGAATCTGACATTTTCTTGGTTTCATTGTATCTGTAAATATCTTTATTACTTAATTTGCATCCATTTTCTTGTATTCTTATTGGTCCTAGGATTTTTCTCAAGTTTTTACTTTCTTTTTTCTATTTGATATATTTTATCTGATTTCAAACTGAGGATAGGATGCACCTGATCCAAAGAGGTACTCTGGTTTGATTACCGAATTTTGGTGCCAGATTTTGCCATCTACTAAGGTATTCATTATGTTGAAAATATCTTTTCTTAGTTGGTAGGCTAATTTTATTTTTCTCATTCTTGTTTGATTGGCTTCATTATCTAAACGATTAATTTTGATTTGATTTTTGAAATATGTATGTTTAAATTTAAATTTGTTGACTATTACATCTGTTGACTCCCAAAAAACAAAACTTTTCCATGTTTTGTTTTTTACACACAGTGAAGATAGAAGAAGAGATAGGATTTTATCAGAGTCATGTAAGTTGTATTATTATTATTATGTATTGTAACAAACATGATTTGTCTTGTGAGTTTCATTGCTGTGTATATATGTATATTTAGTTCTGTTTAATTAATACAGACTTATTTAGGTACCACCGGGTTGGTCTAGTGGTGAACACGTCTTCCCAAATCAGCTGATTTGGAAGTCGAGAGTTACAGCGTTCAAGCCTTAGTAAAGCCAGTTATTTTTACACGGATTTGAATACTAGATCGTGGATACCGGTGTTCTTTGGTGGTTGGGTTTCAATTAACCACACATCTCAGGAATGGTCCAACTGAGAATGTACAAGACTACACTTCATTTACACTCATACATATCATCCTCATTCATCCTCTGAAGTATTATCTAAACGGTAGTTACCGGAGGCTAAACAGGAAAAAAAAGAAAGACTTATTTAGGTGTGTGCGAATGATAAATTGTTAATGTGTGAGGGAAAAGGTGTTGTTTTGAAATTTCAGTGATAATTAAAATGTCTTTATTTTAACTTGTTGAAAGAGTTTACGTGTTAGTATGTTCTAGGTGATTTGTTATTAATTGCATTTGGTTGTCATATTTCAATATTTTTCAGGCAAGCGATTTAAAACCGACTCGATACAGATTAAACACATTTATGACAAAGTTTTATTTATGAAATGAAAATAAAATAAAATTTAATTCTGTATTTACATTAGGAAAACTTAATATTTACCAAATTTTTCAAAACATATTCAATGTGAGCACCCTGTGCAGTTGATGTGGCAATGCTAAAGTAATCATATTGAGAGTCGCCTGATTCAAAATGTTGTCAATGACCTTAGTTTTTTATTGTGAACGTTTGCCTTCAGTTATCGATAGTATAGTAGTTCGATTTATAAACTATAATCCTTTAAATAACCTAAAGAAAAAAAATTGCGCTTAGATAAATCTGGGGTACAATTAGGCTACTATCCTCTACTCACAGTAAAAGTTGCGTGAAAGTGTGCTAATGAATTGTTTTATGTGCAACAGATTGTTTCTTCATCTTGTTGGAATTAGCTGTAGTTTTTTCACAATCTGTCTGTTAATCAATAGTAGAATTCTTTGAAAATTGCACAGAACACTTTTGTATTGACAGTACAGTAAAAAAAGGTTGCCTCCCCCTCACCACCCCTTCGATCATTATACGATTACCAGAGCAGCACACTGTACACTGATTTTCTCATCATGAAAACTCAAACATAGGAGAATTTTCATTCACTACCCTAGATAAATGAAACCGTGCTTCATTTGACAAAAAATATAATATCGGATCTATCTGTTTTTGAGAACCTATCTTCATTAATTGAGATGTTTCAGTTTGTTCTCATAAGTTGTTACGTGGTACAATTAAAATCGTGAAGAATTTTAAAGAAATATGTGCATTTTACTCTGCTCATTGTGATAACTAATTTATAAATCTTTTGGACAGACAGAATTTCTTTGAATATCGGCTGTGACTTCTGGATTCTTAATGTAAGGTCATCTATTTCATTTCATAATTTGAAATCAACCCCCATTGTATGCCATTTTGTAACCAAATTGTATATGCTACTCTTTGCTGGGATACTGGCATTCAGAAATTTTTTGGCAAATATTTTATGTATTCCTTGAAAGGATTCCAAAACACTGAATAGCTTCCACTATAGTTACCTGTTTCTTGATCCATCAATTTTTTTTTTTTTTAAGAAAAACACAACTACAGGAACAAGATTTATCCCACTGTTGCACGAGTAGTTCACAACTGACAACAGTAGATTAGAGTACATACATGATCAATAATGATGCTAATAGAAACATTGTTAATGGTGACACTCAAATAACTGCTTTTTCAGTTTGGTTTTTAAGTAGTTCACCCTTTGTATGTGAAAATATATATATATATGTATATATATATATATATATAAATGAAAAAATAAATATATATATATATTTACCAAAGACAAAAGTAAAACTTAGCTTTCTCCACCAACAGTACAGATCGATCCTACAATATTTCTTATTTTCTCAGTGCTTCTCCAATTTTTACATTAATAGCCATTTCAAGGGTTTCTGTCATAATTGGTTAAACGTTTTTTAATTAACCAATGATGAGTGAAACCCTCGAATGCACTGTTAATGAAAAAATTGGAGAAGCAAAGATACAAGATAAAAAATGTTTTTGGATTCTGTACTGTTGGGGGATAGCTAAGACAAAAGTTAACTTTTGTCTTTGATATAATTAGTACTGAGGAAGATATGAACAAATATAATGAAAAAAGTAATTAATTTTACTAAATTAAATATATATTTACATATTAACGTTTTTGTGCGGCAAAAGGATTAATCAGATATATCAATTTTAATACATTAATGAAAAGGTACACACCATAAAAGTGCTAATTTGTAAGAATTTAAAAAAGTAAGCAGTAAGTGTAATTTTTATTTTATTTATTATTCTCTAATCCTAATCTTATATGTTAATAGTATAGAATTATATTATTGTAATTATATATTGCAAATAAGTTTGCTTAGTTTGATCATATATATATATATATATATATATATATATATATATACTGTAATCTACAGGGTGTCAGGACTAAAAATATCCAAAAGTACAGCTTATAAGAGAACCATTTAATATAATTTAATAATTTTTTTTTTAATAAATACAGCAACTAGTTTTAATGTAGGTTATTTTGCTTGGGGTTTTATTACAAGTTGTAACAAACAAAAGTTTGAGATTTGGATGATTTAAAACAAAAAATTGTCTTCAGCAGATGGCTAAACAATAATCTAGAGTTAGATTATTGTTTAGCCATCTGCCGAGCTATAAAAGGTGCATACATTGAAGTTGACTAACCTAACTTCAATGTGTGCACCTTTTATAGCTCGGCAGATGTCTAGACGATAATCTAACTCTCCAGGTTAGATTATTGATACCTTCAACAATTTTTTGTTTTAAGTCATTCAGATCTCAAATTTTTGTTCATTATAACCTTTAATAAAACCCCAAGCAAAAAATTCCAAAGGGGTAAAAAAAAATTCCATGTGACCTCATCCGATCCAATATCTGGGGAAGCATTGTTCAGCAACATGGTAACATCTCTGTAAAAGTGTGATGGAGCAGCATCGTGTTGGAAACTGATTCCTGCAGGGAACTGAGGAATAGCAACGTTCTCGAGCATATCAAGGTACATGTCCCTGCAGCAGTGGGTTCCATGAAAAATCAGACCGATGATGCCATTTTTGTTCCATCATAATCAGACATTGACTTTTGATTTGTCCCTTTCATTTTCAATTGTAATTATTAGTTATTTTTAATTTTACAGGTTACTATCGATAAAGGAACCATCAAAGAAAGTACCAAGAATTGTATTACTTGTAAGAGACACGTAAATAATTCTCTATGTGATGGAGTTATAAAAGAAAAATCCATTGAATGTAAGTGTGCATATGATGATGTAACGACAGAAGAAAATTTAATCGAGAATATAAGTAGTGAAAACAAGTTACCTATCCAGAAAGAAAAGAAGTTGGTTTGTGAATATTGCAATGAAAGATTCAGATGCAAATGTTACCTAAAGAGGGACATTAACTTTCAGGCTAAAGAGAAAAATAATAATAGTAATTTTTGTCAAAAGTCTTTTATTCATGATAATGATTTAAATACGCACCTTGTTATACATAATGCAGAGAAAAGTTATATTTGTAACTTTTGTCAGAAGTCTTTTAGCCATAGTTCTAATTTAAAATCACATTTAAAAATTCATACAAAAGAAAAGAGTTGTGTTTGTAACTTCTGCCAAAAGGTTTTGATTCGTCCTTCTAGTTTAAAGAAACATCTTAATATTCATACAAAAGAGAAAATCTATGTTTGCAACTTTTGTCAAAAGTCATTTAATCGTAAAGAAAATTTAAAGACACACCTTAATATTCATACCAAAGAGAAAAATTATGTTTGTAACTTTTGTCAGAAGTCTTTTAATCAAAGTTCTACTTTAAAATTACATTTAAATATTCATACTAAGGAGAAAAATTATATTTGTAACTTTTGTCAAAAGTCATTTAATTTTGAAAAAAGTTTAAAGACACATCTTAATATTCATTCAAAAGAGAAAAATTATGTTTGTAATTTTTGTCAGAAGTCTTTTAATTCAAGCTTTACTTTAAAATTACATTTAAATATTCATACTAAGGAGAAAACTTATATTTGTACCTTTTGTCAGAAGTCTTTTAATCGAAGTTCTACTTTAAAATTGCATTTAAATATCCACACTAAGGAGAAAAATTATATTTGTAATTTTTGTCAAAAGTCATTTAATTGTAAAGACAGTTTAAAGGCACATCTTAATATTCATACAAAAGAGAAAAATTATATTTGTAACTTTTGTCAAAAGTCTTTTAGTCAAAGTTATAATTTAAAATCACATTTAAATATTCATACTAAAGAGAAAAGTTATGTTTGTAACTTCTGCCAAAAAGTTTTGAACTGTCCTTCTAGTCTAAAGAAACATCTTAATATTCATACAAAAGAGAAAAATTATGTTTGTAACTTTTGTCAGAAGTCTTTTAATCAAAATTCTACTTTAAAATTACATTTAAATATTCATACAAAAGAGAAAAGTTATGTTTGTAATTTCTGCCAAAAGGTTTTTAATCGTCTTTTTAATTTAAAGAAGCATATTAATTTACACACTAAAGAGAAAAACTGTTTGTAACGTTTGTCAAAAATCTTTTAACGAGAGTTATACTTTATAAAGACATTTTAATAATATCCATATTAGAGTTTGACCTTTAAATATTTACATTAAGAAATTTGATTAACCTTTAAGAAGTATTCAATTTAAAAAAAAATTAGTAACACCATTCTGGAACATCCTACTTCAAAACAAACAAAATGAGAAAGACCGTTCTGAAACGGCCTAAGTGAACCTTTATTGAAAAGGTATTATTTCAGATGGTACAGGGTACTTTTATTTGTAAGAAATAATGCATTGTTACTATAACCAATGATGAGATTGTTTAGATAGATTTTGACTGCATTGTGCACAGTTGCAGAGGGTGGAGAGTAAATACAACGAGCCAGAGCGATTGAGACAGACTGCATGTGTCAGCTGTCACTTGATTCTTGGCACCTGTCACATTTGCTGTTAACTCATATAGGCGCGAAATCTCCTGTTTGTTCATTCAGTCTGCTTCAATACATATGTTTGCAACTGAGCCTTGTAATTCTTTCCATTCTATATAGTTCTTATTTTCTTCATATTAAACTTGTAGTCAAGAAAAACCTAAAAAATGAACTCGGCTTCAACGATTACACGGACTGCTTAGATGATGCCGACCATGAAGTATACAATACTCAGTTATGAAGTCAAAATGCAATTCTAAAATTCAGCTTCTGAAATATTCATATTTCATTGCTAGTTCGATTCTCACTTGCCTCAGCACTAGGGTGTTTATCTAGTTCTTATCTCACCCACCATAGCGGTAGGAAGCAAAGATGAAGGCATCCACTAAATATACATGTCATGCAATCAATGTACAGTATAAATACTAGAGCATGACGTCCGATCATTTGATGTACAACCGACGAGTTATCATATACTACAACAATAACTAGAGTCTATTTCTGACGACGTAACAGATGATTAATTATGTCAGAAATATTATCAAATTTCACCGTTAATTAAAACAAGAAAATATTTATTCGATAAAGGAAGAAAATTTTATGTTTCACTTCTGCAGTTGGTATGATTCATTGTGAATTAAATCAGGCAATATTAAATTATGATGAATGGACTGTCAATATAATACTTATGAACTATAAAAAAAAAACTATATTGTATGAAAGTTAGTAAATAAATGGTTGTAACTAAATAATACATTCATTATCTTGTTTATTTAATCATACCTATCTTGAACTACTTATGAGTCTGTTAGTACTTACTAATGGTGTAATGGATACCGTCATAATGTGCAGCCACACCTCATTTGAGTGCCTGCACATAAAGCTTTTGAACTGCTGACTCGTGGAACCAGTATGGAGGCTGTAACCATATCTGATACAGCTGTGGTTACAGCCAATACCATGGATGAAAGCGGAAACATTAAGGTATTCTTGGTCAACGTACCCTTTATACAACCTATACTGTGTAGACAGTTGTGGCTGGTGTCAGTGTGAAGGTACAATGACAACAGCTGTTGTGACGAGGCAGTCACAGCCGAAATGGATAGACATAAAACTGTTACGTATCCAGACGACAACAAGTCATTGTACAGGTACAGACCCAATCCATTGTTATGGCTGCATGGTGGCAGCAACTGCCGGACCTTCAGCCAAACCACATCATGCTGATAATCTCTGCAATAAACTCAGACCACTAAATCATCAAAACCTTGGCAAAAGGCATCTCTCAGCATTGTTCTTGCCTCAGTCAGGAGCCACCAATGCAAATGTCACATGTAATATTCCCATCGTTGTATTACAACTATTTAAAAACAAAACCAATAAGACTGTCCACGGTAATTTCTTGGTCAGCTCTTTCAATAATACGCCTGGTACCCTGTCTGGGTCTGGGCTCTTTTTTGGGTTGATGTGGGTGATCACCCATTGTTTACGCCAGTGCGTAAAGTTGTTTTATTCCAATAAATTCAAGGTTATGGTTGAGTCTTGTAGTCATTACAGGCTTAAGCCACCAGGTTGGTCTAGTGGTGAACGTGTCTTCCCAAATCAGCTGATTTGGAAGTCGAGAATTCCAGCGTTCAAGTCCTAGTAAAGCCAGCTATTTTTACACGGATTTGAATACTAGATCGTGGATACCGGTGTTCTTTGGTGGTGGGTTTCAATTAACCACACATCTCAGGTATGGTCAAACAGAATGTACAAGACTACACTTCATTCATCCTCTGAAGTATTATCTAAACGGTAGTTACCGGAAGCTAAACAGGAAAAAGAAAGAAGTCATTACAGGCTTGGTAAATTTATTTTGTTTTTTGTAAGGCTTATCTTGTGTACTTTTAAAATAGGTTGTTGGTTTGTTGTTTTTGTTATCAATGTCTCTCGGGCTCCAGTTTGACTTACTGTTGCATCATCATATTGGTGTCAGCGTATTTCTATCACGCTTTATTTATTGCTGTTTAGTCTTAATATATATATATATATATATATATATTAGTGTTAAGTGTTTTTTATTCTCACCAATTTCAATGTTGTCATAGTTCCTAGAAGTCTAATTCTCTTTGTCTGCCCTGGTGTCATTTCTTCAACTTGTGAGTATTCGGAAATTATTTTATCAGTCTTACATATTTCTTTAGTGGTCTGCTTGCTTGTAAATTATTTTTGTTTTGTCTTCGTCCCCGAATTCCACACGTTTTCTCTAATCATTCTTATACTAACACTTAGACACTACTCTTGTTGTCAACACACACACACACTCTTCTGTCCATTGCTTTGTTCGCTTCCCCTACTTCTCACCACGCCAGCTTTGTTCATTCTAGTTCAGATTTTCATGTTGTTAGGATGCACGGGCTGGACCAGCTGGCGATTCTTTCTCTCTTGCTTAATGTGTTAATACTCTCATCGTCTTCGTGCCTTCATAAACGTTGTGGTAATTCTCAGTCATCATATTCTCTTGTTTCTACTCGTCAGTGTTTTGTGAATTTATAAATTTCCATGTTCGTTTTGCCTCGTTTCTTTGTGAAGTTAATTTTCAAATTCAGTAGATATCGTCTAGTATTGAAAGTGGTTCAGTTACTACAAACCTGCACAAACCTTCTGCATCTTATTGATGCAGAATCTCTCCAAACTCGTTACTACAAATTTGAGACGCTCCGTATTACTCAATTTCTAAACAAAGTTTTACCTCTGTATTTTTTGATACGCCATTGCACACTACGCCAAGGATAAACTGTATGTATTCATGTGTACTTTCATTCACGAGTTCATCTTTTACAAATATGTGTGATTAAGGCAATTTAAAATTATTCATCATTTATTATGGTTAACAGTCATGTTGTTATTAGTAAAATTAGTGAAATACACAACTAATTGTACTTTATGAATTTGAAATTCAAGATTGGTTTATAAACCATTTTTTCACTCAAGTATAGTCATGCAAGTTGGCTTAGATAAAGGTTATGTTATTATTTTTCATGTGTAGCATATTTTATGTGCTATTAATGCCAACTATTGTTATTATCAAATCTACTTGTAATTAAATACTACTTCAGAATTATAAAAAATATGTGTCACAAGCATTAATGAACATGAATGTGTTGGTTAATATCATTTTATGTACATTTCAGCGTCCTTCAAGAATGTTTTCTATTGTACTCCATTGACTCTTGTAACTGCACAACCTTTTGATGATTTCATTTGGAAAATAACAATTTTAATGAGTCAGTTATAGTCATTTGACAATAATTATTTATAATTTTGTTTATTTTAAGTACTAAAATTTGTTATTCAAACTTTTTATATTTCACATAATTTGTATGTTTTAGATTCTTGCTGTTGTTAATAATTTTAATCAATGTTAAATATTGTTTTGCTCAATCAAGTATATTATTTTTACAAATTAGAAAGAAGTCATAAAATGAGAATGGCTAAGAAACTCAAATATTTTTCAAGAAAGCTTGAAAATAAAGCTCTTTTTATATGATTACTTCACAATTTGATTATATTGTAATTAACTCCTTTTTATACTGGAATTATTGTAGTTTATTTTTCTAAGTTAATGACATTTGTTCATTGCTAATTTTCATTATTACAGAATATGTCAGTAATACAACAGTTTTCCAGTTACACTATGTGCATTGATGTTATGTTTATAAGTATATAATTGTAAAAAAAAGGTGTTTTAATTTCTCTTGTTTTCAGACTTTGTTAAATTGTAGATTTTCAAAATGATTTATTTTGAAAAATGTATATTTATGTATTTCTCATTTAATATTATATTATAATTCAGCTGATATTTCTTGTATAAGTTCTGTTTAGGATTAAGTTAAGTTTATTTTGTAATTTCATTTAATTTTTTTAAGGTTATGATTTAAGAAAAAGTTTAGTTGTTTTTTTTTTCTAATTAAAGTACAATTTCTTTTGGCAAATACGAGCTATGTGTCATTTTATTTTTGTTAATTTTACCCAACAGCCATTGCAATTCATCTATGGAAAATCTTCTCTTGTCAAAATCTATTTAACCACTCGTCGCTTTCTTCAGTAATAGCTTTGTAATCACTTGTGCGACTGATGACATCACTGCAGCAAGTGAATCAGTAGGTCACCTGTCAAGCCAAACCAACCATTTGGTTGCCTCTTTTTCAGCAACATAATCAACTTCCAAGAAAGAGTGATCCACATTTCTGTAATTTACTTTTCCACACAACTGGTCTACCACAATATTTTAAGTTCCACTGGTCGATCTTCGAGTGACTTTGTCATTAACTTAATCGACATCACTGTACGCTTCAATTTGTCTGCTGGTTATTTTACCGTATCTAATGCCATCTTCAGAAATAGATTTCAGATATCTAAAGTTCTTTTTACCAAATTAAAATGGGTCTTTATTGTTGGACCCTGTGCTTCAGAAGCAGTATTCAAGGCAAAACTTAAGTCTGGTGTTGTGCCTAAAACTAAACATTTTTAAGTTTCCAGCCATTTCCCTGTAATGTTCTCCATTGGAGATTAGAGGAGAGTCCAAGAAAGTTCAAGTGATAAAAATAAAGGTTTACAGTTGCTAAACCCATCTATTTTTGTAGAATTAGCTTTGCATATACAGACTGGTCCATCTCTAAAAATTTGCCAATTACAGTAATCTTTATCCCAAGATAAAATGTTCCACTTCATGAGATTTTAATTCAAATCAAGAATTTAACTTTGTAATTAGGCTTATGATCTTTGAAGAAGGATTTATAAGACCGTCATCAACATGAAAAATTACCACAATTTTTGTACTGTGATACGTGCAAGGATCAGTCTTGTTTTCTTGTAGACCACACTGCTATAAGAAGCCTGTTAGGTATTTATACCAACATTTTGAAGCTTGTTTAAGGCCATATGAACTTTTTCATAATTTGTTCACTTTTTTTGTTCAATCTTATATGCTTGATGTTATCACATGAACACATTCTTGTTTAGTTTTCCATTGAGGAAATCTTCACATCAAAAACAGCTTTAAATTCAAAGCTAAAAATGTGACTGTATTTAAGCTGGAAACGGGGATGAATGTCAAAATAACCAATCACTGGATGTTGACTATAGCCCTTAGCAACTAGTCTTGCTTTATATTTAATGATGTCAT
This sequence comes from Lycorma delicatula, assembly GCF_047948215.1. NCBI lineage: Eukaryota > Metazoa > Arthropoda > Insecta > Hemiptera > Fulgoridae > Lycorma > Lycorma delicatula. Next base: position 45,261,658 of record NC_134467.1, read on the forward strand.
TCGAATCAGTGTTCACAGCTAACACCCATCCACCCTTGACAATCTGGAGGGTTTTTCTCTAGCTGCCATGTTTGATTCTGATGAAGAGAATGGATTTATTTCTTCATCTATCACTTTCTTCAATTCAGAAGCTGTCACTGTGCAAACCTCTTTATAATTTGAAGGTGTTTCATGGAAAAGGAAAAATCCTCTTCCTCTTGATACCTGGAAGGTTTCTTTATTTTTCTATTTGATATATTTTATCTGATTTCAAACTGAGGATAGGATGCACCTGATCCAAAGAGGTACTCTGGTTTGATTACCGAATTTTGGTGCCAGATTTTGCCATCTACTAAGGTATTCATTATGTTGAAAATATCTTTTCTTAGTTGGTAGGCTAATTTTATTTTTTTCATTCTTGTTTGATTGGCTTCATTATCTAAACGATTAATTTTGATTTGATTTTTGAAATATGTATGTTTAAATTTAAATTTGTTGACTATTACATCTGTTGACTCCCAAAAACAAAACTTTTCCATGTTTTGTTTTTTACACACAGTGAACATAGAAGAAGAGATAGGATTTTATCAGAGTCATGTAAGTTGTATTATTATTATTATGTATTGTAACAAACATGATTTGTCTTGTGAGTTTCATTGCTGTGTATATATGTATATTTAGTTCTGTTTAATTAATACAGACTTATTTAGGTACCACCGGGTTGGTCTAGTGGTGAACACGTCTTCCCAAATCAGCTGATTTGGAAGTCGAGAGTTACAGCGTTCAAGCCTTAGTAAAGCCAGTTATTTTTACACGGATTTGAATACTAGATCGTGGATACCGGTGTTCTTTGGTGGTTGGGTTTCAATTAACCACACATCTCAGGAATGGTCCAACTGAGAATGTACAAGACTACACTTCATTTACACTCATACATATCATCCTCATTCATCCTCTGAAGTATTATCTAAACGGTAGTTACCGGAGGCTAAACAGGAAAAAAAGAAAGACTTATTTAGGTGTGTGCGAATGATAAATGGTTAATGTGTGAGGGAAAAGGTGTTGTTTTGAAATTTCAGTGATAATTAAAATGTGTTTAGTTTAACTTGTTGAAAGAGTGTACGTTTTAGTATGTTCTAGGTGATTTGTTATTAATTGCATTTGGTTGTCATATTTCAATATTTTTCAGGCAAGCGATTTAAAACCGACTCGATACAGATTAAACACATTTATGACAAAGTGTTATTTATGAAATGAAAATAAAATAAAATTTAATTCTGTATTTACATTAGGAAAACTTAATATTTACCAAATTTTTCAAAACATATTCAATGTGAGCACCCTGTGCAGTTGATGTGGCAATGCTAAAGTAATCATATTGAGAGTCGCCTGATTCAAAATGTTGTCAATGACCTTAGTTTTTTATTGTGAACGTTTGCCTTCAGTTATCGATAGTATAGTAGTTCGATTTATAAACTATAATCCTTTAAATAACCTAAAGAAAAAAAATTGCGCTTAGATAAATCTGGGGTACAATTAGGCTACTATCCTCTACTCACAGTAAAAGTTGCGTGAAAGTGTGCTAATGAATTGTTTTATGTGCAACAGATTGTTTCTTCATCTTGTTGGAATTAGCTGTAGTTTTTTCACAATCTGTCTGTTAATCAATAGTAGAATTCTTTGAAAATTGCACAGAACACTTTTGTATTGACAGTACAGTAAAAAAAGGTTGCCTCCCCCTCACCACCCCTTCGATCATTATACGATTACCAGAGCAGCACACTGTACACTGATTTTCTCATCATGAAAACTCAAACATATGAGAATTTTCATTCACTACCCTAGATAAATGAAACCGTGCTTCATTTGACAAAAAATATAATATCGGATCTATCTGTTTTTGAGAACCTATCTTCATTAATTGAGATGTTTCAGTTTGTTCTCATAAGTTGTTACGTGGTACAATTAAAATCGTGAAGAATTTTAAAGAAATATGTGCATTTTACTCTGCTCATTGTGATAACTAATTTATAAATCTTTTGGACAGACAGAATTTCTTTGAATATCGGCTGTGACTTCTGGATTCTTAATGGAAGGTCATCTATTTCATTTCATAATTTGAAATCAACCCCCATTGTATGCCATTTTGTAACCAAATTGTATATGCTACTCTTTGCTGGGATACTGGCATTCAGAAATTTTTTGGCAAATATTTTATGTATTCCTTGAAAGGATTCCAAAACACTGAATAGCTTCCACTATAGTTACCTGTTTCTTGATCCATCAATTTTTTTTTTTTTAAGAAAAACACAACTACAGGAACAAGATTTATTCCACTGTTGCACGAGTAGTTCACAACTGACAACAGTAGATTAGAGTAGTTACATACATGATCAATAATGATGCTAATAGAAACATTGTTAATGGTGACACTCAAATAACTGCTTTTTCAGTTTGGATTTTAAGTAGCTCACCCTTTGTATGTGAAAATATATATATATATATATATATATATATATAAATGAAAAAATAAATATATATATATATATATATATTTACCAAAGACAAAAGTAAAACTTAGCTTTCTCCACCAACAGTACAGATCGATCCTACAATATTTCTTATTTTCTCAGTGCTTCTCCAATTTTTACATTAATAGCCATTTCAAGGGTTTCTGTCATAATTGGTTAAACTTTTTTTAATTAACCAATGATGAGTGAAACCCTCGAATGCACTGTTAATGAAAAAATTGGAGAAGCAAAGATACAAGATAAAAAATGTTTTTGGATTCTGTACTGTTGGGGGATAGCTAAGACAAACGTTAACTTTTGTCTTTGATATAATTAGTACTGAGGAAGATATGAACAAATATAATGAAAAAAGTAATTAATTTTACTAAATGAAATATATATTTACATATTAACGTTTTTGTGCGGCAAAAGGATTAATCAGATATATCAATTTTAATACATTAATGAAAAGGTACACACCATAAAAGTGCTAATTTGTAAGAATTTAAAAAAGTAAGCAGTAAGTGTAATTTTTATTTTATTTATTATTCTCTAATCCTAATCTTATATGTTAATAGTATAGAATTATATTATTGTAATTATATATTGCAAATAAGTTTGCTTAGTTTGATCATATATATATATATATATATATATATATATATATACTGTAATCTACAGGGTGTCAGGACTAAAAATATCCAAAAGTACAGCTTACAAGAGAACCATTTAATATAATTTAATAATTTTTTTTTAATAAACACAGCAACTAGTTTTAATGTAGGTTATTTTGCTTGGGGTTTTATTACAAGTTGTAACAAACAAAAGTTTGAGATTTGGATGATTTAAAACAAAAAATTGTCTTCAGCAGATGGCTAAACAATAATCTAGAGTTAGATTATTGTTTAGCCATCTGCCGAGCTATAAAAGGTGCATACATTGAAGTTGACTAACCTAACTTCAATGTGTGCACCTTTTATAGCTCGGCAGATGTCTAGACGATAATCTAACTCTCCAGGTTAGATTATTGATACCTTCAACAATTTTAAGTCATTCAGATCTCAAATTTTTGTTCATTATAACCTTTAATAAAATCCCAAGCAAAAAATTCCATGTGACCTCATCCGATCCAATATCTGGGGAAGCATTGTTCAGCAACATGGTAACATCTCTGTAAAAGTGTGATGGAGCAGCATCGTGTTGGAAACTGATTCCTGCAGGGATCTGAGGAATAGCAACGTTCTCGAGCATGTCAAGGTACACATGTCCCTGCAGCAGTGGGTTCCATGAAAAATCAGACCGATGATGCCATTTTTGTTCCATCATAATCAGACATTGACTTTTGATTTGTCCCTTTCATTTTCAATTGTAATTATTAGTTATTTTTAATTTTACAGGTTACTATCGATAAAGGAACCATTAAAGAAAATACCAAGAAATGTATTACTTGTAAGAGACACGTAAATAATTCTATACTTATGTCTATAATTATGTCAGAAATATTATCAAATTTCACCGTTAATTAAAACAAGAAAATATTTATTCGATAAAGGAAGAAAATTTTATGTTTCACTTCTGCAGTTGGTATGATTCATTGTGAATTAAATCAGGCAATATTAAATTATGATGAATGGACTGTCAATATAATACTTATGAACTATAAAAAAAAAATGTATTGTATGAAAGTTAGTAAATAAATGGTTGTAACTAAATAATACATTCATTATCTTGTTTATTTAATCATACCTATCTCGAACTACTTACGAGTCTGTTAGTACTTACTAATGGTGTAATGGATGCCGTCATAATGTGCAGCCACACCTCATTTGAGTGCCTGCACATAAAGCTTTTGAACTGCTGACTCGTGGAACCAGTATGGAGGCTGTAACTATATCTGATACAGCTGTGGTTACAGCCAATACCATGGATGAAAGCGGAAACATTAAGGTATTCTTGGTCAACGTACCCTTTATACAACCTATACTGTGTAGACAGTTGTGGCTGGTGTCAGTGTGAAGGTACAATGACAACAGCTGTTGTGACGAGGCAGTCACAGCCGAAATGGATAGACATAAAACTGTTACGTATCCAGACGACAACAAGTCATTGTACAGGTACAGACCCAATCCATTGTTATGGCTGCATGGTGGCAGCAACTGCCGGACCTTCAGCCAAACCACATCATGCTGATAATCTCTGCAATAAACTCAGACCACTAAATCATCAAAACCTTGGCAAAAGGCATCTCTCAGCATTGTTCTTGCCTCAGTCAGGAGCCACCAATGCAAATGTCACATGTAATATTCCCATCGTTGTATTACAACTATTTAAAAACAAAACCAATAAGACCGTCCACGGTAATTTCTTGGTCAGCTCTTTCAATAATACGCCTGGTACCCTGTCTGGGTCTGGGCTCTTTTTTGGGTTGATGTGGGTGATCACCCATTGTTTACCAGTGTTTTTTATTCTCACCAATTTCAATGTTGTCATAGTTCCTAGAAGTCTAATTCTCTTTGTCTGCCCTGATGTCATTTCTTCAACTTGTGAGTATTCGGAAATTATATTATCAGTCTTACATATTTCTTTAGTGGTCTGCTTGCTTGTAAATTATTTTTGTTTTGTCTTCGTCCCCGAATTCCACACGTTTTCTGTAATCATTGCAGACTACGCCAAGGATAAACTGTATGTATTCATGTGTACTTTCATTCACGAGTTCATCTTTTACAAATATGTGTGATTAAGGCAGTTTAAAATTATTCATCATTTATTATGTTAAACAGTCATGTTGTTATTAGTAAAATTAGTGAAATACACAACTAATTGTACTTTATGAATTTGAAATTCAAGATTGGTTTATAAACCATTTTTTCACTCAAGTATAGTCATGCAAGTTGGCTTAGATAAAGGTTATGTTATTATTTTTCATGTGTAGCATATTTTATGTGCTATTAATGTCAACTATTGTTATTATCAAATCTACTTGTAATTAAATACTACTTCAGAATTATAAAAAATATGTGTCAAGCATTAATGAACATGAATGTGTTGGTTAATAACATTTTATGTACATTTCAGCGTCCTTCAAGAATGTTTTCTATTGTACTCCATTGACTCTTGTAACTGCACAACCTTTTGATGATTTCATTTGGAAAATAACAATTTTAATGAGTCAGTTATAGTCATTTGACAATAATTATTTATAATTTTGTTTCTTTGTTTATTTTAAGTACTAAAATTTGTTATTCAAACTTTTTATATTTCACATAATTTGTATGTTTTAGATTCTTGCTGTTGTTAATAATTTTAATCAATGTTAAATATTGTTTTGCTCAATCAAGTATATTATTTTTACAAATTAGAAGAAGAAGTCATAATATGAGAATGGCTAAGAAACTCAAATATTTTTCAAGAAAGCTTGAAAATAAAGCTCTTTTTATATGATTACTTCACAATTTGATTATATTGTAATTAACTCCTTTTTATACTGGAATTATTGTAGTTTATTTTTCTAAGTTAATGACATTTGTTCATTGCTAATTTTCATTATTACAGAATATGTCAGTAATACAACAGTTTTCCAGTTACACTATGTGCATTGATGTTATGTTTATAAGTATATAATTGTAAAAAAAAGGTGTTTTAAGTTCTCTTGTTTTCAGACTTTGTTAAATTGTAGATTTTCAAAATGATTTATTTTGAAAAATGTATATTTATGTATTTCTCATTTAATATTATATTATAATTCAGCTGATATTTCTTGTATAAGTTCTGTTTAGGATTAAGTTAAGTTTATTTTGTAATTTCATTTAATTTTTTTAAGGTTATGATTTAAGAAAAAGTTTAGTTGTTTTTTTTTCTAATTAAAGTACAATTTCTTTTGGCAAATACGGGCTATATGTCATTTTATTTTTGTTAATTTTACCCAACAGCCATTGCAATTCATCTATGGAAAATCTTCTCTTGTCAAAATCTATTTAACCACTCGTCGCTTTCTTCAGTAATAGCTTTGTAATCACTTGTGCGACTGATGACATCACTGCAGCAAGTGAATCAGTAGATCACCTCTCACAAGCAGTACCGTACACCACTACTTATTCGATAATGTTTTGATACGGTGTGACATGTTATTGTTTATGAACAGTTACTCATTACACCTCAACAATACGAACATTTTTCGTTTAACTTTATGTAAGGTGAATGAATGTATGGATGGTCTGATAGTGAACAATGGTCTAATAAAAATAAAAGTACATGTTTCACCCTCTGAATAAATGTCCCCTTGTTATACTCGATGAAATTCAGATTCTACAAAATACTTAGGAATTCATCTTGACAAGACGCTCACATTTGCAAAACAGTAACAACTTAGTACCAAATTTTGTCAATGGTACTGGATTCTTATTGAAACTGAAAATTATCTCTGAACAAGTTAATTATTTACAAAGTCATCCCTAATCTGATCTGGACTTATGGCAGCCAGTTAGTGGTAATGTTAACAAAAAAACAGCATAATTATATTACATTTTCAATACAAAGTATTACACACCACTGAATTGTCTTTGTACATTACAAATAACAATCCACATGACACAATACACCAAAAATCATAAAAGAAATTTCAATGTATTAATCAAAACTAAATAATTATGCAAATGTTCTTACAGTTAACCTTTTAAATCAAATTTGACACGCATTCTAGTGACTTAAAAATTTTTCTTCTAAGAGAAGTATGAGGTAAACAGGAGATATGTATCATATTTGGCTAGATGAGTGGTAGATTTGTTTTGTTTCAACCAAAACTAATGGTGCTATTAGATGTCATCCCAGCTAGCATGGATTTGCTGAACTGAACTATGCGTTGAACAGAGGGGCAACCATTGCCATTGAGCAACTGCTTTGAAGAAATGTTTGCAGATTTATCAAGTAACTGTTTTGATATTAATAATTTTTAGGAAAAAACCAAAAAGTATGTGATTTTTATTATTTTAAACTATTTTTTTTAATTTTTTTCTTTTATTGTAAAGATTTCTATTTTTAAACAACATTATGTTGTTTAAAACTTTGATTAAATTAGTCTATTTAAAATTGTATCATTTTTCAGATCTAAGGAATGGTCGTACTGGGACTGTACAAGAGTACACTTTACTTACATTCATACATATCATCCTCTGAATACCTGAACGGTAATTCCCGCAGGCTAAAAAGGAAGAAAAATAAAGTTTTGTTGGTGTAAAATGCTTTATTCAATCCAGGAGAGGATAGCTATAGTTGAGGCTTATATTCGTTCTGGATCATTTAAAGAATCATGTTAAATATTCGTAGAAAAATTTCCGAATGCTTTTATTCCAGCAAAAAGTAGCATACACGATTTGGTTCAAAAATGATGTACCATAGGTTTGGTTCCAAATGCAAAACGAAATAGGGAATATTTCGTTAGGATTCCACACGCCATTGCCGATATTGAAAAGAGAATTACTGCCGGTCCAAAAAATATCCCTACGAAAGTTATCTCAATAACCTGATATTAAATCCACATCTTGTCGTAAAATTCTTCATGAATTAAAATTGAAATCGTACAAATGAAGACAGACAAACCGAAACGACTGTATTGCAAATGGCTTCTCAAAAACATTTTTGGTGGACAGATAAACTCTATATTGTATTTCACTCCAGACGAGGCACGGTTTCATTTATCCGGCCATGTTAATTCGCATAACACCAGGTATTGGAAGGCGAGGAACATCACGAGATAATCAACGTCTACTTTTTTTTTGTCTTCAGTCATTTGACTGGTTTGATGCAGCTCTCCAAGATTCCCTATCTAGTGCTAGTCGTTTCATTTCAGTATACCCTCTACATCCTACATCTCTAACAATTTGTTTTACATATTCCAAACGTGGCCTGCCTACACAATTTTCCCTTCTACCTGTCCTTCCAATATTAAAGCGACTATTCCAGGATGCCTTAGTATGTGGCCTATAAGTCAGTCTCTTCTTTTAACTATATTTTTCCAAATGCTTCTTTCTTCATCTATTTGCCACAATACCTCTTCATTTGTCAATTTATCCACCCGTCTGATTTTAACATTCTCCTATAGCACCGCATTTCAAAAGCTTCTAATCTTTTCTTCTCAGATACTCCGATCGTCCAAGTTTCACTTCCATATAAAGCGACACTCCAAACATACACTTTCAAAAATCTTTTCCTGACATTTTAATTAATTTTTGATGTAACAAATTATATTTCTTACTGAAGGCTCATTTACCTTGTGCTATTCGGCATTTTATATAACTCGTCCATCTTTAGTAATTCTACTTCCCAAATAACAAAATTCTTCTACCTCCATAATCATTTCTCCTCCTATTTTCACATTCAGTGGTCCATCCTTGTTATTTCTACTACATTTCATTACTTTTGTTTTGTTCTTGTTTATTTTCATGCGATAGTTCTTGCGTAGGACTTCATCTATGCCGTTCATTGTTTCTTCTAAATCCTTTTTACTCTCGGCTAGAATTACTACATCATCAGCAAATCATAGTACATTTATCTTTTCACCTTGTACTGTTAGTCCAAATCTAAATTGTTCTTTAACGTCCTTAACTGCTAGGTCTATGTAAAGATTAAAAAGTAACGGGGATAGGGAACATCCTTGTCGGACTCCCTTTCTTATTACGGCTTCTTTCTTATGTTCTTCAATTATTACTGTTGCTGTTTGGTTCCTGTACATGTTAGCAATTGTTCTTCTATCTCTGTATTTGAACCCTAATTTTTTTAAATGCTGAACATTTTATTCCAGTCTACGTTATCGAATGCCTTTTCCAGATCTATAAACGCCAAGTATGTTGGTTTGTTTTTCTTTAATCTTCCTTCTACTATTAATCTGAGGCCTAAAATTGCTTCCCTTGTCCCTATACTTTTCCTGAAACAAAATTGGTCTTCTCCTAACACTTCTTCCACTCTCCTCTCAATTCTTCTGTATAGAATTCTAGTTAAGATTTTTAATGCATGACTAGTTAAACTAATTGTTCTGTATTCTTCACATTTATCTGCCCCTGCTTTCATTGGTATCATGACTATATCACTTTTTTGAAGTCTGACGGAAATTCCCCTTATCATAAATATTACACACCAGTTTGTATAATCTATCAATCGCTTCTATTATGATTTTTAAATTGGGTGTTGGCAATTACTAAATTATACTTCGTGCAAAACTCTATAAGTCGGTCCCCTCTTTCATTCCTTTTGCCCAGCCCGTATTCACCCACTATATTTCCTTCCTTGCCTTTTCCAATGCTTGCATTCCAATTTCCAACTATTATTATCATCTACATTTAACCTATCCATTTTCCTCTTTAAATTTTCTAACCTACCAACCTGTTTTAAGACTTCTAACATTCCATGTTTTGACTCATAGAATGTTATTTTTTAATTTTCTGGTGACCCCTTCCTTAGTAGCCTCCACTCAGAGATCCAAATGGGAGACTAGTTTACCTCCAAAATATTTTACCAAGGAAGGTGCCTCCAACTTTGTTACATGAAAATGGCGGGAGCTACATTTTCTTTGAAAAAAAAAGCTGTACTTTTCCATTACTTTCAGCTGCGCAGAAGATTGAGTGATGTTGATATGGCCATTTAAGTCCTCCTGACCTACACCCTTAACAACTACTGAAAGAGCTACTGCCTTCTTTCAGGAATCATTCATTCATTAGTCTGGCTCTCAACAGATACCTCTCCGATATGGTTCCACCTTCGGACCAGCTATTCTATATCACTGAGCACTGAAGGGTCCTCACCAATGGCAAGGTCTCATTAGAGGGAGTTTTTAGATTAAAATAATCTTCCATCACACAAAAGTAAAAACTTTGATCACACGTGACCAGCAGTTATCAGTTTATAAAAAATAACACGATTGTGTAATATATCTATTTTATATAACTAAAAAATATTTTATAGGAGGAAAAGTCTTAAAAAATTTTTAATTTAGAATAAAAACAATCTATCAATGATTATTAATTAAAATTAAAAAAAAAGTTTAGCTCAAAGAAAAAATTAACCTTGAACCAAGCAAAATTTCATTTTCAATAGTAGATTTATTAACAATAAAATTATTAGGAACTGTGTTTTAAATGTAAATTTACTATTGCAAGATTAGAATATTTAATTAATCATAATAGTAATAGAAATTAGAATATTTACTTTTAAATTTTTTATAATAAAATTCACTTTCCACTTTTAATACACTTTTTCCCTATAACTGTCTTAATTTCATGACCCACAGATTAAATAACTATAGTGTAAGGTTGAGTTTTGGATGGTAAACTTTACATTTCTTTTTTGTGAAACAAACAGTACCTCAGATGACAGTCAAAAGCCCCCCCCCCCTGATCGTTCAAGGCATACTGTAACAAAAACTGAACCCTATTAGAACTTTGTTAAGTTTTTATTTTTAAGATCTTATTTAACAGGAAGAATATATAAAAAATTTATTTACATTTATTACTTACAAAGTCTTGTAAGTAATGTTCAAATGTGTTAAAACATCCTGTTTTTTGCATTTGAAAATTACTACACAAAAAGTGATAAATTCTAATATTAAAGGCTGACTAAATGATTGTTTTATTAATAAAAGGATATGAAAAGTCATTTGTTGGATGGATTGTAACTACCTTGTCTTAATTATAGATAAAATTCTTTTCAATTTGGTCAGGTTGATAAACCATTGCCAGTTGTGTGGAAATTGTTGTGTGGAAATATCGATAATAATAGCATTTCTGTTCCCCATAGTTGATTGCAAAAGTTTTAAGCATCTTACTTGATAAATTTTGAAGGCGAGGTATAATTTTGTATTTTCTTATAATACCAAGGTATTTTTTTTTAATACCAAGGATTTTCTCTAATCAAAGTTTTCCCATGGTTTCCCTTATCCTTCTAGTCAAATGCTATAGCAGTTTCTTTTTATTATCCACGGAATAACTCGCCAACCACCAACTGTACTGTGATATGAATAAAGTATTTATCTTTTACGAAAAACAATCCCCACTTATAACTGCTTAATTTGATACAAACTAATTTTAAGATTTACATTACCTAATTATCTACTTAATAACTTCAGAGCTGTCATTTTCAAATCTAACTTGCTTACATTCTTATCAGACAATTCTCTGTTTTAATTTATAATCTATTTTTAATTAGTTTTACTGCATTTAATAATTTATTTCTTAATTATTGATATTATTCATCAAAGTTTACAAAGTGTTAATGCATAGATGCTCTGTAGTTCTACGAGGGTGTCTAAAGTAGTATTGGCTAATAACACAGTAGAGGGGTTAGTGTACCATGACAGAACATTGTAGGTAACAAGAAGCCATTCATCAATACTCTGTGCCTCGATTGAGCTTTCTAAATTTTAATTGAATAGTACCATTATTATTTAAATATCAGTAATGCTATGATTTTTTCATAACATTAATTTTATTATTTTATTTATTTATGAGTCTCCTAAATGTCTAGTCGTACATTCATAAATTTATTTTAACTTATTTTATTTTTAAATGATTTATTTCAATCGTCCAATTATAAAATTCTACGCCTTTTATTAACAGTTCATACAAAAAACAAAAAGTTGAAATTTTAAAACAAATAAATTTTGGGAGAATAATGTTAACAAGGGTGAACATTAGCGCCCTTGTTAACATTATATAAGTTTTCACGATAAGCTGACCTTACCGTGAAAACCTGGACTATGCTGAACTACCATTACCGGTAGAGAAATTTGAGTCTGGAAATTTTATAAATGTAGTAAACTCACTGGTGTATTATAGCTTTGGACAATTTATTCTCTGCTGTTAAATATGAATATTCTGATACAGCCTTATTAGAAGATGAAAACAATCTCTTAAAAAATACATTATTCAATGAAAAAGAGAAAATATTGAAATATGAGAAAGATGCATTACATCTGAAAGATTTGTAACATGTCTGAATGATATAAATCTTGTTTTTTTCGAAATGGGATTAACGAGGGAAAACTGTTTAGTATAATTTGAATTACAGATACTAGATTAAATAAGAAAGTTTATTTATACTGCACAAAGTAAAGGGCTGGTTGCTAACTATTCTTGCAAAGTAAGAAATAATGTTGAGAATTCAATATTGCTGGTGAAGGAATTAAAAACTTTTGATAAATTCAATATCGAGTTCATTTTATTGTTGCAGCATTATCAGTAAAAATACAACAGTACAATAATAGTGCTGCATAGACCCTCAGTGTTGATGGTTGTGTAATCAATCAATTACAGATTAGAGACATGTGGACAAAACCTCAAGTGTTGAAGATGTAAATATTTTAACCCTCCCTTGTATGTATTTGTACCTGACAATTGCATTTTTTTTTTTTTTTTTTTATGGAAAGACCCCATCCAAATTCAGCCCTATTTTAAAAATTCACAATTATAACACACTTATGACAGAAAGTAACTATTATTCACAGTACATGAAACTTCTACTTTTCAGAAATTACCTTCTTACAGAATTATATACTTTTTATTACAAGCTTCCTATTCGCATTAAAAATATTTATAATTTTAAAAACATTGTATTGTAATTTTTGAGAAATAGATATTACTATTCCAATGGGGAGTTAATAAGCAACTATAGCAGCAGCTTATGCTAAGTTTTTTGTTTGGTTGAGTGGTCCTGCAACTAATGTCAAATAGTATTAATACTAGTCAATAGTATAATCAAATTTTACTATATATTATTTATTTTGAAATGCTATATTAAATTGTTTTTCATATTAAATTAATCTTACTAAAATTATTGTCTACCTTCATGAATGTTGAGATATTAAGCAATAACCTAACACCATTTTTTAAACTATAAGAGTAACTGCATTTTTCTTTTTCTTTTTCTTTTAGGTAAGAATAACACAATTTATTTCACCACATCCAAGCTATGAGTCCATTACACCATTGCGTATCTGCAACAGCAGAAATGCAAATCCTCAGTTATCCCCGGGGAGTCTTATTCTTTAAGACTTTGGGGGTTGGCATCCCCACGGGCCTAGCCTCCGCAGCTTTCCTTCCCACTATACAAAGAGCTGCGGAACACTTTACATTATACACATATACTACACCAAGAACACTACATAAATTACAACATACACAATTACACAACAACAACCTACACTGATATTTCTTACATTTACACTCGGTGGTGTTGCGACATCTTACGAAACGCAACCGTAACCCAAGGTGGGAACAAATTGTGCCGATGGGTGAATGGCTCTACGTAGTGAGTCTCGAACGATGTCCTCTGGGCAAAAGGGCGAACCCAGTTTTATTTAGCTCTAGCTCCAGTACGCGTGCGCTCTGCTGGAGTGGTCCATTTTTCGCCAGTACTCGTGGGACCAAAATTTCAGTTCCAACAATAAACACAATGATGGTTGGTGGTCCATCTGAAAAAACCACCAAATACAGTCTTGTGAAGAGACCTCGGTCAGCTTTGTCTGACGAGGATAAAAGTCCTACTGACGAGAACCACAACTTGTTAGAATCGAAATATAAAAATATTAGATTCGTTGTTCTCAGAAATAGTCAGGAAGGTGGCTCCCTTCAAAAGGTTTCACCTTTCTTAATAAACAAAACCATAACAGGTGCAAGTGGCTTCCCGAAGAATATCAGGAAATTACGTGACATTCTGAATCGTTGAATGTTTCACATTCAACGATGAACAGAGTCGATCTATCTTACGTCTCCGTAATATGGGTGGTATAAATATAAGTGCAGAATGCCACAAAACGTTAAATACAAGCCGGGGTGTAATTTTTTGTAGAGACCTTTTAGATATAGATATCTCGGAAATAGTTGATGAGCTTTGCCACCAAGATGTTGAAGTGAAACGTATAATGAAACGGCAGAACGGAACAGAAAAACCGACACCGTCTCTTATATTAACATTCAATCTCCCTCTTCCACCAGAAAAGATTAAAGTGGGTTACCTCTCGGTTCGGGTACGACCATTCATAACCAACCCACGGCGATGTTTCAGATGCCAAGGTTTTGGTCACACTACAACATCTTGCACGAAAACTGAGATCTGTGCTCGATGTGGTAAAGAAGGTCACAACAACACTAACTGCGAAGAAAGTGAAAAATGTGCAAACTACAGTGGTCCACATACAGCCCGCTCCTGAGATTGCCCAACTTTTAAAGAAGAAAAGGCAATTCTCAAAATCTGTACGGAGCAAAAATTATCTTTTCCGGCTGCACATAGAGAATATAAAAAGATAAACAATTCACGGAACCTGGTTAAACCAGACATATCTTTTGCCACCGCTACATCTAAACAAATTCCTACAAATGTTAATAATCAGCAGTGCGGATCCTGCAATGAGCTTAAAAAACTTGTTCAGATGCTATCTGATCAAGTAGCTTCACTTACAGCCACTATCTCAGAGCTGACAAAAATGAATAAAAAGTCCTCTGTCGCAGTTAGTGAATCAAACAGTGTGATACATACGAAAGTTCCTGTTCCCAAAGTCGTACCGGCACGAATAGCGTGCTATCACAGCTGGCAGTACGCCACCTAATAAGCTCCCCATAAAGGGAACCCACATAACTATCTCCTCTGGGATGTCAACTACAGCATCCCATTCAAATAAATCTCCTCCACCATCACCTCATATACTGGAGGATATGGTTGAAGAACCACCCGACCCTAGGGAATCGGAGTTCTTTAAAATAAAAAATACAAAAAATAAAAACCGAATCACGTACAACTAATTTTTATATAATTTCTGAAATTTAATTATTTAATTTTTTTATTTATTTATTATTTTTTTTACACTTATGAACATTATTCAGTGGAATGTTAGAGGTATTCGGTCCCGCATTGAAGATATTAGAGTACTAGCGCACACACATGATCCACTAATCATGTGTTTCCAGGAGACGCACCTTCTACAACATGACCCAATTACACTCAGAGGATACTTCTGTGAGAGATACGACTGCCTAGTAGACAGTAGGGAGAGTGGTGGAGTAGCGATTTTCATGAAGAATGGGGTGTCAGCTACTGTGATATTATTTGTAAGATTTTAGTAATATAATTTTTAAGTTTTATTTCAAAATTTTAATTTTTATTTTTAACCTAGTTTTAATTATATAATTTGTGTTAGTTCTAAGTTTTATTTAATTTTGTTATTTTAGTTTTAAGATTTATATTAGATCTTTTATGGTTTTTAGTTTTTTTTTAATCTATTGTTATCCAAGAATGGGCTCTTTACACCCATCTTGGACTTTGTAAAATTCTATTTACTTTGATCTTATATTAGTTTTTACAGTTGATATTAGTTGTAAGTTTTAATCATCTTTCAGAATAATATTAAAACATTTATTTTTCTATATAAAAAAAGGATCCGGGCGATGATAACGCACAAGCGTTTTTCGCCCTCAAAAAAAAAAAAAAAAAATCCTCAGTTATGGAATAAATTAATAACACTAGTCACATTGTGATGCAAGAAAAAATACACCAAAACAAATTGCCGACAAAAAATCTGTTGCTGATTTTTACACAGGTTTTATAATCTTCAAGATGATTTTTCTACTGAAGAGATGTTAACAATTTGTGGAATTCTGGAGGTAGGTTTAAGTAATGTGTATATTTTATGAAACAAAATTAAAATACAATAAAATCAACTTTACAAAATATAAAAAATTAGAATCGCTAAAATTATATTTCCCATTATTTTTAAATTTCAACTATCTGAAGTCACTGAAAATAAAACATATTCAGAAGAAAACATATGGTCAAAAACGTTTCCGCTTCATAAAAGTAAAAAAAATCTGATATGGACAGGCATATGATTTACTTGTACGCCTATTACACCAATTATACGCCTATTACACCAATTACATATACACATTTTCTTTAAATGAAAAGTATATAAAATTTTATTTCATTAATAACTTCTGATATGTTTTTTATTTTTATTGTTATTATTGAATTATTTATTATAAAATATGTTTTTTTACAATCAGAGATTAACAATTATTAATAAATCAATACATTTAAATTAAAAAAAAAAAAAGTTAAAAAGAAGGAGATGAAGTTGATTTGAACCGATATGCCTTCCCCCCCTTGTAAGATTCAAATATTTCATTTATTAAAATTTTATTTGGCTATAACTCTGGAACCAATCAAAAATAAGTATCACTTATGATAATCATTGAAAAGCTCTCATAGAGGACTACTGCAGTTAAGAAAAGTCCAAAATACAAATTTTTTGGATTTTGGGCTTTCTTGAACACTTTTGGTCCAGTCGATTGCAATCAAAAGGGGAAGTGCATAATTAGATGTTACAACAGTTCTTAATTTTCAATATCCAATTTTAACATCCTATGACTAATCATTTTTGAGTTATGCGAGATACATACACATGTATGTATGCACAGAGATCATGCTGAAACTAGTCAAAATGGATTCAGGGATGGTCAAAATGGATACTTCTGTTGAAACCTGAAAACCAATACTTTGTACAAGGAAGTAAAAAGGAACAGTCTCCAATCTAGTGACTGTTACAAAGTGTGAGCTAAGTGAGATGACATTACGCTAAAGCAATGTAGTGCTAGGAGGTATCTGAGGTGTTTTAGTGAAATATACTAATTCATTAAGTTTCATTCATACATAAGACACAATGCAGACACAATTTGAGATATTAGCTGAAATAACAATAGATATAAATTGGAATAATGGGCTTTTGCATCAGTTTTGTATTAAATGCATTATTAGCAATTTAAATAGATAATTAGGGATATGAATGAGAGACCTGGCTAAACCTGTCACAAGTAAGTTTTTTCCAGCCCTGGATAATTTCACAGGAAAATGTGTCGATACCTACTAAAGCCCAGTAAAGAACTTCCCTGCCAGTTGCCAGAAGATGCTAGCACTATGTCAGAAATGGAACCGGGTTGACTGAGCCAACTACCAACTCCCATGGCGCTTGTCCTAGGAATAGGAAAGGGTTCACTAAGAAGGATAAGATAACGAGAAGGAAGAAAACAGGGATGAAAACCCATAGAGGGACTATTTCTGATGGGATTAACCGATATAATTCACTGACTTACCCAAATTAATTCTTAGCAATATACAGACAAACTTTACTCCAATATGGAGGCAGCAGTGACTACAGAAATTATTTCACTTGTCTATCTATAAGAAGTTGAAACAATGAAAAACAAGAAGGAAATTCACAATTAAATGAGACATGTTTTTAAAGGGTAAGTACCGTTTTGAAATTCCGTCGCTGCTATGCGGTCGGCATTCCACATATGCGCACTGTATAGCTGCATCTGTTGGCAAGCCACAGATGCCATTATGGAAATATTCAACTGTGTTTACGTTTGTTTGCGAGTATTTAAAATGCCTCCGATGATCGAGAATCCTGCCGACTGTGAAATACATGGTGAGATTCATTTTCTTAGTGTTAAAAGATGTGAAAGCGGCTGAAATTCATCATCAGATCAGTGAAATGTATGGACAGAACAATATGAGTGATGGAATGGTATGAAAATGGGTTAGAGCTTTTAAAGATGGCTGCCAGAATATTCATGATGAGGAACAGAATGGATGACCTGTCATTACTGAAGATTTGGTGCAAAAAGTTGATGAAAAAGTGAGAGAGAACAGACACTTTACGATTTCTTCGCTATCTGAAGAGTTTCCTCAAGTTTCAAGAAGTGTTGTTGTCTATGAAATTGTGACAGAATGCTTAAATTATCGATGATGATGGTGTCAAAGCGACGTGTTGTAGTGGTTATTAAGTCAGTCGGCAGACTTCTACAATGACGGTGTTCAAAAGCTGGTTGCATGATATGACAAGTGCCTTATATTGGTGGCAATTATGTAGAAAAGCAGATTAAAGTACATGCTTCATGTAAAAATTGTTAAGAATAGTGTACTTGTTTTTTTTTTAATTTCAAAACAGTACTTAGTTTAAAAACATGTCTTGTATATTCCTTCTGCATTTACCACACAGCTATCTCTTACAGAACATGATTCGATAAGAAATTCAAAACATTATTGCATGAAAAATTGCACGCTATCAATTAAGTCTTATTGCTCACCCGCTAATGGAGTTACTGTTAATTTACACCTAAAACATTTCTCAAAGTTCACTCAACAGTGACAAAGAAATCATTTAGAGTGACTCAGAATTTCTTGAGTTTTAAAAAATTATCATTACAAACAAACATAATAATTAATTATATTAAGTATAACAATTATTAGTACGGTACTAGTTTGTAAATTTCTGAGTAATATGTAGTAAGTAAAAATCCATAATTTATTATTCAAAATAAATGTTAATAAACTATGGTTCATCCAAATGTTTCTTACACACATCACAGAAAACATCTCTACCTGTTCTCAACCGACTGAATTCTGGGATTAATCTAACCACTCACCAGTAAACAGTCTTTTTAGATGCCATTTAAAAGCAATTAATTACCTAAAATTAAACCAAAAAAAAAAAGTTGTGGTGGTTTGAAATAAATTCCAATAACAGTTAACCTTTAAATTTTTCAATGGAAACTTTTTGTTAAAATTTCTCCAGTGGAAAAATTAACTCCAATTTGGAATATTCCTCCTTTAATACAAAAAAATAATTGGGAAATATAAATAAGAAAAGGACATGTTAAAGGCTGCTTAAAGCACATGTAGTTGCAATGCGGTGAGCAATGGGTCACCACTACTTAAAAAATACTAACATCTTTATTTGGTAACAAAAATCCAAGTCTTTGAAGTTTTTTGCAAGTCTTCCTGATTTTTTCTAAAAATGCTTGACTTTTCCGTAGGAAAAGATTCCTTGACGTCATGTTGTATTTAGAAAATTAATTTTCAATTATGACTTGAGGGAAATAGAAAAAAAAAGATGGTTGTGGAAATAAACGGACTGAAGAAAAGACAAAGAAAATTAGTCAAAGCATAAAAAAAATGCTGCAACAAATTATATTTAACATTGTCCATAAACAAAAAAATAAAGTAAGATTACAATAATGACATACATTACATACAATACATTACTATTTGACCATTAAACATAGAAATACAACTTTTTTTTATTTGAGGCCACACTCAAACCCCCATTGGTTGGATGTTAAACTGAAAGGGGTAAGATTACACATCATTTTAAAACATTTTAAAATGCAACAGATAAATCACATTTTATCTTTTATTTATGTTACGCGTTAAAAGATTCAAACCTAAAAACTGAATGTACACATCTACCAATCGTCACAATGTAGGTTACTTGCATCTGATCACATTAGTTTTTACACAAAAGAATAGTGTATGTTTTAAACAAAAATCAACCTGTTTTCCGTGGAACATTGTTTATTAGATTACAAAATAAATAATTTACAATGTACAACTGAAAATTAATTGACAATATTAATATTTAAGTGGATATTAAAGTTTTGACTTCACAGCAGACACCGTACAACTCCAGCCTCTGTGTAATACCTTGGTTATGTAACTGTATACATTAAGTAATTGCCAATACACAAATATTTATTGAACACTTCTTTTATTCATCTTTAATTTATAATAATTTAATCGTTACACAGAATTATAATACGTTAAATTATAAATAAAGTCTAACAATATTTAATATCAGCTGGTTCAGTATATAATAAGAACATAACAGTAGTTTGCTTACATTAAGTAAGAGGATAAAGAAAATAAATGAATTTTAACAAACACATTATAAAATTAAACTACATCATTCTGAAATATTATAAACACAATTTATAATATTATAAACATATTTCTAAAACTGAATCGATTGCACTTTTTATTATTACAATAACATATTCTATTTCACCAAGAAAATTATTTTCTAAAAAATTAAGAAACAATATTTTTAAATATAACAATTATATAAACTTGCGATAGTAAAGTTTTAGCAAATTATTTTTTGAGAACTATTAAAATTGCAAACGCCCAAAGAAAAGCTGTACTGTAAGAACCTTTTTCGTTTGTTCTTTTCAAAAGAATCCCACAGAAATGGCAGTCTACTTGCCATTCCTGTGGCTATTCATACTTTACATAAAAACGAAGACAAAATAGAAGTTAATAATCGCAGAGGAAGTTCTCTGCTTTCAGTAACCTTTTAAATCTTATAAAAGCGGTAGAAAATAGAATAGAAGAGAAGACATCAATAAACAATTTGGAGAATTGTTTATTTGTAGCTTGTGTAAAATTAGTAATCTTAGTTAGAATGATGGTGTATAATAATTATACAATTGCATTTTTGACTCTGATCGCTTTTAATTGTGTTCAAGGTAGTCGTAAAAGAATGGAGGAAAACATTGAAACTTAATGCAGTAGAAACAAAAAGTTTAGGTTACAAAGAGGGCAATCTAGGAATAGATTGTATTGTTTTTATGGAAAATCAGGCGGTAATTGAAAACAATTTTGAAGTAGCAAAAATTCAAATAGAAATGTTAAAACTTATCGCAGAAAAAACAGGATTGTGTATTTCCTATGAAAAACAAATGTTTCACAAGTATTAAAAATAAACCAAAATCTCTAAAAACTATCATAATAGAATTAAATGAATTAATTCATCAGTCAAAAAAAAGAAAATTCTGAAATATAAATCTCATAAATATACAATAAAAAATTTCTTAAAGAAATGTAACAAAGAATTTTTTTTTAAATTTTAATTTTTTTAGGGAGGTTTTTACCTTGTCGAGTAAAAAAAAAAAACATTTTTTTACATTTTCTGACAGTATATACTTTCAAAAATATTTCTATTTTCAAGCATCAATTCTATTTGCAAAGTTATAACTTAAAGTAGTAGAAATGCAGATAGAATTTCAGAGCACAGCAAGTGACCTGACATCAAATCTCTACCCTCTATTGTTTAGGTTTGCAGTTCTTATCCGTTCTCACTTTTTATACTGTGAACAGAATATATTTGAGAATGTAATACGACTATCATGATTTGATTTGGGACATATATTTGAAAATGTTTATTTTTTTTTATTTTCAAGATTATCAAATATTTTTAATCATAATTAATAATTAAAGAACCCTCTTATCAACAATTCTTTTACATACATGTTCAAGCACATTCAGAATAAAATTCCATCATCAGAAACTTAAAAATTTAAGTTATAATCTTAATAAAATGAAAACTTCTTCTTTATGTAAATTTGTTTATGTAACGTTGCCTGTCATTAATATACTATAATACATAACGATGGAGATATTCATAATGACAGGATATGAAGTAATTGTTGGTAAGCGGGTTCTTTAATTATTAATTATTTACACCAATGTGCCATGTCTGACAAAATTTATTTTTAATCACGTTTGTTAGTGCGAAAGAAAAAAGGAAAATAATTCATAAACTGGAGATAACAATAAAAGAAGACGCTTTTAAAGAAGGTGATATATGTGAAAGAAGCAATCATTTAAAGATTTTGAGGTCAATATTGATATGCTTCTTGTTTGGTTTTAATATCTGAAAACAATACTAAAATCTAAGATAAGTGATGTGAAGTAAACTTTAATAAAAATCAGAGCAAAGCTTTAGATTCATTCAAGATCAGTGTTTTGTGAAAAAGCATTTAAGAAAAACAACTCTCATTTGTGAACTTAAGATATCTACACTGGTTTTGCTGAATCGGTGGAGTTCCTAAGCATCTACCAAAATATCTGATCGGCATGGTTCTGGGCTTAAGATGTTCATAAATGTTATCCACATATTATAAACCAGAGGCTGGCCTCTGTGGTGAGAGCGAGTGTCTCGCTCTTTAATCCCAATGTCTTGGGTTCAAATTCAGGTGAGGTATGGTATTTTTCACAGTGTAAAAATTGCTATTTCATCTCAACCTCTGATGCAGTATCTAATGGTGTATTACATCAATGAGAATGGTGGTACAAAAATTAGAAAAATGTAATTTTAAATTATAAAAATTTTGTTTTCTCCTTAATCAAATTTCTTTTAAAGTGTAACTCTCATTAAAAATTTTTGACAAATGTTATTTCTCTTGGTGTGTAAATTAATATGCCTCTTTAAATTACCAAGATATTCATCTTGGTAATTTAAAGAGGCAAAAGAAACCCTTTTGGCAGAAGTTACAAACATAATTTTTCTCTTTATGAATATTTAAATGCGATTTTAAAGCAGAACTTCGATTAAAAAAGACTTCTGACAAAAGTTACAAACATAATTTTTCTCTTGTATGAATGTTAAGATGTATCTTTAAATAAGAAGGTTGATAAAAAACCTTTTGACAGAAGTTGCAGAATTAATTTTTCTTTTTTGTATTAATATTATTATGTCTTTAAATTGTTTTTACGATTAAATTACTTTTCACAAAAGTTAAACATAATTTTTCTTTTTTTGTATGAGTATTAAGATGTGTCTCATGAGATTAAATAACTTTTGACAAAAGTTACAAGAATATCTGTATTTTTATATGAATATTTGAATGTAATTTTAAAATAGAACTTTGATTAAAACTTTTCTGACAAAATTTACAAATATAATTTTTTTCTTCATTATGAGTAATAAGGTGGGTTTTTAAATCGTTATCATGAATGAGAGACTTTTGAGAAAAGTTCTTTATTTTCTCTTTTTACCGTGAAGTTAATGTGTTTCTTTAAATAAAATTTACATCTGAATCTTTCATCGCAACATTCACAAACCGATTTCTTTCCTTTCTGAATAGGTAACTTGTTTTTACTACTTATATTTTCGACTTCTGTTGTTACATCACCATATGCACACTTACATTCACTGAAATTTTTTTTTATAATTCCATCACGCATAAAATTATTTATGGATCTCTTGCAACGCTTGGTACTTCCCTTGACAGTAACCTGTAAAATTAAAAATAATTACAATCGCAAATCAAAGGGTCAAACCAAAAGTCAATGTCTGATTATGATGGAACAATAATGGTATCATCATGTTTTTTCATGGAGCTCGCTGTTACAAGGCACACGTACCTCGACATGTTTGAAAACTTTGCTGTTCCTCAGATTCCTGCAGGGGCCACATTTTGGGAATCACTGTATTAGAGAATAATAATATATATTTATAATAAATAAAATAAAACTACCACTTACTGCTTGTTTTTTTTTTAAATTCTTAAAATTCATCAAATAAAAAACCTCTTAAAAAAGACATGTTGAAAAAAGAAGGCTGTGTTCCTCCTTAGCCAGATCGTTAAAGATTATGAAACTCAGATTTTTAACAATCAGACTAAGGACTAACATCTTTCCTTTATTAAATTTTATTTATTTTTAAAAGGTTTATAATACATCTGATGAAATGGATGCACTGCAAAAGTGCTAATATGTAAACATAGATATATATATATATTTGCATACATTATCTGTCGTGTATGTTATTAATCTAATCTACTGTTGTCAACTGTTATTTTTACACAGACTTGTATATTAGGTCGTGGATACCAGTGTTCTTTGGTGGTTGGATTTCAATTAACCACAGACCTCAAGAATGGTCGAACTGAGACTGTACAAGACTACTCTTCATTTACAGTCGTACATATCATCCTCATTCATCCTCTGAAGTATTATCTGAATGGTAATTACTGGAGGCTAAACAGGAACAACAACATTAAGGATGTCCCTATTGCAAACATCCTGTCCATTTTATATATTTTAAATCGATGAGGACAGCGATGTGTATTTGTATGGACATCAGGAAATGTTGGCATTGCAGGAAATGAAAGCGCAGTGAACAGCAACAGTCTGTGATAACTTGGATATATTTCCTGTACGAGTGGCCAATGTTAAAAATTGTCTAATACTATAAGAAACAGGTAGAATAATAAATGGAGAAGATTAAATACAAAACTAAATGCAGTTAAAAAGTTTTCATATAAATGGAAGAGTGACGTGAAGTAAAACTCGCCGAGAACAAGAGGTGGTGACCAGACTTACAATTGGTCAAACACGAATAAGAAATTTATATTTGTTAACCGGTGAAGAAAGACCAATGTGCAGTGTTTGTAATAAAGCACTTATAGTCAAGCATCTAATTGAAGAGTATACCATATATGAGGACCTCAGTAAAGGGTTCAGTTTAAGAAATAATTTTGCTGCTGATTTGGAAGATGAAATGAAGAGAAGAAAAAATAGTTGCGTATCTGCACGCCAGTGGACTAATAACAAGTCAATAAGCTGTGTTGAGGAATCTCTAAGTGAAGTAGTTTAATTCTATAGATAAAAAAAGGGTGTCCTGAAGCGTGACATGTATAGGGTCCTCTTGCCTAGGACACTCAGGCTCGCCTGCATGCATGAGTGGAGGAGTCGGGAGTCAGGACATATCCAAAGATGGCACGGGGGACCCTTGAGGGTGGACAGAGAGTACAGGGCAAAAGGCATGCCTGGAGCCAGGTAGGTCAGGACCGGAAAGAGCAGCCTCCCCACCAAGGGGTTCTTTGGCCGTCCTGAACAGGTGGTAAAATTGCTCCTATGATACAGGGGAACTCTGATGGATTAAGTTCTACGAGATATTTATGGGGGGGCAATCAACCCCCACGGCATCCTGCAGCAACTCATGTAATGCTTAATGGCAGTTCCAGTTAGCCCAGGAGTGCTTATAAAAAAAAAAGAATTTAGATTGGTATGGTGAAGACATATTTTTTCATTTTTATTTTGTGTTTTATTTACTTTTGCATTTTAATATCGGGTTTCTTTACACCCTGTAAGTGTTCTTAGTGTCTTTAATATATGTGAGTGCCTTTAATGTTTTGTGTTGTTTTTTTGGTGTTTTTAAATAAAATGTAAGGGCCCTTTAGACCCTGACGTTTGATGAACCTGATGGTGATTTAAACCTTATTTTAAAGTGTGACAAGAGCTGATTACCGTTGAATGATGCCCATATAACAAAAAAATGTTGATGAAAATAATAATAATAATAATGAAAATTTGGGGCTAATGACCATAGCAGTTGATGACTAAAAGATATCAGTGGGGCACCAATTTTCCAGATGTCCAACTAACTGCACTGCTTGAATCCAGACTAGACAACTTAAAAAAAACTAATACATTATTTGAAAAATTTAAACACTATTCAAATAAATCTTCGCTGCAATACAAATTTTTTTTATTTATGTTAATTTCACAGAAATTTTAATTTAATTTTTTCGAAGTCATTTAGCAAAAATATATGTGTTTTGGCCTTTGTAAAACTAATTATAAAAGCAAATGTCTACACACTATTTTCTTCAACCATATTACTGAACCTCTTTTTTCTTACATGGTACATATGTTCCAAATTTCTTTTTAATTTTACTAAAATACATTTAATTTTTTTTTTATGTATTTTTTATTTACTTAGTATCTTACCCATTAAACAGAATATGTGCAGTGTATCTATGATAAAACTTTTTTAAATTGTCCTTTTCAATTATCCAGATTTGGCCTTGCAAAGATCCATCTGGATAATTGGTGTACCACTGCACGCAAAATCTAACACTCTTACCATTTCATTATCAACTTTTAAATTTTCTGATTTAACTAAGTCGGTATCTTCAATTGCTAAGAGATCTTTTTCTATATCACCAATACTAATATCAAGCAGTTCCTCTTCCAGTTGCAGTAAATCTGCTTGCTGTAATAAAAAGCAAATATGAATGCTACAAAGTAAATGTGATTTTTTTGTATAATTTATAAAATAAAAATAATTGTATCTCTTAATTCGCTTAACACACTTAAATAGTGCAGTCACAGTTAAACTGTTACTAATATTATTAGGTGACTTTAATATGCCAGGTTTTGCTAAATGTTATCAAAAAATACTGCTATTCACCTTTCAGATTTTTCTAAAAATTAACAATCAAATAATTTGTTAAAACTCTTGCGGTAATTCTCATGATTTTGTTTTTTCTAATCTTACAGACATTGGTGTTAACATTGCTTATGGTGAAATTATTTATCATAATAAACATCATTTATCTTAAGGATAACGTTACCTACAATTTTGAATTCTAATCTCATAACTCTTAAATTCTTACTCTCTAGATATAAAAATATTAATTTTGTAACATTCAGCATTTACTGAATGAGAGTTTGATTGCAAATAGTATTTATTTATTTTTTGTACTGCCACGTATATATCAAAGAAATTTAAAGAATATACATTTCATGAAATTAATTAATTAATTTCAAATCCGCTCCTTGTTATTTTATTACTAAGATAATAGATAAAATATTCGGATGAAAAATCAATTTACCTAATAAGTATATCATAAAAAATGTATATTATACAAATTAAATAGTTTTAATAGTAAATGAAAGTACAAGACATAACTAGCATGTACCCTAGTATCCGTATAGATCAAAATATATGTATAATAAGAAATATACTGAAAATTAATAAAGACCCTGAAATTTATAGATAATATTATAAACATCATTAGAAATATATGTAAACAAAATTATTTTGGGTTTAACAACAAATTTTTACATACACGATAATACTTTACCCATGGGATTTCCATCGTTGGCCGTTATGGCCAAAATTTATTTACAGAATTTGAGAGTAGAATAGTATATGGTATTACCCACATTTATAAAATTTGATCACGGGTTTGATATGTGGATGGTATTTATATTTTGGTACTCTATGAACCTATTATAAATAATAAACAATTAATAATTTTAAAAAACTTTATTCTTATCATAACAATTTAAAATTTACATTCGAAACTGACAAATACAGAGAAATATTTTTTTTTAGATGTTGACATAGAAATTAGTAAAAGTAATAAAATTATAACATGTATATAGGAAACCAACAACTAATAAAATAACTATTAACACAAATTGAAATCATCCTTGGGCGCACAAAATTAATAATAAATTTACAAACATGATAAATAGAGCAATACATTACACACATAATAATAAAAAAAAAAAAATAGATTAAAGTTATTACAATAAAAAATGGATATAACATGTCATTAATTGATAATAGTTATAAAAAGCAAAATTTAAAATCTAATAATAAAACAATGTTGATACCTATAAATAATAAAAGTGTTGATGAAAATATTTGTGTAATTTTCAGTCATATATTTCCAACTGTTTGTATCTGTGGATGTGAATGTACGTAAATAACAGAGTTGTTTACTATTACCTAACTTTAGTAATTTTTTACGCGAGTAAATGATATTCATGTTATTATTTTTATTATTTACTAGCGTTTTAAAATATTACCGATATAAAAATTAGACATTGTAAATGATAATTATTAGTTCCACAACCTGTTCATTACGTGTAAATGACAGAGATATAATTGAACTTTTAAATGATTTAGTTGATACGAATTCAGACAGTTACTCTCATCATTTTCTTGGGGATATTACTGACAATGAGCATGATGAGGAACAGGATTTACAGCCTTCCTGTTCAGCTAGGTAAATGACCTCGAATATCTGTTGCTAAAAAAAAAGACAAAACATTGGGCTTAGAACAGCTGATGTATGATGTTACTTCATTCTGTTTTAAAATAAAAAGGGCACACTTTAGCATTAAGAAATATGTTCTTTCAGAATAAGAAACTTGTAATATATATATATATATATATATAACTTGATAGTTTATGTCGGTGCAGACACAGTAATTGTAAAAACCCTTATCATGGCTATACCACTAATATTGTCGTGACTCTTTTAGAAACTAGTAAACCTGTTAGAGAAAGGTTACTGTTATTTACACTGGCAACGGTTCCAAACACTGTCAATGATTATATTTTTATGGATGGAATTGAAGGCGTGGATATCAAATGCTGAACGCATACCCACTCGAAAGAAAATGACAAAAAATGATATAAAAGCAGTTTCGTCAACTTTTAAATATCATTATATTTAATGCTCGTGTCTTACATAAGAAAAGTGGTGGCTAGTACAATCCCCTTCAAATCAGAGAGCAAATTGTTGAAATTCATAATAAAGTCATTCCCAAACAAGGTACAAGCCCTCTGTAGAAGATGATCCTTTCATTCTCTGTGTAATGACATTTCCAGTCATATTCCAGATACAGAAAAAACAAATACAAAACAAGAAGATGTTTGTATTACAAATGCGTACAAAAGGAATTGCAATATTCCTTAAAAATTA
Organism: Lycorma delicatula; assembly: GCF_047948215.1. NCBI lineage: Eukaryota > Metazoa > Arthropoda > Insecta > Hemiptera > Fulgoridae > Lycorma > Lycorma delicatula. Next base: position 45,290,312 of record NC_134467.1, read on the forward strand.
AAACTTAAAAACTTAAAAATTCATTTCAAAAAAATAATTATTTATAAATAGTTTTAAATTGAAATATAGTAACAGCTCTGTGAACTGGCAAATGTGAATGTATGTTGTGTGATTGTGATCCAATTGCCTAAATTTATAAATATACATAAAATATTTTCATAAAAAATTATTTATTAGCAGTTTTTACGGTAAGTGTTTATTTTTACCATATAAGAATGAATGAAGTAACATTATTTCCCTTGTACAAAATATAAAATAAAAAAGAAGTATTACAATATATAATTAGTAAACATAATACCTGCAAAGGATAACCTGTGCGCATGCATGTGACAATTTATATAATATTTCTAAAAAGGGAATATAAATATTAAAACTATTTTTAAATAAACAGTAGTAACTAAAGGTTTCTACAAAATAAGTGAAAGTTCTTATAAACAAAAAAATGAATCGTTAAAGACAGAGATCAATTAAAATGTAAACTTACTATCTTAGAAAATGACAAAACAATAAAAGTAATTGAACATAATACTACAACAAACGAACATTCGTACTAGTGCACTCAAATTCAATATTCTAGATTTAGTAATATCAAAAAGATACAAGAATATGAAGATGATGTAAATAATGTTTATATTGTAGTACACTATTATGCTTTGTATATTGTATAAATTGGAGTGAAATGAATATTGTTATATCTGTTATGTTGTTAACACTATTTTGTAACAAATAATACATAAAAATGCTAAATAATCTTAGTATTAATATTACGACTATAATTGTAATTATAGATTTACCCTTAATATGTTTGCCTTCCTTAGTTTTGATTAGATCTGTTACCAGATTTTATACAAAAAACCAAAATATTATTAAGATTGGATTAAAAAATTAACTAATTATGTATAATTTACACAGGATGACAACACGTTTAAAATAGTAATTCATATACACTATTTGTCATTATCCACTCATCTATTTCATTAACAGGTTTTTTGTTCACTCTGCTATACATCAATTTATCAGGAATAAGATTCATTAGTTTAGAAGAAATGTATATGAAATGTCTTCTGAAGACATTTTTTTTTTATGGTGAGAAAAATATACATAGGAGATGCATATTTACATCCTTCAATCATCATCATCATGTCAACTTAGTTCACCATTGCCCAATTAGATGATTATGATTATGTGTGTGACATGCAAACAAAAGGTACTATTGTACAGACTCAGACCAACCATTCCTGAAATGTGTAGTTGGGGTTCACTCAAAGTACACCATTTTTAAATTTATATAAAAGGAAGTAACTTTTATTTTACTAGGATTTGAACCTGAGAACCTTCAACTTCAAAAATAACTGTTAAACAACTGATTTGCAACAAATTAACCACTAGACCAGCCTGGTGAGCTATATATATATAACAAAAAAAAATAACCACAAACACAGCAACAGAAACCTAAAAAACGAATTCTAAAATTCAATTCGACTTTGAACAGATCCTGCATCATTAGTCAGAGCAAAATTCCAAAATTACATCAAACAAAAAAAAAAATTGAGAAAATATAAGCCCTAATAATGGCAAAACTTGAACAACAACTGGAATGATTATCATTCCAGTTGGCCTCAAGTTATGTTGTTCAAGTTTTGTCGTTATTAGGGTTTATGTTTTCTAAATTATAGTTTTTATTTATTTATTTTTTGTTTTTGTTTGATGTATTTTTGGAATTTTGTACAGCTGATAATGCAGGAAGCTACTAAAGTCAACTTTTGGCGTTAGTTTTTAGGTTTCTGTTATTGTGTTTGGTGATTTTTGTTTTTATTATTTGAGGTAATTTGACACAGTGGTCACCATGCTGATGATTAATTAAAATAATAGTAATAATGATGATGAAAACAATAACAATAACAATAATGGTAATAATAATGAAAATTTAGGGCTAATATGACCATTGCAGTCTATGACTAAAAGATATAAGTGGGACAGCAATTTTCCAGATGTCTAACTAACAGCACTGCTTAAATCCACCACACAACTTAAAAAAACTAATGCATTATTTGAAAAATTTAAAGACTATTCAAATAGATCTTCGCTTCAATAGGAATTGTTTTTATAGATCATAATTTTACCGGATTTTTTAATTTATTTTCTTTCAATTCATTTAGCAAAAACATATATGTATTTTAGTCTTTATAAAACTAATTATAAAATCAAATATCTACAGTGTATTTTTTTAACCGTATTACTGAACCTCTTTTTTCTTACATAGTACATATGTTCCGAATTTCTTTTTAATTTTATTAAAATACATTTATTTATTTTTTACATATTTTTTTTTTACTTAGTGCCTTACCCACTAAACATTAGAATGATATGTGCAGTTATATAACATTTTTTAAATTATCTTTTCAATTATCCAGATTTGGCCTTGCAAGGTCCATCTGGATAATCGGTGTTCCACTGTATGCAAAATCTAACACTCTTATCACTTCATTTTCAACTTTTAAATTTTCTGATTTAACTAAGTTGGTCTCTTCAATTGCTAAGGAATCTTTTTTGACATCACCAGTCATAATGTCAAGCGGTTCCTCTTTCGGTTGTACTTAATTTATTTTCTGTAATAAAAAACAAAGAACAAAGTAAATATGTTTATGATTTATTGCACAATTTATAAAACAAAAATAATTTGTATCTCTAATTCACTTACAACATTAACAGTGCAGTCACAGTCAAATTATTATTATTAGGTAACTTTAATCGGCCAGGTTTTATATGGGAAAACTTAGAAAATGTTTCTTATACCAAATTTTATCATTCTAATTTAAATATTGAAAATGCTGCTACTTTCCTTATATACAGATTTTTCTACAAATTGTAATCTTTTACAATCAAATAATTTGTTAAGTTGTTGCGGTAATTCTCCTGATTCAGTCTTTTCTAATCTTACACATATTAGTGTTAATATTGTTTATGGTGAAATTTTTCATAGCGATAAATATAATATACCTTTAGAGATAATGTTACCTACTAAAATTTTGAATTCCAATCTGATGTCTGATAAATTTTTATTCGCCACATAAGCTTGAAGCTTGTGTGTAGAACACGATAATGCAATTTTGTAACATAAGAAAAATATCATGCCTGACTGGAATTTGATATTGATCATGATATAGAAAGTTTTTCTGAGTAATTGTAACTATGTATTACATGGGTCACTATGAAAGAAGTGTTTAAACTATTGCACCTCAGTAAAAAAACAAAAATAACTGCAATTATTTTTGCGCTAATTAGATTCGACCGGTTTTAGTTACTGTCATTTGTTTGAAAATTAGGGGCATGAAAAGCTGATTTTTTTCAATTTTTTTTTGAGGCCATCACTTTGAATTGCTCTACAATCCAAACCAAGAGATAAAAATTTTATACTTTTGGAAATAGATTAAACGATTGTTTCTCAATAATTTGAATTAAGATTTAGCCCACAACTATTACTATTTAAGCCTTCAAGTTGTTCAATAAAAAAACATCACATTTTGGTTAACATTAGGTGTAGTAAAAATAAATTTCCATTAATATCATGTATTAATTTTGTAGAATATTTATTTGTAGAGTTGAATTAATAAACATTCACGTTTTATGGTGAGGATCATAATAATCGATTTAAAATTGTGGCAATATATGAAGGACTGAAGAAGCAGTCTCAGTGAGCAGTTGTCTCAACACTGATTACAGTACATTAATATATCATTAATTATATATTAATATGTCATTATATATTAGTATAAATTAATTGCAATGCCAGCGTTCAGTCTGATGAGTTCATTAAGCCCTTATATTTTATTTCCATATGTTCAGTTCATACTGCTTTGTTAGCAAAATTATTTAACGGTGCCACATTAATTAGCTTTTTTTTAAATGTACATTAATGCACATAAAAGTACATTAATTAGCATTTTTTTATCAGGTTATAAGTTAAAGTTTTTTTTTTTGTAATTTTTCTGTAAATATCTTAAGTTTAATATGAATGAGATGGAAACACCATTTCCCAATCAACATGGCTGTACAATTAAGGGTGGTTCCAGAATGTAATCTACAGTGAATATAAATTTCTTCAAAAGCTATCTGACTTTGAATTCCATAGCACGATTTACTTTTATGAAGTTCATGAACTCACTGCTAAAACGTGCAGCATTAGTTGGAGGTCACTACAAAGGATATGTAGGACAGCTAAGGGGTGCGATAGTAATGACAGTAGCGTTCAGTTTGAAATGCCAGAGAAAAATAGGACACAGAATGCAAATCTGTTAGTGAACGATTTCAACTATCATGTATTGCGCACACAATCATATATCAGTAACTACCCGTACCGTTCAGAATGAAATCCCTACCATTAAGAAGTTCAAAGATGAAATACGGTAAAAACTGGATATAAATCTATCATCTATGACCGTTTATAATATTGTAAAAAAAAACTGGTTTTTGTTATAAAAAAACTGAAGATGGTCAACGTTTCTTGATGGAATAAATTGATATTGCATTAAAAAGAATTTAATTTTTAAACACATTTTACAAATTAAAAGATCATGTGATGATCAACGTATATTTTACACAGATGAGACGTGGGTTAATGAAAATCATTCCCATAAATATATATAGCAAGATTCAAAGAAAAATAAGATACTAAAATTAAAATCCTCATCAGAAAGGCAGTCGTTTAATAGTATGTCGTGTAGGTTCGGCTAAAACAGGGTTCATTAAAGAAAGTATTAGCAGTAAATTCTTCTGATTATCATTCAAAAATGAATAGGAAGTTTCAATATTTGGTTTACAAATGAGTTTTTGAATTACTTACAAGAAGGGAATGTAATAATAATAATAGATAACACAACTTATCACCCTTTTGCAGTAAATAAAGTTACCACCAACAGCTGGAGGAAAGCTGAAATCCAACAGTAGCTTCACAAAAAAGCTTTATTACTTTATATTATCTTTTTATTACTTTATTACTTAATATTATCCATGTATATTAACCATGTATAAAGTAATCTGATAAAACTGTGTGAAAAGCAATATTAAACCATGCCTACATGTAGCTGATTATTATAGCAACAAACAGGGCACACGCCAAGCATTGGTTGCGGCTGTACTTTTTGAACAAACTTTTCATACCTTTCCGACCTCAATTAAAAGTTTAATATTAAATACATTATAATCAAAATATCGTCATCTTATTCAAATTGTTTCAATGATTACAACGATGTGTTTTTTTCCATAAAATATTCACTGAAACTAAAGGCAGGCTGTCTCATAAAAAGCACTCTGCATGCTTAAATAATACTAGTTTTGGGCTAAATCTTAATTATAATTATTGAGAAACAATCGTTTAACCTACCTCCAAAAGCATCGGTACATCGGTTTTAATTTTACATCAATCAAAGTTGACATTCTCAAAAAAAAAAATGCAAAAAATTGTGAGTTTTCCGCTTCTCACACCCTAATTTTCAAACGAATGACTAACTAAAATCGGCCAAATCCAGTTGGCAAAAAAAAACTGCAGTTTCCAATGATACCTTCATTTTTTGTGCGATTTTTTTTTTTAACTGAAATACAACAGTTTAAACACAAGTGCCATCTTTCATGGCAACCACTATAATAATATTGTTGAAAGTCAACCAAAACTACTTGCAAAAAAAAAAGTAATTATCACAATTACTAATAACAAAAAGTTCTGTAAGCTTCAAAAACAATATAGATCTACTTATTATTAAGAATTATTTAAGAACAAACTGTATGCAATACTCAGTCATAAAGAGTTGTTATTAAATTACACTGTTAAAAGTTGAGGATCTTTAATCTGATGCTTCCAAAGATTTTTTTAAATTTGTTAATAAAAATGACAACAGTAGATCTCCATCTTGTATTCTTTATGAAATGAGTATGGGCACTGATATTGTAGAACTTCGCTAAAAAATTTGGGAGTGTCTATATTAACAATGATTTTTCCTTAACTGAAATTACATTTAGTTGTAATGATAGCCGCAGTTAAACATTATTTTAACTCAAAATGATGTAAAGAGGCCATTTGACTTAATGCTAACTCTTTGACAAGCACAGAATATATTCATCCTCTTTTAGGGAAGAAATGCTCTGCCTTTTTTATACAGTTCTTAATTAAGCTCTTCAATCATTCTTTAAATAGTCTTCTACATCCTAGCGTTACAAAAATTTGTTACATATGTCCATTATTTAAAAATGGTGACATTCAGATATCAATAATTACTGCCCTTGGCAAATACAATTTTTTTGCAAAGATCTTAGGTAAGTTAATTTATAAGAAAAACACACTTACATAAAGAAATTTATATCGTTCTAGAACATCATGGTTTTTTAGAAGGTAAATCTACTTGAACAAACTTGTATGTACATACTGAAGATACTGTTGATGCACTAAATGATTGTAATTATCTTGATCCAATTTATACTGATTATCGTTGTGTGTTTGATGTAGTTAATATCAAATTACCTATTTAAAAACTTGCTGCGTGTCAATTTAATAATATAAATTGTTGTCTTTGATACATTCACTTCATACAGAATTCCCTACATTAAAATTGATAATTTTATCTCTAAGCCTATTTATGTTAGATGTGGAGTAAGGCAAAGCATGCATTTATTAGATTTTCCAATTTCTGTAGTATTTATAGTTTATTCATACGCTATCACTTTTTTTTTTTTTCACAGGTAATATGAAATTGTTTAAGCCTATTACAAAACTAGTTTACATTCAATTACTTCCAACTGACTTGAACTTTGTGAAAAAATGATGCGACAAATAGTATTTCTTCTAACTTACAAAAATTAATTTCATATTCAATGTTGAAGGTTTGCAGATAATGATATAAATGTGAAATTGAATAATATAAAATAATACTGCAATACAAAAGATATCGTCTATTAAAAACTTGGCTGTATGTTTTGACAGCAAATTATCCTCCAGTGAATAAACTTGTTATACTGTATCTTTACTAAAAATGGTAAATTTCATCGAGATTTTCTCTACAAATTACAGAAATACTAACTCTGCAGAATTTTAGTCATACACTTATACAGTATTAAATTATGGTTCTGTTGTTTGGCGACCTTTTGCTGACTTGCAATTAAAACTACTAGAAAGACCACATAGAATCTTTCTTAGATATGCCGCCTATAAAATCTGTGATTCTATTTTCTTTACCGATCATAGCTTTATTCGTATTTTTAATTTGTTAAAAATACCAAGAATTGAATCATCTCTGACGAGGACAGATTTAATATTTGCTAATAAAACTTTTAGTAATTACGTTGACTCCCATAATTTATTGCAGCTTTTTGACTTGCATTTCCTAACTTACCTCTAACTTCCATTACCTATTACCTCTAACTTATGAATGATAATTTTGTTATGTATGTATGTTCTTTTTAATATGATTTTGTATTGATGGATTTTGTGGCTGTCTTCAATTAAGTAAATAAGTAGACTTTAAAATTTACCACAATTACCAAACTTTAAAAACTTACCAATTACCAATCACCCAGCTTTAGAAAATTAGGTCATAACAACAAAAACAATTGCAAAATTCCAGCAAGTACTTTGAAATATATTAAACTACCAAACACCAAGGTAAGATTTCAAATTTCAAAATCTAGCAACATGAACTTAAAAATAAAAAAAAAAATTATATGAAAATGGATAAATCAGCCAGAAATTAAACAATGTAGAAGGTGATAGCTTGACTGCAACAGAATTACGAAAAGAATCATGAAAACAACGAAGGAAAAACTAAGAACTTGCTAGAAGAAATATGGAAAACTGAAAAAATTCTACAAGACCAGAAAATGCACTAATACATCCGCTACACAAATATGATGAAACAGAAGTAAATACCGACATAGAGATTTCCCCTCTTACCTTTGACAAATAAAATTCTTTGAAAAGCACTTCAAAATAGAATTGAATTAATCGTAGAATTAACATCTGGGAAAATACGAAAGATTCAGAAAAGTACGATCATGTGCAGAACAAATCTTGAACCTTAAAACAATAATAAGGGAAAAAATGACAAGGCATAAAAACTAAGTAATTGTCTTTGTTCAAAAAGGCATACAACTCAATCTATAGAACTACCTTAACATCCCTGAAAAATTTGGCGTGGATCCCAACAGAATTAACATTACTAAACAGACTATTCTAAACACAAAATCAGAAATAAAATTAAAATGAGCAGTGTCAGAAGAATTAGAAATTAAAACAGAAGAAAGACAAGGGAGTGGTTTAGCATCAATCCTTTTTCCTTTAGAAAGTAATAAAAGAACAGGAAAAGGTGAAAAAAGTTGGAACGCAACTACATAAAACTGGGTCTGAAATTGAAAGGAATCGGAATTAACTGCCGAGCCTTTGCTGAAAATATTACAATTTTCTTGGAAAACCTCAAAAAGGCAGCAGAACAAGTAAACAATCTAAAATAATTTGCGAGGAAAATAAGTCTAAAAATTTCTTTTAAAAAGGCAGAATTCATGACCAACCAAGATTCCTCCAAGCCTCTAAACACAAAATGCGAAAAAATCAATAAAGATAACAAATTTAGATATATAGAAGAAATAATCTAAATTAATGATTTAGATAAAAAAGCCAATCAAACAAGAATGAGAAAAATAAAATTAGCCTACCAATTAACAAAGGATATTTTCATCAAAAAAAAATTTCAGTAGATGCCACAATCAGGTACTAAAATACAGTAACCAAGCCAGTGGACCTGTTTTCATCAAATGCATCTTAACTTTGAAATCGGTTAAAATAAATACAATACAAAAATAGTAAGTAAAAACTTGAAAGATTCTAGAATCAAAGGATACAAGAAAATGGATGCAAATAAGGATGTAATAAAAGACATTTACAAATACAATGAAACCAAGAAAACGTCAATTCCATCAGAAAAAGAAGAGCCAAATTTTTTTTCAGTCTCAAAAAAAAACATTTTCAACCACATTTACAGAAAAAAGAATGGAAATAAACACATTTCAGTGGTTGTAAATGAAATTAAAATATTTGTAGGGGATAGTACAATACACGACAATGTTCCAAAAACCAGTAAAGATTTCAAAGAAAGTAGAAAAAAGAAACATTTGGTCAGAAGGGAGAAGGCAAAAATAAAGCAAAATAATAAAGAACTGTTAGAAAACCAGGAAAGAAAATATGCAGAAGAATAAGAAATGAATGTAAAATATTACTTCATTCTCCAAAGCTGACTACAAAAAAAAAATTTTTTAAAACTTATTTACACGTGTATATTTACATGTTTATTATTAGTTTCAGTCTTGTGATATAGTAAAAAAAAAACTTATCATTTCTGCTACATTATCCTGTTCAGTCTCAATTTAATAATTTTATTAGTAGGTAGACCTTCATTACTAAAAGTATTATTTAAAAACCCACTCATTATCAACAAAAAAAAAACAAAAATTAATATAAATATCCATAATTAAAAAAAAAAAAATGTATATAAAATACTGTCGTTTACACCTCTTACAATTCCTTAATGATTAAGGAAGTTCTTTGTATATGTTTTATAGTGGATAAACTTGAATGAGGTTATATTTAATTCTGATGCAAGCTTTCTCAATGAAAAAGATAAGAACACATGAACAGGCGAATAAATGTTAACACACTATTGCCATGTGCACCATATGAGGCTCATTAAATCTTTCTGCAAGGCCATTTGACATGGCCCTTGGCTCACTGATTCTTTGACTCATAGTAATGTAAGTGATTTTTATTTTTTAAATACATTTTCATTCATTTTTTTCTGTTATTGATGATAAGTTTTCTATTTGTTTTCATTTAGTTCCAGATCCAGTTTCTGCATTTTGTTTTTTATTAAAGCTGAACTTCCTAAATTTCTATTTCACTTTAACAGATGTTATTTACATTCATTTCCTCATAAGTAAATTCTCTACAAATTGGAAATGTTTAATTGCTTACTGGTAAATTAACAAAGTTTTTATTTCAAACCTAATTCTAGTATTTCTAAGCATAACATTTTCATATTTTGATTTATTTTTAAATGGTTTCTAGTGATAATGCTGATTTTGGCACAGATTCTGATGAAAACCCTGAACACAGATCAAAATTTGACAAACCAGTTGTAAATCAAAAGACAAAAAATTAGAGGTTTATAGCGAGTGATTCAGAGGAAAGTTATGATAGAACTATGAATCTGTCTGTCAGTAATTTCACTGAAATAAGTAGCGGCAGCAATATTTAGATATCTTCTATTCCTGGTCAAACTGAGAATATCTTGAAGTGTGCACCGTTGGAGCCTCCAATGTTTTCAACAATGCATTATACAATAACAATGAAGGAATTAATGAATCTAATGTAACTGCACTTAATAACAGAGATAAATATTTCATTAGAACCTACCAGTGAAAATCCAGTTATTTTCCCAATGCCTTTCTACTATTAGTTAATGATGAAATAACAGCAAAGGTACAAATGCCAACCCCCCCAAACAGTGTATTATGCACTTTCATCTATCATGCCATGCCATTTTCAATTTATTAGTCGATTAGAGACATTATGCAAAACAAAAGATTGAATTTGAAAAGAGAAAGATACCAACTGAGAATTATAAAAATGCTCTAGATTGAAAAAATAGAATCCACCTGATATATTACACTGAAATTGTAAACCATACAGTATCACAGATATCATTTCTTCCACTCAAAAAACAAATATTTCTGTAATATAAATAAAACTGTTTTTTTAACAAAATGATACTAATATCAAAAAAGGTAAGACACACATTTCTATTTACAAAATCTGTTGTTAATTTAGGATTTTGTTTAACAGTCTAGAAGAAGCAAGGTAGATCTTTGCACATACCACAGTAAAGAAACCGTGTAGTGTTTTTTCATGCTGATGACAGTTATTACAGGCCCTTCTTCAATGATCATTAGCCTAATAACAAAGTTAAATTCTTGATTTTAATTTAAATCAAGTGGAAAATTATCTTGAGATATACATTACACAGTAATGTATATGTATAAGATTATGGAGGTAGAAGAATTTTGTTATTTGGGAAGTAGAATTACTAAAGATGGATGAAGCAGGAGCGATATAAAATGCCGAATAGCACAAGCGAAACGAGCCTTCAGTAAGAAATATAATTTGTTTACATCAAAAATTAATTTAAATGTCAGGAAAAGATTTTTGAAAGTATATGATTGGAGTATCGCTTTATATGGAAGTGAAACTTGGACAATCGGAGTATCTGAGAAGAAAAGATTAGAAGCTTTTGAAATGTGGTGCTATAGGAGAATGTTAAAAATCAGATGGGTGGATAAAGTGACAAATGAAGAGGTATTGCGGCAAATAGATGAAGAAAGAAGCATTTGGAAAAATATAGTTAAAAGAAGAGACAGACTTATAGGCCACATACTAAGGCATCCTGGAATAGTCGCTTTAATATTGGAAGGACAGGTAGAACGAAAAAATTGTGTAGTTGTGTAGGCAGGCCACGTTTGGAATATATAAAACAAATTGTTAGGGATGTAGGATGTAGAGGATATATTGAAATGAAACGACTAGCACTAGATAGGGAATCTTGGAGAGCTGCATCAAACCAGTCAAATGACTGAAGACAAAAAAAAAAAAAATACATTACTGTAACAGGCAAATCTATATAGATGGACCAGTCAGTATATGTAAAGATAATTCTACAAAAATATGGGTTTAGCAACTGTAAACCTTAATCTTTCCAATTGAACTTGGCTGGGAATCTGGAAACTCTCCTCTAAACTCCAACGGTGAACAAATGATGATTGGAAGCTTAAATTATTTAGCTTCAGGCAAAATACCACACTTAAGCTTTGCCTTGAATATTGCATCTGGAGCACAGATTCATACAACAAAGGCCCATTTTAATTTGCTAAAAAGAGATTTATTATTTAATCCAAAGCCAACTCTCTTAATAGATAATCAGAATGCCATTAAACTTACAAATAAAGTGATGTTCCACAGAAAAACAAAACTAGATATTATGCGAGAAAGATGGTGAAAGAAGGAAGCATTTAATCTGCAAAACAGGTAAGAGATAGATTTACAAAAGGACTACAATCTGCTTAAAGGAATGAAAACACTCATGCGAATGAAAATTCAATGTGAATTATCAACTTCTGAGAACTTTAATAAGGTTAAAATATTAATATTTTCATACAATAATCATATGCTTTTTTTGTTTCATAAATTATTTATAATTCTTATTTTTGCGAGATGTTAATTTCTGACAATTTTTAAGAATCGATGATTTGGGAAATTATTAAGTAGGTGTATGTACTTAGTTGTGATAGTTTACTTGCTTTGTTCAGCGTCACAATAGTTCTTTGTAACCTATCTCCGTTTATTTTAGAGACTTCTACCCGACACTAATAAAAACGATTGACATTTATCATGAAACAGATCTGTTTTTCATTAATTGTAACATAACTGAAAGTTTCAACAGTCTGTTACAAACTATCAATTGTTCTTTTTTATTAGTATCGAAAGGTAACGGTTAAGAAAATAAGTATTATAATCTCCAATAAATATAGAGAAAATTACTAATTAAAAACGACTAATAATAAACCCAAGATATATGATTTTTTATTATGTTGCTAAGTAAACAATTTGACAAACTCAAATGAATTTTAATCCTAAGTTGAAGCCCACACTACCAATTCATCAATACAAAATCTCATTTATATTCTAGTAACTTATATTAGCATGGGATAAAATTATTTGCATAGTTACATAAACGAAAGTGAACACCAACAAATATATATATAATACTAATATTTTAATATCTATTAAATCACTCCGTAAAATGCTATACGACAAACTGCACATGACTATTAATCGATCAGTGATGCCAACAAATGCAATTGTATACTTCAGTATATACGATATCTTGTTATATTAATGGAAAATACGCAAATCACTAAATCCGTCCATAAATAAAACAAAAATTAAAACCTATAACCGACATTAAAAGAAAACCCTTGAAACACGCCCGATTACAGTATCATACAGCAGCAAGGTACACTGTCCAGGCTCTGTGATTCGTACGGAGAATTGTGATACTCCCGCAACTTTTGCGTTCCGTTCCTTTCCGTAATGGAAAAAAAATATATACATATATATTGTACAACATAGCGAGTTCATCACTAGACCAACTCGTGTGGCCGATTTTGATAATTTACTTTCCCGGTTGTATATATATATATACCTTTCTTTTGTATATATGTACCTTTTATGTATTCCTTTATCCTTTATGTATTCTTTTGTATATGTACCTTTCCTTTGTTATCTCCAGACTGAATTGATCGATTTGAATGAATTTTGCAACGGTGATTTGTAAACAGGGTACGTTTCCCCCTAGAAAAATAAAAATGTACTTTGTAGGTTGCATACATCAAAATTTTATTCCAAGGGTAGATGTGGTGTATTCTTTCACATAATTTAATGCTCATTAGACAGCTAAAGTATTTCTGTACGATGTATTTGTTTTATTCAAACCTCCATAAAGGAATGATAACAAAAATAATCTTTGAGAATACATTTTGTATTTAACCTCATTCATTCATTTAACTCTTACGCGCTGAAACTGCACGAACGGTTAGCACTAACCTTCCAGTACGGAAGTCGACGGTTCAAGGTCTGGCAAAACAGATTATATTAATTTTAATATTAACAGCTCTTCGATACGGTTTCTTATCCTTCACACTGTTTTCGGGTCGTAATCAAGATATTCTGATGTAATATAAGCTATAGGTACATTAACGAGCGACAAGGTCGCCCCGATTCCAAATCGAAAAATCTACTCAGGATAAATGGAGATTTTCAGAATATCGTACAAATCGATTATCGATAGTCTTTTGTACGATAATATTATTTTTTATCGGTTTTATATTATTAAAGAATATTACAAGTATTTCTGATAAAAATGAACCTATTTGTTTTACGTAATTCTGGTGAGGAATTTCCAGAAATAACTAAGTTAAACGCTCGACACATGTTACCTTAGAAATGAATGGGTCTTTCTTTTTCCTGTTTAGCCTTCGGTAATTACCGTTCAGATAATACTTCAGAGGATGATATGTACGAGTGCAAATGAAGTGTAGTCTTGTCAGTCTCAGTTCGATCGTTCCTGAGATGTGTGGTTAATTGAAACCCATTCCTCAAAGAACACCGGTATCCACGATCTAGTATTCAAATCCGTGTAAAAATAACCGACATAACTAGGACTTGAACGCTGGAACTATCGACTCCCAAATCTAATCTAATATTTACGGAGTTTTAATGGCTTGAAAAATAAACATGCCCGTCATTTTGTAATTTGCGAAGGTCAGGTTCATAATCACAAATTGGAAATGGTGAGTGAAGTGATCTCTGCGGCCATAGGGTAGGCCCCCTGGCTTTTTGGCCCCGGGAGCCCCTGAGTTGGCTCTGGGATTTGTCTGGGCTGATCTGAGCCCTGAGGGTCAGGTTCTGGCTAGACGGGCCAGCTAGTACTTAAATATTTGTGAAACACAGTAAAAGGCTATAAAACAGGTATTCATGTACTTTTATTTTATGGAAGGTAAGAAATAATTAGGGCAAATGAATTCGATGTGAAAATGAAAAATTCCATAATAAAGCGACAGAACGATCGGTTTTGTTAAGGAAACCAAGGTTAACTGCCTCTTACATTTTTCTTCATCTTACAAGAAATACAACAACAAGAGATCATGGAGAAAACTGAATAATGAATTAAGAAGAGCAACACAAAAAAGTAAAAAAGAAATGGTTTTGTGAGACCACTCACACGTAGAAAATTCAGGAAAACAGGCGGTATGAACTTATGTGCAAAATAGTAAAAAACAGCAACTTGGAATAAGTAGAGATACTGACGCTAAAGAAATTGCCAGTAAAAATAATAGTGTTGTAGGAAGAAGAAAAGATATTTGAAAGGTAGAATAAGTGTATAAAGGAACAACACTGCTTAACAGGAAGCCAAATGATCTTCTTATAGAAGCTGGGTTAAAATTAAAAAACCTGAAGAAGAAGCAGCAAAACTTAAAATCGGAAGCTTTATCAACAGAACTGATCACAACAGAAGTCTTAAAGGAGGATTTCAGGAGATACAATATTACATAAATGAGATCTATAACAGTGGGATGTAGTCAAATTTTCTTACAACAATCACGATTCCATTTCCCAAGAAGCATGTTGTCGTTAAGTTTTAATCTTCTCTTCAACAGAAAGACCGAGTAAAAAAAAAAAATGAGGCACTACAGATGTGATTAGGCTAATCAAAACCATTAGTAATAGGTATATGGAAAGAAGTAAAGAAATAAGTATACAGTATCAAATAAGAAAACTAATGTAAATAATTAAAAGACAAAGAACAAATGTACAATCCAAATATACAAAATTAATTACAGAATTGCACCTGAAATCGGAAATTGGTTATTAAAATAAAGGATGCTCAAATTGAGTTTAACCTAGGAAGAGAAATAAGCAAGGACGCTGCCTTTATTTATTATGTAGTTGAAGATATGATTCAAAGATGCTCTAGAAGATGACAGAATAAATCTAGGAGAAAGGAAAATAAATTGTAAAATGTTTACAGTGATTTTACAATTTTGTTTTGCAGATGAAGTACATAATATTCAAAATTAGAATACATTATTACAAAATAGAGTTGCAATGAATGTTAAGAAAACAAAAGTAATGAGGTTAGAAAGAAATAAGCCCGTGAATAACTACAAAAAAAAAAGAAAAAAAAAAGTTGAACAAGTAAAACAAAACTGATAATGGAGATTAAATGAATAGATGGAAATGAGAAGAAATAAAGAAATTGTTTACAAGAATAGAAGCTTAATCAGAAAAAAATTCAAAATAAGGGAGCTAGGACATATTCTGAAGGGAGAAGAATCGGTTAAAACAGAGTTTTTTTTTAAGTTCTCGATGTCTATAGCTTGAAGACCTTCCTATGTTTCCAACAAGCCATATCTTTTTAATAAGATTTATTGGTGTAAACATTAATGAAAGCATAAAATAGTAATAGTGAACATCTAGAAATACTTAGAATGAATACACATAACTGCTTAGTTAATACTGAAAAAATATCGAGGGTGATCAATTTTACATAAACCACAGGGAATTTCTTGATAACAATGATGCTGATTTTCAGTTTAATAAGTTTCTAGATATTATATTAGAGCTCCCTCTATGAAACATGAGACCTTGCCGATGGGCAAGGTCTCATGTCCCCTCACCATCGTGAAGGGGTTTGAGTGCTCAGTGATACAGAGTAGCTGGACCGAAGGTGCAACCATATCGGAGAGGTATTTGTTGAGAGCCAGACTAAGGATGATTCCTGAAAGAGGGCAGCAGCTCTTCCAGTAGTTGCTAAGGATGTAGGTCAGGACAAATCAAATGGCCATATCAACATCACTAAATCTTCTGAGTACTGTGCAGTTGAAAGCAATGGAAAACTGCAGCTGCATTTTCATATAACAAAGATGGAGACACCTTCCTTTGTAAAATACTCTGGAGGTAAACTAGTCTCCGGTTTGGATCTCCGGGTGGGGAATGGTAAGAGAGGGGTCACCAGAAAATTAAAAAATAACACTCAACACTCTAAGAGTCGGAACATGGAATGTTAGAAATCTAAAAAAAGATCGGTAGGTTAGAAAATTTAAAGAAGGAAATGGATAGGATAAATGTAGATGAAGGAGGAATTAGCGAGGTTCAGTGGGAAGAGGAAAACGACTTTTGGTCAGGTGATTTTAGAATAATTAACTTAACTTCAAATAATGGGGAGGCAGAAGTAGCTTTTGTAATTAACAAGAAAATAGGGAAGAGAGTAGAGTATTTAAAAATTCATAGCGATAGAATCATTGTAATAAGGATAAAATAAAAACCTAAACCGACAATGATTGTTAACATCTAATGGCTACAAGCGCCAATGATGATGATGATGATGAGGTAGAGTGTATACGAAGAAATTTACAAAGCAATTAAACACATAAAAGGGGATGAAAATTTAATAATAGTTTGAGATTAGAATGCTAGCATTGGAAAAGGCAAGGAAGGAAATATAGTGGGTGAATACGGGCTGGGCAAAAGGAATGAAACGACTTACAGAGTTTTGCACAAACTATTATTTAGTAATTGCCAACAGCCAGTTTAAAAATCATAAAAGAAGAATATACACATGGAAAAAGCCTGGTTATACTGCAAGGTATCCGGCAGATTATATTATGGTTAAGCAAAGATTTAGAAATCAACTCGTCGACTGCAAAACTTACCCTGGAGCAAACATTGATAGCAACCATAATTTAGTGTTAATGAAATGTAGATTTGGGTTTAGAATCCTGAAGAAAAGTGTCAGATGAATTGGTGGAATTTAGAGAAGCTTGCGGAAGAGGAGGTAAAGAAGATTTTTGACGAGGACATTGAAAGAGGTCTGAGTAAAAACGGTAAGGTAGAAAATGTAGAAGAAGAATGGGAAAATGTTAAAAAGGAAATTCTTAAATCAGCGAAAGTGAACTTAGGCAGAACAAAGAGAACTGGTAGAAAACCTGATTTCAAACAACATATTGCAGCTGATGGATGAACATAGAAAATATAGGAATGCTAGTGATGAAAAAAGTAAATGGAACTATCGACAATTAAAAAATACTTTAAACAGGAAGTGCAAACTAGCGAAAGAAGAGTGGATTAAAGAAAACTGTTCAGAAGTGGAAAGAGAAATGATCATTGGTAAAATAGCCGGAGCATACAGGAAAGTTAAGGAAAATTTTAGAGTACATAAATTAAAATCTAATAATGTTTTAAACAAAGATGGTACACCGATTTATAGTACAAAAAGAAAAGTCAATAGGCAGATTGATGATGAAAGAAGTATTTGGAAAAATACAGTTAAAAGAAGAGACAAACTTATAGGCCACATGTTAAGGCATCTTGGGATAGTCGCTTTAATATTTGAGACAGGTAAAACAAAAAAAATTGTGCAGGCAACGTTTGAAATATGTAAAACAAATTGTTAGGGATGTAGGATGTAGGGGGTGTATACTGAAATGAAATGAAATGACTAGCACTAGACAGGGAATCTTGGAGAGCTGCATCAAACCAGTCAAATGACTGGTTTATTAATCAATCAAAATCTGTTATTTATTTAAAAATAGATCTATTTATTTATTTTAAACCATGGATAAAGTTGGACTGTGCATTACCATTTCTCAGAGACAGGTTGTATAGGATATGGCATAAAATTCTCACAGCCACAAAACTAAGACGGAAAGTTTAAGAAAAAGATATATATGTAGATTATGGCAGCTAAAAAACATTTTAAAAATATGAGGGAATTACCTACAAAGAATCAGTAGAGAATTAAAAAACCAGTGTACTTCTATGCCTACTATTAAATAAACATACGTAAATGTTGTTTCTGCTGAAGGTAAAATTGCTATTTTTAATGAACGTGGTTCTTGTATCTAGTTTATTTATAATTTTTATTAATTTCCTACTTTCAAAAAAATAAATAAAGATAAATTTTATGGCAAAGCTACATCTTTTGCAGATGATACTACTCTAGTATATTCATAAGAATCTTGATAGGTTGCAAACTATAATGCAGAGTGATCTGGATAATTTCAACTTATTGGCTATCTTCACCTGATTATAATTTTGCAAAATGCTATTGAACAGGTAATGTGTGGTGCGACTAGGAAAACATTCTTTCACCTTTTTTTCAGTAAATACCTGTATTTTTCATTAATCTCTTTGTTTATACGGTCTTCTAACCTTTTACAAATGAAGTGGTAACAGCTACGGGTGAAAGCTATTATATAACTACGCAAACTTTAACAGAAAGTATTACTGTTCCAAAGCCTTACTGTACATTGTTTTAAACATCTTTATTTTTTTACACCTATGTTCTTTAAGCGCCTAATGGGTAGTGAAAGAAGTACCTGTAATTATAATTTAAAAGAGTGGATTTTTTGCTTTAAACGGTGATTTTGTCTAAATGAGAGTAGTCAATTTTAAATTTAAATGTTATGTTAATATACATCGTGGTATCAATATTGTGTGTGTGTGTGTGTGTGTGTGGGGGGGGGGGAGAAACTGAAGAAAACTAAAGTTTTCTATTTTAATGTTTCTAATTATAATTACAGATTTAGTACTTCTACCAATTTCGTATAATGGATTCAACAATAAAAGTAGAATCCAAACCATGAAAATTTCAGAATAACAATCAATCAAGAGAGTCGAATTTAAATATTTAAGTAAAATAATTACCCCTAATGTTTTAGAAAAAAAAAAAAAAATAAATAAAAGCCAAAACACAAAAAATGAAAGTGGCTTTCATCTTAAACAAAAATAAAATTTTTTTATTAAAAACACATAGACACTACAAAAAACCATAGCTTTACCACTGTTACTGTTATATAGTATGGAAGGCCTACAGAATTTCTTAGGAAAAACTAGTAATTGTCGAAAAAATTATTTTAAGAAAACTCTACCACTAAAACTCAAAAATAATATTTATAAATTAAGCAAATCGGAAGAAATTTACCAAAATTTTGAAGCCATACAATTGGAAAAAGAAATCAAATTTTATGGTCACTTGAATGGAATGAATGAAATTAAATTAATAAAACAGGTATTTAACTTTTTTTTAAAAATGAAAAGCAAATAAGCTAGTTCAAAAAAATATTATTAAATACTTCCAAAGAAATAATTTTTGATGAAATCTTTCTGAAAACTAGTGGATAAATCTACATTACTAGAGAAACAGAAAAGGAAACGCCAAAGGAATGGACTAAAGAAAGAAGAGACAAGTTTAGGGAAAAAATTAAAGAATCTGGATAAGAAAGAACTCGGAACTATGCATGGATGGTCCCTTAGGTCTGATTGCAAAAAAAAAAAATAAATAAAATAGCAATAACATATGTTTATAAACTTTTTAAATTTACTCTAGCTTATCAGAAGCAAAACTGAATCTATCTGTTGTAGCCAACACTCTTTGGCTTTTCTGCACATTTCTGTGCACATTTTATTTATTAGTTCACTTATTTTTTGCACTGACAATAGGATTCACACATACATACATTGAACCACCCTAATCGAATGATTGTAATTACCAAATTTATCGGGAACATCAAAATAAAAGATGTTAGACAGATTCACTTTATAATTTCATCCAGATTAGGATGCCAAATTAAAATAACTTGATCAAAAAATCAACAATTTTCTCAAGAATTTTTAACTTATATTTTTTTGAAATTATAACTTCTTTTAATAACTTAACTAAACTATAACTCTAATGGCTTTTTCAAAACAAACAATATATTACATTTAAGAACTCATTCAGAGTTGTATGTTACTGTTTTAATGTTTTTAAATACCTATTACACTAGTACAAAAAATTCTTCAATTGGAAGCTTTGTTTTAATTATTGAATTGTTATATTGAATATGCTAACACTATTATTGTTAAATAACTATATAGATAAAATTGTAATTTTTTTGAACGCAACTTTAATAAAAATATTTCTAAATATGATTAATTATGCGTTTTAAATGTTCTCAATTAAAATGTAAGTTTCAACTCAGAAACAGGTAATGCCACATTTAATATCAATAACTGCAATTGTTGTTTTTAAGAATGCATCTAAAAACAACTACTGCAATTATTAAACAAATGGTACGTTTAAACATTTTTGGGGGCGCTCGAAAATTTTTGATTAGCAATATGCCTAATATTATAGGTAGGTGAAAATGTTTGAGAATCGGTGATTTAAAAAAATATCTGTTATTCTTTTTACAGAGATCAGTCTTTGATAGAAATATTGCAAATAGTTGTAAAAATAAAAATAAATGAAAATAACACCAACAGTATAATAATAATAATAATATTTACAAAAATTATAATTTATAATATTGACAAGGTATAAAGTAATCTGATAAAACTGTGTGAAAGACAATATTAAACCATACCTGCTTGTTGTTGGTCATTACATCAACAAACAGGATACACGATCAACTTCTAGTAGCAACTGTGTTTTTTGAATGATCTTTTCATACCTTTTCAATCTCAATTGTAAGCTTAATATTAAATACTTATTCAAATTTTTTCAACAATTACAACGATGTGTTTTTTCCCATAAAATATTCACTGAAACTAAAGATAGGCTGTCTCACAAAAAACACTCTGCATGCTTAAATAATACTAGTTTTGGGCTAAATCTTAATTATAATTATTGAGAAACAATCGTTTAATATACCTCCAAAAGTAGAAAAAAATACAAAAATTTTTTTTGTTTTCCGCTTTTCACACCCGTAATTTTCAAAAGAAATGACATTAACTAAAATTGTCCAAATCCAGTTAGCGAAAAAATAATTGCTGTTTTCAACAATTCCTTCATTTTTTGTGCAATTTTTTTTAACTAATATACATCAGTTTAAACACAAGTACCATCTTTCATAGCGACCACTTAATAATATTGTTAAAGGTCATATACCAAAACTACTTATAAAAAAATGTATTTTTTGAAGCAGTTCTCTAGTAAAATTATTATTACTAACAACAAAAAGTTCCGTATTCTTCAAAAAACACATAGATCTACTTATTATTAAGAATTATTTAAGAACAAAGTGTAAGCAATACTCTTAGTCATAAAGATTTATTATTAAATTAAACTGTTAAAGTTGAGGAATCTTTATCTGATGATTCTAAAGATTTTTTTTAAATTTGCTAATAAAAATAACAACGTAGATGTTATCAATCTTGTATGTTTTTTGAAATGAGTATGCTAATAAGGGCGCTGACATTGTAAAACTTATTCTAAACTAAAAAATTTGGGAGTGTCTAAACTAACAATTTCCTTAACTGAAATTACATTTAATTGTAATGATCGCTGCAGTCACACATTATTTTAACTGAGAATGATGTTGAAGAGGCCATTTGACTTAATGATGCGGCTTTGAGAAGCCAAGAATATATTAATCTTCTTTTAGTGAAGAAATGCTCTGCCTTTTTTGTACAGCTTTTTACTAAGCTCTTCAATCGTTCTTTAAATACTCTTCTTTTTCCTAGCGTTTCAAAAATTTGTTACATATCCTGTTGAGGTTTTTCCCAATCAGTTAGGCAGTGGAGGAAGTGATTGTGTCAGTCAGCTGGTTACTAGTCTTCACACATCGACTGACACAGTCTGCTATGAGTTAAGAGAGATACACGCCTTTCTACGACCTCTGTTACTACCAGTGTAGCTCATAATCTGTGATTAAAAGTTTAAGAGTATGTCGTGTGTGGTATTAATAAATAGTTAAAAGTTCAAAAATTGAGGTTTCATTTCACAACGTAAGCCAAAACATGTCTATTATTTAAAAATGGTGACATTCAGATATTGATAATTATTGCTCTTAGCAAATACAAATTTTTTGCAAAGATCTTAGGTTAATTTGTATGAAAATTACACTTTGCATAAATCTGAACAACATGGTTTTTTGGAATGTAAATCTACACGAACAAACTTGTACGTATATATGGAAGATACTGTTGTTGTTTTCGTTGTGCATTTGATGTAGTTAATATCAAATTACTTATTAAAAAACTTGCTGCGTGTGAATTTAATAATAAATTGTCTTTGATACATTCATTTTGTACAAACAGAATTACAGATTAAAGAGAAGTCTTATGGAGCGGAAAGAGAAATGATCATCGGTAAGATAGACACAGAATATAGGAAGTTAAGTAGAATTTGTGGTAGATAAATTAAAATCTAATAATGTGTTAAATAAAGATGGTACACTGATTTATAGTACAAAAGAAAAGGTCGACAGGTGGGCAGAATATATTGAAGAGTTATATGGAGGAAATGAAACTAGTGTTATATAATAGTGAGATCTGAATATAATAGAACATTGAAAGATGTGAGTAGCAGAAAAGATACCTGCAGAATTACTGCACAGTGCAGATGACAAAGCGATAGATAGATTATACAAACTGATGTGTAATATTTATGAAAAACGGGAAATTCTGTCAGACTTCAGAAAGAGTGTTATTGTCATGATACCACACAAAGCAGGAGCAGACAAATGTGAAGAATACAAAACAATTAGCTTAACTACTCATATATAAAAAATCTTAATTAGAATTCTGTACAGAAGACTTGAGAGGAGGGTGGAAGAAATGTTAGAAGACCATTTGGTTTCAGGAAAGGTAAAGAGAAGAAGGAAGCAATTTCAGTGCTCAGATTAATAATAGAAGGAAGATTAAAGAAAAACAAACTGACATACATGCCATTTATAGACTTAGAAAAGGCATTTGATAAACTGGAATAAAATGTTCAGCATTTTAAAAAATTTAGGGTTAAGTATAAAGATAGATGAACAATTGCTAACATTTACAGCAACCAAACTGCAACAGTAATAATCGAACATAAGAAGGAAGCTGCAATTAAAAAGGAAATCCAACAAAAATGTTCCCTATCCCCATTACTTTTTAATCTTTACTTAACATCTAGCAGTTAATGATGTTAAAGAACAATTTAGATTTGGAAAAACAGTGCAAGGTGAAAATATAAAGATGCTATGATTTGCTGATGAAATAGTATTTCTAGCAAAGAGTAAAAATAAGATTTAGAAGAAACAATGAATGACATAGATGAAGGTCTTACACAAGAACTACGGTATGAAAATAAACAAGAACAAACCAAAAGTAATGACATGCAATAGAAATAATGTAGATGGACCACTGAATATAAAATATTATAGAGGTAGAATTTTGTAGTTTGGGAAGTACAATTACTAAAGATGGACAAAGTAACAGCGATATAAAATGCCGAATAGCACAAGGGAAACGAACTTTCAGTCAGAAATATAATTTGCTTACATCAAAAATTAATTTAAATGTCAGAAAACCCTTTTTTAAAGCATATGATTGGAGCGTAGCTTTATATTTGGAAGAAACTTGAACGATCAGAGTACCTGACATGAAAGGATTAAAATCTTTAGTAATGTAGTGCTACAGGAGAATGTTAAAAATCTTATGGGTGGAGAAAGTGATAAATGAAGAGGTGTTGCGGCAGTTGATGAAGAAGCATTTGGAAAAATATAGTTAAAGAAGACACTCTTATAGGCCACATATATTAAGGCATCCTGGAATAGTCGCTTGATATTAAAGGGACAGGTAGATGGGAATAATTGTGCAGGCAGGCAATGTTTGGAATATATAAAACAAATTGCTAGGGATGTAGGATGTAGAGGATGATATACTGAAATGAAACGACTGGCACTAAATACAGAATGTTAGAGAGCTGTATCAAACCAGTCAAATGACTGAAGACAGAAGAAATGCAATAAAATTGTACGGATAAACTCAAGAAAGAAGATAAAATGTTCTATTGTCATATTAATAGTACAAATATAGAATAATGAAAACACTAGTGGACTATTTTGAAAAACAAAAAGTTGAGAGAGAAACTTGGAAAATAGCAAAATTAATGTAGAAAAAAAAGTCATTATATAAGAATACAATACAAGAGCTGAAAGTTTTCTACTCACAACTCCTTTGCCTAGTGTACTAGTCACTGCATTGTACTAGACTGTTGTATTTGCATTTTATATACAAATGTGTCATGTTGTTAGTAATTGGATTATGTCATCCGGTTAGATAGTACAGTAAACCCTACTCATTCATCTTGCTTAAGCCAGCCAACAGTTTGGTCGACAAAGACAGGGCAAACCTTCAGCTCGCTAAATGTAATTTGTGAAAATACTGAACACCAATCATTTTACAGCAAATCATTAATCCATCATAATTCTTTTATGAAATAAATAGTAACCAAATGCATTTCTATGTACTATTCAATTCTATCTGTCTATACATATGAGATATAAATTCTTCTGCTAAGAAGAATTTAAAAACTCCTAATAACAGATTATAGCTCCTAATATCTCACTGATATTTTATTGATTGTTATAATACAGAAAAATATAGTAAACAGCATATTTCTGTACATAACTCATGTGTACCTCTGTATAAATAGAGAAAGCGGAAAGTAAAAACAATTTATTTAATGTGCTAACAACCAATTCAAAACCAACCTAAGATTTTAAACCCCAAAGATGCATATAAACACTCATTAGTATCACTCACACCATGTAGGTTGCACAAAGTGGATAACTTTAATTTAGTTTTAATCATCACAACTAGTCTGAAATAAATAATAAACTTCCATTCAATCACATTAAAATACAATTTATTTGTTTTTATGAAAAGGAATGATGTATGTTTAAAATAAAGAAGCATCCTGTTTTCTGTGATCACATAAAGATCACAATTTATATATTATAAACATATTTCTAAAACTGAAATTAATATAAACTGAGCTTTTTATTACAATACAGTAGTCTATTTCACAAAGAAAATTATTTTCTAAGAAATTAGTACAGATGAAATATAAGAAAAAATATTTTTAATTAAAGTCATATAAACTTGTGATAGTAAAATATACAAAAATTATTCAAACTGCAAAAAACGCAGAGAAAAGCTGCATTGTCTGCAACCAGTAACTAAACTAGAAAACACAAATCCCCGAATAAACAAGAAATAAAGAATATATAATCAGATATCTAAAAAATAATAAAGCATTTGGGTAAGGACCCAATAACTTTGCAGTTTTTAAAATTATGATATGATCTATTACAAAAATTATTAGAAAACATTTTGAAAAGAGAAAAAT
This sequence comes from Lycorma delicatula, assembly GCF_047948215.1. Lineage (NCBI taxonomy): Eukaryota > Metazoa > Arthropoda > Insecta > Hemiptera > Fulgoridae > Lycorma > Lycorma delicatula. The sequence goes on from NC_134467.1 coordinate 45,316,114, forward strand.
CCCACAAGAATGCCCTAATTCATCATCCTATTTTCTATTTTACTTTCAGTAATTACTTTCAGTAATTACTTTCAGTAACCTATAAAATCTTACAAAAGTTGTTGAGAATAGAAGGGCACATCAATAAACAATTTGAAGAATACATCAGAGGGTGGTTTACAAATGGAAGATCTTGTGCAGAACAAATAGTATGTGTAAAATTAATAATAAGCTGCATAAATTATAACCTTCTTAACCGAACAAATAATTTCCATTGCCTTTTCTAAAGATTAATTTATTTTGAATTATCACAAAAAGAATTTAAAAATTACCAATAAATAATTTAAGCATGGTAAAATATACGTTAATGAGACCATTGTGTCAGATCCCTTTTAATTGTGTTCTAGATAGACATCAAAGAATGGAAGAAAACAATGAAACTAAAGTGGTAGAAAAAAAATTAGGTTACAAAAAGGACAACCTAGGAAGAGATTGTTTTGCCTTTATGGAAGATCAGGCAATAATTGCAGACAATTTTGAAGTAACAAAAATTCAAATAGAAACATTAAAGTAACTACAGAAAAAAGGATTATCTATTTCCTAAAAAAAATACAAATGTTTGACGAATATTAAAAATAAATCAAAATCATTAAAAATTAATTATCACAGATTTAAATGAATTAATTCATCAGTAAAAAAAAATCTTAAATAAAAATCGCTTAAAATATATAACAAAAAATTTATTAAAGAAATGTATCAGAATACTGCCGGTGGCAACAGAGGATTTTTTTTATTTTTAAGATTCTTAATTTTTTTGGGAGGTTTTAAACTTGTCGGGCAAAAAAAAATTTTTTTTACATTGTCTGAGTATATACTTTCAAAAATATGTCTGTAAATTTCTACATACAAATTCATAATATTTGAGAAGTTGCAACAACTAAAACTAGTAGAGATGCAAATAGAATTTCTGAGCGCGGTGGAGAGACCTGCCATGTCAAGTCTCTGCCCTCTTATTGTTAAGATTTGCAGCTTCCACCCTTACCAAAACCAAAATCTTTTTCTATTGTGAAAAAATAAAATTGTGAACAGAAGTTGAGAGAGTAATATGATTATTTAAATGATTAGACATACATTTCAAAATATTTTTAATTACGCTTGTTGCTGCAAAAGGAAAAAAAAATTTAAAAAGCTTTTATTTAACTAATATTAATATTAACATTAATAAAAAACAGGAAACAAATTAGAAAAACCCTCTAAAAAGTAAAAAATAAGAATTAAATCAAATTGAGAATTTTAAACAAAAAAAATATAATATATTAACAAATACAAAAATGCACTGAAAAGTAAAAAAAAATTATATAAATATCTAATAAATGACCAATAAATAAGTTAATAATAATAAAATTAAAAGTAACGAAAATATTTAGTTAAATAAAAGTGTGGCACAGTTTTTATAATTTATTTTAAAAAACACATTTATTTTTATGTCAACCTTCATTTTCATTTTCAATAACGACGCGAGGAGACGGAAAGGTCTGCTGGAACTTCTCCAGTTGAGACTGACTAGCTACAAGTAACAATCAGGGAAAATGGACCCACTTGCTTTCTTTGTACGTGTTCTCTAGTTAAAGTTCATCTTTGAATTCTGCTTGTAATCTAACCCGAATTGAACGCATTCTTTCCGCTAAAAGTTTCATTTTAATTGATTATGAATGTTTATTTAATGAATTCATAATTACAATTACAATTATAACGATAATAATTAATAATTTTTCAGATTACCGTCAAAATGTAATAACTTTGTGCAAGATTTCTAAATTTAATTTTTATTTTTAATCTTATTAATCCTTAAAGGTCATCTCGGTGCAAATTTGAACCGTCAAAGAATTAAAACTTGAGTTATTTTTATTACAGATAAATAAAGTATATGCATATACTAAACAACCTCATTAAACAAAAAATATATTTTAAAATACAGCAAATGTCTATAAATACTTATTCGAAAACATTGTTATAAAAACTGCACCACGCTTTTATTTAACTAAATATTTTCATTACTTTTAATTTTAAAATTTAATAATTATTACATTTATTTATTGGTTATTTATTAGATATTTATATAATTTATTTTTTACTTTTCAGTGCATTTTTATATTTGTTAATATATTATATTTTTTTGTTTAAAATTTTCAATTTGATTTAATTCTTATTTAGAGGGTTTTTCTAATTTGTTTCCTTTTTTTTATTAATTTTAATATTAATATTAGTTAAATAAAAGCTTTTTTAAAAAATATTTTTTTATATGTAATTAAATATATTTCTGTAATTTTTTTTTGGTTTTTTGTATTTTGTTTTATTTTTTACTTTTTAGTCTTAATGAACAATAAACTTTTTACATCCAAAAAAATATTCTTAATAATATTTATATCTGAATATATAGTTTGTTAAAACTAAAAAAAAGGAAAAATATTTATTTTTACACATAGAAGTTACATACGTGTACCAAATTTCAATCATTTTCATACGATAGTTCATGAGAAATGAAAATGTTCAACTAAATGCATGAATATAGCATAGGGGTAGAGCATGGGAGCATGGGGGTGGGGCATATCAAATTCCGACACTGTAGTGCTGTATTGTCATCAAAGTTACATACTTGTACCAAATTTCATTGATTTTCATACGACAGATCAAAAGACACAGCAGTTGCAAGATTTGATTATAACTAAAGCAAGTTAAATAAAAGCATATAAAAAGAGGAAAATAATTTACAACCAGCAGATAACAATAGACCTTTTTAAAGAAATTGATACATGAAAGTAGCACTAATTTTTTTACACGTATGTTGATAAGAAATTAAAAGCTATTAAAGATTTTGAGGTCAATACTGATAACAGGCACAGCTTGTTTGGTTTTAATATTTGAAAACATTACTAAAATGTAAGACACACGATGTGAAGTTAAACTTAATATAAAATCAGCATTATTTGAGAAAAAAAATGTTCAAGAAAGACACATGTAACTTGTGATTTATACAAGTCTCACTTGAGAACTTTATACAACTTTTTTACACCAAATTTTCTGATTGCCATGGTTCTGAGCTTAAAATGTTCATAAACATACTCATCATATATTATAAAAAACAGTAATATACAAATCTGCGTTTGAGGCATACAAGATAAAAATTCCCCACCTTAAGTTGAAACATACAAAAATGAGAAAAATGTAATGTTACATTAGAAAAATTTTGTCATATTAGTTTTAAATTATACACATATGAAAGAATGCTATTAATTATTTCCTTAATTTTCTTAAAAGGTCAAAACAAACCTCTAATAAGGATATTGTAAGATGTCTTTCCAAAATATAAATCCGATTAAAAGATTTTTGATAAATGTTACAAATATTAATTTTTTTCTTTATGTGGAAATTAATATGTTTTTAAAATCACAACTGCAATTAAAAGACTTTTGGCAAAATTTACATACATAATTTTTCCTTTTGGGATGTAAATTAATATGCAACTTTAAATTAGGAAAACGATTTAACATCTTCTAACAGAAGTTATAAATTAATTTTTCTCTTTTGTATGAATATTTAAATGTGATTTTAAATTACAACTTTGATAAAAAGACTTCTGACAAAAGTTACAAATATAATTTTTCTCTTTTGTATGAATATTAACATGTGCCTTTAAATGGTCTTTACGATTAAATGACTTTTGACAAAAGTTACAAATATACTTTTTCTCCTTAGTATGAATATTTAAATGTGATTTTAAATCAGAACTTTGATAAAAACACTTCTGACAAAAGTTACAAATATACTTTTTCTGCTTAGTATGAATATTTAAATGTGATTTTAAGTTACAACTTTGATAAAAAGACTTCTGACAAAAGTTACAAATATAATTTTTCTCTTTTGTATGAATATTAATATGTTTGTTTAAAGTGCTTTTGTTATTAAATGACTTTTGACAAAAGTTACAAATATACTTTTTTTCCTTAGTATGAATATTAACATGTGTCTTTAAAAGGTATTTACGATTAAATGACTTTTGACAGAAGTTACAAACATAATTTTCCTCTGTTGTATTAATATTATTAAGATGTCTATTTAAAACATTTTCATAATTAAATAACTTTTGACAAAAGTTACTAATATTTTTTCTCTCTTTAGTATGAATGTTAATGTGTCTCTTTAAAGAACAATTACATCTGAATCTTTGATTGCAATATTCACAAACCAATTTCTTTCCTTTCTGCTCGAGCAACTTGTTTTCACTACTTATATTCTCTATTAAATTTTCTATTGTTACATCACCGTATGCACAATTACATTCACTGAAGTTTTCATTTATAATTCCATCATCTATCGAATTATTTATGCTCTTACAAGTAATAAAATTCTTGGTACTTCCCTTGATGGTTCTTTTATCCATAGGCACCTGCAAATAAGTTATTTTTTGTTTTAATTATGAATTAATAAAAAATTATTTCGATTACAATAACATTAATAAGTGTTTACTTTAAGTCACTAAATATGTATAAAAAATTGAATATTTTAAACATATATTCATAATCAACATGGTTTTAAATATTAATTAATCAGAGTTAATTTTAGTGTAATAAGGAACTCTATCTTATAGTATCTATCTATAGTATGTTTATACTCTTGACTGAAACTTCATTATAAAATGCATGTTTTAGGAAAACCAACAAAACTAACTATTTAGAAAATATATAACAGGTCAATATATTTATTACTTCTATATTCATATTGATCAGATCTACAAACCCATATATTTTATATACACGATGTCTGGGGAAAAAGGTATCTAAAACTAATGGCTTATATTTAGGAAACCAGTCCTTGAAATCTCTTACAACGAAAGGATATATCCCCCAAGATTTGTTTGGTATACTCTCAGATTCAGCAGAATACACAAGTGCAGACAAGCCAACTCCAATGCAACTGTCAAAATACATGCTTTGGTGCACGTTTTACAACTTCAGTGCACGCTTTGGTTAGTAGTTTAAATTAGTTATGCATGTTCAATGGCTTGTACAAACTGAATTAAATATCAATTCTCCTACATCCAAGACATCATATTCCAAACATATGACTTCAAGAGAGACTGGAAGCTTGGTTTCACAAACTGGAAATCAAAGGTTTTTTAGTTACAAGAGACTGTGAATCAAGTAAGCGATGCATTCATTGCCAGTCTAGGTAAATCTATTAGGTGGTCTAGTTATGGACTGAAAATTCCTCTTTCTACTGTTCATGATATTGGTAATAAGCGCTCCATTTGCAAGTGTACAAGTTACAAATAACCAAATGTTCGCTGGCAATATCAGTTTGTAGCAGAGGTAATCTTCATATTGAAAACAATCATAATTATAATGATATTTTATTAAAAGATGAGGCAACTATTCATACATTTGGAATAGTTAAAGACACAATTGTTAAATGTGGTATATAGTGAAAACACCATACAGTAATAAAAAATGAATGAGACATACCAACGGTCAGGAGCTGTTATGATGAGAAAAGAATGGCATCATTGGGCAGTTTTTTCATAAGTCCACTGTTACAGGGCACACATACAATTACATGCTTACGAACTTTGCTGTTCTTCAGATTCCTGCAGGATTCAGTTTCCAACAAGATGGTGCTACATACCACTTTTATCGACATGTTCCTAAATAACACTTCCCCGCATGTTAAATGAGACAAGGAGGTCCTAGTGCATGGCCACTACATCTCTTAGATATCACTCCTCTGGACCTTTTTGCTTGCGGGTTTATTAAAAGTTATAACAAAGAAAGTTTGTGATTTGAACGAATTAGAACAAAAAATTGTTAAAGGCTTAAACACATGACAAAAAATAGATTATTGTCTAGGTGTCTGACAAGCTAAAAACGGTGCAAACATTACAAGTGATAAACCTACATTAACATGCTGAGTTTTTTAAAAAAAAGTTGTAAAAATTATTACCTGGTATTAAGAAAACCATTAATAAAATGTATTTTAAAAGTATTAATAAAATTTTATTTCACAACTATGTTTCATCAGTATCACGTCCATCCTGACCTTGTAGGAATAGACACCCGCCCTGTGATGATTCTGGTCAAAACGTCACCCTCCATATTATCCCTACAAAAAAACCTATCAATAAGTCTTAAACAAGACTGACCGATTGAGCTGACAATAAAATGAACTACATCTAATAGGAAAGGTTGAGTTCAACACATAACAGCATGAATAAAATAAAACAAAAACATAAAACAGAACGTAGTAAAACGTAAATAGAGAACAAGACCAAGAACATAAAACATAAACACTAATACCATAACAAGAACATAACAAAGCAACAAATGGAAAACCCAAGGGGGAACCTACTCTACACACCTTCAGCAATCCTTTCTTTTACAAGAGATCCCATATGTTCTTCAATGATGGTTCACTTGGCCTGGTTTTTCCAATTTTCATGGAAGTCCAACGTCGACCTGATAACATCAAGCCGACAAATCACTTCTGTATGCTTCATATCATACTGAAACATTCATAGAAAACAAACATAATTCTCCAGCGCACCGCATTGCAGATATAACACAGAATCAACCAGGCCAAAGCGAGCCAATCTGCCCCTAAACGCGCCATACCCTGGAAGAAATTGCATCACAAATTTTTTGATCATACCAAGAGGAGTAGATGGGCAGATCATGCCCATCTACTGTTTCACCCCATCTTGCCTGCCATAAAGGATAGACCTTTGCTCAACAGTCTGAACATTTTCTAAAGTAACTCTCCTGACTTCTTAGCAAAATATCACCAACCAAGTTGCCCCCCAGACACAAGTAGATCAATCGAATTCACTCCAACACTAGCTTCCTTGTGATCGCATTTAAATAATAATTTAACTGATCCTTTCTTCCAACAATCTGGAAAATACCCGGCAAACAACTATCTGCTAAAAACCCGTGTGACAGTTCTGACACAAACTGAGCAAAGAAGGAGCTCCACTGTTATACCATCAAAGGCAGGAGCCGTACCCTTTCCAAAACTACAAATAACCTGACGCACTTCAGCATTGGTAATTTCCAAACATAAAGCATCCCGTATACATGAGCGACCTCACGACACACCAGTAAATACACGCAGACTCACTATCTGCATTATCATCAGGCAGTAAATCATCAAGTAGTTTTTGCAATATTTTAGTTTTATCTGATATAATTCCATGCCAAGTTGAGAGAGCGGACAGAAGAACATCCTTTCTACGTTTGTCTCAAAACACTGTATACTACTCCTCATGGGTCTTTATTACCCTGGTGTTGCACAAAAGAACGCCACAAATCTCTTTTGGCACTACATACCTTGTGAAAGTAATAAATAATTCCTGTGCTCTCTATAATTAGCAACAAGTATGGCCCACCGTCCAGGATCACATTCTCATTGAGATGCCTTTCGTAAACAACACACAGACTGTTTCAAATTAGTATATTCCCTATTCCACCACAACACTTGCCTCTATCGACTGGAACTACAGGGTATAGAGCACTAAGCAGGGTCAATAAAGGACGCCTACAATTTTTCTGCCAGGTTCTTTAATTCCAAATCATTGACTCCAAATCACTCCTGTTCAAAACTTAAGAGTCTAACCGAGAGAGAATCCACAAATTTCTTCGCCTCTTTCTCTTACGATCCACTCTCATGTCAGACTTACCAACCTTTGAAGAATCAGTAATCACTTGGAAAGTCGTTCCCAACATCTGCAACGACCACAAGACCATTCTTTGTTTCTATTATTGGTTGAATCTTCAAGTTTGACCTCTTACTGCGAAGGACTACCTGACTCATCCTTCATGTCTTTACTTTTCTTTTCTTTTTTCCTGTTTAGCCTCCGGTAACTACCGTTTAGATAATTCTTCAGAGGATGAATGAGGATGATATGCATGAGTGTGAATGAAGTGGAGTCTTGTACATTCTCAGTTCGACCATACCTGAGATGTGTGGTTAATTGAAACCCAACCCCCAATCTAGTATTCAAATCCATGTAAAAATAACTGGCTTTACTAGGACTTGAACGCTGTAACTCTCGACTTCCAAATCAGCTAATTTGGGAAGAAACGTTAACCGCTAGACCAACCCGGTGGGTTTTTATGTCTTTACTAGTTTTACTAGATGTCACTTCTTTCATATTGACAAACACCACTTCTGGCTCTCATCAGGACAGATTAGCTTTGTGTTTCCTTTACCACCACCTCTCTTGCTCCAACACGATTAGCAGCCAACGTCTCTTATCCCTGAGCGAGATCTGCCACAACTGACTTAAAATCCCTCACCTTAGGAAGAATCCTATCCTGCACACTTTTGGAAGCACTCCTTTGAGTTTCCAACAACTTAAAAATTAAATCTTAATTCTCCTCAAAGGCTCGCAGTAAGGGAGCAAGGTACCTGCCTTTCTAACGGTTTTCCCTGATTCTTGAACCAAAACCTTAACTTTTCCAGCCCAGGTTGATGGCTCAACTTGCGACTTATCCTCCCTAGAAGAGTAGGAAGAGCCATCAAGCTGCAATACCTCACCACGTTGAACCCAGTCGGGCTCACCCTGTTTCTTAATGTCAGCTGTCAGACATACCCCCGATCAACAATCCACTATATAGTGAACTAAATGGGTAAATCCACAAGTACAAGAAATTCACACCACTTAACCCATGTTGGATTGACTACATGCAAATTCAGGTGAGAAAATTTTCGCATAAAATCTCAGATTGAAGTCTAATAGACATACAAACAGTCATTACACCCACTTTTCTAAACAAAGTGGGTGCACAATAATAAACACACAATACAAATAAAAACTATCAACACAAACCGTTGCCAATATGACAGCTGTTCAAATTAAACAAATGTATGAAATTTCAACAAATTCAAAATTAACAGACCACAAATTATTAAACATAACAAAAACCAATAACAATAAATAAAAACTGAGTAATAGACAGTCCCTGTACCAATAGAGTAGTTCAAAGAAAATAAATCCACCCACTCATACAGATAGCCTAGATAACCTACAGAGGCTACTTATGTAATAAAAAATTTGAATTAAAATACCCAAAGATAGAAAGCAAAAACAAATATCAAACCCTTACAAACAACCTAGTATAATAACTTCCGAATATTTTCAGAAACATAGCAAAGCAAATAGTAACAAATAAGCGGAATCCACACAAACCAGACTGTTTCCGCTGGCATTGCGTGTTTATCTCTCTGTGTCGGGTCCTTTTTAAATTGCTTACCTGGTAAAATATTCTAATTTTTCAACCAGAACAACTAACAACAAATCACCCACAGCTTATTGAAATATGAATTGTATCAACAGATTATAATACATACATTTTAATTATCACCAAATTTTCAAACAAAAATTTTACTCTCACACACTGATAATTTATCATTTACACATAGCATAAGTCAGTATTAATTAAATAGAACTAATAGAAATAAAAACAATTTTTTTTTATAACAGAACACATACAAGTAATAAAATATACATACACACAAATTACATACATATAATTTACGAAATAAGCAAGAGAGAAATCATGTTTAATTAATACTTACATGACCTGGATAAAACCCCATCTCTTCTTCCATCTTTATCGTGTGTAAATCATTTATTTGTTCATTGGTTCTCATATTAAGATTAGGTTGCGATGCAACATCATCATTCAATAAGATCTCAGATTCCTTTAAAAAAAAAGGATAATGAAAAAACCTTGCAAAATATGAAAACGAACTAATATTAAATCATTTTTTTTAATCTACCTGCAACTTAATAATACCATTATATACATCATAAAATTCAATTTAAAATAGATATTTTTGGTAACAAATACCATTAAAAATCTAAGTCTAACTGCTAAAAATGATACAAAAATCAAGAATTAAGACAGAAATAGACCAAAAAAAAGAAAAAAGTTGTTTTAATTAATTTTTATATAAATTTTCTATCGATGAAATATAACACTAGTTGTTAAAAATGTATACAGGTTTTATTTTCTTAATGTGTAGGTTGCAATTTGTTTAACTACAGAACATAAAATCAACACCACCAAGGCCAAATGAAACGCGGATGATATATATGTAATGAAAAGATAAACAGTGGGACCCCAAATTTCCAGACGTCAAACTAACTGGACTTTTTGAATTCAGACTCGGCAATTTAAAAAAAAAACAAATACATTATTTGAAAATTTTAACACTATTCAAATAGATCTTTGCTTCAATGGGAAGTTTTTTTATCAATCTTTATTTTACTGTGTTTTTTAACGGACTTTTCTTCAATTCATTTGCATTTATTGTTGGGTAAAGTTAACAAAAATAAAAGAACACACAGCTCGTATTTGCCAAAAGAAATTGGACTTTAATTAGAAAGAAAACAACTGAACTTATGTTAAATCATAACCTTAAAAAATTAAAAGAAATTATGAAGTAAACATAACTTAATTCTATATAAGAAATGTCAGCTGAATCAACATATGAATAATGATATTAAATGAGAAAATAGATGAATATACATTTTTCAAATATACATTTTGAAAATCAACAATTTAACAAAGCCTGAAAACAAGAGAACATAAAACACCCTATTTACAATTATATACTTAGAAAAACATAACATCAATAAACATAGTATGACTGGAAAACTATTTGCATTACTGACATATGCTGTAATATTGAAAAATTAGCAATGAACAAATGTCATTAACTTAGAAAAATAAACTACAGTACATCTTATTATTGGCACTGGCCTTTTCTGAATTATGAGCATCATCAAACTTAACATTAAATAATTAAAGCATGTGATTCTAGTTTAGTATAGAAAAAAGGCCACGATTATATTTCAGTATAAAAAAAGAGTTAATTACAATAATCAAATTGAAAAAAGTGAACATATAAATAGAGTTTATTTTAGTAAACAAGCTTTCTTGAAAATATAAAATTACAAAGAAGTCCAAAAACGTAACTTCACATCAGGAGTTATTTTCTTTAGATTAATTTAAGAGAAGTAATATGAATTCAGTTCATGAATAGATAATAATTAATCTCTGTGATTAACAAATTACATTAAACTGAATGATAGAGTCAAGTACAAATATAAACAAATTGTAATAAGTAAGCACATAAAATATGTTTGCACATGACATAATAACATAACCTTATATAAGCCACCTGGACTGCCTGTACTGAGTGCACTTAAGTGAATAAATGGTTTTTTAAACCCAACTTGAAAAACATAATGTACGATTTACTGAATGTTTCACAAATTTTACTAATAGCGTAACTGTTTACTATAATAAATAATGAAGGATTTGAACATTCCTTAATAACACACGAATATCGGTAAAAAATTAACTCGTGAAATTAAAGTGCACATATACATACAGTTATCCTTGGCGTAGTCTGTGATGGCGAATAAAAAATAACAGAGGTAACAATTTGTGATTAGAAGTTGAATAATTAAGTAGCACCTCAGATATGTAGCAACGAGTTTGGAGAGAATCTGCATCGATGAAAAAGTAATCAGCAGCTGGAGAAGATTCGGCAGTTTGTAGCGATTGAAACACTTTCCGGAGAGACGTAATATACAGAATTTGAACTTAACAAAGAAACAAGGCAAAACAAAACATAGAGATCGGTGAAGTCACGAAACACTGACGAGTTGAACTACAGAATATTTCGACGGAGAAATACCACAACGTTTATGAGAGTACAAAGACGACGAACGTATTTAAAAACATGAAGTATGAGAGAGAAAGGTCACAGTCGACCGCACATGGTGAAAGTCTGATCTACTCTGCCGAAAAAATGGCGTAAGTGAAAAGAGGGGGAAACCAAACCTAGGCAGACCTAAGAGAGTGTGTGTTGGCAACAAGAGTAGTGTCTAAGTGTTAGTATGAGAACGATTAGAGAAAACGTGTAGAATTCGGGAATGAAGACATAACAAAAATAATTTACAAGCAAGCAGACCACTAAAGAATTACGTAAGGCTGATAAAATAAATTTCTGAATACGCACAAGTTGAAAAAATGACATCAGGGCAGACAAAAAGAAATAGACTTCTAGGAACTATGACAATACTGAAATTGGCTGAGAATAAAAAACACTTAAGAATAATATATATATATATATTAAGACTAAACAGCAATAAATAATGCGTGATAGAAATAAGCTGACACCAATATGATGATGCAACAGTAAGTCAAACTGGAGCCTAGAGAAATTGATGTCGAAAACAAACCCAAACAACCTATTTTAAAAATACACGTATGATAAGCCTTACAAAAATGCAAAATAAATTTACCAAGCCTGTAAACTACAAGACTCGACCATAACCTTGAATATATTGGAATAAAACAACTTTACAGCACATGCTTCATCTTGCCACAGTCAAAGCATAAATTTTCATGGAGTTTTGCATCTACAATCCGAGACATGGGTACATGCGCATTATCATAATAAAAACAGTCGTAATGTTTTGGCCAATGTGGTAAAGCATCAGAACTGTAATGCTCCCAGTACGTGTAAGTTAAACTTTTAAATTCAAGAATTACTAAAGAAAGAATCAAAACATGATAGAAAATGCAATGAAGTCAAATTAAAGAATCGACATTAAGTGCATACATAAACTTTCATTCCTATAATACTCCGATGAATACACTCTGAGATGGCTAGTATAAACTTCATACGTTACTTTCAATATAAAATAAATGCACAATAAAACTTACCACTTCATTTTTAATTGCATGATCTTCAGATTTAATTAACTTGATCCCTTCAAACGCAAGAGGATCAGTTACTTCATTATAATTATCACAACCATTACCAAGTGGCTCCTCTTTCACTTGCAAAGATTCATTATCCTAAAACATAAAATCAACATTTTAATGTTAAGTTTAATGATGTGATGACACTTCCTATATGACATAAACAAAAAACATAAATCAAATTATACTTACACAATCAGATGTAATATCATCAATCGGGTGATGTGGTAAAAACAAGCATAATGTTTCCTCTGCGCTATCATCTTCAATTTCTAGTTTGATACTGTTAGAGGACAGAGCTTCAAATGTGTAGATATTCTTTAAAGGTACATCCATTACCTTCAAAAATAAAAACATTAAAATTAAAATTTAAGTATTTATAATGAAAACAATAAAATCGCTGCAAACTATAAAACATTACATTCATTGAAATTTTTAAACCAATCTATTTATATTTATATACTGTTTCAATATTTATGAAATACAATTTTGAAACAGCCTGGGAAAATTTTAAACCCGACTAAATAATCTGGCTTTTTTATTTCTTATTTCATTAAACACTAAATTTACAAGTATTAAAATTTCAAAATGCCTCAAGCAATTTTTTTTGCCAAATAAAAATTCAAGGGTTTGCTAGGCTCCCACTATGCTTCAGCCAGGTCTTTGATTTTGTATTCACACATTAAAAAAGTAGTATTACACAAATTTTCACAGAGCATCAAATACCTAACCTAAAATGTTTAACAGCTCTCCTACTAATAATAGATATGCTTAGAATTAGTTAAATACAATATCTAAATGATAAATGGTTTGGACAGCAATGATCTGTAGAAGGTAAAAATCCAAGCCGAGGATATCAATATTTTAGTCAATTAACAATCAGTTTTGTGAGTTATGGTGACCTGTTAAGATAATAATCCATTCTGTGTAGAGAGGTTAAGGTTTAAGGTGAAGGTTAGAGTTCTGTGGAGAGAGGTTACATACAGTTTTGTAGTTAAAACTATAAACTACCTTAATAGTTATTCAGTCAAAGACTCAGTCAGCTGAAGATGACTGATGCGGCTCTTTGTAAGCTGATTATCCATCGTACACAAGACCAACAGTGTCGAACGAGTAGTATAGTCTCTCTCTGTAATAAGTATATTTCCATTATAACATAAATTCAGCCACTTTTCCTACAAGACAGAGTTAAGTATTACCAAACTTTGGTAATTTATCCCTAAATTCTCTCCACAAAAATCTAACCTTAACCCTAACCTTTCTCCACAGAATGGATTAATATCTGAGACCATGTCTCAATAACTCACAAAACTGATAGTTAATTGACTATAGTACCGATAATGTGGCGTGGACTTTGACCTTGGATGGGTCACCCGCTGTCCAAATCTGTTTTCAAAATTTACATCTTGTGTTTTGCTGATCCTAAGCACATATTAAAGTATAAAACAAATTAATGTTGATCAAGTAACTGCTCAGGATTACCAAATAAAAAGAGATATGGTAATGGTTTTTAGATAAAAAATTAATAAAAATAATTCTGAAATAATACTCATGAAACTTTATCAGGACTGCAATCAATAAATACAAAAACAGAAATTGATAAATAATTATATACACTTTTAAAAACCTTACAGTCCACTCATAAGATATTTATTCTTCAACTCTGGCTGAAAATAATTTCAAATTAGCAGCAACTTTATTCAAAAAGTAGTGGAAAAATAAAATCATTAAAAAAAGGGTTTTGTTTACGTATGTATTTATCTGTAAATAGATATAAGTTACAAGCAAGTTTTTTCAGTTTTTTGGTTCAATTCTTTGTTACTGAAATACAAATCTGGGTAAATGTGTAAATAACTAAAAAGAAACATACAATACAATAAGCACAAGCTTGTTTCCATACAGTCGCTAATTAAAATATTAATGGTAAATAATTTAACGTGTAATAATGTTTCATCATGCTGTTCCAACCTAAATATTAATTTTTAAAATAACATTGACAAAACCTTTTCTCCTAAACTCTTACTATAATTTTCTGTGTATATTTTTGATGACGTTCACAACGTTGAAGAAACGTATTATTACTATATAATCTAGAAATGATTAAACAATTGTCTGTGAAAACAAAACTATTGTTACTTATTACGTACTTAAAAGGATAAAACAATAAACATTTAAAAATATGTTAAAGAATAAATTATTAAAAAAGCAAAAACTATAAATAAGTAAACTACACAAAAAGGACAAACTCCATTATTTTTTCTTTGAAACTGCATTTTAAAAGAATAGAAAAAATAGAAACTACAGTTGCCAAAAAAGACATATTTTACATTAGTAGTCATTAAATATTAATATTAGCGTAATTAACTTACATCGAATAAACAAGTAACGAATATAAACTATCGACAATCAACTTACAATAACTTGCTATAGTTTTAATTCAACTAACCTAACTCGCAAACAGATGATTACGGCGAATCAGTCGGACCGATGATGCCAACATGAATTTTAGTAGTAATGACATACATATGTACACCGTAAATATTTTAATCGTTCTTGGGCAGTCATGTAATATGTATAGATTTATTCAGCTGTAGCAAACTAATATTTATATTTACTTAGAATATTACTAAGTGTCAATAAATAAATATATATATATATATATATATATTTTTTTTTTTTGTAGCCTACACAACTCCGGTAATGTAAGGATTCCAACATAGGGTCATCCATCTAAATCAGTTCAGCCATTGAGCCGCTACAGTGGAAAAAATATATACACTCACACACCCTAAATACATTACAATCCATTTTGAGCAGTCGTGTAAAAACTAAATTAGCATATGCTTAAATAATATTTTGTCAACTTTTCATTATTTTTAGTGGAGAAAGGGAATTGATAATAAAAATGGGCTTAATTCAAAAGAAAAATGAATAAGCCTTTGTTTTTATTAAATTATTTTATGTACGGGTCTCTAAATAAAGTAGACTCTAGTTTTTTTTTTTGGCAGCCAAAGTGACAACACTGCAAAGTTACACAAACATGGTTATATGAACAGCTGATTTATATTAGGTATTAATATATTTAGTCTATTGTTGCCGCATGAGATGTAAACGAACTTTTCGTGAAATGAGTTTTTCTTGTGCGTTACAAAAATGAGTGATACTAATTATTAGCAACGTTGTGCAATTAAGTTTTGTGTTAAACTCGGTGAGACTGCTACTGAAACTTTTTCAAAATTAAAACGGGCGTATGGAAATGATGCTCTGTCACAAACTAAAGTTTTTAAGTGGTTTAAAGCATTTTCAAACTATTAAACATATTTGTACGTATATAATCTATTAAGTATACCGATCATTTTACATATTCTCCATACATCATTCATAGAATATGTATGTAACATTAGTTATAAGAGGGTATTCATAAAATATGTATTTAACATTAGTTATAAGAGGATAGCTTACGTAAGTTATGTTCGGTTAGGTTATGTTGATACAAGGTGTGGCATTTGCACCCCATCGGTTGGTCACGTGGTGAACGCGTCTTCCCATATCAACTGTTTTGGAAGTCGAGAGTTCCAGTGTTCAAATCCAAGTAAAGTCAGATTTGAATACTAGATCGTGGATATCGGTGTTCTTTGGTGGTTGGTTTCAATTAACCACACAGCACAGAAATGGTCGAACTGAGACTGTACAAGACTACACTCATACATATCATTCTCACTCATCCTTTGAAGTATTATCTGAACGGTAATTCCCGGAGGCTAAACAGGAAAAAGAAAGGCATGGCATTTTCACACACGCTACAAATCTTTCATCTCATCCTCTGAAGCAATACCTAACTGTGGACCTGGAGGTTAAACAAGAGAAAAAAAAAGGTTTTTTTTTTTGTCTTCTTTATGTGGCCTATAAGTCTGACTCTTCTTTTAACTATATTTTTCCAAACGCTTCTTTCTTCATCTATTTTCCGCAACACCTCTTCATTTGTCACTTTATCCACCAGTCTGATTTTTAACATTCTCCTATAGCACCGCATTTCAAAAGCTTCTAATCTTTTCTTCTCAGTACTTCGATCATCCAAGTTTCACTTCCATATAAAGCGACGCTCCAAACACATACTTTCAAAAATCTTTTCCTGACATTTAAATTAATTTTTTATGTAAACAAATTATTTTTCTGACTGAAGGCTCGTTTCGCCTGTGCTATTCAGCATTTTATATCGCTCCTGCTTCATCCATCTTTAGTAATTCTACTTCCCAGATAATAAAATTCTTCTACCTCCGTAATCTTTTCTCCTCCTGTTTTCACATTCAGCGGTTCATCTTTGTTATTTCTACTAATTTCATTACTTTTGTTTATTTTCATGCAATAGTTCTTGCCTGGGGCTTCATCCATGACGTTCATTGTTTCTTCTAAATCCTTTTTACTCTCGGCTAGAATTAGTATATCATCAGCAAATCATACCATCTTTATCTTCTCACCTTGTACTGTTACTTCGGATCTAAATTGTTCTTTAACATCATTAAGTGCTAGTTCTATGTAAAGATTAAAAAGTAACCGGGATAGGGAACATCCTTGTCGTACTCTCTTACTTATTATGGCTTCTTTCTTATGTTCTTCGATTATTACTGTTGATGTTTGGTTCCTGTAAATGTTAGCAATCCTTCTATCTCTGTATTTGAACCCTAATTTTTTTTAAATGCTGAACATTTTATTCCAGTCTACATTATCAAATGCCTTTTCTAGGTCTATAAATGCCGATTATGTCGGTTTGTTTTTCTTTAATCTTCCTTCTACTATTAATCTGAGGCCTAAAATTACTTCCCTTGTCCCTATGCTTTTCCTAAAACCAAATTGGTCTTCTCCTAACACTTCTTCCACTCTCTTCTCAATTCTTCTGTATAGAATTCTAGTTGAGATTTTTGATGCATGAAAAAAAGGTTATGTTGATATAATATAACCTAGTCGGAGGCGGTCCCTCGGACCCCCTCCCACCAAAAATGGTTTGACCCCTTTCTTGGGGGATTTCCCGCAAGCCAGAAATGCAACACTTGCTTATCGCAATCCAAACGCATGCGTAGACAGTTAAATGGCATTCCAAGAATCTTCATAAAGTTTTCAAGTTCTTTTGCTAGATCAGCTAGTGCTGAAAAAGGGGATGAACTAAAATTCTTAGCGATAAATTATGATAATAAATGTTCTGAATCTGCCCTCCAAGAGGAGTATCTTATTTGATGCGAGGAGATGAAGTCATTAAATTTAAAATACGATCTAGAAATGATTGAAATATTTGATCGTTGCAATAAATAATATTTGCTGAATATCCATTTTCTCATTATTATTATTATTATGCTTTTACGGCCAACATGGGACCACTTAAGTTCATTTTAGTTGGATCTTTTCTGAGAAAAGAGTTTTATTTTACTCTTTCGAGCTGCCCAGTGTTTCTTCATTCGTTCAGATCTTGCTTTCTTTTCTTCATCCGTAAACACCCTCTTCGTCGTATTTTGTCGTTTGTCTGTCTTTTGTTTAAATCTAATGCTTT
The DNA here is from genome assembly GCF_047948215.1 of Lycorma delicatula. Taxonomy (NCBI): domain Eukaryota; kingdom Metazoa; phylum Arthropoda; class Insecta; order Hemiptera; family Fulgoridae; genus Lycorma; species Lycorma delicatula. The sequence continues at coordinate 45,334,471 of NC_134467.1, forward strand.
TATCTTTTAGCTTTGTAATTTTTCCAGTTTTATTCTGTAGGTCAGTCAGGGAAATTCCCAATTCTTTCATATCTTCTCTAATTTCTTTGATCCATCCTACTTCTAGCTTTTGGAACCAGAGCTTTTCAATGATATTTCTTGACAGTCTTGTTTGCGGTGTCCTTATGAGATGACCGAAGAAAGAGATTCTTTTTTTCCGCATAGTATCAGTAACAGGCTCTATTTCTCGATACACCACCTCATTTGGCACAATCCACCATTGGCCTTCTTTTTGGTGTTTTTTATTGATACACGTTCTGACAATTCTCCTCTCTATTTTCAGAATTTTTTTCAATTCAGTTTTTCTGAGTGATTTTGAAAAGGGTCTCGCTTCCGTAGGTGACTTCTGGCTGTACTACAGTTTTATAATGTTTAAGTTTTGTTTTAGCAGAAAGGCATTTTTTGTTATATGTTGACCAAGTTAATTTTTGGCATTTAATCATTTTATTTGTCCTGTTTTGCCATGTCACTTTTTCATTTAAATTATAAGTTATTATTTCCCCTAGATATTTAAATTGTTTTACTATTTTAATTTTCTGATTGTTTACCGTAATGCGCTCTATTACCAGAGGATCTATGGCCATTAGTTCAGTTTTTTCGAAAGAGATATGAAGCCCTATCTCTTGTGCTAGGTTTTGAAGGCTCATGATTTGTGTTTTGGCTTCTTGAAATATTATTTGCTAAAAGAGCGAGGTCATCTGCAAATCCTAGGCAATTTAGTGTGATGGAGTTTTTCTTAGTACCCATTTTTATATTTTTGGGATTTATTTCATACCATTTTCTCATGACAAATTCAAGGGCGCAGTTAAAAAGGAGTGGTGAGAGGCCGTCTCCTTGCCTCAATCCAGTTTTTATGTAGAAGGGTTGAGAGAGTTCACCTCTGAATTTCACTCTGGACTGGGTATTGGTTAAAGTTAATTTTATCATGTTTACGAGTTTAGGGTGAAGGCCCAGGTTTCTCAGAATATTCAGCATGGATGGTCGGTGTATACAATCATAGGCCCTTTTAAAGTCGACGAAGGTGATTATTAGTTGTTTTTTCCGTCTTTTATATAAGTCCATCATAAGTTTTAGGGATATTATTTGCTCCGGGCAACCTCTCCATGGCCTAAACCCCCCTTGGTATTCCCCAAGTTCCAGTTCAAGTTGGTCTTTGCATCGGTTGTATATGATTCTCGACAGGATTTTGTATGTGCAATCCAGGAGAGATATGCCTCTGTAGTTTTCAGGATTAGTTTTATCCCCTTTTTTATGTAATGGATGGATGAGGGCTGTGGTCCAGTGTTCTGGAAGTTTTTCTTCGTTCCATATTTTCACGAGGCATAGATGTAGGGAAGTTTTGACTGAATAAACTGATGAGTGTTTCCAGAGTTCTGCGAAAAGCTGGTCTTCTCCGCTTGCTTTGTAGTTTTTTATTTCATTTAAGGCTGCGAGAACTTCTTGAATTGTTGGCGGGTTGATATTTACTGGTGAAGTTTTAACTGGAGTTTCAGTGTCAATCTCAAAAAGCTCTGGGGGGTCGTCACAGTTGAGGAGTCTATTGAAGGTTTCTGCCAAAATTTCAGCATTTTCTTTATTGGTGTGGGCCATATTTCCTTTTTTTCCTCTCAGCATAAGGGTGGGTGGTTCATATCTTTGAAGATAAAAAATATATATATATATATATTTTTTAATTTGAATTCAAAACTTTTCGGGATTGCAGAGAAAGGCGCTACTACCCGCCATGAAGTGTGTGTGTGCGCGCGCGCGTGCGCTTGAGATCAATGTCAACAATTATTTCATGTTTTTTTTATTATTTTCTCATTAGGTTTTGTCGTTTCATACAAAAAAAGAAAATTCTGAAGCCTAAACTATGTACATTAAGACAAAAATAAAGCCTGAAGTTTGCAACAATCTTTGCACGATAATTTTTTTTGTTGTACATTTTAATACGACTCGGTCCTCCATGCTATGTTGGTTAAAAAAAAAAGTTATCTAACACTGTAACTACCAATTTTGTATTCGCTCGAGTATTCCATTTATTGTATGTTAAATTTTAAATTAATGTAATTATAATATGTAATGTTAAATTACATAAATTTTAAAATACGAGAATATGAAAGATTAATACAATTTTGAGTCTTGTGTTTACAAAACTAATCGGTTTTAAAATAAAGCGCTGCTGAAAGGTGCCGAATCCCCAATCAACCTTTGTATTTTTAACATGCCAAAAAAATTAAAAATAATTTAATGTTGATTCGCTGTCGATTCAAATTTGTTAATAGATGGAATTTGACGCGTCAATTGAGTATTTCTTTAGTACGCGGAAGACATAACAATTTTTTTTGACACGCTGTCTATCTGGCAACGTCTTAGCAACGGTTGCTGTACCATCGGAAGGGGATTCGGTCCCCCTTCTTCACTTCATGTACATTCAACCGTTCAAGGTTAAACAGTTACCACTTCTAATGTGTTCCATATACTATAATTTATCACCAACGCCTTTATCAATGATTTATTTATTTTTTTTTATATTCGTTGTGGCCATTGTTTCGATTGAAATTATTGAAAAAAAATGCTTTAAGTCAGGAATTGAATTGAGACATGTTACGTTTTTTTTTTTGTGTATGAAACCTAGCTAAACAATTGTCGATGGTGGTGTTCTAACATGGGACTCGAATCTGAGACCTTCAGTATATTGGTAGGTTTTTAAAATCTTTTATTATGAATTTATATATAGATGTCGATGTAAAAATATATTTATTTTTATAAGATACCAATAGATTGTGATTCTAATGTTTGTAATATTTCTTTTTTTTTGATGAACGACATGCGGGTAAGGATTACGAACGCAAATTTGTGTCCAAAACGAAAATCAACTCGAAATCTTCAATACGTTAATCGTCGGTTTTTAATGATAATTCAAGCCAAGAATCGAATCTAGAATTTTCTGATTTTTTTTTTTTTTTTTGAGAGGAGAGCGATACTCATATGGGAATACCTTGTAATCTGAGAGGTGTCCAAGTTAAAAATCGATGCCGAGACCTTTAGTACATCAGTCATTTGTTCTACTGTTTCTCTACAAACTGTGTTAAGGTAACAATCTGTTATAAAAATGAAAATGAGAGGATAAAATTTATAATATAACTTTTTAGCGGGCATCTACGGTGTGAGTTGTAGCGTCTTGGCCTTTCATTCGGAGGTCTCTGGTTCGAATCCCGGTCAGATATGGCATTTTCACACGCTACAAGATTCACAATCGTATCATTTTATTCCAGCCTGTGAAGCAATACCTAAACGTTTGTCTCGGAGGGAAAAAAATTAAGTGTTTTGCACTATATTCCTATCCTATTAAACGGCATTTGTGTCTGTGTGTGCGTCCCTCTTAGCTTAGCATTGGAATGTACCGATCACTAGCGGAAAATCTCGATTCGTTAGTACATGTCTCATGGTCAGGTCTATACTTGTTTTATTATTGTACCGTATACATAACGATATATAAGCGAAATATATATCGACGTTCTGGGAAAATTTAGTACTTTTTAACCGGATCCGAATTTTTGGATGAAAATTGCAAATATCTCGAAAACGGTCAGTCCTAACCCTCTGAAAACATTTTTCGACCCCCTCGACGATTTCCCATTAAATAATTATAAATAATTTAATCGTTTAGCCCTGCAGCTAGTAAATATAATAAGAACGAAGTATATAAATTTCTAAATAATCTAAAATTTCTATATAAAAAAGTTATCTAACATTGTAACTACCAACTATGCATTCGCTCGAGTATTCCATTTATTGTATGCTAAATTTTAAATTAATGTAATTATAATATAATATAATATTACCACCGTAATATCTCGGCAACCGCTCGTCCGATTTTCACGATTCAAACGGCGTATGTATCAGCAAATCGAGCACTAACTGTTTAACGCATCGAATACGCTATTGATCGACCGGATCTTGTTTATCCGGAAATTAAATCCTGCAGCTAGTAAATATATAAATAAGAACAAAGTATATAAATGTCTAAACAAACACAGATTAAACTTCACACATTACTTTATGTTAGTATTAATAAAAAATAGATCTATCTCTCTCTCTCCATTTTACCTTTTTAAAATATATAGCTAATTTATTAATCATCAAATGCAGACACAGATAAAAGATTTTGTTATTAACAGAAATCTAGATTTTTTTTAAAAACAAAAAACAGAATTTAAATAAAATATTGACACCCGAAATAATTAATAAGTAGCAATTATTAGAGGACATTTAAATAGAAATTAAATACAAAAAATTTAGTCTACAAAAGAATCGGAAACCTCTCTTTTAGTGTATACTAAAAGAGAAATGTATAACTTACTTGAAAGCAAATTATTTTTATTATGTATAAAGTAATCTATATATAAATTTTATAAGAATTTTAAAAGAACTTACCTGGTTTACATGTTGAATTCTTTTCTGAACGGTCGTTTAGATTCGTTTAAAATATTCCTAAATATTAATAATGTTCGCCAAATACAAATAATCAAGTAAACAAAATTTGATACGGCTTTGATAACGACGCTACAAATCGTAAAGAAATATTATTTGGTGTATTTGACAACTTTAATCGTTAATAACAGTAATACTAATTTAACAAATTATCAGAAAGAAAAGATTAGATTATATATATATATATATATATATAAGTTTGGTTTATTTTTTCTACATTGCTTTATGTAATGGAACAGGTAATAATATTATAAACAAATATAATTTTTCATCAACTTAACACATTTTGACACACGCAGTTCTTTTTTGTTGACGAATTATGGCGCGAAGCAGATGGAAGGACGAGATTCGGAACATTCTAGAAATTTTTCTATCTGGTCCCATTCACGTGCACACTCCCTCACAATCATCACTACGTACAAAGTTATCACAGGAAGTAAATTTTGTTCAGAGCCATCTTTTTATTTTACTAATGTTAGTTTTTTATTTATTATTACTTCCTTATATTAATAATACAGATTACTGAATTCATTAGTTTTAATTTTCGAGTTAATAGTTTTTAATTCCTTGTACGAAGTAAAGAAAGTATATTATGATCGTGAAAAATTTTCAGATTTCAATGGAAATATCCGTTTTGACCATCCCTGAATCCATTTTTACTAGTTTTGGCGTGACGTCTGTTTGTATGTATCTCGCATAACTCAAAAACGATTAGCTTTAGATGATTGTAATTTTTTATTTAGGACTGTTGTAACATCTAGTTGTACGCTATCCCTTTTGATTGCAATCGACTGAACAAAAAGTGCCGAAAATAAAAAAAATTGGGAGTAATAAGCCCTCACTGAGAGCTTTTCAACGATATATCATAAGTATATATATATTTCACTTATTTTATATTATGGACGATAACTGCCGTAATTTTGCGCCAATCACTTTCAAATTGATACATAAAATATAACTGCCCAAAATCTCGATCGAGTTCGTTAATGGGAAAAATCGGACTATGGGAGTGGAAATGGGGTGGGTTTTTCGAAAAAACAAAACATCGCTTTACTTTCTTATTAAGTAAAATATTGAACTTCTGTTCAAGTTCATATAAGGGCCTAAAATATATGTAAGTAAATTTTTATGATATCATCAACGATTGGCCGGCCCATGGGGTGGAAAAAATGGGGTTTTGAAGACAAAAAAAAATCATACCTCCCTTAATAGGCACAATTATCGAATCGGTTTAAAGTGATCGTTATTCCTCTAAACATTACCTAAAACTTTTGTCCGAAACAATTTTTGATATGACCAACCCTTACTTACGGTAAGGGACGACCAAAATATTGCCGGAATTGTAAGATGGGCTAAAATTGTCGTACGCTAAACATGTGAAACTTTTTTCCCGTGCAAATTATTTTTGTATCGAGTAAATATGAAGTTTTTCTTAACATTAAGGTGGAAATCTTTTTTATCCCCTATTTAGCACCGGTGAAATCTACATTCGCCTTCCGGTTTGCCGAAAGGTTTTTTTATATTATAACACTTTTAAACTACTTTCAATATAATTTATTATAAACGTATTTTTTAATTGTAATCAATAATTTAAAAAAAAATTGCTTTAAACTTTTATTTTATTTTAGAATTACATTATTTTAAATGAATTTTTTTTGTGGTTTTCCGAGAAAAATAAATGCCGATTATAAAAAAAGTAATCAAGTATACTAAGTATAATCGGCCTCCGTGACGCGAATGGTAGCGTCTCGGCCTTTCATCCGGAGATCCCGGGTTCGAATCCCGGTCAGGCATGCCATTTTCACACGCTACAAATCATTCATCCTATTCTTTGAAAGTAATACCTAACTGTGATCCCGGAGGTTAAAAAAAAAAAAAAAGTAATAATAACTATGTTTCTTTCCAAACCGTTAACTGCCATCCTTATTTCATTATTAAAGAGAAAAAATAACTGGATATTAATATTGTCGATTGACATTAATAAATTATTTAAAATAAAATAGATTATGAATATTTGTTTTTATAATACGTGATGAAGATAAAAGTTCGTTGCCGCCCTGTCTCATCAACGTTTTGTTGCTGTACACAGTTATGTAACCGTTCCTCACTCCAGTCACGTACGTTCAAGTTTAACAGAGTCTTATCGCTTTTATGTATCCCTTTACCCAGTGGCAGGAAATAAAGTCAAAAATATAAAATAAAACAACTTAAAGCAACTTTAAGCTTTGTGTTCACTTTCACGGTCTGATGGTTTTTATTTATTTGTTTTTGAATTTCTTGTCGGGTTAAGAATTATTTTTATGTGCAAATTAAGATGAATATTTAAAAAAAAAACAAAAAAACGTTAATTCAAAGAGCCGAACCCAGTACCTTCAGTTTTTTTTTAATCCGGTTAATCTTTTTCTTTTTTTTCTGACCCATTTCTGAGGTCCTATTTCCTAGATGTAACCGGGTATCGAATCTGGAACTTTTAGTCTAGCAGGTAAAGTAGCTACCTCTTTAATAGCACGGATTCATGTTACATCTAAAAAAGATTAATACTGTTTTTTTAATTCCTGATTTGATATTTAAAAAATATAGTAATACGTAATAACAAAATTGTATTGCACTATATATTGAACTTGATTACGTATATAAAATGATTATTACATGTAATTAAATAATAAGTAAGAATCTCGTTATAACCCCTTTGTGTACGATTGGCTGTTCTCCATTTATAGTTTTAAGTGAAAATTTATTCTCTTTAATATTTTATCTAATTATAAGTTCGGCAACATTGATAGTAAATTTTAAAAACAATTTAATATTAGACGACGTGTAATGATGGATGATCAAATGTTAAAAAATTTGATGATGAATGAAACAGTTTGCGAACCAAATTTTAGATTGAATAATTTTTTGTCGTTTAAAATAGTCTATCGATGACGTCATTCCGGAGTGGGGAGACGATGAGAAGCATTATGTGTTGTGTAACTAAAGAAATTCACCGAGATGCTTTGTCTTGTAGTTAGTTATTGGCGGGAATTATCGGTAGATAGGCGACTGAATACGCAGTGAAATTGTCTTCAAATTATACGTTATCCAAATTTCATCTTTTTATTGAGATATTCCTTATTACTGATTTAAGGTGAGTTTTATTTATTTTGTTAATATTATTATAATTTTTTAAACCATAATTGGCAGTTGTTTTATTCTGTGTATGTATTACCCAAATTATTTATTAGATTAAAAATGTTAGATTCCAGTTAACGCCGATTGATTTTTACAAAATAAATTAATAAATTTAATAATAATAAATAAATAAAGAGAAACAAGTTATATGGTTGTATTTTAGGTTATTTGGCCATTAACGGTGTATATATTTAACTAAACTGATATAAGCAAAGGGTATTTCGTGAGTGATATATTAGATAGCTCCTGGGTTCGACACCCAAAATAGCTTACCGTTTCTTCAGCGATCTCAGTTAATGTCGTTAAATATTCATAAATGAATGTATTCTCGGGAATAACACAAAAATTTGAAAAAAATAATTTTTGATAGGAAAGAAAGCTACAAATAATCATTTTAATAAATTCGTAAAAATATTTTTAGAAATCTATCTGCGTATTTTTTATTTAACATATATATTTAACAATAATTAATCGTAAGAAAAGAAAAAAACATCGGTAAATTTTTCATTTACAGTTACCGTTTTTTTGTTATAATTCCAACGATAAATTTTTTAAAGCTTTTTCACGAACTTAAAGGCATTAATAAATTTAAAAAGTGTCGAAAACCTTAACGGTCAATTTTTTTATTACAAAGTTTTTGTAAAAATGCACTTTGAGTGAGAAAATTGAAAAAAATACAGACATGTTTAAGTAGCCCACCGCATACAGCGAGAGAGATTGACGGAGGGGGAGAGTGAGAGAGTGACTGGAAGAGAGAGGGGTCGAGTGAGAGACAGAGCGGGTAGTGTGAGAGAGCGAGGAGGATGGAGCGAAATTGAGAGAGGGGTTGGTAGGGGGATCAGTGATGGAGAGGAAGCGAGACAGAGGGTCTCTCTCTCTCTCTCTCTCTCTTACTTCTCTTCTCTTCTAATGCTATTCTTAATACGGAGTGGAATATATTAACGCAGCTCTAACATTGTGACTACAACAGGTGCCATGTTGCCAATTAACCTGTTTTTTCTTTCCCCCCTGGCCCTTTGGCAGCCAAGATCGGCATCAGATAATTGACTGCGTTGCGTATTTGACATTTACATAGAATAAACCTTCCAACCTAAACTAGTAAGCAAGATGAATACAAAAAATTATTTTTAATAAAATTTTTATTATTAATTTTTTTTTTAAATTTAATAACGAATCATTATTATTTTACTATTATTTACAAAAAAAAAAAAATTAAAATCGTGTTAAATTCTCTATTTGACAATATTGATATTTATCGTTTATGTATTAGTGTTAAAAACTTAAAAATCATACTTGATAACTTTTTTGTTTATTTTAATTTTGTTAGTAAAATTATTATTATTATTATTTTAGTTAGTCAAATAATCACTGATCTTATACATCCGACCTCAGTTAACCGGACTTACATATTTTATTTATCCGTAAAATTTACATAAATTATTGCTTGTTTTAAGTACTCGAATTATCAGAGAGATTTTCTTGTTACAAAATTGTGATTCAAATTAAATATAATCTGAGATTAATGTTTATTAAAACGTCGATTATTCGAACCTCCATATCTCAAACATTTTTCGACTAATTGCGGGGCCTTTTATCCGGAGGTCCCGGGTTCGAATTCCGATGAGGCATGGCATTTTCCTCCGCTACAAAATTGCCATCTCATCTCATCCTGTGATGCAATACATAACGGTTGGCGCTGTGGAAATGAAAATAATTGTACATACTTTGTATGTTGTCAATACGAGTAAAATAAATTAATAAAAAAAAGCTGGTTATTTAGTGTAACATAACTTATATAAATCATACTGCATCATCTGCGGAACTGCTCGGCGACGGCTGTCTACAATCCCGTTGCTACGAGTGGTACCCCCACCCTTCACAACAGCTGTGTTGAAGGTTAAACTGCATAAAGCAATTTTAACAGTATAATAATTAACGAATTTATAATACTGACTAAAATAGAGCCTTTCGGTTCATTTTTTTCTCACACCACCCGGCATTTTTATTTATTTTGTATTTTAAATACACGTATAAGCAGCACGGATGTAAGTCAATAATATCGAAACTTAGTTCTTCAATATCCTTTTTCGTTTTTTTTAATTACCTCTATTTGTTTTTTTTTAATTAGCTCTAAATAAATAAATTTAACTGTATGGAGACTAAATTGATTCTAGGCGAAATATTTTATAAATATTATAAATGCGATTATGTTTTGAAAAGGATTATGTTGTGAGAGTCGACCTAGGATCTTCAACTTAGATTTTTTTTAATATTGATACTCGGATATACATTACGAATTGAACTACTTACTAACCAAACCGGGAATTGAACCCGAGACCATATCTCTCGATTTTTTAAATATTGTTTTTTTATCGTTAATAAACAGTATTTTTGAATGAAACTGTGTTAAATAAAGTAAAACTCTGTTTTGGGGGAAGATCAAGTCTATTCTTTAACGTTATGTAATATTTATTTTAACGTTAAGTATGTGATTTTGTGCGGAAACGAAGAATCGAAATCGCGACTTTCAATTTGTCAGTCTTTTTTTTTTAAACTGAGAATCGAACCTCCAGATTTTCATTATTTAAATTCTTTTTCTTTCGTTTTTAATCTTTTTACGAACTTATTTTTAAAAAAACTTACATCAGAAAAATTGAACTCTGTGGTAATCAAATTGAGTTAAATTTTTTTTTTATAACGATTATGCGTGCAATTGATAACAACTCTATAATCGAATCTACAATTTAATTTTTTTTTTTTAACGCATAAAACTCCCTACAAGTATTACATATATGGAGTGATTCCCGAGCTGTAACCGAACCCCAAAAATTAAATATAAATTTAATACAAAAATTTAATCTTCTTTAAAAAAAATTCCAAATTTTTTTTTTGAATAAAGGACGTTTAAGAAATTATAACGAAACGAACTGGAAATTATATGAGGCTTTAACTCGACAAGTACAAAAACCTGACTCTTTCTGCTCGCGGAAACGATAATACTATTTTAATTCAATAATTTATTGTTATTAAATATTCACCATAATATTAGGTTGGTGGTTGTGTGTAGAAGTACGGTATTTCAATTCTAAAGCGAATTAAAATTTAAAGCCTGACAGGGATATGAACCCGGGACCTTTCGGATAAAAAGGGAAGACATTACTACTCCACCTCGGCGACTGGCGAGGTGATTAGTGCGTGTATTAATTACCTGTGACTTTCAGTATAGTCAGTTTCACTATTGCGTTACCGAGGTGACAAATCGATTACAAAAATGCAGTGAGACGCGAAAAATTATAAGTTACTTTGTAATATCTAAGTATAATTTTTGAGATAAATACATACTAAATGTGTGTTTGCACGTTTGTGTTCGCGCGCTTTTTTGTATTATAGACGTGCTGGGCTCTACTGTGAAATACGGTAGTCGGCTTGCTGAGATAAATTTAGAAATAATCCTTTTATATCATAACCCCCTTATGTACTAATTAATATTTCTTATCTATATTAAAATAAATGATCCTGTTTTTTTTCTCTGTGATAAGTTACTAAATACGATATGGTCTAAGTTATTGTAAAATTGTGTTCAGATCCTGACAGGGAATCGAACCCGACACCATTGGTGTAGCAGGCAAGCATGCTACTTTATGTGACACTAAAGTGGTGACGTAACATTTTTATTTTTATTTACGCTATTACGTTTTTTTATATTAAAAGAAAATAGCAATATTTAGTAAAAAATATGAACGGGCGCTCTCTAGTTTTTTTTTTTTAATTAAAATAAAATATGCGTGAGTGTAAATTATATCCGTAAATTGAATATTAGGTAAAACGAAATAACTGAAAACCTTAACATTACAGTTTAACGTTGGTTACGTTCCTTTGTTAACTTTGTATACATAGGTTTAAGCGAAAATTTGGTTTCAATTATTATTTTGTAAAATTAAAAGTTTTCAAATCTGTAAAACATTAATGTTATACTGTCGGTTGTTATTATGAGAGGAGAAACAGTACAGTGTAGGCAATACATTTTAGTTGGCGCGCTAATTTTCATAATTTATTTTGCAGGTTTGTTATTCGGACGTTGTTTGAATCGACAGAGAAATAACGTTCGTGGCAGAGAACGAAAACTTATGGAATCTAGCGACATTACAGATCGCGCTGTGATATGCAGTTCAATTTGGATCCTCGTGTCTGCGGTCATTCTTTTTTACTATTTCTTATACGTTGTTTATTTTGTTTTGGGTGTTTAATGACCCTCATTATTGATGGAGGTAAGTTTATATTATATATTAATATTGCTTAAAATAAGTGTTATTATTTTTGTTTTCTTATCACGTACTGCATTTTCTATTTATAAGACCGGTTACATAGTATCCCCAAAATAAGCAAAAGTTACACGCTTCTTTATAAATTTTAGGTTAATAGGCCAATAAATAATTAACCAAATAAAATAGAAAAAAGAATTATTGCACTAAATATAATCTAATAATTATAATTATTATCTAATTATATTATGATAATTATCTAAACGTACCGTACTCGTGGGTTAAGCAAAGTACGGTTAATGTGTTAAAAAAATTATTTTAAATAATTTAAAATCTTTAGTCCCAAGTCACATCAGACAGATTCGTTTCACACTTTCTGGATCCAAGCCTAGAATCGAACCTCAGATCTTCGATATAAAAGACAAGTACGGCTGTGCCATCGATGCGGTGATAGATTAATTTCTAGTTTTACCGATTTCAATTGCCTAGTAATATTTGCAGTTTATAAAATAATATTGCTTTTTTAACCTAGAAAAATAATACCGATCAAGTTCATGCCGCTACAACTTTTTAATTAAATTGTACAATTATAAAGATTATTATTTTTTAAGATATTGTAATTAATTTTCATTTTTTTATTTACAAAGATACTAAAAAAAAAGAAGAACAAATCCACTTCCAAATCAACAAATCCACAAATCAAACCAGACTGATTTCATGTAACCCGACACAATACTTCAAAAGTAGATAGGCAGCGGTACATTTTTTTTAGTTTACTACTATTGGGGCAAATGTCACACCTCTTTTTCCCCTTTTCCTTGATTTTTTTTTCAATCATAAAAACTATAATTTTTTAATTTATAAAGAAAAAATCATTAACAAAAGTATAAAGAAAAGTTTATACTGGATTTACTCGTAAAAATAATACGCATTTTACAAACAAATAACTGTGCAATTAAAATGTTTAATTTGTAACTCACTAGTTCGATTTTTTTTTACTAAACTGTTGATCATTTTATGAAAAAAAATGATTACGATAACTTTTGTTATTAATTTTGTAAAAGTGCTTTTAAGAAAGAAATAATTATATCGGTGGAATAACTATCTGATATAGACTTAATTACTACATTCCACAAGGACTGGAATCTGTGTATAACATATCGTTTCCTGAAAAAAGAATCCATTAATTTGTCGCATTCATTCTTGTGATTGTGATAAATATAAACGGTCTCTGGTATAGGAGGTACTAATAAGAATTGCGTTCTCTGATAGTAATGATGCTCGGTATATACAGCCTTTGTTGAGGAGAAAGAAGTGAAGGTGTCATTTGTACGACTGAACATCATTTCAGTTTCAGTAGGTTAGTACCTTGTTACGCGACAACATATGTTAGCTAAGTAAAGTATTTAACGGGAAACGGCTTCTTCCTAATTCTTCTTAAAGAATTTGCTAGTCGTAACTCGATTACAAACTGTTTTCGGACGTATGTTTGTACGAACCCTTCTTCTTAATTTCAAGCTCTAAAATCGGTTCCCAAATTATTTCTCTTTCCTCCTAAATCATCTTATGTGTCTATACATATATATTTAATTACACAAATTAAAATATAAAGTGTATAGTTTACATTTTATAAAATTATCTTTTTAAAAACATCATTTATGATAAAATAATTTCTTCACTAAAAGTCTATTTAAAGTTTGTAAATTCGATGCGACGATCAACTTGAACGTTTAAAAAATTTAGACGGGATTACTCTCCTTTTACAGTGAGAAGTATAATTTTTGTACTTATGAAATAATCTCATAGAATCGATACACGTACATAAAAAAATATGTCAGAGATTCCAATTAAATTTGATTTGACTATATTTATTCTTTACAATATTTAACAGAACTAATAAATAAAATAAATATCGTGGAGGTTGGAAATTGAAAGCGCCCTTGAGAAGTTAGATCCGATAACGAAATTATTATCCACTATAGTGCATCTTCGGTAAGAAATTAAATGATATTTATACCCCTCAAAATTTACGCGCGCACACGCACCCACAGAGAGAATGAGAGAGAGAGTGTGAGTGTTAGAGAATTTTCGCGCAGTCTGGGACAGAGTGAGGTTTAAGAGACGGGTTGATGATAGTGATTGTGATGTTTTATTACTTTCCAAGAGCGACTCTTATTTTGATAGTCGTATTCTCTAAATAAGTATATAATTTCGTACCAAATTCTTACGGTATTTTGTATTTCACTTTTAGTCGTTTCTTAAATATTAAATTTCGTATTTTACAATGTTTGAAATTTAACGGTGATAAATTATAATTTTAAACTTGTATTTACGAGAATAAAGAGTAACAACAAAAATAATAGTAATGTAATACATTGGCAAAAGATACCAGAATTGCAGGTAATACAGGTAGACAGAAAGTTCTGTGTTCAAATTTCGGTCAGAATTGGCTTTTTTATACGCTTTATTAAAATTTGAAATAAAAGTAAGTGACGAACTGAATGTCGGTCTATTGCCCGTACAAATAAATAAATAGAAAAATGTATTAGGTATTAATACGCGTTAGGAATAACATTAATAAAGATCACTAGGTCGAATTGTAAATAAATCTGGAAAGATTTTATCTGTTATTATGTAATATTAGAATCTTTTTTTTTTTTGTAAATTACTTTACAAAACTGATAAATTTAATCGTAATATTTTTAAAAAAATTATTAAGATTAAGGGAGATTAATTATTATTTTAAATAAAATGTAATAATAGATATAAAATGATCGACAAATCTTGATTTAATTTAATTATATCGAACGTCTATATAAGAAATATAATAGGGATATTAACTTTGTTATTCGACAGTAATACACACACACACGTACGTACACATGTACGCACATTTACGGTTGTATTTGAATTGTTGTACCATCGCGTGACCAGTACTGTCCGAGGGTAGCCAATCAGAGTGAAGATAGCCACCTGCTGCATTTGTTTCATCTCCCCCCTCTCCCCGCACCATCATCGCAGTAGTCAGACTGACAAAGTGTTTTTACTATGCGTCATCCCAATAAAATTAAACAAAAAAATAATTACCTCTGAGAGCGTATGAACCATACAATTTTATAAATTATTATTTTATTTTATCATTGCCTATCGAACTATTGTTTTTCTATTAAAGCATTTATTACTATAAAGAATTTACTTATTACATTTATTTTATTTATATTTAATTTTTTTATTAAACATTTCGCTTTTATTATAATCTGAATTTTTTTAAATCTAGCACAAATTATGTATTACAGTAAATAAATTTGTACCTTCAAAACTAGATTTAACTAACATACAATCTAGTTTTGAAGGTACAAATTTATTTACAAGAGGTTGTTGATGAAGCTTTCTATTATTTAATAAAATCTAATGTTACAGCTTGATAAAACTATATGTGTATATGTCTTTATCAGTAATGCAAGAGTTCGCACGCACGCACACCCGCGCGCGCAAATGAAGATATCCGTTACTACATAATTACAATTTTTAATTTTTATTAAATATTAAATACGTTTACTTAACAAATGTTACCGTTCGTAAATGTAAAATGCGGGGAAACAGAATTTTTAATTTACTAAATCACACGAATCATTTACCGGTACAAAACAAAAATTCACATATTGCTATATAAATTCATATTTTGATTTAAGCACGTTTTTTCAAAAAAAGGCCTAAAGGATTAATATTTGAATATATGTATAAATAAATATACACTTATACAGACTTTTGAGAAAAATACAAGGTCTTCTGAAGCAGCTTTTTCAATATTGTAATACCGGGCGAGCGACTTAAAATCAAATCTAATCAGCTCGAACTGCAGTTATTTTAGCGTCGCGTTTAACACTGCTATTACTAATAGTCTATTTTTGTCGGTTGTAAACTGTTCCTGCTACAATGCGATATAGTTTCGTTCTTTACGATCATGTTTATCCTAAAATACAGTATTCCATCGAGGAAAGGGCTGCTATCCAGGAAGCGTTGGATCCTTTCAAGAGAAACGTAAAATATTTTCGCTAAGTTTTCGAACGTCAGTATCCCTCGTTAAAGAGTAGTGCACGATTCGGTTAAAAAACGGCGCACAACGGAGTCAAACTCAAAACCAAATAGGCGACCTTTCGTCAGGACTCCGTAGGCCACAGCCCGTATTCAAAAAAGAATATCTGCCGGTCCGAAAAAAATCTATAGGGTAAATTATCGCACCAAGATTGTGTAAAATACACATCTTGTCGTAAGATTCTTCACGACTTAAATCGAAACCTTATCGTGTAAAAACTAAGCAAAACAGACTAACCGAAACGTCTTAATTTTTAAGGGGGTCATAAAAGGAGTAAACTTGACGGGTTCTTATGATTTTCACCTGAAAACTCGAATAAAGCAGGTCCCAATATTGTATCTCCCATAGATTTTACTATAACCACCGTAAAACAGAAAAATTCAGTGACGAAAAACACGTTTTTTTAGGTTTGAAGTTCAATAATTTTGTTAAACGACTGAAAAATGCGTAAATTTTAAGAAAACGTGTAGAGAACTTAATTTTGAGAAAATAGATGAAATGAAGTCTACGAAAAACAAAAAAAAATATCAACTTTTATTATTAAAAACAAAACGGAACAAATTTTAACAGAAAACAACGAATGAATTTATGAAAATTAAGAACACATTTTTAGTGTGATAAATTTAGATCGCAAACAACAAATTGATTTGTAGAATTTAATAATCTTCGTGAGAGTAGTACACTTTGCAGCACTCGTATTTCATCTGAACGATCTTATTGTCCATGTCTTGGACAATAAACAACCTGGAACTGACATTATCTGATAAATTTCAGGAGGATTTCTCATCTTATTTTATTTTTAAGTATGTTTCACTGCGCTACTCATTCTGTTGACTCGTTCGGTCTTATTGTTTATTTTAACCTTACTGTGATAAGATTTGTTACATCCAAGAAAGTTAAAACAGTTGACGTACTCAATAGAATAATCATCAATTACAATCTTTGATCTAGGGGTCATTGCTCTTGTAAGAGCCAAAACTTTGCTCTTTGTCACTGAAAATGTAAATTAAAATCTTAAAAAAAAACATTACAAATTACCAGTTTGCAGACCTGACATGACATGACAACAGTATTGTTATACGAACTACTATGCTATTGTTGAAGTTAATAGACTGTTGAATAACAGTCAGATGAAATTTAATTTTCAATTTTTTTATCCATTTATATCTGTTATTTGTTATCTATTATTATTTTTTATTGTTATTTATTTATTATTATTATTATCTATTGTTTAATTTTATTGTTTGTTATTTGTTATCTATGAGATGCTCTACTTTACGTAGAGCATCTCGGAAATTTTACTGAGTCTCATTCACCTAACCCTAGAAAAGCTTTTGTTAAAAAACAAGAAAATTTCATTGTACCCTAAACCAAAATAGACAAAGGATATCCTGTTAATTGATACTGCCCCATCTCCCAGTGATCAATTTTAACTACATATTGGAAACCTCCTTTTTGGTAAAAAAATTATTTTGTGAATAACCCCTTCCAGTGAATTGTTTTTATTTAGTAGCGATCAATCATTTTATTGGTTTAAGGTAAATTAATATTTCAGCAGTAATCTGTTGAAAATTAGTGCGACTGATTTAAAGGAAATTCATTTTATTATTATAGTCATTAATCAAATTGATGTTAACAACTGAAAACAGTTATTTCCATTCTAACAGTTGTGTGAACTTTATGTGTCAGTCTTGTCACAATGTGTTAAATTTTTTAATTAATAAATAGATAGTTTTTGCTATTTCTAAACAAAGTTTCTAAAAAGTTTAGCTTTATTAGCAACAAATCCTTCTTTTTTTAATGTACTTGTAATTTAAAACTTTTTAAATGCAGGAAAAGTTTACATTTTATAGCTTTTGTTTTGAACTGTTAATTAGATTTCTGTCTTAAGTTAACTTTTTTATCATTCCTTTTTATTACAATATTATAACTTTTATGTTAGTTATTCTTATCTTTCTTATATACTTTCAACCTCTGTTAATGCCACCTTTTTGTCTCTTTTCTTCACCTTTTTTTGTCATAATATCTCATTACATTCCTTGGAGTTGCAGAATATTCAGCCAAATTTTATTCTCTCCCCTCTTCGTTGGCATCTCCTTATCTTCTCTTATCTCTTTACTTCTCTTTCCACATATTCTATTCAGGTTTTTTAAATCCATTCTTTGCCTCTCTTTGTTCACTATTCATCCAGTCTCTTCTTCAGTATTCATTTTGACATACTCGTATCATTCATTCCTTTCATACGATCATATAATCTAAGTTGTCTGTTTTCTAAGAAGACCACCACCAGGTTCTGCTTTAGTTATCTTCTCATGCTAACAATCATGTTGATGCGATCTTGTTATGTCTTTCAATCAATTCTTAGATATTGGAGCTCTCTGTTCTTATTAATTAGTTTCTGCTCCATTCTTGGTAGGGAGGAGGCATTAACTATTCTCTTCCCTCTTTATCGGTGTTTCCTTATCTTCTCTTACCTCTTTACTTCTCTTTCCATATATCCCGTTCAAGAATTTTTTAAATTCATTATTTGCCTCAACATCTTTAAAAACATCAACATATTTATATCACCAGTGCTTTACATTTGTTAAAGCATATTACACTTTAATACGATGGTGATATAATACATATTAACATCTTTAATACTTCGAATTTGGTGCGTGCCTCCATGTGGTTTGGCTGGATAGTTCTTTTTGTAGAGAAAAAAAGGCCAAGAGAGTGAACTAAAATGGAATTCCTCCGGTAACTGGTAGTGCCGGTCGTATAGCTGATGCCAGAATTGTACAACTTCTAACTGTCGTCCTTTTTCAGGAGTTCTAAACTTCTGTGCAGTTAAGAAACAATAAAAATGGAAAGTTCATTTTTGAAGAATACTACCAAAGGTGGTTCTAATCCGTCATGTCTTAAGAATGTGTGACCGGCCATCTCGGATTATGCGGGGTCAGATACAAAAAAGTCTTGTTTAAGACTTGAGATGTGTTTTGTTCATTAGAGTTCTTAGTTAGTAGTACATCGATGTGAATGTTGCTGTTGGCATTCATATTGGTGGCATCCTGGCCTAGGTTAAGACTGGAAGCTGTCATAACCGAGGTATTAAAAATGACCCCCAGTAAAAGCCCATAAGGGCTAGGTACGGAGGAGGTGGTGTGGTGACTGTAACTGTCACATGGAGGGTGTTGGTCTGTACTAGTTCAGGATGTCCCTCTTAATTTAAATATGGAAAAGAAGCTTTAGTGATTTCAAATAAAGTAATTACTTTAAAAACAAGAAAACTAATGACAATTTATATGTATTTTTTTGTTATGAAAGAGTGGGAATCAAAAATTATGTTCATTAGCCTGATGGAAAGTTGGTAGCGTATGAAAAGACCCTGTTCCTAACCGGGATTCAAATCCAGGACCTCCTCATGAAATGCCGAGAAGGGTATTTTTTCAGAACACTGTATGGAACTTCATTTGATATTAACAAAACCTCTGTTAATTAGATGAGCTCCTTAATGTTCATATTATATTAATTTTATTTTATTTGGATCTATTGCTAAGAGATCAGTTAGATCAATTTTTAATTGTCACTCAAAAATATCAACGTTTTATGAAACCGAACTAGTGTTCTTGGTGGTGATGTATAAAAACCAGCTTAAGCATAGGTTTGGCTATTAAGGCTTTACCCTTTAAAATACTACTCTTTATTTAACTGGCATTGATTGATAAGGTCATTAGTCACTGACTAATTAATTCCAACAATGTGCAGTGGAACTGCACCTAGCATTGTGTTTAACTTTGATTATCTACACACACTAGTTTCGTAAACATAACTTGGTTACTAGTATTTCACCATCTACATTCAGTTACTATTACTATAAACAGCAGATCTTTTAACATTATACTGTCGCATGTTCATGGCTCGATCAGGATATTGAGAAATTAACAATTTTAGAATGTTTATATAATTACAATTTATTAGTTTAACAGTATAGAACATAAATAAAATAAGACCAATCAACAATAACAAACATTAATAATAAAAATAATGACAACTGTCAGTAATTGTAATAAACAATGATTACATACAAAATAGAATTTAAAGTAAGATCAGGATTTATTTGCAGGTAGTTAAATATTAAAAACCAGAATTCAGCCCATTGACAAAACACATTATCATGACCGCTAATATTTACACCTCTAACAACTGGTTTTGTATTACTATGAAGATAATATTAGCCCAAAGTTCTTTCATTCAAATACCTTTCCTGTTCACAAATAAAATTACCCTAATAATTTATAAATGAGTTCAATACTTTATCTCTTTCACTAATTTTCTATAGTCACTCACCGAACAACCTCCTGCGGCCTCCTGCTGTCCTCACGGAATGCTTGAGATGTCACTTCACATGGTCAAATATGCACAATCTCACTTCTTCACTGACTTGTGTAATAACTCCTCCCTTTTTCAAAACGGAACTCACCTTGCCTTCCCTAGAATATTTATACTCTTATCCTCTTTACTTACAGAACCAGACCCAAGTTGAAGCATGATAGTGATTTTCAGAGACATTTTCCCATACATTCCCACCCTGGTCTGGTATTTCTTCTCGTGGAACAACATCTGTGGTAGGTGTGTTGTTGGGCGGTATTAAAAAGAACTATTGTTCTTTGTTGTTTGTTGTAAATGGACCTGTTAGCTTTAGAAAAAGGATCCCTTTTAGTCCCCTTCTGGATTCCTTCCATTATATTTTCTACTACTTTCTTGTTAATTGGCAGGAATCTTTACTCAGGTCTGTTATACCGGACTTTATTGGAAATACCGGAATTTATTTTACTAGTATTGTTATAATTATGTAAAACATTTTTTTATTTTTCAGGTTTTACATATGCATATCGCAAGTGAAAAGAAAAGTTGCCATTGACTATATCAGGATCGCCATTACAGTTACGATGTAAAACATTTTTATCCATTACATTTGTTGTTCCTAGAGAACGTGATTACCATGAAATATATACAACTCTACAACAGTTGTTTCAACCAGGTATTGTTATTATAATTATCATTATTATGTTTACCTTTGAGGTGAAGTGATAGCAACTCTACCTTTCTTCCAGAATATACTTGGTTTTTTCTTCCTAATCATATGTAGCACTTTCATGTGCTACTGAATTCATTTTTTTTTTTGTCTTCAGTCATTTGACTGGTTTGATGCAGCTCTCCAAGATTCCCTATCTAGTGCTAATCGTTTCATTTCAGTATAACCTCTACATCCTACATCCCTAACAATTGTTTTACATTTTCCAAACGTGGCCTGCCTACACAATGTTTTCCTTCTACCTGTCCTTCTAATATTAAAGCGACTATTCCAGGATGCCTTAGTATGTGGCCTATAAGTCTGTCTCTTCTTTTAACTATATTTTTCAAAATGCTTCTTTCTTCATCTATTTGCCGCAATATCTCTTCATTTGTCACTTTATCCACCCATCTGATTTTTAACATTCTCCTACAGCACTGCATTTCAAAAGCTTCTAATCTTTTCTTCTCAGATACTCCGATTGTCCAAGTTTCACTTCCATATAAAGCGACACTCCAAACATATACTTTCAAAAATCTTTTCCTGACATTTAAATTAATTTTTGATGTAAACAAATTATATTTCTTACTGAAGGCTCGTTTTGCTTGTGCTATTCGGCATTTTATATCGCTCCTGTTTCGTCCATCTTTAGTAATTCTACTTCCCAAATAACAAAATTAGTCTACCTCCATAATCTTTTCTCCTCCTATTTTCACATTCAGTGGTCCATCTGTGTTATTTCTACTACATTTCATTACTTTTGTTTTGTTCTTGTTTTTTTTTCATGCGATAGTTCTTGCGTAGGACTTCATCTATGCCGTTCATTGTTTCTTCTAAATCCTTTTTACTCTTGGCTAGAATTACTATATCATCAGCAAATCGTAGCATCTTTATCTTTTCACCTTGTACTGTTACTCTGAATCTAAATTGTTCTTTAATATCATTAACTGCTAGTTCCATGTAAAGATTAAAAAGTAACGGAGATAGGGAACATCCTTGTCGGACTTCCTTTCTTATTACGGCTTCTTTCTTATGTTCTTCAATTATTACTGTTGCTGTTTGGTTCCTGTACATGTTAGCAATTGTTCTTCTATCTCTGTATTTGAACCCTAATTTTTTTAAAATGCTGAACATTTTATTCCAGTTTACGTTATCGAATGCCTTTTCTAGGTCTATAAACGCCAAGTATGTCGGTTTGTTTTTCTTTAATCTTCCTTCTACTATTAATCGGAGGCCTAAAATTGCTTCCCTTGTCCCTATACTTTTCCTGAAACCAAATTGGTCTTCTAACACTTCTTCCACTCTCCTCTCAATTCTTCTGTATAGAATTCTAGTTAAGATTTTTGATGCGTGACTAGTTAAACTAATTGTTCTGTATTCTTCACATTTGTCTGCCCCTGCTTTCTTTGGTATCATGACTATAACACATATTGGGGTCAATATCGCCATGGGAGTAAATAGTTTTTTGAGGTCGGTTTTCTCAAAATTTTACTAACATTACCCCATTTCATATTGAACTCGGTACATATGTACATGCTTATTTTACAATTTTAAATAAAGTTTTTGCCTCAAAATTCACCTCCTTTCCCCCCAAAAAACTAAAAAGCTATCTTTCTATTTATCGTATATTTTTTAACAGTTTTTTTAGGAAGAAATAAAATTATTTTTATATCTTCCTTGACATAGTAGTAGTACAAGTGACCTTCCAAAAAATACTTTGGTGGCAATGTGGGTGTGGTGGGCCCCCGATCAAATTTTAAAAATATCGATTTTTTGAATTTTGTAAAGCTTTATTTGGTCTATTTAAAATTTTAACGCTGTTAAAAGTTTAAGTAATAAGCTTTTAATAACAGTATTAGAATAAAGTTTTATTTCAATTCAATCTGACACCCAAAAAATAAACTTAGGTAACATTTTATCGACCGTATATTTCATTTAACAAAGAAACTAGAAAAATCAAAAAAATTGCTTGGAAGATGATTTTTATGGAGGCGATTAGAGGGAAATTTTGGAGGAGGGGATTTTTTGAATTTAAAAAATTTATTTAAACACACGATAATTTTACAGTAAACCATCATAAATATCCAATCCGAAAAAATAAATTTTAGTTAACTTTTTTCACGTATCATTATTTTTCCACCGTATGAAAATAATTAATGCCAGGAAAATATATAAAGAGAAAGAAAAGACGAAGAGAAGGGAAGGAGGGCTAATTAATAATTTTTGTTGTAGAATTGCGGTGCGACTGTGGGAACAAATATCGGAGTACAACCGGAGAAATACAAACAACTAACAGCACTGTTCCGTTACGAGCGGGGGCGATTAACGTGAAACTATTGTCCGATACTTATTTGCATTTACACCTATTATCATCGTCATCCTTACCATCAACGCTTTACTATTTTATTACCGTCTTTGATTGCGACCTGTTACCCTGGGAAAAACCGAATAACAAATCTACAAAATAGTACTGTTTTTGTACAAATTCTAGATCTTACGTCTATCGCATCAAACTGTCCAGCGGATATTTTTTATTCTTCCATTTGTATTATTCGTTTTTTAATACGATGTCAAAATTCTCTTAAAAAGTATTTTTTATTTTTTTTTTAATACACTAGCAGTTAAAGTTCATATCAAAGTAACTTAGATGGGATGAGGTGCTGATAAAATAAACTTCATTTTTTATTAGTTTACAAATTTAAACCGATAGAATCTCAATCTCTTTATTTATTTATTTGGATAAAGAACCCGGTTGCCTTCTGAGCTATATTGTCGGTCAGAACTGTACATATACCGATATAAATATGTAACGCAAAATAATTAGTTTTATAATTTTTTGGTATTGAATTTTTCTAGGCAGCAGAATTCAGTTTTTGGTTACTGATAATTTTCTTGTCCCCCCTGACTTCAGTTTGTCTTAGAACAGGGTAGAGGTATAATATAAGATTACGATATGTTATTTAGAAGGTTGCAGATGAGTAAATTAATATTTACCGTTTTCCAAACAACAGCCGATTAATATTGTTTATATTAGCATAAAAAATGCGTGTAACAATTACATAAATACTCGTACAAAAGGAACCTGCGAATGATATTTTAAGTGTAAGTGAATTTACTTTTGTTTTAAAAAATAATTTTTTTCCATAAATCTTTTTTTTATATTAAAAAAAAACCGTTCTAATTTAGAAGAAAAAATAAACACTAGGTAGCTTACTACACTTGTAATAATTTTGCGTAGCGTACTTATTCACCCTTAGTTCGGAGGGGTTACAGTCCTTGATAGTTTTTTTGTATCCTTCCATACAAAAAAAAAAGCTGAAAAAATTTTGTAATAAATAAAATGTGAAAATTAAACTAACCTTTATCCACATATTATCTAACTTAAAGAGTTCCTACATAATCATGTAAATATGTACGTTTATATAAAAAATTATAATTCTTTGTTTTTTAAAAAAGAAGCAGAATAATAGGCATTACATAACCAGAAATAGGGGTGATTCGCTCGGTTACACCTTGTTATATAGATGAGAGGTAGGAGTAAGAACAACTTAAAACCGGGTTACTGCCTTTTGGACGACGCCTTATGTATATTTTCCTTTTAACTAAAAACAGCAGCAAAAATGTTAATATCTTCAACATTTTTGTTCTCATTTTTCTATTACCGGGTACATTTATTTTACTGCTACTGCAGTCGGTCGGTGTATAAATAAATAACAAATATGACTTATATGATACTAAGCGGGTTTATTGTACGATTTGAGATATATATAAATATATATTAAATATAATCGACGTAAATATTAAAATAATGCGTTAGTTGAGATTTTAAAATTTTACGGTCAGAATATCGAAGCTTCTTATTATAAAATCAATCGATCAAAATCAAATAGTCGAATATTAAAACTATTTTTTGTAAAATGTAGGTATGTCATTCAAGGACATCGTATCGAATTCTAAGAATATAATACCGGGAAAAAAGCAATTAAATAATTTTTGAATAGAAAGGTCTCCGAGGATCGAAGTAAGGTCTTTACGGTGTAGTAAATACGTTGTGATCGATAGATCGGTGTATGTTGTATTATTGTACCGGATCGACTATATAAACTGTGCGTACACGATATTGAAAGCAAGTTAACAATTTACAACAGCGTATCAATAAAGAGTCAAACTGACAACAAGGCTGGTAAATCTTACTAAATGAAAGCGGGCGCGAACGTGTTGTTTGTTACAGAGGAAATGACGTAAAAAGACCTGTCCATCCGACCTTGATGTCTGTCTGTGTCCTTACATCGCACCGTCCGATCTGTTTACTTCAGAGACCTTACCGTACGTGTCCTTTTTATTATTATTTTTTCGTTCCTGGTTTCTTATTTACATTTCTATTATCAGTCTGTTAGATTTAAAATTAAACTCTTTGCAAATAATTTACGGTGAATAAAAACGAAGGAAAATTTATTTCACTATAATAATAATAATTATAAAAAATAATAGTAATAATGAAAACTGCATTTAGTTTTTTTGTATATTTTTTAAATTATTTGTAATTGCGGTATGTATACCGTAATTGAAGAAAGTAGATAGCCTAGCAATGCGGTATAAAATTTATTATACGAACGGAAGGGATGATAAAAGTGTTGTGATGTGTGTAACATTTTGGTTTATGTTATGTTAATATTTCTAATAATAGGCTTCGAAACAAAATAGATAGAACAATAAAAAAAAGGCAAAATTAACGTGAGTTATTTGTTTAGAAAGTTTTAACTCTTTAAACAAACAATTTTCTGATTAATAAAATATTTTAATAGAATTTGCTTTAAATAAACCGGATGTTTTATGGGCATATTATTTTATTTACATAGAAGACAAAATATCAAGAAACTAGCGATTTTACAGGAGAGAAATTTGATATTTCTCATTTTTTATTTGCTAATTTTCAACCGATGTTTAAACGGTTTTTTTTAATGATTTTACTGTTAAGTGATTTTTAAACTATACAGAAAATTTGTATTTATATTTTAAAAAATTATCAATTTATTCGATAGTTTTTAAAGCGTTAATTAAAATATCCGCAATATCTAAAAAACCAGATACATTTTAAAATATGTCTTTAATTAAAATAACAAAAATTAAAAGCACGCTAACCTTAGTAGAAATGAAAATCGTAAAAAAAATATATCGCTTAGACTATAAAGATCGAGCAGCAATCTGTTGAATAAATCAAGATACATATTTTTTCTTGTACTACCGAAGCTCTTTCCAAGAAACAACAACCTCTCGAGCAGTTTCATCACTATTCCGACAAATGATAGTGCGACCTGTTGATATTTCTGAAATGGCATTATACTTACCGACGGATAAAATTACGTTTACGTAATTTTTTAATTAATTATTAAATACGTTTTTATGAAGAAAAAGATATACTTTTTTAAAAGTTACGTCGCTATCTTCTAACCGAGCTTTTAAAATGTACCTGTTCAGTATGAAGAAATTTAGCAAAACTACGTGTACAGTAACATTAAAGTAGCGACATAAACTGCGCAATAGTAATTATTCAGTAAACTTTCAAATTAACTTGTAAACATTTTAATGAAAAAAGATATAATATTTTAATAATAGCCGACCGATTTCGTTAATTTCTATTTTTCTATTTCTTTACATTATTTTGTTTTTAATGGCGCACATTATTTAACAACCTAAAATGAAATAGCCGGCTTCCGTGGGGCGAGCGGTAGCGCTTGGCCTTTAATACGGAGGTTCCAGATTTGAATCCCAGTAAGGTATGGCGTTTTTCATACGCTACAAAATTCCATTTCTATATCCCACGCACAAGCTTTAAACTTATTGCCGGTATTATCAAGTAAAAAAGAAAAGAAAAGTGATGAACGCTGCGATTACACTATGTAACCGATATACATTAATTTCAATAAAAATAAAAACCGGTACCCGATCCTTGAAATATTTTAATAATGTTTTGATCTAATGATGGAAAGAGTAAATCGTAAGAACGATCAAAGTACGGTAGCCTGGGACGAGTGAGGAAATTACAGTGCGATTTAAGATGAGCGAGCGGCCTTGAGTTTAGCCCTAAGCACCTCAGCCTAAAGGACTTTTCTTAGTTCACCTAACTTCCTTATTATTTTAATTCCTTAACAAAACTCAAAACTGAATTATGAAGTACGTAAAAATAACCAAAAAATTTGTTTTTTCGAGTTTGGTCCATCTCACAGTTCAGTAGAAATGCCAAAATCACATTTGTTAGCAAAATCTTTAATTTAAAAAATAATTAATTTAAACGATTTTAAAAATTATTAGTATACATACTATACAGACAATTAGTTACGGAATTAATAACTTTCCTAATAGAAGTAGGCTGTGTAGTCTAAGAGAATACGTAGTAAGATATTATAATAAGTAGAAATATAAAGAAAAATGAAAGTTTAATGTTGTTTGCTATTATATTTTTGTGTTGCGTATACTGTAGTACGGTATGTTGTAATAATATCTAACAAAATTTAAAAGGAAACTACAACCGGCTAGGACACTCTTGAGTTGCTACTTTCCGTATTCTAAAAATAAATGACAACCCTTGAGAAGAGAGAACCAAAAGAAATATTGGAAATTGTGTGCCGAGTTCTACAGTGAATCTGCTGAAAATGAATCTGAAACTAGACTTTCTTGTACAATATCTGATGTATAAAGGGTACATTGTTTTTAGAGGGAACTTCTATTGATGGTGTAGGTGTGTTTGATGTGCTAACGCAATAGTACTATCGTATTAAGATTTTGAAGTTAAAATACCTATTAAATAATGAAAAAATGTTAAGTCAACTATATTCATTTGGCATTGTTACGAACATACCGCTTTACCATAACTAGCGTATGTAATTATCGGTAAAAATGTCGGTTGTTCGAATTATTGTTAATAACGGTTGAAATTAAATAATCCTCGTGCTTATAACTAATGATAATTAATAATAGTAATTCAAGATAATTATTAAGCTTATTTCTACAAATTGACGTCTATGTTTGATGGATATCGGAATTGAAGAATAATGTGTCTCGAGTATAAATAATCTATTGATGGTATTATGACTATAAGTTAATAATATCTTTATTTTGTTACGTCATGTGGTTTTCACTTTTTTTAATAACTCATTGAACATATTCTTCGCTCGTTAAAATACACGTGTAAGGTATTACGAGGTCAACTTGTAAATAAAACTGGAAAATGTTATCTTATGTAAAATTAGAATCTTTTTTTTTGTAAAATACTTTACAAAACGGATAAACTTTATCGTAATATTTTTATTTAATTTATTAAAATTTAAGGTGATTAATTATTATTTTAAATAAAATGTAATAAATATAAAAGAATCGACAAATCTTGATTTAATTTAATTATTTGGAACGTCTATATAAGAAATGTCTTTATAAGAAAACGTCTATATTAACGTGTTACTCGCACAGCAATACTCATACGTACGCACACACACATGTACACATGTTTACGGTTGTATTTGAATTGTACAACGCTTGTTCAGTACTGTCTGACGGTAGCCAATCAGAGCGAAGGAAGCCAGCTGCGTTTGTTAAAACTCCCGTCCCTCTCTCACCCCTCGACGCATTAGTTAGACTGACAGTACTTTTGCCTCATCACAAAAAAATTAAATAAAAAAAGATTTACCTCTAAAATTCCTCTTAGCTAAAGTCCTCTGTCACTGTATAAACTATACAATTTTATAAATTATGTTATTGTATTATTTTATCATTAAAATAATCATTTTATCATTTAATAATTATATCATTTTAATCATTTTATATCATTTTAATTTTTATCATTTTAATAATTATTTTATCATTTTATTTTTTTAATTTATTTTATTAAAGCATTTGTTACTATAAGAAATTTGTTTTATTTAATTTATTTATCAATAAACATTTCGCTTTAATCAACTGATTTTTTTTAAAAATCTAGCACAAATGAAGTATTACAATAAATAAAAATACCTTCAAAACTAGAATGATCTAATATACCGGTGATACAGATGGGGTTGATGAAGCTTTCTATTATTTAATCAAATCTAATGTTCAATCGTGTGTAATGTCTTTATCAGTAATGCAAGATTTCACACACACACACACACACACACACACACACACACACACACACACACACACACACACACACACACACACACACACCACCACCACCACCACCACCACCACCACCGCGCAAATGAAATCTGTTACTCCATAATTAAAATTTTGCTTTTTCATTTTTATTAAGATACCAGTAGACCCGGTAATGCTTTGCTATTGCTATATATATATATATATATATATAGAGAGAGAGAGAGAGAGAGAGAGAATTTGATACACAATTGAAAATTTGATAAAAAAATTAAAAATCTGAACTTCACAAATTTTACCTTTCACTTATTCTCCTTCCCCTTTTTTCTTTCCAACTTCTCCCTTTCGCTCTTCTCCCTCATCGCTCACCCAGTTTTCTTTTTAGCCTTTCCCGTTTTCCCCTTTTCTCTTTCCACCCCTTTTCCCCGTTTTCCATTTTCAAAGTCTCTTCAATTTTTAAAAACGTCACTGTATTGTAATCTCTGCAGAGCAACAGTTTGGTCAGTACAGGATTCAAAACTTTTAATAATTTGAAGTATACGGGTTTCAAAAAAGTCGGTTTCCATCTTAAAAATAGTAGTTATAGACGGTTACCTGTCCTCCGTACGGGTAAAAAAATATTTCCTAATATTTGAGATATTTCCATGCGAGAAACTTGCAAACTTATGGACGGAAGGGCAATAAACAATATGCGACTGTATTTCGTTTAAAATTCTCTTCCGCTTCAACTTCAATCTTCAAATCGATTACACCAGTCTTTACGGATTCATTTTGACGCGAACAGTCGATCACATATAAAGGATATTTGGTTTTGTAATCGGAAAACGTGTACGGCGAATCTATATTTTTATAATATGATTTTTGAAAATTAATAAACATTCTATACATCATCGCTTGGTTCCCTCGTAAATCTTCATACGGATATTTATTCGAATTGATCATTACACAAATATTTTTAACGTTACACGAATCGAATTCTGACGCGTCCTTCATGGCTTTGTCTTTCCTATCGGTTTGTAAACCTACAATAACATAGCGCGGTTTATCTATTTGCGACAACGTTGTCACATTCTATATAAAAGAATTCGTTTGAGGAACCGCCGTATTTTCCTGAAGGTCCTACTCTCTGAACGCCATACGCACATCCTTATTTTGATCTCTTATTTTAGCTAGTTCCAATTCATATTCGGGTGCCACCTTGAGGTACGGGACATCCCACACGATGTCTGTTAATTCTATCTTAGATTTGTGGTCGGGAACCGTAGCGCGTATCGCGTAATACGTCTCAACACCGATTCTTGTCTGTTGTTTATGATTATTTTTTTATAGTCTTCAGCGAAACCCAACAACATCGATAACGGTATGCGTAAATTGAAATTACCATTTTCATCTAAATCGACTTTATTTTTTCCAAAAATACATCTCGCTATTTCGGCAGATGTCAACGTAGAATTTGTCACTGAAAGAGCATTTTTCATAACAGTTGTCACGCCTACATTTCTCACCGAAGCTACTTCTTGCGCGTTAATAAGATATCGTATATCCTGGAATAAGAAGGCCGCACCAAAATTAACTAATTCTGAAGTAGTCGATTTTTTTCCGTCCGTTCAGGCGAGTTTGCCGGAAACAATCAAATAACTTTCACCCGGAACGGTATACGCGTCCGGTTGATTTATTGGGATTTTAATCTCCTTTTCGATTTTATTCGCTAAGGATGATTGTGAATTGATTATATGTTAGGGACTCATCTGAACGGCGCTATCTTATTAACTGTTAAATAATTCATCTCTATAGAAAAAGTTTAATTTTTTATTTCAATAACGTAATGGTACTTTTAAGTTTCCCTTCGACGATTTCAAAACCTAAAGATTTTAATTTTTTAACCCTTTCTTCGGTCAATTTGTAACGGTTTCTAACATCAATTTCATCAACACTTTCAAATACTAGCGGCATATCTATCTAAAATAACAAAAATAAAAATAAAATTACAATATTCTATTCAGAAACTCCGATGGGTCCTTGATTCTTTCAAAACCAACATGATGTTTACTCGTTCGCCGCGCAAATTTAATAAATTATCATTTTCATCGGTTAACGATATAACTAAATCGTAAATTGCTCTCACATCTACCGGTAGAAATTCAGTATAAGGAGGATATTGTTCAATCTTATCGCCCGGATCTACACTCAGCGGAAACTCATATAAAATGCGGTCTTGATTTTCATTTCTATAACTGCCCGAAATAATGTTACATTTCTCACGTACTACATTCACGGGAGCGATATTTATTATTTCATCCGAAAGATGCGTCGCATTCGCTTTGAGAATTCTCGGCCCATAGCCCAACAGCCTGCCGATACTGCAATCTGTATCCGAAAAGTCTATCCATACGGTGCTTTTAATTTCACACTGTAACGTATTTGGGTTTGCTTGCAATATGATGGTTTTATTAATTTTATTCATTTTATTCTGTATATATAGTTACTGATATCTTCAATTTCATAACTACCTGTTGGTATTGTTATGTATGCTTTTTTGTCGACACATAATTATTATTTTCATCTTATATGACATCCTTTTCCAAAGCGAAACAAAATTTATTATTTTTGTTTTCCTCGACGTGTGTTGGCGGTCATCTACCATTTGAGACCCGATTCGTATTGGCCTTTTGAAAGGTCGATCGGAGGAAAAAATGATTTTTAATCATCGAACTGTTACCATCACTTGATAATAGACGCGACATATCTTTTTACAAAAAATAGAAAACAAAAAACGTATAATTTATTCGGATAAAAATTCTAAACATAATCGACCGCAAATCACATCATCGTCGGTTTGATATCCATTGTAATTTGTACGTTACGTTGGAGTTTCTGAAATAATTCATCAGTTCTGGAGGCGGATGCGCATCGCCTATGCTATCAAAATAATCTACATTTTTATCGATTTTTCGGAAACAAAGCCAATGCGTACCCGCGGCCCTTTGAGGCGTCTAAATTCACTATCGAGCATTCATTTTTCCAAATCTTTTTCGGTAAAGCGTCCAACATAAAAAACACCGCGGATCGTTTCGCGATCGTACAAAGCGCGATTTGGTATTGAATTGATTATTTTTTTTCTTAGCCGTACCGCCGCATTTCTTCAATCTCAATCGATCGCCAAATTTGGATTTAAGTTTCATCGCGTTAGTTACTGCGTAGGCGGCCGCTCTTTCAGTCAAACTGCTATCCGGCGCGAGCACACGTTTCCACGCCCGTTCGGCAAGCGCTTTATCGGCTTGAGATCTTGTTTTATTATCCGAATATTTCGAATAAGCTATATCGCGCAGTTTACACGCCTCATCTAATTTATTTATGCCTCTATCACCACGCTTCAACCTCTTATCCAAGTTCGTGCCAGGACTGCAATAATTGTAACCTGGAATATGAGCTTCAAACGGTAATAAATCTACAGCCTTATTGATTACTGACCCGATTATACCGCGTCCGCCTTTTTTCTTGGAAATATTTTTCTTCATCACCTTCATATCTCTATATATAAAAAAATTATTTTTTCATTAAAATACATTATTCATCATGTCGAACCAAATTTATTTTTACGCCATCATTATTGTTTTTGTTAATAGCTTCCGAAATTAAATTATTAATTTAAATATTTTGATTTATAATAATTATTAACCTCTGATTGTAAAAAAAAATTACGATAAATAATAATTTAATAATAGTAATAAAAAAAATATATATCAGCAGTTATGAATGAAATAAAAATTTATGTACTTTTCATTTTAAAAAAAATGTGTATATGTAATTTAGTAAGCGTACGAGGAAGTCATGTGGTGCTCAGATCAGATTTTTTGTAAGATATTTGGTATTTCGCATAACTCAAAAACGATTAACCGTTGGATGTTGAAATTTTGGTTTGGATTTAGGACTGCTGTAGCATCTAGTTGTGCTCCTCCCATTTTTATATCAATCGACCGGACCAAAAGTAGCCAAAAAATTCAATTTTTTTGGATTTTGGGCTTTTCTTAACTGCAGTAATAAGCTTTCATTGAAATATTTTCAACTAATATATATTAGGGTGTGGCTGCCGACAAATTAAATACATTATGAAAATTTTAGAGGATAATCACCAACGGAATACAAAAAATGCAAAAAACTCTGTCGCAGTAAGTGCGTCAGAAGGGCGGATTTCCGGTTTTAGTTAAGAATTAATTGTAAAGGATGTTCCGCTGTTGTAATGATTTTTGAAAATAATATTGCTTTCAGTGTTGTGTCCTAGTAAAAGCTAGTTACTTTTATACGGATTATAATCCTAGACAGTGGATACCGGTGAACATTTGTGATTGGGATTCAATTGACTCTGAGATTCCGGGTTTGAATACCGGTCAGGAATGGCATTTTAACACACGCTACAAATCATTCATCTCATCCTCTGAAGCAATACTTAACTGTGGAGCCGGAGATTAAACAAAAAACAAAAATTCAATTGACCACAAATCTCAGGAATGGTCGGTCTGAGTATTCAATATGACATCTCATTTACATGTCATAGATAATACTGCGAGATACTAAGTATTGTTCCAATAAATATATTATACTTGTATATTTATGTTTCGGTTCTTCCTCAATTTTACATAATTGTTGAGTTTGACGGCATCAATTAACTGCTACTTGCCATCAACCTGTTTTGATACTATTACGTATAATTTACGTGGTTTTGGAGCTATGTTCACAAAAAATAAAATTATAAAATTATCTCAAAACGATTAAAATTTCAAAACTGATTTTTTTTTTTTGTTGACACACCCCTTTCTTCATACCAGATCAAATTTTGGATTATTGTGAAATTAAAATATTATAGCGATAGTGCTTGGAAAAATTTGATTTTGGCTTCAAACATTTTTTTTTTTGTCTTCAGTCATTTTACTGGTTTGATGTAGCTCTCCAAGATTCCCTATCTAGTGTTAGTCGTTTCATTTCGTTATACCCTCTACATCCTACATTCCGAACAATTTGTTTTACTTATTCCAAATGTGGCCTGCCTAGACAATTTTTTCCTTCTACCTGTCCCTCCAATATTAAAGCGACTATTCCAGGATGCCTTAATATGTGGCCTATATTCAGTCTCTTCTTTTAGCTATATTTTTCCAAATGCTTCTTTCTTCATCAATTTGCCGCAACACCTCATCATTTGTCACTTTATCCATCCATTTGATTTTTAACATTCTCCTAAGCACCGCATTTCAAAAGTTTCTAATAATATCTTCTCAGATACTCCGTTCGTCCAAGTTTCACTTCCATGTAAAGCTACGCTTCAAACATATACTTTCAAAAATCTGTTCCTGATGTTTAAATTAATTTTTGATGTAAACGTATTATATTTCTGACTGAAGGCTCGTTTCGCCTGTGATGTACTGCATTTTATATCACTCCTTCTTCGTCCGTTTTTAGTAATTCTACTTCCCAAATAACAAAATTCTTCTACCTCCATAATCTTTTCTCCTCCTATTTTCACATACAGTGGTCTATCTTCGTTACATTTTTTTTTCTTCGTATTTCTTCGTTATTTTTTCATCTTCGTTACATTTTGTTACTTTCGTTTTGTTCTTGTTTATTTTCATGCGGTAGTTCTTGCGTAGGACTTCATCCATGCCGTTCATTGTTTCTTCTAAATCCGTTTTACTCTCGGCTAGAATTACTATATCATCAGCAAATCGTATCATCTTTATCTTTTCCCCTTGTACTGTTACTCCAAATCTAAATTGCCCTTTCATTAACAGCTAGTTCCATGTAAAGATTAAAAAGTAACTAGGATAGGTAACAGGATGTTACCTATCCTAGTAAGTATGTTGGTTTGTTTTTCTTTAAACAAACAGTTTTTGGTTCAAATATATATTTTGAATATGAATCGTACAAAATTATTTCGCGCTACGTATTGCTCACAGAAATCTAATTCTGGCTTTCTATATAACAAGTTACCTTTCAAATTACTACGCGAAAACCTTGAAAATCTTTGAAAACGTATCCAAAAACCAATTTTGTTTCCTCTAACTCCAGTTTCTGATAACCGATTCATTTGAAATTCATTAGAGATGTATTTTCAACAGGTTTACATCTCCCCCATCGATTTTCTTCAAAATCGGTTAAAATTTGCGTCCGGTAGAGCGGGTGAAAAAATCTTTTAAATGTATATATATATATATATATATATATACGTTGCAGAATCGTTTTCAGGCGACACCAAATCCTATAGAAAAGTTTGTTTCCCTCCTTCTCCCAGCGACATGCTCTTAGAAAATCTGACCAGTAGCAATAGCGATTTCTATAAATTCTTGGTTAATCCGCTACTTTCCAAGTTCTCCATATTAGGGTTTGTAATAGTAGATGCGGGATGCGTTTTTCCATTATTATACAATCGTTAGTGGTAAAGCAAAAATTAATAAATGTACTAATTAGTATAAAAACACATAACCGAAAACATTAAATTGTAATTAAAAAAAAAAAAAATTAATTCCAAGATACTTTTTTGATATGTGCAGATTAATGCACGTATTAAATTAACAATATATTCAAGGATACGTATACACGCTACAATTTGTTTCCAGGAGAACAGTTTTTTTTATAATAATACGGTAGCATTTTTATAAAAATCAATTTTTACAACCATTAGTCGCTGCTGTGTTTCCTTCAAAGCAAAGTCTTTTGATCTGTTGCTCTCTCTCTCTCTCTCTGTGTGTGTGTGTGTGTGTGTGTGTGTATGTGTTTGTATCTGAGAGGGATAAAAACAAAAAAAGAAAGGCAGCTGCAGTATAGTTGTTAATTTTACTTTTATAAGTACAGAAAAAAACATGTCTTATCCCCTATGGTCAAGAGTATAGAATAAAATCTGTGTTGTTTTGATGGTAATATTTAAAACAAAAAATGCCGTTTAGTTAACGTTCAAGGACAAAAATGAGTACGTGCTATTACAAATAAAATACATACCACTATAGCTTACAATAAAAAACATATAGAAAGAGTGGAGAGGGTAAAATGAGAAACGAATAAGTGGGAGATAGACAGACGTGACTCAATAGACAGACACGCGTTTTATCTTTTTAACTGTTTTACAGTAGCAAATGTTCAGCTTTGTAAGGAAGAAATAAATCAATCTCGTTTTATATTATTTTAAAAGTTAGCGTACACATCAGTAAATCAAATAAATATTTACGCACGGATATATGTCTAGAAAATAATTTATAACCAAATACATTTTATATTTAACAATTTTAATTGATCAAATAATACCGTTTTCAGTCTTAGAGAACATAAAATATTCTCTTTATTAAATTTTCTTTCTTACTTTTCCTAATTGAAAATGTAATTATCGGTGTATAAAACGAAAGTTCAGTTCTGTAAATTACTATTCAAAAAACAAATTTGTTAATTTTCAACTAGATTAGCAATTCTGATAACGAATGTTTTTATTAAATAATATTTTAATGCAGGTAAAAAATAAATAAAATCATATTGAAATTAGATTCTAATTTTTATTTTAAAGTATATATTTAAAATTCAAATTTATATTTTAAACAGGGGGTTTCAGTCACGAGGGGGTTGTTAGTGCGAGTAAACAATTGTAACATTCATTCAGAAACACCGAAAAGTAATTAAGTTCTTTTTGAATTCTTTTAAACTCGTACCAAATCCCTCAAACGAGTCGCTCGAGTCTGAGCGAGTAAACTCCTCTAATATCACCGACCGATCAGACACACAGAAAAGTAAGAAAGTTGTTTGTAAATCTTATAACGTCGTGCCGATTAAGAGACATCTCAAAGTCTCGTCAAATCGCTTACCTTTATGCGTGTCGTTTGTATAACTGAAGAATTTTCTAGAAAGGAAAAACCACACAGTCTAGGACATTATTTTAAAGTGAGGAACATTTGATTTATTTTATTGTATACAACATAGTTTTTTTTTTTAATATATCGGTTTAAAGTTAAATATTTATTTTTTCATTTATTGCTTGATGAAAACTAAATTAAAATTTCAACATGGTTTTTAATAGCTCATTGCTAGAATTTATACGATCCACTTTTTTAAATGAAATCTCGTTTTTAAATTTAAAATCTATTCTATTTAAATAATAAACTTCCAATTTACAAAATTTGTTCTATTCAAAAAAAAAGGGTGATTTGATTTTTTTTTTTTATGTGATACATCAATACGGAGAAATTTTTGTATAAAAATAATTGATCAATTTTATGTATGAACTAAAATGAATTTTATAAAGAGAATATAAAATGTCTTTCATGTTTTCTATAATTTTATAGGAATTGCCTAATTTTTATATTACATCTAAGATACATTAGTTGTATAAATAGTAAATATAATTTATGTATATTGAACAGATCTGTTTTTTCTTTTGGCTACCATTAAAGGCCTACTGAAAATAAGTACAAATATCTTTATATAATGAATATCTTACAGGAACTATCTTAATTTTACTGTTTTATGGATTGAATACTTTTATTATTCCTGAAATAGGAAATATTTTTTTAAAAACTGTATTAAAAGAGAAAAATGTATTTTAATTTGTTTTGAATTAGGAAAACAACAGTAATGTGCAGTTCTATATAGTATTTAAAGTACACTCATTCTTTTTTAGTTAGTATACTTTATTTACATTTTATTTTACACAGTAAAAAAAGGTAAATAAGTTTAGAAATGCTAGTAACTGATCATGAACATCAGATCCAGTGGAATGTTGCCTAATGTAGCCCTTGAGAACGTGGGTGTCTTGATTCATTTGGTTAATGAATTATTTGGAATTATTGCGACATAAAATTAATCACAGTTGAAGTTTTAATATCACATAATTTGTTATTTTATCTTTCTTTTCAGATTATAATAATTGTTTCCCCGCTAGAAAAATCAGAATCTTTTTTTAAACAAAATTGTTAAACCAAATCTTACTGATGAACCACACATTGTCAGATCTACATCATTCAATTTCTTTCTCCTGTGATTCTCTAGAAAATTCTAGAAATAAAAGCCGATTATCACTTGTACTAATATTTTTCATTATTGTAGATATATTCATTTATTTCCCAAGATTTTATAACTCTAAGAAATTATCTTGGTTGTCATGGGTTATATGACCACCGCTATAAATATATGTACATGTTCGGTTATGAAATAACCAAATAAATATACATATATATTTATTATAAGATCCACCAAACTTAGCCTACACTTGTTTTGCTCGCTAACCTTGACTAGCAAGTGAAGCGAGTGTAGGTTAAGTTAGGTCAGATTATATTTCTACTTAACCCAGGAGACCTATTATCTTTTATTTTAATTAATTTTAATAAATTTATTAATTAATTTTAATTAAAGATAATTTCAAATTTATTTTTGTTCCTTATGTTACTAGTTTTTCCTGTATGTCAGTTAACCGTATTCATTTCTGGGTCTCTCAATTGTAATCTGATATGAAATCTTTTGTAAAGGTGTTATTGCGTAATTAATATATATATATGTGTAAATGATCCTGTGTTAAATATTTTGCCTAAATTTATTTTATTTTTTCAGTTCACTAATAAATATCACCAGAATATAATACACTATTATATTGAAATCTAAATCAAACTTGTTCTAATCCATTTTTGATATTTTGGTTTGATCCATTGTCATCTTTAGTGAATTATCCACCTGCACACAAATTTTGGAATACTGTATCAAAATAGTTTAATTATATTTTTTAATTATTTTCAAGCAAGTGCACATTTTATATTTATTTGTGATTTTATAGGTGATTAGGTTGATATTTCAGTCA
This sequence comes from Lycorma delicatula, assembly GCF_047948215.1. Lineage (NCBI taxonomy): Eukaryota > Metazoa > Arthropoda > Insecta > Hemiptera > Fulgoridae > Lycorma > Lycorma delicatula. Next base: position 45,373,521 of record NC_134467.1, read on the forward strand.
ACATCACGACTGAAATATGTGAATATACATCTGCTGTGTATGTAGCAAATGTTATTTTAACTGACAGTGGTGTTGAAGAGGCCATTTGCCGAATTAATTCTTTGATGGGCCCAGAATATATTCATCCTCTTTTAGTGAAGAAATACTCTGCCATATGGTGTGGTTTTTAACTAAGCTCTTCAATCGTGTATATGTAACATATAACTAAATTAAACTAATGTAATTTATAAAAACTAGGAAACGTGGAGAACAGATGTTTAGCTTGCCTTACTCCAGATCTAACTTAAAAATTGGCTTAGAGATAAAATTATTTTTTTAACATATGGAATTCTTTTTTCGGTTTTCATATTGTGATGGTTACAGGTTCCATTTCCTTATAAGCTGCCTTGTTCTATATTACCCTTCAGTGCCCTTCTGTGTAGTAGTTTTTGTTTATGCAGGTCATTGCTATTCTTTCGAGTTTTAGAATGTTGTGTGGCTTGTTTGGAATATAGTTTCACTACTTTATATTATTACAGTTGGACGACGACCGGTAATGTTTGAGTTTGGTGGCTATGAGAGGCATTTTTTGTTGTGTGTGTTGTTAGTGAGGTTTTGTGCTGTTGACAGTTTGTCGATTCTATTTCTGCATGTGGTTTTCTTGTTTAAGTTGTATGTGACTATTTTTCCAAGGTATATGAATTTTTCTACTTTTTTAATCTCTTGATTATTTACTGATATTTTGTTTGTAAGTGGAAAGTTAGTTAACATCAGTTTTGTTCTTTTAAAAAGAGATTTTTAAGCTTATTCTGTGTGGTATCTCCAGTGGTGAACTTATTTATGTTTTGGCTTCTTGGATGCTATTTGCCAGGAGGACTAGATCGTCAGTAAGGCCTAGGCAGTTTAGTTTTATGTTTTCTTTTGTCTTGGTATTTATTTCATACCACTCCTCATTGTGAATTCCAAGGCGCAATTGAACAGTGGGGTAGTCCATCTTCCTGTATCAGCCTTGTGCATATCATGAATGGGTCTGAAAGTTCTCTAAATTGTACTTTAGATGTTATGTTTGTTATTGTTGGTTTTATACGTATTATTTTTGCTAAACGAATTGCAAAGATTCAGTTAAAAATTCCAGTAAAATAAAGATTGATAAAAAAAAGTCCTTTTGAAGAAAATATGTATTTGAATAGTCTTTACATTTTTCAAATAATGTATTAATTTTTTTTAATTACATAGTCTGAATTTTAAGCAGTGTAGTTAGTTGGACATCTGGAAAATTGGTGTTCCACGTGTTAACTTTTCATTATGTAAATTTTGGATACATACAGTATCTCAACTTGTTGGTGTGTGTGTGTATATATTTTTTTTCACCCACCAAGCTGATTTAATAGTTAAGTCGTTGGAAATCAATGTTTAACAATTGAAAATTGTTTAAAACAATTTTCTTCTTTTTTGGCCTATTTTTTCTTTTAATTCTTGGATTATTCATTCAACCTTGTGTTATGCCTTTTTCTAACTGAATTGTGTATGCTGCTCTTAGCTGGGATTCTATTAGTCAGAAATTTTTTAGCGAATATTTAATGTGTTCCTGGAAAGGATTTAAGAACAGTGATTAGCTTCCAAAATAGTAATCCATTCCTTGAGCTATTAAGGCATCAGAAAAGCACAACTTAAGGAACAAAACTTATTGCAGTGAACCATGAATAGTTTACAACTGACAGCAGTAGATTAGAGTAGTAACATTCACAACCAATAATGATGTTAACAGAAGTGTTAAAGGTAACGTTCAAATAACTGCAATTCCAAGCTCTCTCAGTTCAGTTTTATGTTTCCCACCCTATATGTGTAAATATACATATTAGCGCTTTTGCAGTATGCACTTCATCAGACGTATTAAAACACATTAAATACATTGATGAAAAGGTGTGTACCACAGAAGTGCTAATTTGTAAGAATTAAAAAAATATCATGCAGTATGAGGTGTTTTTATTTTAATTATTATAAATTTATTATCATTGTATTATTTATATCTTATAAGATATTATATTAATTATATATTATAAATAATATTTTCTTTGTTTTGTTATATATATATATATACACACACACACACACACACACACACACTTCATAATCTACAGGATGTCCAGACTAAAAGTATCCAAAAGTACATGTTAATAACTTTCTTCTTTTTACTAAACTTAGCAACTCGTCATGTTCTAATGTAGGCTAGTCAACTTCAGTGTATGCACTTTTTTTAGCTGGTCAGATGCCTAGACAATAATCTAACTCTTGCTAGGTGTTTGGGAGCATCTGCGGCATTATTAGACCAAACACCTTTAACATTTTTTGTGTTAAATCATTAAAATCTCAATATTTTCTTTGGTATAATTTATAATAAAACCCCAAGCAAAAACATCCAGAGAAGTGATATCTGAGAGATGTAGGTGGCCAAGCGGTAACTGCTTGGCCACCTACATCTTTCTATTTTAAGATACTTTAAGTTATAAGGAAAAATGTAACCATAACAGATTTTTAATGAGAGATACCGGTGTTCTTTGGTGGTTGGGTTTCAATTAACCACACATCTCAGGAATAGTCGAACTGAGAATGTACAAGACTACACTTCATTTACACTCATTCATATCATCCTCTTAAGTATTCTCTAAACGGTAGTTACCGGAGGCTAAACAAGAAAAGAAAATAAAGGTCAAATGACTTTTACATATCTCTTTATATCGTTTTGAGAGCCTTGCATGAAATTTTAGCTTGATGTCTGATAACAGTTAAGGAATTTTTAAATTGTAGGAACAAATTATAAGCACATCAGATTGAGAATTCTTTTTTCTTTGAAGTCTTTAACACTTATAATTCATAGGCTATATGATTTTGGTGTGATGAAAACTTTCAATGCCGATAGTGAGAATTGATTCTGATAGTTTGTGATGAAGTTCTGATAAGTGAACACATTCTTAATAATAATGTAATTAAATGGATAAATCTCATAGAGCTGGCAGCTTTTGTAAATTGCAGTCGAGCCCATATCCTTACAGTCCTTTATTTGCCAGTTTTGTCCCTTCTCCTTTTGTTATTGACCTCAATACGTGTCACATTCTTCAACATATTTTCCTCTTCTTACCTCTTGAATATTTGTTGCTCTCTCATCTTATCCAAAATACTTACAGTTTTCATTTCAGCTTGTTCAACAACACTAATATCCCCAAAGACCACATTAACATTACATGTAAATTTTCATTACATATGCCATCCTTTCCTCACAGTTGTACGCCGGTGTACACAGTTTATATTCTGCTTTTGAATTCTTTAAAACAACTTTTGTTCTGTAAAGAAACTGATATGCTTTCCTAGTAATCTGGTGTTTATTCAACATCTGATATTCTCTGCAAATTTCTTGTCATGCTGTCTCCAATAAGAAAGCAGTGTTGTTTACAGAAAGTAAAAATCCTAGTTTTGAACACCATTCTAATTGTGTAACAAGAGAATTTGTCTGTATTTTATCCTCTGTATTTTTCAAGCTCTAAAATTATGCCAGATGAAGCGATAAGATCTTTGTGGTTTTCCTTCAATGATCTCATCATAAACATCATTGTTTTTTTGCTTTTCATGAACTGTAATTGATTTAATGTATAGCCCCATTATGGATAGTCCCTTTTTGATTCTGCAATTTTTACTTTCAGAACGGTGCAGTCTTCACCCTTCTGAACTTATTTATATTTACAGGAGGGGATAGATAAGCATTTTGTATGCTACATATCAGTTTTATATATTATATGTTAGCTATTGTGGTAGAGATAATAATTTTAGTAGTTTATGTATTTTTTTTAATAAACATAATATAATTACTACTATCGAATACTACGTATCGATTGCTATTGAATGGGCCTAAATGCTATTGACGCCTATTGAATGGGCTGAAAAATGTAAAAAGGATAAGAAAAAGCTTTTATTGAGATTATTTCTTTGTTATATATTACTGGTGGTGGTGTAAAAATATGCAAATTTATTGAAGATGACAAGAAATTTGCTTCGCTTTTATTCACTTGTGTAGTAGATACTTGAGGGTACATACCCTCAAAAGCATTATCTTACTATTTTTTATTTTTAGTTATTTAAAAATATCTAACTTAATTTTTATTTATGTCCTGGGTTGGACCCAAAAAAATATGATAAGCCTATGTATACTTTATAATCTCATATATTGTCATATGACACTTAAAATACTCTCATATACTATCATATTACAGTATATGAGATTCTTCTCTTGTTGCTATAGAAAGACACAGATTTTGTCCATTATTACTGTACCAGTATGAGAAATTCTGCAGTATTTTAAAGCATAATACTTTCAAAGTTCATAGATTGATAGCAATCGTACATATCATCTCCCTATGCTACTTCATCCTTTGGTGAGGTACCCCTTCCAATATATATTAATAATATGATTAATATATATTTTGAGAAAACCATTTATACACTACACTTGCTATCCATTAAATTTTGTGATTAGATTCTTTATGATCAGACATTCTGTTTTCATTCTTGGTTTTTCAACAAAGATGAAAACATTGTAACACCTTCAACTGTCTGATTTCACGGGGAAAAATAAAATATCGTAGCATTCAAGAAATGATCTATTTTCAGAAAAATCAAAAATCATAATAGGTCTAATATATTTGTGTCCCCTTGCTCCTCCATTGGACTCTTGCAGGAGTCCCTAATCCTTTTAATTAAAACTCCCTAGTGCTCTTAAATAACAAGAATTAAAATATTTGATGTTTGAATCATTCTCTTTGAGAATAACTGTCTCAAAAAATATTTTAAAAAAAGCCACGAAAAGTTCACATATCACAGATTAACACTTCACAGGATATTTAAATATTTACAGTACTACTGTGAAAAAGGTCAAAATGCTCATTAAAAAAAATTGATTTACTTGATCAACTGATGATTTTACCTTAAAAATTATGCAGTTAAATGTAAAAAAAATCAAAATTTTTTGTAAAAAATTTCCATCCCAGTAAAATAAATTATTTTTATTTTAGAGTATAATTGCCAAAAAACATTTGGGTCCATTTGAGCCCCATCAGTCAACATCTACTTCATAAAATATTTTGAATAATAGCCTACAATTTGAAAAACAGATGTAGTATCAAAAATTATAAAAAAATTAAAGAAATTTTTAAATTGTTAAGTTGGGGATCCAACTTGAGTTTTCTTTTAAATTTGCATATCGTCTACATTTAATACAAATATAGTTTGATTTTCAGTCATGAAAATTACAATTAAAAAAAGTTATATTTTATTTATGGGTCCCTGAATGGAATTATACTTTTTTGGGAGGGGTGCTTAAAAGTTTATTTTCTGGAGTAATATTCACTTAATAAGTTGGCCCAGTTCAGTGCAATGTTACTTAATAAAGGTAAAAAAAAATTACAGTTAACTAAAAGAAATTATAGGTACATAATGCCCTCTTGTCTAACGGGGTTGTAGATCAAGCTAGAAATGGGTTTATTAACAGCAAAATATTTGTGCCAAATTTCAACTTTTTGGGCAGTAGGTTTTGAAGGTAGGAGCCAAAAGCTGTTTAGAAATAATATTGAGTAACTCACACCACTAAATTCGATTAACTTGAAACTTTGGAATTTTAAATAATTCTAGTATTTTTGAAGGAACCTTCAATGCACTAAAGATCAACTTTCCATGACCACCATACAAGAAGTCAAGAATTAAAAATGTGAAAGCTATCCCTGTCCGTTTTTAATTTTGTTCAAAATTTAATTCCATTAATGTTCCATGTATAGAAATTGTTTGAACATTTTCACAATGTATATTAACCCAGATTGGAGATATCAAAATACAGACCAATTTTCCCTTCGTTATGTTTTTAAAACTGCAATAAATAGTGCTCTAGCTGAAAAAGTAAAAACATTAAGATGTTAAATACATTAGGTCATATTATTACTCTAGGAGCTCTAGCTCTTTGCCACATTCAACTCACAAAAGTTCAAATAATGCAGTTTATTTAAATGGATTTTGTTAAAAAGTATTGCCACTCAATAAAATTTCAAATCCACAATGCCCCATGTTCAGTCAATCTTGTTCCCTAAAGCTACGTACCCTAGCCGCTTAGGAAATACTGGTATTGAGAGTATTCTTCAAATTCATTTTATTTGAAGAAAAGATTAAAAGAATACTCAGTAACTGAATACTTTAATAATAATAATGAATGTTGCTAGTTTTCACATCAGAAGCCAGCATTCCTCTTATTATTATTATTATTATTTAAATTATTTGAATTCTCTCTATTTTGATTCCCATTACAGCTAGTATATGTTATATTATGAATTTATTTATTGAATGCATATTGGATCAATAAACAAGATCAAGAGAAGAGAGGGTACTTAAAACATTGGTTTGAAATGAATTTTCTTTTGTTTACTGTTAAAATTTAACAGGGTTAATAATTTAAATTATTTCATCCATTCTTATTTTGAGGTTTGATTTTAGTTATATTCTGCTAGCTGAACATTTGGTTTCACACTTGGTCCCTTACAACTGAACAATTTACTCAGGAATGGCTACCCAATTTTAATAAAATGATTATCAAACAATCCATCTCAGTTATGTTTTTGACATTAGACTGTTATTATATTTTAACACGCATTTCATATATTTTTATTTACAAAGATATAAATCGCAATAATATTAGAAAGTAACATGGGATCAAAAAATAAATCGATCACTGGATGACTTTTATGAATTTAGGAGTATGATTAATGTGATAATATTGGGAGGTTGGAATTGAGAATTTGGACTTAGTCAGGGTAGTAGGATGGAGGCTTTCAGAAATCTGTACAAATTGAATTAATGATTATGAATGCCCATTTTTCTAAAAAATGATTCACTAGGATTTTTTTTCATTTACCGGTTTTATTTTTATAATTTTTTCATTGTAAGAGTATTTTGAATTTTAAAAAATTTTTATATCGAAAGAAAAATATGTGCAGTAACCTGGATCAACAAAAGTATTTTTGAGGTTTTATTGGAAGGTCTGTCGACCTTCACTTTCCAATAAAACCATTTCCAATAGAACTTTTTAGGAGTTTGATAAAAATTCAGTTAGAACAAGAGTTAGATGAAACACTGGAAGAAAATGAAATATTGTTCTTCTTTAAAATAGTCATTCGCTAGTATAGTGTGATGATAATGCATAAAACATAACCGTGTTTATTAAAGTGTGAACATTTTTCTTTGAAAGAATCATACTCGCTATAGTTTTTTAAAACTTGAATATTTATTTATTTATCTAATGATCAGTGCAGAGCTGCCTAGAATGAAATTTATAAATCCTTAAGTTGAAAAAATATACAGAAAAAGAACAGCCGTGACTGAGATCATTCATATTATTTCACACATATACAAATGCACGCATGTACGCAAGCATGCTTGTTAAAAGCTCCTTTAAAGCTATTATGAAACCATTTTTAAGTGAGTGTTATTAACAATAGTGGCACTGGTAACAAATTAAGAAACAGCTGCATAATTAGTTCTTAAAGATGTTCTGGAAGCCAATTTTCTTTTAATTTTGAAAATTAGTAACAAATTTTTAACGTATTTTACAAGAGATATTACATTTGAATATATTAACAAATTTGTGAGGAGTGTTTTTCTTTCTGTCATATGAAAATTTAGTAATTATTTAGTTGATCAGATCCTCTGTAAAATAAATTTTTCTTCATTCTAATATTTATAACTGACCATCTACTTAGAAAAGTATGTTTCTTGTTGAGACGCATTTAGTTTGATGACAAAACTGAAAGCTTCAAAGAGTAGAGAATGAAGGAAACATTCAAGTTCTGTAAAAATAAGCAGAACTTGAATGCCTCTTTGTAAATATTCATTAACAAAACAATATTATATTTATCTTGCTACCAAAATATGGATGGAATCAAGATATTACTTGCTTAAGTACAGTCGTTAAGTTTAAGTTAGTTAACAGCAAAATAGGTGCTACCATACATTGCTGTAAAATTAACATTTCTGATGTAAAATTATTTTAAGTGAAAGATAAGAACTTGATAAATAACTGTTAGTACTGATATTATACAAACATTTTAAAATATTGCTTTTTTAATGAATAAATATTTTAATTGGTGTTTGAACTCTATACAATGCTTTGATTAAGTGGATCTAGAAGTTTAAAGCTTGAAGATTAATTTTAATATTAATTCAAGTCCTTTGTTTTATTTTATTTTCTATTATTAAGTATTTCTATTTAAACATAAATGTTTTTCAGTTAGTGTGTTTTGTTTTAAGCGCTTTAATGTTTTATAGCTTCTTCATTTATAAAGGTTTAATTTTTTTTCTAGTTTTCATTTTTGTAGCTAATCATATAAATTAACCTTTAAGTTTTGTTATTTCTGAGTGCATTTTAAAATTGACTACTAGAATTTTGAAGGTTTTTGATCAGAAGGGGGATGTTCTGATTTCAATCTTCCAATTAAAGAGGAGGTTTTGGTCTAACTATTACAAGCTGCGGGAATTTTCTACTTATGGGATTGTACCCGTTGTGGGAAATTACATTGATTGTAAAATTGATGTGGGTTGGCTGTGACATCTCTCCATTCAAAAATGGGAGAGGAAACACTTGGTGTGATGGCTTCAGTGTCATCAAGTCAAGGAAACGAAAGGTAGCAAAGGATTACAAGCTAATACATGACTTTGTAAACTTTATGCAGAATTGTTTGGGTTTGAACTATCGCATGGGAGGATCCTCTGTGTTTTGTACTTCATGAGGTTGAGAATGTAGCTAAGGATTTATCTGAGGAGCACGTTGCCTGTATCTTTAACCCATTGTTGCAAAATGTCTACTTTCATTTCTTCAATGTTTTCAGTTTTTTCATCTTCTTTATCCTGGGAAATATTTCCACGATCTCAAAGTTTATTTACAGCACATGTCATGTTTTCTGCATTATTTACTCAAATACTTAGTACTTGCTGTTCATTGATTTCAAATTTGTTTAAAGTTTTTAATCTGATTTTTCACATATAATGAGTTATGCCTTCCTTCAGTATCAATAATATCCATTGTTTTTATTTCAGTTTCTTGCTTTTTTTATTCCAAAATTCTACATTGATGGAAAGAAAATTTTTATTTCCATGGGTTGTAGCATCTAGCTTTAAACAGCGTGATTGTCCTTTTAAAGTTTGTCTTAAGTTGATGTGAGTAGACTCTGCTGTGCTTTTTACTAAGTTACGAACAGCATCATGTCCTGTTGGTACACTAAGCTTCTGAGCCATTTCACCAGTAATTTTTTGGAATCCTTTGTTATTTAATGTGAACGTAGTGAGTGGTGTCATACTCATACAAACCATCTCAACAAGTCCCTTGCGGAAAGTATTACTATCCATAGCGATTGTAATCTTCAACAATGCTAAATACGTATCAGTTTTTGGTCGATCAGTTCTGCATTTCTTATGACATGAAAATGCAATGGTAAAATTTTTGTGATTACATTTTTTGTTGCAGTGGATCCTTCTTTTTAAGTAACCATTCCTAAATTTTAGGATGATTGCGCTTCACATGCTGCCAAAGATTGAACATTTTCAACACACTAGTTCCACTTGCCTTGAAGTTGCATTGTATAGATTTGCCATTTATAATGCGTTCCATCTTGTTTATAACTGACGTCTTCTTCCTGTTATCATATTCAAATACGAAAATCTCTTTAAGCTCTTTTGTAAATCGACTGTCTATCAGCAGTGATAGTTTTAAATTTTGGTTTGACACCATGTCTTAAATAATCAAACATTTAAGTGTTTTTATTTTAGAAATAATGCATATAAACAATTGTGCATACAAAATAACCAAATAATAATAATCTTACCTGGGCAAACAAATTAAAAATTACAATTACAACAAACTGATTGCTAACAGAAATGAACGATTCTCACACTCACGACCAGGCGCAAAAATAGTTAGGTTATGTATTGCTTGACAACTTTGTCACATTTTTAATAATACCAGTGTTGTAAACTTAACAAAGAAAAATGAGTCGGTGAGAATGAGTCGGTAAGTCACTTTTTGGCCAATTGAAGAAATTTAGTTTAACATTTAATGGTTTGTTAAAATTGTTATTGAAAAATCAAATGTAAGAAATGAATATTAGTGCTGTTCCTAGTGATGAATTTCTGTACTAATGACTAAAGCCATTTTCATTCTAAATAAAACAGAACTATGTCAGAGGATTTCACACATCAACTTAACTCAATTTTTAAATTTTATGACTTATGTCACTTCCATTCTCACCAGCTCAAATATTACAAAAATATATACATCGGAGCAGCAAAATACTACAAATTTCCATGTTGTTGCTCCGAGTAAAGATTTGTTGCTCCACTTGCTCCATGCACCTGCTGCAAAGCCCTGTGTGTAAGGACTGTACTTACATTGTGTGATTTGACATTACTATGTAGGGGGGATAAAAAAATATGGTATTATAGTCAAATACCTTACCAACGTAAGGTAAAGATTACTGTACTGAAATCAACAATACTGATTGCAGTAATGCAAAATTTATTCCATTACTGCAATCAGTATTTATCTGAAATACTATCGCAAAACATTTTGACGAGTACATTTATGTCTTTCATTGTGCAATAAATGGGAGTTTTATTATAATTGGATATTTAATGTTAGGTCGTCTAAATACTGATTGCATTTACTTCAGTGGTATAAGATTAGAGATAAAAATCATGGGAATTAAAATATAGAAAACAGGGCTTGTTAGCAGTAAATATTAAATAATACATTAATCACCTTTTTGCAGACTAGAATTAAAACATTAAATAGTTCTGAAATACTGTACGTATGTTTTCTTACATCAGAATTAGAAATAAACACTTCATCAATGAAGAAGGAAGCATTTGGAAAAATATAGTTAAAAGAAGAAACAGACTTATAGGCCACATATTAAGCCAAACTGGAATAGTCGCTTTAATATTAGAGGGTTAGATAGAAGGAAAAAATTGTGCAGGCAGGCAACGTTTAGAATATGTAAAACAAACTGTTAGGGATGTAGGATGTAGGAGGTATACAGAAATGAAACAACTAGCACTAGATAGGGAATCTTGGAGAACTGCATCAAACCAGTCAAATGACTGAAGACAAAAAAAAAATTGTAATTTATAATAAATATAAAAATGAATTAGTGTTACATATAAAACAAACTGGTAATGTTTTCATCTACTGTAAATTTTTAATTTTACTTCATTGGCTTAAATAAAATATATATATAATTTAATTTTTTAGTTGAATTTTCACAGAGAAAAAATACATAATATTCAAGATAAGAATATTCAAAATGTATACATTAATTTTAAAAGCATAAATAAATCATGTTATCTATTTATGAACTTAAATTTATTTTATGGATTGATCATTTTCCAAAAGAATTAGTTGTTAAATTATAATCATCTAATGCTTAAATTGATTTGGAGGTTTGATAACTGCCATTATGTACACAAATGTCATACTTTATGTACCACCTTTATATTGTATTTAAACTGTTTAACTATGTTACTATAATGATAAAATTGCATTTTTAACACATATTATACAAAAAGAGTGCACACGCATATATCACAAAAGAAAAATTCAGCTTCTTCAATAGTTTTTGGTCTATCTATGAAAGCTGTAGTTACTGAATTAGTTAATGTTACTTTGAGATGTTGCAGAAGAAGATGTTGAAGAGATGTTGCATTTCTGAGCGGTATAGTTTTTAATTTTTTCAAAGAAAGTATTACACTTGAAAACAATGAAATATTATACAATTACTTAAAAATGTAATATGACCTACAGGATTAATTTGTCCTGTTAGTTGTAATATTAGTTTATCTGTTATACTACTCATGTTCTCAGAAATTATATTTTGTTATGGATTTAAAAAATCCACAAACTTATTTAGTTTCAACGGCAGTTCTATATTAAACATTAAAAGTTCTATGACATAAGAAAAATTGGTTGTCCAGAGGTAACGTATTCAGTAATCTATATGTAGTCTTGTGAGAGTGAGGAATTAATTATGTTTTCAGTTGGCCATGGGTCGTAATCTCCATGTGCTAGTAAGAGAGAATTTGGGTTTAAATCTGAACCTATTGGGATTTGAATTGTCAGCTGTCTATCCTAGAGCTCTAGGTTCTTGCATTTCATTTAATGTAATACATTACAAGCTCATTAATGATATCTGAAATGAAAACTGTACAGTGCTAATAGATGGCATTACTGATTTTATGGGGAATCAAACAATTATGGTCATAGATATCTTGTAAATGTGATGCATTTAGGTAACTTTGATTTATGTTATACATTGGTATAACTTATGAGGTTTCATCTGTTAATCTGGTTATAAAAGTTAAAAAAAAGAAAGATAATGCAAGTAGTAGATGAATGTAAAAATATAAATTTCCTTTTATGCGGCTGTATTACTTTTTCTACACTCACCATGGGATCTACATGAATTAGAGGGGAATGTAAATATTATCTAAACAAATAACATTCTTGTTATAAAATTGGACTCCACAAATAGTTACAGTTATGAATAGTTCAAAAACAAAAACAGCCAGTGCACTGAAACTTTACTAATTCAGGACTAATGGAGTGTGAGTATTGAGTATGAATTACTGTGAGTTCGAATCAAAATGTTTTAAAAAGTAGTTTATGAAAACATAGAATTTACACATAACAGAATTATAACATAAAACATACTATTTATATATAAAACATAGTATTTATATAAACATAAACTGCTTTAAAAAGTATATTCTTTAAAGAATTAGGACCAGTAGTTTAATTATTGTATTTGTACAGACCAACATTTTAAGATTAAAATTTTATATATATATACATTGTATTTGATGATATTGATTTGAAATTATTTATCTACATTCTGATCATATCTATTTTTATTTAAAAACGTGCTGCCATCTGTTGCCACTTTTATAGAGTCTCATCTTCATAATTCTGTCTGAAAGTTCATCAAGTTGGAAATTTTTTTGTATTTATATATTTATAAAAGCCAAGTCCAAAATGTCCAAATTTTTGCTATTATTATTAAATTCAATTTTTTGATTTCCACCTATTTCCAAATTTGTCTGAAGATCAGATACAGAATGTTTGTTATTAATAAGGTAGTCAGTAACATTAGATAAAACCAATTTGCCATTTTTTAATTTCTAATCTGTTCTAAAAATCTATTAGTTTTACCCACACACATATATATATATATATATATATATATATATATATATATATATATACAGAGTGTGACCACTCTGTACAAGTTTTTTGTCAAACATAACACCAAAGATCTCTGGATTTAGATTCTTCCAGGGGTTTCTTCCTCTCCTACCTGATTTAGGAAAAGAATTCTTCAGCGGTCTATCTTGAAAAGAAATTTTAGAGAAATTAAAGGGATAGATTTGATTTCACTTTTTTTGTGGAATGCCCAAGTGAATTTTAAAATAACTTGTGGGGCCTTTTTCCAAATTTGACATCATCAGTGAAATTTATGTTCCTAATGTTAAACAAGCTAACTCAAATGCAAAGATATTAAAGAGTAGGATTTGAGTGAAAGAGTAGTATCATTTAAAATACCACTTAGCATTCCTTGAATGTTGAGCATTGTAATATTAATTTTTACCTTTATTTTATGGACTTGCAAAAAATTATGACAATGGTTCTTTCATTGATGAAGACACTTTTGTCATCATTTAGTGGTGCAATATTTTACTGTTTTTCCAATCGATTGCTTGGATTCATTCAAAATCATCTTGTTCAAAAATAGTTCTGATAACAGGAATTATCTACACGCTGAAGTGAGGATTCTAACATAGATTGGTTCATACTCAGTTATCACACGGTATTGTTGGAATCCCTTTTTCAATAATATGTCTGTAATGTTCTCCAAATGTTTACATTTTTCAATTTGTAATTTATATAATTTTCATTTCTTTCTTAAAAACTTCCAAGTTTACTTTCATTTTAAAATGACAGAAGTGTTCCCTTGTTTCATGTGTAGAAGGAAACTTAAATGTACTAGAAAATGGTTTCTTGAGAGCTCTTTACCTACAGTCAATATGCGGTAGGTGAGACAATGATTAAATTTAGTGAACTAAGGATGTACTTTATTAAGATGTACTTTATTAAGTTGGTGTTTTATCCTTGTTATGTGTACTAAGTATGCCTTCTAAAAGCTCTTTGAAAGTGTCTGGTATTAAAGTTTTCTCCAGCAGTTATAAAATACCTGAAATCAGAAACAACTGTGGCAAGTTCTCAGCCTGTAATGCCCTGGGACTGGACAGAAATATTTAAAATCTTTTCAAATGAAAAAGACATATGAGTAGCTTATAAGTTGTATTTTATATTTGAGTAGATTTAAATTGTGTGTTGTGAATGAATGTGGAAACACCTGCACCCTCTTCCATCATTTTGTGTTGAGTTGGACACAGAATGTAATTAAAATTTTAATTATTTACTGAGAGCTTTTGGTAAGATTTTTTCTTGCTTGTCTACAATCTCAATTTTGTTCTTTTCATCTGAAATGAACAAAACTTTGAAATTTTCTTGTTAAAAGACTTTAACTTCGTCCATTACTAAAAGATTTTCTTTTTACAGGTTATTTTATTCTTAGCTAAGCCACTGACCTTTGTTTTCTTTCCTCCTTGTCTGCAAGTTTTGTTTTTGCTGAAAGAAGCATGTAATTTCTATTACTTATTTATAAATAATTTTTAGTCGATTTTAATAAATTATAATAATTCAAATTAAATTAATAACAGTATTTATGCCCTTTATCTACAGTAAGTTGTTTCAGTTTTTCATTAATATAATTAATTAGTGAAATTTTAGTTATAACTGGCATTATTTAATTTTTTTTCTTTCTATGAGTAAAGAAAATCTTTATATAATAAAAAAAAAAAGCGTTTTAGTGGATTTATGAAATTTTATTCAATGTAAAATTAAATTACATAATTTTTCTGATTTACTATTTAGTAATAAAATCGTGCAATATTTTGATTAATTAATTTGTTTTTTTATCATGATACAAAAGAAATTATAAAATTTATCATTTTTTACTTTAGTTTCTAGATCAATAATTGTTTTGTTGAATATCTAATTTTTTCCCTTAATGTCCATGTTGCAATCTGTTCAACTAGTGATCAATAAGCAACCCCCTTAATGGCCCAATGAGATGAGATGAGATGAGGATGATATGTATGACATGTAAATTAGGTGCAGTCTTGTTACAGACTCAGGCAGACAATTCCTGAGACATGTGGTTAATTGAACCCTAACCACTAAAGTGCACCAGTATCCGCTGTCTAATATTCAACTTCACATAAAATCAACTATCTTTTACCAGAATTTGAACCTCAGAACCATCAACTTTAAAAAGTCTTTATCATTAATATTGCTAAAATTTTTTTTATTTTATTTCCTTAAATTTATTGAGGTTGTTGTTGCATGTTCTTGTGCATTTACAGCCTGTTCTTTTTAAAAAAAAATCTGTGCAAGAGCAAAGAATTCTTGTACCTGATCAGGCTTGGCAATATAGAATCACCTTGATCTTCTTTTGTAGAAACTAAGAAAGAAATAATTTGTAAAACATAGCACTAGTTATATAATTGGCAATATGGTTCAAGCTTTGTTCAATATAGTAATAAAAAATAGAGTTGTTGTAGATATTTTATTTCTTAATCGCTTTTTCTTTTTTTAAAACTCACAAAACTACAGTTGTTACTGAGATTAGTCTTCAAAAACTGGAAAACTAAAAAAAAGGTATCCTTCTTGACTACTTTTTAACGTTACTGATTTTAGCTGTGTGTAAAACACACAAAAGATTGCAAAAGACGCCCTCTCAATTGTCTTTTCCTACATTCCTTACCAGTTTTGAGTATTACCATCAGTGTTTTTAAATTGCAACATATTGGTTTTGTAATTTATAACCATAAAATGACATTTTCATCAATAAACTGATCATATAAAAATATGGAACATTTTCCTCTTTACCTTTCATCCTTACATAAATTAGTAGTAGTAATACCTTGTTATTTTCATTTAAAGAATCATCTACTGTAGCGTAGTTTCATCGGACAGGGATTTAATTGCAATAAATAGTACTTGTTCCAAGTTAAAATATTTCCTTCATTATTTAAGTTGAGATCTCTGGTAACATTAAAAAGTGAAAATATATTTTTTATTTGAAGACTAGTAAAAGGTTTTGAGAGTATAACGTTTACACGTGCCTGCTTCTTAAGTTCTTTTATTCTAATAATATGTATTGTAGTATTACTAAAAGTGATTTGTAATTTTTAAAAATAGAAAAGTTAAGACAAAAGATTACATGATCGTACATAGAAAGTGTTATTTTAAAGGAATGTTGAAGTGGACTGCCATTTTGTGTAGCAGATGTATATTATAATAATATTACTATTACAATTAAATATCGAAAAAGTATGTATGTTCACATATGTTTGAACGATAAGAAGTTTAACTAATTGCTAAGTAAACTTAATAATTAAATTCTTTATTTACTTATGTAGTTAAAGTTCTGAATGACTTCCGACATGAAATGTTTATAATGATTAATTAGCAGCGATTCTAACAACTTGTCTATTTCATGGATTAAGTTATAACTAATTAGTGATGTAGCAGGACACATCCAAATTCAGTTTGTATCCAGTTTAATGTATCATTACTTTTCTATATTCATGTTACCAGTGTTCTTGAACTGGTCACGATTTAATTAATTGATTTATATAACAAATGTCAACCTGAAAATTGGTGGCTACCAAGGTGATCACTGTTTTATTGTAACTAAAAAATACGTTGCTGAATAATCTTAAATTTAAAAAAATATAATTGTAGTTACATGAGCTAAGTAATTTATATTTCATTAATATTAATATAGTATAAGGATTCATTTATTTAGCTCATATTATGTGAAATAATTACTATTGATTATAGTCATATAGCATATAGTTAGAATAGATCTATCTATTGCACAGATACTGGAAATGATTCACACCATCGCTTTTGGTGATGGAAATAATATATTGCTTTCAATCTTAATGTAAATTAGTAATAAATTAAAGATTTGCAGGCTGGAAATTGTTTTATTTGTAAAGCAATGTTAAAAAAAGGGTTAAATGTTTATTATTGTAATATTCTAGAATTACATTTATCATATAGTAGTAAGTAATGTGAAGATACCGAGCATTCTCATATTCTCATTCATATCAACCATTCCTATCCTATCCGGCTTCAAATTGAGAAAAAGCTTTTTAAGATCTTCACAGGTTTCAGAAACCTCCATGCCTGCATCTGAATAGAGGCAGTATTGACCTCAGGATGTTTCCTAGAAACAAATTAGGAATTTCCTGCTCTCCAGAAAATAAATGATTTAATGTATGTAATTCTGCAGTATTTGCAGTACAATACTCCCAAGTAAGATGTCAGAGAATATGAGTTATTTTACACTTAGTGACCTTCATGTAACAAACCGCTACATTATCCTCAACTCAATACACTGTGGATACTGAAAGATTCATATTTCCTTATGTATTAATAAAGCAAGAGTACTTTAAAGTACAATGATGTGTGATTTTTAGACATGATGGTGAGGAATAATTGCATTATTTAATTAATAGGGGCTCTTAGATATAAAATAATGATAGTTTTAAATGGCCGCCACATATTTGTTTCTAGAAGTAACAGTTATTACTGATAATTAATATCAATCAACTAATTAAAATACTATTACTAATAATAATAATAATAGTATCAGTGTTAATTAAGTATTTAAACATTTCACATATAAACATACAAATGTTTAACTTGATTGGTAAGTAAAGTATTTAATTATTATGTTTAATTAAATTTCCTGTTATACAAACATATTCAAGCATTACATGTTTGAATTCAGTTCAATGGAAATTAGTTAATTGTGACAGGATTAAACTTGAAAAAAAAGCTTAGTTTTTCAACTACTAAAGTATTGTAATTAATTTTTTGCCAAAGATGTGTTGTTTTCTTTACCTAAATAGAAGAAATATCTAAGTATTAAGAAATGAGATTTCTGGGATAAAATAATATTTTTTCTGGGTGCTGCCCCAGGACTCATAGTTTGATAAATCAGATACATAAAGGTTGTAATATTTTATTTCTGCTAAGCAAATGATCCCAGATATTTGGAGTCAGCATTAGTTTTACAAGGTTAATTTTTCTGCTTTATGTCACCCTTTCTCTATGGCTTGTAATAGTTGATTAAAGAATAAAAAATGAAATATTGATAGCAATTTTATTAGAAATTTTACAATTATGTTTCATTTAAGTTCTAAAATGAGCTTATCGTATTGTATTACTTACATAGACAATTATTATTTTAAAATCAGTCTTAAAATAAATTTTAGTTGTAAATTACAAGAATATATCTCATATTTTTAACTTATAGTCAGGTTTAATTTATCCATTAGCAGATTGACAATATAAAATTTAAAAAAGTATACTTTATGCCTATACTAAAAACGTGGCTTATCATAAATATATCATATTGAAAATTATGACTTGCAGAACTAAAGAATAAATTACTATACATATGTAATAAATTAGATCTAACTAACATTAAGTAAAATTTTTCTTTCTTTTATTTTTGTTTATATTTGTACAAATGATTAAATCTAAAATTCCTAAGGTTCATCTATAAATATACTTAAATAAAATTTAAAAAGTTGTTTAATCTAATTCCTATCTTAGATCTTAAACTCTATATGAGCAACATTCTCTAAATGATGTACGTTACTTATTTTTAATTTATTTGAGAATTATGGTACCTAAACACTAAATACTATGCGCACTGACTTATGATTTCTGACCATTTTGTTTAAACGATGGTGTTTGGTCAATGAAACTGTTTGCTGGTGGGGACGAATTAGGAACTGAATCTTTTATGAGATCATCTTTATCGATACTTAGTACCGGTATATTTTGCTGCCTTGTTAAATTTCTTTGGAAAAGAGGTGATATATTCCTTTTGATAAGTCGGTAGGATGAGGTAAAGTAAATCGAAGCTTATCCCAAAACCAAGGTCACCCCATTTTAGGTATGTGCTCATTGATACATATGCTTTAAGTTCAGGATCTAAATTATCAGCCGGGCCAACATCACCGTAAAGTATGACAATTACTCTTGCTCTTCCCATACTCAACGCTTGGGAATGTGCTGTTTTGAATTCCATTTTCCCCCAAACACTTTCTAGAAAGTTAGGTGACAACACAACAATAGTTCTACGTGAATATTCAACTGACCGTGCTATTTGACTTGGTATATAATCACCTATAATCCAATCTCTATAATGTAAATGTAACTTAAATTTAGGGGTGCCATTCTCTAGCCCTGGAACCAAATGTTTTATCGCAAAATCTTCATCTCGATGAGAATAACTTATGAAACCATCATACAGCTTATCACGATCTAGTTCATCTTCAGTAACAAGCCAAAGAAACATCTGATGTGCATAAAGCCAAACTTTTATTTCTTGATTATATCGATAGTAGAGAGCTATAAGAAGACCTACTATGAGCCCAAGAATAGCCGTAAGAATGCTAATAATAATTATTACGCCTGCTGTAGATGTGGGACAAATTTCATTTACTGTTAATTCTGATATAGATTTTCCTCCCAAGCAAGTTACATTATTCAGATTGTCGATCTGAAATATAAAAACAATAGACAGATTAATAATCATATTTAAAAGATATTAAGACAGAAAAAATCTTGTAAATTAAGAAGTCATTTAATAAAAATCAAGTTAATCAAATGAATTATATATCGCTATAAACTTAGTTATTTTCAAAAGATATAATTTGTGATTTTTAAAATTATTCTTTATAAAAAAAAACATATACTTACTAGAAGTCATCCACAAAGGACATTAAAGTTCGGTTTTTGGTGGTCAGTTTGTGACCATTTTAGGAGATAGTCAGTTTAACACTAGTAAAATGCATTCTACGTTTTACTAATGTAAAATCATTTTACATTTATAAAACTTCCTATGCGTGCACTGACTTATGATTTCTGCTGATTTTGGCTAACCATTTTGTATAATTGATTGTGTACTCGATAAAAATGTTTACCGGTGGGGATAAATTAGGATCTCAACCTTTTATGAAATCATCTTTATACTTTAAACCGGTGTATTTTGCTGCCTTGTTAAATTTCTTTGGAAAAGAGATATTTCTAGGCAGTGTATGTTTCTATTTGAACTCTCCTAATGTGCCATAGGCTTGGGGTTCATGTCTAAGCCAGCTATAAATTTTGAAAAACTGTACCTATAAAGCAGCTTGTCGTGATTGACTGACTTGACTGATAACTGATTTATCAATGCCCAACAAAACTAGTGAAGATAAATTAATGAAAAATTGTATTCAAGTTTTTTTTATACTGTGTAAGTGCACATTAAGAAAGGATTTTTTTAAATTCTGGGTTTAAAGGGTTAAAATGGAGTACAATGAAATTTTTACTATTTTTTTAATTTCTCAGTAACAAATGAAGATATCAACTTGATTTTTGGCACGTGAACTTATGTGTGTGTGTAATAATCTTCATGTGAATATCTAAAAACCAATTTTTAGATTTTTTGTAAAGGGATGAAGAAAGTTAAAAAAATTTTGAAAAATGATTCCAAATTTTTCCCATTTCTGATTAGACAATATATTAAGTAGATTTGGGCTTGCAATTATTCTTCAGATAATTTCTAAAGATCATTTTTGGTGTTTTTTTTATTTTCGATTTTTTAAGGGATTTGTTCGTGTACTATTGGTAGCTCAACCAATAGCCACGGTTACTGTAGTGCGACCCAGCTGGCTGCACCTGCCTCCAGTTACTTGGCCAAAAAACACTTAAGAAAAATAAGAAACAAAATATGATAACCTCCTAGTGGTGTTTGTAGGGTAATACTAAGAACCAGACTAAATATGGATGGATATAACTACTATTTTTAAGATGAAGGCTGACTATTTTGAAATCCACACTCTTCAAATCGCTCAGAGTTTTGGGTCCTGTACTGACTAAACTGTGCTTTGAAGAAATTTACCTACCATATAATGATATTTTTTTGTAAACTGAACGAGGTTTAAGTTTTATTTATCAGTATTATTCTCGCAAGCATGAGGATATCGAAGCACATTGGGGGTCCTGGCTAGATGATTGGGTAAGAAAAGTGAGCCCTGACCAGCTAGTTTTTTTTTTTTTACATAATCTTATTCCAACTTATACCCGAGTAAATAATTGCAGTTAATTTATTCAGTCCAGTAAAAATTATGGTGTCTTTTCTTAATTTGAAGTTTTAGTCCAGTACCTTTGATTTCCTACATTAACTAATGTAAGAATTCAATTTTTATTTTAAGTACATTTTCATGAAATTCAGTAAATTTCAATATACTGTTATAAAATATTTCTCCAGACTAAAGGAAATATTTATTAAATATAAGGGTTCATTATGAATTTGTGTAATTTTTAATTACTGATATGGTGATACGATCCCAAATCTATTGCTTCTTAATGTTTAGAGACTATAACTGACTCTACTTCATTTTATAATGGTTATTTTTTTATTTGACTTTTTTCTGGGTGAAAAACGCTTCGGCATTATCGTCACCTGAATTTTATACTGATGAGTCGATTCTGTTCTCATATGCAATATTTTGATCAAGTTTTATGTAAATCAGATCAAACTATGAAAAAACATCCCCTGTTACCATCTTTCTCTATTTCATCACATTCTGTTTTCAAATAAAGTTTTGTTTTTATTAAGTATTTTTAGTAACTGTAATTATTGTGATAGTTTCAGGAAAGACTTCTTACATTTCTGGCCTCAGAAAATATCCATTATAATTTTTTTTTGTGTAAATTTACCTTAATGTTTGGTTTTGAAGTAGCTGAATGATACATATTCAATATCCAGTGTTTATTTTCAGAAGTTTTATGACAAATCTGTGTCGATTACCACCGACAGTACGATTAAGAAATTTATTCCCTCTTGGTTATATCAGTCAAGAAATGTCAAGGCTAATCCACCCTTTGTTTTCCTCATTCATTGATCAGGGAAAGTCATCATACAAAACTTATTGTACCGATAATGTTCAATAAAAATTATGTATATGTGAAATTTTGAAATCTAATGAATGAGATGACCTTCATATTTCATCAGTAATGATTTGTCTAACCTTACAAAATTTCAGTGTTGATTTCTTGCTTCAGTTCTTTAATACAAGAAAAGATCATTCAAAACAATCTCTTTTCAGTCTGATAAATTTCAGTGTAGCTTTATTGAATATGTTTTATTAATTCTCACATTTTATTTATATTCTTATCACCATATACTTTACCTATATAAATTTTTATAGTGTGAATTTTTCTTGCGTTAAAATTTAATTACAATTCATGTTTGGCCAAATTTTTTTATATTTTCAATAAATATTAAAATTATATTGTATTGTATTAAAATATTATATTGTGGAGCTAAACGGGAAGTAATTGAATTATCTCATTGGTGGAAGCATAACCAACAAGTGTAAATGTTATTTTCTTTCTAAACAGCTTTCATTTTATACAAAATTTCTAATTTCTCTCAACTTAATTGCTTTTAATTATTCAAAATTTAATTTTATGATTCTCACATTGCCTTTTATTTGGAGTGAAGACAAATAATTCGTTTTTCTTAGACAAGTTTTTTTCTTAACTTTTTTAGAAACGTAGTTTTATACCATTTTTTTTTTTGTCTTCAGTCATTTGACTGGTTTTATGCGGCTCTCCAAGATTCCCTATCTAGTGCTAGTCGTTTCATTTCAGTATACCCCCTACATCCTACATCCCTAACAATTTGTTTTACATATTCCAAACGTGGCCTGCCTACACAATTTTTTCCTTCTACCTGTCCTTCCAATATTAAAGCGACTATTCCAGGATGCCTTAGTATGTGGCCTATAAGTCTGTCTCTTCTTTTAACTATCTTTTTCCAAATGCTTCTTTCTTCATCTATTTGCCGCAATACCTCTTCATTTGTCACTTTATCCACCCATCTGATTTTTAACATTCTCCTATAGCACCGCATTTCAAAAGCTTCTAATCTTTTCTTCTCAGATACTCCGATTGTCCAAGCTTCACTTCCATATAAAGCAACACTCCAAACATACACTTTCAAAAATTTTTTCCTGACATTTAAATTTATTTTTGATGTTAACAAATTATATTTCTGACTGAAGGCTCGTTTCGCTTGTGCTATTTCGCCTTTTATATCGCTCCTGCTTCGTCCATCTTTAGTAATTCTCCTTCCCAAATAACAAAATTCTTCTACCTCCATAATCTTTTCTCCTCCTATTTTCACATTCATTGGTACATCTTTGTTATTTCTAATACATTTCATTACGTTTGTTTTGTATTTGTTTATTTTCACGCAATAGTTGTTGCGTAGGACTTCCATCTATGCCGTACATTGTTTCTTCTAGATCCTTTTTACTCTCGGCTAGAATTACTATATCATCAGCAAATCGTAGCATCTTTATCTTTTCACCATGTACTGTTACTCTGAATCTAAATTGTTCTTTAACATCATGAACTGCTAGTTCCATGTAAAGATTAAAAAGTAACGGGGACAGGGAACATCCTTGTCGGACTCCCTTTCGTATTACGGCTTCTTTGTTATGTTCTTCAATTGTTACTGTTGCTGTTTGGTTCCTGTACATGCTAGCAATTGTTCTTCTATCCCTGTATTTGAACCATAATTTTTTTTAAATGCTGAACATTTTATTCCAGTCTACGTTATCGCATGCTTTTTCTAGGTCTATAAACGTCAAGTATGTTGGTTTGTTTTTCTTTAATCTTTCTTCTACTATTAATCTGAGGCCTAAAATTGCTTCCCATGTCCCTATACTTTTCCTTAAACCAAATTGGTCTTCTCCTAACCCTTCTTCCACTCTCCTCTCAATTCTTCTGTATAGAATTCTAGTTAAGATTTTTGATGCATGACTAGGTAAACTAATTAGTTAAACTGTATTCTGTATTCTTCACATTTATCTGCCCCTGCTTTCTTTGGTATCATGACTATAACGCTTTTTTTGAGGTCTGACGGAACTTTTTCATAAATATTACACACCAGCTTGTATAATCTATCAATCGCTTCCTCACCTGCACTGCGCAGTAATTCTACAGGTATTCCGTCTATTCCAGGAGCCTTTCTGCCATTTAAATCTTTTAATGCTCTCTTAAATTCAGACCTCAGTATTGTTTCTCCCATTTCATCCTCCTCAACTTCCTCTTCTTCCTTTATAACACCAATTTTAGTACAATTTGTCTAATTACTGTATTTTATAGTCAGCAAGTGTGAAAATCATTAAATAAAATATTTATTATTAAATGTGCAATCATTATGGCTATACTTAAAATAATTTATTCTGATACTTACTGTTATATTAGGCGATAAGCCGGTCAAAGTTATTTGTGAAATGTTATTTGAGGGAAGTGGTAAAGTCGTGATATACTTGAAACCTTCATCTAATTCTAGTGGCAGTGATGATAAATAATTTTTTGCTAAATATAGCTCAGTATGATTAACATTTTTATACGATTTAGTGTAGAATTGTAATATTCCAAGAAGAAAGTTTCGAGGGGAAAGTTTTTATCCTTACTTCAGTGCAATCGATAATCAATCCTTCCTCTTGCGGGCGGTAGAAACATTTCCATTCTTTTGGACATTTAGTACTAGATTCGTTTATTATTTTAACTTAATTTACATGTTAGAAGTTTTGATGGCACCATATTCCAGTACAAACCTTCTAATTGCTTTGGTCCAGAACATGTTATTTGATTATTTGAAATGATATCAATCAAATAATAAGCTTCTGGTGTTAGAGTTCCCTCAAAAAACTTTTTAAGGTGATAATTTCTACTGCCACATAATAATGGATTTCCAATCAGATTAATTCTAGCACTATGATTTTCTAATGTTTTGTAATGGTGTGAAGTTGATGAATTCGATTCATATTGTGCAAGTGCCAGTAATTCCATCATTGCTTCGTTAGTACACTGAAAATATAAAAACATTCTTAAAAATTAATGACAAAAAAAATATAGTAACATTACAAGAGATATTTAATTAGTTTCTTATCCTACTGACTTGTATTATAACTAATCAGACTTTTATAAACAAAAAATTAAACTTTGTATTGACTTATTATAATAAGGTTTGCTAACTAAAAATAAAACTAATGAATAACTGTTGCTTCATTAGTATATTGTGAAAATATAAAAACGCTCTTAAAAGTTTAAAGTAACAGTTCTATACATTATAGTTTTACATAAATTTACAGTATAATATTATTTTATTAAAAATATTAATTTGTTGACACCTGTCTTCAAATTTTTTTAAAATTTCTTTTAAATTTCTTTTTACCTTAACATGTTCTATTGCGCTCCTCTTTTTCTGCATAACTGAATGAAAGACCATCATAGAAGGGCCAAAAATCTTTATCTTAACTTCTTTAAGCTCCTGGAGATTTTGATTTTTTTTTGTGTCACTCTCTCTCTCTCTCTCTCTGACAGAGAGGTTATCTCTCTCTTAGAGAGATCAGGTTCAAACCTACTAAACGTTAGTTGCTTTTATACGGATTTAAAAACTAAACCATGCATACTGATATGCTTTGGTGGCACCTTATTTCTCAGGAATGGTAGGCCTGAGTACATAATTACACATTGTTTACGTATCATGCTGATCCAATTGGACCATGGTGACGTTACTTTGTTGTTAATTTTATTACAACGCACTCATTAAGAAAATAAAACACATATTTGTAATAGTTTTTGTAAATTCCATAGATAGTAAATTCGTATAAAAAAATATTGAACAAGATTTTTCATTTCCTGGCATATTTCTGTCTTAATTCTTTGATTTTATTTTTTTAATTATGGTTTTTAATCCCTTTTTGTTCTTTATTTTAGTGCAAAACCATGTTATTATGCCCTTTATTTTTCACTAAACCTTTGTTATTTCACCCATTTATTTTTTAGTTCACATTTTGGTTTGAAATTATGAAATTCCACAAAAACTAATTTAAGTACTTTTATTATTATTCAGTTTAATGACGAAAATTATATAATTAACTAACTGGACGTGATGTTGACTGAAATATGTGAATATACATCTGCTGTGTATGTAGCAAATGTTATTTTAACTGACAGTGGTGTTGAAGAGGCCATTTGCCGAATTAATTCTTTGATGGGCCCAGAATATATTCATCCTCTTTTAGTGAAGAAATACTCTGCCATATGGTGTGGTTTTTAACTAAGCTCTTCAATCGTGTATATGTAACATATAACTAAATTAAACTAATGTAATTTATAAAAACTAGGAAACGTGGAGAACAGATGTGTAGCTTGCCTTACTCCAGATCTAACTTAAAAATTGGCTTAGAGATAAAATTATTTTTTTAACATATGGAATTCTTTTTTCGGTTTTCGTATTGTGATCGTTACAGGTTCCATTTCCTTATAAGCTGCCTTGTTCTATATTACCCTTCAGTGCCCTTCTGTGTAGTAGTTTTTGTTTATGCAGGTCATTGCTATTCTTTCGAGTTTTAGAATGCTGTGTGGCTTGTTTGGAATATAGTTTCACTACTTTATATTATTACAGTTGGACGACGACCGGTAATGTTTGAGTTTGGTGGCTATGAGAGGCATTTTTTGTTGTGTGTGTTGTTAGTGAGGTTTTGTGCTGTTGACAGTTTGTCGATTCTATTTCTGCATGTGGTTTTCTTGTTAAAGTTGTATGTGACTATTTTTCCAAGGTATATGAATTTTTCTACTTTTTTAATCTCTTGATTATTTACTGATATTTTGTTTGTAAGTGGAAAGTTAGTTAACATCAGTTTTGTTCTTTTAAAAAGAGATTTTTAAGCTTATTCTGTGTGGTATCTCCAGTAGTGAACTTATTTATGTTTTGGCTTCTTGGATGCTATTTGCCAGGAGGACTAGATCGTCAGTAAGGCCTAGGCAGTTTAGTTTTATGTTTTCTTTTGTCTTGGTATTTATTTCATACCACTCCTCATTGCGAATTCCAAGGCGCAATTGAACAGTGGGGTAGTCCATCTTCCTGTATCAGCCTTGTGCATATCATGAATGGGTCTATAATAGTAGTGACAACCACAACCTTATGAACCACCAGATGGTAATTAACACAAGACTGTTAAATTGGAGCCATGAGAAAGCAAATAGAGCCCTCTACAACACAGGAAGTATTTCAGTTCTCAAATCATCTTCATTAAATAGTACTGATGTTATAACAAGTTACTAATGTTTTATTCTTAACTATACATTTTATAATATTTGGCTAAGAACACATTATCCTGGTACGATAAGCGCTAATTACATTTTAAAGTGAGTTGTTGTTTTATTGAATAGTATTAAAATTGATAAATCGCTATTTAAATAAAAGATATTTACCAAAGCTATATTGCTTTCCCCACATCAACAACCAACTCTATGATCTTTTAAGGAAAAATAATACTTTTTATATTGCGCCTACTTGTGTGCTCACAGTTTATTGTTTTATCTAATTATCTATAAAGGATTATTTCTGTCGCTTAATTAGCAATGTCAATATTGCATTCAGTGTATATCTATTTTATTGCCAACTCTAATAAAAAATTCACTAGGTGATTCATAACTATCTCTGCTCATCTGTCATACCCTTATTCTTTAGCATTTTGATTTTATATTTTCTGTATACGCAGTTTATTGTTTAATCTGTTCTAAAAATTTTAAGTATTAAGTTTGTTTTATCTTTTGTAATACTTATTTAAACATTGACATCTGGATAATTTATCTTTTAATTTAATTCACTTTCTTAGTTAAAAAAAAGAAGTAGGGTTATGTTTTTAACTGACCAAGGCTTAGCTTTACAGAAATTTAATAGTCTTAGCAGTATTTTTGGCATATTCAATTCCTTTATTCAGTTTATTGATAATGAAAACATCATGCAACAGAATCGGTTTTTGATAATCAGTCCTTTGAAACTGAGCAGATATACAGATATTTCCCGTAACACACAAATAGCATTGAAAATCGTGAACCCAATTCGCTTGTAGGAGATGAAATTTACAAACAAATCAAAATAACATACTAAGCAAACATACAAAAAAGATAAAATGTGCTATTTAACGTACAAAATAAATTCCTGATGCTGAAACCGATGACAATTATTTTTGAAGTATTGAAATGTAACTCATGTTTTTCTTAAAAATAACTAGTTTAATGAATTCCCTTCATTATTAAGGATCGGTTGTTTTTTTCTGGTTGCTATAGAATTATAATCTTTTCTAGGATGTGGATTGTGTTTTTTTCTGTGAGTTTTCTAAAAATTTTATATAAAAAAAATTTGAATCAATCAATATAAGAAAAGTTTATATTGTTCTATATAATCAAAAAGAGTTTATAATATTTCTTCAAGTTAGGTTCTGTGTAAAATCAGAAATCATGAATTTAGAAAAGAAAATCAAAATCAGGGTTCCAGGGATTGTAGAATTAACATAAAACAACATATTACAGATAAAAATAACGTAGTGAACTTACATTCTAATTACCAAGATTTATGGTTTCTGTGGGGAAAAGTAAGTGAGGATTAAAAACTACTCATTTTTTGTTACTTTAGATTTAATTACATCGTATTGCAGCAAAGAGTTTTGAGACTTGTTGCCAGGTGTATTGTGCTACTTACATTATATGTTATGTGTGATCTGTTGGATATCACATTGATATTGTTGGATATATTACATTGTTGCAGGGGATTTATCATGTAAGTTATTTGTATGTCTGTTATGTTAAGTGATATATCCATAATGGTTGTAGGTGACTTGACTTGAATTTTAATTTTTTCTTTAAATTCATGTTGCCATCTTCAGGTATAACTTGGGAAAGTGAGGAGGGTAGTTGTTTCCCAATGATTTTTCTGAACCAAATGTGTGATTGCTTAAAGGCATGCCAGGTCTACTAAAATGCAGGCAGTATTAAGCCATACAAATGACACTTTCATTCTGTTCATTAAGGAACTTACTACAGTGAATATTGTACTCTCAGAGTACAAAATATTGCTAATGGTGCATCTTTTACATCAGGTCGTTTATATATGTCTCACTTAAAAGAAAAACTGGGATAGATAATAAAGAAACTAATTAATTACTCCTTTTTTTTGTAAAATGAATGTACGCTATTCACCGGACTGCTTAACTCAGAAGTAGTATTATTTGTTTAGAAAATCATATTTTGGCATTATTATCTATATTTGTTTACTTTGCAATCAGTCTCATGATGAATATGATTTGTATACACATTTATGTTAATTATCAACTGTTAAATGATAAACCACTCCAAATTTAATAATTACTTAGTTTGTAAAACTTAATGCTTTCAATTATTCTTGCAACCATCTTCAGTGACTGGTGTTGCTGTTCTTTCTCTTGGCATTTATTATGTATTATGGGTAGATGTTTTTAATTAGACAGACATTTTTAAGTTGTAATTGGAAAGTATGCTAGATTCAAATTTTCTATTTATTTAATACAACATTGTTTTTTGTTATGGAATATTTTATTATGTTAAAGCGTGTTAATATTTGGTGCAATGGTTTTCCCATTTATTTAACTCATTAACCTGAATAATTTTTTCAAGGATCTCATTAACGAGGGTCTAATACAAAACATCTTTATATTTCTTAATGGTCAGAACTCATTAAAAATGTAATAATGTGTGATCATTTTCTCATAACAACCTGTGTAGTTTGTCCTTTCTGTAAGTCTGGATCTTGCCTCATCTGTGTGGCCATTGATGATATTCAAATACCTTCATTTATGTTTAAGAAATGTGTTTTTTTCCACCATTTGTTCAAGTAATCGTTAACATCTAGTAACATTTACATTATGTTTGTTGGAAAATATTTTTCTTATGGAATTTTGTTTTTTTCTGTTCGTAAAAAATGGGGAGACTTGACAATAAGATAGAAACTGAATCAAAAACAAAATTATATAAAGAATTTATATTGAAAAAATGGAATTATTATCAATGTAGTTAAATAAATCTGTAGAAGATCTTTGCAAAAGATTGTTAATTACAATGATGATTTTAAAGTATATTATATTGAATGTACAATCCAGAAGTAATTGCAAAAGTAAATATAATAAAAGGATCTGATGGCAGCGAAAGTGTAAGAGGGAGAAATAGGGAAATTAAATTTAATAAATAAATTTACTTTAAAAAAAATTTCAACATTTCATAAGAAACCAGTGCAGAAAATAGAAAAATAAATGACTTTGTTTTAATGCGATGTTAAAATATCTAGAATAAATGAAATATGGAGAAAAAACCTTATTTAAGTTTCTCATAAATGATGTGAAATCTTTAAAAAATAAAAAAAAATTGTAGAAAAAACTAAGTGCAGAAAGTACAAACTAATCATTGTACAATGCACTATACAGCCTTATTAAGAAACTAAAGTTTTAAAAAGAACACCAACTCGCTGTTTGATGTTAGCCCATCATATGGATCTGTATGATCTAGTACAGAGGCTAGTATAGCTACCATAGAGATCCTTGTGATTCAGTGTCAATGTATTTAAGATATTGTTCATCTTTATGTATGTGTAATATAACTATATACACATTAATAAGAGCTTACTGCTCTTATTAATATTGTTGAGTTTGAGGTAGTGAGTACAGTGACGACTGGGTTTACTATAGATGGCTTTTAACTGTTCATTGTATCCTAGTTTGAAACTGTGTCCTATTTGACCATTTCAGAACTTTCAATATATATATATATGTATATGTATAGCAGGGATGCTGTGATTGGTGTTTGTATTTGTCTTTTTCTTCTGAAAACCATATTGTATTCCAATTTTTTTAAACTTATGAACTGTTTCCTCGTAGTCTTTGTTAATGTGATTTTTTAATGTTTATGTTTGTTTTTATTTTTATTTATTTTATGTTGTATTTTTTGTTACCGAAGAGTTTTTTTATCGGGATATTTTGGCTATATTTTTATTAATGTTTTGCATTCACATCATACAGTAAGATTGTGTCAGCATATTGATGTTTGTGTATTATTTTGTAAGCTAGTATGTTGTTTGTGAATATATACATACTCATAAACAAATATGTTTCTAATCAGAAAGCATGCTGTAGCCCTTCGTTTATCCTACAGCATTGATAAAACTGTTTTACACTAGGATTTGAAATTTTATCCTTATAAAATGATAATGGTGCAAAATCTAATAGAGTATGATAAAAATGAGAAAATTGGGTGACATATTGTGCAAAATTTATTAACTTGCTTACCAGTGAAATGGCCCTGCTGATGGGTGATGAAGTGCATTTTCATTTATCGGGCAGAGTGAACAAACAAAATTTTCATTATCGGTCTGATAAAAATCTTAACAGTTTCGTATACATCCTCTGAACAGCCCATGTGTAACCATCTGGTGATCTCTGGTAAGCTTTTGGAATCATAGAGAATTATTTCTGTAAAGAGGAACTACAAGTGGTGATAGTCTATTCTAACGGATATCTAGTGATGTTGCAAGATCTTCTTGTTCTTGAACTGCCTTGTTGTATGATCGACATGAATGCAGTGTGAAGCAATTGATCGTATTGCCAGAGCATCCACGATGATGATTTGTGAGATATTTCAGGTCATTTGATTTCCAGAAGAGGAGATGTATGGCCAACATGTTCTAAAGGCCTGCCATCAGTATGCGACTATTTTCTCTGGTATACCTGAAGTCTAAAGTGTTTCATTAGCAGATCTAATAGAATTAATGAACTTAATATCTCCATACAAGAAGAAATAGGAGCGATCTCAGAAAAAAGGATGAAAGCAGCAATGCAAAATCTGTGGGACAGACTAAAACATGGTGGAGGACAGCTGTGTGGTATTTAAAAAATTAAGTTATGCAAATAATCAATAAATGGCACGAATGGTAGGAGTATTTCTCTTGACTTACTCTGTATAAAATTATGAAATGCACCTAAATGAAATTAACGCATTTATAACAGTTTAAAAAAGCCAGCAGTGAATTCCATAACTTTCCTAGTCGGTCAAGTTATGTAATCCATTTTTCAATTCAATCATTTTAAGCTCAGTTTGCATCTTTATGATAAATGATTTGATGAATGATGAATAATTACTTTTTATTGAAAAACAATAACCGAAATTGTGAATTCATTTTTTTTCACATCTTTACATAAAAATATTTATTTATAATTATATAATACATAGGTAATAAGAAAATTGAAAAAGTGTGATTATTTCTATATTTGTGGAGGAATTAATGAAAGTTTTACGGTGGGACTATTTTTTTGTTTCTTGATAAATGAAAAATTTTTTTTTTCATTTTGGGGGCTCCCATACTCAAGGGAAAGCATTCAGGTAAAATTAATTTTTAATAAAATTGTCCCTCTCTGAATGGTGATAAATATAAAAAAGAAACTTTAAAAGTGGTTTAAAAAGTACAATAATACAGCCATTATTCTAAATAAACAAAGTTGTAATTTTCTAGAAAGGGGGTTTAAAATTTAGCTAATTTTTTTTTCAAAAAATACTAAAGAATTAATACTATCAAAAAATTAAGAATTCTACATTTTTAATGGAATGGGGGTAGTTTACAAGATGGATTTAAATTTTAAAAAAATCATTTTAATTAAAATAATATTTTTTGTTTTCACAGACCATTGGAGAGAGTGGGAGGGGAAAAATGTTTAGTGGTTTGAGCGCTTACTGATATAGAAAATATAGATTCAAAAAACACCTACAAACTATTGTTCTGAAGCAATATATAGCTAAAAAAGGAAAATATATTTAAGTAATTTTTTGAAGAGGAGTTGAATATTAATTAAAAAGTTTTGGTAATTTGTGATCTTGATTAAAAAACTTCAACGCTTATAAAAAAAATTGTTTGTTAAAGTGCCTGATTAAAGATTTTAAATTTTGTTAAGGACAAAATATCCCCACCCTTTTTTTCAAATTTTTGCAAATTTTTTAATACATTGTTTTCCTTTGAAGGGACCTAGTACCATGTTTGAAGAAAATTGGTTTATGGAATCTCCAGAGTTATTAGACAAAAAACAGAACAACATGTATGCGTATGTATATATGCAGACAAAAATCTATCTGACAAAAATACTTTTTTTAGACTGGAGCAAATTTGTTAAAACAATGTCTCAAGCCACAAAACTTATCTTGTTTTACTGGTCTATATATGAGGCTTGGCTGATAAATTTTGTACATATATACATAGCATGGGAATGAAAATAGATATTGGGATGAAATAAAAATGGATAAAAGTATAATACCTTACCTACAAAATGCTGTATTTATTTTTCAATATAATCCCCATTTATACTGGTACACTTATCCCAACGTGTGACAAATTCATGTGAAAAATTATGGCGGTCTTTCTCGAATCCAAGTGGTCACAGCTTCCTTCACCACATTGTCGGTGGTGTAATGAGATTAGGACTTTTCTCAAGTCTTTACCTTCTTTTATTCTGCTGGACTAAGTTGTCTGTTTTTAAACTGATTATGCATCTGATGTAAACAGGTGCATCTCTACTTTTTACTACTTGATTATTTTAATATCTGATTTAGGCATCTTCTGAAATATTCTTTTTGTTGAAGATATCTTTTGTTAGTTGATAAGCTTATTTTAATATTCTCATTCGCGCTTGATTGGCTTTATTTATCTAAACCATTAATTTGGGTTATTTCTCCCATATATTTAAATTTGTTGAATTTATTGATTTTCCCATATTTTGTTATTTTGCAACTTTAGGGAATCTTGGATGGTTATGAATTCTGTCTTTTTGGTAAATGTTTTTAGCCATAGTCTGCGATTAATTAGATTCTAATTTGAAGTCCTTTTGAAAGGATTTTGTATGTCATAGGTAAGAGGTTAATCCTTTTGTAGTTATTTACTTCTGTATCATTTTCATATTTGTGTAGTGGATGTATTAATGGAATTTTTTGAGTTTTCCATATCTCTTTCTTAAGTTTTTTCATTGCTGTTTGCATGATTCTTTTGTAATTCTGCTGCAATCAAGCCATCACCTGTTACCTTGTTTATTTTCTTGATGAGTTTGTCTATTTTTATTTCCTTATGTGTTTTTGATTTTTCAGTTCATATTGCTGAATTTTGGAATTGAAATCTTACCTTAGGTTCCTCGTAGTTTAATAGTTTTTCAAAGTACTTGCTAGAATTTTGTTGCTGTCTTTAGCATTTTTAACATTTACATTTGGATGTTAATATTTAACAAAAGAAAGGTTTTTGTGATTTTCTCATGTAAAACCTTGCACATTAAAGTCGTCTAATAATAATAATAATAATAATATAACAGTCGCTGATCTGTTAATGTGTGTTGTAAGTCAATTAGAGTTGCAATTTATTTTTATTTTATAAATTATACAAATAATCATAAACATATTTAATTTGTAGCATTCATATTTTGTTTTGTATTACAGGATTTAGTACAACTGAAAGAGGAACCGCTAGATGTTACTAATGGTGATATTGAAAAACATCCTTTAGCAATTGAAGAGACCAACTTGGTTAAATTAGAAAATTTTAAAGTTGAAAATGAAAGTGTCACCTTAAAAAAGGTAAAAACTAATTCAGTTTTTAAAAGAATAGTATATAATATTGTGAATAAACTTACTTCTCAGATGGCTCAGCAGCTCAATATAAGAATCGTAAAAATTTTGTGAATTTAATGTATGATGAGGATGACTTTGGTCCAGGGGCAGAATGGCATTCGTTTGCCACATTACATTAAAAAGTGCATTTGTTGGTTTTGGTGATAGTCTTAAAAGAAAAGATTAACATCAAAAGCAAGTTTACAACGCCCATAGCAAGATCAAGTAACAACAGTCACTCAGCTTTATTATTAGGCTTGGTCAAATATTAAAAATATGAATTTCATATTTGTTTCAAATGAAAAGTATTTAGCAAAACGATGGCAATCTAAGGTACTCAGAAGTTGCGTGCTTTTTTACCAGTCAGGAAAGGATATTTTAAAACAAAAATTATTTCCAGAAATGAAGAATATGAACAACTTAAAGTTTTGCACGAAAGAGAAGTTGGTTTTCCTCAAATTTATGATATAAAAGGTTTTGTCTTGTGCATTATAATGGTGCTTTGTGGTTAGTTTGTGTATTATCTAGAAAAGAATCAACAGAAGAAGCGGAAGTAAGTTTTCCTCACTTTCAAGGTCCATCTCCTTTTTATGTTTTTCCAGCACACAGTGATATTCTAATATTACCTCGACAGGAAATACTAACAGAAGTTAATCCGTAAACTGTTTCTGGACATAGATACACATTATCTGAAAAGGAAATTACTTGGGCAAATGAAAAACTTCATTTGGTATTTCAAATAACCAAATAAACACTTTTAAAATTTAACTCTATACTAGAATGTTCTTGGTATAATTTTTAAGTAGCAATAATTAAAAGCCAATGAAAATATCAGATTACATTTATTAAGTCATTATAAAAAATTTAATTATTTAGAAGCATTACTTTGAAAAATTAATTAGTACGTTTCCATTCTCTCTTTTTCTGATTAGGTTCTGGAATCGCTGCAAGATATTTCTTCAGATGATGATATATATGAATATAAATGGAGTTTAGTCTTGTACAGTCTCAGGTCGACCATTCCTGAGATAGGCAGTTAATTGTAACCCAATACCAATATCCTTAATCTAGTAAAATTCAAATCTGTATAAAAGTACATATCTGTACTGCCTTTACTAGAATTTGAACCTTAGAACTTTCTTTTAAACAGATTTGAATACTAGATCATTAATAACTGTTTCCTTTTGCGGTTGAGTTTCAAATATAACCAGACATCTTAGGAATGGTTGACCTGAGATTGTACATGACTAAATTTCATTTACGTTCATACATATAATCCTCTGAAGTAATACGTTACATTCCAAAGACTAATTAGAAAAAGACAGTACATTAGCGTTATTCAATACATAAGTGCTGTTGATTTATTTTATGAAACTATTGTTAAAATTAATATAAACTAAATATTATTTATTTAAAATAACTGCTACTGGAGTGAAACTGTTAATTTAAGAATTTATAAAACTTTAATTTGAAATTCTTACTGATTTGCCTTACTTTCTGTATACTGTGTAAGATTTTAAGATTGTCAAAATGTACAAATCACGAATGCCGTAACTGTAATTATTTAAAGATCTGCTTTATTATATTTTAATTATTAGTCATACAGATATTATTCATATTATTGTATCTCTTCTAATAGAAGAGATAAGTCTTGAGAATTATATTTTATACATAATTATGTTTTATACTTGTGTTTTTATGATCACTTAAAAATGTTTGAGATTTATTGTTTTATTGTATATGTTTGAGATTGAGGATTATAAAGTAAAGTAAAATGTTAATGGCCAAATGATGAAGAGCTTGACAAACCACACAGTCAAACTCCTGGCCAGCATAGTAGTACAGTCCAAATATTCACCATGTTTTTTTTTTTTTTTTTTATGTAATATTCTTTTAAACAATTGATTGTTAAACTTTTTCACCCACCACCCACATTGAGAATCAAAACGTTTCTAGCCTAAAACTTACCATCTGTTAAAAATAATAATTGCAGTTCTCTTAAAAACAGCAACTGCAATTGTTTTTAAACGTGGCATATCCTATTTCTGAGTTGAATGTTACACTTTAAATGAGAGCAATTAAAATGGATATTTAATTGTATAGTTATATAACTATATATATATATATCATCATTCATTCTAATTTTTTCAGGAGAGCAGAAAAATCTTTGAAATTGAATTAACAGAATGTAATATAACAGTTATATCATAAATTTAATCTAAGATTTCTAATTACCTGTATTTAAGATAAATTATTTTTTTCATCTATTACTTGCTTAGAAGATTTCTTACAATTCAAAAAACATGTAGGTTATGTCAAACAATGGTGATCGGCTACATAGGGCCTTTTGAACTTGGATGTTTTAGTTATAGTTGAAAAATATGCTTTGAAAAACATCTGTCTGCCTAGAAACTTAATTTTGCCTGCTCTTTTCTTGAACTGAAACCTAATACAAGTGTTCATGATATTATTAGGTTTATATTATAAAATGTTTTTCTGAATTATTGAAATTACTAGGAAACAAAATAATTGTAGAGATAGAATGTAAAGACGTTACTTACAACAAAACACTTTCATTTTTTTAGATAACAGTACAAAAATACATTATAAGAGATATTTAATTGGTTAATTACCATTAGGTTTACAAACTAAAAATAGACTAATGAATAACTATTGCTTCATTAGTACACTGAAAATATAAACATTCTTAAAAATTAATGACAAAAAAAAATATAGTAACATTACAAGAGATATTTAATTAGTTTCTTATCCTACTGACTTGTATTATAACTAATCAGACTTTTATAAACAAAAAATTAAACTTTGTATTGAATTATTATAATAAGGTTTGCTAACTAAAAATAAAACAAATGAATAACTGTTGCTTCATTAGTATATTGTGAAAATATAAAAACGCTCTTAAAAGTTTAAAGTAACAGTTCTATACATTATAGTTTTACATAAATGTACAGTATGATATTATTTTATTAAAAATATTAATTTGTTGACACCTGTCTTTAAATTTTTTTTTACCTTAACATGTTCTATTGCGCTCCTCTTTTTCTGCATAACTGAATGGAAGACCATCATAAAAGGGTCAAAAATCTTTATCTATAACTTCTTTAAGCTCCTGCAGATTTTGAATTTTTTTTTGTGTCACTTATTGGGACTTGCCTCTTTTTTTTATAATCTCTCTTTTGCTTCTTTTCTGTTATTTTATCAGTCTGTCCATCTAATTCATCAATTGATTCTCCATTCTCACTTATCTTATTGAGTTGTCTTGATCTGGAAACCCATCTTTTAAATGTATCCTCTCCAAGATCAAGTGTCTAAAAAAAAAAATTCTACATACCCTTATCTTCTCTCCAACATCATTTTCCAGTAGGTTGTCATGTCCCTCGAATTTGACGTTTTTGAGATGTGTGGAGCTTCTTCTTTTAATAATGGGCCTTGAATTAACTAAAGTTGTCACAAATGTTTGTTTTTCTTCCCATGAGGTAGGACTATGCCAAAAATTATTAAATATTTTCTGTTGCTTGGTATCAGATATCGTAGTGCACAAAAAAGTTTGATTCGTTCTTTTCGAAGGTTCGGGTAATAAGACACGGTTACATCTACCTTTTAGGGATCTAGCTTCCTTTACAAGTGTTCCTACAACCTGTCTTCCAACTCTTTTATCTCCTAAATACTGTTTTCCTAAAGCTCTATGTTTTTTGTTTTTTTAAATTTCTGTTTCATGTTTTTTATGTCGGCAATACTTTTTTTTTGGTTTTTCTAACCTTATTTACTTCCTCACAAGAGGTGTTAGTCGCAGTAGGAATATTTGACCCAACTTCCTCATTAATAACAGTCAATTCAATACTAGGTCTTTCAGAACTTACCTCAGAGTCAATCATTGATGAAATAGCTCTTGAATTATTGTTTGGTGTGTTATTTGAGACAACTATATCAATAAACTCTAGCAGGTCTTGTGAATATTCATTATTAGAATCTAAAAATATATAGACAGCAGTGTTACCTGAAATCGGTATCAACGAATTACAAAAAAGGATTCTATCTTCATTGGCCTCATCAAAAGAAGATACATTTTGTTGAACTAATTCGATACTGGCATTTGCACCTACCGCTGCTTTCAATATACCTTCAACTGATCTGGGGTACCTGAAAGAAAAAATCATAAAAGCTAATAATATGGTAGTGAACAAAAATTTATGAATGTTGGAATTTTATTTTATTGACAGAGCTACCAGATATTATTTAATCGATTTATATTGCTTACTTTATAGCATTGGATCGTGATGATCCTATGCTATAATCCTAGACCGAATGCCTTGCATCATGCAAGGCATTCAGCATGTTAGATGTGCAAAGTGCACGTCTAAAAAAAAGTAATTATCAAGAAATTATCAACTTACTAGAACATATTACCAATTTTAAATTTATTAAAATAAAGTTAAAGGATAGATTCAATTTAGTGTGTAAAAATGGCTGCAAAGACTGCAATTAAAAAAATCTTTTAAACATCAAGACTTACCAGTTTTGTCTAAAGGACAGGAGCTCTGGACTGCTTCTGTTTCAATTTCATTAACAAATTCATTTTTTTTTGCCCCTTGGGTTTCTAGAAAAAGAACATAATACAATAAAATCATTAACAAAAAAATGTGTAATGAATTTTCTATTATAAGATACTTTAGGTTATAAGGGAAAATGTAACCATAACAGATGTTTAATCGGAGTACTAAAAGTTATTTCTAAAGAATCTTAAAACAAATTCTGCTTATAGGTCAATACCTTAAGCAAATAACATAATTAGGGAAAAAATTAATTATTATAAATTTCATATGGTATCATTAATGTTTTTCGTAAATAATCAATGAAAATGATAGCTAAATTTAGTACATCCTAACCTTAAATTGAATTATACAAGTTATATTAAAAAGGAATTGAAATTAACTTACCA
Source organism: Lycorma delicatula (assembly GCF_047948215.1). Taxonomy (NCBI): domain Eukaryota; kingdom Metazoa; phylum Arthropoda; class Insecta; order Hemiptera; family Fulgoridae; genus Lycorma; species Lycorma delicatula. The sequence continues at coordinate 45,413,264 of NC_134467.1, forward strand.
GTAAATTTTCTTGTTCCCCACAACTAAAAATGTGATTACTTATTCATATTTTCAAAAACACAGTTAAATCTACATAAAAAACAAAAAACCATTAACCACATATGTTAATCACATTAATACAAGTACAAACAGCTGATTGCATGAAATCTCTTAAGTAACATCTGGTTCACATAACATAGTTCACCCTAAGCCATCTACATAATGATATCAAATAGAGAAAAACTCCCATGTGGATTAATGTTACACAAGAGGTTTCTAAAGTTGAGAAATATTCAGTTTTTACCTAGGAGATTTCTTTTTTTCACCACATAGACTTGTAGAGTTTGAAAAGCTGATTCCAGTGATATACAACTCAAAATTGATTTTTGAGGCACATAGGAGGTTTCACAGAATGAATGATGATATATAATTATATAACAGCAGTGATAACGTATTCAGTATATAACAATACAATTATTAAAACAAAGCTTTCAATTGAAAAATATTTTAGTAGGTATTTAATTTTAATTTGAAATATCAGAAAACATAGTTTTGCCATTACCTTCCTATTAGCCATCACCTTCCTAGACAGCTTGAATGCCTCCAATTTTCAAAGGGGGCATTATCGCCCCCTTTGAGAACAAATGTTTTAAACTAATTTTTTTTAATTAGGTACAAAATCTTCAACATTGAACATTGTAATTAAAATTCTAAAGGTTCTGTTGTTTTTCTTTCTGGATTTCTTATTTACTGTTACTGCCAAAAAGTGTTACGCTACATATTTGTATATTTACAACTTTTATAAGATTTTTCCTAAGAAATTCTATAGGTCTTTCGAACAGTAATGAACTTCAGCTGGTTTTTTAGTGTTAAGATAATGTTTATAAACACTTCATAATGTTTTAAATTATAAACTGTCATAGAATTATATAATCCAACAGAAGTAAATGGAACACAAATGGTGAGTAGATGGTTATATTAATATTGGCAATGTTTAACATTGTCTTTGAAATTATGTTTTAAATTATATTAAAAATTACTATGTAAAGGCAATCATTATTTCAAAAAAATGTTTTTCAATGTTTATTCATTGTAATGAAATGTTTTTAAATGAAATTCTTTTCTTGAAGATGCTTTTACAGATAAGATATTGCACAGGAAGATACAACTCTGAATGAGTTACAACTCAATGAATGATACAACTCTCTGAATGTACTATATTGTTTGTTTTGAAGAAGCCACTGTAGTTATAATTTCAAGTCATAAGAGTTCTTGAGAAAATTGTTGAATTTTTGATAAAGTTATTTTCATCCTAATCTGGATGAAATTATAAAGCTAATCTGTCTTTTTAAAATCTTTTATTTTGATGTTCCTGTTAAATTTTGTAATTAGTCATTCAATTAGGGTGGTTCAGTGTATTAATATGTGAATCCTATTGTCAATGCAAATAAGATGTGAACTAATAAATAAAAAAAAACTTGCAGATTCAATAGCTAAGGGTGTCATTACATATTGATTCAGTTTTGTTTCTGATAAGCTGAGTACATTTCAAAAGTTAGAAACATATCTTATTGCTATTTTATTTTAGTCCTTTTATTGCTATTACCTTGCTTACGTTACTGCTTGCTTTATTATCTTGCTATTTATTGCTTACTTTATTGCTGTTATCTAGTTTTCTTGAAAGATTAGTTTTCTGAAAGATTTCATCAGAAATTACTTCTGTGGAAATATTTAATAGTTTGAGATTTTACATTTTTTTAACTAGCTTATTTGGTTTTCCTTTTTTAAAAAAAAAGTTAAATATTTGTTTCATTAATTTATTTTCATCCATTCCAGTCAAGTGACCATAAAATTAGTTATTTTTCTAATTGTATGACTTTTCAAAATTTTGGTAAAATTCTTCAGATTTGCTTAAATTAGCAGTATTATTTTGAGTTTTGGCCGTAAAGTTACAATTATTAGATTTCCCTAAGAAATTTTGTAAGATGAAAGCCACTTTGATTTTTTGTGTTCTGGCTTTTATTTTTTTCTAAAACATGTTCAGCATAATTATTTTGCTTTAAATTTTTAACTCTTGATTGATTCTTATTCTGAAATTTTCACTTTTTGGATTCTACTTTTATTATTGGAATCCATTATATAAAATTTGTAGCCTAATTTGTTTGCACATTTTTCTAGTTCTTGATTTTAATTTTCTCTATCTAAATCTTACCAAAGTTATCAGATCATCAGCTAATGGTAAAACATTTACATTTAAATATTAAGATGTTAACCCCCCCCCCCCATTTTTATTAAGTATTTTTATTTTCCTATTATATTCTGCAATTAATTTTTCCAGAGCACAATCGAGTAATATTGTAAGACCATCCTCTTGTCTCATTGTAGTTTTTATTTAAAAGGTTATTTTGATGGGTTAAGATACTTTAACTTCTACTGCTATAGCGCTAGACAGGGTAGTAAAAAGCAACAAGAACACATGAAATAGATTTACATTATCAAATAAAATATAATACTGCTTACTAAGAAGTTAAACATTTTTACAACTTATATTGCCAATGTCTATCTACGTTTTAACCATTACTTTAATCTGGCATTATAGTATTAGTTTATAGCACATTAACGTAACTGCAACATAATAAATAATAATTATTATAATCACCAATCAGCTGTCACTGATCACCGATGAGATCCGATTACAAATCCTGTTAATTGGATACACAATATAATACTGCCTATTAGGCTGTACATCATCCCTACTGTAATCTTCACACAAATTCTTATTTAAGTCCAATATTCAATATTATATCAGTTGGGTTTAAGGAAACACTTGCTGTTATGATTACATTTACTATTTGATCATAAAATTTGATTTGTGACCTCAAAAAGCAGCAACAGCACATGTATTCTTCAGGTCTAAAGTGAAGCGTGTAATTAGAAAGGAAAGCTGGGATGTACGAGTAAAGTGTTATTAGAAGTGGATTTGCAGGTTTGTTTCTAATGTTATAGAATATATATTGTTATATTAACATAATGGAAAAATTAACATTATTTGTACCTCCCTTAAGGTGGTACACAGTTACTTTGTACTAATTATAAATTGAAGGTGGGTTCAAGGATAGGATTTTTTTAAGGCAGACAGTTTTTGAAAAACAAAGTTTTAACAGTTCATTGGTGTATCTCAATTTTTACACTGCTCAAAAACGAGTGTAATGTATTTAGAATGTGTACATACATATATATATATATATATATATATATATATATATGTGTGTGTGTGTGTTTGTATGTTTGTTCCAATGTAGCTGCACAACAGTTGAACCAATTTAGAAGTATGACTAAGTTGGATTCCTTATTTTACTGGGAGTGTCCTAGGCTATATATATATATGTATAAAAATTATACAATATACAAAATTGTCATCCACACTATATTATAGATTATATAACAACATTATAGATTTACAACATTATAAGTATACAGTTTAGTAAGAAGTCAATGCCACACAGTGCTTCCATCTCATCAAATGCAAAATAGAAAATCCACTCTTAAGTTAAATTTAAAATAAGGTTACAGGTACTTCTTGCACTACCCAGCAGGCAGTTATAGAACCTAGGTATTACCTAGGTTTATAGTTCTCCACTATCTTTCGGTAGGTAATTCCCTAATTTTTTATTGTTTTTTAGCTGCCATAATTCACACCTCTATTATTTTTCTTATGTTGGCAATGCAATCTATAATTGAATTTCAAATTAACTAGGACAAAGTAGATTTGGTTTAGAAGATAGAGTGGAAAAAACTTCCTTAAATTTAATAAACCATCAACCCAAGTATGTAATAAAATTCACCTGATATTTCACTTAACAGTTGCATTTATATAAGCACAGTCACCATTATGGTGTATTCATGGAACTAATAAGCCGAAAGTAGATGAAAAATTAAAAATTTGATATTTTATTTTAAAGCGTTATGAACTAATTTACTGACATAAGCCTAAATTATCCAGATCACTTGCATTACAGTTTGCAACTTATCAAGATTGTTATGAATATACTAGAGCAGTATCATACCCAATATAAATCAGCTGGTCATATAATAACCATATGTTTACTAGTAACTTTAAAGTGGTTGTCAAAAAAAATTGTCTCGTTATTTTAGATCTCGTATAATCTATTACATAAAGATGAAAAGGGGTTTTGTTTGTTCGGGATAAACAAAAAATCACTTGATCAAACGCAACCAGATTTTTACCCATGTTTCTTGGGCATAACTGAGAAGGTTTTTTGATGTATTTCATTTAAAAAAATCTCTGAAGAACCAACTGATCGATTGCTTTCACATTTTCAGGATACATTCGTATTACACCAGGAAAGGTTTTAAGCCACAGACCGAGGCTCTTGCTCCCTTGAACATTAATAATTGTATTATTTTTTCACCCCCAAGGAGCCTGAAGTTGTAAATTAAAGATATTCTTTACGGAAAAAAAAAGATTAATTCTTTTACTTCATTATTATGGCAAAGAAATAAGTTATGAATTTTTCTGTCAAAAGTGTGTGTACTTTAGTTACTTTAGCTATTGTTATTCTAACCCACCGGGGGTCGGTCTAGTGGTTAACTCTTCAGCTGATTTGGAAGTCGATCTTTCTAACGTTCAAATTCTAGTAAAGGCAGTTACTGTTATACGGATTTGAATACTAGACCGTGTATACCGGTGTTCTTGTGTTTCAATTAACCACAATTCTCAGGAATGGTCGACCTGCGACTGTACAAGACTACACTTCAAACCCATCATCCTGTGAAGTGTTATGGTTCCGAAGCTAAACAGAAAAAGCAAGATTAAAAGCTACTGTTATTCTGTCTTTTTCTAGTTTCTTTTTCAGGTTTCTATATTTTTTTGTTATTTATCAGTATTATCAGTATATAGGTCTAAATATTTGTTATTTATCAGTATTATTCTCACACTAATGAGGATAATGAACAGTGCGCATGTCCAGGGGAGCGTAGCCTTCTAGGTAGACGGGAATGGCGACCGAATTTAACTCTTTGGGTGTTCAAGGCGCCATCCCTCTGTAACACAGGAATGGCGAGTGCTGCGGCCCTGGGAGACCCTGACTTGGGTGGAAGTTTTACCTTGGCCTTGGGGGTCCAGGTTCCGACTAGTCTTTAATAAATTACTGAATTATTTGAAAGACCTTCATATAAATTTATATGAATAAAATTAAACGTTTTTTATCCACAAATATTGCTGATGTTGTTAACAATATCAGCAATTGTTAACAGCAATTGTTAAAATCTAATTGAATTATAATTAAAAAAAAATAAAGAACCTTAATTTTCTTCATCTTAAAATAAAATAACTTTACATTAAATGGAATAATAGTTTTTCTCGAATGATTTTTATTAATATCTCATATTGCAATATTTTATATTTATATATATTTTCATTCTTCAATTATTTTTTTAACTCTTTGCCAGTGGATTAAATATATTTTAATAATAATTTTTCCATATAAAAATCTTAATTTGTGACTGTAGACTCATCCTCAAAGATTCAAATATTGTATCGTTTTTATTTTTGCAAGTAGCAAAATATTAATAAAATATTAATGAACAAGTTTGTTGTTAAATAAAAAATTTTTGCTCAGGAAATGGAAACTGAGAGTTTTGTACTTCAAGATTCATAATAGCATGACAAAGACATATACCAACAATCTATAAAGAACCTCAAATGCCTTTATCAGGCATGATGGGTAAAATTGCACTTACTTGTGTAATATAAATGTTGTTATAATGATACTGCAAATTAGTAATCATGGTCTGCAATTCAATGGATATAACAAAGGTAGCCAAACATCTGAATTTATGTAGTTGTAAATTCCATTAAATTAAATAAATTATTACATGAATTTTATGCAAATCTATCATTTATTCCATTGAATGAATTATTCAATTTTTATTATTATTATTTTCTGTGAAGTAAATAACTAAGTCAAGTAACTTACTTGCTTACTAAGTAAGTAAATAAGTAAAGTAACTTACTTTTGCCTTGTCAATAAAGCACATTTTATTTTATTTTTTTCAATAGCAGTGGTCTATATAAGTTATTTGTAAATCTATGCCTATTGTGTATCACCTTACACTAAAAATAGTTAAATGAAAGAAAAAATTTATCGGCTGAGTTATCTCAAAAATCCAAACTGAACAAATTACTATATTACAAAAATAAAAATCTCTTAATCCAGCTTTAGATAATGAAGTAAATTTCATATTGTGTGTATTTAAAATAAAATAAACGTGCTAAACGGATGACGATTGAATGGAGGAGAGTTTTAAACAATAGTGAAACTCCATACGCAACAGACTCAGAATTTAAGAACACACAGGAGGCTTCATAAATCCTACAGAGTTGGCAGCCAATATGTAAAGTGATTAAGCTGTTTACTGCTGCAGTAAACATCAAAAAGAACTACAGATTTTTACAAGATGCAGTTTTTTTAAGATATAAATAACTATTACTAATTATATTTAATTTTTTCATTTGTAGATGGCTTGGTTAAAAGAAGAAGGATTTGGAGGTATCATGGTTTGGTCTGTAGTTACGGAAGACTTCAGAGGGTCTTGTGGAACAGGAAAATTCCCATTAATGAATGCAATAGGACAAGAATTAGATGGTTACACAGTAAAATATGATGGTCCTTAGGAAACTTCTAATCCTGTTGGTGGTGTTGGTTATACAACTAAAGATCGTAAGTTCTTTACCAAAAATAAAATAATAAATTATACTGTATACATTCTGTATAACGATAACCAATTTTTAATTTGCTAGTTTAATTTACTTACTTAATGTAAGAATTATCTTATTGTTCCAAGCTGTAGTTTTAAAATTAGTTTAACTGTGGAGTAGAATAGAAATATTATTTGATAGATTTTTTTGTGAATTTTGAGTATCCAAATAACCTTTACTTTTTGCAGCCCGGTTAAATAATTATTAAAGAAACCATATCCTCCTATTCTTATATCATATCATATCCATATCTCTATTCTTTACGTATTAAACAGCTACCTGAAAACAAATTTAACCTTTCTTTATTAAGCAAAACAGTCATCCATTCCTAAAATTGTATGCCCTGTGGAATTATCTGACTGCATTATACACCATTCACCCAGATCCCCCAATGGAGGGTTAAGTGGTGGTAATCCTTTACTTGAGTGAATAGATAATATTCCTGATATTAATTGATTTGCGATGCTACTACCTCAGATTCAAGTAGCTAGCTAAAAGTATAACTTTTAATGGATTTGAACCCCCTACATGTTACTGTTTTTTTTACTTTTTTCATAAGGATAAAGAATACAGAACTTTCTCAGGAATTGTCCGACTGAAATTGAACCGATGTAAGTGCCTAATTGTAGTTGTGCCCTAACGTAATGCACTTTTTAAGTAAATTGTATTTGAGATTTATGATAAGATGGATATTTTAAGACTTTACATACAAAAAAGTAAACAAAATAAAATATCAAATTCATCAAAATGATGTGCCATAAATTTGTACGGTTCTTCCATTTCTGTAAATTTGTATTATTTTATTTACTGAATATTTTTCTTGTTCCTTACATCTTTCCTTATTTCATTATAACTTCTTTCACCACTATAAGTCTCATCTTCTCTATACTTTCATTTTTTCCTGATTATTATTTTACTGAATTTTACGTACTAGAATGTTGCTCAACCAAATATATAATTTTCAGTTCTTTTGTTATACTTTTTTAAATTATCTATTATTGTTTTAATTTTGTGTTAAAAACAATAAATATATCGTTCAAAAGATAATTCAATTAGTTTTAAAAAATAAAATTATAATTAAATAATAATTAAAATTATTAAACACAAATTATCATTAATCAAAAGAGATTGTTAATTATTATTATTATTATTGACATCAACAAAATGTATAAACTTGAGAAATCTATAAAAATGCTGTAGAGCTTTATCAGTATTTATTTAAAACAAATGAAAGTGAATTTTCTATTATTTGTGATAAAAAGGTACAATAAATTTGAAATTTAAGATAAAAATTACTTTCTATATTAGCTTTTTATATTCTTTACTAGCAGTAATGAATTACAGTTCTTTGAGCCACACTAAGACACGAATTGTATTTAAGTGTGGTTATTTACTTGTTTCTTTTAATTACAATTGTAGATATTATCTTAAAAGTAACTGGATGCAACACAATCTTCTCTATAAATCTCCCAAATGTAGACATACCTAAATAACATGACAGACATTCTGCTCATGACTGCATTCTACGTACCTATATAAAACACAAAAATATTCATCCTTCCAAACCGATTATTGAAATTTTCAAGACCTGTCAACACCTTCGTAAACAAATACTACAAGGCCACACAAGGGGGCCACATACCTTTTAGATAATTGCTGAGAGATGGATGGAGCAATACAATTCACAAACCTATCAAAGTATATCAATTTCCTTCAACGTTTCTATTCCCTGTTCTATAGTTGTTTAGCAAATATTATTATATTGTCTACCAGCCTGCTTCTTTCTCTTCATTTATTTACTTACAGAGAAAGAAAATTTCAGATCAGTTGAGTTATATCCTGACAAATATGTAGTGCATCATGAAACACTGAATAACAGGACCTAAAAAATTAAATTAGAAACTAGCATTAGAATTTAGATATGAAACTTATAAATATAAAAAAGCCTATCAATCGTGATTGATACACTATAATATTTGGTACGTAACTACAATTTACAATAATATCTATTTGTATAAATTTTTTTCAACATCAAAATTTTTTGGATCCATGGAAGCCTGGTATTGTATACCAAAAATGAGTTTAATCTATTGTTTGAAATGTTCTTTTAATCCTGTAACTTTTTAAATATTCTTCAAATGTTTTCCTACAGGTAGATCTAAAACTGCGGTTTGCTTATTTACTTTTAATTACTGAAAACTATTTTATTTTTTATATATTTTTTAAGTATTGTCAACTGATGCGGTCAGTATCTACTGGATACTATGAGAATAGAATTACACGCTCGGGAACAACCACATCAAAACCAGAGTAGTAGCATTTCTGTCTTTCAAATGTCTATCATAAAGGCACATAACCTTGTAATTTAACTTTGATTAATAGTTTTCAGTGGCTTTATCAGTGTTAAGAACAGTTAACATAGTAGGTGATCCTTACTTAACATCATTTTATTTTCAGAAATGTTTGAGATCACCCAGGAGTTACAGAACTCTTATGTTGAAAGCAATGTAATTACTATAGTAATCGGGCATAAAATTTAGTTTACATGTACAATTTTATAGGTTTTTCGTAATTGAAAAATCATTTTTGTTATTACTTTTCAAGAGTTGTACTGTAGTTTAAATTTTAAAAAACATTTAGATAAAATAATTATATTTCTGCTAAATCCAAAAGCATATTTTATGATCCAGTAGTAACTATGTAATTTACGTGTGAGTATTGTTATTGTAATAGGCAACTTAATGTGCGTCACAAGTCACTCGCAAAATGACATAGCCGTACTCAAAAATACCTAGTATTTCACGATGGGCTTATTAGAGATTTTCCTGTGCCTTCTTCACTTAAATGAATATACTTTTGAATTTGTTTAAAAAAAATACTGGTGATGTTCAGTACTACAAATTACATTTTCACTCTGTTCACTGTGGGGACTCTGTTCACTGTTCATTGTGTATAGTGAACATCATTATTATCAGAGAAAGTTAGTCTGACAGGTGTTATCTTTATCTCAGTTGTTGCTGTATGTGCATCATAATCATAAAAAATAATGAAAAAGATAGTGTACACCAGGAAAAATATGATATAATTTCCTTTTTTAAGCTGCAAAACCAGCAAAATCTCTAAAAATTTGAATATTTTTGTTCGGTAAACTAAGAGTATAATGAATATATTTTTTCCACAGGAAATGCAGTGTCATGTGAAGAGGAAGACGATTAAATATCATACCACCGAGATAAAGCAGATTGCACTTTGTACTATATGTGTGAAGGTGAAAGAAAACATCATACGCTATTCCCATAAAATCTTTTGTTCACTCTGAAAATGTCTGTGATTGGCCAGAAAACGTAGAAGGCTGCATGCATCATACTCAAGCAACACTACCTGCTAAGAGGAGATAAAATAATTATTATTATAACATTAAGTTTTCCTATTTTTTTTACAATGAGCTCATTTTCTAATTACTTTACACTGGTACAATTGTTTGTTCGGTCTACCTTTTTTGAATTTTATTTATGATTGGCCATTATTTTATACTGTACCTAATAATTATTATCTTTAATTTATAAATACTATTAATACTTCTGTTTTAATTATGCATTTTTTTTTTAATGTTTTGTATTTTATGTCAAGTAATGTTATTTGGTTTAAAAGTTATTATGATTACTTTACTGCTTTTTTTACTGTAATTACTTTACTTATTTCTTTTTATAATAACAAATAATTGTTTCTTTATTTTTTGTTTATAAAATAATTTGTTGATTTAAAAGTGTTGATTCCTTTATTGTAATTCTTTCCCGTGTTTGTTTTTATTTGCTTAATAATTTAAAAATTATTCTTAATGTTTTTCCTTTTTTTTCTAGATATTTGGTTCTGGTTTAATAATGACAATCTGTTGCTGATTACTTTACTTGTATTCCCTATTTATATAAAAATGTTTATTTTAATTACAAAGTTTTTCTGTAAATTGACAATTGATATTTTTAGTAGATCATCTGCAAAGATTCATTGCCAACATACTTAATATTCTTGTATCGCTTTGGTATATTTAATAAATCTTTTAAATAAATTGATGGTAAATTACTGGTCATTTTTTGTTAATTTCTTTTACATATAACATTTTTATGATCATAAACTTTAAATGTGATTTATATCTTCACAATTTATTCTGATACATTTGTATATTATTTTGTATGTTATTACTAATTTTAATAATTATGGTGTCACAGATTTTTTTTGTTGAAACTATTAATATTCCATTTCAGATAAAAAAAAAATATATATATATATGTATGTATGTATGTATGTATGTATGTATACATACATGTAATGGTGTTTTTATATTGACATGGTTTTAACCGCTTACAATTACTTTGACATCTTTTGGTAATATTGAACAGTTATACTTAGATAATTTTTTTTAAAAGTTATTATAATAAGCAGGCCGTAATGACATATAACAGCGAATATGATAAAAGTTTCTTATAATTTTCTATTGTAATCTACAAAATATATATATATATATATATAATTGTAATTGTTAAGTAATTGTTATGTTTATTTTAACTACAGATTGATATCGTTGCAGTTGATCATTGATATGGTGCAGGCCCCTTGGGGTGGTTGGATAGATTGATAAAACAGAACTAATTGATATGTATTAATATTTATTGATTTGTGTTACAAAATGAAATGCATTATGACAAAAGCTGTTTGTTGTGCATGGGGATTGAAAGGTATAGTTTTAACCAAAATATAACAAAATTATTGTTTTAGCTTATATTTTTGTATGGCATTTCAATATGTTAAAAACGTTAACAAAAATTAAAAAAATATATTAAAAAATTGCCATTTATACATAAATAATAAAAATGTTTGTATTAAATAAATATCATTGTATAAAATATTATTGTGAATGTAAAATATTACTATAATATTATAATTATTTATATAGGTTTTCAACAAAAAATAGGCATCCTATTTTGATGTTTCGGTTTTTGTATCTGATCTTTGCACTCAAATCATCCATCTCACAAAAGATTTTCTTTATTTTGTTCAAAACCAGTTTAAATAGGTTCGGTGATAGTTCATCACCTCGTCTCAGCCCTTTTTTGACTAGGAAAGGTTTGCCTATATTTGCTGTAATTTTAAATTTAGAGAATGTGTTTGTAAGAGTGAGTTTAATGAGGTTCAAATTTTTCTGGTCAACTCATATTCTCTCAAAATTTGAAAAAAGTCTCTGTCCACAAAATCATACGCTTTCTGAAATTTTGTAAAAGATATAAGAAAGGTTTGTTTCTGGATACGTAATATTTTAGAATCGATCAGACTTTGTATTTATTCTGAATATGATCGTCCTTTTTTAAATCCTTCTTCACACCCTTCTATATGTGATCTATTTGGGGTTCTAATCTATTCAATAACATTTTCACAACATTTTATAAGTCACTGGCAACAATGAAATACTTCTATAGTTGTTGACATCCGTCTTGGAGGTATAAATTATAAATAATAATTAATATAGCTTATTTATTTTTATTTATAATAAAATACTTATACAAATTGAATTGAAATAACAGGTATAAGTTAGTATTTATTCTATAATTTTATGCAATTTTAATTCACAATAATATCAGTTTTAAAGTGATTAACATATAATATCTGTACAAAAAAAATCTATTATTTAAAAAAAAGATGTTAAAATTTTCATAGCTTTTGTTTAATTAAATATTGTGATTTTTCCTGAATAATAAATTAAAATATAAAAAATTTTGTACTTCTGATTATTTTAATACGAATTATACCCATTTTATGTTTATTATTATTTTTTTGGTTATATGAGCATCAACTGCTACAGTCATTAGCCCTCATCACACTCTTTAAAATAGGGATTAAATCACAATCAGGTTTGTCATATGTAAGGGTGGAAAGGGCCCTTACATTTTATTTAAAAACACCAAACTAAACAAGACAGAAAATTTAGACACAAACACTGAACATACTTACAGGATGCAAAGGACCCCGATATTAAAATTTAAAAAGTAAATAAAACATAAATATATGTGAAAAACAACGGCTTCACAATACCAACATTCCCTTTTTTCTCCCTTAATTTTATTTAAGCACCCCTGGAGCAACCGAAACTGCCATTAAGCAGCACATCAATTGACCCAAGATCCATGGGAGTTGACTGACTACCTCTCTGTAAATTATCCTGTAGGACTTAACCCATTGGGTTCCCCCTGTGTCAGCAGAAATTAAAATAAAAAAAAATTATTAAAAATATTAATTAATTTAACTTATTTCTGATACTGTTTAAAGGTATTCATAGAATTTCTGTTGTGAAATGAATTTTATTTTGCACTTGGGAGTGATGTTAAGACATTCTGAAGAATTGCCAATTGTAAACAGGTGTGTATCTAAAACAGTAGGCTTATACATTACAGATTCTAGGTGTAAAAGTGAACAGAAAGTTTCTTAAGGAAAAATGTTACATTTCCCTTCGATTTTCCTTCTCTCCGGCATTTTGTATTTATTAATAAATTTATATATGAAAATCGGATTGAGAAGTGAACAATAACTTCAGAGGATGAATGAGGATGATACATACACATTTTTAACAACATTGTCTAGTAAATAAAATATTTCATTTTATTAATTATTTATTTATATTATTTTAGTATTTCACTATATTAATGTTAACGGTTACCGTGTAAATTTTTATCATATTATGTGTTCTTAAGAAAATGCTAAGCATTTTTTTTAGAACAAAATGACACCTTAGTTTTGAAAATCGATTGACAAATATCCAACTTATGACAGAAAATGTATCACTATTTTCTGCCAGCTTTAATCTCCTTCTCTATTAAGTCGGGTTCTTTATTTATTGTGTGTGCTATTTATTAATTTAATTATTTTAATTTATATTAGTAGCTTCTCCCGGTGTGCCTATGGCATGCCCTCTGAAACTAGGGTGGGTTCCCTTGGCAGGCGACGTCTTGGAATGAGACTATTAGGTGTTCAAAACTGTACATCTTGTGTGAAAAATATTTTTTGAATGATGAAAATTGAAAGCAAAAATATATCAGGAAATCTTCCCGATTAAATCTGGTTTAGATTGGTCCTTAGTGAAGGCAGTTACTTTTATTTTGATTTGAATACTAGATGGTGCTGGTATTCTATGGCGGTTCAGTTTCAATTAACCACACATCTCAGGAACGGTCGACCTGAGACTGTACAAGAATATACATCATTTACATTCATACATATCATCCTCATTCATCCTCTGAAGTTATTACTTCAGAGTTTATTACTTAAGGTATTCCTTAAGGTGGTTCCAGAGACTAAACAGAAAAAGTGAGGGATAGGCGTCGGAATTTGAATTTTTTTTTTGAAGGGGGCTCAGAGAAAAAAAATCATAAAGGATATGTTACGAAATGATATTATATAGTATAATTTAAATTTATTAATGAACATACAAACAAAAAACCTTGAAATTCTTTTATCGTATTTAATAAACTTCATTACTCTTCTTGTTTGTTTGATTACAGATATTGTTAATATGTATCCTCTAAAACAACTTTAATTTCCCATGAACTCATCTCTTTCTCTTTAATTTTGAATTTCATTTATTTTCTCATACAACAGCACATTTCAAATCGTGTTAAAACATTCGTATTTAATTATTAAAATGACATGCTACCAGTATTAAAAAAATAATAATAACTGCTGTTTAAGAGTTACTTTTGTACATAACTGAAAAAAAATTAAATGACCACCATTTTAGTTAGAGTCACCTATTAGAATAACGTATCTCAACTCTAACCTTTCCTTTTTCCTTTAAACATTTTTGAATTGGCCCTGAAGAGGAGGGGACCTTGGGATGCGGTAGGTTTTTTAACCAAAAAATTTATTTTTTTTAGGTAAAACCATTTGCTGAATCTCATTGTAAGAGTTGAAATTTATTTCAGTGTTACTATACTTCATGAATACTGTGTATATAAATTATCCTTAATTCAGTACCATGAAAAACACGGTTTGCTTAGCGTAATTTTTTATCTTATAATCAAATCAGAATAATATATATTTATACTAAAATATAGAGACAAAATTATACAGTTTAATAGAATATTAAACTGAATGTGATGCATACAGGAGAAAATAGGATTGAAATGTCTTTTTATTTTTTATCAAATCAAATGTAGATTTAAAATAATTTATGTTTTGAATGTTATAATTATAAATAAAGATTAGGTTTACGTTACAAATAAAGATTAGGTTATGTACTTGAAATAATCGGCTGAGTTTTGTATCTTGTTTAATTGTAACTGTGTTATTTGAGGATAATAAAGATTTATTTTACTTTTTGACTGGCTTACTCTTCTAACTTTAATTATATTCTGTGATTAACATGTTTGATACGATATACATATATTAATTTTTCAAATATGTTGCTTGCAACAGGTAATTTATTAAGAAAACGAGAATTCTTAATAAATCCACATCCTTATACGTCTCATCACCCCACATCCTCTGCTAATGATTATTTTAATTATAATTATTATAAATAATTTATTGTATAATTACATGCAATCAGAGTAGCATCACAAAATGCACGATTAGAAAATAAAAATTAGAAGCGATTAAAGTCCATATTATTTATTTACGTACAATATAAAATCATGAAATTATATTTTGTAAAATGTATGAAGATATTAAATACAAAAGATAACAGCCAAATAATTCAAAAATCAAAAGGCATTAATGAAGATTATTGTAGCACATGTTTATGTGCAAGTTTAACAGTTACAGAAGATTCAGGGTTTTTTCAATTTTTAAATTAGTATTATTTAAAAATTCATCAACAGAGTAATATTGTTTCTGTAAGATAAGATTTTTTACTTGTATTTTAAATAAATTAGTCAGAAGATTTTTTTAATAGATGGATAATTTATTAGATATGGAATAAGAAGCATAATAAGGCCCTTTCTTGTGAGCCCAAGTATTGAGTTAAATACGTAAAGAGGAAAAAGGTTTTGCGGTCGTTTTTTGATAGAAACAATAAGGTAAACGATAAGTTACTATTCTTTTTAACAAGACTACACATTCATAAATATAAATTAAGGGTAAGTTAACATTTAAAAATTTATGTACATATTCACAGTTATATACTGGTATATAATTGTGAATATAAGGACTGCCTAAAAGCACATACCGTAAAACAAACAGAAGATGGTTTCCAAAAGAGTCGATAGACCACCATAAGGAGACAACACTTTGCATATGCCCAGAACTGAAATAATGGTTTCACCCAGGAGGTGATGCTTTTTGACAATATTCTAACCTATGATGAGATGTGGATTCACCATTATTAAGTGGAATAAAAAAAAATAGAGCGTGGATTGGAAGAACAAGAGTTCAGCTGTTAAGAACATCATGACAGTATTTTTGATTAACATTGCTGATTGCATAATTTTTCAATCACCTAATAACAGGATTTTTGAGTCTCATACAGTAACAGCATCTCCTTTTTGGCTATTTTATTAGATGAATAATTTGCTTGGAATGAACAAATTGATTTTGTTAGTTAAAAAAATGAAACTGTATTGTTATACTTGAAGTACCTTAGTAGAATACTGAGTTTATCATCATTATTAAACATATATAAATATTTATGTATATTCCTCTCTGAAGTGTAATGTCATTTCTTAGGGCTCCCTCAAAAACTTTAGTCAAAATAAAAAATGGCTATAAATATGGATTGTGTATTTAGAAAATTAAAAATTTTAACTAACACTTGTGTTTATAATTATGAAATCAGTCACTAACAGAAAAAAAATCGCTTATTAAAAAAAAATAATTTCCAAACCAGACAAAAGAACATTTTACAGGTAAATTTTCACAATACCTCAGCTTATAAAAAAGAGTCTTACGTCTCTGTTGCCATTTTTAATGAATTGCTGAACTATCTTCCCACCAATTTATTTATAAAACATAACGAAAGGTTTTTATTTTACAGAAACAATATTACACAGTTAATGAATTTTTAAACAGTCTTAAAGAATTTAAATTTTTTGTAAGCATTTAAAACAATTTTTAAATGTTCATTTCTTGCATTTGTTCAAGGTTAGAATTATTTTTTCTAATCTTCTACTCAAGTAACCCACCGGGTCGGTCTAGTGGTGAACATGTCTTCCCAAATCGGCTTATTTGGAAGTTGAGAGTTCCAGCATTCAAGTCCTAGTAAAAGCGGTTATTTTTATATAGATTTGAATACTGGATTGTGGATACTGGTATTCTTTGGCGGTTGGGTTTCAATTAACCACACAACTCAGGAGCGGTCAAACTGAGACTGTACAGGACTACACTTCATTTACACTCATACATATCATCCTCTGAAGTAATACCTGAATGGTAACTCCCAGAGGCTAAACAGGAAACACAAAGTCTTCTACTCAAGTAGTATTCATTAACACCTGAATTGTAAATTATTTTATAATCGTTTCTTATATTTAATATTTTCACATTTTTTCTTATCATTTCTCGAGTTTATACATTAAATAATTAATATGGAGTCTAATGACTTCTATTTTTTTATCTTACAATTAATTCTGGCTGGATTGTCTCATTCTATTTAGATCAAGGTTTTATCTCGATTCATCGGGTCTAATGCTTGGAAATTTTTTTTTATCAGCAGAGTAATAAACCTAATCGTTCTTGACGTTAATCAAAATAATCTATTACTGTACACCGATCAGAATAAGAGATTAATTTTTTTATTTGATCGATTAATAATGAAAATCTCATGTGGGTGTTTGTTTTCAATTTCAGCAAGACTTATATTCATTTCAGTATATACTACTGTTTCGACAACATTGCAAATTATAAATTTATTACTGTTTTTAGCTACGTTAAAAAAATTTTATGAACATAATAAATTAACTAAAAATGTATTAACCGATGAATGCATGAGAAATTATAATAAAAAAGAAAAAGAAAGGTATGTAAATTTCATCGGCTAAATTTTAAGCGAGACCTTAAAATAAAAAAAAAATAATCAGAATACTTTAATAACTGCTAAAAAGGTATTTGTGTTCAAATATACAAGAGCAAGTGTGTCAATGTTTTGTTGGTAGAGATTGAAGAATAGATCAACAAATTTATGATAGCAACATCTAAGGAGTAAATCTGTATTATACTTAAAATAAAAATGTGTGTTTTCTGATGAAATGACGTAAATTACATTTAAGAGGTATTTAAATATTTTTTCTTGTATCATTATGAAAGTGATCTCTGCTTAACATCTGTACACAGTCTCAGTGTAATGTTCTTTTCTCTCTACATGATCAGTTTCTTTACTCAGTCTGATGCAAGAGTAGATTTTGGTTAAATTTTTTTTTATGAGAAATTGCTTTGTTTTACATTATAATCTTGTACAAAACTGATCATGTAGTTACACGATCAGTCACGTGTAGGTACACTTATAATTTAAATATTTTGTTTTAACTTTAAACAAAATTAGATTTGAAACATATTAAATACAAAAAAGTTTAGTCAAATTGGTGAAAACCAATAAATTGGGGTTAAAAGATCCTGTTTTTTATGTTTGACATATAATAACTTTGTAATGGGTTATAAACACATAAAACGTTAAACATTAAAACGTAACACGTTTAAATGTTACTTTTAATTTGGAAAAATTTGTAAAATCAAAATTTACTATTAAAAAAAACTGGAAATTATACAATTCTTCGTTTATTATTTAATAAAATAAATAAAAATTCATTAGATAATAATTTTTTTATTAATGACAGAAATACAATAAATTATTTGAAAAATTATTATTTCAAAGCTGGCAATAAAATAACAACAGCCGATCAACAATGCGCAATACTATGTCAGTGTTTAAATCATTACATGACAAGAAGTAAAACCTCATGTAACGGTGGAAGGAAATTTTCAACACTTATTTAGTATCAATGTATTTTCTCCTACAATCAGCGGTTTGAACCGTTCATATTATCTAGCCGCATAAATCCTAAGGTCTACTTGTACTTTCTTCAAGAAGAATTGCCACATTTGCTTGAAGATGTTCCTCTAGCATTGAGACACAAAGTATACTTCCAGCACAGTGGTACGCCTCTCCACTTCTCTTGTGCCGATTCCACACACTAAAATAATTCTCTGAGAAATGGATCGGTCGAGCAAGTCAACATTCCTTGCCGCAAAGATCGCCTGATCTAACACCTTTAAGTTTTGGCATCAAACATGATTGTGGGGCCGTCATATTTAAAAAAAAAATTAAATATTATATTTTAAATTTAAAATATAATTATTTTTTATGGTCCGATTTGGTTCATATTCATAATATATATTAGTTATTTGAAACGTGATATTTTTGAAAAACATGGACCTGCTATATGGTGGTGGCGTTGCGATATTTAAAAAAAATATTTATGGTCAGATATGGTTCATATTCAGAATATATATTAGTTACATGAAACGAGATATTTTTGCAAAACATGGACCTCCTAGGTGGTGGTGGGGTCATGATATATAAAAAAATGTATTTATGGTCAGATGTGGTTCATATTCAGAATATATATTAGTTACGTGAAACGAAATATTTTTGCAAAACATGGATCTGCTAAATGGTAGTGCGATCATGATATATAAAAAAAAAATTATTTATGGTCCGGTATGGCTCATATTCAAAATAATAATTATTACATGAAACAAGATATTTTTGCAAGACATGGACCTACTAGGTGGTGTTAAAGTCATGATATTTCAAAAGAAATTTATTTATGATCCAATTTGGTTCATATTCAGAATATATATTACTTACGTGAAAGGAGAAATTTTTGGGAAACATGGATTTGCTAAGTGATTGTGGGGTCGTGATATTTAAAAAAAAAAATGTGTTTATGGTCCGATTTGTTACATATTCAGAATATATATTAGTGAAGTGAAACGAAATATTATTGGAAAACATGGATCTCCTAGGTAGTTGTGAGATTGTGATATTTCCCAAAAAAATTATTTATACTACGATTTGGCTGATATTCAGAATAAATTTTAGTTACGTTAAAGGAGATATTCTTGCAAGACATGAACCTGCTAAAGACGGTGGAGTCGAGATATTTCAAAAAAATATTATTTATGTTCAGATTTGGTACAGAATATATATTAGTTACGTGAATGAGATATTTTTGCAAAACATGGACCTCCTAGGTGTTGGTGTGGCCGTGATATTAAAAAAAAAAAACATATTTATGGTCTGATTTCGTTCATATTCAGAATATAGTTCCGTGAAACGCGATAATCTGGAAACGCATCTGGGGATGGATGAAAAATATTGTATAAAAAACAAAAATTCATTCTCTTGAGGAATTAATTGTCCGCATTATGGGTGCGGCTGACCAACAAAGGACAGCCCTGAGAACTAAAAAGCGCAACAAAAGCAGTACAGAGGTGTGCCAAGAATGTGTTGAAAATGCCGGGCTCGTTTTTGAACATCTTTTATAAACCTCTACATATACACTTTGGTCTAGTGTTAAAGATTCTAATTTTTCTAAATTCTGTTTATTTTATTCAACTTATGTTAAACTAATTTGTTCATAATTAATTAAGTTGTCAACAAGTTCTGCTTAAAATTTTTATGTGTTCATAACCCACTTAACAAAATTATTGTACATCAAACGTAAAAAATAGAGTTTTTTCCTCCAATTTATTGGTTTTCACCGCAGATTTCTCAAAACCTACTGAAGTTACGGTTCTGAGACCTGTTTTATTCGATTTTTTTAGGTCAACAACCATAACCCACCGGATTGGTCTAGTGGTGAATGCGTCTTCACAAATCAGCTGATTTGTAAGTCGGGAGTTCCAGCATTCAAGTCCTAGTAAGTCAGTTATTTTTACTCGGATTTGAATACTAGATTGTGGATACCGGTGTTCTTTGGTGTTTGGGTTTCAATTAACCACACATCTCAGGAATGGTCGAACTGAGACTGTACAAGACTTGTGACTTCATATACACTCATACGTATCATCCTCATTCATCCTATGAAGTATTATCTGAAAGGTAATTACCGGAGGCTAAACAGGAAAAAAGAAAGCTCAACAACCATAACAAATCACTAATTCTGCCGCTTAATTAACATCCTATAAATTTCAGTTCGACCTCATTTCACAGAGGTAGCTGAAATCTGAGCCACATCTTCCATTAGCCATAACTCGCAAACGAGGCAATTTTGGATGTATTCCCTCCTCACTCTATCTCTGTCTGTGTCTGAATATCTGTCTCTGTCTATGTCTCTATCTGTCTCTGTCTGACTGGCTGTCTGTGTCTTTGTGTCTCTCTCACTCTCTGTCTCTGTGTGTGTGTGTGTGTGTGTGCGTGTCTCTCTCTCTCTCTCTCTCTCTCTCTCTCTGTCTTTTTCTCCTTCTATGACTCTGTCGCTGTCTCTGTCTTTCTCTTTCCTTCTCTCTCTCTCTCCCGCTGTCTCTGTCTTTCCCTCTCACGCTCACTCTCTCTCTGTTTCTCTCACTATCCCTCTCTTTCTCAGTCTCCCTCTCTCTCTTTTTCACTGTCACTCTGTCTTTCTCTCTCACTGTCTCTATCCCTCTTTGTCACTCTCTCTCACTGTCTCTCTCTCTCTCTCGTTGTCTCATGCTCTCCCCCTCTCTCGCTGTCACACTCTCTCTCTCTTTCACTCTGTCTCTCTGTCTTTCTCCCTGTCGCTCTGTCTCTCTCTCTCTGTAGGTCTCTCTCTCTCACTGTGTCTCTCTGTCTCTGCGTCCCTCTGTCACTATCTCTCTCTTTCACTTTCTATCTGTCTCTCTTCTCTCTCTCTGTTTTTATCTGTCTCTCTGTCCCTCTCTTTCTCTCTGTTTCTCACTCTCTCTCTTTCTCTTTCTCTCTCTGTTTTTCTCTATCTCGTTCTCTCTCTCTCTCTCTCTGTCTTTTCGCCTCTCTCTGTTTCTCTCTCTGTCTTGCACTCTCTACCACTCCCCTCTCTCTCTCTATCACACTGTCTCTCTCTCTGTCTCACCCCCTCTCACTATCTCTCTGTCTATTTGCCTCCCTCTGTCTCTATGTCGCTGTCTCTGTCTCTCTTTGTGTGTGTCTGTATCTTTCTGTCTGTCTCTCTCTCTTTCTCTTTCTCTCTCCCTCTGTCGCTCTTTCTCCGTCAGTATCCCTCTCTCTATCACTGTCTCTCTCTGTCACTGTTGTTGTCTCTTTCTCTATCACTCTCTCTCACTCTGTTTCTATCCCTCTTTGTCTATCTCTCTCTGCCGCTCTCTCTCTTTCTCTCTCACTATCACTCTCTCTTTCTCACTCATTGTCTCTCTCTCTCTGTCTCTGATGCTCTCTCTGTCTCTCTCTTTCTCACTGTCTCTCTTTCTATCTCTGTTTCTCTCTCTCGTTCTCTATCTCACTGTATCACTCTCCCTCTTTGCCTCTCTCTTTCTCTATGTTTTTCTCTCTCTCTGTCGCTGTCTCCCTCTGTGTCGGTGTCGCTGTCTCTGTCTCACGCTCTCTCTGTCGCTTTCTCTCTCTCTCTATCTGTCTCTTTCCCTCTGTCTGTGACTTTCTATCTGTCTCTCTCTCTCTCTTTGTCTCTCTTTCTCTCTCTCTCTCTCTGTCTCTCTCTCTATCTTTGTCGCACTCTCTCTCTCTGCCTCTGAATCTTTCTCTCTATCTGCCTCTCTCTCTTTCTCACTCTCTATCTGTCTTTCTCTCTTTGTAACTCGCACTCTCTTTGTCTCTCTCTCTTTATCGCTGTATATTCGCCTCTCTCTGTTTCTCTCTCTCTGTCTCTGTCTCTCTCCCCCACTCTACCTATCTCTCTCTCCCTCGTTCACTGTCTCTCCCTTTCTCTATGTCAATCCGTAACTCTGTCTATCTCTCTCTACAGAGAGAGAGATAGCAGAGAGAGACTATCTATCTATCTATCTCTCTACAGAGAGAGAGAGAGGCAGAGACAGCGACACAGGTCGCTGTCTCTGCCTCGGTCG
Organism: Lycorma delicatula; assembly: GCF_047948215.1. NCBI lineage: Eukaryota > Metazoa > Arthropoda > Insecta > Hemiptera > Fulgoridae > Lycorma > Lycorma delicatula. The sequence goes on from NC_134467.1 coordinate 45,436,041, forward strand.
GACTCTCTCCCATTCGCTCTCTCTTTGTGAGTCTCTCTCTCACTCTCTCTCTCTCTCTCTCTGTGCCTCTCTCTCTCTCACTCTCTCTTTTCTCTCTCTCTTTCTCACCCGTTGTCTCTCTCTCACTCTCTCTCTGTCTCTCAGTCTCTCTCTCTCACTCTCTCTCTCTCTCTCTCTCTCTCTCTCTCAGTTTTTCTCTCTCGTTCTCTCTCTCTCTCAGTTTTTCTCTCTCGTTCTCTCTCTCACTCTCTGTCTCTCTCACTGTATCACTCTCTCTTTTTGTCTCTCTCTCTTTCTCTCAATCACTCTCTCTCTAGAGAGAGAGAGAGAAAGGCACATAGAGTGTGCCTTTCACTCCCTCTCTGTCTGTCTCACACTCTTTCTCTCTCTCCCTCTTGCACTTTCTATCTGTCTATCTTCGCTCTCACTGTCTCTCACGCTCTCTCGGTCTCTCTCTGTCTCTCTCTGTCTCTCTCCCTGTCTTTCTCTCTCTGTTTTTATCTGTCTCTGTCGCTGTCTCTCTCTCTCTCAATCTCTCTCTCTCTTACTCGCTCTCTGTCTCTGTCTTTCTGTCTGTCTCTCTCTTTCTCCCTCTCTGTGTTTTTCTTTCTCTCGTTCTCTCTCTGTCTTTTCGCCTCTCTCTATTTCTCTCTCTCTGTCTGTCTCTCTCTATCTCTGTCTCACTCTCTCTCTCTCTCTCTCTTTGTGTGTGTGTCTCTCTCTCACTTTCTCTCTGTCTGTCACTTTCTCTCATTCTGTCTCTGTACCTGTCTCACTCTGTCTCTCTCTCTATCTCTGTATCCCACTTTCTATCTCACTCGCTCTTTTTGTGTGTGTCTCACTCTCTGTCTGTCTCTTTCTCTCTGTCTTTCACTCTCTCTCTGTGTGTCTCTTTCTCTCTCACACTCTTAATCTGTCTGTCTCTCTCTCCCTGTGTCGCTCTTTCTCTGTCTCACTATCACTGTCTCTCTCTGTCACTGTTGTTGTCTCTTTCTCTCTCTCTCTCCCTATCTCTCTCTCCCACTCTTTCTCGTTTTCTCTCTCTCTCTCTCTCTCTCTCTGTCGCTCTCTCTCTCACTCTCTCGTTCTCTCTCTTCTCTTTGTGTGTGTGTTTCTCTCTCTCGCTCTATCTCTCTCTCTCTCTGTCTCTATCACTCTCTCTCTCTTTCATTTTCTATCTGTCTATCTTCTCTCACTCTCTCTCTGTCTGCCTCTCACGCTCTCTCTCATTGTCTCTCTATCACTCTTTCTCACTGTCTGTCTTTCTCAATCGCTGCCTTTCCCTCTGTTTTTATCTGTGTCTCTGTCGCTGTCTCTCTCTCTCTGTCACTCTCTCTCTCTTACTCGCTCTCTGTCTCTGTCTTTCTGTCTGTCTCTCTCTTTCTCTTTCTCTCTCTGAGTTTTTCTCTCTCTCTCATTCTCTCTCTGTCAAACTCTCTCTCTCTCTCTCTCTCTGCCTTTTCGCCTCTCTCTATTTCTCTCTCTGTCTCTGTCTCTCTCTCGCACTCTGTCTCTATCCCACTTTGTCACTCTCTCTCACTGTCACTTTCTATCTGTCTCTCACGCTCTCTCTGTCTCTGCCTCACTCTCTCTTTCTCTCTCTATCTCTGTCTCACTCTCTCTTTCTCTCTATCTCTTTGTGTGTGTCTCTCTCTCTCTCTCTCACTCTTTGTCTTTATCTGTGTTTTTCTCTCTCTCGTTCTCTCACTCTCTCTCTCTCCCTGTCTCTGTGTTGGTGTCACTGTCGCTGTCTCTCTCTCTCACTCTGTTTCTATCCCTCTTTGTCTCTATCTCTCTCTGCCGCTCTCTCTCTTTCTCTCTCACTATCACTCTCTCTTTCTCACTCTTTGTCTCTCTGTCTCTCACGCTCTATCTGTCTCTCTCTTTCTCACTGTCTCTCTCTCTCACTCTGTCTCTCTCACTGTATCACCCTCTCTCTTTGCCTCTCTCTTTCTCTGTGTTTTTCTCTTTCTCTGTCGCTATCTTTCTCTGTGTCGGTGTCACTATTTCTGTCTCACGCTCTCTCTGTCGCTTTCTCTCTCTCTCTGTCTCTTTCTCTCTGTCTGTCACTTTCTATCTGTCTCTCTCTCTTTGTCTCTCTTTCTCTCTCTCTATCTGCCTCTCTCTCTTTCTCACTCTCTATCTGTCTCTTTCTCTCTTTGTAACTCGCACTCTCTTTGTCTCTCTCTCTTTATCGCTGTATTTTCGCCTCTCTCTGTTTCTCTCTCTCTGTCTCTCTCTCCCCCACTCTCCCTATCTCTCTCTCGTTCTTTCACTGTCTCCCCCTCTCTCTATGTCAATCCGAAACTCTGTCAATCTCTCTCTCTGTGTCGCTGTCTCTGTCTCGGTCGGACTCTCTCCCATTCGCTCTCTCTTTGTGAGTCTCTCTCACACTCTCTCTCTCTCTCTCTGTGCCTCTCTCCCTCACTCATACTCTCATCACTTACTCTCTTACTCTGACTCTCACTCTATCTCTCTTTCTGCCTATATCTCTGTCTTTATCTGTCTCTGTCACTGTGTCACTCTCTATCTCTCTCTTCCTCTCTCTGACTCACTCTCTTACTCTCACTCTCTCTCTCTCTCTCTGCCTATATCTCTGTCTCTGTCTCTCTACCTCTCTCTCTCTCTCTCTGCCTATATCTCTGTCTTAACTGTCTCTGTCTCTCTAACTCTCTCTCACTTTATCTCTGTCTGTGACGCTGTATCTGTCTTTCTCTTTCCTGCTCTCTGTCACTCTCTCTCTCTCTCTTTCACTTTCCATCTGTCTTCTCACTCTCTCTCTCTCTGTCTGCCTCTCACGCTCGCTCTGTCTCTCTCTCTCTCTCTGTCTTTCTCACTCTCTGCCTTTCTCTATCTGCCTCTCTCTCTGTTTTTATCTGTCTCTCTGTCTTTCTCCCTCTGTCTCTCTCTCTTACTCTTTCTCTCTCTGTGTTTTTCTCTCTGTCAATCTCTCTCTCTTTCTCTTTCTTTTCGCCTCGCTCTATTTCTCTCTCTGTCTCTATCCCTCTTTGTCACTCTCTCTCTATCTGTCACTTTCTATCTGTCTCTCACGCTCTCTCTGTCTCTGCCTCTCTCTCTCTCTCTGTCCGTCTCTCTCTATCTCTGTCTCACTCTCTATCTGTCTGTCTGTCACTGTCTATCTCTTTCTCTCTCTCTGTCTGTCACTGTATATCTCTCTCTCTCTCTCTCTGTCTTTCTCTTTCTCTCTCTGTGTTTTTCTCTCTCTCGTTCTCTCTCACTCTCTCTCTCTCTCTGTTTTTTTGCCTCTCTGCCACTGTCTCTCACACACTCTCTCTCTCTCTCTATGTGCCTCTCACTTTCTCTCTGTCTGTCTCACACTCTTACTCTGTCTCTGTCGCTCTCTCTCTCTCTCTCTCTATATGTGCCTCTCACATTCTCTCTGTCTGTCTCTTTCTGTCTGTCTTACACTCTTACTCACTCTCTCTCTCTCTCTCTGGCTCTGTCTGTTACTTTCTATCTGTCTCTCTCTCTCTCTCTCTGTATGTCACTATCTCTCTCTCTCTCTCGTTCTCTCACTTTCTGCCTCTCTCACTGTATCACTCTCTCCTCTTGTCTCTCTCGCTCTCTGTCTTTCTCTCCACCCCTCTATCTCTCTTTGTCTCGTTCTCTCTCTCTGTGACTGTTGTTGTCTCTTTCTCTCCCCCTCTTTTTCTCTCTCTCTCTCAATCTCTATCTCTCTCTGCCGCTCTCTCTCTTTCTCTCTCACTATCACTCTCTCTTTCTCACTCATTGTCTCTCTCTCTATGTCTCTCACGCTCTCAGGGTACATGATATCCTAAAAAAAAAAAATTTTTTTTAGGATATCATGTACCCTACCATCATCTAGGAAATCCACGTTTTGCAAAAATATCTGATTTCACATAAATCATATCTGTTGGACTGACATAGGCGCCGCCTATGTCAGTCCCAACTGTGAATTTTTATGAGTTTGAGGCATTTGTGGGTAGATTCAACGATGTCATTGCCAAAACGCCCAGGAAGATCATCCTGATGGGTTACTTGAATTGTAAGGCTGTTGTCGCCAGTAGTCCTTACAAAAACTGCACGGCAAGGTTCTTTCAGACCCCATGACAGTGAATTGTCTTTACTGCTTAAATGACCACACACCTACCTGTGTGGCGAGGGGACATATCTCAATTCTGGATTTAACCATAATGGACAGATGATGGGAGCGCTCCAAGTGTAACTGGACAGTCCTGCAGGACAAAACGGCAAGTAATCACTTGGCCACACTGTTAGAAATCGAAGACCCATTGTTTTGTGTGATAGCTAATCAGAAACCTTTAAGACTGACATGAAGGCAAGTTGCAACTGTCGTTGAAAATGTTGCCAGACAGAGCAGAGATGGTAGAAGTCCTTACAAAGAGCAGAGATGGCCAGTAGTCCTTACAAAAACTGCACGGCAAGGTTCTTTCAGACCCCATGACAGTGAATTGTCTTTACTGCTTAAATGACCACACACCTACCTGTGTGGCGAGGGGACATATCTCAATTCTGGATTTAACCATAATGGACAGATGATGGGAGCGCTCCAAGTGTAACTGGACAGTCCTGCAGGACAAAACGGCAAGTAATCACTTGGCCACACTGTTAGAAATCGAAGACCCATTGTTTTGTGTGATAGCCATTCAGAAACCTTTAAGACTGACATGAAGGCAAGTTGCAACTGTCGTTGAAAATGTTGCCAGACAGAGCAGAGATGGTAGAAATTTGATGCTCTTACTCAGTATATTTGTGGACCGTGCAAATAGTGCATATGCAAAGTGATCTTCAGAGTTTATGATGCCAAAAATAGCGGTTAAGGGTTGCAGGAGGAGATGCATATGAAGAGGCTGCGCAAAAAGATATGTAGCTTCATGACACTTACTAAATTATGAAATCAAGCAGTCTAAAAAAATAAATGGAGAAAATTCTGCAGAGAGCTCAATTCAGATCCATGAGGGCGAGCCTATCAAATCGCTATGAAGCGATTTAGTAGGCGGCTCCCCATCCTCATGGAGGAGATAGAGAGACTCCCACTGATTAGATTGTTTTCTTGCAAAGATAACGGTGCTACTGAATACATCAAGTGTGACAGAAAGCGCTTCACACAAGATGAGGTGACGGCAGCCATCTTCAAACTGAAGGACAAAAAAAGTCCCAGGAGTGACATAGTTGGGCCTTGTTACTCCCTCCTGGAGATTAGAGGCAGGCAAAATAAAGATCAAAGATCTGAACAGGGGGGGCCGAACTGCCGTGCCAGATTTACTGCCAGTTGGCAGGTTGGCTGCCTTAGAGTAAAAGGACAAAATAAAAAAGAATAAATATATATACCCTGGGCTCAGCTTTACTTAATTGTATGTCTGGCCCAGGGGAGTAGGGTGAAAAAAAAAATGTAAATAAGTGAAGTTTGTATATATTAGAAGAGTTGCATACAGTGTACAGTAGCATGTGAATGAGATGTGTTTTGTATGAATGTAAGGTGTGTGGATGCACATGATATTGAGGTAATGTTTTAATGGCAATTCCAACACCACATCACATGAGGGAGTGGTTTTTAGTGGGTACCACTGCAGTAGACGGTGAACCCCACACACCCAGTATGTATGGGCTGCTGGGCATTTGGGTTAGGCAAATTTCCCAATTCCAACGAGAAAAAAGTGTGGGATGAATTCAACTAGTGTGGATGTATTCCGAGTATGTTGAGCACCCATGACTTTCTATGTAGAAAAACTTTAATACAAAATTAATGTTATGTTTTTATATTGAATAGTTTTCAAAATATAAATAATTCAAATCAGATGATTTTTTTTGGGACACGCTTATATTATATTAATATACTTACTTGTATAATTATAAGAATGTATTCTTTTAAGAATTAAAGGTATTTCAAAGATTAAATCATTCCAGTACTGGACAGCAAAGTTTACAGGTACATTTTTTAATGTAATTCAAAATTTCAAAACAGAAAACAATCTGGAATAACAAATTATTAAAAGAATATATTTTAATGTAGTTATAGAATTCTATACCAACCAAAGATGCAGGATAATCTATAACTGGAAATTATTATGATAAGTTTAATCTATCGGATTTTCAAAGATTAAAATATGTGAGTAATTATTTATTATTATAAATTAATGGTAATTCATTAAAAATAAACTGTTCTCCTTTAGCGAAGGATGAACTAATGCATAAAACAAGTGAAGAAAGCCATATTCCATTGCAAGTGATAAATTCGTTGAAAAATTAAATACGCCATTTGTGATAAACCCATTTCATGATTACTGAACTAAGTGAAAAAACCATTATTCTCAAAATACACAAAAATACATGTTTATTATTTATGTTACTGAAAAGAAATTATATTTATAAATTAGATATTAATTTAAAAAAATGAAGAATATAATTCTGTAATATATATTCAATGCTTTATACAGACTAAGATGTAGATCAGATAATCAGGATTGTACAACAATAAAAAAAGTCAGTTAAATCATTATCATTTATTGACACTAAAATTATATATACAAAACATTAAATTAATGACTAGCTCCATTACTTATATAATAAAATATAATAAATAATTTGTTAAATTAAAATAATTAATTATGGTAATTAATAATTAATTCAATGAAACATAATTAATTTTAAATAATATAATCACTGAAGGAACAATTAACTTCATTAATTATGAATTGCACACTATCTAAATTTTAGGGCACAAATAATTTGTGAACAGTACAGTACATAAGCGTGCATTAAAATATACAATTCATTTTATATTATATAATATCACCACTAATTAACAATAACAATTAAACAATAACAATGTTATTATGTTATTTAACAATAACAATTAAAAAATAGTTTATTACTTTAATTTTTTCTGATAAACTTTAAAAAAGCATCTGCTACTAAAATGCAATAATTTCTGCTCTTCTTATTTCATCTGCATATACTTCTTTTATAATTTATTTAAAACAAAATTTGTGTATATTATCAATACAATTAAATATCATTATGATTAAAATATATTATTTATTTATAGATAATAATATTTATTTATATATAATATATAATATATATATATATATATATATATATATATATATATATATATATGTATATGTATATAATTTATTCTACGCATCATGTAACGAATAAACATTAAATAGTGATATTTAAAGTTTTCTGACATACATTTTTTACTACCTTATTAACATAATATAAAAGAAAAATTACAACTTTTAAAATTAAGATTATTTACTTCTTAACAACCGACAAATGACAGTTAATCTACATTAATCACATTAATAGACACATTTCATTACCAACATGTTATTCTCTCAATTAAATTAAAAAAATCAAAATAAATTATTTTTTTATAAAATACATCTAAAATACCATCAACTTTTTTAAAACAATAGTAAGATCTCTCTCAACTATTCATCTGGAAGTTTGTGGGTTTGAATCCTAGTTAGACTTAGCATATTTGCAAAACAGAATATTTCACCCTCATATTGTAACTATAGGATATAAGTTCTTTTTTTTTTTATACATAAATATAAAAGTAGTTTCTTTGTAACACATTAATTTAACTGTATTCCAGTAATAAATTGTCAACCAATTGTTAATAAACATACCTACTTTTTGAAACAAGATTCAACAACTGGCAAGAATCTAGAATTATTTAATCAATCCCTTACCTTTATAATTTAATTTATATCTGTCATCATAAAAATATATATGTATATAAATAATAAAAAAAAAAACTAGCCAATCCTTCCCTACTAATGTTAAAGAAACTTAAACAAAACATGTCAAACAAGAAACATGTCGAAAGAAAAAAATGTATCAATTTTAAATACCGACTGAAAATAAATCCTCTATGAATCATGAGACCTTGCCGTTGGTGAGGGGGCTTGAGTGCTCAGGGATACAGAGTAGCTGGACCGAAGGTGCAACCATATCGGAGAGGTATCTGTTGAGAGCCAGACTAAGAAATGATTCCTGAAAGAGGGCAGCAGCTCTTTCAGTAGTTGTTAGGGGTGTGAGTCAGAATGACTTAAACGGCCATATCAACATCACTCAGTCCGAGTACTCAGTCTGAGTACTGCGCAGCTGAAAGCAATGGAAAACCACAGCCGCTTTTTTTTCGCAAGAAAATGTGGCTCTCTGCATTTTCATATAGCAATGATGGAGGCGCCTTCCTTGGTAAAATATTCCGGAGGTAAACTAGTCCCCCGTTCGGATCTCCGGGTGGGGACTACTAAGGAAGGGGTCACCAGAAAATTAAAAAATAACATTCTACGAGTCGGAGTGTGAAATGTTAGAAGTTTAAAAAAGGTTGGTAGGCTAGAAAATTTAAAAAGGGAAATGGATAGGATAAATGTGGATCTAGTAGGAATTAGTGAGGTTCGGTGGGAAGAGGAAGGCGACTTTTGGTCAGGTGATATTAGAATAATTAACTCAGCTTTAAATAATGGGCAGGCAAGAGTAGGTTTCATAATGAACGAGAAGATAGGGAAGAGAGTAGAGGATTTCAAAACGCATAGCGATAATATCATTGTAATAAGGATAAAATCAAAACCTAACCCGACAACGATTGTTAACGTCTATATGCCTACAAGTGCCCATGATGATGATGAGGTAGAGTGTGTATACGAAGAGATTGATGAAGCAATTAAACACGTAAAAGGAGATGAAAATTTAATAGAAGTTGGAGATTGGAAAAGGCAAGGAAGGAAATATAGTGGGTGAATACGGGCTGGGCAAAAGGAATGAAAGAGGGGACCGACTTATAGAGCTTTGCACGAAGTATAATTGAGTAATTGCCAATACCCAATTTAAAAATCACAATAGAAGAATATACACTTGGAAAAAGCCAGGCGATACTGCAAGGTATCAGATAGATTATATCATGGTTAAGCAAAGATTTAGAAATCAACTCGTTGACTGCAAAACTTACCCTGAAGCAGACATTGATAGCGACCATAATTTGATGATAATGAAATGTAGATTGGGGTTTAAAAACCTGAAGACAAGGTGTCAGATGAATCGGTGGAATTTAAAGAAGCTTGAGGAAGAGGAGGTAAAGAAGATTTTTGAGGAGGACATCGCAAGAGGTATGAGTAAAAAAGATAAGGTAGAAAATGTAGAAGAAGAATGGGAGAATGTTAAAAAAGAAATTCTTAAATCAGCAGAAGCAAACTTAGACGGAATAAAGAGAACTGGTAGAAAAACTTGGGTTTCAGACGATATATTGCAGCTGATGGATGAACGTAGAAAATATAAGAATGCTAGTGATGAAGAAAGTAAAAGGAACTATCGGCAATTAAGAAATGCTGTAAACAGGAAGTGCGAACTGGCGAAAGAAGAGTGGATTAAAGAAAAGTGTTCAGAAGTGGAAAGAGAAATGAACATTGGTAAAATAGACGGAGCATACAGGAAAGTTAAGGAAAATTTTGGGGTATATAAATTAACATCTAATAATGTGTTAAACAAAGATGGTACACCAATATGTAATACGAAAGGTAAAGTTGATAGATGGGTGGAATATATTGAAGAGTTATACGGAGGAAATGAATTAGAAAATAGTGTTATAGAGGAAGAAGAGGAAGTTGACGAGGATGAAATGGGAGAAACAATACTGAGATCTGAATTTAAGAGAGCATTAAAAGATTTAAATGTATTTTATTATTTAAGTATTTTATTACACAAGTTTTTTAATGTAGTTGTCAACTAAAATAATTCTTTTATTGTAATCATTACATAACATATTATATAGATCACATACAGGATGGATATATATGATACTCTATGAACTCGTCATTGCAAATCAGCTGATTTCAAAGTTGAGAGTTCTAAGATTCAAATCCTAGTAAAGGGAATTACTTTACATGGATTTCAATTAACCACACATCTCAGGAATGTTTAACTTGAGACTTACAAGACTACACTTCATTTACACTCATAAATATCCTCTGAAGTAATACCTTACGGTGGTTTGGGAGGCTAAACAGAAAAAAGAAAGAGATATGATATTCCACAGATAAAAAAAAATTGTTCCAACATTTACCTGGATATATTAAGAGAAATCACAGTAAAACTTAATTAATTAGACCAGTATTACAATGTAACAAAATTAAGTGATAGGTGTAAGATATAATAAGTGATAAAATAATAATTTTAAATAAAGAAGAAATCATTACTTGATTTCATGTCTGAACACAGGTATTGTCCAATATTTCACTAAAGTTTGATCAATATTTGTAATCATCTATAATCGTTCTCTGTTGCAAAATGATTTTGTGTATCTTCTCGTACTTTGATACTGTGTTCATCATTTTACAAACAGCGGTTGGACTGCTTCAGTCTTACCTCTGTTTATTTATAACAGTTCAGACTTGTTTTCCTTCTTCACGGGTTACTTTACTAGTTTGAAGATCCATCTGAACATCTATGCGTAAGATTAACATGATTATCCACACAGTTGTCTGGTAAACTGTACTTTATCATGTGTAAAACATGATAAACCATCTAGTTTAACCATACAGTTTTAACCATCTAGTAAATTGTAACATGACATTGATTTCCAACTACCTGCACAACATACTGTTGTCTACTAACATACCTAACTTGAGGTTTTGGGGTGTTCCAAATTGCAGATTTAATATAGCCCTCCAGGTTGCTGTATTATCGTATCTGACTGAGTTTACATGGTGGTACCAACATCATGATTTTTTAATAAGTATTGGCAGACAAAGCAAGGTATTGGTCCCCTACACTAAAGATACGTTGATAATAGTTAGATTATTAAATTAAAGAAATAACATGATCTAAGCTGTAAATACAGACAAAATAAAATAATTCATTTCTTGACAAATAACTGGATTGATTCAATATTAATTTCACTAGAGTTCAAAAACAAAAAAAAAAAAAAAAAACAACTTTAATTTAACCTAATAATAAACAGTTAATTAAAAAAAAAGACTTTTTACAGATAAAGAAAAAAATAACTGCAAACAAATTACGATCGTTTCACATGTTGTTCGTTGCATTGTGAAATGACTGAAATATAGTTCTAAACGCTGTATTTTAATAATGAAAATTTCCAACTTGCTTCCCTCTCCACAATAGATGTTTGAGACCAAAATACTCAATTTTTATCATGATGTACATCATGATGTTTTAATATTCTGAAAAGAGTCTGGAACAATAAAACAATGAAAAATATGCACTCTTATTTCCATTTTTTTTCTTTTCATCCTGTCTTTTGGGTTATGCAGAAGCAATTTGGCAGGATTTTATGGCCGGTACCCTTCCTGATGACAACCTTTAGGGCAATTGAAGTTTGTAAAGTTGCACTGCATGAAAAATTGCTTATACCCAGATATACTCCCACATTATCAGGTGCTCCTTTCCCACGTCTAACCTCTGAGAATGCCAAATGGCTTCTTCTGCTTATAATTTTCCATTAAATAAGTTACAAAAAAAAAAAAAAAATTTGTTATGATTTTGTCACTTAAAATTCGAACTTTTCATCTAGAATTCATTGATTTTATGTTATTATTAACTGGCATCAAGTAGGCAGAACAGAGGCAGGATCATGGCAAAGACTTTATGAGAATGTGCGACAACATTTTTTAATCATAGATTTTTCTTGAGAGTTAATAAAATAAACTGCGGAAGAATGCAGGGTTAACTGAACCTTACAACCCTCAATGTAATAAGGATAAAATCAAAACCTAAACCGACAACGATTGTTAACGTCTATATGCCTACAAGCGCCCATGATGATGATGAGGTAGAGTGTGTATATGAAGAGATTGATGAAGCAATTAAACACATAAAAGGAGATGAAAATTTAATAATAGTTGGAGATTGGAATGCAAGCATTGGAAAAGGCAAGGAAGGAAATATAGTGGGTGAATACGGGCTGGGCAAAAGGAATGAAAGAGGGGACTGACTTATAGAGTTTTGCATGAAGTATAATTTAGTAATTGCCAACACCCAATTTAAAAATCATTTTAGAAGAATATACACTTGGAAAAAGCCAGGCGATACTGCAAGGTATCAGATAGATTATGGTCTCCCGCAACAGTCAGCGTCCACCTCAGCCGCCGCCCTTTTCGAGACTCGAATAAGTAGAGTTCGCTGTTTTCTATATTCTCTGTACCGGACAGTGTAGAGATCTTTCATAGAGTAGTAATACGCCCGCGACGCCAGTCTCCTAAAGCGATAACATTCTTTTCTCTTCATGACCTCTTCCAACTATCTTTTGGGGAGTAGTCTGGAACAGACTTCTCGAAGGAAGTCCACAAGGTGAGCGGCCTTCTACTCCGCACAGGTGACCTCTGGAATGCCTCGAGCAGTATTTATTATTAAAGTCAAAATAAATTATTAATCACTGATAAGAAACAATTTAATTTAAATGTTCAAACAAAACAAGTTGTTTACTGCCGATGCAGTAAACAAATAAACATCTCTTTCTTATTAAAACTATACTATAGTAACATACTATATACAATAAAATATATAAAAAAAGATTGTATCCTATGTGTAACAGGTCCAATCGCAAAAATCACAGCAACATGTTATAGTCCATCATCCAAATAATCTTAATACGTAAAACAATCCTTTTTAACAAACATAAAACCGTATCACAAATTGTACTATCGCAGGGCAGAACAAAACACAACCTCAAGTCTTCAGTCAACCTCATGGTATATTATATGTTTTAAAAAAAGTTTGCATTGTAATTATTTTCATCTTATTTCTATCGTAAAAAGCATCGTATTTATATATTTATATTTATCATATTTATTCTCCTTTTTCGATATTTCTGAATACTCAGCCCAGAGATAGGAAACTATGCCCGGTCATAGGAAATACAATCTGCAGCTTTGCAATATGGGGTGGTGCAATTTATAACCGATTACCTATCATAGTTGTCAAAATAGAATTGTTATTTTGTTCTCCACACCCATCACTTATAAGGCGAACAGTGCCCTAGGGTTCAAGGTTAGTGGCATTCAAACAATCAAAAAGAAGGATGAGATGTCATCAGATCTTTTACTGTATTCATTTTCTGTCCAAACACAGGCTGTTGCATTTTATTTTGTAAGCTTAGATTTCGAGTTGAGTGTCCTTTAACGAAACAAACTTTGTTGAAATATAGCTGTCTACTGTAATAACTAGACTGGTCGGGTAGGTTGGGAAGAGGTTGATCTTTTTTACAGTCAAAGGAAAGGATAACAATCTTTTTGAAGATTAAAATTTCATAAATAAAATGAAAAACAAATATTTTAACTCGCAACACTACTACCTGAACAACAGGCTTGCTGAAAACAGCTGATGTCATGTGATCAAAGTCGAAGCCTCTCATTGGTTGGCGAAGAGAACATCAGTTTTTCAGCCAGACATTAAGGAGAATGTGAGTTTTTTGACGGTAACCCAGATTTTATATTCATTATTAAATAGGATAGTGTTTGTTTTGCTTTATATTGACGTTAAAGAAATGTAGATTTCAACATAGAATACAAGAATCCATTAAAATATAATTTTCAGAAAAGGATGAAGAATATGAGTTTTGCAGTTCGGCCCCTCAATTTTAAGCTGCAATAACAAAAAATGTTTTATAATTTTTCCTAGATGTTTGTGTATATATTTCACAGCGATACCTCAGAATTGGTTTGATCAGTCAAGTTGAAGTTCAAAACAAATGAACTGAGTGCTTGGTTGCCGGCTTTTTTAACATGCATAAAAGCCTGAAAGCAAACATTTATTTATTTACTTCATGCAATTTAGCAGCATAAATGATTCCTTTGCTTACATAATACTGATCTGTTAATATCTCAAGAAAGAGCTTTTTACGTTATCTTACAATTCTATATATGTTTTCAATATTATATATTTGCCTTTATACCTATATTTTTATCAATTATTATTGCAATTCGCGAGTGTGACCTTTGAAAAGTTGAAACAGGCCTATGGGGAACATTGCTTATCAAGAGCACAAGTTTTCAGCTGGCACAAATCATTTTTGGAAGGCCGAGAACACGTTGAAGATCAACCTCGCTCAGGGAGACCTTAAACTTCAAAATCTGACGAAAACGTTGAGCGTGTGTAGGTTCTTGTGAGATCAGACCGTCGTTTAACTATAAGGATGATGAGTGAACAGATAAATTTAGACTCTTTCACCGTACATCAAATTTTGACAGACGATTTGGACATGCGAAATCGGTGCCAAAAAAACCTCACAACGGGACAGAAGAACAATCGAAGAAACGTGTGCGTTAATCTTCTTGAGAGGATTGACAATGACCAAGAATTCTTCAATCGTGTGACCACAGGTGATGAATCCTGGATATTTGAGTACGATCCTGAAACAAAGCGAAGAGTGGCACACTCCGTCATCTCCTTGACCGAAAAGATGTCGAATGAGCAAATCAAATAGAAATAGAAGTTTGAAATAGAAGTTTCACACACAGTACGGCGGATATATCTATTACGTAATACCAATTTAATTTCTTGACTAATCATCATAATAAAAGCTTAGTATATAATGTTACCTTGAAAAATCAATATATGGCACATATCGATATTCTCCGTTGAATGTCGACACATACCAAATAAGTCAGTGAAATATTTGTTTATTCAGACTTTCGCCGGTATATGTCGACAAACACAGTTAACCTATGGTGAGGGTCGAAACGATAATAATTAAAAAAACAATCATCTAATACCAACCTCTAAGGTAAATAATTTTTTATGAGAAACCTTTCTAAAAAAAAAAGTTTAAATTTAAGCAAAACATACCTACGCTCGCTAAACTCGTCTAATTAACGTTAAATATAAAAATTATATATGTTAATCTCTAATATTGGAGGCGATTAATCAAATTCACCTCATTTATAAAAAAAATTAATCAAATTTTCTACATTTTATAATTTGGAAGGGCCAATCAGGATATAAAGAATATGCTAAGTGCATTGATGAACGATAATGTTCAAAAATGCTCAATTTTTTTTAAATATCTTTATTCAACTTCTACCATCAGTGCATACTGAATGCGGTGAATTTGATTAATCGCCTCCAGAGTGTTAGAGAATATCATATATAATTTGTGTATTTAACACGAGGTTAGCGAGTATAGCTTATGTCTTCTTTCTTTTTCCTGTTTAGCCTCCAGTAATTACCTTTCAGATAATACGTCAGAGAATGAATGAGGATATTTACACTCATATGAGTGTAAATGAAGTGAGTCTTGTACAGTCTCAGTTCGGCCATTACTGAGATGTATGGTTAATTGAAACCCAACCACCAAAGAACACCGGTATCCACGATCTAGTATTCAAATTCATGTAAAAATAACTGACTTTACAAGGACTTGAACACAGGAACTCTCGACTTCCAACTCAACTGATTTGGAAAGACGCGTTCACCACTCAGTGGGTTACACAGCTTATGTCTGGCTTATTTTTAACTTCCTTTTTTTACGACCTTTTTTTTGTCTTCAGTCATTTGACTGGTTTGATGCAGCTCTCCAAGATTCCCTATCTAGTGCTAGTCGTTTCATTTCAGTATACCCTCTACATCCTACATCCCCAACAATTTGTTTTACATACTCCAAACGTGGCCTGCCTACACAATTATTCCCTTCTACCTGTCCTTCCAATATTAAAGCGACTATTCCAGGATGCCTTAGTATGTGGCCTATAAGTCTGTCTCTTCTTTTAACTAGATTTTTCCAAATGCTACTTTCTTCATCTATTTGCCGCAATACCTCTTCATTTGTCACTTTATCCACCCATCTGATTTTTAACATTCTCCTATAGCACCACATTTCAAAAGCTTCTAATCTTTTCTTCTCAGATACTCCGATTGTCCAAGTTTCACTTCCATATAAAGCGACACTCCAAACATACACTTTCAAACATCTTTTCCTGACATTTAAATTCATTTTTGATGTACACAAATTATATTTCTTACTGAAGCTCATATAATGTTAAAAAACAAAAAACAATCAGAGAATTAAAATATATATATATATATATATTAAAATCAGGGGCACTTATACACTTAACATTCGATTAGTAAATTATTATTTATACATTTTACATAATTACATTTATAATAATATGCATATACATAAAATTACATCTGCCCATAATATTCTAAAGCTGCCATTAGCAACCTAATTGGTGTGTCATTTTGCAGTGAACCAAGCTTATTCATGCTAGTTCAAAAAGAGTGTGATGTATATAAGTTATATCACAATTGAGAATAACAAATGTAGGTATATTTTGTCAGCAATAAACAAATAATATTTAACTTTTCTGTCACCTTTATTTATTAATTTATTTAATAACAAAATACATTAAAATATATAATACAAAATTCAATACAATACAAGCATTATACATTTTTAAAAGAAATATAGTTTTGTTGATTCATTTAAAATAAAAAAGTATTAATGTTATTTTACAAATTTATTTTAGTTTCAGCAGCAAAGGTTTTTAAGACCTTGTTGTTAGTAAAAACATTAATTTAACTATAGTAATAAATCTAGTAGATACAGTAAAGAGAAACCTTGAAAATGCAATACTTAGTTCATGAGCTCAACAAAATTATAGCAGCTAATTACAATTTTAATTACTGGATTTAAATATTGGATGTTTTGAAGAAAAAAAACAAGGAGATAAATTAGTTATGTAAACATACAAATGATGGTATATATATATATATATATATATATATATATATAGACAACTCATTCACCTGTAGTGAGACTAGGTCCTGAGTTACAACTCTAGATGTGATCTAGTGAGGTGTGATTTGATGATAAATGAAGCTATGAAGTTTGTTTAGATTCAGTTCACCAGACAATTTTCTCATGTTTGTTCCACATATAGCCAACAGCTATATGTGGAACAATCTGTGGAGGCTCAATCTGACTTTTGTAAAAGTTACTTTGAAGAAAATTTAGAAAGTCTGATCTTAAATGTTACACCCAAATGTGATAATAAATAAATAAATAAATAAATATATTTATATATTATATAATTGATTAATGTGTATATATACATACATCAATTTTAATCATAAGATTGGAATACGTTTTCATTCTCTTGACTGAACAAAATATTTGTTCTGAAAGTTTTAAAATATTTTAATTTTATTAACAAACAATTTTAAAAAAATGAAATGTAAAAAGCTTAAAATTAATGTGTAAATGTAAACAAAGAAGAATTTATTAAATAAAAAATATCATTAAAGATGGGCATGGACCCAAAAACATTTTTTATATATGTGTATATATATGAGTTAAGAAATGAACTGCATGTAATCCAAAATTTACAATTTACAAATAAAGTAATAACAATGAAAAATACAGTAAGATGCCAATTTTCCAGATGTTCAACTAACTGGACTACTTAAATCCAAACTAGGCAATTTAAAAAAAAAAAACAATACATTATTTGAAAAAATAAATCTTTGCTTCAATGTAAATTATTTTTATTGATAATTATTTTACTGAGTTTTTCAATTGACGTTTTTGTATTCATTTAGCAAAAACATAGATACCAGCCTCTGTAAAAATAATTATAAAAGCAAATTTCTACACATTGTACCGTATTACTATATCTCTTTTTTCTTACATTGTACATATGTTCCAAATTTCTTCTTAATTTTACGGAAATACATTTACTTTTTTATTTTTTTTACTTAGTGTCTTACCTATTAAACATTAAAATGATATCTGCAGTATATATGATGAAACTTTTTTAAATTGTCCTTTACAATTATCCAAATTTGGTCTTGCAAAGGTCCATCTGAATAATTGGTGTTCCACTCTATGTAAAATCTAATACCCTTACCACTTTATTTTCATCTTTTCAATTTTATGATTTAACTAAGTCAGTCTCTTCAATTGCTAACGGATCTTTTTCAATATCACCATTACTAATATCAAGCACTTTCTCTTCCAGTTGTAGTAAATTTACTTGCTGTAATAAAAAGCAAAACATGAATGTTATAAAGTAAATATGTTTATGATTTTTTGTAAAATTTATTAAATAAAAATAAATTGTATATCTAATTTGCTTACTATTATTATTCGGTGACTTTAATATGCCAAGTTTCGCTAAACGTTATCAAAAAATGCTGCTACTCATCTTACTGACATTAGTGTAAATATTGCTTATGGTGAAATTTCTCATTTATCACAAACATCATCACAGATAACGTTATCTAAGATTTTGAATTCTATCTTATTTCTCATAAATACTTACCAAATTATAAAAAAACTCATTTTGTAATATACACCAATTACTTAATGAGAGTTTGATCGTAAATAATAATTATTTTTTATATCGCCACATAAGCATGAAGCTCATGTGTGAAACATAGAAACGGAATTTTACAGGATATGAAAAATATCTCACCTGACTGAGATTTGATATTGATCATGATATAGAAATCTTTGCTTAGGAATTGCAACTATGTATTAATAAATAATATTGTTGATAGTCACATGACTATCAAAATATTGATAGTCATGACTATTCAATATTTTTAGTCACAT
Source organism: Lycorma delicatula (assembly GCF_047948215.1). Taxonomy (NCBI): domain Eukaryota; kingdom Metazoa; phylum Arthropoda; class Insecta; order Hemiptera; family Fulgoridae; genus Lycorma; species Lycorma delicatula. The sequence goes on from NC_134467.1 coordinate 45,454,633, forward strand.
GACTATAATATTTTTGGTACATACCAAAAATATTCATAAAAATATGTAATTTTCAAAGCGGTTCTCTAGTGAACTCATTATCACAATTTTTAATAAGAAAAACTTCCATAGGTTTCAAAAACAATATGGATCTACTTATTATCAAAAATTATTTAAGAACAAAGTATATTCTTATTATATACTATTATATAAAAAGGAAGAGGGTTTTTGTTTGTTCGAGATACACAAAAAAAACTACTCGATCAATGAAACCAGATTTTTACCCACATTTCTCAGCATAACTAAGAAGATTTTAGATATTATACCAATCTCAAAAAAAAAAAAAAAATATATATATATATGAGTATATAAGTATATGATTTGCCGGTTGAAACACAAACTCTAATGAATTGAATTAGAGTTTGAATTTAATTAAACTGTGAGTTTCTATCACTGTGTGAGTTAGGTTTGAACTGAATTATTCGTATCATTCAACTAAATAATATTACAAAAATAATAAGAATAATATTAAATAAATTTAAAAAATTTCTGTTTAACAATAATAATGGGCTTTCCGTGGGGACTGCGTGTGAGGCTAGAGTGGTGAGATATATGAGCGCACCTCGTGGGAGGCTAGACCAATCATTACCATCAACTGGTAACAAATGGGATGTCCCTGAGGTACTGTTTTGGGAGGGCAGAGTTGTGTTCTTATAATATGTCTGCAAACAATCATTTGATTTTCAAATGGGGTATTTGTTAGAAGGTTAAAGGCTAACTTTTGCATGCACAAAGTACACTCAAAATCTAACAGAACACAATTATTTAGAAATGTATATATATATAAATTTTTTGTTTTAAACAATTCTTTTAAGAATTATACTCCTCTGCACTATATGTAAATATATTTATTTTATTAGATTAACCAAAGTACAGAATAAATAAAGTAGAATAACTTACCTTATTCCACTATATATGCAAATATTCACCTCAAATCATATTACAAACTTCGTAAAATATAATAACATATCATGCATTTATTTATTTTATTTCAAATTTAAAACCTTTAATCCTTTTATTTTTATTTTAAACTTATTCGGTTAAATTAAAAATTAAACAAAATTTAAAATATGAAAAATTAAAATTAACATTTAAACATTTTAACATATCTAAAAATATGACATCAAGGCATAAAATCAAATTAAAATTAAAAAAATAATTTTAAGTAAAGCAATTAATTATGCATGTTGTCCATTTAACTGAACTTACTTCACCAACTACTTTACTAATTACTACTTTCTTTAATTTTTAATTTAACTGAATAAGTTTAAAAAAAAGATTAAAGGTTTTAAATTTTAAATAAAATAAATAAATGCATGATATGTTATATTTTACGAAGTTTGTAATGTAATTTGAGATGAATATATAATGCAGCTGTAGTATAATAAGTTAAGTCATCCTACTTTATTTATTCTGTACTTTGGTTGATTAAATAAATAAAAAATATATATATATATATATATATATATATATATATATATATATATATATATATTATTGTCTGTTTGTTAATGCATCATGCAAGAACCAGAGAACCAACTGACCAATTACTTTTAAATTTGCAGGAAGGTTATCTCAGAGAAGGTTTTAAGCCATCAACAGAGGCCCTAACTCCTTTGAAGATTAAGATATTAAAAATATTCATTATTTCTTCGCCCCCAAGGTGGGTGAAGTTGTAAATTAAACATATTCATTGAGAAAAAAATAGATTAATCCTTTTACCTTACAAGAATATGGGAATTTTATGCAGAAGTTAAAAAAACTTTTAAATTACTATTTTTGAATATATACTTTTTATAACATTATAATACTATACAAATATAAAACCTTCTACACTATCATACTTTTGAAATTGCACTATCGATAACTAAAAACGAACGTTTACACTGATAACATTTTGCATCAGGTGTTTCTCAGTATGATTACTTTAGCGTTGCTGCATTAGCTCTGCAGGGCACTAACTTCAAATATCTTTTGTAATATGGTAAATATGATAGTTAACTTTTCCTAATGTAAATACATAATTAATTTCATTTCATTAATAAAATTATGTCACAACTGTCTTTAATCTGTATCAGGTCAAGTTTTAATTACTGATCTGATAAATATTCAAATATGACAAGTGAATACAATTAACAACCGATTACCCAGAGTTTATTAAAATGAGAACAAGTTAAACTTAAACAACTTATCGACAAGTTAAAATACATGTATTTCAGATATCACTTTAGTTTAAAAACAACATTTTGCCCTCACACTTGTCTACTGTAGCAATCCAGTCATCTAGCCGCTTTGCGCAAAGTGTGAGTTTTACACAGTTAATAAATTAGGATGTAGTAACAATAGTAGTGAAAGAGGGTTGACTAAATGCGTCTTTATAGCAGCGGAATCTGCACATTCATTACCCAGAATCCCCTCATGGCTAGAGATCCAACAGAAACTCACTTGTGTGTCGTGATGGTTCAACTCAGCGATTGCATTGTAAATTTCGATGACGATAGGATGTCTGCTTTGTCTATGAAATTCCAGCCACCCGAAGGGCTTGTACCGAATAGTTGAAGACGATTCCACAACGTGATTTCTCCAGAAAGTTTGACAGGCTCTACTGGCATTGCAACGAGTATAACTAAAGAAGGGTTCTGTGTACATGGCTGATGTTAGTTGCTCTTTTTCTTGGGGATATTACCGATAATGAGCATGATAAGGGACAGGATTTACAGCCTCCTGTTCAAATAGGTAAAAGACCTTGAATATCTGTTGCCAAAAAAAAGAGACAAAACATTGGGTTTAGAATGGTTGACATACGATGTTACCACAAAGCTTTGTAATGCTCAAATATTTACTGGAACTCCAGGAATAAACTTTCCAATTGATGACCCTAACAATATATTATTCAATGTATTCATTATTTAGATTTTTTACGAATAAATTAGTTGATATTCTATGAAGCAGACTAATCTTCATGTCAAAAATTTCTTTAAAAAAAAATACTAAACCGGTTTTTGAGGTTTCACCTGTGGAAAAAGACTGATAATTATAAGATGCTTTTATTTGCAGCTGTATATATGCTATCAGCAATTGTTTGGAAGCCAAAAATTCAAATTTATGACACAAATCCCTTTTTACAACTCTTGGATTTGAAAAAAAATTATCCCATAAGAGCCAAACTTCTGTCACATTTCCTCCACCTTACTGATGATAATAATACTTAACCATCTCCAAAAAATAAAACCTGTTATCTTGTTAACAGATTCAGAGAAGTATATACACATGAAAAAATTTAGCGATTGATTAAAGTTTACTGGAAAGGTAGGCTGAACTAGTTTAGTAAAATAAAAACGGTACCCTTTGGCATTAAGACGTATGCTAATTCAATCAGAAACTGGTTATATACAAAACTTGATAGTTTATGTAGGTGCATTATATGGTTAGAACTGTAAATTTCTTTATACAAATTTGGATATATGAATATAATTGTTTATAATCTAATATATAAAGAATATTTATTATAAAAAAGTTTATTATAGGTTTTAAATTTTTATATAATTCAACTACCATTTCATACACATAATCATTTTGATTTACATTAAACATAAACTTCTTTTTAAAAGAGGATTTCTTTCGTTTTCTAAATTTTCTTTCCGATATACCAATTCAAAAGCAATATTATGCAATATATTTGACGCTGTGTTTTTATATTGAAAATTATGTATAGTAAACTTGGACAATTTTTCCATGTTCAATATAATTTATATTTAGTTTTATTTTTACATTTAAGTTTATAATCAATAACATTTACAGTTTCATGTAATTTTGAATATAACAATGTAAGATATTCAGATATATTGTATGTAGAATCATCATATTTTTCTAAAATATCTGCAATCTGTAAACATGAGATCATTTTAATATATAATTATGGTACTCACGTATTAACGCCACCGCAGCTATAGCTTTATTTAAAAACAAAGTAGTCAATCAGATTTCGGTGGAAAATGGGCTGAAACAGATTCAAAACAGAATATAAATGGTTATTTATATTTATTTATTTTATAAATATAATTTAACCAAACTTAACCTACGCTCGCTAACCTTGACTTAATTAACACCCTAATTTTTTTAATAAATTCAGTAATTACAATTATTTATTATTTAAATAATCAAATTGCAATAATTACTGAATTTATTAAATAAATACTCAAAAAATTACGATGTTAATTAGTCAAGGTTAGCGAGCGTAGATTAAGTTTGATTAAATTATATTTATAAAATAAATATTTATTTATATTAAACTCTATTTTCGGCCCATTTTCCACCGAAATCCGATTGACTACTTTGTTTTTAAATAAAGCTATAGCTGTGGTGGTGTTAATACTAAGTACCTATAATTACTGTTGTAATAAGTAAATTACAAAATCATTTTTGAACTATAAATGAGGTTTATAAATAATTTATGTTTTACATACAGTTGAAATTACAATAAAATAGTTCATATTAAACAATGAATGGTAATAAATATTTGTTGCATATATCAACTACAACACTGATCTCAGCCGGAATTCCGGCTGCTGTGGAAATGTCTAAAGTCACTGGTCAAACTGTGAAATCATAAGAGGAATGTAATAAGAGAATGTCTTATGAATGTCATAAAAGGTTTGTGATAATTTAATACTATCAATAGCTTCCTGGATATCCCCAAGTTTTATATTAAATGTAATAAAATTTAATAGATTTTTTCATCAAAAATTTTAAGTTATATCAAGATGCATATATCTGAGTGTAACACTCGGTTACAAGCAAAATTAAAAGAACTTGAAAATATCGAGGATTGATTACATCAAATCGAAAAAGAAAACAACTGTGCATGAATATTCAAATCATATGTTTGAAAATGATAGATTAAACAATAAAGCAGAGACATAAAACTATGGCAGTACCATTTACACACGATAATGAAGATAATTGTATTGTAATTATAGATACAACCAGACGATTCGTATATTATTCTATGATTCTTTTAAATTAAAAAAAAGATCCCGATTATGAAATCCTATATCGAAAAGTAAAAGAGCCAAACAGTATTAAATTTTTCAATTATGCATGCCATGATCTTAAATTTAAAAGGAAAGGCAATCATTTTGATACAGCAATCGACATTGATAGTTTAAAACAAGAATTAGATGATTTAATATATTATTATTTTTAGATAAATTATTATTATTTTTGGCTACTCAGAATTCCGATGAGTCAAACACTATATATGAAGTTAGTCTAAAATGTAATAAAAATTAATTAGATTTACTAATTTCTGGTACATATAAAAGTTAGATGTTATATGAAAAAAACGTTTAATAAGTTGCAAATCACAGCAACAGTAAAAGAAGAATGTTAAGGTGAGTCAATCTAAAGAACTATTATTACATTAAATCTCATCGGCCCTTTTTTTAATGCGACAAAGTTATATCATGATGAAGGGAAACAGTTTGATAATTTGTTACAAAAAAAAACAATCTAAAGAATTAAATGAATCCTGGATCGGCTTTTTATGAGATTACGGGTGATAATAAAATAAAACTATTACAATTACTACTGGTACACGTATGTTTATAAAATATTATTATTACTCGATATTGCTTCATGGCTATCAAAAGAGTTTTATGATAAATGTGATATGAAAGATTATTTCATCAAAGACTTTCATATCAAAACGATAATATTTAGCTGCATTCAAAGTTGTAATATATAGAAAATAATAGACTTGGAGATGAGAATTTAAAACGCAAGTTGCAAATTAACGAAATGGTAATGTAAAAATCCATGCCCACACCATATTTGTAATCACACATTTCCCACATGATGAAAGTGATAATTGCCTTGTAATTTTAAATAAACAAAAAGCTAATGATGAGTATAAATATTATGCTATTCACGTTTGCTACACTGAACACGTTCACATTCAACGTCGGGTTCAATATAGCATTATAGAGTTTGTTCAGCATTTACTGTTTTTTTCCGGTTTTATATGAAATTATTTTAGCCTTGCAAATCTGAAGGAACATATACTATAAAGAAGATTATTTTAAAAACTGATAATGAAATAGGTTTGAGGTGAACTGACATTAGCGAATTCTACTAGCGCAAGTATCTTGGGAACGGTTGGACCTAGATGCATGAAACTAGGACCTATTGTTCTGGAAAGTACTCTTTTAAACCGTTAAGGTTTTCAAAATCGCATCAAAGATTGTGTAGGACGCACCCTTTTCAAGATACGCCCTTTTTTATAAATCATTATTTAATATAATAAATATCAATTTTTTATGTATAATATACATAAGATAATGTCATTAGCTATCTCAACAATAAAAAAATAAACAATCCACAACTTTTATCACATATCATCCCGCTTTCGCTTAAAGTAATGATGACAGATTTTTTCAAAACATAGTAATAAATTTAAAAGTGATTAGAACTGTTAACCTGTTGACTGCTAGATAATAAAAACATATTTTTATTTTATTTCATCATCAAATACAAAAAATATTGTAAGAAAAAGCATATCTTGAGAATGGTTGGACCTAGACGCATGAAACTAGCAGCTATTGCTCCAGGAAGTTGGAAAGTACCCATTCAGTTAACCCATTCAAAATCGTGTTAGAATTGGCCTAGGACACACCATTTTCGAGATAAGGAACTAACAATGATTTTGAAGTTTAAACTGACATTATAGACATTAAATAATAATCAATGATATATTACACAATCGCTGAAAGTAATGATGACCAAATATCATAATACAATTTGCACTTAATCATGGTGATTGCAGTTAAATGAAAGATTGGATTCGATGAGAATATAATAATAAAATAATAGTTGAGAAATCATTATTAATAGAGACGGGGGAATCCCCATGACAGCATCAAACTATTCAATGAATAAAACAATTGTTTTACTATGAATTTTTCAATAAATTAACTGTTTTAACATGTAAATTTAACGTGAACACACATTCATCATTGTGAGTAGCCGTTCTTTAATGTATCTAATAAACCCGTGAAAAGAGACCTTCAGGTTCAAACTTCATTTGATTGTTGGTTATTTACTGTAATTTTGGGGGACATCTCAAATCCATGTTTGGCTATATATTTTGCAGTAAATCCACTCTTTCAGCTCATAAATTTAACTACAAACACATGTTCATCTAAAAAACATGACATCGGGTTCAATTCCAAATAATCACTACTTTCATAGAAAGCAAAATGACAGTTGAACCCGAGGTTTCTATACTACTCATATGTCTAATAATGCCGCAGATGCTCCTAAACATCTGCCAAGAGTTAGATTATTGTTCTAGACATCTGCCAAGCTACAAAAGGTGCATACATTGAAGTTGAATAACCTATAATAAAACAGGGAGAGTTGTTTGTTCTCTTAATATACACTGTACACTTTAACACTGTACAATTAGATACTTTTAAACCAGACGCAAATGTAAATTCAACTTAATGAATCTGCAGACAGAATTCACTAGGGATATTCTTATAAATATTATTTAAGTTGGTAATTTATAATTTATAAGCAATTTCATATAAATTAGATAATCAGTACAGTAATATGTTAACATAAGATCGCAAATTAAAGTAAATTTTAATAACATTAAAATTTTTAAAACGAAATTTTTATTGACTGAACAAATTTTAACAAATGTTACCTATGTGTAAATTCAGTAAACATTACTGAAGACAGGCTTATGCCCGAAACCCACCTGGTTGGTCTAGTGGTTAACGCGTCTTCCCAAATCATCTGATTTTGAAGTCGAGAGTTACAGCGTTAAAGTCCTAGTAAAGCCAGTTATTTTTACACGAATTTGAATACTAGATCGTGGATACCGGTGTTCTTTGGTGGTTGGGTTTCAATTAACCACACATCTCAGGAACAGTCGAACTGAGAATGTACAAGACTACACTTCATTTACACTCATACATATCATCCTCATTCATCCTCTGAAGAATTATCTAAACGGTAGTTACCAGAGGCTAAACAGGAAAAAGAAAAGAAAGAAAAAAAAAAAGGCTTATGCCCGAAAGCGCTTTAATGTGAAAAAAGTAAGGTATGAATATTCTTTCATTCTGTACTTTGTGGAGTGTGTAAATAAGTTGTAAATAATAAAGTTACCACAACAACTGAAGGAAAGCTGAAATCAAACAGTGGCTTTAAGAAAAAGTGGTTGCTTGCAACTGCGTTTACATATTTTTTTTTTAAATTTCACCATTATATTAAATTGTACAATGTTTACTGATATGATTTTAATGTCTTTAAATTTGTTATTCTTTTTACACAGATGAGTCTTTGGCAGAAATATTGCGAATAATAATGATGATGATGATAATGATAACAATAATAATATAATGTGATAATGATAATAATAATATTAATGTCAACGAAGTATAAAGTAGTCTGATAAAACTGTACGAAAGGCATTATTAAACCATGACTGTGTGTCGCTGGTTATTATAACAAACAGGATACATGCAAACTACTAGTTGCGGCTGTACTTTTGGAAGAATATTTTTATAACTTTCTGACCTCAATAAAAAGCTTAATATTAAATACTTTATTTTCAAAATATAGTCATCTTGTTCAAATTGTTTCAATGATTACAACGATGTGTTTTTCCCATAAAATGTTCCTTTTGTACAATCAGAATTCCCTATGTTAAAACTGATAATTTTATTTCTAAGTCTATTTATGCTAGATGTGGAGTAAGACAAGGCATGCACTTCGGTTCTCTAATTTTCATAGTATTTATAAATGACAGTTTATTCATAAGCTACTCACATCTTTCTTTTTTTTAGTTTTTTTTTCTTTTAGTATTTCTTTTAAATTACAAAAAGAAAATTGATTTCATACTCAATTTTGAAGGTTTGCAAATGCCGATATATTGTGGAACTGAATAATACAAAATAATACTGCAATACAAAAGGTATCTTCTATTAAAGACTTAGCTGTATGATTTGATAGCATAGGCCATAACAACAAAGACAACTGTAAAATTCCAGCAAGTACTTTGAAAAATTATTACACTACCAAGAAGTTAAGATTTCAATTCCAAAATCTAACAACATAAACTGCAAAATTTAAAAAAAAAATTATTAAATGAAAATAGACAAAATTTGCCAGAAATTAAATAACAAGATAGCAGGTGATAGCTTGAAAAATATGGAATTATGGAAAGAATCATGAAAAACGCAAGAAAATACTGAAGAACTTGCTAGAAGAGATATGGAAACTGAAAAATTCCATGAAAATTAGAAAAATGTATTAATAGATCTACTACACAAACAAAAAGATGAAACAGAAGTAAACAACCACAAAGGGATTTTCCTCTTACCTTTGACAAATAAAATACTTTGAAAAGTACTTCAAAATAGAATTGAATTAATCATAGACTTAATAACTGGGAGAACATGAAGGATTCAGAAAATTATGATCATATGCACAACAAAACACAACCCTTAAAACAATAATAAGGAGAAAAAATGGCAAGGCATACAACTCGATCTATAGAACTTCCTTATTTAATGTTCTAGTATTTGGTAAGGATCTCAACATAATTAACATTACTAAACAGACAGACTATTCTAAACACAAAATCAGATGTAAAATTGTCAGAAGAATTAGAAATTAAAACAGAACTAAGACAAGGGAGTGGTTCAGCATCGATTACTTTTATCTGTGTACTAAAGAAAGTAATAAACTTCCAATGAGAACCAAAATATTTAGGGAAGAATTGACTTTACATTTTTTTTTTACAAATTTTTAACAATGATATGCAAATTTAAGTCAGTCAAGATGGAGCTACAAAAGAGACTGCAACAGTATATAGGCTTATCAACACTGAAGGTAAGAAGTCATCAAAACAGCAAGACAGAGCTGCAGTGGCTACTAAAAAATAAAGATGCAGACAGAAGACAGAGAAACCTCAACAAAAACTATCAAAAGGGTAATGACAAAATGTTATGTGTATGAAGCTTTATTTTATCTTAATTGCTTCAGCTGTTAACTAATTTTGTTATCTGATAAAACTTTTGATTGAAACGTTGTTGTGATCATGATTTTGTGTAAACAAATCTGTATTGAATTATTTATAACAAAATTCATAATTAAATGATAGATATAATGAAATGTTATTGTTTTCTGTAAATAGTTTTTTATAACATAGTATGATGTAAGTAATAATAGCAGTAGTAGTTAAGAGATGTACATAGGTAGTTTCCTTAAGGGTTATAAATATAACTTTTTTTTTTTTTTATATATAAGAATACTTTGTAAATAATATTAAAATTTATCAAGTGATCCCTGTAAGGATTACATGGATCTCACAATCAAAAATTAAAGAAATAGTTTTTTGTAACCGATCTCAGATTTTTTTTAGCGAGTTTTACCAAATATAGTAGGTGAGCAGGCAATTTTCGGTAAACACATTAGATGGAAAATTGACGTGGAGGTTTTTCCTTTATATTGTTGTAAATATAAGTTTACGGTTATCAAGCGATGGGGTGTTTTTTTTCTACATCTAGTTGGAAATCATGGAATATTTACAGACATCAGAAGAAAACAAAATTGAAAAACTAATGGGCATATTATTGTGCAGACATGTTTAGAGCAACATATTTTTGTTCAAGTTGTTAATAGAACCTTTGAAAAGCCTGAGACTGGAAGTGTTGATTATCAGAAGAAACTGGTGAATGGATCATAGCAAATAGAAAAAAGAAGAATAGTCAAGAAAGAATTATTCTTTCTCTAGATAGAAATTTTTTATTGGGTAGAGTTACATCCTACTGCCCACAAAGTATGGTTGAAATTAAAATAAATCTGACACTCCTCTTGCAAAGTACAGTGAACTTCAAATGAAATGATACTCCTAGGCAAAACAATATATGAGAATGGCGTGCGCAAGGCTTTAATAAACATTGCCTCATGTGTTTTACCCCATTTACATCACATGGCATGACTTGCCAACAGAAGACACGGTCTGAATTGCAAAACTACTTTTAAATATGAGTTGGGATTATGATACGAAACATCTTTAACTCAAGGTTGATTGTCAGTCAACCCAGGAAGCATGCTTCTAGATCAAACTTTAGCAAAAGGGAGTCATGCTAAGGCTAATCACAATGGCAAGAAATGTTTTTGTTGTAGAAAATTAGGTCATCTCTCTAAAAATTGTTAAGTGGGACTTATTTGTTGTAAAAGCAAATTATATGGCATAAATCAAATGAATGTCCATCTAATAAAACAACACTTTACTATAGTTGAATCAGGCTTGGAAAAATTAATGCAAGTGTTAACATTTTATGACGGTATCTAATACTCCACAACAATCTAGAGTAGCTGAGAAAGAAAACAGAATCATTTGTGAGGTGGCAAGATCCTCGTTCCATTCTGCACTCAACTTACCCAAATTGCTTAGGGGTGAAGTAATGAAGCAGTCCTTTCTGCTACATATACAATAAATAGAACAGCACTGACAAAAATGAAAGGAAATGCCTCTGTTGAGTTGTTTCTGAAAAGGAAAGTGAATATCAACTACCTCAGAATTTTTTGAACTGAATGTTTTGCTTGGATTCTAGACAAAAAAAGAAGAAAATCTGATGTAAAATCATTAAAGGTTGGATATGCAGACTGCAGTTATGGAGTTTATTTTCTAGACAAGTAAAAAGTTGTTACTTTTTACGCTCTGACCTCAGAGTGACTTAAGATTCAGAGGTTAAATTTGGTTAATTTATATCTATAATTATAAACAGCAAACTTTTGGGTTATAGTTAATATCATCCAATATAACCATTATATTACCACTGTTATTTATTTATTTTATAAATATAATTCAACGAAACTTAACCTACGCAAGCTTTTCTTTCTTTTTTTTCCTGTTTAGCCTCCGGTAACTACCATTTAGGTAATACTTCAGAGGATGATGTGTATGAGTGTAGTCTTGTACATTCTCAGTCCGACCATACCTGAGAATTGTGGTTAATTGAAAACCAACCACCAAAGAACACCGGTATCCACGATCTAGTATTCAAGTCCGTGTAAAAATAGCTGGCTTTACTAAGACTTGAACGCTGGAACTCTCCACTTCCAAATCAGCTGATTTGGGAAGATGCGTTCAATAGACCAACCCGGTGGGTTAACCTACGCAGGCTAACCTTGCCTTACACCACGTGAGTAATAACGTATACGATACAAAAGTTAAGGTGGAACAAACTGCTTAATTGCCTAAATTACTAATTAAAAAACGACTAGTAATAATATGCCCACGATATAATAATTTTTTAATGTGCTGCTTAAATAAACGATTTTACGTCGAACTTAAATAAATTTTCATCACAAGTTAAAGCTACACTCAGTTCATAAACACAAAAAATTCAAACTTAAATTCTATTAATTTATGTTAGAATGGTATAAAATTACTTACTTGGTCAACAAAAGTGAACACAAATAAATAATACTGATATTACAATACAAATTTCACTTTAACAACGCTTATAAACAAATGATCCCAATCTACTAAACAGTGACGCCAACACATGTAATTGTATATTTCAATACAAACGATATCTGGTTATAATGATGAAAAAAAAAAAATATATATATACACACACACACACACACATATGATATTGCACAACAGACTTAATAAATAATTTTTCATTCACGTAACAGTTAAATAAGTTTAATAAAATAAAAATTTACTTAAATTTTCAGAATACATTCGGGTTATAATAAGAAATGTACAAATGTAACATTGATCTCAAATTTGTTTCAAACATCAATGTTTGCCATTTTATGCTTTGTCTCACCGCGTGTTAAACGTTGATGGCAATGCAAAGTCTCTATCAAATACAGTAGTCCTCGCAATGAAAATTATACAACTGGTGCAGTTGCAGCAGCCGCCAATGTGATCTCTTTTGTCTCTTATTTGTTGTGCAAGACAAAGAATGAAAAATTTTGCAGACGGTTTCTTTAAACCGTTGTTATGAATGGTAAGAAATTTTAATATAATGCAGCAAATGAATTGTTGGAGTTTACGAACTGCTCAGTAAGCTGCTGCTTTGAAACATGTCCATTGTTGGACGTATGGTGTAGCAGTCATGAGCTTTCAAGTCATGACGAGTTCACCGCTAGACCAACGGTTGGTCTAGCGGTGAACTCGTCATCACAAATCAAAAGAAGTCACTAGTAGTGACATTGAAAAAAAGTTCAAAAAAGAAGTTACTAGTAGCAACTTCTTTTTCAAACTCGTCATCGCAAATCAGCTAATTTTGAAGTCAAGAGTTCTAAGGTTCAAATCCTAGTAAAGAGAGTTACTGTTATACAGATTTGAATACTAGATTGTGGATACTGGTGTTCTTTGGTGGTCGGGTTTTGAGTTAACCACACACCTCAGGAACGGTCGACCTGAGACTGTACAAGACTACACATCACTTAACATTCATATATATCATCCTCATTCATTCTCTGATGTAATAATTAATGGTGGTTCCGGAGGCTAGAAAGAAAAAGAAAAAGTCATGAGCTTCAAATCAGAAGGCATTAACAAAAAGTAATTGAGGACATTTATATACACACTGTGAAGGATGCAGAACTTTAAGTTTTTTTTATTTGTATTATTTAAAAATGCATCGATAGAGTAATATTAGTTCTTCAAAAGTTTTTTTAATTGCATTTAAAATACTGTAAGAGATGCAAGATACTGTACTCTATCTATACTATTATAAAAAAGATGAAGAGGCTTTTTTTTTTGTTCGGGATACTACTCAAAGTAACTACTCAATCAGTTACGACCAAATTTGTTTATCCATGTTTCTTGGCATAACCGAGAAGGTTTTTAGATGTATTTCATCTCGAAAAAAAATTATATGTATAGTAGTGGAGATTTGCTGAGCGAAGCACGCACTTTAATGAACTGAATTAATTAACTGTGAATTGCGAGTGTCTATCACTGTGTGGAATCTTTTTTCCTGTTTAGCCTCCGGAAACTACCATTTAGATAATTCTTCAGAGGATGATATGTATGAGTGTAAATGAAGTGTAGTCTTGTACGTTCTCAGTTCGACCATTCCTGAGATGTGTGGAAAATTGAAACCCAACCACCAAAGAACACCGGTATCCACGATCTAATATTCAAATCCGTGTAAAAATAACTGGCTTTACTAGGACTTGAACGCTGTAACTCTCGACTTCCAAATCAGCTGATTTGGGAAGACGCGTTAACCACTAGACCAATCCGGTGGGTATCACAGTGTGGACTGGGTTTGAACTGAATGATTCGAATCAATCAAATGAATAATATAAAAAAATAATAGAATTAACTCCACATTAAATAAATTTTTTTAACAATAATGGGATTCCCGTTGGGGCTGTGTGTGAGGCTAGAGTGGTGAGGTGCGCAAGCTCCTCACAGGAAGCTAGACCAATCATCACCATCAACTGATAAAACGGGATGCCACTGTGCCGCTTTTTTGGAAGGTACAATGGGTGCTCTACAGTCATCCGATTTTCAAAATTCAAACAGAGTATTTTTTAGAAAGTTGAAGGCTAGCTTTTGCATGCATCCGGTACACTCTCGATCTAACAGATCACGGTTATTCGGAAATTTATATATATATAAAAGTTTGTATGTTTGTTTATTATCACATCATGCAAGAACCAACCGACCGATTACTTTCAAATTTGCAGGATACGTTTACCCCCTATGTGAAAAAATGAAGTTAAATTTAATTACGTTAAAAAAAGTAAGATTGAAAGAGAAATATTTAGTTTTATTGATGATATATAAACAATTATGTTTAATGAATTCATCTAAAGTCGATCTCGTATTCTTCTGATAATGGAAATTTGAATTTAAAGAAGCTAGGAAAATTTAATCAATTTTATTTACTTTTTATCCTAAATTACGTTAAAACAGATAAGATTGGAGAAAGATATTTATTTTATTGATGATTTATAAAAAATAACTATGTTTAATGAATTGGCCTAATGTCGATCTTGAATACCGATCCTGTCTTTTTCAGATATAGAAGAACCTTTTTACAACAAAACAAACTATCCGACTACCGTTTTGGCTTTCAAACAGATCATAGTATCATCGAACAGATTTATAGAGACTTTGCTAATATTCAGATAGCTTTAGACAAAAAAACGTTTGCTCTACCGGTTTCCTTGATATCTGCCAAGCCTTTAGATTAAGTGTGTCACACCGACTCTTTTAAAATTAGTCAGCATGTACCTTTTCAGTTCTTTTTTAAGTAATTGATATTTCAATGTTATATTTTTTAACAATAATGGGATTCCCGTTGGGGCTGTGTGTGAGGCTAGAGTTATAACTAAAGTGATCGGTCGGTTGGTTCTCGTATAATGCTGTTGCAAACAGACAGATTCACAAACAATCGCATTTATCTATTAGATGAACCTTCAACACGTTTAATAAAATAAAGCAAAACAAAAATATTATTGGCGTAGTTTTATAATAAGTAGACCGATTAATTACATTTTTAAAAACAGTATACGCATATGCTGGCAAAAGATACATCTACCATTGGCTGTACGTATTTATGTATATATTTTATTTTTCCTATTACTTTTTCAACTCGTGCACATTTCGTACTATTTGTGTTCATTTCTTTTTAAGATACTTTGTATTTTTGAATAATTACTCAATTATTGTAATTAAACAAAAAAATAAGCTTGGCGCGGAGAAACTAATCTTTGTACTAATATTAACGAGCGAAATATGGTATATTTCGCCGGGACGAAGAGTTCGCCTCAGTTTTCTGACGAGTAGTTCACCGTTGTGCGAGTCACAAGGAGTACGCCGATGGCTTGGCGAAGATTCTGAACGATCTCCCGGGCATCAAGAATGCTGGTTGCTAACGCAGTCTTCCGCCTGGGGTTCACCACTCGCTGGCCCCAGTGTCGCACAGTTCATTGATGCCAGGAACCTCTACAAGCTTAACAAGGCAGAACCGCTACCTTTCTCTTCTGAACTGGGGGAAAGTTACATCGACGTCACCTTGGTGACGGGGGGTCTGCTTAGGTGTAAAAGTAGTTGGACTGTCTGGCCCAAGGCCAGGTTAGTGATCAAAGGTTTGTAACCTAAGGAGACTGGATCGGGGCAGGCTGCGGCTTGTCTTTTTTTTAAATAGAAAATATAATTTTTTTTTACTATCATTAAATTACAAAGAACTCATTCTTTTATTGCAACCAGTGTAGCACTATTTTTAATGCTGTAATAACTTGTGATTTTTTCCAAGTCTTTATTTAAAGTCTCATTTTCACATCATTGAAAACCTTTAATAATATTACAGAGCTCCTTAATTAATACTTTGACTTCTCTTTGTTAGTTTAAAAAATTTAATTTCTCTTTTAGTGGATTTGATTTTTGTTTACTTGAATATATCTCAGACCAACTTATATTACCAGCTTATAGATGACTTGATTATATTTTTTTTAGAAAACTTTCATTTTTTACCTTTGTTGAATAATAAATACTTTATCAAATTGGGTAACTTATCAAAATAAATAATTACTTTGATAAATACAATTTTAAGCCCAAAAATCAACAGGGCTTAATGAAATCCATACTTAAAAAATCATTTTTTTTAATTTCATGATCAAAAATCTAATTGTATTAATGTAAATGAAATGCAAATTTAAAAAAAAAAGAGGTTATAAACAATTTTTCAGACTTCATCTTTCTTAAGCTGTGGCTGTTTTTAAAAATGTCACATGAGGTAGCTGTTCAGCAAAGAGGTCAATGAATTTACAATTTTTTTTTGTGATTATATTGCATAATTTTAATAATCAAAAATGTCATTTGGTTAACCAGCCATTAGTCAGGTTGTGAGAAAAAACCTCACCTTTTTATACGCCATTTCTGCTCTACTGGGAAAAGGATGAAACCGTCCTAGGAATTTCTCCAAAATTATAAGAGCTGTAGTCGTGGCAGTTAGTTGATGCTCATTCTTAAAACATTACTAAACTAGCAAGAGTAGTAGCAAAAGACAACAAAATAACTATGGAGTGCTGGAAACACTTTTGTCTGGATTCAATGATGCATGAAATCATAAATTTTACAAACCAGAAATTGGACTAAAATGAATATAAAATATTCAAGAGGTGTACAGGACTGTTATTTAACTAATGAAACAGAATTAGCTGTATCTTTAAAAGAATCGCATTGAATTAAATGATCTTTGAGCTGTAGATGTAACAGCAACTGAAATATTTACTGCCACTATGTTCCAGTAAAGATTTCGTTTGCTACCGCAAGCACTGAGATTTAATGATTACTCTATACACGTTGAATGAAAAAAGATTGATAATTTAGCCCCCATTCGTAATATTTTTGATGGATTTGTAAAAACATGTAGTGAAAGATACAGTGTAGGAAAAAGTGTCACGGTTGACGTGATGATGCAGGTCTTCAGAGGACGCTGTAAATTTAGTGTATATGAAGAGTAAACTGTGTCGATACAGAATAAAATCTATGCTACCGTAGACTGAAGAACCATCTAGACAAATACATACAGAGATATACAGGTCAACAACTTAAAGACAGCCCCCCTTTATCCGTATCAAATGTAGTCAAACTCTGTGTCAGTGAAATAGATGGTACAGGAAGAAATGCGACTATGGATAATTTTTTCACCTCTACACCTTTAGTAAACGATCTCTACGCCAATCACGGATTTACGATAATTTGGATTCTCTGCAAAGATAAACGGGAAATTCCAGGAGAGCTTCTCAACGTTTCAAAAAATCCCAGATGTTCATCTATATTTGCTTTATCAAATCCCCCAAATTATTGTTCCATAGTTTCTTGCATTCTGGATAAGAAAGAAAAGAAACTTGTTGTTGTACTTCCTATTCTCCATGGTATGAAAGTAGTGGACATGCTCTGAAACCCGAAATTATAACTTATTGTAATGTTACTAAAGGTGGATCACCGATCGTCTAAAAACTGAATATTGTGTATCATGAATCATTCGGTTGTCGGTTGAAATGGCCGTTTACTATTTTTAATGGTATGCTAAATGTCAGTGCTATCAATGCTCTGATTATTTTCAAAACATACATGTGAATATAAGAAGAAAAAATGATTTTGATGGACCTTGGAAAAGAGTTAGTGAAAAATCAACTGCTGAAAAGAGTACAAATCAAAACACTGACTATTCCCGCAAAACAAAAAATTACATTGTAGACCTTGCCTACAATGTTTAAAATTAGCCTGCTGAACCTAACGATCAAAAGCCTCCAAAGTGCAAGTACTGCCCTAAAAGAAAGAACAGGTACACTAACAAGTGCAGAGCCCCTATTTATAAGGAGCCAGTATCTAGGGCAGTCTTTGTCTGCGTTGAATGTGTCAACAAAGACAGTGACTGAATTAAAACAATTTATAAGAAATTATGTTAATTTTTTTAAATATAAAGCAAAGCAAATTGTTTTATCTTTGTAATATGCAAACAATAAGTAAATATTGATTACATGTAACTTCTATCAAACTATTTTTACATAGCCCAATTTTTGTTTACCAGTGATGTTTCATTTGTCTAATATCTTATTCGCAATTATATCTTGCAAGAACTAAACATATCTGGGACAAAATAAATCATTTTTTTTTTAATGTCAAATACAAGAAAAGTTCTCTACACCTGACTAATGTCGTGTTAAGCGGGGGGGAACCTAATCAGACCCAAATTTTTCTACGCTCTCTTCAGATATCGTGTCAAATTTGCTTTCGGTATTAAGTCACCCAAATCAATAAAAACATTATTTTCATGATTAATAATCATTAACCCCTTACCAGTTTTTGAAGAGATAACTTGTCATTAACTACCTTAATAAAAATTGCCCTTGAAGAAATAACTCATCATCCACTTTTTTGCTAGTAATTTGTTATTATGAACTGATCTGCTTTATTCTTGATGAGTTACTGCAATGTGTGAGTCTAGTTCCATATTTATTCTAATTTAACACTGAAGCACTAGTAGCATATTGATTCTCTATTCTATCCTTCGTAACAGCTGATACCGTGCATTTGTTTTCATTGTTCCTGAGTTGAGTTGATGTTCGTTTTATTATTTCTTTGTGTTATTTGTTTTCTTTTATTGCGCTCTCTAATATATTTTCTGAAAAATCTCTAATATATATGTAAAAGTGGAGATTTGCCGGTTGAAGCACAAACTTCAATGAACTGAATTAATGAATTGTGAACTACCAGTCTCTATCACTTTATGATCTGGAACTGAACTGAATTATTCGAATCGATCAAAGGAATAATATTACAAACATAATAGAATTAAATTTACGTTAAATAAAATGCGAGGGTAAATCAAATATAAACGGGATTTTTGTTCCAGAGGATCTACGGTTGGTAGGACTGGGCCTGTGCTTCTAGTATGCTTGGGTGGAGTCATTATGAGTGGGGAGAGCCAGCCATTCCACACTTCCAACCAATTCGTCGGTAACGCTCACAATGTAGCAGCAATAGGTGCACCCTTCCACCGTGCAATGTATAATTATAAAATTTCTTGCTCATGAAGTTTAAGCGTTGGAAATTTTTCATATATTGACTGCACAGTTCAGGGACCAAAAATTGTCAAGGACTCTTGTGTTTGCCTGGCATAAAGAGTTCAAAGAAGAACGAAAACAAGTGGAAAATCAAGAACACGATCACCGTCCTCGGACCAGCATTACAGACAAAAACACTCGTGCGATTTGAGGCATTCTTGAAGACGATCAGGTTGAGAGTATCTGAAATTGCAGAACAGGTTGGAATAAGTTATGATGATGATGAATCATCACCATTAACTGGTAACAAACGGCGTGCTGTTTTGGTAAGTGAAATGGTGTGCTTCTCTAATATCTCTGGAAAGTCATCAGATTTTCAAAATTCAAACATGGACTTTGTTAGTATGTTGAAGGCTAACTTTTTACATGCATCAGGGTACACTGTCAATCTAACAAATTGACATGATTATTCGAAAATGTGTATATATATATATATATATATATAAAGTTTGTTTGTTTGTTATTGCATCACTTGAGAACCAACTAAAAGAATTGACCCAGAGTTGGCTCTGGATTCGCCTGGGCTGACCTGAGTCCAGAGGGTCCAGCTTCTGGCTAGACGGCCAGCTAGTACTTTATAAAATAAATAGCAACGAAATGTATTTCTGTGTATTACTGAACTCTTATCTGTTTATGTATATAATATGAGAGAGATCTTTGACAACAATTTTGGCTGAAGGGAAGTTATGTCTAAACATCCATTTTTAAAAAGAAAATAATCTATCCCCAACTTTTTATTTATTCTTTTGAAGTATTTGACTGTACAAATTATAAACTGCTAATATTTCATTGATATTATATAAATTGGTGGTTACTGAACATTAATCATTTTCCAGCAATTTTAATTCCACTATTATTCTATCACAAAATAACATTAATGTACCTATCCGCAAACATATAATCAGAGAGACCTAAAACAACAATTTTTATATTGTATTATATTTAATTATAAAGTAAATAGTAACCAAGTATTTCAGCTTATAACTCATATCTACTTATCCATATACATAATATGACAGAAATCTACAACCAACCCGTTTTAAAAAAATCAAACTGCTTTTTTCATTTATTATTTTGGTTAGATTGCATTAAAGTAATACATTAGATTGTACAGATTATAAAAATCTTAAAAATAAAATCACAAGAAGAAATCTTACTTACAAACATGCACGGCCCTGTCAGACAACAATGTAATAAAAAAAACAAAACAGAAACATCAATCGTAAAAGAAAAGCTGTTAAAAACTTAACATTGTCCTGAAAAAGTATTAAGTATTTCTGTATTAACAGAGGCCATTTGATTTTCACTAGTTTCTGGTTTTTCAAATTTTATTATTGTGTTTAGTTTAATTATTGCTTTTTTTATAAATAAATTGTATCAAATTTGTATATATAACAGACCTGCAAAATTTGGGATGTAGAGGAATGTTTTTTAACTACTGACAGACAATTAATTCCTAAGTATTTTTTTAACACTGAATCCAAAAATAATCTTCATTTTTTCTATCATGTCAGAATTTTTCACAAATTGCAAATTTCAAAATTTGTAAAAAGTTGAAAATGTGATACTATAAAATAGACATAAAACATTATTTTTTTATTAAAAAATAAAAAAAAACATATTCATTTTTTTGGCCTTTACTATGCATTCATATAGCTAAACAGATTAGTGGTCTGAAGAGAATGGTTGGGGGGGGGGGTTGGGTTGAAGATGACAAGACAGTGGAAGAAGAGCTTGGTCAACAGGTTGCGATAACACTTAACAAGATGTAATACTTTATTGGCAGCTATCCGCCACTGCTGTTTTTGTCAGTGGAAAATATGTTTCCAGACCATAAGCAAACTTTCCGTTTTCTAAATGGCTTCAAGAGGCTGAAGATTCTTTTCGTTACATTTGTGATGAGTTAATGGTGAAAAGGCAAAAAAAAAAAATAACAAGTTTCGATTGACAAGTGTACCTGTCATATTTCAGGTGAAAATAGGAGATCAAGGCAAAACTTGGGCATCCCAATAAGTTTGCTGCACATGTGTTGAAGGACTTAGATGATGGTCAAAGGGAACAAGAAGCGTACAGACTTGGAGTTTTAATGGAGTCACAAAATTACACCGACGATTGTTACTTTTGTTTGAACTGGTATCCATGGTTTCAATTTAAAGAATAAAAAAGAATCGTTTATCCAAATATGCCATACGCTTTATGTCTGGTTCCACATGGTCCAGACATACCAGTGCCAATTCCATCAGAAAATTTAACTGAAACAGATGGTTCCACAAGCGATTTAAATGAAGATAATGTCAAGGTGTATGAACCTGGAGATAGCTATGCACCAGAGTTTTATTCACAGTCTGAACTAAATGATTTGGTTCGAGAATTACATCTGATCAAAGAAAATTCAGAATTGCTTGGTTTGAAGATTAAAGTGAAGAACCTACTAGCAGCTGGCACCTTACTTTCCTGGTTCAGGTATAGAGAAAAGGATTTTCTTACAATTTTTCAGAAGGAGGAATTAGTCTTCTGCACCGATGTACGTAGACCGGTTCAGAATAAAGTCCTTCCAACTCTGCGTATCAAGTTAGGCTTGGTCAAAGCCTTACCAAAAGAAGGTAAATGTTGTAAATAGATCTGCGACAAATTTCCCGTCTTATAAAATGCTAAATAAACAGCATGTCTTTGCTGGTCCTGACATTAGAAAACTTCTCAAACAAGGTAATTTTGATAAACAAATGAAGTTGCAGTAAAAGAAGTTTGGGGGTGAATTTAAAGAAGTACTAACCAAGTTTCTGGCCAATAAGAAGAATCTGAACTTCAAATCAACCGCTCGAGCATGCTGCAGAAGTACAAAAATTTAGGCTGTTCTGTGTGCTTGAAGGTTCACTTCCTAAATTCACATGTGAACTATTTTCCTGAAAATCTGGGTGCCGTTTGTGACGAGACGTGAAGAGACGGGTGAGAAATTTCATCAGGACATGAAAGAAATGGAAAGGACATATCAAGGAAAATGGATTACTATAATGATGGCAGACTACTGCCTGGCTGTTACACCAAGATGAACCCTATAGAGAACATAGAAGGAAAAGCGCAAAGCAGAGTATAAGCCGTCCAAAGAAACTTCGACACTTGGAATAAAAGTTACATACTTCATCATGAAAGGTAGGTGAAGAGGGGGAGTGGTTTCCTAAGGCACTACATACCTCATAAAAATTAACCACTATAATAGAAATTAGGCTTATTTTATGGCAATTTTCATTAGAAATTTAGGGGTCAATGACCCCACCTGCCCCCCCTCTTCAGACCACTCAACTGTTTAGCTCTAAGAATGCATATAAGCCAAACAAGCACATAAAATACAATATTATATATATTACATTAATTTATTATTAAAAAAAAAATGTCTACTTTATTGTATCACATTTTTGTAATTTTTAATCTTTTTGATAATATTGAAATTTGCAATCCTGACATGATGAAACAAAAATGAAGGTTATTTTCTATTCAGCGCTAAAAAATACATAATCAATTATCAAAAACTAAAAATCACATCGATCGCGGGTTTATGTAATTAGACAAGGTTAACGCAATGGTAATACGATACAAAGTTCGGTATTCTGAATCGTCAGTTACATTTCCTCATCCAACCTAAACTCAATTAAACCAAGGTATTTACTGTGTAACAGAAAGAAGCAAAAATCCACAAATAAAAAAGCAAGTGGGCCCCCCTTATGTTAAAAGAAAAGTACCTAATATTGTAAATTGTATACCTACACTGATAGCAACAATTTTGAAATATTATTTTGTGCTTTAAAAATTAACAGATTTCTGCTGAAAAAAAACCCAAAGTAAATTAGATAAAAAGCAATTAAAAAGGATCTCTAAGAAGAAGGATTGTAAAAATGTTTATAAACAGGATTCCCACTGAATTTTAAGGATTGTTTTTTTCACTGACTTATTATACTGACCTTGATAAAAATTTCCTGACTCTCATAATGGTATGCTATCACAGTTTACTCTGAAAAAAAATAAACATTTTATTTTTTTGCAGCCACTACCATCCCTATAGCTGCCCAACTCGTACTTTTCATTATTTATTATTACATTCATTCTTAAAGTTTATTTTTTATTGATTTTTTTACAATATACATTTAAAATTACACCATTTTTTGTGATAAATTGTTTCGGTAAATTACACTGAAGTACAAAAAAAAATTTAACAAGTTTCTTGCATAAAAATGATCACGGTAACTAAAAGTAACATAGATAAGAAATAAAAACTAACTTAAGACATTTTTAGAAATAATTGGCTTCTACATAAGATTGCTAAACTTTTTCACAAAAACTAGCCTACATTATTTTGCCAAGTAAAAAGAAAACAATATTTAATAACTTGGTTTGCATAAAAATTCTAAAATAAACAGATTTCAATTTAACAAAAAATATATGTATGATCACAACTCATTTTGTACAGAAAACAAACGTTACTAATATTTACTTGAAAAATATTTTGTCATTATTAGTCCAGTGTATTTGCAGAATGCCATCAAAGTACAGTACAGGATCATGATTGATGACATAAGAGCATTTAGTAGCTCCAAGCTAGAATTTTGACACTATACAACTATCAGGAAAAGTAAAAGTTGCACCAATATCTTCACGTAAACTTAAGTATAACTTATTTTGTACAATATTGAGAACGCACATAATCTCTGCCTTAGAAACACAACATCATTACAACAAAAAGAAGTAATTTTTTAAAGTATAACTCTCATTAAAGATTTTTGACAAATGTTACAAACAAATTTTTTCTTTGGTGTGTAAATTAATATGCTTCTTTAAATTCAAAAGATGATTAAAAGCCTTTTGGCAGAATTTTCAAACATAATTTCTTTCTTTTGTATGAATATTAAAATGTGTCTTTAAACTGCTGTTATGATTAAATGACTTTTGACAAAAGTTACAAATATAATTTTTTTCTTTTGTATGAATATATGCGCCTTTAAAGTAAAAGGTTGACTGAAAACATTTCAGCAGAAGTTACAAACACAATTTTTCTCTTTTGTATGAATATTTAAATGTAATTTTAAATTAGAACTTTGATTAAAAGTCTTCTGACAAAAGTTGCAAACATAATTTTTCTCTTTTGTATGAATATTAATGTGTCTTTAAAAGTGTTTTTATGATTAAATGATTTCTGACAAAAGTTACAAATATAATTTTTCTCTTCATTATGCATAAGGTGGGTTATTAAATCGTTATCATGAATAAGAGCTCCTCTTCCTGGGTGAAATGGCGATTGAGAAGATGAAACGATTATTTCCAGTTGTAGAGACCGAATGGAGGGAGATAGTAGTAGTGCTTGATGAGCTTAAATCTACGGTAACCACCTTATATCCCAACAAGTGTCCGGGGCCTGACTCGGTTCCTGGCAGCCCATTACTGCCTTTGAAAATTTGCCACAATAGGCTACAGCCTAGCTAACATATT
Source organism: Lycorma delicatula (assembly GCF_047948215.1). NCBI lineage: Eukaryota > Metazoa > Arthropoda > Insecta > Hemiptera > Fulgoridae > Lycorma > Lycorma delicatula. The sequence goes on from NC_134467.1 coordinate 45,479,782, forward strand.
TAGAAATCCACCACTGCTCAAACTCCCATGGTTGGAACAATACAATTTTAAATAGAAAGAGTAAGGTTGCACATCATATTTAAATGAAGTCGATATAAAAAAATTTCAAAATATTAAACAGACAGGTTGACAAATAATTGCAGGCACTTATAAATAAAAAATTCAAAACCAACCTCAGATTCAAACCCCCAAACCTGTTGACACACATTAGTACCACTTTCAGTATGCAGGTTGGGAAGATTTGATTTAGTGTTTATCATCATAACTATTACAAGATAAATAATAAACTTGCATCCAGTCCGCACTATAATACAATTGATTTGCTTTTATGGAAAGAAATGGTATACGATTAAAATAAAGAAACAACCTGTTTTCTGTGTAACTTTGTTTATTAAATTAAAAAATAAAGAATTTCTAATGTACATTTCGAAATTAATCAATAATCAATCTGCTTAAATATTTAAGTGGATGTTATAGTACATAATTCTGAAATTGTTTACATTAAGGACAAAATGTTATTTATTTATACCACATAAAAATCACAATTTATGTATTATAAACATATTTCACAAACAATACTTAAAAACACAATTGAAAAAGTGAAAAACACAATTATCTATTTCTTACAACTATTCGATTATCTATTTCCTATCAATTCGTCCAACATTTGACGAATTGATTCATCAGTCAAAAAAAAAAGAATAATAAAATCATATATACAAATCTATTAAAATATATTGAATATATCAGAGAATATACCGGTGGAAACACAGTATTTTTTTTATTTTAAAGATTCTTAATTTTTTTAGGGAGGTTTATACCTTGGGCAAAAAAAAGACAAGCAAGCAGTAATCAACTGACAGGAATTTCTATCAACCATCAGTAGTTACAAATAATGTATAGTAATTTAAACTGTCTGTTCTAAAACCAAACATGGTGTTGGATGCCCCATATATGTAAATGGAAAAGTCCATTAATGGAAACTGCCAAAAATGGTTAGTGTTTAAACGGCAGAAGTTATTGCCATACAGCAATCTGTTCACTACTCTGAACATTTCCGCGAAGAGATGGTGCTTATATGTTTCGTTTCGTTAAGTGCACTTACTGCAATTCGGAACAAGAACATTATCCCACCTGAGTTGGTCTAGTGGTGAACACATCTTCCTATATCAGCTGGTTTGATAGTAGAGGGGTTCCAGCGTTCTAGTAAAGTCGTTATTTTTACACGGACTTTTATATTAGATCGTGGATACCAGTGTTCTTTGGTGGTTGGATTTCAATTAACCACACACCTTAGGAATGGTCGAATTGAGACTGTACAAGACTACTCTTCATTTACACTCGTACATATCATCCTCTGAAGTATTATCTGAATGGTAATTACTGGAGGCTAAACAGGGACAAGAACATTAAGGATGTTCTTATTGCAAACATCCTGTCCATTTTATATATTTTAAATCGATGAGGACAGCGATGTGTATTTGTATGAACTTCAGGAAATGTTGGCATTGCAAGAAATGAAAGCGCAGATGAAGCTGCCAGTACAGCAATAGTCTGTGATAACTTTGATATATTTCCTGTACGAGTGGCCGATGTTAAAAATTGTCTAATACTATAAGAAACAGGTAGAGTAATAAATGGAGAAGATTAAATACAAAACTAAATGCAGTTAAAACTTTTTCATATAAATGGAAGAGGCACGTGAATTAAAACTCGCTGAGAACAAGAGGTGGTGACCAGACTTACAATTGGTCAAACACGAATAAGAAATTTATATTTGTTAACCGGCGAAGAAAGACCAATGTGCAGTGTTTGTAATAAAGCACTTATATAACAAAAAAATGTTGATGACTAAAAGATATCAGTGGGACACCAATTTTCCAGATGTCCAACTAATTGCACTGCTTAAATCCAGACTAGACAACTTAAAAAAACCAATACATTATTTAAAAAATTTAAACACTATTCAAATAAATCTTCGCTGCAATACAAATGTTTTTTATTGATGTTACTTTTACAGAAATTTTAATTTAATTTTTCCAAGTCATTTAGCAAAAATATAAATGTGTGTTTTGGCCTTTGTAAAACTAATTATAAAAGCAAATGTCTACACACTATTTTCTTTAACCGTATTACTGAATCTCTTTTTTCTTACATGGTACATATGTTCCAAATTTCTTTTTAATTTTACTAAAATACATTTAATTTTTTGTTATGTATTTTTTATTTACATAGTATCTTACCCATTAAACTGAATGATATGTGAAGTGTTATATGATAAAACTTTTTTAAATTGTCCTTTTCAATTATCCAGATTTGGCCTTGCAAAGGTCCATCTGGATAATTGGTGTTCCACTGTACGCAAAATCTAACACTCTTACCATTTCATTTTCAACTTTTAAATTTTCTGATTTAACCAAGTCAGTCTCTTCAATCGCTAAAAGATCTTTTATATCACCATTACTAATATCAAGCAGTTCCACTTCCAGTTGCAGTAAATCTGCTTGCTGTAATAAAAAGCAAACATGAATGCTACAAAGTAAATGTGATTTTTTTGTATAATTTATAAAATAAAAATAATTGTATCTCTTAATTCGCTTAACACACATAAATAGTGCAATCACAAATTATTACTAATATTATTAGGCGACTTTAATATGCCAGGTTTTGCTAAATGTTATCAAAAAATGCTGCTATTCACCTTTCATATTTTTCTACAAATTAACAATCAAATAATTTGTTAAAACTCTTGCGGTAATTCTCATGATTTTGTTTTTCTAATCTTACTGACACTGATGTTAATACTGGTTATGGTGAAATTTTTTATCATAATAAACATCATTTATCTTAGAGAAAACGTTACCTACAATTTTGAATTCTAATCTTATAAATATAAATATAAGATTTACATAAATTCTTACCAGATATAAAAATATAAATTTTGTAACGTTCAACATTTACTAAATGAGAGTTTGATAGTAAATAATATTTATTTATTTTTTGTACTGCCTGGTAATATTTAAGTTTGTGCATGGAACATGGAAGCTGAATTTTGCAGCATATGCCATGCCTGACTGGGATTTGATATTAATCACCAATACAGAAATTTTTTTGTCATGTACCAAATATACTTATACAAAAATGTAATTATCAAAGCGGTTCTATAGTGAACTTATTATCACAGTTATTAATAAGAAAAATTTCCATAAGCTTCAAAAATAATATAGATCTACTTATTATTAAGACTATTTAACAACAATGTATATGTAAAATTTTTAGTCACAAAGATTTAATTTTTAATTATACTGTTAAAGTTGAGGAATCTTTATCTAATGATTCCAAATATTTCTTTTAAATCTACTAACAAAAATGATGACAGATCTTCTACTTTATGTACTTATGATCTTTTTATGGTTTCATGCCCATTTATCTGAATTAAATAAATAAATGATGTTAAACATTTACCACACTTACAGAAATTGAAAAAAAAATCAAATACCAATTACTCAGCCTTTGCTTGATGATAAAAATGGAAAATTAGCTCTTAACAACAAAGAAAATTGCAAAATTATAGAAAGTACTTCAAAAAATTATTACGTTGTTTGAGTCTAGCGGGTCCATTACTGCCGCACACCTCGCAAGCTTATCAGTCGATACGATGTTATATCATTAGATGGTTTACCTAGTTTGATTGGTTTCAGCTATTTTCCATAGATCCAGAAAATATTTATTTTTGAGAATGGATGTAAAGCAATAATAATTAAAACTAGCTAAACAAGAACGTTATGACGATCAAAGTTCACATTGTAGGTAATTTATGAATTAGATGGTATATGAACAATCTCAAAAAAAAAAAATATGAGTATGTGTATGTAGTAGTGGAGATTTATGGGTTCAAGCACAAACTTTAATGAATTGAATTAATGAACTGAGAGAATTGAATTAATGAACAGTGACAGAGATGTCACTGTGTGACCTGGGTTTGAAATGAATGATTCATATCGGTCAATTGAATAATATTACAAAAATAATACAAGTAATATTAAAAAAATTTCTGTAACAACAAATTTTTGTTACAGTAATAAAATTTCTGTTTAGCCATGGGACTTCCAGCGGGGACTGCGTGTGAGGCTAGAGTGATGAGATATATGAGCACCTCATGGGAGGCTAGACCAATCATTACCATCACTGGTAACAAACAGGACGCCCCTAGGGCGCTGTTTTAGGAGATGCAATGTGGTGCTATTATAATATCTTTGCACACAATCATCCGATTTTCAAAATTCAAATGGAGAATATATATATTATAAATAATAAACTTATAAAGGTACATATTAACCAAAGCTGCAGTAGATGACAGCACTTTTTCAAATAATTGAGTTTAACAACAAATTTTTACACGCCAGATAATACTTTACTCATGGGATTTCCATCATTGGCCGTTATGGACAAAATTTATTTACAGGAATTTGAGAGTAGAATAGTATATGGTATTACCCATATTTATAAAATTCGAACACGGGTTTGATACGTGGATGATATTTATATTTTGGTAATCTCTGAACCTATTATAAATAATGAACAGTTAATAATTTTAAAAAACTTAATTCTTATAATAATTTAAAATTTACATTCGAAACTGACAAATACAGAAAAAAATTTTTTTTAGATGTTGACAGAAATTAGTAAACGTAATAAAATTATAACACATGTATATAAAAAACCAACAACTAATAAAATAACTATTAACAAAAATTCAAATCATCCTTGGGCGCATAAAATTAATAATAAATTTACAAACATGTTAAATAGAGCATACATTACACACATAATAATAAAAAAAAAACTAGATTAAAGTTATTACAATAAAAAATGGATATAACATGTCATTAATTGATAATAGTTACAAAAAGCAAAATTTTAAATCTAATAATAAAAGCATGTTGATACCTATAAATAATAAAAGTGTTGATGAAAATATTTATATAAAATATTGCTACACTAACAACAATATTGAAAATTTGGTTAACGTCTAAAATGATAAAAAAACAAAATAGCAATTACTTTCAAATTTGCAGGATACATTCATGTTATCCCAGAGAAGCTTTTAAACCATCACCCGAGGCCCTAACTCCCTTGTAAGTTAAGATATAACTTAACTTCGCCCCCAAGGTGGGTGAAGTTATGAATTAAAGATACTCATTAAGGAAAAAATAAACTAATCCTTTTACTTCATTATTATATTTCTGCCCTTAAAAAGAAATAAGTTAAGAATTTTTCATCGTCAAAGGTGTGTGTACTTTAGTTACTATAGTTCCCAATATTCTACCTATTGTAATTTAGTTCCTTTTTCAGATTTCTGTGAAGCCTGAATACTGTAACTATTATTAATCAGTATTATTCTCATAACCATGAGAATAACATACAGTGCGGGAGTCTAGGATATGGAGTCACCTGGGTAGATGGAAACGACAACCAAAGGAAAATCTACAGATGTCCAGGACACCAGTCCCCCTGGAAAATTGGGAATGGCAATTGAAGCGATGTCTGCAGCCATGAGGTAGACCTTGACGTGGCCCCCGAGTTGGCTCTGGGATTCGCATGGGCTGACCTGAGCCTCGAATGGTCCAGGTTCTGGTTAGACATCTAGTCTCTTATAAGAGACCTAACATGTGTTTAATCCCTTTGGGCAACCAAGTTACAGGGTTACAAAAATTAGAAAAAGTTTTAAATGATTATTTTTGAATATAAACTTTTAATAACATTATAATACTGTACAAATATAAAACCCTCTGCGCTACTATCATATTTTTGAAATTGCACTATCAATAACTGAAGGCAAATGTTCACAACAAAAAACTGAAATTATTGACAACATTTTGCACCAGGTGACTCTAGTATGATTTCTTTAGCATTGCTGCATCAGCTCCACAGAGCAGCTTATAACTTATATCATTACTCATAACTTATCATAAGTTAGCTCATAACTTAAAATATCATTTAATATGGTAAATATGTTAACTTTTCCTAATGTAAATACAGAATTAAATTTTATTTTATTTTTATTTCAATAATAAAATTATATGTCACAACTCTGTTGAATCTGCATCAGGTTAGCTTTTTATTACTAACTTGATAAATATTCAAATATGAAAAGTCATTACAAATAACAACCGTTTACCCAGAGCTTATTAAAATGATAACTCTATGAAAAAGTTAAAAATACACGCATTTCAGATATCATTGAAGTTTAAAAACAACACTTTTGCCCTCAAACATTAACCGTTTATCATTCACACACAACTTAATAAGTCGATATTAATTAAATAGAAAGAGAATTAAAAACAATTTTTTTATAACAGAACACACCCGTGCACGCATACACACACAGAAATGAAATTAACAAGAGATTACCCCATGTTTGTTATAATATCCAATAATTATAAATACTTACATGACCCGGATAAAATTCCATCTCTTCTTCTGTCTTCACAGTGTGTAAATCATTTATTTCACGTTCAATGATTTTCATATTAAGATTAATCTGTGGTGAAACTTCATCATTTAATGAGATCTCAGACTCCTTTAAATAAGATAAAAAAAAAAAACCTTATAAAAATTTGAAAAACTAATTATTATTCGACAAATAGTCTTTTTTTATTCTGAATGTAACTTAATAATACCATTATATAATTATATTATGTCATCATAAAATAAATTAGTAATAATAAAACAGATTATACGATAAAAAAAGATGTTTAAAGTCTATACAAATTTTTTATAAAAACACATGAAATAATGTTAAGGTAAATATTTAAAAATAAAAAGTCACAAAATGATAATTCACAATTTAGAGGGCACTATTGAAAATTAAATACATGTTAATCGGAATCCAGATAAATTGAGATTTTGTTTTAATTAGTATTATTTAAAAATTCATCAACAACGGAAAGTTGTTTCCATAAAACAAATGTTGAATTGTATTTTAAATAAATTGTTGGAAGATTTTTCAAATGATTCAGGAATTCAGAAGCACACAAAGGCCCCTTTCTTGTAATCTGAAGTACCATGTCAAGTTATGCGAAAACAGTACTGTTATATGGTTCAGTTTAGGTGGGTATTGTTATTTTTTTAAGAATAAGTGACAATTGTTTTTAGTAAAGATTGCACATCCATAAATATCAAGGATAAATACCAGTTAATGATCAGACAGCCCAATTTTCTATCTTAAAAGCTCAATCTGACTTTGACGGAGTGCCAAGATTTTATATTAAACTTTATAGAGGAAATATGTAGACATAATAAACATTTCCTACAAACTTTATACTTCCTATTGACTGCAAAAACAAATCAATCTCTACCAGTCGGTATACAGATCAAGAATAAATGATTGAATGAAAACGACAGTAATTGTTTTATTGTCATAAACATAAAACTAAAAATTGATCATTATTACAAAAAAAAAAAAAGATTGTAACATTTAAAAACTACTGTAGAGCGACCCATTTTTCTTGTTTATTGATAATAACCATGATGACTATAACAACACATGCCAAGTCTATTGACTTTTGAATACGCATCATCCTTCTAAATAATTGTTATGATTTTTCTCTTCAACAAAAATTGTTGTCATTGATCTGTGTCTTATTACATATACAGATACACATGAGAACTATTGTAGTATAAATATAAACATGTTTTACACCAAATTAATATTCAATTTCAACAGTATGATAGTACAGAGGGTTTTAAATTTGGACGGTATAATAACATTGTACAAAATGTATATTCAAAAAATTGTCATTTAAATGTTTTTTTTTTTAATTTCTGTACAAAAATCCCACGACCTTGTAACTTGGTTGCCCAAAGGAATTAAGCACGGATTAGATCTCTTAAAAGAGATAGTAAGTGTCAACAAGTATTGCTTTGTCGAAGTGAAGGTTAATTCTAAGAATATGTATTAAATTTATCCCAAATACCATCCAAAAGGACTTTTAATTTGAAAGTTGTTTAAAAAACTTCCAGATTGTTGGCATGCACATATAAGAAATATGACGAGTGAAAAATCACATATACAATCAGACAGCATAAGATTATTTTATTCTGTCTTTAATAAACGAGTAGAATTTTTGCTTTTGCATAACTAATGCTAATTCTCTTATAACATCATATCAGTATGATATGATCGGCTTTCAAACAGATCATAGTACCATCCAACCAACAGATTCATCAAATTTTCCCTAATATTCACAGCTTCAGACAAAAAATTCTGCTCTGCTTGTTCTTCTTGATATCTGCCAACTCTTAAGAAGTGTAACATGCTGGCCTTTATAAAATTAATCCAACATCTACATTATCAGTTTTTTTTTTTAAGTAATAGATATTTCAAGATTACATTCGAGACTGAATTATCTCTAATATTTTCCGTAACTGTAGGCAATGCTCAAGGAAGTGTATTCTACACGCACTTCCAATACGCTTGTTCTCACAACACTAAAATAGCACATTTATAAGCGATTTGCTTGTAGTGTGTAAAAGTAATTCACAAGTTCACAGCACCTTCAAGAAGAGTTTAACAACATTGAAGCGTGGCAGAAGTTGTGACAAATAAAGTCTAATGAAAATTAAAAGTACACATTTTAGTTATGCATTTTCAAAGCAGCAACTAAAGTGTTCACCAAAGCATTTTAGTGAATACCAAAATGCTTTGGTATTTACCTTGACAAAAGGCTCACATTTGGAAAAAAAGGAATAACTGAATACTACTAAATTTTGTCAAATGTACTGGATTCTAAATTGAAACTCAAAATTATCTCTGAATAAGATTATTATTTACAAAGCCATCGAAAATTTGATCTGGACTTACGGCAGAAATATTAACAGGATCTAATATAATTATATTATGTATACAATACCAAGTTTTACACATCATCACATTGCAATAAACCACCTAATAATGTCATTGGCACCAATGAGAAACAGCTGTGAGGTAGACTTTATTTCCTTACAACTTTGTTCAATACGAATAACAATGTACACGATTCAAGATACCTATAGTTACAGAAGAAATCTCAATTTTTTAACCAAAACTCAAGTCATCCAAATGTTCTGACAGTTAATCTTTGACATTTATATCAAATTGACCTTTTTTAAAATTCAAGATCTTTAAGAAGTAAATCCTTTTATGAGAAGTATGATGTAAATAAGAATTAACTTTTGCCGTTGAGGTTTCTCCTTCAAGACAGTTGTAAACATTTATTCATTGTCCTGAACAAACAGATTATAGGTATCTACTTGCATTAAAAAAAAAAGTTTATATAGTTGTTATTTATTTCAACCACATTCTAAAATATGTTAATACGATTTAAAAACATAAACCGTCTAATAATGTCATTTGGAACCAATGAGAAACAGCTGTGAGGTAGACTTATTTCCTTACTCAGTTACTGTCATGTCATAACTGCTTCATGTCGTATCTGTACCAGCGAGTACGATTTGTTCTCGTATCCTGATGTCCTTAATGATGTCAAGCAGATGATCTTTGTGTGTGTTAATTAGACAAATCCTAGGTGTTGTTGAGCGAACCACCGAATTAGTCTAGTGGTGAACGTGTCTTCCCAAATCAGCTGATTTGGAAGTCGAGAGTTCCAGCGTTCAAGTCTAGTAAAGGCAGTTTACTTTTAAACAGATTTGAATACTAGATCGAAGATACAGGTGTTCTTTGGTGGTTGGGTTTCAATTAACCATGCATCTCAGATATGGTCTACCTGAGACTGTACAAGACTACACTTCATTTACACTCATACATATCATCCTCAGAAATAATACCCGATGATGATTCCTGTAGGTTAAACAGGGAAAAGAAAAGGTGTTGTTGAGTAGCCTTTGGTATAGGAGTTCATTAAATTGTACTCCCAGAAGTGAAAGGTGTTTTAGTGGTGTTATTTGTGATTTTGATAATGTCAATGTTAGATTACGTAAAATGAGTGTTTCTTAAGATTCATGCGAGTGGGTGTAATTTACTTTTGTAAATTAATGAGTAAATGAGTAATCACGTTTTCAGTGAAGTGTACTTCAACTGTTATAGTGTTTTTACGTTAAGAGTGGCCAGTTAGATTCGACAGGATTGTTACTGTCAGTTTTGTAGTGTACAGCTGTGGCAATATTCTAAACAGGTATTGCCAATTGGAATATTTTCTAAGTCTAAGGTGAGCTATAAGGGGAAATTCCTTCTTTTTATTTTCATTTATCTCCGGACCCCCTGACATCCCCCAAATCATATCCCAGATTTAGGTTTATACATTTTCCGACCCCCCTGCCACCCCAAATAGTGAAAGTGGGTACTCAAATTTCAGATTTTTTTGTGTAAGCAGTTTCTGAACTCGGTTTGTTAAAAATAATTTTTTGTAAAAATTTTTAAACATTTAAAGTTTATGAAGCCACAGAATTCATTTCTAGCTGCTACGACAGAAAGCGTTCTTCAGTGATGTCTAGGAAGGCGTCTGATGACAAAAAAAGAATAAGTCCAACCAATGGATGTTGCCCCTGGCAGTAAGGATACAGAGACGGTGGTCACTGGTATAGATGTTAAAGGGATATCGACTGAGGTAAATGGTGTTAAGGCAGCTGACAAGCAACAGGCAAGTGTGTCTGTTGAAATGGATATAGTTAAGTCGACTCCTGAACAGGAAGACGGTAGAGGATGGTTAGTGGTAGAAAGGAGACGGTCAGGTTCCTTTGCTTCATGTTTTTTAGAATTTTTATTGGTTTTTCAGTTTGGACTATTGGAACTGTTGGTGAATATATTAGTTCATGTGTTTTAAAGAAAATAAAGTACTATACTGTGTAAGAAATATGAAAAAACTTATCAAATAATAGTGCCCAAATGAAAATGTTTATATGAATGAAAGATATGTAAAGTAATTTTATCAGTTCTTTTCTCACATGATTACTGTAATTTATACATAATGTACAATAGGCTCATATAAAAACATCAGTCAATTAAGTGAACTTTTATGCTGTAGGCCTAACAGATGATGTACTTTTTATTAGTAATTAAAAATGTAATTTTCTTTTGTGTATCAGTATTGTACCTCTAAAATAAAAATCACAAATTTTTCCAGAGGGATGACGAATTATTGAACGAGATGATTAACGGGTAACGAGCAATGGAGGTCCTATTGTAATTATAACCTAATTGAAAACTTCAAGAGTCTACTGCAAAACTGTCAACTATCCACTGTTCTTATTTATTAGTATCGTAGAATATGAATAAGAAAATAAGTATTATTATTTTCAATAAATAGAAAGATAATCGTGGAACTTATGCAATGTTATCCAACCTAATGTTTTTTTATCGTATACGTCATTACTGTTAAATGTTTTGAGTATTTAAATTATAAATTCAGTAATTATTGCAATTATTTATTATTTAAATAATCAAAACATTTATGTTAATTGGTCGAGGTTAGCGAGCTTAGGTTAAGTTAATTTATATCTATAACTATAAACAGCAAACCTTTGGATTATTGTCAATATCGCCCGATATAACTATTATATTATAAACATAATTTAACGAATTAACCTACGCTCCCTAACTTAGACTAATTAACACAGTAATGTTTTAAGAAATGATTACATTGTATATCAATTAACCGTACAGCATTAGTAATGACAAATTCATCATAAAAAAAAAATCTACTTAAATTCTATTAATTTATGTTAGAATGGTATAAAATTACTTACTTGGTCAGATAAACAAAAGTGAACACCACCAAATAAATAATACTTATATTATAATATAAACCCCTCCCACACAAAGGTCTTAGACAAACGTTCACAACATGATGAAAGTAACAAGGTGTAGCATTGCGCTCAGTATTCGGCGCGCATGCGTATACGCTCGTCACAAAATCTCATTTTCTACCGGGTTATTTGAACATTTAAGTAAGGGATTTTGGGACAAAAGTTTTTAGTCGTACAAAAATTTTACAAAATTTTAAATACATGATAATGATTAAACGAGTTAACAATCGAATATTTATGAATGATTATTCACTTTCAATATTAATTAGTATTATTTGGCACTGATAAAGTCGTAATATTTATTAAAAATATTAAAATTTTTTTTTTTAATCCTTAATAAAAATAAATATTTTATACAAGTCTATTGATTCTTAAGTGTATTGAAATCGATTGTTAATTAAGATAAAATTCAAAATAATGAATGAAAACCTAAACAAACAAACATGGGGACACATCTTATGAAGTGCAACTGACACTAAGTCTTTGTGTAGCGTGTGTGGCTCTACGGTAACGACTCCTTTTGCTATTCGTGGGGTCCGGTATCGAATCACCGATAATTTTTTTTTTATGCTCATAAAATATTTTTTTTACTAATATTATTTTCCATTTTTTATGTGAAACTATTTAATGTTGTTAAAATGGAAAATCAACTAAATGGGAGATAACTTATTTCAAAATTTTATAACTATAGATCTGATATTTTTATTTTGGTCGATCTTCAGAATTGATGATTTTTTAGTTTAATTAAAAATATTATCGCAAAACAATTTTTGAAAGAAATTGCTTTTAATAATCTAATTTACACGGGAAAATGAGATATTACTTATTTTTTTACGGATACCAAAATGAATATTACTTTATAATACCGGAATAAAAATAAAATAAAAAGTTGTTTAGTGAAAAATAATTTTATATTCGATAAACATATTTTTCTAACGAGTCAAATGAAATGCAAGGGATTTTCTAGATAAACCATTTTAAACCGCGTGCAATAAAGAGAACAATTGCAAAAGGGTCGGTTTTGGTTTTTATGTTAATGAAAACTTTTTTTTTCTATTTCATTAAAACGTTTCCATTATATTTTCATTTTGAATTAAAATAATTAAAGTTAATTATTTTCTGAACCGCTCTGTATCTAATAGTACATTAATAATTAATTCAAGGTAAATTGTTTATTAAGAAAAATTATTAGAAATTATTATATCGTTAAGAAATAAACGAAATTTATCATTCAGATCATAATTCTCGACTCCACATACAGTCGATTAAATTTTATATAAAATTTAAAAATTTATAAAAAAGCCTACACTCCATATTTATTTGGAAGTGCGTGTACACGCACACGTGAGTACGGCACTTCCTATTTATAAATATTAGAGTAAAAATCCACATTTCGACGCCAATTTTCATATACGTCAATAAATTTTATTCTTTTATGTTTCAAAAGTTTGTTTATTTTTGATAATTCTGCCTTTAATCACATTGATGTCTTGCTTCTGTTTGTGCGCCAACCGCATAAACGAATTTAAACATCATGGCGGGAAAAGGATTTTAGGGCGAGCCACTGCGCAACGCCGGGTGTGCGACACCTTGTTACTTTCATCATGGAATATTTGTTGGTCCTCAAATAAGAAGAGTCGGTCAAAGATGATGTATTTAACTCGATGTTAAATAATGTAGAAAGTGCAGCTTGGGCTTCATTTAAGGACATTTACAAAAATTTTCTCGGCAAACAAAAATTCAACAATTACCACAATATTGTTAATCAACTTCTTACTTCACATCATTGCTTCATTATAATAGTAAATTTACTTCTTAATTCTTAACTTCTGTTTTTTACTTAAAACAAAAGAATATTCCATAATAATTTTACTTTAAGATAAAGGAATTTACTTTCTTTTACTTTAAGATAAAAAGAATTATTATTGACCGTTCCATAGGTCTTAATTATTAAGAGCTATGGGATGTAATACATCTTTGAAGATACATTTCCTCCATTCACATCTGGATTTTTTGCTGGATAACCTCGGAGATGTAAGTGATGAACACAGTGAACGTTTTCACCAAGACAATTACGTGATGGAAAGTCGTTATAAAGGGAAATGGAATACTAACATGCTAGCCGATTACTGTTAGACATTAATTCAGGATGTGCCTGATGCTATTTATACAAGAAAAGCATCAGCAAAATTATTCTAACGCAGGTATGCCGTGCAAAATTATACATTTTAACAATATATTCCCTTAATTCTATCGAAGCATTATTTATTTAAAAGAAAAATTGTATTTACAGATCTGTAATATACACAAAAAAGCAATTCAAGAAGTGGTATCGCACTTAGAGAAACATTAAAACAATCTTTTTTGTCTATCGCTGTTATTATTACCTTGGAATATTCTGTCGTCATTTACAAACAGTGCAACTGTAAATAATTAATGTAAAACAGGTTCAAAAACTCGCATTACTATTTTGTACAATTAAGAAAATTAATTGTGTCATTACTTACTTTTAGTAAGTAATATATATATATATATATATATTAGTAAGTCATTCACAGATTCCTGGATAATAGGAGAATGTTAAAAATCAGACGGGTGGATAAAGCGACAAATGAATAGGTGTTGCGGCAAATAGATGAAGAAAGAAGCATTAGGAAAAATATAGTTAAAATAAGAAGCAGACTTATAGGCTACATATTAAGGTATCTTGGAATAGTCGCTTTAATATTGGAAAGACAGGTAGAAGGGAAAAATTGTGCAGGCAGGCAACGTTTGGAATATGTAAAACAAATTGTTAGGGATGTAGGGGATGATATACTGAAATGAAACGACTAGCACTAGATAGGGAATCTTGGAGAGCTGCATCAAACCAGTCAAATGACTGAAGACAAAAAAAAAATTGTAATTCAAATTTTTCATCGCTACGAAATTAGTTAAAATCGGTGTTTGTTAATTAATTCGTATACGATGTTATATTTTTTCCTAATCTATAATTGAATATTTTTTTATTAAAATAGGAATGCAAGATGCATTTTTATTACTAAATCTAACTTTATTTAAAATAAGGTTAATTAACTTTTTTCTTTAAATTATTTTCTATTACATAATAAGTCACTTAGTTTTGAAAATACACTGGATTCGTTCTTATTGAACTGTGAATTTAAGAGAAAATATAAATAAAAATTGCATTTAAACATTAAATTTACTCGATTTATAAACAAAAACGGGTTTTAAAATCGTTATATTCATTTTAACTGCTGTAAAATCCATTTTGACCAAAACACAAAAACATTTCATAAATTTAATCGTAATAAAAAATTATCAGTTGTGGTTTTCCTTTACTGTTCATATAAATATTTATAAATAAAACATATTTAAAGTCGATAAATTAAAAATTTTAGTTAAAAAAATTTAGCAACATAATTCAGATTATTTTGTTACTTTATTTTAAATATATAAACTTTGATTTAAACAAACGCTTTTTCAAACAAAAACAAAGCAAATATTAATCTTAAAATAAATGATTTATCTTTAACGATGGCCTGTTTTTTACATCCTCTGTCTTGCCGACACGAACAGTGGTCATGTACAAGCCTTTCTGTTACGTAGTTTTTTTATATACTTGTCCTTGAATTGGTTACATACAATAGCGTTTGCGTCTTTGTTTTAACTACTGTCAGAGTTTTAACTGATTTTTTTTAGCACAAGCGGCAGTGTAATTATAAAAAGAGTTTTAGACACTTAAAATATATATATATCTTACAGTTCTATACTTGTTCATCAATAATTTTATGTATATACAAAACTCTTGACCGAACAAATACAAAAAAATTTCAATAAAAAAATCCTTTTTTCAGGCTTACTAGGGAATATAGAATGAGAAATGAAATAGTTTCCTGTCCTTACAAAAGACGAATATATATTTTAAATATCGATATACCGATTCAAAATGTTCATTACGATCGCCAAATGGATCGTCTAATTAATAAACATCATTACTTTTATAGAAAATATTACTCTTAATTAGTAATATTACTGTAGGAGATATTTTACATATATCACAGTCACTAGAAGAATAGAAACTTAAATCTGTAAGTTATCTAAATAGACTTTTATAAGCTTTTAGAGTTACGGTCCTTTTTGAATCACCCGGTAGTACTAAGCACATTCACTACGTGCTAAAATGGATTAAGAGGTTTGTTACTGACCGCATTGAAAACGTTTACAAGGTCTCCTTAGATTACGGACTTAATATTGTTCGACATTGTGGTTTTCAAAAATTAATTCATTAAAGTCATATTACTATGCCTTTTCAAATGTTGATATTTTTATTATATCTAAGAAAAATTATTCGCAAACTTTGTTAACTTTGGCAGTAAATGAATAATTTCAAGATACAGTTAATACAACTTCAGAAAGAAAATCTAGTAAGACGATAATTTCATTATAAAAACTTTTTATTTCACGCTAATAGGTTAAAAAAGTTTAGAAATATTTTAATATCTACATCGTAACATAAAAAAATGTTTTCTTTTTCTCAACGGATAGGTACAGAATACTCTTAATTATTAATTCAAGTGTTAAATACATTTAGAAAAAATAAAGGACTAATATAATTTTAATATAAGAAAAAACGCTATTCTAGAGATCGGAAACTCAGTTTAGATTTTACATCTCTTAATCTATATTTTTAATTTTTCTGCATTCTATGTGCAATTTTTGTTCAAAAGAACGGTCACTTATAATTAAAAAAATAACAATATCCACTTTTACCAAAACAGACAACGGAGCTGTTTTCGTTTATAACTCGATACTATATTTATGAGAAAGGGCGGCCTTATTATGTTATCGTTTTAAAAAATTGCCAATCTCATTTGAAAAAACTTTTAACCGATTTATTTAAAATGCGATAAAAAAATTTATTTTACAGGAACAATATTATTCTGTTCGTGAAATTTTAAATGATCCTAATTAAAAACAACAAAAAACACTATTTAGCTGCTTCCCGTTCAACGTATACTGAAATATATGGTCAAAATAATCTTTAATACTGAAATTGTGAATCATTTTTTAGTAATCTTTTATATTTCATGTAGATATGTCGACATTTTTTCGTGCGTTTGTATTTAAACAATTAATCTGAATTTCAAAAATCTATTTTTTACAGAATTTTCGAAGAAAAATACGGTTTTTACTTTCGGTTAGATGGTGGGAGTGAGGGTTGAAATTGAATTTTCTTTACGTTTTGAGATATCAGGAAATTAAATTTAAAAAAATAGCACAAGAAAATAAACGTTAGAGAAGTTACAAGACAGGAATGTACAGAAGAGATATTCACGAAAAATATCACAAACTTTCAGGATTTGTTCCGACGCTACAGGCACAAAATAGACAAAAGACTCGGCTTGCTGGTCTCAAATTAAGAAAAATATATTTCCAGAATATTGTATTAAAAGAAAAGCATTCGATATAGTTCTAGCGTTCCGCATATCAGTTACCTGTTTAATACAGAGTGATTCACGAAGTATATAACAAACATTTAGGACGTGAAATACCGATGAAAATAAAGAAGAAAATTTGTACAAATATAGGTTCGGAAACGGCTTCGTTAACAAACGTCGGCCGGCGAAAGGTTTCACCCTTATTTATGTGCCTTCCATCAAATTAAGCTATACTATAATACTGGGATCCAAATTAGAGGGGAACTTTTGCGGTTTTATATGAAATCTGACCTGAAAAACTGAAAAAAGGTAGGTCTTATAACTGTACCCACCGGGTCGGTCTAGTGGTGAACACGTCTTCCCAAATCAGCTGATTTGGAAAGCTTAGAGTTCCAGCGTTCAAGTCCTAGTAAATTCGGTTATTTTTACAAGGATTTGAATGCTAGATCGTGGATACCGGTGTTCTTTGGTGGTTGGGTTTCAATTAACCACACATCTCAGGAACGGTCGAACTGAGAATGTACAAGACTACACTTCATTTACACTCATTCATATCATCCTCATTCATCCTGTGAAGTATTATCTAAACGGTAGTTACCGGAGGCTAAACAGGAAAAAGAAAAAAGGTCTTATAACTGTATTTTTTTTTTTGTATTTGAGAAATCTGGGGTAATAAACAAAAGATCGGAGTTGAAAAAAACACTATTTTACGTTTGGTGTAAAATAACGTTGTTAAATCGGTGATAAAAACGCATTAAGGTTTTAAACAAAATTTGTAGAGAATTTGATTCCGAGTAAAACTATGAATAATCTGCACAGAAACAAAAGAATTTAGAAGTTTATTAAAAAAATATATATATATATTTAAAAATGTGACGGATTTTATTAGGTATTAAACGAAACAAAACTACAAAACAAAAAAATTAAATATTTTAGAAAAATAAACGAAACTATTAATAAAACACATTTGTTTCGCGTCGCTCAAGTAGATAAGTGGTGCAAATGACAACGTGTCGAGTCCGTAACCGTGCACACATCGGTTCGAATCCGACTTCACACACGTATTTTTATTTTTTATTTCTTTA
Organism: Lycorma delicatula; assembly: GCF_047948215.1. Lineage (NCBI taxonomy): Eukaryota > Metazoa > Arthropoda > Insecta > Hemiptera > Fulgoridae > Lycorma > Lycorma delicatula. The sequence continues at coordinate 45,498,113 of NC_134467.1, forward strand.
ATTTAAATATATTGATTTATTAATAATATTTTTTAACCTCTGATTGTAAACATATTATATGAATACAAACATATTATTGAAATAATAATAAATCTTTTTTTTCCTTTTTTTTGTCTTCAGTCATTTGACTGGTTTGATGCAGCTCTCCAAGATTCCCTATCTAGTGCTAGTCGTTTCATTTCAGTATACCCTCTACATCCAACATCCCTAACAATTTGTTTTACATATTCCAAACGTGGCCTGCCTACATCTACATTTATCCTATCCATTTCCCTTTTTAAATTTTCTAGCCTACCAACCTTTTTTAAACTTCTAACACATTCCACGCTCCGACTCGTAGAATGTTATTTTTTAATTTTCTGGTGACCCATTCCTTTGTAGTCGCCACCCGGTCGGGGACTAGTTTACCTCCGGAATATTTTACCGAGGAAGGCGCCTCCATCATTGCTATGTGAAAATGCAGAGAGCCACATTTTCTTGAAAAAAAAAAGCAGCTGTAGTTTTCCATTGCTTTCAGCTGCGCAGTACTCAGAGGACTGAGTGATGTTGATATGGCCGTTTAAGTCGTTCTGACTCCCGCCCCTAACAACTACTGAAAGAGCTGCTGCCCTCTTTCAGGAATCATTCGTTAGTCTGGCTCTCAACAGATACCTCTCCGATATGGTTGCACCTTCGGTCCAGCTAGTCTGTATCCCTGAGCACTCAAGCTCCCTCACCGACGGCAAGGTCTCATGATTCATAGAGGAGGAATAATAAATCAATATATTTAAAATTAAAAAATGAAAATAAAATATACGTAATTACGGATTCGAACCGATGTGCCTTCTTGTAAGATCCAAATATTATAATAATTAAAATTGTATTTGGCTGTAACTGGAACCAACCGAAAATAGTACCGGTTATGATATATTGTTGAAAAGCTCTCGACGAGGGGTTGTTACTGCAGTTAAGAAAAAGTCCAAAATCCAATTTTTTTTTAGATTTTGGGCTTTTTTAATTTAGTCGATTGCAATCAAAAGCAGAGGTGCCAAAGATATTATAACAGCCCTAAATCCAAAATTTCAACATTCTACGGCTAACGACTTTAAGTTAGTTATACGAGATATATACGGACGTATGTACGTACAGACATCGCACCGAAACTAGTAAAAATGGATTCAGGGATGATCAGAATGGATTGTTCCGTTGAAATCTGAAAACAGAAATTTCTCGCGGTTCCTTATTACTTCGAATAAGGAAGTAAAGATTCTCAGTATAAACGAGACTAAAACAACGCGATACGAAATATTAGATACCGATAATCAACCCATCGGGTCGGTCTAGCGGTTAACGCGTCTTCCCAAATCAGCTGATTTGGAAAGTCGAGAGTTACAGCGTTCAAGTCCTAGTAAAGCCAGTTATTTTTACACGGATTTGAATACTAGATCGTGGATACCGGTGTTCTTTGGCGGTCGGGTTTCAATTAACCACACATCTCAGGAACGGTCGAACTGAGAATGTGCAAGACTACACTTCATTTACACTCATAATATCATCCTCTGAAGAATGATCTAAACGGTAGTTACCGGAGGTTAAACAGGAAAAAGAGAGAGATACCGATAATCAATTTTTAAACGGTACAATTTTTTTTAATATTTCAAATTAGATAGGTAACCTTACTCGTCGATTTATCTTATCGATGAAACTTTACGACTTTGCGCATTTGTCACTCTGTAATATCAGACCTACTTTTAAAGCGCAACATGGAGTACAAGATTACAGTTCATCGTAATCTTAAGGGAATACCTTTACAAAATTAACAAAAAATTATTAAGAATTCTCTCTTAATTCAACGACAAAGAGTTTTCTCACAAATTGAAGATGAAAATTTACCGATAAAATTTTTTTTGTAAAAGTTCCAGTTCATCGATCGGGCTAAAACTCGAGTTTACCCAGTTACTAATAGTATTTAAAAAGAAAAAGTTAACAAAAAATTTATTTTTATTATTATATGTTTAACATACCTTAATGAATATGTTCAAAACATCATGCTTTCACTCTTATGCATTCACGATGGTATTTACTTCAGAATTACAAATTTTTTTTCCTAAAGCTTTTATCCGATTTTTGAAATTGAATAAATAAGTTTTCAATCGCCTGTGAGGGGTAATTCAGGATGATCGGATTTGAAGAAAACATGAAGATTTCCCTGAAAAAAAAAATCACATGTCAAATCATACGAATGCGGTTACCTCTTCGAGTTGTTTCTCATCCTAAACATTCAAAAAAAGCTTGATCGAAGTTATCTGTAACTTTTAAGAGCGTAGCGAGTAATATTTGAAAGACACACGACTGTTTTTCATGAATTATCATCGAAATGAATAATCAAAAATATAAACCGAAATTAAAAATTTGAAATTGCGTATACTTTTAAGAGAAAATAAAAATCTGGAATAAAATAGAAATGTTTTAATATGTTAAATAAATTCTTTGACAGCTGAAAGGATCTATCACGCTACCCCTAAATGCCAAAAAATAATTAATTATAACGTTTATTCATTATTTAATTGTAATTTTTTGAATTTTACTTGTCAATTTCGTAATGTAACGCTCTTATTTTACGAGTTTATTTCCTTATATTTAAATTGTTTACATAAATGCTATTTATTTGTGTTTATTGTTCGGTAACTACCAAACTTATCGTGACAATTCAGTGCACACTAACGTCTACATTTCATGACAAAAAATTCCTTTCGAGACGCCGGAAGGCGGTAGTAGATTTCACCGGTGCTAAGTAGGTACATGTGAAAAAAGTTTCACATGTTTAGCGTACGGCAAGCTCCATCTTGTTACAGTTCCAGCAATATTTTGATCATCCCTTGCCGTAAGGGTAGGTCATATCAAAAATTGTTTAAGACAAAAGTTTTAGGTACGTTTATACAACTAATTACCTCTTTAAACCTATTCGACGCTGTGCCTATTAAAGGAGGTACGATTTTTTTTGTCTTCGAAACCCCATTTTTTCCACCCCCTGGGCCAACGGTCGGTGATATCAAAAGACTTTACTTAGGTGTTCTAGGTCCTTACCCGAAGAATAGTAGAAACTTTAAACGAATTCGATATTTTACTTAATAAGAAAGGTATTATTTTTTCAAAAAAGCGCCCCCGATTCCAGTCCCACGGTCCGATTTTGCCCGTTAACAAACTCGACCGAGAGTTTGGGTGGTTATATTTTACGTATAAATTTGAAAGAGATTGGCGCAAAATTACGGAAATTATCGTGTCAACAAGAAAGTGAAGTGTGTGTGCGTGTGCGCGCGCGCAACATTTTTAACCGGGTGGTTTTGGAGTCTGGAGGATGTGAAACGCGAAGATATGTCGAAATTTTCCGAAAGTCGAACCACGGTATCATTACAATAGTTAGCTTTCTTATGAAATCGACCAAAAAAAGTCACTGACAGATCTCTGTTGTTCCTTCTGCCGGAGAAAATACTAATCGTACAATATTCGTAACGGTTGACGGGAGCGCACGACAAGTTTCAGCCTTTACACGATGCTTTGCCGGCACCCTACAGAACGGATGATGGCAGACAGTCGTGCAACAGGATTAGAGACATTCCTGACCGTACCGCTTAGTCGAAATAATCTGCAAAACATTTTCAACAGTTAGAGGCCAATTTAGAAACAGCCCAGGTGTGTATTTTGTTTCGTTTGTTTGTTAATATTATTATATAAACATAGTCGATGCGATATATATATTAAAAACTTATTTGCAACGCGATCGATTGCTATTTCATTCTCTGCTCTGAGCATACTCATGATTTTTTTTTAAATTATTATTTCGTTACCTCAACGATGTGGAAACCGCTAAGAAAATACCTGCTGTTCAAATAATATACCTCAATACTATATTAATGTTTTGATATTTCATCCGAGTACTCTTCCATTTAAAATATAAGAAAGGAGGGGAACAAGCTACTTTAACGCATTTAAAATAAACTATAACCGACCTTATATCATGCGGTCTTACGTTTATGATTCACCGATCAGTCTTCTTTTACTGAAAAAAAAGGAATTCTAATAAAATCCATTTCAACGTCTAATTTATTTGTTTCAGACTAAATAAAAAAAGATAAAATTAGAAACAGAAATGATATCGCTACATATAGATATAACTATTACGAAGCCAAGATTTGACATTTTTGGCCTATTTATAGAAATGTTTTTTTAAAAAGTATTTTAAAAATAATACATAACTGACCGAGCTGTTTTCAACCAAATCGGGACAAAATAGCAGACGTAAATGTAAACACGGTTGAAACAATAAAGCATATGACAATATTTTGAACAAACTGTTATTTTAGTAGAAGAAATTTCTTTTATACGCGTTGAATGTAACGGCAACTAATGCTAAAACCGCTAGTAAAACTTTTTAAATGGAAATAATTGTTTCTCGATGAGGAAAAATTAATCGAGAATAATTTTCCAATTTCGTATTGACGGTAACCGAAACCTTTTTGTTAGAAACCTTATCGACCAGCGATTCCCAAACCTGACGCCGCGGCGCCCTTCGAAATATTGTAAAAGCTTCATAATTAATTGAACCAAGACATTTATAATTATTAATTTAACGTTAATAAAGAAAAAAGAAAATGTTAAGTAATGAAGATACACGAGTTTAATTTATTTTTATCTCTTACTCACGAGTAGTCATTATTTTACTTAGGGTATGGCGCCGTGGAAAAGTTTTAACTGAAAAAGGGCGCCGCAATTCGGCAAAATTTGGGAGCCATCGCTTATCAACAAATTTTGTAATGAATTTGTAGTATAAAATTAAAGAATCTTTTTACAGGCAATGGCTGTTTTCACACTTACCGACACTTTGTCGGCGGTCGTAAGAATTAACTTAAACTCAGGAATACCTTTCACAATGACCGACATGTAGGCGTCGGTACGGTGTCGTCTCAGTTCGTTGTTTTGTACCGGTTGCGTCTCCAATTTTTCTCTAAAATATGGCTAATTTTAAATACGATGTAGTAACATTAATCGAACTTATAGTAAGCCCTGCTTGTGGGATAAGTTTAATGACGATAATAGAAATAAACTATAATAAAAAATAATGTCGGGTAGTAAAACAAAAAAAAATCACTGAAACTGGTAGACAACAACTAAGTTAAAACTTGTAACGTGAAAATATTCTTGTCGATGTCGGTACTGCGCCGTGTCTTGTCGGAAAGTGCTAAAACAATCATTCACTCTTGTAGAGAGATAGCTTAATCGAATTATTTAAATCGTTTCACGTACAAAATCAAAATAATAAAAGTAATTAAAACTATAGAGCCGTATATTTTCCTACTTTATAAAAAATTTATTTGATATCGAAAAATTAAAATGATTAAAAATTTTCAATTATAAAATAAACGATGCATAAGTATTGCTCTTTTTAACTCATCGGGAAGGTTTTGGGTTCAAATCCCACAAAAAAAATCTGGCATTTTTCACGCATTGTAAATTTTAATACCGCAAAAATAAATGACAAGGACAAATTTCATGAAAGATCTAGTTATACCCTGGCCGGAAACTCTTCTGCAAGTTGTTACTTTACCTCGGTCACCGAAAACAATTATTGGAGGGATCCTAGGAAACAATGAAGCACAGACACCGACCGGAAGACAAGAAAAATAGAGAACCTTCTGTGAAATGTGCCGTTACCAAAAGAAACGAATGACAACTAACTATTGTACAAGATGTAACACCCCTTCTATCTCGAGCACGCGTGCAAAACCTGTTCCGAGGACATGTAAATTGCAATCATCAGATTTCTGCAAGTTGAAGAATTACGATCGTGAACGTTCTTGAACTTGTAAAGCGCAAGTTTTTAATTATAAATCCATCGTTACTGAGGAAAATTCGTGTTTATAATCAAATTGAATTTTGAAAAAAAATTTCAAATCTTAAGCAAATGGAAAACACGATGATAAAATAGTTTATATATAATAAATAAAATGAAATTCAACTTTACCGACGATTCGTTCGCTTTCTCTTTTCTAGTAATGACATTTCCAGTCATATTCAGATACAGAAAAAACAAACACAAAACAAGAGATGTTTGTATTACAAACGCATACAAAAGGAATTGCAATATTATTGATATGAATATGATGTCGGTCTTTGTGCTTCTTTTAGAGATATAATAGATTACATGTAGAGATATTACTGTTAATCCTGATGAAATTTTAGATATCATGGCGAGAAAGAAAAATCGACGATTAGCTTTATAATAATTCATAACTTTTATTGGGAGTGTAAATGTGTGAGTGTGAAGTATATGTGAATTATGAAAAAAATGATATACTAACATTATGATTCTTATTTGCGTAGTAAATTATGTATTAAATCTAAGCAAATGTTTTGTGTTTCTCAAATGCAAAAAAGTATAAAAAACCGTTTCAATATAAAATAATTTTCATTATTATTATTATTTTACGATCATCATCAAGCCCCCTACACAATATGTAATGTTAAATTACATAAACTTTAAAATACGTATAATATGAAAGATTAATACAATGTTGACCCTTGTGTTTATAAAAATAATCCGTTTTAAAATAAAGGTGTCGAATCCCAGTCAGTCTTTGTATTTTTAACATGCTAAAAAAAAAAAAAAATAATAATTGAACGTTGATATGCTGTCGATTCAAGTTTGTTAATAGATGCATTTTGACGCGTTAATTGAATATTTGTTTTAGTAGCGCGGAAGACATAATAACAAAGTCTTTGACCGCTGTCTATCTGGTAATGTATATTTGTAAGTCTGGCAACTCTGGTTGGTGTATTTGTAAGTCTGGCAACTCTGGTTGCTAGGAAACCGATCGGTTTCCTAGCAACCTAGTACGTTGTATGAGGAAGGGAGGTCCCCCCTTCGTCACTTCGACAACATACAACCGTTCAAGGTTACACAGTTACAACTTAAATGCATCCCATATATTACTGCAGTATTTTATAAAATTATAACGAACCAAAAATATAAAATTAACATTGCAAACGTTTTCATCACCGATGCATTTATTTTTTTAAATCCTTTGTGGCCATTATTTCGATTGTAATTATTGAAAAGATCGTTGTAAGACAAGAATTGAATTCAAGACCTGTTAATTTTTTTTTAATGTATGAAACCTGGCTAAACAATTGTCGGTGGTGGATATAGAATAAACTTCACACATTACTTTTTGATCGTATTAATAAAAAATAAATCTCTCTCTCACTGTGTGTGTGTGAGCGCGCACACATTACATCCTTATGTATCACTCGTTAATCGTTTTTATAATCTATAATAATTTGTAGTTCAGTTATTTTTCTTTGATGATTAGCTATTGAAGAAGTTACAGTCTAGTTGTGGAAAATTCTTCAAATATCTTCTGGAATCGAACCCAAAACCTTTGGTGTATTATGTAGCAAGGAAGTACGCTTTCTGTGAAACGGTCGCGGCGACATTACATTTTTATTGTTAATTACAATATTCGATTTTTTTAAATTTCTGCTTTAAATTAAAATTAAAAAAATATAAAACCGCGCACGCGAATGTACTTTTATGTATCGTCACATGATCAGCTATACGACGTCTTCCGACCCGCTGGCCAATAAATTCTCTTACCGACAAATTGTAATACGGTGGTATCTTTTCCATGACAAGTGAAGTGCCATTTTGTTCAGCATAAAATGCTTAATAAATTTTGTAATAAGTAAAAATTTTATCAAACAATTAATTACAAAGATATGGAAGAATTAAAAATTAAGATGGCTCCATTTTGAAATCTTTGAAGTTGATGTTTTCAAAATTTTTTATTATGTAGAATAAAAAATTAAATTTTCCAAATTTAATTATTGTAGGTTAACCCGTTCCTGAGAAGGGATTTTTTTTGTTGAAAACCACAAAATTGCGTCCAGAAGGAAAACAAAGCAAAGCAGGACTTAAGTCGGTTTGAACGTTTTTGCATCTTTTGGTGTCCTGAATCAGTTTCTGGAGTTCGGCGAATACGTCCTGCAACACTCTGTACGTATGTTCTAATTATAAATATATTAAAATTGTAGAGAGCTGTATGTTTGATATTTCAGTCGCTGGTAAAAAATGAACTAACCTGTGCATATCATTGAAATATGAATTTTTATATTCCATTGGAATATTTTACATTCAATTTATACCGACGTGAATATATTTTTCAAATAAAATACATTTAACTAATTCGTCAATCGATCTTAAAATTAAAAATAAAAGGATCGGATAAAATAATTAATAATGAATGTTAATTCTAATATATTTAAATTAAACGTAATGTTTATAAAATATAATTTGAAGATAAAAATTATAAAAAAAATATATATATAATAAATAAACCGCTATCAGAATCATTTACAGAAGTGTAGTTAAATATAATCCATAAATAGATTTTATTTTCTGACACATTAGGAAAAAATAATCACATACTTTGTAGTAAAATATCAAGGAAATATTTTAAATAACGGCAAAAAATTTAAATCCTTTACTGTTGAAAAATATACGTTAACAGCAAAAAAAAAAAATATAATTAACCTCAATCTATACATATATTGACGCCGTGCGTTTCGTTTGTTTCCGATAACCGCAAAAACGAATGAATCAGTCATTACGAAATTTTACCTGTAACTTTCTTATGACACCGGGAAACTTAACCGCAGTTTAAATCTCATCAATTTCACTGCTATGTAAATCATTAAATAAAAACCTTATAGATAAAAATCTATAACTTCCTTTACCAAGATTTAATGTCTATGTTAATATCGACTTCAAACAGTAATTATTTGATTTACTAAATTTAATTCGTCGTCTATAAAATATCAGTTTGTATTAGCGCCATAATATACGTAAAAATAAATTAATTTGATAATAAAATTATAGGAAATGACGACAGTTTAGAAATTTGCGGCTGTACAGAGTAACATTCTGTATATTTTTAGTTCCCGAACTAAGAATTTACATCATCAGGGTAAGCCATTCTCGTAATTGGCATAAATTCGACATTCGATTTGGTAGTAATATTTTCATATGCCAAATTATGCATGTAGCGCGGATGAGGGATCCTAGTGATAAAATAAAATTTGAACATTATGAATTAAGGAAACAATATTACTTACAAAATGTTCTGATGCAGCAGTAGTATATATATATATATATATATATATATATATATAGAGAGAGAGAGAGAGAGAGAGAGAGAGCGGTAGAATTAAATAAATGAATTATGTTTAAAGTATAAAAATTATCTAAAGTAACCGCTAGAACCGCCTAACACGCGCGAATAATACACTGTATGCGCGCGCACTCTAGTTAGAATCATCGAATTAAATAAACAAAAAATATTATATTTAAATAAAATGATAAATATTTCAAATTAAGTTGTGTGCGTAAGCCGTGCATCAGAGAAAATCCGCGTGACAGGAAAAGCCTACAACTGTGTTGTCAACTTTTTTGCGGTAGGTGTTCAATTGTCATTAAAATAGATGCTGTATTTCAATTTTCTATGCATTACATGGTAGGGTGTCATACAATTTAAGCTAATTACAATCAAGAAAGGAATGTTTTAATAAAAATAGAAAGAACAGGAGAAAAATCAAAGAAGTGAATTTAAAGTTCGACTTTTTATTTAATGAATCTATTGCGGTGTAAAATTTCTTATACGTATGAATAAATTCAATTATAAAATTTATACAGTCCTTTATTTTAATTTATACCCTCAATTATGCGATTATATACAAAATAAATTGAGGGGAGTGTCGAATCATATTATTAGTTCTAAGATCTGTCTAAATCTATTACGGTATCTTTACGATTTACTACAGTTTGTTATTTTATTATTTTTCAGCGAAAAGTTAAATACCTTTGCTCTGATAAAATAATTTAGAATTGCAGAAAGAGGTTTTATTTAAATCTTTTCAAAAGTTAAGCATTCTTGACACAATTATATTGAATCGCGTTAAAATTGAAGGAAATCTTCCTAGTTAAGTTACTTCGATGTCAAAAATCATCAATTTTTCATGTATATCTTATTCGGTTAGCTTATAGAATTCAAGTAAACAAACTGCGCGTGTATGAAAACATACAAAAATCTTTATATGAAACTGTGAGCTTCACAGTTACAGCGGCGTACTGTTTGGCTATTCTACGCATGCGCGTAAAGAACGCTGAACGATGCTTTGAGGGAGAGAAAGCACTGTCGCTCCCGCAGTTCTGACCCTTGCGTGCCGGTAGAAGGTAGTTTTGTTTTTACTCCGCGTGTGTGTGGAACGTTCCACGTTCGTTCCCTTTTCTAGTTTAGTCGGTAGAAGGAATACGAAAGCGGTTTAGTTGTTTTTCAGTAGCGATCAGAAGATTGTGTAAAGCAAGAACTCTTTGATCGCCACAACCGTCCAAAAATACGCTGGAAGGGCAAAAGAGAAGGTAATTAGTAAAAAATAATTACGTATTTGTTTCTATGTAATAGAAATTTAAATTAAGTACCGTTAGACTGCAGTGTTTTTAAACCGACATTTTATTAAGTTATTATCTAATAATACTAAAAAATATTATCCGTATTGACATTTTATTAATAATTCGGTTAAACCGAATACGATTTTTAAAGCAGAATGTGCTGTGCTTAAAAAACCGATAAAGTGTAGAATTAGATTAATATCCTGCTTCCAGCTATTCTATTCGATTCATTTTTGTCGGTTCTTTTAATTTCCATAAAAATTTGACCACGCCCTTGAAAAGGTCCAGAAAAGGTTTTTCTGGAGCAGCACCCCCAGTAATTTCAAGTACGAGACGCCACCGGAATCGGTGCTTGACTAAACCCTATTTAATCTCTACATAAACAGAGCCCGGTTTAAAGAAAAATAAACAGATTTAAAAATAATAAACATTATAATGATCTGTATAAAGACAGAGATAAATTTAGAAAATTGATTTGAAAATCTACGTTTCTAGTGAAAAAGAAAAAGAATGTATAAACCTGAATAGATGGACCGAAGAAATGTGACATTTTGGAAAGCAAAAGAGATCAAAATTTTGGAAACGTGATCCTTAGTGAACAGAAGGTAAAGAAAAAATCCACCCCCCACCCGTTCAAAGATTTAATTAAATTTTTTTTTAACTTGAAAATAGATTTTTGTATTTCTCTAAGTTATGGTACTCTTTCGATTAAAAACTTCAGATTTTCTCCATGAAGCCTCCCTGATGTACTTGTGTCATACAGGAAATATCTAATGTGGACACCACATGACTTCTTTGTACGCCTATTATATTACATATATATATATTTTTTTAAAATGAAAATTACATAAAATCTTACTTCATTAATAACTTCTGATTTTTTTCATATATATATATTTTTGTTATTATTGAATTATTATTATTTATTGTTTTTTTTTTGTCTTCAGTCATTTGACTGGTTTGATGCAGCTCTCCAAGATTCCCTATCTAGTGCTAGTCGTTTCATTTCAGTATACCCTCTACATCCTACATATGTAAAACAATTTGTTTTACATATTCCAAACGTGGCCTGCCTACACAATTTTTTCCTTCTACCTGTCCTTCCGATATTAAAGCGACTATTCCAGGATGCCTTAGTATGTGGCCTATAAGTCTGTCTCTTCTTTTAACTATATTTTTCCAAATGCTTCTTTCTTCATCTATTTGCCGCAATACCTCTTCATTTGTCACTTGTCATTTTTCATTTGTCAAAAGAGACAGTAATATTATTTTTCACTCAAGATGCAATGTAGTACAATTAGTTATCGTATCTAACTTCGCACGGGCGCTGCTCATTGTTCAATCCTGAGGAACATTTACGCCTTATCATATCTCGGATAAATATAACGATAAAAAAATAATACAACTTAAGTACAATTTATTATTATTATTATTATTTAATTTTTAAGAAATGAAAATAATAAAAAAAATTACAAAGATTCCAAAAAAAATTTTATGCATAAAATACTACTAGTGGAGGCAATCATTAATTTTGCAAGTTTAATTCATTTTTAGTAAAATGCCCATAATATTTTTACGACTTCCAAATTACTTTCCTATGATCTATATTTTTATGAACAGCAGCCCGAGGGTGTAAATGCAGAAATTTTTTTTTTTTTTTAATAGTAAAATTATAATATATTGATTCGTTATTAAATTAAAAAAAAAATAGATAATAAAAATTTTACCAAAATATTAAAAATTATTATTTTTATTCATCTTCTATGTAAACGTATTGAATACGAAAAAACGCACGCGGCGATTTGTCTGATGCCAAGCTCGGCGGCTACGGGACCACAACGGAAGAAGTGGCAACATAACAGTTTAAATGTTACAATAGTAAATCAGTTTAAATGGCAACATAGCGTCTGTCCATCACATCATATACAAGCTTCCTATTACGAATAGTATTGTCATACGTTTCATGTTTTTTATTTACACACTCATAGCTTCTCTGCCTTCCACACTACGGCAACGACCTTGATAGACATATTCAACAAACCACTATTTTTAAACAACAGAATTATAATGAAAAATTATTCCATCTAAAATTTCATTCACATCAATTTTTTTTTAACAATAAACTATTATATATGTTGTCTAATATTAAATTATTTTTGTTATTTTTAAAACTTATTATCAATCTTACGGAAATTAAAATACATAAAATATTACACAGAAAAACTTTTCACTTAAAATGAGTTTTTCACTTATTTAATTACGTCTAATAAATCAGTCTTCCTAAGAAAACTACTGAAATTAATTTAAGATAATGCAATTCTAATTGAAAATAAAAATTAAAAGCAAAATTGAAGCATTTTTTGTGAAAAAAATTATTAATAACATTTAAAAAATACATTTATAATAAATTATATTGAAAGTAACACCGTATTGAATGTGACTGATAAAAGCACATGTTTAGCATACGACAAGCCCCATCTAAATTTTGGAAACGTGATCTTTAGTGAACAGAAGGTAAAGAAAAAATCCCGTAATATTTACTTCGAAACCCACCCCATACCCGTTCAGAGATTTAATTAATTTTTTATTTTAACTTGAAAACAGTGTTTTTGTATTCCTCTAAGTTATGGTACTCTTTCGATTAAAAACTTCAGATTTTCTCCATGAAGCCTCCCTGACGTACTTGTGTCATACAGGAAATATCTAATGTGGACACCACATGACTTGTTTGTACGCCTATTATATTACATATACATATTTTTTTTAAATGAAAATTACATAAAATCTTACTTCATTAATAACTTCCGATTTTTTTCATATATATATATATATATATATATATATATATATACATATAGTTTTTTGTTATTATTGAATCATTATTTATTTTAAAACTATTATTACAATCTGAGATTAATAATTATTAATAAATCAATATATTTAAATAAATAAAAAAATATGTATATGAAATCAGATTTGAACCGACGTGCCTTCCCTTTGTAAGATCCAAATATTTCATTAATTAAAATTTTATTGAGCTATAACTATGAAACCGATGAAAATAAATACCGCTTATGATATATCGTTGACAAGCTCTCGATGAGGATTTATTACTGCAGTTAAGAAACCTCAAAAATCCAAATAAAAATTGGATTTCGGGCTGTTTTGTACATTTTTGGTCCGCTTGATTGCAATCAAAACGAGAGGTCCGCAATTAGATGTTACAACTGTTCTAAACCCAAAAATTTATACATCCTAAGGCTAATCGTTTTTGAGTTATACGAGACGTACAGAAGTCACGCCGAAACTAGTCAAAATGAAATCGGGGATGATGAAAATGGATATTTCCGTTGAAATCTGAAAACAGACACTTTTCGCGATTACAATACTTCCTTTACTTCGTACAAGGAAGTAAAAATTAGACCGTTTTGTAGCAGAGACATTTTGACAATCTAAATTCTCTATGCCTAATATTTAAAAAAAATTTATTTGAGGAATTTTTATAACTTTTACGTAAGACCGATATGTAAACACAACTTTCCATTAAATTGTATTATATAATTATTTATTTAAGGTGTTTCTAAAAAGATATTTGTTTTCGTAGATAAATAATTTTATATTATAATCTAATGAAATGAAATTAAACTGTGTTAATCCTTCTTTTTATTAATAACTGTTGACGGTAAATTCGGTATTTTATTCATCCCTTACTTAAGAGGTAATTACTAGGGGTAGTTACCAAATTGGCTATTTTGTAAAATTTAATGTAACGTTTGAATATGTTTTTATAACAGGGAATTTAATTAAACATAATAATTAAATACTTTACTTACCGATCAAGTTAAATATTTGTATGTTTATATATGTGAAATGTTTAAATACTTAATTAACACTGATACTATTATTATTATTAGTAATAGTATTTTAATTAGTTGATTGATATTAATTATCGGTAATAACTGTTACTTCTAGAAACAAATATGTGGCGGCCATTTTATAATTAAGACCCCCTATTTATTAAATAATGCAATTATTCCTCACCATCATGTCTAAAAATCACAAATCATTGTAGTTTAACACTTAGAGTGCTGTTCCCGTCATTTGACGGAACGTCGTAACTACGGAGAAATGCGGATCACGTCATTTAACGGAGTTCATATTTACTTGTTATTAAGTGTAATATCCCGTCAAAAGACTCGATTCATTCGACCCAAAAAGGTGTAACATGTACTGTTTTTTAAATAATATATATTACAAACCGTAAAAAATAAGGGACAGGTTCTGTTAGCTGTTCCCTACTATTTTTTATAATACACATACACCGGCAGAATTTAATAGTTAAGCGTGTTCTGGCTGGTCCTTTCTATTTCAAAGTGCATTGTTGTAAATGAATAATACTGTACTAGTTCGATCAGAGAGTGGAGTTAATCGTTTTAAATAATAAGTCGTGGAGTAATCGTGAGCTAATAAAAACGAAAAATAGTTGTATTGTTTTTATGCAAAATGTTAACATTTGACCTAAAGAAAAATCACTACAAATATATTTAGAATGTTTAGAATATAGAATATTTAGAATAGTTATTAAATAAGTGATTTTATTGCATCATATAAAAGAATTGTAAAGAACAAATATGGCTGATGCAATACATTCGTAGTTTTGGTCTGCTTGGACAGTGATATTTTTATAGATATATATTTTTTTTAATTTTATTATTTTTCCTGGATTGTAATATGACTTGAGTTTTAAATTATTATTTTTTCGATTATTTAATTGTAATTAATGTAGTGAGATGGACCAAACGTAAATTTATTTTCTAGCCTAACACTATAAATTTAATGCGAAGTGTGTATTGAGTAAAAGTTTTATTTATTTTATTCGGTTAATTATAAACTTCGTGTACATTAAGTGTTTGGTGTTTCTGCCGGTGTATTGAGAATTTTTCGTTTCGCTTTCGCGTTCTTTTCGTCTCAGTATTATTAGTTGTCAAGTTCGTGTATTCATTATTTATTTTGTTAAGCCCTGTTAGAAATGTATAAATCATTACTTAAAGCATAATACATTTATAAAGCAATAACTTTTAAAGAATTTATAATTTTTTTACATTTTTATCTTTTGCAACTTTAATGTCATTTCATATACATGATTTTATGGTGAAATGATTTTACCTTACCAGAGTAAAAAAAATTATTATATTTTAATTAAATTCATTCTTATTTTGTTGTAAGAATAATTCATGTAATATAGTGGTGTATGCCTACTTGCTGACATTGTGCTACAGTACCTGTACGTAATGTTTTGTAGCAGTATGAATTTATTTCTGTTATTTTTAATCCTTGAAAATTCCATTGAAAATTATTTTAATAGTACATGCTAGTTTCTTCTACAAATTTTACATATTCCTGAATTTGTGTTGACCATTGTGCCCTTCAACTTTAACATGTTAATTTTTACATATATGATAATGAAGAGGTAGGTTGTTTAGAAGTATACAGACAATTATTTATATCTACGTAGAATATAAAATTTAATTTTTTCATGCTGTGTATATGTGTGCTTACTCGATCATTGTCAAAAATATAGTATAGATATAAATTTTAAGATATCTTAAAATCTTTTTTTCTCTCTTTTTTAAATATAAGTTTATGTATATTTTATTGTATTTAAATTATATATTTATTTATGTTTTCTATTTTACTTTATGCTGTAAACTCAAAATTAGTTATTAGTCAGATAGGAGTACAACTCGGACATTTTTGTTGTCACTATATTTTTTTTAATAAAAAGGATTCTATTAGTTGAACATGAGTTACGGTTCACTTACCGACTTAAAAATTATTTGCTTGACTTTTTTGTGGTGTGGTTGGTATAAATTTAATTGTTACTATTTATCTTCTTGATTTAAGTTAACGTTACATTAGATTTTCTATTTTGTATGTATATATCAGGTGAACTTCTAATGTCATTACAATTAGAATCACTTTTACAGTTTGTCTGATGCCACGCCTTTTATGAATGTAATAACTTATAAAATTGTAAGCATTTTCCATAATAATTAACAGTTTGTCCAAACTAGAAAGTGCTGACTTTTGGAGTTCTCTACGAGTTGAAGAAAGATAGTTTCATAAAACGATTGTAATTATTGCTTTTTCTTAATGTATATGATTGTTTTGACTACTGATGGTATTAAATTGCATAACTAAAATTATTTAAATTCAAGAAATTTTTGTTGTAAAATATGGTAATTCTGAGCAATTGATCAACTTCAGTTTTTTTCATGTTAACATAGAAGATGTTTAGGATCTAAATGTCTGAAAGCATGTTTGGATAGCGGGTGACCCGTAAGTTCACACCATGTTAGTACTCTAGTCGATTAGTAATCAGTTTTTGGAGTTATTGAGATTTGTTCAGTTTACTGATTTGTTCTGTGTTGGGAGATTAGGGTTAAGGTTAGGAATAAACCGTAAACTAACCTTAATGGTCATTAGAGTCGAATCGAACTGTGATTCTGGTGTTGAAGATGACTGATTGTGTTTTTTGTAAGGTGACATCCATCATTCAAATGACTTATAGCATAGAAAATGTATTATAGTCTCTTTATAGTGACCATATTTCCATTTAAAAATAAATTCAGCCAAGCGTTATATGAATCCATTTAAGTATTGTCATACCTTGGTAATTTATCTCCAACCTCTCTTCAAAAAAGTGTAACCTTAACTCAACCTCATGACAGAATGGATTAGCATCTGAGCATGTATCGATGATTCACAGAACCGGTTGCTGATCGGTTAGACTACTGTGATAACACGCTGCTGACTTTAAAATTGCACAAGTCACCTGCTGACCAAACCTGCTTTCCAACATTTAGATTTTTTTCTCCTGATACTAAGCATATTTCCTATGATATATTAAAGTATGAAAAGAATTAAATTGATCTAGTAATTGCGCAAAATTACTTAAAATAAACTTTCCATTCTAAATTCTAATGCACGTTGAATCATTAAAACTATAAATTTTCATTTAATAATAGTAGATGATTTTTAAAACAAAAGTATGTTTATAAAGTTTCTGCATTCAAAATAGAATAAATCAAAATATGTGTGTGTTTCTTGAAAATAAAAATAAATATCGCGTTATAAGATAGATTAAAAATTTGTAAATAATAAATTACAGACTTTGCGTATAAAAATTCATAATTTCTCACTAGAAAATTTCTGTTTATCGAATCAGCATTTCATGATTATTTTATCTGCATTTAAGATAAAACAGATCTTCTGATTGTAAATGCTTTAGGATCTGTTTAGTGTGAGCAAAAAAGACCATTTATATCTTGGGAAAAATTTCTATTTCATTGAATATACTACTGTAATTTTACTAATATTATAACAAAGTAGCCGAATATTTCCAAATCATATGCTGTGTCTGAATATTTTGAAGTTATTCGGTTTGTTAAATTTATGTTTTCTATTTGTTGTAATTTAAACAGAATTAAATAAATTTTAATTATATGTTCATTTGGTTTTGTTGTTCAGTCAGAAACGATCTTCC
Organism: Lycorma delicatula; assembly: GCF_047948215.1. Lineage (NCBI taxonomy): Eukaryota > Metazoa > Arthropoda > Insecta > Hemiptera > Fulgoridae > Lycorma > Lycorma delicatula. The sequence goes on from NC_134467.1 coordinate 45,516,142, forward strand.
CTGTTGTTCACAACCCTTCTCCCCCCAAAAAAGGCAATACATATATGCATTAGTTTATGATTACAGCTAAGACATATTTTCAGTTCTGTTAATTGACCACCACTGTTTTATAACTTACAACAAATATTAGTCTGCCATTAATTAGTATGCAACTGCACATTTACTCGCCACACACCTTTCTAAACCTCCATCTCTCATGGTCGTCACTTTATTTAAAATAATTTAAAATAATTTTAGAAAGACAAGTTTCCACACAACATGCAGCCATCTTGTTATTGCTAGCAAGCCACGTCAAAAGATTTTAAAGATTGGATTTATTCAAGTCCACTACTTTCGTATACATTTTAGTACCTAAATAAGGCAAGGAGTGCGCTTTTGGTAATATCGATTATTATAAAATCGATTTGGTATCGTGCAGTTACAATCGTTGAAATTACGTGTTTGTTTACGTTCGCGTTTTATACAGTTATAATGGCATCTAACAATTCGTATAATGATGCAGTCGATGTTTTTTTTTTATTTACAAAGTGATGAAGATTGAATGAAAATGGGAAAGTGACAAGAAAGGATAAATCATTTCAATGTTGTGAATGCAAAATCGCTTTATGTAAAGATCCTTGTTTTAAAACTTTTCATTAAAAAAAAATTACCTAAAAATTAAATTTTTTAAAAAGTAAAACTATTTTGGTGTAGGCCTACTGTAATTTTAATAAATATTAGTGTTGGTGATAGTTTAAGTGTGAACCGAATGTAAAAAAATTTTTTATTTAAAAACAGGCTTTCAAAAATCTGCTATATCTTTTTATTCATAAATGGTAGAAGTATATATTATATATCATTTGAAACTAGAAGAGTTGAGGTTTTATATGTTGTTTTAAGTACAAATTTTATATTATTTTTAGTTCTAAATTTACGAAGTTACAAATATAAGCAAAAATGGCTACCATTCTACAAACAGGCACATTTTGATACCCCCAGCACTAAGTGTTAAAGTACTCTTGCTTTATTAATACATAAGGAAATATGTATCCACAGTGTATTCAGTTGAGGATAATGCAGTGGTTTGTTACATGAAGGTCACCAAGTGTAAAATAACTCGTATTCCCTGACAACATCTTACTTGGGCGTATTGAATTGCAAATACTGCAGAATTACATACATTAAATCATTTATTTTCTGAAGAACAGGAAATTCCTAATTTGTTTCTAGGGAACATCCTGAGGTCAATACTGCCTCTATTCAGACGCAGGCATGGAGGTTTCTGAAACTGTGAAGATCTGAAAAAGCTTTTTCTCAATTTGAAGCCGGATAGGGTAGGAATGGTTGATATGAATGAGAAAGCTCGTTATCTTCACATTACTTACTACTATATGATAAATGTAATTCTAGAATATTACAATAATAAAGATTTAACCCTTTTTTTAACATTGCTTTATAAATAAAACAATTTCCAGCCTGCAAATCTTTAATTTATTACTAATTTACATTAAGATTGAAAGCAATATATTATTTCCATCACCAAAAGCGATGGTGTGAATCATTTCCAGTATCTGTGCAATAGATAGATCTACTCTAACTATATGCCATATGACTATAATCAATAGTAATTATTTCACATAATATGAACTAAATAAATGAATCCTTATACTATATTAATATTAAAGAAATATAAATTACTTAGCTCATGTAACTACAATTATATATTTTTAAATTTAAGATTATTCAGCAATGTATTTTTTAGTTACAATAAAACAGTGATCACCTTGGTAGCCACCAATTTTCAGGTTGACATTTGTTATGTAAATCAATTAATTAAATTGTGACCAGTTCAAGAACACTGGTAACATGAATATAGAAAAGTAATGATACTTTAAACTGGATACAAACTGAATTTGGATGTGCATCCTGCAACATCACTAATTAGTTATAACTTAATCCATGAAATAGACAAGTTGTTAGCATCGCTGCTAATTAATTATTATAAACATTTCATGTTGGAAGTCATTCAGAACTTTAACTACATAAGTAAATAAAGTATTTAATTATTTTACTTAGCAATTAGTTAAACTTCTTATTGTTCAAATATATCTGAACATTACATACTTTACTAGTAATACTTTAATTATCGTAATAGTAATATTATTATAATATACGATCATGTAATCTTTTGTCTTAACTTTTCTATTTTTAAAAATTACAAATCACTTTTAGTAATACTACAATACATATTATTAGAATAAAAGAACTTAAGAAGCAGGCACGTGTAAACATTATACTCTCAAAACCTTTTACTAGTCTTAAAATAAAAAATATATTTTTACTGTTTAATATTAACAGAGGTCTCAACTTGAACAAGGTAATCTCTACTTTAAATGATGAAGGAAATATTTTAACTTGGAACAAGTACTATTTATTGCGATTAGATCCATAAGACCATGTGAAGGGAAGATTTTTTTGATAAATGAATAAATTTAAAAATAAACAGAAAAAATTGAAAATGTTATAAAATATTTCATTAAAAATAAATCATCAAATGTAAATTTCCAAAATAACTTGAAAGTTTTAGAAACATCTCATGAGCATAAACAGCTGAAATAATTACAAATTTTACATTTATGAAATAAAAAATAAGTATGGCTTAGTTAACGAATAGATGGCCTGTTTAAAAATGATAATTAAATGTAAACTGATAACTCAAAAAATATCTTATTTAAATTTTATAGTGATGTTGATTTATTTAACTAGCTATTCAATTAATATGTACCATATCTAAAAACTATGCAAATAACTGCTTAAGTTAGTACTTAAGCAGTAACTTTAAGTGTAACTAAAAAAATAATATGCAACTTAATCATATGTGTGTACACTCACCACTACACTTATTAATTACACATCCTGAAAATACATGTACGTAATAGACCTGAAATATAAAAAAAAACATACACAGACATGTACATACAAGTTTTCTTTATGTAAATCCAACTTAAATTAAAATTTTATACATTATAATAAAGAAAAGATAACCATTATTACTTCTCAAATAAGAAGTTTTATCTATCGCTTAACAGTAATATCTTTTTACAAGTTCACATCAGGCCTTTTACATTATCTAACCTGATTCTACATTCTCAATTAAATTAGGCAGGGAAAGGTTACTATTCTGAGGCCAATTAATAATAGATTAAGTTATATACATGCAGCACATTAAAAAAAATCTGCTTTAGAACTCAAAAAAATTAATAAGTCTAGCCGATTTAATTTAGAGACTAACATAGTACAAGCAAGCAGTTAAAAACGGTTTAGCCATTCTTACTGCTTGTTCCTTTGCACTAAAATCACACTCAGAAAGACCGGCAGACAGAGAGTTATGTACACACACCTTCCATGCAAGAATAAATATAAAACAGAAATTAACTTTAATGATATTCCTATTGAAGAGCACAGAGTTGTATCATGATTATAGTTTTTTTTATTACATTCTGAAAAAAAATTTATAAATGACAACTGTACTGGAGTTTATCAAAAACCCCAAGACTTCCAATTGTTATCAAACAAAACAGTTTCTGTATCTTGCTGATACAGGATTTACTAATGCGGATACAAGATATATAATGTTTTTTTTTTTTTTTTGGCTATAACTGTTTTAATTTTTATTATTAACAGCCAGGAAAGTCATGTTATACTTTGCCAGTATTTTTAAAATTATAAACACATGAAATAATATTTACGTATAAACACAATTCAAAAGGTGATGAAAATTATATGCGCCTACATTTATTTATATGTTGAACAGAGATGCAGAAAATTCAGGTTTTTTCATTTTTCGTCAGTGTTGTTGCTGATCAGCTGTTACACAATATTATGGGCAGCATTCAAGTCCAAGTAATGGTAAAATTACTTTCATTTTGATTCCGAAAGAGTACTGTAATAATTAACTAATTCAATATCCTAACATAAGCCATATAAATGAAAGATAGTTATCTGTCATTAGTTATGAAAAACTGAATTAACTGCAATTCTCTGTAGGAGAATATCATACCCAACAATATTCTTATTCACTTTATATCTGCGAAATGTACCTGCAACAACAGGACAAAAATACTATCACAGATTTCAGGAAGCAATTCATTTGAATTTTAGTTACAGATTGGAGTGTCAATGGGTAGATAAGCTATTCTACAGAGAAAAGAAATATAAATAGCGCCAGCACTTGCCTGAATGGATCGAGGGAATCCATGATAAAGCCTTAAACAGAGGAGTATTCAAAAATTAACAATTAATCATAAAATAAAAAATGCGATCAAGTCTTTTTAATTAAAACTAATTTAATTAAGTTAAAAATCATGTCGAAAATGAAGCAAATTTTTACATTTTTAGGATTTTTTGTGAATTTTTACATTTTAGGATCCAACTAGTTGATCTAAACCAAAAAAAATCTACTTATGCGCTTTTGACCTTACTTCTCAGGACTGATCAAATGGATCTTCAAATCAGGTCAAATATTTCTTCTATATATACTGATAATTTTTTTTTTTAATTTCATTATGGGGGTTGCAATAAAAACAATTTTGATTTTTTTCAAAGGCATTTTAGAGAAAAATGTATTAAAGTAAATTTATTACCTACAATGCATATATGAGTAATCCAAAAGATCTTTTTTAAAAATCAACCCCCACCTCTTAAAATTGAGATTTTGTGTAAATTAAAATTGAAAGTTTTTGTTCTTTTGCTCCAACTTCCTTCAGTTTTCAAAAATCTTTAAAACTTATATACCATACACAGGATCATCAAGAAATGTCTATAATTTTTTTATAAATTAGACCCTGGATCTAAAATGCAGAAAAGTCTTTTTGAAAAAATGTTTTTTCTTATTATAGGAGTTATTAAAAGGTGTTAGATTTAGAGAAAACTTTATTTAAGTAAATTTTGTTAAGCTTAACCTATATATGAATAATTTTAGAAAACCTTTCCTTAAATTTTATTCCCAACTCTAAAAGATATATAATGTTTTTTTTTTTGGCTCTAACTATTTTAATTTTTATTATTAATAGCCAGGAAAGTCATGTTATACTTTGCCAGTATTTTTAAAATTATAAACACTAGAAATAATATTTACGTATAAACACAATTCAAAAGGTAATGAAAATTATATGAGCCTACATTTATGTATATGTTGAACAGAGATGCAGAAAATTCAGGTTTTTTCATTTTTCATTAATTATTATTTAAAAATCCATCAAACAAGAGTAATACTGTTTCTGTAAAAGAACATTTTTTAATTATATTTTAAATAAATGGATGGGAAATGTTTTTAAATGGTCCAGTAATTTACTAAAAATGGCAATGCAACCATTATTTCTTGTAAGCCCAAGTATTGTACTGTATTACATGAAAACATTTTGTTTCTGATTTGATGGAGGTAAATATTGTTATTATTTATGAATCTGTGACTATTCTTTTTAGCAGAGATGATTTCAAATTGCAGGCTATTATTCAAAATATTTTATGAAGTAGCTGTTGACTGATGGGGGTCAAATGGGACCCAAAATTTTTTTTGGCAATTATACTCTAAAATAAAAATAATTTTGATGATAAAATCAAATTAATTTTGATGATGTGGTTAAGGGAATCTACTGGGATGGAAATGTTTTACTAAAAATTTATGCATTTAACACTCCATAATTTTTAATGTAAAAACATCAGTTGATCAAGTAAATCAAAATTTTTTAATGAGCATTTTGACCCTTTTCACAGTAGTACTCTAAATATTTAAATATCCTGTAAAGTGTTAACCTGGGATATGCAAACTTTTCCCGGCTTTTTTTTAAATATTTTTTGAGAGAAATTATTTTCAAAGAGAATGATTCAAACATCAAATATTTTAATTCTTGGTATTTAAGGGCACTAGAGTTTTTTAATTAAAGGGATTAGGGACTCTTGCAAGAGTCCCATGGAGGAGCAAGGGGACCCAAATATATTAGACCTATTATGATTTTTAATTTTTTCTGAAAATAGAACATTTCTTGAAGAACAATTCACATGCTATGATATTTTATTTTTCCCCGTGAAATCAGACAGTTGAAGGTGTTACAATGTTTTCATCTTGGTTGAAAAACCAAGAATGAAAACAGAATGTCTGACCATAAAGAATCTAATCACAAAATTTAATGGATAGCAAGTGTAGTGGATCAGTGGTTTTCTCAAAATATATATATTAATCATATTATTAATATATATTAGAAGGGGTACTACCAAAGGATGAAGGTTGAAGCATAGGGAGGTGATATGTACGATTGCTATCAATCTATGAACTTTGAAAGGATTATGCTTTAAAATACTGCAGAATTTTTCACACTGGTACAGTAATACTGGACAAAATCTGTGTCTTTCTATAGCAATAAGAGAAATCTTTATAATCTTATATACTGTCATATGATAGTATATGAGAGTATGTTAACTGTCATATGACAGTATATGAGATTATTAAGTATAAATAGGCTTATCATATTTTTTTGGGTCCAACCCAGGACATATTTTTGAAATTACTTAAAAGTTTTAACAGTTTACTGAAACATTAAACTATTTTTATTCAGTTGTATTTTTCATTAGACATGACTTTTTTCAAAAATGGTTTGTTTATTTTAATTACATCATAAAATTCATAACAAGAAAATTCTAAATTAATTTTAACATTTAGCAGATGTTTAACAGTAGATACTGAAAGTCTACCCCTTTCTGCAGACCAAACATTCCCCGTAATTGAAAAAATTCTCTCAACTGGAGCAGATGTCCCAGGCAAAGACATCACAAACTCACCATTTTAGAAATGTTGTAACACGAAATATCAGTCTTTTGAAACACCTTAAAAATTGCTTTCCACTTCTTTTCAGTAGTATCTGGTACTTTTTCAGAACTTGAACCACAACCTACCCTTTGGTTTTGAATTACCTGGTTCAACATGTAAGTTCATCAAATAGATCATCAATAGTTACAAAATCTTTTATAATTCCATTAACAACCTGTGCACTCTTCTAAATCAGACCAGGCAATTTCAGTTCGTAACTTTATCCACTGAAACTTATTAACTTTGTCAAAACTGGCTTTCCACAACTCTAGGCATTCGATATCAGAATTATAAAAATAATAAATAATAAATAATAAGGTTGAGAAGAATTTTTGTTTTTGTTCCTGAACATCATTTTCTTTTAGAGTGCATAGCAATTCTTTGGCAGAAGATGGTATAAATCTGTGGGTTTTTCTTTCCTGAAGTTGACAAATTAATTCAGAATATGTGTGAAATGCTTCTGTTGCTGTGATAGAATTAGCTTTTAATTTCAGAAATATATTATTAAACGATTGTAGAGTACCATATAAAAATTTCAAAAGCAGTTCACTTTCTAGATTTCCAAAAAAATCAAATAATAATTTTGGGCATTTGTGACAAGATAAGTATGATTTTAGGCCATCAAAAATGGAAAGAATTCTTTCTATTGCAGGTATCAAACTAAGGAACCTCGTACTGCTATGAGATAGTACTTTTTGTAATCTGTTTCCAAAAATTCACAGAATTCTTTAAGTTATATGTGAAAATATAAGTTATAGTGCATATATGTGAAAATATTTATAAATTTTTATTACAATAACTTCTACGTCCAGGAGTGTTTGTATTGAATTGTGTATAATGTAGGCTGAATAACCAATTCCTAAAATAGGTCTATCTAAATCACTTTGAACTTTTCTGAACACATTTTCTTCACATTCCTTCTCCTCACACCACCAAAATTACTATTAGTGTTATCAGCAGTATAACAAATCAACCTTTCTCCAAGTTTGTATTTTTTCACACACTGCAAAAGATACAGAGTCTAAATTTGAGCAGTTTCACCTGACACTTCATCAAAATTTAAAAGTTTAACTTGATTCCCTCCTCCAGACTGAAATATCGTACAAAATTGGAACAAATTTTATTTCACTTCTGTTTGAGCTATCCATCATTACTGTTACATAATTAATGAATTTCCAAAGAACTCAACATATCAAATAAATGGTGAAACAATAATTGCCTCGGTTTTGGTTCTAGCAGATGAAAATTTTGAGTCATATAACTTTTTAACCGGTTTAGATGTGCAGTCTGATGTTTTGAAACCGAGTTTGTGTCTAGCAGTGTGGTATGAAATTATAGCTTCTTTAACAGCACACTAGATCACTCTTATTGTTATTCCCATTTTTGGCTTTAAAAAAAATCTCATGTTTGCTGAAGCAGTACCATTAATAGCACTCCTATGGTTAGCTGTTTTCACATGGTCTTCAATATCACCCTTTCCTTTATGTGCAACAGAAAATTCTCCAGTACATAGTGTGCAATAAACACGTTCATTGTTACTGTCATTACACAATTTCATGTAATTGTATGACTGGCAAAGTCAAACTGAACACAATGCTAAAATCTTGGAAAGAGATTTTGCTTGATATCACCAAGTGCAATGAGAAATTAGATTTCACAGAGAAAAAAATAATTCCTCATCTCATCTCGCTGAACTGGGAGGGCTATTCAGAAATTAACTTCTGGTCCTTGGTATTGAGTGAAGGAATGGGGATAGTGATTCTATCTTTGTACAGTTGAATAACCCAATTCAGTGAGGTTTTATAGTAGTGTTACTGGAAATATCGCTCTCTTGTTTGTTCTTGTAAAACTATCATTCAAAATGGCTGCTGTTTAGAAAATCTCATTGATTGTGAAGTGTGTGTGGACCTCATCCATTTCCTTCATGCAAAAAACTTGTCAGATGTTGAAATTCATCGTGAATTTTCTGCAGTATATGGAAGAATATCATGAGTGACAGTGAAGTAAGACAGTGGTGCTATATGTTTTTAAAAAGGTTGAAGAAACATTCAAGACAATGAAAGAAGTGATTAACTCTGCACTTCTTGTAAGCACCTGCAATTATTATTGTCAATGTGAAAATTTGAGAAAATCATCAATAACAGAGTTATCTGAATTTTTTCCTTGCATATTGCAAAAGTGCTGTAAAATTGTAACTGATATGTTAGGCTTTACAAATTTTGTGCTTTGCTAGGTGCTTAAGCTTCTTTCTGACTAACGCACAAAAAAGAGAATGAGGTCACCCACTAATCTTCCTTCACCGTTGCTGTAACGAGAAGGATGAAATCCTTGACCTCATTGTAACAGGTGATGTGACATTGGTTAAATTTGTTAACATGGAAACAAAAGCTTAATCAATACAGTGGGGGCACCAGTTCTCTAAAACCCGTAAAGACACGTCAAACACTTTTTTCTTAAAAATTGATGGCATCAGTTTTTTGGAATCGTGAAGGTGTGATATTGGTTGATTTTATGTAAAGAGTTATGACAATGCTGAAACTTATCGTGAGTTGTTACAGAAATTGAGAAGGACTGTACAGCATGCTGAGTTCAGGCATTGTTTTTCTTCACAACAACGCTTGTCCGCATACTGCAGTGCACACTCAACGCCAAATTGACAATTTCAAGTGGGATTTGTTTAACCATCCTCTGTACAGCCCCGATTTGGCTCCCAGTGATTATCACCTTTTCCCAAAAATAAAGAAATCAGCAACACAGTATTTTGAAAATGATGATTTGAAAAACAGTGTTACTACCTGCTTAATTCACAGACAGCAAAGTTTTATGATGAGGATATTTTACAACTTGTTTACAGATATGAAAGTGCCTTAATTCAGATGGCAGTTATGTAGAAAAGTAGTTGTAAGATGTACATGAGAAATCGTTTTTCATTTATCAGTTTGTGTTTTTTTATTAACGAATCAGAAGTTACTTTCTGAATAGCCTCCACAGTTAGTCATTGCCTGTAGATAGAATGTATGTAACAAATACTGGTAAAAAAGCAGTGTAATGAGTACGCAACCACATATTGTACATAATAAGCTATGATGAATTGATTATACTTTATTGCCATGAAAATTGTCAGTGTGTGATAGTTGCCTTAACATGTTATTTGTTGTTTGAATTGTGGTTAATGCAGTTAGTGCATGATTTTTTCATATTATTATAACAATCTGGACAGTAGATTTAACTGAAATAGATTTATTTATTGTTAAGGTGTTTTTATTTTCTAACATAACCTCATTTACTTTAACAATTTTTTGAATAAAAGGAGCTTATCCATTCCCATTTTTTTTTTTTTTTTTACCATTATAATGTCTTCCCTTTTTTAAATAATTTAACATTCTTCTTTACCAAAAATTTAAATACTTGTTTCAATAAATTCTGAATATAGCATTCTTTTGATTTTGATGCTCAGGTTGTAAAAACCTTTTCGCTGTATACTCTTTGAAAAAGAAAATATATATCATGATTTCATTTGACGATCCTATTCTTTCTAATTACTGCTCATCATATCCATGGTCATTTTTAATATTGATCCTGCTCATCAACATACCTTATTAATAAATTTAATTTTGCAAGCTGTCTGCCTATTTTTTCTTCTCTTCATTGCTCATCTCTAATGTATGAAGAATTATAGGGTTGTAGTATCACTTTTTTATAAATACCTTCTATGAATTGATTCTTTGTAATTGTTGCCAGATTCCTCTGATGGCACACGGTACCTTATAACAACCTTGTAGCTCAGAAAAGGGGTGTTTGGGATTTTGTAATGGTGTTCCTGAAAAGTGCAATTTGTGCATTTGATGTGGTAACCCTGAAAACGGCTGCTGAGTTCAGTTGCCGGTCTCTGGTGATGTTGGTTGGTTCAGCTGGTGGGGAGTTGCAGCTCATTTATTGGAATCAGACTGAGCTTCTCCTCAGTGACAGTTTGTTCTCCAATACTGTGTGGCTCCCAGTGCTCACAGTGTTGGGTCAGCATCTGTTGTTGTCACCACTATGTATCCTGGCTGTAGTAGGCTTTGTTGTGCTAGGCCAGTGGGAATGTGTTCGTCTGCTGGGTGATCCCATGATGGGCCGGCTCCTGCTGGTAAACCTGTTAGTCAGGCTGCCAGCAAGAGTGCTTGAAGCCTGGCAGGGTGGGGCAGAAATGTGCCGTCTGCTCCTAGTGACTTGGTGGGCCGACCAGGCCTGTTGCTGAGGTGGGGATGTTGGCATCCCATCAGCAGATCTCCTAGCCCCACATTGGGCTGGTCAGGAAACATTTTCCATCTTTTTCTTCTCCCCCTGGTGGGAATTCAAGAGTAAATGCTTTCACCTTCCTGCATTGCTGTTTACATAGCTGCCAGTGCTTGGTGGGGAAGGCCAGATTGGTGGATGCGGGGGTAGCCATGTGTTTTTGACATTGACATTGAACTGGCTACTGCTGCACTTGCCAACATGAAGCAAAGTATGCGGCAACATAATAAGACTTATGCCTGCAAGGCCCTCATATATATCTTTCAATTTTTTCCACTTTCTTCAACTACAGCAAAATACTGTTAAAAAGTTTTACAATTTGTGGTTGTTTTGTTAAAAATCATCATTCACTTTTGGATCATTCAATTCTTTGTTGTTATTACCATGCTTTATAACCTTGCATCATCTTTTTACATGTATAGCATCTGAATTGACTGTATAAAAGAAGAAAAGCTAGTTTTTCAATAGCATTTTTACTGAAATATGTTTTTTAAATAATTATTAATCAGTTATATATATATATATATTTTTTTTTTCTTTTACAGGTATGGCCATTAATTAAATTCCAGTTTCACCAACCAGTTACTCAGTTGGAATATTTTACTTCGGTTAATTTTAAATATATTCTTAACATAATTTTTAAAGTCTAAATACATGGAAGTTAATTTCAGTTGACTAAATTTGAAATTCATTTTATTTATTTTACAACCTTGTTTGTGTAAATTTAATGAACCAACTTAAATAAACAAATAAACCTTTTTCTAATACGTTTTATTATTTATGCAGCTTTTTATACCTAAGTTCAAATGTTTTCAAACTTCTAAAGATTGTTTTTATACGGTTAAAATTATTAATGATTTGAATTCTTAACAGGATTATGAAAATAATTTTGATTTTATAAAAAAATTATTTATCAGTTTAGATCATCATCAGTTCAATCGGTTCTGTTCTCATGTGATATCTTATGTGTGAGAAATTATTTTATCCCTTGTACATGGTATAAGTAACACATGGGCACTTGTATTCATTAAGCCCTAATCAACAACAAATAAAAACAATTTTATTATTCATAGCTTGCTTATTTTATTTATAAAAAACTTTTCATTAGCCATAATTAGTGGCCATTAATTTAGTGTTGTGTAAATTTGTAATTCTTTAGGTTGTAAAATAATCATCTGATAACCACTGACTGGTAAGATACTAGGCTAAAGGAATGATATCCAAAGATACTAACAAACGTAAAATTAGACTTGCTTCAGATTTATATTCAGATGAAGTAAAATACAAGGTGTAAACAAAAAATATCCAATCTTGGCTCATAAAAACAAAAATAGTTAACATAGTTCAGTGACTTTTTTCCCTTCAAATTAGACTCCTTTTGATGTAACAGTTTTATCCCAGCAATGTTTTTATTGTTGGAAGCTTTTTCCAAAGTCATTTTAAGTGAACCGATAAGTCATTTTGCTGCATTTCTTTTGATCTCTTCTCTGTTCTTCAAGACTTCTTTCCTCTAAGCAGAATTTTAAACATAGGAAGGTGCATAGCCAAAAATCACAGGGAGCCATGTCTGGTAGCCAAACTGCGGAAAAATGCAGGGTTAACTGAACCTTACAACCCTCAATGTAATAAGGATAAAATCAAAACCTAAACCGACAACGATTGTTAATGTCTATATGCCTACAAGCGCCCATGATGATGATGAGGTAGAGTGTGTATATGAAGAGATTGATGAAGCAATTAAACACATAAAAGGAGATGAAAATTTAATAATAGTTGGAGATTGGAATGCAAGCATTGGAAAAGGCAAGGAAGGAAATATAGTGGGTGAATACGGGCTGGCCAAAGGAATGAAAGAGGGGACTGACTTATAGAGTTTTGCACGAAGTATAATTTAGTAATTGCCAACACCCAATTTAAAAATCATTTTAGAAGAATACACACTTGGAAAAAGCCAGGCGATACTGCAAGGTATCAGATAGATTATATCATGGTTAAGCAAAGATTTAGAAATCAACTCGTTGACTGCAAAACTTACCCTGGAGCAGACATTGATAGCGACCATAATTTGGTGATAATGAAATGTAGATTGGGGTTTAAAAACCTGAAGAGAAGGTGTCAGATGAATCTGTGGAATTTAAAGAAGCTTGAGGAAGAGGAGGTAAAGAAGATCTTTGAGGAGGACATCGCAAGAGGTATGAGTAAAAAAGATAAGGTAGAAAATGTAGAAGAGGAATGGGAGAATGTTAAAAAAGAAATTCTTAAATCAGCAGAAGCAAACTTAGGCAGAATAAAGAGAACTGGCAGAAAACCTTGGGTTTCAGACGATATATTGCAGCTGATGGATGAACGTAGAAAATATAAGAATGCTAGTGATGAAGAAAGTAAAAGGAACTATCGGCAATTAAGAAATGCTATAAACAGGAAGTGCAAACTGGCGAAAGAAGAGTGGATTAAAGAAGAGTGTTCAGAAATGGAAAGAGAAATGAACATTGGTAAAATAGACGGAGCATACAGGAAAGTTAAGGAAAATTTTGGGGTATATAAATTAACATCTAATAATGTGTTAAACAAAGATGGTACACCAATATGTAATACGAAAGGTAAAGTTGATAGATGGGTGGAATATATTGAAGAGTTATACGGAGGAAATGAATTAGAAAATAGTATTATAGAGGAAGAAGAGGAAGTTGACGAGGATGAAATGGGAGAAACAATAGTGAGATCTGAATTTAAGAGAGCATTAAAAGATTTAAATGGCAGAAAGGCTCCTGGAATAGACGGAATACCTGTAGAATTACTGCGCAGTGCAGGTGAGGAAGCGATGATAGATTATACAAACTGGTGTGTAATATTTATGAAAAAGAGGAATTTCCATCAGACTTCAAAAAAAGTGTTATAGTCATGATACCAAAGAAAGCAGAGGCAGATAAATGTGAAGAATACAGAACAATTAGTTTAACTAGTCATGCATTAAAAATCTTAACTAGAATTCTATACAGAAGAATTGAGAGGAGAGTGGAAGAAGTGTTAGGAGAAGACCGATTTGGTTTCAGGAAAAGTATAGGGACAAGGGAAGCAATTTTAGGCCTCAGATTAATAGTAGAAGGAAGATTAAAGAAAAACAAACCGACATACTTGGCGTTTATAGACCTAGAAAAGGCATTTGATAACGTAGACTGGAATAAAATGTTCAGCATTTAAAAAAAATTAGGGTTCAAATACAGAGATAAAAGAACAGTTGCTAACATGTACAGGAACCAAACAGCAACAGTAACAATTAAAGAACATAAGAAAGAAGCCGTAATAAGAAAGGGAGTCTGACAAGCATGTTCCCTATCTCCGTTACTTTTTAATCTTTACATGGAACTAGCAGTTAATGATGCATATCATTAGCACAAGCTAAACGAATATTTCTTCAGTAAGAAATATAATTTGTTTACATCAAAAATTAATTTAAATGTCAGGAAAAGATTTTTGAAAGTGTATGTTTGGAGTGTCGCTTTATATGGAAGTGAAACTTGGACGATCGGCTTCATTCGGAAAACTTATTTCATATTCTACTGCTGCAGCTGTAGCATTACCATTACAGACAGCCAAAATGTATACCACATCAGTGTATTTCTCTGTTGTAAATAAGTACAGTTTTTTCACGTTAAAAACCATAAGAAATCACTAATTACGTCCCTTAATTAACGTCCTAAAAATTTCAATACGATCTCATTTCACCTGGGTAGCTGAAATCGAGTGAAATTTTGCACAAGCCGTAACTTGCAAACAATCCGTTTTAGGACATATGTTTGTATGAATTTTTCCATTATTTTCACATGCAGAATAGGTTACAAAATTCCCGGGTGAGCTTAATGATACATCCTATTTATTTATAGTGTTTGCATAGAAAACATTAAAAAGTTTTGTAAATTTAATGTAAAAACATTAAATATGTTTTGTAAACATTAAAAAGTTTTTGGTGCTTAAAAGAGTTTTTGAAAGGAATTCAGGACTAGGTAAAGTTTGAATATCATTCTCATTCATCCTCTGAAGTATTATCTAAACGGTAGTTACCAGAGGCTAAACAGGAAAAAGAAAAGGTTATTTAGAGGTTAGATTCCACTTTAAGGAAAAATGTTTCTGACAAGACTTATGTATCATTGTCTCTAGAATCCAAATTCGAGGTGCAAATGTGTCCCATTTAAAAAAATTAACTTCTAATCTAGTTAGCCCTCCTCTGGTCAAAATCATAATTTTTTTTTTGCATCTTCCAGAAAAATCACTTCCTTCAATTTTAGAAAAGGAGGACGGGGGAGGTCTAGGACACCTGTTTTAAATATATCTATATATATATATATTTAAGTAATATATATTACTTCATTTATATGAAGTAATGTTTTTTGTGCATGTCCCTTGTATTTTGAAAATATACACTCAGTCTGTCCATGTAATATTAACTACAGGTACTGTAATTTAATTTTATACTCATGGGTTTATGGGTTGTTTGATCAACAGTGTTTTATTGATTTGTCTTATAATGTAAATCTTTTTGTTTGTGTGTAGTTTTGAAAGTTACACACAAAAAATCTTTATGAAGTTTTATCGGTATACAGAAAGGTTGTAAATTACCTCCATATTTTAATTTACTATAATATAAGAGATGTTTACAATATAAGAGATCACCTATTTTATTAATACATAACATCAGCACCAGCATTTCTCATGACTGTAAGTTTTGAGAATGTTTACAAAGCATTTCAGCATGAACTCTGCAGTGGAATATTGATCAGAATGCATCAAATTTATATCAACACTCGACTAAGAATTAAAAATGTAATAAAACTTCTACATCCACTTCCTTAAGAAAATTTTGCAGGGTATGACTTCAGGTTCAAGTAAAGCCCACACCTTTTATAAAACCTCACAACCTGGATGTAGAGGGTTGGCATCAAGCCAATATGATTGTTCTACAGATCATATTGGCTTTACATGGCAGTTTGTAATATTCTTAGGATCAAATACAGCAATATTTGATGAGTGGTCCAGCTACCATTGGTGAACTCATATTAAATACACTTCATAGTGGAAGGCTGACTGCATTAGCTGAAGTGATATAAAGCATTGTTGAGCATATTGTCCGATAAACAGGTACTGTTCTATTTCTACCCAAGTAAGTTCTAAGAAACAGAACAAAACTGTTTCATTATAATATATTATTAAATATAAAACTATTAGGAATTTAAAATAGTTACTTTACAACCAATCTATATATAACATTAAATATGTCATGTTAAATGTGTTTTTTTATGTAACATTTTATCTATAAGTATGGGTATGTATCCATTAACATCGACTAAATATTTTATTACACAAGTTCTTTAATGTAGTTGTCAACTAAAATAATTCTTTTATTGTAATCATTACATAACATATTATATAGATCACATACAGGATGGATATATATGATACTCTATGAACTCGTCATTGCAAATCAGCTGATTTCAAAGTTGAGAGTTCTAAGATTCAAATCCTAGTAAAGGGAATTACTTTACATGGATTTCAATTAACCACACATCTCAGGAATGTTTAACTTGAGACTTACAAGACTACACTTCATTTACACTCATAAATATCCTCTGAAGTAATACCTTACGGTGGTTTGGGAGGCTAAACAGAAAAAAGAAAGAGATATGATATTCCACAGATAAAAAAAAATTGTTCCAACATTTACCTGGATATATTAAGAGAAATCACAGTAAAACTTAATTAATTAGACCAGTATTACAATGTAACAAAATTAAGTGATAGGTGTAAGATATAATAAGTGATAAAATAATAATTTTAAATAAAGAAGAAATCATTACTTGATTTCATGTCTGAACACAGGTATTGTCCAATATTTCACTAAAGTTTGATCAATATTTGCAATCATCTATAATCGTTCTCTGTTGCAAAATGATTTTGTGTATCTTCTCGTACTTTGATACTGTGTTCATCATTTTACAAACAGAGGTTGGACTGCTTCAGTCTTACCTCTGTTTATTTATAACAGTTCAGACTTGTTTTCCATCTTCACGGGTTACCTTTACTAGTTTGATGATCCATCTGAATATCTATGCGTAAGATTAACATGATTATCCACACAGTTGCCTAGTAAACTGTACTTTATCGTGTGTAAAACATGATAAACCATCTAGTTTAACCATACAGTTTTAACCATCTAGTAAATTGTAACATGACATTGATTTCCAACTACCTGCACAACATACTGTTGTCTACTAACATACCTACCTTGAGGTTTTGGGGTGTTCCAAATTGCAGATTTAATATAGCCCTCCAGGTTGCTGTATTATCGTATCTGACTGAGTTTACATGGTGGTACCAACATCATGATTTTTTAATAAGTATTGGCAGACAAAGCAAGGTATTGGTCCCCTACACTAAAGATACGTTGATAATAGTTAGATTATTAAATTAAAGAAATAACAAGATCTAAGCTGTAAATACAGACAAAATAAAATAATTAATTTCTTGACAAATAACTGGATTGATTCAATATTAATTTCACTAGAGTTCAAAAACAAAAAAAAAAAAAACAACTTTAATGTAACCTAATAATAAACAGTTAATTAAAAAAAAGACTTTTTACAGATAAAGAAAAAAATAACTGCAAACAAATTACGGTCGTTTCACATGTTGTTCGTTGCATTGTGAAATGACTGAAATATTGTTCTAAACGCTGTATTTTAATAATGAAAATTTCCAACTTGCTTCCCTCTCCACAATAGATGTTTGAGACCAAAATACTCAATTTTTATCATGATGTACAGCATGGTGTGTTATAATGTTGAAGTGTATTTGTTATTCACTTTTCCCTGTTAGGAACTGGAATAATTTTAATCATTAAACGTGATATTTAAACGTGAAATAAAATATTTTAATAAGAAAAACTGGCATTAGTTTTGATTAAATATGATGTTTTAATATACTGAAAAGAGTCTGGAACAATAAAACAATGAAAAATATGCACTCTTATTTCCATTTTTTTTCTTTTCATCCTGTCTTTTGGGTTATGCAGAAGCAATTTGGCAGGATTTTATGGCCGGTACCCTTCCTGATGACAACCTTTAGGGCAATTGAAGTTTGTAAAGTTGCACTGCATGAAAAATTGCTTATACCCAGATATACTCCGACATTATCAGGTGCTCCTTTCCCACGTCTAACCTCTGAGAATGCCAAATGGCTTCTTCTGCTTATAATTTTCCATTAAATAAGTTACAAAAAAAAAAAAATTTGTTATGATATTGTCACTAGGCTTTGTCACTTAAAATTCGAACTTTTCATCTAGAATTCATTGATTTTATGTTATTATTAACTGGCATCAAGTAGGCAGAACAGAGGCAGGATCATGGCAAAGACTTTATGAGAATGTGCCACAACATTTTTTAATCATAGATTTTTCTTGAGAGTTAATAAAATAAACTGCGGAAAAATGCAGGGTTAACTGAACCTTACAACCCTCAATGTAATAAGGATAAAATCAAAACCTAAACCGACAACGATTGTTAACGTCTATATGCCTACAAGCGCCCATGATGATGATGAGGTAGAGTGTGTATATGAAGAGATTGATGAAGCAATTAAACACATAAAAGGAGATGAAAATTTAATAATAGTTGGAGATTGGAATGCAAGCATTGGAAAAGGCAAGGAAGGAAATATAGTGGGTGAATACGGGCTGGGCAAAAGGAATGAAAGAGGGGACTGACTTATAGAGTTTTGCACGAAGTATAATTTAGTAATTGCCAACACCCAATTTAAAAATCATTTTAGAAGAATACACACTTGGAAAAAGCCAGGCGATACTGCAAGGTATCAGATAGATTATATCATGGTTAAGCAAAGATTTAGAAATCAACTCGTTGACTGCAAAACTTACCCTGGAGCAGACATTGATAGCGACCATAATTTGGTGATAATGAAATGTAGATTGGGGTTTAAAAACCTGAAGACAAGGTGTCAGATGAATCGGTGGAATTTAAAGAAGCTTGAGGAAGAGGAGGTAAAGAAGATTTTTGAGGAGGACATCGCAAGAGGTATGAGTAAAAAAGATAACGTAGAAAATGTAGAAGAAGAATGGGAGAATGTTAAAAAAGAAATTCTTAAATCAGCAGAAGCAAACTTAGGCGGAATAAAGAGAACTGGTAGATGATATATTGCAGCTGATGGATGAACGTAGAAAATATAAGAATGCTAGTGATGAAGAAAGTAAAAGGAACTATCGGCAATAATGCTATAAACACGAAGTGCAAACTGGCGAAAGAAGAGTGGATTAAAGAAGAGTGTTCAGAAATGGAAAGAGAAATGAACATTGGTAAAATAGACGGAGCATACAGGAAAGTTAAGGAAAATTTTGGGGTATATAAATTAACATCTAATAATGTGTTAAACAAAGATGGTACACCAATATGTAATACAAAAGGTAAAGTTGATAGATGGGTGGAATATATTGAAGAGTTATACGGAGGAAATGAATTAGAAAATAGTATTATAGAGGAAGAAGAGGAAGTTGACGAGGATGAAATGGGAGAAACAATACTGAGATCTGAATTTAAGAGAGCATTAAAAGATTTAAATGGCAGAAAGGCTCCTGGAATAGACGGAATACCTGTAGAATTACTGCGCAGTGCAGGTGAGGAAGCGATGATAGATTATACAAACTGGTGTGTAATATTTATGAAAAAGGGGAATTTCCATCAGACTTCAGAAAAAATGTTATAGTCATGATACCAAAGAAAGCAGAGGCAGATAAATGTGAACAATTAGTTTAACTAGTCATGCATTAAAAATCTTAACTAGAATTCTATACAGAAGAATTGAGAGGAGAGTGGAAGAAGTGTTAGGAGAAGATTTCAATTTGGTTTCAGGAAAAGTATATGGACAAGGGAAGCAATTTTAGGCCTCAGATTAATAGCAGAACGAAGATTAAAGAAAAAAAAACCAACATACTTGGCGTTTATAGACCTAGAAAAGGCATTCGATAGTGTAGACTGGAATAAAATGTTCAGCATTTAAAAAAAATTAGGGTTCAAATACAGAGATAAAAGAACAGTTGCTAACATGTACAGGAACCAAACAGCAACAGTAACAATTAAAGAACATAAGAAAGAAGCCGTAATAAGAAAGGGAGTCTGACAAGCATGTTCCCTATCTCCGTTACTTTTTAATCTTTACATGGAACTAGCAGTTAATGATGCATATCATTAGCACAAGCTAAACGAATATTTCTTCAGTAAGAAATATAATTTGTTTACATCAAAAATTAATTTAAATGTCAGGAAAAGATTTTTGAAAGTGTATGTTTGGAGTGTCGCTTTATATGGAAGTGAAACTTGGACGATCGGCTTCATTCGGAAAACTTATTTCATATTCTACTGCTGCAGCTGTAGCATTACCATTACAGACAGCCAAAATGTATACCACATCAGTGTATTTCTCTGTTGTAAATAAGTACAGTTTTTTCACGTTAAAAACCATAAGAAATCACTAATTATGTCCCTTAATTAACGTCCTAAAAATTTCAATACGATCTCATTTCACCTGGGTAGCTGAAATCGAGTGAAATTTTGCACAAGCCGTAACTTGCAAACAATCCGTTTTAGGACATATGTTTGTATGAATTTTTCCATTATTTTCACATGCAGAATAGGTTACAAAATTCCCGGGTGAGCTTAATGATACATCCTATTTATTTATAGTGTTTGCATAGAAAACATTAAAAAGTTTTGTAAATTTAATGTAAAAACATTAAATATGTTTTGTAAACATTAAAAAGTTTTTGGTGCTTAAAAGAGTTTTTGAAAGGAATTCAGGACTAGGTAAAGTTTGAATATCATTCTCATTCATCCTCTGAAGTATTATCTAAACGGTAGTTACCAGAGGCTAAACAGGAAAAAGAAAAGGTTATTTAGAGGTTAGATTCCACTTTAAGGAAAAATGTTTCTGACAAGACTTATGTATCATTGTCTCTAGAATCCAAATTCGAGGTGCAAATGTGTCCCATTTAAAAAAATTAACTTCTAATCTAGTTAGCCCTCCTCTGGTCAAAATCATAATTTTTTTTTTGCTACTTCCAGAAAAATCACTTCCTTCAATTTTAGAAAAGGAGGACGGGGGAGGTCTAGGACACCTGTTTTAAATATATCTATATATATATATATTTAAGTAATATATATTACTTCATTTATATGAAGTAATGTTTTTTGTGCATGTCCCTTGTATTTTGAAAATATACACTCAGTCTGTCCATGTAATATTAACTACAGGTACTGTAATTTAATTTTATACTCATGGGTTTATGGGTTGTTTGATCAACAGTGTTTTATTGATTTGTGTTATAATGTAAATCTTTTTGTTTGTGTGTAGTTTTGAAAGTTACACACAAAAAATCTTTATGAAGTTTTATCGGTATACAGAAAGGTTGTAAATTACCTCCATATTTTAATTTGCTATAATATAAGAGATGTTTACAATATAAGAGATCACCTATTTTATTAATACATAACATCAGCACCAGCATTTCTCATGACTGTAAGTTTTGAGAATGTTTACAAAGCATTTCAGCATGAACTCTGCAGTGGAATATTGATCAGAATGCATCAAATTTATATCAACACTCGACTAAGAATTAAAAATGTAATAAAACTTCTACATCCACTTCCTTAAGAAAATTTTGCAGGGTTTGACTTCAGGTTTAAGTAAAGCCCACACCTTTTATAAAACCTCACAACCTGGATGTAGAGGGTTGGCATCAAGCCAATATGATTGTTCTACAGATCATATTGGCTTTACATGGCAGTTTGTAATATTCTTAGGATCAAATACAGCAATATTTGATGAGTGGTCCAGCTACCATTGGTGAACTCATATTAAATACACTTCATAGTGGAAGGCTGACTGCATTAGCTGAAGTGATATAAAGCATTGTTGAGCATATTGTCCGATAAACAGGTACTGTTCTATTTCTACCCAAGTAAGTTCTAAGAAACAGAACAAAACTGTTTCATTATAATATATTATTAAATATAAAACTATTAGGAATTTAAAATAGTTACTTTACAACCAATCTATATATAACATTAAATATGTCATGTTAAATGTGTTTTTTTATGTAACATTTTATCTATAAGTATGGGTATGTATCCATTAACATCGACTAAATATTTTATTACACAAGTTCTTTAATGTAGTTGTCAACTAAAATAATTCTTTTATTGTAATCATTACATAACATATTATATAGATCACATACAGGATGGATATATATGATACTCTATGAACTCGTCATTGCAAATCAGCTGATTTCAAAGTTGAGAGTTCTAAGATTCAAATCCTAGTAAAGGGAATTACTTTACATGGATTTCAATTAACCACACATCTCAGGAATGTTTAACTTGAGACTTACAAGACTACACTTCATTTACACTCATAAATATCCTCTGAAGTAATACCTTACGGTGGTTTGGGAGGCTAAACAGAAAAAAGAAAGAGATATGATATTCCACAGATAAAAAAAAATTGTTCCAACATTTACCTGGATATATTAAGAGAAATCACAGTAAAACTTAATTAATTAGACCAGTATTACAATGTAACAAAATTAAGTGATAGGTGTAAGATATAATAAGTGATAAAATAATAATTTTAAATAAAGAAGAAATCATTACTTGATTTCATGTCTGAACACAGGTATTGTCCAATATTTCACTAAAGTTTGATCAATATTTGCAATCATCTATAATCGTTCTCTGTTGCAAAATGATTTTGTGTATCTTCTCGTACTTTGATACTGTGTTCATCATTTTACAAACAGAGGTTGGACTGCTTCAGTCTTACCTCTGTTTATTTATAACAGTTCAGACTTGTTTTCCATCTTCACGGGTTACCTTTACTAGTTTGATGATCCATCTGAATATCTATGCGTAAGATTAACATGATTATCCACACAGTTGCCTGGTAAACTGTACTTTATCGTGTGTAAAACATGATAAACCATCTAGTTTAACCATACAGTTTTAACCATCTAGTAAATTGTAACATGACATTGATTTCCAACTACCTGCACAACATACTGTTGTCTACTAACATACCTACCTTGAGGTTTTGGGGTGTTCCAAATTGCAGATTTAATATAGCCCTCCAGGTTGCTGTATTATCGTATCTGACTGAGTTTACATGGTGGTACCAACATCATGATTTTTTAATAAGTATTGGCAGACAAAGCAAGGTATTGGTCCCCTACACTAAAGATACGTTGATAATAGTTAGATTATTAAATTAAAGAAATAACAAGATCTAAGCTGTAAATACAGACAAAATAAAATAATTAATTTCTTGACAAATAACTGGATTGATTCAATATTAATTTCACTAGAGTTCAAAAACAAAAAAAAAAAAAACAACTTTAATGTAACCTAATAATAAACAGTTAATTAAAAAAAAGACTTTTTACAGATAAAGAAAAAAATAACTGCAAACAAATTACGGTCGTTTCACATGTTGTTCGTTGCATTGTGAAATGACTGAAATATTGTTCTAAACGCTGTATTTTAATAATGAAAATTTCCAACTTGCTTCCCTCTCCACAATAGATGTTTGAGACCAAAATACTCAATTTTTATCATGATGTACAGCATGGTGTGTTATAATGTTGAAGTGTATTTGTTATTCACTTTTCCCTGTTAGGAACTGGAATAATTTTAATCGTTAAACGTGATATTTAAACGTGAAATAAAATATTTTAATAAGAAAAACTGGCATTAGTTTTGATTAAATATGATGTTTTAATATACTGAAAAGAGTCTGGAACAATAAAACAATGAAAAATATGCACTCTTATTTCCATTTTTTTTCTTTTCATCCTGTCTTTTGGGTTATGCAGAAGCAATTTGGCAGGATTTTATGGCCGGTACCCTTCCTGATGACAACCTTTAGGGCAATTGAAGTTTGTAAAGTTGCACTGCATGAAAAATTGCTTATACCCAGATATACTCCGACATTATCAGGTGCTCCTTTCCCACGTCTAACCTCTGAGAATGCCAAATGGCTTCTTCTGCTTATAATTTTCCATTAAATAAGTTACAAAAAAAAAAAATTTGTTATGATATTGTCACTAGGCTTTGTCACTTAAAATTCGAACTTTTCATCTAGAATTCATTGATTTTATGTTATTATTAATTGGCATCAAGTAGGCAGAACAGAGGCAGGATCATGGCAAAGACTTTATGAGAATGTGCCACAACATTTTTTAATCATAGATTTTTCTTGAGAGTTAATAAAATAAACTGCGGAAAAATGCAGGGTTAACTGAACCTTACAACCCTCAATGTAATAAGGATAAAATCAAAACCTAAACCGACAACGATTGTTAACGTCTATATGCCTACAAGCGCCCATGATGATGATGAGGTAGAGTGTGTATATGAAGAGATTGATGAAGCAATTAAACACATAAAAGGAGATGAAAATTTAATAATAGTTGGAGATTGGAATGCAAGCATTGGAAAAGGCAAGGAAGGAAATATAGTGGGTGAATACGGGCTGGGCAAAAGGAATGAAAGAGGGGACTGACTTATAGAGTTTTGCACGAAGTATAATTTAGTAATTGCCAACACCCAATTTAAAAATCATTTTAGAAGAATACACACTTGGAAAAAGCCAGGCGATACTGCAAGGTATCAGATAGATTATATCATGGTTAAGCAAAGATTTAGAAATCAACTCGTTGACTGCAAAACTTACCCTGGAGCAGACATTGATAGCGACCATAATTTGGTGATAATGAAATGTAGATTGGGGTTTAAAAACCTGAAGACAAGGTGTCAGATGAATCGGTGGAATTTAAAGAAGCTTGAGGAAGAGGAGGTAAAGAAGATCTTTGAGGAGGACATCGCAAGAGGTATGAGTAAAAAAGATAAGGTAGAAAATGTAGAAGAGGAATGGGAGAATGTTAAAAAAGAAATTCTTAAATCAGCAGAAGCAAACTTAGGCGGAATAAAGAGAACTGGCAGAAAACCTTGGGTTTCAGACGATATATTGCAGCTGATGGATGAACGTAGAAAATATAAGAATGCTATAAACAGGAAGTGCAAACTGGCGAAAGAAGAGTGGATTAAAGAAGAGTGTTCAGAAATGGAAAGAGAAATGAACATTGGTAAAATAGACGGAGCATACAGGAAAGTTAAGGAAAATTTTGGGGTATATAAATTAACATCTAATAATGTGTTAAACAAAGATGGTACACCAATATGTAATACGAAAGGTAAAGTTGATAGATGGGTGGAATATATTGAAGAGTTATACGGAGGAAATGAATTAGAAAATAGTATTATAGAGGAAGAAGAGGAAGTTGACGAGGATGAAATGGGAGAAACAATAGTGAGATCTGAATTTAAGAGAGCATTAAAAGATTTAAATGGCAGAAAGGCTCCTGGAATAGACGGAATACCTGTAGAATTACTGCGCAGTGCAGGTGAGGAAGCGATGATAGATTATACAAACTGGTGTGTAATATTTATGAAAAAGGGGAATTTCCATCAGACTTCAAAAAAAGTGTTATAGTCATGATACCAAAGAAAGCAGAGGCAGATAAATGTGAAGAATACAGAACAATTAGTTTAACTAGTCATGCATTAAAAATCTTAACTAGAATTCTATACAGAAGAATTGAGAGGAGAGTGGAAGAAGTGTTAGGAGAAGATTTCAATTTGGTTTCAGGAAAAGTGTATGGACAAGGGAAGCAATTTTAGGCCTCAGATTAATAGTAGAACGAAGATTAAAGAAAAAAAAACCAACATACTTGGCGTTTATAGACCTAGAAAAGGCATTCGATAGTGTAGACTGGAATAAAATGTTCAGCATTTAAAAAAAATTAGGGTTCAAATACAGAGATAAAAGAACAGTTGCTAACATGTACAGGAACCAAACAGCAACAGTAACAATTAAAGAACATAAGAAAGAAGCCGTAATAAGAAAGGGAGTCTGACAAGCATGTTCCCTATCTCCGTTACTTTTTAATCTTTACATGGAACTAGCAGTTAATGATGCATATCATTAGCACAAGCTAAACGAATATTTCTTCAGTAAGAAATATAATTTGTTTACATCAAAAATTAATTTAAATGTCAGGAAAAGATTTTTGAAAGTGTATGTTTGGAGTGTCGCTTTATATGGAAGTGAAACTTGGACGATCGGCTTCATTCGGAAAACTTATTTCATATTCTACTGCTGCAGCTGTAGCATTACCATTACAGACAGCCAAAATGTATACCACATCAGTGTATTTCTCTGTTGTAAATAAGTACAGTTTTTTCACGTTAAAAACCATAAGAAATCACTAATTATGTCCCTTAATTAACGTCCTAAAAATTTCAATACGATCTCATTTCACCTGGGTAGCTGAAATCGAGTGAAATTTTGCACAAGCCGTAACTTGCAAACAATCCGTTTTAGGACATATGTTTGTATGAATTTTTCCATTATTTTCACATGCAGAATAGGTTACAAAATTCCCGGGTGAGCTTAATGATACATCCTATTTATTTATAGTGTTTGCATAGAAAACATTAAAAAGTTTTGTAAATTTAATGTAAAAACATTAAATATGTTTTGTAAACATTAAAAAGTTTTTGGTGCTTAAAAGAGTTTTTGAAAGGAATTCAGGACTAGGTAAAGTTTGAATATCATTCTCATTCATCCTCTGAAGTATTATCTAAACGGTAGTTACCAGAGGCTAAACAGGAAAAAGAAAAGGTTATTTAGAGGTTAGATTCCACTTTAAGGAAAAATGTTTCTGACAAGACTTATGTATCATTGTCTCTAGAATCCAAATTCGAGGTGCAAATGTGTCCCATTTAAAAAAATTAACTTCTAATCTAGTTAGCCCTCCTCTGGTCAAAATCATAATTTTTTTTTTGCTACTTCCAGAAAAATCACTTCCTTCAATTTTAGAAAAGGAGGACGGGGGAGGTCTAGGACACCTGTTTTAAATATATCTATATATATATATATTTAAGTAATATATATTACTTCATTTATATGAAGTAATGTTTTTTGTGCATGTCCCTTGTATTTTGAAAATATACACTCAGTCTGTCCATGTAATATTAACTACAGGTACTGTAATTTAATTTTATACTCATGGGTTTATGGGTTGTTTGATCAACAGTGTTTTATTGATTTGTGTTATAATGTAAATCTTTTTGTTTGTGTGTAGTTTTGAAAGTTACACACAAAAAATCTTTATGAAGTTTTATCGGTATACAGAAAGGTTGTAAATTACCTCCATATTTTAATTTGCTATAATATAAGAGATGTTTACAATATAAGAGATCACCTATTTTATTAATACATAACATCAGCACCAGCATTTCTCATGACCGTAAGTTTTGAGAATGTTTACAAAGCATTTCAGCATGAACTCTGCAGTGGAATATTGATCAGAATGCATCAAATTTATATCAACACTCGACTAAGAATTAAAAATGTAATAAAACTTCTACATCCACTTCCTTAAGAAAATTTTGCAGGGTTTGACTTCAGGTTTAAGTAAAGCCCACACCTTTTATAAAACCTCACAACCTGGATGTAGAGGGTTGGCATCAAGCCAATATGATTGTTCTACAGATCATATTGGCTTTACATGGCAGTTTGTAATATTCTTAGGATCAAATACAGCAATATTTGATGAGTGGTCCAGCTACCATTGGTGAACTCATATTAAATACACTTCATAGTGGAAGGCTGACTGCATTAGCTGAAGTGATATAAAGCATTGTTGAGCATATTGTCCGATAAACAGGTACTGTTCTATTTCTACCCAAGTAAGTTCTAAGAAACAGAACAAAACTGTTTCATTATAATATATTATTAAATATAAAACTATTAGGAATTTAAAATAGTTACTTTACAACCAATCTATATATAACATTAAATATGTCATGTTAAATGTGTTTTTTTATGTAACATTTTATCTATAAGTATGGGTATGTATCCATTAACATCGACTAAATATTTTATTACACAAGTTCTTTAATGTAGTTGTCAACTAAAATAATTCTTTTATTGTAATCATTACATAACATATTATATAGATCACATACAGGATGGATATATATGATACTCTATGAACTCGTCATTGCAAATCAGCTGATTTCAAAGTTGAGAGTTCTAAGATTCAAATCCTAGTAAAGGGAATTACTTTACATGGATTTCAATTAACCACACATCTCAGGAATGTTTAACTTGAGACTTACAAGACTACACTTCATTTACACTCATAAATATCCTCTGAAGTAATACCTTACGGTGGTTTGGGAGGCTAAACAGAAAAAAGAAAGAGATATGATATTCCACAGATAAAAAAAAATTGTTCCAACATTTACCTGGATATATTAAGAGAAATCACAGTAAAACTTAATTAATTAGACCAGTATTACAATGTAACAAAATTAAGTGATAGGTGTAAGATATAATAAGTGATAAAATAATAATTTTAAATAAAGAAGAAATCATTACTTGATTTCATGTCTGAACACAGGTATTGTCCAATATTTCACTAAAGTTTGATCAATATTTGCAATCATCTATAATCGTTCTCTGTTGCAAAATGATTTTGTGTATCTTCTCGTACTTTGATACTGTGTTCATCATTTTACAAACAGAGGTTGGACTGCTTCAGTCTTACCTCTGTTTATTTATAACAGTTCAGACTTGTTTTCCATCTTCACGGGTTACCTTTACTAGTTTGATGATCCATCTGAATATCTATGCGTAAGATTAACATGATTATCCACACAGTTGCCTAGTAAACTGTACTTTATCATGTGTAAAACATGATAAACCATCTAGTTTAACCATACAGTTTTAACCATCTAGTAAATTGTAACATGACATTGATTTCCAACTACCTGCACAACATACTGTTGTCTACTAACATACCTACCTTGAGGTTTTGGGGTGTTCCAAATTGCAGATTTAATATAGCCCTCCAGGTTGCTGTATTATCGTATCTGACTGAGTTTACATGGTGGTACCAACATCATGATTTTTTAATAAGTATTGGCAGACAAAGCAAGGTATTGGTCCCCTACACTAAAGATACGTTGATAATAGTTAGATTATTAAATTAAAGAAATAACAAGATCTAAGCTGTAAATACAGACAAAATAAAATAATTAATTTCTTGACAAATAACTGGATTGATTCAATATTAATTTCACTAGAGTTCAAAAACAAAAAAAAAAAAAACAACTTTAATGTAATCTAATAATAAACAGTTAATTAAAAAAAAGACTTTTTACAGATAAAGAAAAAAATAACTGCAAACAAATTACGGTCATTTCACATGTTGTTCGTTGCATTGTGAAATGACTGAAATATAGTTCTAAACGCTGTATTTTAATAATGAAAATTTCCAACTTGCTTCCCTCTCCACAATAGATGTTTGAGACCAAAATACTCAATTTTTATCATGATGTACAGCATGGTGTGTTATAATGTTGAAGTGTATTTGTTATTCACTTTTCCCTGTTAGGAACTGGAATAATTTTAATCGTTAAACGTGATATTTAAACGTGAAATAAAATATTTTAATAAGAAAAACTGGCATTAGTTTTGATTAAATATGATGTTTTAATATACTGAAAAGAGTCTGGAACAATAAAACAATGAAAAATATGCACTCTTATTTCCATTTTTTTTCTTTTCATCCTGTCTTTTGGGTTATGCAGAAGCAATTTGGCAGGATTTTATGGCCGGTACCCTTCCTGATGACAACCTTTAGGGCAATTGAAGTTTGTAAAGTTGCACTGCATGAAAAATTGCTTATACCCAGATATACTCCGACATTATCAGGTGCTCCTTTCCCACGTCTAACCTCTGAGAATGCCAAATGGCTTCTTCTGCTTATAATTTTCCATTAAATAAGTTACAAAAAAAAAAAAATTTGTTATGATATTGTCACTAGGCTTTGTCACTTAAAATTCGAACTTTTCATCTAGAATTCATTGATTTTATGTTATTATTAACTGGCATCAAGTAGGCAGAACAGAGGCAGGATCATGGCAAAGACTTTATGAGAATGTGCCACAACATTTTTTAATCATAGATTTTTCTTGAGAGTTAATAAAATAAACTGCGGAAAAATGCAATACCCTCAATGTAATAAGGATAAAATCAAAACCTAAACCGACAACGATTGTTAACGTCTATATGCCTACAAGCGCCCATGATGATGATGAGGTAGAGTGTGTATATGAAGAGATTGATGAAGCAATTAAACACATAAAAGGAGATGAAAATTTAATAATAGTTGGAGATTGGAATGCAAGCATTGGAAAAGGCAAGGAAGGAAATATAGTGGGTGAATACGGGCTGGGCAAAAGGAATGAAAGAGGGGACTGACTTATAGAGTTTTGCACGAAGTATAATTTAGTAATTGCCAACACCCAATTTAAAAATCATTTTAGAAGAATACACACTTGGAAAAAGCCAGGCGATACTGCAAGGTATCAGATAGATTATATCATGGTTAAGCAAAGATTTAGAAATCAACTCGTTGACTGCAAAACTTACCCTGGAGCAGACATTGATAGCGACCATAATTTGGTGATAATGAAATGTAGATTGGGGTTTAAAAACCTGAAGACAAGGTGTCAGATGAATCGGTGGAATTTAAAGAAGCTTGAGGAAGAGGAGGTAAAGAAGATCTTTGAGGAGGACATCGCAAGAGGTATGAGTAAAAAAGATAAGGTAGAAAATGTAGAAGAGGAATGGGAGAATGTTAAAAAAGAAATTCTTAAATCAGCAGAAGCAAACTTAGGCGGAATAAAGAGAACTGGCAGAAAACCTTGGGTTTCAGACGATATATTGCAGCTGATGGATGAATGTAGAAAATATAAGAATGCTAGTGATGAAGAAAGTAAAAGGAACTATCGGCAATTAAGAAATGCTATAAACAGGAAGTGCAAACTGGCGAAAGAAGAGTGGATTAAAGAAGAGTGTTCAGAAATGGAAAGAGAAATGAACATTGGTAAAATAGACGGAGCATACAGGAAAGTTAAGAAAAATTTTGGGGTATATAAATTAACATCTAATAATGTGTTAAACAAAGATGGTACACCAATATGTAATACAAAAGGTAAAGATGATAGATGGGTGGAATATATTGAAGAGTTATACGGAGGAAATGAATTAGAAAATAGTGTTATAGAGGAAGAAGAGGAAGTTGACGAGGATGAAATGGGAGAAACAATACTGAGATCTGAATTTAAGAGAGCATTAAAAGATTTAAATGGCAGAAAGGCTCCTGGAATAGACGGAATACCTGTAGAATTACTGCGCAGTGCAGGTGAGGAAGCGATGATAGATTATACAAACTGGTGTGTAATATTTATGAAAAAGGGGAATTTCCATCAGACTTCAAAAAAAGTGTTATAGTCATGATACCAAAGAAAGCAGAGGCAGATAAATGTGAAGAATACAGAACAATTAGTTTAACTAGTCATGCATTAAAAATCTTAACTAGAATTCTATACAGAAGAATTGAGAGGAGAGTGGAAGAAGTGTTAGGAGAAGACCGATTTGATTTCAGGAAAAGTATAGGGACAAGGGAAGCAATTTTAGGCCTCAGATTAATAGTAGAACGAAGATTAAAGAAAAACAAACCGACATACTTGGCGTTTATAGACCTAGAAAAGGCATTCGATAGCGTAGACTGGAATAAAATGTTCAGCATTTAAAAAAAATTAGGGTTCAAATACAGAGATAAAAGAACAGTTGCTAACATGTACAGGAACCAAACAGCAACAGTAACAATTAAAGAACATAAGAAAGAAGCCGTAATAAGAAAGGGAGTCTGACAAGCATGTTCCCTATCTCCGTTACTTTTTAATCTTTACATGGAACTAGCAGTTAATGATGCATATCATTAGCACAAGCTAAACGAATATTTCTTCAGTAAGAAATATAATTTGTTTACATCAAAAATTAATTTAAATGTCAGGAAAAGATTTTTGAAAGTGTATGTTTGGAGTGTCGCTTTATATGGAAGTGAAACTTGGACGATCGGCTTCATTCGGAAAACTTATTTCATATTCTACTGCTGCAGCTGTAGCATTACCATTACAGACAGCCAAAATGTATACCACATCAGTGTATTTCTCTGTTGTAAATAAGTACAGTTTTTTCACGTTAAAAACCATAAGAAATCACTAATTACGTCCCTTAATTAACGTCCTAAAAATTTCAATACGATCTCATTTCACCTGGGTAGCTGAAATCGAGTGAAATTTTGCACAAGCCGTAACTTGCAAACAATCCGTTTTAGGACATATGTTTGTATGAATTTTTCCATTATTTTCACATGCAGAATAGGTTACAAAATTCCCGGGTGAGCTTAATGATACATCCTATTTATTTATAGTGTTTGCATAGAAAACATTAAAAAGTTTTGTAAATATAAAGTTTTTGGTGCTTAAAAGAGCTTTTGAAAGGAATTCAGGACTAGGTAAAGTTTGAATATCATTCTCATTCATTCTCTGAAGTATTATCTAAACGGTAGTTACCGGAGGCTGAACAGGAAAAAGAAAAGAAAAGAAAGGTAAAGTTCGAAGGTTATTTAGAGGTTAGATTCCACTTTATGGAAAAATGTTTCTGACAAGACTTATGTATCATTGTCTCTAGAATCCAAATTCGAGGTGCAAATGTGTCCCATTTAAAAAAATTAACTTCTAATCTAGTTAGCCCTCCTCTGGTCAAAATCATAATTTTTTTTGCATCTTTGGTGATTCTTCAGTAAGAAATATAATTTGTTTACATCAAAAATTAATTTAAATGTCAGGAAAAGATTTTTGAAAGTGTATGTTTGGAGTGTCGCTTTATATGGAAGTGAAACTTGGACGATCGGAGTATCTGAGAAGAAAAGATTAGAAGCTTTTAAAATGTGGTGCTATAGGAGAATGTTAAAAATCAGACGGGTGGATAAAGTGACAAATGAAGAGGTATTGCGGCAAATAGATGAAGAAAGAAACATTTGGAAAAATATAGTTAAAAGAAGAGACAGACTTATAGGCCACATACTAAGGCATCCTGGAATAGTCGCTTTAATATTGGAAGGACAGGTAGAAGGAAAAAATTGTGTAGGCAGGCCACGTTTGGAATATGTAAAACAAATTGTTAGGGATGTAGGATGTAGAGGGTATACTGAAATGAAACGACTAGCACTAGATAGGGAATCTTGGAGAGCTGCATTAAACCAGTCAAATGACTGAAGACAAAAAAAAAACCTATATTTTTAATTTAAGTCTCCATATAAATGTTATGATAAAGCAGAGATCTCTGTAAAAGTATTTAATAATGAGGGGAAAAGTAAAGCAGCCAGTGGAAAAATTAAATTTTTTAAACCATTAGGATAATGATAATTGACAACTACAGCAGTTTATTTGTATGGGAAATTTTTTGTATTCTGATAGGTATTAAGTTATGTATCTTTTATGCAATTTTTTTTTCTTTCATAAAGTATATTAATTAAAAATTTTTCTTTGTTAGGAATTTTGTGTATGGATTCGCCAATGGTTTATAAAAACCTCTTGATTTTCTGTTAAATGAATGACATAGTCTTTTTTCATTTTTTTATATACTCTTTTGCTAATGACAAAAATATTTTACTAGCAATAAAATTAAACTTATACCTGTTTGGTTACACTACTTTTTTTTATTGTTTCTGAACTTGTATATCTTAATACATATTTGTACCTACGAACTTTATTTAACTCTTCATTTAATAATCGTACTAATTTTAAAATATTAGTATAACTTATTTCATAAACATTTTATTTTAAAAGAGGAACAAGATAATTTTTTTTAATATCCTTAAAGATTTTTTATTGAAGGTGCATAATAACAAGTAATTATTATTTCACAACATGCTTAATATTATTTTATCATGGAAGGTAATATTGAAATTTATTTGTTCTCATTGTTTTTACTTACAGCTCACAAAGCTGTAAGTAAAAACAAATTCTATAAAACAACTACTGCTTTCTATGAATGAATTTGGAGAGATTGTAGTTCTCAAAAAACATACATCATCCATTACTAAATAACTAAAATGCTAATTCACAATACTGTTAATAATTTTGGATTGCTGGTTCAGTAAAATAATAATAAAAAAAATGTAAACAATGAAGTACATGTTGGCCTTAACAGGAAGATTTTATTTTTTTGCTTAATATTACAGTGTGAAAAATTTGACCGCTTTAATTTATGATTTTATTTTGGAGATGAATATACAAAGGAAATAACAGGAATTATTTGTCGCCAATAGTGTTTACATGTAAAGGACTAATTAAAAAATCAGAATATAGGTTGTTGCATATTCATTAAAATTGATTCTAAATACCTCATCCCTTGAAAAAAAAACTATAGCAAAAACAATAGAATCAGTGTTAATTATTGTAAGTGCTAATTGTGTAAGTTTATGGAATGGAGTTTTTATAATCTCATATAGAAACATTTTAATGTTGCAAGTTAAATGCTATTTAATTTGATTTCCATACCCTCAGTTTATCAGTTGTACAATCATCAGCGACTTTATCATTGAGCTTCTACTATATCTTTCAATAGATTGATTCGAAGATAATATGCCTTACATAAATGGATTGATTGATGGTTATATTAATAATTTTTGGTTTCCTCAACATACTTGATTCTTGACTACCAAATCTATCATCATTATCAACTTTTATTTTCATCTAAGAAGCTCCTCTACGTCATCGTAATTTCCAGGCTTTTGAACCATTTTGAAGATGAGACACATCATTTTAACAAAACCATTCTTATTACTGCTAGGAACAAAAAATTCAATTATTATATGTTATATTTAGAGCTCAGAATTTATTATTAAAATGCAAATTTTATCTATGTAAACATGGATAAAATTATCATTTTTACATTTTAATTCCCAAAGATGAGAAGTTATCTTTGTAGGTATTACGCTTTTCAATTTTTTGGTAAACGCTAGATTTTTCCTGCTAAATTTAATATTCTATATAGAGTATTCTCTGGTTATGAAATTTAATACAGGAAGAAAAGTTGTAATTTTTATCTTTGGTAAGGAGAAACTTGGTATGATACTCTTAACAAAATCGTTCATGCCTATGTTTCTATTTCTTGTGGTTGCTTTTTGTGTGGTTACAGGAAGTAATGTTCTTAATTGCCTTAAGCAATGCTTCCTTTAAAATTCTTTGCTCCTTTTTTCTAAAGACTCCCAGGGGAAAATTTCATTTGCTACTCTTTTGCACACTTTTTTCATAAACTAAAAATATTTTAAATTATCTCCTTTGTCAGACCATATAGTTCTTTACTTTCACCACGTTCCTTAATATTTTGTTATTAACAAAATATTAAGGAACCATATAGTGGAACCATATATATAAGGGACCATATAGTGAGTGTGTGTGTATTAGTTGTGAACATATAAAGTGCTTACTAGGTAATGGGAAAACAACAGATTTTGAATCAGGTATACTAATTATAAAAATCTGATTTACAATTATATCACTATAAAAATTCTTCTAGAACTCACTTTATCAGTCTCAATATTGCTGAAGTACTCATAAAAATAATGTGTTTGTTTTTAATATCACAAAATGCTTCTTGAGTTTCATAATACAATGAAAACGAGAAGCGCCAATCACTACTCACTCATCTGTATCTTTGTTCCTTTAGTGATGATCTAATAGAAATTAAGGATTGTGTGGTATTTAATTCTTCTTATATCTATATTTCACCTTGTAATTGATAATTTATTTTTTAAACCAGAATGAATGTGCAAATATTTTATTGTCGTTCCAGAGCCACAAGCCTTTGTCACCAAAACATCACGTTGTACATCATGGATTCAGAGAAGAATGTGAAGAATCTTCAGATGAAGATATTTGTCAGCAACAGGAGGCAGTGGAAAGAAGCATAGCTGAACTTCAACAGCAGGTTTGCTGTTTCTAATTAATTCTTGGCTGTTACCATAATGTTGAAATGTATTTTTTCCTCTTGAAAATTTGTTATTAATTGTAAAGCTATGCTAATTAGTAGATGCTTGTAAACTTAAATTAAAATATGCTTAGAGGTTTTCTCAAAGGAAACAGATTAATCTTAAAGTTAAGTTATTAGTAGAAGTGATAGATGTTTTACTGTATATACTGACTCATTAGCATTTAACAAATTGAGAAATTTTACACT
This sequence comes from Lycorma delicatula, assembly GCF_047948215.1. Taxonomy (NCBI): domain Eukaryota; kingdom Metazoa; phylum Arthropoda; class Insecta; order Hemiptera; family Fulgoridae; genus Lycorma; species Lycorma delicatula. Next base: position 45,552,548 of record NC_134467.1, read on the forward strand.
TAATACACAGAATATTAAGTGCAATTAAGACCTTGAGAATAGAGAGAGAGAGAGAGAGAGAGAGAGAGAGTGAAAGTGTCTGTAGATGGGATTTGATCCCCTCTCATGAAGTTAGTGGGGGATTAAGTGATTTTGTTATAAAGTAAAATATTCTATTTGTTTGAATTTAGTATGATTATTCTTATTATTCCAATATATAAATCAAGTTAATACATTTATCTATTTCTTTCTGTAATTGCTGTACTAAAAATGCATAACAAATTAAGTCAGTAGAAATTGTCAGATGTTATGATTTGTACATTCAATAAAATGATTTTTCAAGAACAACCTAATTTTATTATCTATTATTCTACACAATACTGAATTGCGTGTCTTACCCTTGGACCTGTTTACATTATACGGCATTTAAAAGAAAGCTTTGTTTTTTTAGTATCTACAGTAATTGCAATCATTAATTGCATGTTTATAAATTTGGAAATCTAATAATAACATTGTCGCATAATTACATAATTTCTTTGCCACGTACTTATGTACCTATTGTAATCATACTGTAGGTTGAGCACATCTCTACCAGTGATATTTAAATATCAATAAACATGAAAGATAAAAAGCAAAACTATCTTTATTACTATGTATTCATTGTATAATTTCACTGAGCCAGATGTTAAAGCACCTGCTGCTGCTGCTAATTAATTACCATTGTTAATCAACTTGAAGAAGTTAAACAACTTACAAAGATGTGTAATTTACCTCTGCCTTTTCAGTACTCATTTTTCTTTCTAGAAACAAAAAATTAAATTTGGTTAAAACTTAATATTAGGGAAAAGACTTGAAAAATGTAATTTAATTATGAAAAATTCACACATGTAATGATTCACAAGAGAAAAACCGGAAACTGCTACTTAAATCTGAAACAAAGCATTAAGAAACATCAAAAAATGCTTTATAACTTTTTGTCATTAGGTTAATATGTACAATAAATTATGTCAATTAGAGGTGTGAAATATTAATATTGTTCTTTTCAGGCCTGGACAGGTCTTACCTGTTGTAAGAGTTACGAACAGTAAATTGATAGAAATGGAAACACTAAAAATGATTTTTACCATATTAGTTAATATTATTGAAAATAAATTTAAATCTTATGGTAACGTTAAAATATCTTTTTATTTATTACAGATATCTTGTCAGCAGGTAGTAATATCACAGGCTAGTAAGGCGTTGAATTTATCTAGTTCAACAATTGAATTTTCTGGTTCTGCTGAAGAAGTCGAGAGAGAATGTCTGCTGTTAGTTGCAAGTATGATTATTTTTTTTATTAATTTATCAATACTCTTTCAGTCAATAAGATTAATATCTTCTCTTATGTGATTAATTTGGTTAAAGCCATTAATATGTATTTTTCTTGTATAATTTTTTTTCTAAAATAAAAATTAAAATGTTAGTATTATTTAAAAAACAAACAATATTTTTGTAAATGTTTTATAATAATACCAGAAAATTCTACAAAAATTGATTTAAGTTAATAAATAAAAACAGATTTTTAGAAAACACTTTATTAAAAATGTTATGAGATTACATTTATTTGGATAATTTATTTTTTATCTGATGTATTTTCATTATGTAATTAATTTTACTTATAATGAGTTTGAAGAGAATAAGGAACCGACTCCTTGTTTATCAAATTGTCTTCAGTTTCCAGCAAGGTAATTTTTTCACTTAAGAGCTCATCATTCTTACTTATAACCAATTGCAAAATAATAAAAATAAAAGGTGATTTAACAAAAAAATTAATTTAAAGACACATCAAATTATCAGTTACCATATTTGTTCACAGATTACAACTTAAATGACCCGACTGAACATTAACAAACAATAATATGGTTTTGGTCCTTATAATATGTGAAATGCAATATTTGACTTGTATTTTTTAGTATTTATTCTATGCAACACATTTACTTTAACTTAATTGTCTATTGTAAAATTTTAAAGTTACATTTTTAATTTAACCTTAGAGGTATTAATTTTTGGGCCTTGATCTAAGACTAATAATATTGGGGTGAATAATTAAACTTGAAAAATTATTCATGTACTTCTGTTTAATTCACTTATTATTTAATTCATACATAATGATTGACTGTTCACAAAAGAAAAACAGAAAACGCTACTTATATCTGAAAAAAAAAATTAACTTGCACTCACTTTACCGCAAACTATTGTATGACTATTAACAATATAGAAAATAAATATATTCATTATTTTTTAATACGACGGTGAATCAAATATAAACCAGAATTTTTGTTTTATAATTGGATAATAAAAATATACGCACAATATTATTTTTCTACATAATTTCCTCTTTCGAAAACACATTTTTCCCAGCACAAAGGTAACATTTAAGCCCACTATCGTAAAATGAAGGTGAGCATGATGTCAACTAATTGCTCACAAACACTTCAACAGCAGCATCCTCTTCAAATTTCTGTCCTCCAAGTGCTACTTTTAGTGGTCCAAACAAATGATAATCGCTGGACGATAAGTCCAGACTGTATGGAGAATGCTCCAATGTAGTCCAGAATAAAGATGCAATTTTCTCTTGACCTCTGCAGCTTTTCTTCCCACTATACAATGAGCTGCAGAACACTTTACATAATACACATATACTACACCAAGAACACTACATAAATTACAACATACACACTTACACAATTACACAACAACAACCTATACTTATATTTCTTACATCTACACTCGGTGGTGTTGCGACATCTTATGAAACGCAACCGTAACCCAAGGTGGGAACAAATCGTGCCGATGGGTGAATGACTCTACGTAGTGAGTCTCGAACGATGTCCACTGGGCACCAGGGCGAACCTAGTTGTATTTAGCTCTAGCTCCAGTACGCATGCGCTCTGCTGGAGTGGTCCATTTTTCGCCGGTACTCGTGGGACCAAAATTTCAGTTCCAATAACAAACACAATGATGGTTGGTGGTCCATCTGAAAAAACCACCAAATCTAGTCTTGTGAAGAGACCTCGGTCAGCTTTGTCTGATGAGGATAAAAGTCCTACCAAAGAGAACCGCAAATTATTAGAATTGAATTCTAAAAATTAGATTATTATTATTATTATTATTACATTTGTTGTTGTCAGAAATAGTCAGGAAGGTGACTCCCTTCAAAAAGTTTCACCTTTCTTAATAAACAAAACCAAAACAGGTGCAAGTGGCTCCCCGAAGAATATCAGGAAATTACGTGACGGATCGATTGTGATTGAAACATTCAATGATGAACAGAGTCGATCTATCTTACATCTCCGTAATATGGGTGGTATAAATATAAGTGCAGAAAGCCACAAAACATTAAATACGAGCCAGGGTGTAATTTTTTGTCGAGACCTCTTAGATATAGATATCTCTGAAATAGTTGATGAGCTTTGCCACCAAGATGTTGTTGAAGTGAAACGTATAATGAAACGACAGAACGGAACAGAAGAACCGACACTGTCTCTTATACTAACATTCAATCTTCCTGTTCCACCAGAGAAGATTAAAGTAGGTTACCTCTCGGTTCGGGTACGACCATTCATACCCAACCCACGGCGATGTTTCAGATGCCAAGGTTTTGGTCACACTACAACATCTTGCATGAAAACTGAGATCTGTGCTCGACGTGCTAAAGGTCACAATGACACTAACTGCGAAGAAAGTGAAAAATGTGCAAACTGGAGTGGTCCACATACAGCCCGCTCCCGAGATTGCCCAACTTTTAAAGAAGAAAAGGCAATTCTCAAAATCTGTACGGAGCAAAAACTATCTTTCCCGGCTGCACACAGAGAATATAAAAAGATAAACAATTCACGGAACCTGGTTAAACCAGATGTATCTTTTGCCACCGTTACATCTAAACAAATTCCTACAAATGTTAATAATCAGCAGTGTGGATCCTGCAATGAGCTTAAAAAACTTGTTCAGATGCTTTCTGAACAAGTACCTTCACTTACAGCCACTATCTCAGAGCTGACAAAAATGAATAAAAAGTCCTCCATCGCAGTTAGTGAATCCAACAGTGTGATACATACAAATGTCCCTGTTCCCAAAGTCGTACCGGCACGAGTAGCGACTATTACAGCTGGCAGTAAGCCACCTAATAAGCTCCCCGTAAAGGGAACCCACATAACCACCCCCTCTGGGATGTCAACTGCAGCATCCCATTCAAATAAATCTCCTCCACCATCACCTCATATACTTGAGGATATGGTTGAAGAACCACCCGACCCTAGGGCATCAGAGTTCTTTAAAATAAAAAATACAAAAAATAAAAACCAGATCACGTACAGCTAATTTTTATATAATTTCCAAAATTTAATTATTTAATTTTTTTTTATTTATTTTTTCTACGCTTATGAACATTATTCTGTGGAATGTTAGAGGTATTCGGTCCCGCATTGAAGATATTAGAGTACTGGCGCATGCACATGATCCACTAATCATGTGTTTTCAAGAAACTCACCTTCTACAAAATGACCCAATTACACTCAGAGGATAGTTCTGTGAGAGATTCGATTGCCTAGTAGACAGTAGGGAGAGTGGTGGAGTGGCTATCTTCATGAAGAATGGGGTGTCGGCTACAAGAATTCAACTAACTACTGTCATTCCTGCTATTGCAGTAAAGCTCTCTATCCCCTTCAAATTGCATATCTGCAATTTGTATCTCTCACTGAACACTGAGTTCAGTGCTCTAGATGTCTCAAATCTCCTCACGCAAATACCATCTCCACTGTTAATAGTAGGAGATTTCAATGCCCATCATATTTCCTGGGGCTCAATCTTCTGCTCCACTCGAGGAAATATGATAAACAGAGTGAGACAAGACTTTGACCTTTGTCTACTGAATAATGGATCACACACATTCATGTCCTTATCATCTGGTACTGTATCTAACATTGATCTCTCCATATGCTCACCAAATTTACTCCCACATTTTAATTGGTCTGTTTGTGATGACTTTCACGGTAGTGAAAGACCAATTATTATTGGTTTCGATGTAGATTGCGAGATTAAAAGAAGGCCACGGAGATGGATTGTTGAAAAGGCGGATTGGAATGGATACCATAAAGCATTCCAATCGCAGTATGACGATGATGCGAACATCCTTGACCAATATTCCTCTTTTACGTCCATGATACTTGAGAATGCCAACAGATGTATTCCACAAACATCGGGTAATCCTAGACGTCCTTTCGTTCCATGGTGGAACGATGATTGCAAATATGCTATTAGGAATCGACGGCAGGCACTACGCAAATTTAATCATAGGCCTACAGCTGAACATCTAAATTTATACCGCAGGGCTAGAGCAGTGTGCCGTCGGGTATTCTTGAATTCTAAGAGGAATTCATGGACGAAATACGTGAGCACTATCTCACGCACTACTCCCACGTCTACTGTGTGGAAAAAAATTCGCGCAATTTTCAGATCACCGAAACAATCTATTCTCGATCTTATTGTTGAAGGAGAACTCCTTTCATCACCTTCAGCAGTGGCAAATAGTCGAGCAAAATCTTTCCGCTCGGTGTCTCTCACCTCATCGTATAATAACGATTTTCAAAGGTACAAGATACAGATAGAAGTATTATCGTTAAACATTGGTGATTTGGTTGGTGAATTAAACACCCCATTCGTATTTAAGGAATTGTTACATGCACTTAAAAACTCACAGGACACTTCCCCTGGACCGGACAACATTCGCCTTTCCATGTTTTCACACCTTCCTAATTCGGCACTACAACAACTTTTGAATATTTTCAACGGTTTATTTTCCAAACAAGTCTTCCCACCCGGCTGGTCAGAAGCATTTATTATACCAGTACTAAAACCTGATAAAGACCAAACCAATCCCTCAAGCTACCGCCCTATTTCATTAACAAGCGTTTTGTGTAAAATAATGGAGAGAATGGTAAACTGCAGGCTTACATGGTACTTGGAGAAACATGGCTTTCTATCTCCAGAATAGTGTGGTTTCCGACAAGGACGATCTTCCATTGACCATCTAGTGTCACTACAAACAGCCATACAAAAAACGCTTTCCTCAATCACCAGCATCTCGTTGCTATCTTCTTCGATATAAAAAAGGCATATGACACAGCCTGGCGACGTGGTATTCTTAACACTCTCAAAGAATGGGGAATCAAGGGCAATATGCTTGCTTTTATCCGGGGATTCTTAAATCACCGAACAGCTCGTGTTCGTGTTGACGATTCGCTCTCAGGTAGTGTCATCTTGGAGAATGGAGTGCCTCAAGGTAGTGTATTAAGTGCCACCTTATTTTCTGCAGCCATAAACAGTATTACCCAAATGTGTGCAGGCTCCTATCTCATGTTCTCTATTTGCTGATGATTTTGCTATTTACATTGCAAGCCGTTCAACACCCACAGCAGAGAGACTACTGCAGAACATTATATCTCACCTTGAAGCTTGATCCAGGATTACTGGTTTCACTTTTTCATCCGAAAAAACTAAATGTGTAGTCTTTTCTCGGTTACGAAACCCTTCTATGCCACAAGTTTTCCTGAATGGAGAGATCATTACTATCTCTACTTACGTCAAGTTTTTAGGTTTATATTTTGATAGCCGTCTTACTTGGGTCAAACATATAAAAGAATTAAAACAAAATGTTTCAAACTTCTAGATATGATGCGAGTCCTTACTAACACCAACTGGGGAGCCGATAGGTCATGTATGATACGTTTTTACAATTCCTTTGTTCGCTCCCATTTAGATTATGGTTGTGTCACCTACTCTTCAGCTCGTCAAACCGTACTTAAAATGCTGGATAGTGTACATCGTGCTTTCCTTCGGCTTGCCACAGGCGCGTTTAGATCAAGTCCTGTCGCAAGGTTACTTGTAGACTGTGATGAACCATCACTTTGGGAAAGACGAGACCAGCTTTTATTATCTTATTTTGCTCGTCTCAGAGGACAGCCAAATCACCCGGTTCTTGACTCAGTGTTTAGAAATCCTAATCTAGGAAAGGATGAGGACCATCCACGTCGTACTGCACCTGTAGGTGACCGTACCCGGCATCTGCTGCAGCATATAAATGTTGACACACTGTCATTCTTTTCTACGTATCCTTGCTCATATCCTCCGTGGAGAATAAACCTTATAAATTTTACTTTTGACCTTACGACATACAATAAACAATCAATACTACCTATTATCTTCCAGCAAATCTTTCAGTGTATTCTCTCCAAGATGAAACCAGATGCGGTTGTATACACTGATGGATCGAAACAAAATGATACCGTTGGTTGTGCATTTGTTGTCAATGAAAGAACTTATATGTTTGGTCTACGCGGTATTACGAGTGTGTTTACCGCTGAACTATACGCTATAAATAAGGCTCTAAACATCATTAACCCTAAATATAGAAAAATTCTTATTTGCAGTGACTCGTGTAGTGCTCTCCAAGCCTTAAAAAACTTTTATTCCAAACATCCTATCGTCATTGAAATTTACAACTCAATCTCAGAGTTGAATAATCGTAACACAGAAGTAAGTTTTTGCTTTGTCCCTAGCCATGTAGGGATTCCAGGTAATGAACATGCAGATTCCGCTGCCAAAGATGCATGCAATCAACCTCCTTTAACCACCCGAGTTGCTACTTCTGATTTTACTAATTATGTAAAACAATCTTTAAGATCAAGGTGGCAAGGTGACTGGATGGCTACTGTAGATAATAAACTCCGGAAGATTAAAGATTCTGTGTTGCCATGTGACTCCTCATATTCAAAATCTCGGCGTGAAGAAGTAGTCCTCTGTCGGTTGCGGATAGGACACACGAGTACCTGATGACAAGAGGATAAGCACCCCTACCTGCATGATGCAACTGCCGCATGACTGTGCGCCACATACTCGTGGACTGCATATGTTATGCGGCATTGCGTTGTAAGTTTATTATTTTAGTGCTTTTGTTACCCGAGAATGGGCCTTTACACCCATCTCGGACTTTGTTAAATTGTTTCTGCTTTTCTTTTTTGTTTTTTTTTTTTATTATTAGTTTGATTGTTTTAAGTTTTACTTTTACCTACTAGTTTTAATTATTTTTATTTTATTTTATTTTTTTCATTAAAAAAAATCTGGGCGATGATAACGTGAAGACGTTTTTCACCCTCGAAAAAAAAAATTATACTAGTATTG